>NW_026991718.1:102436921-103692755 GCF_029215605.1 Mirounga angustirostris
CCATGGGAACATAAACCCATTAATTCTTACCGCTACCCCTGAAGTTGAGTATTTGTCCTGGACAGCATGTGATATGTTTAGATCCACCAACACCTAATTTTCTGTATCAGTCAAGGTTCCATCAAGTAAGATGTCCCATTCAAAGGGTTTATTGATAGGGGTTAAAGGGATTATTTACAAAACTGTGGTCAAAGTTCAGGGAAGCAACTAGGGATGGTAAAGCTCCCAAGGTCCAGCATAAGTGAGAAAACATTATCCTGTAGGCCTGGAGAAGAGGACTGTTAATAAATGCTAGAGAGAGTTGTAGCCATAGTAGAGGGGCTGATGGACAGAGACTGGGCACCGTCAAGACCACAGCCAGGTGGGAGATGAAGAATAAATACCCCAACTCCTCTCTCTTCCATCATCTGATGTCCTTCCAATGCTTCCCATTAGTTAAACCTAACAGGAAATAAGACAACAATGGAGCACAGACAATGTAGTTTACTGAAGTTGGCACATAGCCAGGCAGAGAAGAATAGAGAATGGATCTGGAGGGGCAAGTGGAGATTATTAAGCACAGTTCTCTACTGAACAAAGTAGCCATGTTTGATGTTGTCTGATTCTGTTGGCCTGCCTACTGCAGAAGATTCCAGGTATTGGATCCTGAGCCAAAGGCAACCATCCTTAGGCTGAGCTAGCTCTGAGGAAGCCTGGCATGACCAAGATGTGGCTTTCTCTTGGGTGGTAACCAGATTCCATGGGATCTTCTCCATTGGTGAGGTTTGAATGCAAGACAAGGACAGGGAGAGAGCAAGCAATAAGGAGTAGAAGAGAAGGAAAAGCTATGAAAGCAAAGAGAAGAGAGGCATACAGGAAGATGAGGAGATGAAAAGAAACTATGTCATGAATATGGCAGGACCTCCTATGAAGGGGCTGCTGTATCCTTGCATGGTGATCATTTGCCACATTTCCTTAAGTGCCTGTGTTTCTTATGGTAAGTCCTAATCTCCAGTGTAACCTGAGCTTAGCTTTGATCCTTACAACCTAAATGGCTCCAACCAGTGAAATGCAATTACCCTGATTTTACACTTGAGCTAACTGAGCAAAAAGAATTAAGAATATACCTGAGGTGACACAGAACATAAGTACCCACAAAGGAATTTAAACCTGGTTGCATCTGTCACAAGCCCATAGGCTCTCCACTGAACCACATGGCCAGTTTCAACCCAAAACAGGGCTGTCCCAGTAACAAAATTGAAGGATACTTTTCTGATTTTCCCAAGAAACTCCCTCAATGATTGTAGATTGTCTGCCACTACCAGCTAGTAAGTGTCCATGCCTTTTTTGGTCTGGAGCTTACAGCCTTTTAAGAGCTATTCATAAGGGTCTGCATAATTCAAGGATGTTAAAAGGACCATCTCAAGGATGTTGGCAGATGTTTCTCGGATAAAATGGCTTTCTGGAATATAAGACAAAGATATTTCACAACTGCTTCCATTTCCTTTCCTAGATCCCTCAAGACCTGAATGTGACCAAGACACACTCAGAACAGTGTGTGACACTTTTTCCGCAACAAACACATGAACTTAGGAAGGACAGAAACTATTTCCATTATATGCATAATAAAAAACTGCATCTTCCATGGCTTCAGCTGGTAGAAGTAATAGAAGTAATGGAACCATACTTAGTGACATAACAGAGTAATCAGAAGACTGGTTGGCAGCGAGGACCGGGAAATGTGTGCAGAAGATGTCAAGATCTGCAGGTTTCTATGACCTCCTGTCTCAGGGAGGCTTATATTCTAAAACAGTGTCCTGTGATCCCCAAATGGTTCCCTTTATGGTCTTGTCATTAATTTGAAGGGAAAGTTCATTTCCACAGGTCAAGCTTTGCAATGAATGTTGAGAACCCAGTTCAACAGTGGAAAAAGCTCTAGAATGTTTTTCCACATTCAAACCAGGGCTTCCTTATCAAGTTCATCAAAGCATTTTTTAAAAATATAAATGTCTTACCACTTTGCCCAGGAAGAATAAATCTGCACAGCCACCTCAAAGGCTTGACAACTTTATTTTCATTGTGTAGAGCTGGGTGGGTCCCCCTGAACTGAGCTTCCTAAAGAGACCCAGCCCTTCTCCGCACAGTCTCCAGGCCTGCCACTCCAGTGAGTGTGATCAAAGAGAGGAAAGCCGAGCCACTGAGCCTCGAGAAATAAAGCTAAAACAACAGATTTGTTTCTTGGCTTCTCTCTTAAATACGTTCAGAGTGTTTAAAGCCCTGTAAGGAAACGCTCTGGGGCCCTGGATGTGAGAGAGGCACATCTAAACCCTTTCCCAAGAGGAAATCTCTCACCTCGGTGGGGTAAATTAGCTCATTAAAAGCAGCCAGAAGCAAGCAGGAAACCTGGGAAGTAGGAGCTTTAATTCAAAGTACAGAAAATTATAGATTTCTTTACACATTAAAAAAGCATTTATCTTGGCTAAAAATGAAACGACTTTTCAATGATCAACACATGGTTTAAATCTGCTTTGCTAATTTATATCTATCCACCAGTCTGTCTAGTTGTTCAGCTACCAGGAAATTCAATTACATTCAGTAAATCTGCGTTGAACACCTACTATGTGCCTGTGGCACATTTGTGAATCGCATAAACACAACAAAAATAGGAGGCAGATGTCTACCTTTTTGTTCAGGAGGTGGGACTCATGTATTAAAGATTGGAAGACATTTGTATTTCACTTTCCAACAACACTAAGAGAATAATTTTATATACTAGACATTGAGTTTAAATGTGAATAATGCAAAATATAATGTTAAAAAGCTGCCTTCAGTGGAATCAAGTGCTAAGATGTATAGAGAGAATAATGGGTCAAGGGGAAGCAGGAGATTGAACAAGAGGGGGTGAAGTTTCTCTGGAAGGTTTCTTAGAACAAACAGTACCTGAACTGACCCTGAAGAAGGTCAGTGAGAAATAACAGCAAGAATGGCCTCTAGAAAAACAGGGTTTACTTTCTGTTCTGCTGCTTGGACCTCAGACTATTCTAGTTCTCTGGGCCTTAATTTCCCCCTTTAAAATAAACACTTTTATTCTAATTATTCATTCACTCATTCGTTCATTCATTCACTATTTATTCAGGACCAACTATCCATACCAGATGGTCTTGACTGTTTAGGATGAAGCCTATAGGTTTGCTTTGACCCAAGACATAAAAGAAAGGCATCTGTTCTCCAGGAGGGGCTCCGATATGCATGATGCCATGACGTTATGAACCCCTGCTGTTATCTCCTTTTCACTTATCAAGTCATGGGGGTTGGCTCTGGGGAAATAGGACACAGAACAGGTAAACTCCATTGGGAGAAGGGGTCAAGAAAAGTGTAAAATATGGGGAATTGCAGAAGAAATGCCACGGTGGTAATCACTTGGCATCTAATGTGTTTACATGTGGTGAGAGGATGAAATGGGGTGGGAATAAACCTAAATGGATAGTGACAAGACTTAAAGGCAATGGAGGGGCTCAAAGGGAGCTGCCATTTTGCTCAGAGTAAAAAGATTTAACAGTGCACTTGAGGCTGGCATGGTGCCCTGAATAGTGTGGCCATCAGGACCCAGTCCCAGTTCTGCTACTACTAGATGACTTAATCTACATTGCTTGAGTCTGTTGAACTGCAGGTTCTACATTGGTAAAATTGGGTTGATAAAAATGTATGTACGTTTCTTCCCCTCACATCTCAGGAAGAATTTGGAGAAATGAATAATAATAATATCCAGCATACTCTGTATGCTAATTTTATATCAGTTTTTATTTATTAGCTCTGGGCAGAATCCATGTAGCTAATTTTGTGTGAACATAGTACCAGCCTCTTTGAAAATGGTACTACCTGCAATTAGGAGTTCAAACTTACTTTGTTTGATGAAACTTGAGAAAAATGTCTCCATTTGAGGAATTCCATAGCAGCCCTTGGGTATAAGATCAGTACACCTAATGCTGCTTATGAAAATGCAATAGAATAAGCCCATTTGAATGGGACATGCTTCATTTGAATGATTTAAGCCATAATTAAACATCTCACATCATTTGCCATGCTTCTGATTATCAAAATAAGGAATGTGAACATCTGACGAGTTTAAGGCACATGCCCCTCCTGTTTGACACTTCTAGGCAGTCTGTTGACACCATTCCTGGTTATGAAAGGAATCCTAATCAAAGACATGTGCATTCCAATTTGAGACAAACATCATGGTGGTTTATAAAAAACTTCCTTTCTGCGTTGACCCACAACCTAAACAAAAGGTCAAAATCACTTAAGTTGCTTCAAAACGGAGAGTTGTGATACAAACCAGCAATGTGGTGTGGATGGAAGCCCATGCAATTCCTTTGTAAGTTGCAAAGCTATGTAAACACTATGAAAGCCTGCTATTGTTTACTCTGATACCATAGTCAACACTTTGGAATCATTAGCTTTGAACCCTTGGGTAAAGCTGGTTTTTAAACTCTCTATTTCACAGTCAAGGTCGACTTCTTCTATAGCCAGCAGATCCATAATCCCGAAGGCCACATCTTCCCCTCACATACACATGTTCGGCTCTCACAGGCATCAACAGGAGGGTCTCCTGAGACCCTGAGCAAGGATAAGGGTTAACTCCCTTTTTCCTCTTTTACCTGAAGACTAAATTCTAAGGAATCAGAGTTTGGATTTATCAAATACAGAAGGCCAAAAGCAAGAAATAATACATTTGAACTGAACTACAGACGATTCCTAAATCTCTTGACCACAGATATTTTGTTAATGTCAAACACTGTAACTAACTGGAGACATGTTAAATTATCTTTTCACCAAGTCACCCAACTCTGCTTCAAATATCACCCATATATGAAGAATGTAGTGGCCACATATTATCAGTGGGACCTCATAAATCAATTACTGTAATACACAGCCATCCTGGCTTCCATATTTGCACAAATATTAAATATATATATGTTGGTCTAGAAGGCAGGAGTCTTCCACTTCAGCCTTCCAGCCACTGACAATAATTAGTGAGGTGAATTTCATGAATCGGTGAAGCTCTCTGGCATGTATTTTCATTTCTCTTATAAAAAAATTACCCAAAAGAGCACTCAATGCTCCAGAATTCTGTGATGTCTAAGAACCAAATGAGAGACTGTAACTGCACAAGTCCATAAGCACTGCTTCAAGGAACTATAAACTTAAAAACCCCTGGGGCAGTATTGTTATCTTCAATTATGAAGCATGCGACATTAATAATTAACAGTGCACCACTAGCAAAGGTAGTAAAATTAAGTAAGTACTAAGGTGACTTTCTGGGCTGTGCCTAAGGTCCAGCCCCAAGCAGCTCCACAGGTACAACACCTACCCTAAGAATTAACTGAATGTGGGACCAAGTCCAGCCAAACCTAAGTTGCTTGGGATTAGGGGAGAGAGAGAGAGCACATATGTACAGCATGTCCAGAAAATTCTCCAAGGCCAGGACTTAATACCTGAGGATCTGTGACAAGACAAAGAAAACCAGAGTCAAGGCATCCCTTCATTTTCAACTGGCTGGGTTTATTTGCAAGTCATATAGGAGCTACATTCTGCACAAAGGCTAGGTATACTAGCCAGCCCACAGAAGCCTCAATAAAGAACATCCCCTGAAGTACAGTAGTTATAGAACTGTTTCAATGAGACCCAAGGCTATATGTAAAAATGCTTCCAATTAAAAGTACCTTCCAAGTACTAGAAAGAAAGCAGTGCATCCCACCCCCACCCCCAGAGCACACATTCTAGGTAGGCAGTTTCTTTTTTCTTTTTAAAATTTATTTATTTATTTGAGAGAGAGCAAGTGCAGGGGGAGGGGCAGAGGGAGAAGGAGAGACTCTTATGTAGACTCCCTGCTGAGCGTGGACCCCCAACTCAGGGCTTGACCCCATGACGGAGATCATGACCTGAGCTGAACTGAGTCAGATGCTCAACCGACTGAGCCACCCAGGGACCTCAGGTAGACAGTTTCTTTCATCCTCAGGCACTCGCCCAAAGTAGGAACAAATAGTTCAATGATCCTAGATATAAATAGTATTCCATGGACCCTGGTGGCAATGACCCTTTCCACTGGAGTATGAAATATGTGGACTGGATCATCTGCCCAACCCTGACAGTCATTGACAGAGAAATCAATTTCAAAAACAGTATGCTGAATAAAAGAAGTTAGACACAAAAGAATATATACTGCATGATCCTAATAGAATGAAGTTCTAAAACAGGTAAAATGAATCTACATTAGTAGAAATCAAAATAGTTGGTTTTGCAAGGGGAGGAGGACTGATAAGGAGCCCAAAGGAACTTTCTGTAGTAATGGAAATGTTCTGTGGGTTATGTGTGGATATGAATTTGTCAAAACTAATTGAACTTACACTAAAGATCTGTGCATTTCACTGTAAGTAATTTATATACCAATTAAAATATATGAAAAAAGAATAGGCAATCCTGTGGAAGGAGATATTGACATAATGATAATAATAATAATAATATTCCAATCATCAAGAACATTTCAGTGATGGAAGAGACACCACTACCTGACAAGGCCAAAACATTTGGAGAGGAAAGGGGCAGAGGTGCTGAACACATTTTACAGCATACATATAGCCTCCTTTTTTTTAAGCCCTGGTGACTAAAAATTTTATTTTAATCAGTTGGGTGGGTAATCCTCAGTCTAAATTAACTGGGGGGGGGGGGGCACAAATATGCCTGTACCAGACAGTGAACATCAAGATTACAAACTCTGATATCACTATTTTGGTGTAGACCAAAATAGACCAAAACCCTGTGTCCCAAGGGCTCCAAATTTTAAGATTATCCATTGCACTGAAGTCATGAAGCCCTATTAATCTTCTAAAGCACAATACATGGGACCCAAGGATCATGAAAATATCCCCCCCCACTGCCTACCCCAATACCCAAAATGCCCAGATCATAAATGTCTTCGGGTTAAAGTAGAGATGGGACCCTTGAAGACCCAACACCCCACATCTTTCCACAGCCCACTTCTAACCCATAACATTTGAA
Source organism: Mirounga angustirostris (assembly GCF_029215605.1). Taxonomy (NCBI): domain Eukaryota; kingdom Metazoa; phylum Chordata; class Mammalia; order Carnivora; family Phocidae; genus Mirounga; species Mirounga angustirostris. The sequence continues at coordinate 102,443,963 of NW_026991718.1, forward strand.
AACCAGGTCTTTGCAGATTCTCCCTCAAGAAACACCCTTTCTACCTTCCCACAAGCTTTCCAGTTTTACTTGCTACATTCTTAAGGATACACCTCAAATGATAAATTCATCCCTCCTTCCAGAGACTGAATCTAGACTATAAGACAATCTGACCTCCTGGAGCCCAAGAAGGGAAGCCAGAACATTATTAACATCTGGGAATCAGAAAGGGGAAACCAAAAAGCTGACAAAGATGCCTAAAACACTCCCAATTCTTAAACTTTTAGATGACTTTTATGTAGCCATTGTCTGTTGACCATAAAAACATCGTGGAACACCTGTTTGAACCGTTCAGAGTCACTGAGCAGCCAGTCAAGCCACTCCCTTTGTTACTCCCACAGGTCACCCTGTCTTGATGCATACATAGCAACAAACCAGCCTGCCTGACACAAACAAACACATTTCAGCCCAACAGAAGATCTGAAAACTTTTCGAAAATAAGAAATCACAAGCACTGAGAGGCAGAGTTGTGTATTTACCTTTTTTGTGAACAAAGGAAAAGAAAAAAAAATCAAACCTGAGAATAAATCCACCTGTGAGTGCCTATCTCTATTGAGGTCACCAGAAATCCCTCCTCTTTATTTGCAAACAGTTCAGAAGCTACTGAAGGAAGTCGGCCAATAAACATTTTTGAAACCAAGATTAATGGCTGATTTGTCATCTGGGAAAAGAAAGGTGAGCTTGCATGCCTCCGCTAAGGAAGCAAACCAGAGAAGGAGGGGCATCTGATTTATGGGGTTGTGAGGAGGCTAATTAGAGCCTCATGAAGGGAGATAAGAGGGACCAAAGGCATTTGGGAAAAGCAAAGTGAAAGGTGGGGACACAGCAGAGTCCATAGAGCAAACAAGGAACTGGAGAAGGGAGAGGGCTGCAGAAATAAGTTCCAGAAGGAAAGCAGAAAGACTATGTATGGATTCCAAAGAAATCTCATGTTTGGAAAGCTTCTAGAAGGCACAAAGAAAAGGCCCATGTTTCTGCACCTCAGACGAGGTCTGAAAACAAAGTCCTTGCAGCTTAATCTTGAACAGCTGTCCCTTTACCCCACCCCCACCCCCACTTGCAAGCAAGTGGCCAACATGCCCAGGATCACCCAGCATGCAACCCATCTCCTTCCTATCCCAGTGTCCCTGTGAAACAGCCTGCTCAGGGGTCCACAGGTTGGTTTGTTGAGCAGAAATTGTCATCCAAGACAATTTCTTGTTTTATTACTTGTTACATTTGCCCTCACACCAGCCACATTTACATTTCTCAGGAAGGAGCCATCAGAGACACAGGGAAACTGAATCCAGGCCCCAAAATAAGCAGATCAAGGAGGGAAGACCCTTCGTGCAACCCGGTCCTGAGAGATGCCCAGGCTGCATGGTGCTGGGGAGGCCTCTTCAGAAGACAGACACTGCGTCAGGGGAGGGGCTCAGGAGATCAGGTCCACTGCAGTGTGTCTGGAGAGGCGGGGGTAGGACAATCTGCCTCACGTTCAGAGTAAAGCTTCTTCTTCCCAGGACAGCCATGCACCATTTGCAGTTCATGTGCGTGTGTGTGTGCGTGTGCTCACCTGCGCATGGATGTGCACGTCTGCAAGAGTTCCGTCTCCTCTCATAGGCTTCATAGAATAAATTTATGCACCCAGCTACTTTTCTTGGGGTGTTGCGTTAAGGTGTGGGAAACAGGCACAGAGTCCCTGAAAGCATGTACCTAAAACACAGCAATCTTTTTACCGCTCTCATTTTTAAAAATGAGAACAAAGAGAAGGCAGAGAGAGAGAGAGGCAAGGAGGAAGGGACAGACAGAGAGAAAGAGTGTGAAAGAAAATGGAGAGAAAGGAAGAAAATGGGAGGGAGGGAAAGAGGGAAAAAGAAATAGAGAGGCAGAGGGATAGACAGGGAATGGAAGAAAGCCAGCAGGCAGCTGGTGCAAGAAATAAGTAAGGGTCTTTTCTCCCATTTTCCTGTCTTTTTAATAAATCACTGTAGCGGCCTGTGACAGCTCTCTGTTATCCCTAAATGCTCAAGCAAACAGCTTTTCTTTGAGACTATTCAAGTGGCTGCCAGGGCGGCTGGAGCTGGGCAAGCAATGTGGGCCCTCAACTGCCCCCCTGTAATTCAGTTAGAAAAGCAAGCATGAAGTCAATATTCATTGCGCGCGGTAAGAATTGCCACAACACAATGAAATGGTAATGAGCCGGCTCACAAAGGAGACAAGCTGGATAATCAGTTTTTAAGGAGGTTCTGGGCACACGAGGCTGCCAGGGCCTGAGTGGGCGGCAAAGGCTTATGGGCCCCCACCTGAGGGCCTGCCTTCAGCCCCCACCATCTGCGGGCATTGGCAGGAGGTCAGCTGGAAACCAAGGGAATCTCGCCAGGCCCTCTTCCCCCAGCCACTCCTCTCCATTTTGCAATTTGGGGGCCTCACGGAGCCTAAAATGTGAGGACAAAAGGCCATTTCACAGCCATGGCCCCTATGCTGGCTTTCAGAGGAGTCAGAGCAAAGGCCAACAGATGGGAAAATTGAAAAGCCTGCAGTGTACCTGGCATATATGCTCAGTGCACTCAGGGATCATTACCTGACTGGATCAGGACACCAAGCAGGAAGTCACCAAAATAACAAGAACTGGGGTGTAGAGTCTAACACTGGGTATTTGTATATGTCAGTAGTTTAAAAATATACAAAGGAATTTATATGTCTTACCAGGTTTCATTTAATATACCTTTCTTAGATGTTTTAACTCAATAAAGCTAGAATCAAAGAAGTATCCAAGTAAGATGAAGCCATCAGATGAATGGCCATGTGTGAACTGCATTTAGATAGCCATGGTCATGGACTTGTCCTAGGGTGACTGCTGTCCCTGAGTTTGAAGATAATTTTTTCTTCAAGACTTCCAATTCGATTTCATCCTGTGTTTTCTACCCATGTCTATTTCGAGATTGGTCCATACTTAGGCAGCTGAGGGTAGAGTTTCTGTTTATTCCAGATAAATCTGTTGTCATCATCATCATCATCATTTATATTTGCAACTCTAGTGATTGCAAAATTAATTTAGGTGACCTACAAAAATGTATACCAAAAAGCAAGCAATGTACAATTTAAAATGAAAGGTGAAGGAAAAATCAGAGTAAGAGACAAAATGAAGCCCAAGTTCCTGTATCCTTGCAGTGCTGTGTGAAGACTTGGTCCTTGACCTTCTAGTAACCAGCTGAAAGAGAGAAACATAATCCTTTAAGTCGGTGAATCTCAACACAACCCCAAACACTCTGATATATGTCGCCTCGTGTTGGGCAGCCCAGGCATCTGTATTTTTTAAAGATCCCCTATAAGATAAAAACAGAGAAGTTGTGCAGGAGCTAATCATTCATGATGCTCATAGGAAGGATACTGTGTTGTTTGAGGGTGGGGGGAATCCTCTCAACAACTCCTTTACAGTGATAGCAATAAAGATTTTTATATTAAGACGTGAATATAGCCCATGGGAACACAGGAGACTGAGGAGGAGGGAAGGGTACTTCAGGGAAAATAAATAGCCTGGGGAAAGAAAATGAAGTACACAGCAAGTCATGGTATGTTTAGCAGTTGGTAACAACATAGATGGCGGGGGGAATTCAGCGTGTTGATAGAAAGGAATTGTGAAGAATTCTGAATGTCCTGCTCAAGGCATGAGGTTAAGAGCCTAAGGGGTCCCACTGCCTGGATTCAAATCCTAGCTTCCCTACTTACTAGCATGTAAGAACTTGGACATGTTGCTAAATTTCTGTGGGCCTCAGTTATCCCATCTGTAAAACAGGAACAAGAAGAGTACCTACCTTCTAGGAATAAATGAGACATTCTATATAAAGCATTAAACATAGCATTTGATACATTAGCTACTACTATTATTTTCATTGCTATTGCTGGTACTATCCTTAATGTAAGGAGGACAAAGGAATAAAATTATTTTCAGGGAACACCTTCTGGATGTACTGACCTTTTCATATATTATCTTTTTAAATTTTGTAACAACTCAGTTGAATAGGTATTATTATTATTATTATCATCATCATCCCCAATTAGCCAACTGAATCTCAATATAGTTAAGTAACATGCCCAACTTCTTACAGCAAGAAAGTGGCCAAACTAAGATCGAAACCTTGAAACTGTAAGATATTCTAATGATGAACTGAGGCCAATTTATAATAAAATGAACAAAGCTTAAATTTCAGGGAGACCCTCCCTCACCTGCCTAGGCTCTTCCAAAGCTCTGAATCTAATTTTGCATTCACACTTTTGTATTCTTTTTCTTAAAGAGGGTTCCCAAATTTGTGTAAGTTTAGGATCCCCCTGAATAAATGAATATATGCTATGATCAGACTGTGTTCTAAACAGTGAACAAGGGTGACCAAGGATAAAGTAATAGAAGGAAGGCCAGGAGAAAATGTGTATTGTGGGTAAAGAGTTAAACATTAGCCACATTGTGTTTGGGGGGACCACAGAGCAGCCAGGTCAAGATGTTGCAGATATTTGTAAATATAGGTCAGGAGAGCAGGTAGTGCTTGAGATTCAGACCAGGATTGATGGGGTGGATGGTGATTGACATGAAGGGAGAAAGTATTACCCATAAAGATGGTCCTAGAGCTATGCTCCCCAATATGGCAGCCACCAGCCACATGTGGCAATTTAAGTTTATATTAAATAAAATGTGAAATTCAGGTCCTCAGGCCCACTAGCCCCATGTCAAATGTTCAATGACCACATGTGCTGAGCAACTTTGGTATTGGGCAGTGCGGATATAGAATATTTCCACCATCACAGAAAGTTCTACAGGACAGCACTGGTCCAGAAAGTCAGAAGATGGTTAAAGATAGACACACAGGAAAATATCTGAGGGACAAATGGAAGTAAGGAACAGTAAATAAAGAGTAGTGAAAGTAGCCTGCAGACTCAGGAGAACCAGAACACAGAGATCCCAGCAAAGAGAATTTCAGAGGAAGAGTTTATTCACCAGCTCAGGAATTAGCAAAAGAGACAACAAAAAAACTCCCAGCATGGAACTAACACACCTCCAAATGGGCTGCTTCCAAACTCTCTCTTTTCCTTTTTAACAAAACACCACAGATTGTGTGGTTTATCAACAACAGAAATGTGTTTCTCAATAATTCTGGAAGCTGGAAGTCTGAGATCATGGTCAGATAAGCACCATCTTCCCGGTCACAGAATTCTTGTGTCCTCACATGGTGGAAGGGGCTCGGGAGCTCTATGGGGCCTCTTTTGTAGAGCACTAATCCCATACAAGAGGGCTTCACCCTTAGCACCTAATCATCTCCCAAAGGCCCCACCTTCTAAGGCCATCACATTGGGTGTTAGGATCACAACATGTGAATTTCAGAGGGACACAAACTTTCAGACCATAGAACCTGCATGGGTATTCCCATTAAGACCTTGAAATAGCACTGTTTCCTTACAGCCACAACACACCCTGAACTTGGCCTGGCCCAGAGACAAAACCTTGAGAAGGACAAACAGCAGCCGTAAGTTAGAGAAGCAGATGCCCAGAGGCCTACTTTCCCTCCCTTCTCTCAGCAGAAAGCTTAAAATCATACTCAAACGGACAAGGCACACACCTGCCCGTGCCAACACACATCTCTCCAACAGGCGGCTGCTTGCATACCTACGCAACTTCCTGTTTGCTTGTGCAATTACCTAGAGTTCACATAAGAATGCATGTTCTGAGTGCAGCCTTTTCTGGCCCGCACATGTATGTGCATATTTTGAAGGTGCAAATGAGGTACCGAGCATAGTTTTTTAATGTAGCCCTAAGGGGTACATTATTCTGATCAGCACTAACATTGCCATCCTACATTAAGGCATCAACTTTAGGCCCCACTAGAGGCAACAAAGTTAAACAAGCAAACAAACCCAGTTTTCCCCATGTGGCTCAAAGCTTTTCCTTTGCCCTTCACTCCTGTCTCCTCTTATTAAAGTTCCACTGAATCCAAAGTGCCCACCTCATCCTAAAATCTCTCCAAATCCTTTCCCAGACTTGTTGCCTCATATCCCAGGCATTTACATAGGTATTTGGGCCTGTTTCCCCTTCCTAATTATGGTCTTGTCTTTCTAAACTTCGTCTACCCCACAGTCATGCATCAGCATTTTGAAATGTGTCCTGGTGCACCTTCTCCTGGAATGAATTCCTTGGTCACAGATCTGTAACTGTAGCAGAGTCTAGTTAAGTGTTCAACAAACCATTTTCCTTTTTCCTCCCAATACAGCTGGACCACATTTTCCAACCTCCCTTTTCATTCTATTCAGCCATGTGACTAAGTCCTCACCATCAGAAAGTGGGAAGAAGTGATATGTAAGTCACCGGCTAGGTTGAGATGATTAAGAGATGTTCCTTTTACATATTTGCTCCCTTCCTTCATCTACTGGCTCGAAACAGAAAACTCCATGGAAGGCTCCATGGCCTTGACTGACACAGCAATTAGATGGAAGGAGCCGGGTTCCTGAAGGGCTGTGTGGAACACAGCCCCTCACCCACCCCCGCCCATCCTTATTGGACTGTAATAAAGGCAAGAAATAAACTTTTATTATGTTAAAATCCCAAGATTTGGGGTTTGCTTACTATAGCAATCAGCCTACCCTGATGTGGTAAGTGGATTGCAGAATTTCTCCCAATTATTTCCCTCCCATTCCCTCAGCAATGTGATTTAGTAGCTTCCTCCATCAAGTGTTAGAGTCTATTTTCCATCCCTTGAACCTAGGATAGACCACATGGTTTGCTTTTGGCAAATGAAACATAGCAGAATCACAGTGTGCCATTTCCAATCTTAGCTCTAAAAAAGCATGGCATGCTTTTGCATAGATATAAAAAATGATTTATAATTAATCTGTTAAATAAACCCTGCCAATGAAAGGATGCTTGTCAAATCTTTAAAGTTTGTTCTCTTTAAAAACTTAAACACTTCTACCAACAAAATGTATTTGTCGAGATTTGTTTTGTAAATTATTCTTTCAGTGGTCTTTGCAAAAGGAAAGAAGAAAAAGCCAACTTTAATCCCCATCCTTTACAAATATTTCAGTCTCTACTAATAAAGGCTGGGGATCTTTCAAAACTAAGAATGACAGTTACCTCTGTGGGTTCAAAGATGAGAAAGGAATTTGATGGTTTTGATGGTTCTATTTCATGGCCATCTGAAGACACTGAGTGGGAATAACCACAGCCCTTGTATGGTGTCTGGTGTTTTTCTCTGCAATAAAAACATACGTTTATCCTTTGTGGGTGAACTAAGGTATAACCATAAATAACATCCTCCCATACATTCACAGCTGAAAAAAAAAAATGGAGGCAGGTTTTTTCCTAAAAGCTATGTGTTTGATTTAATATTGTTTCAATATTAGCTCAGAACAAGACTAAGCATTACCCCATCATATTGATTATTTGAATTATATTCAGTTTTTCCACTTGTTTGCAAGTCTCCTTGAGCAGTCTATTTTTGGTTGAGAGTTATTTCAGTGGTTCCACTCAAGGAAGTACCCACTTATTTTGAGTAGCACTTCTTGTCTGCAACAATGTTTCTCAGACTTCAACATGCTACATATCCCCCTGGAGATCTTGTTAAAATGCAAGATCTGTTAAGATTAAATGTTAAGATTCTGATGCAGTAGGTCTGGGGTCAGTACCAAGATTCTGCATTTCTAACAAACTCCCAAGTGGTATTGATGATTCTGGCCCATGAACCACACAAGAGTCTGGAATGGACTTTTACAATGCTGTATTTTCCAATACTTAAAATTTTATTCAGATGGAACATGTTATAGCACCTGAAAATCAGGCCAGAAAATAGGCAGTAGTTTGAATAGTACCTATAATTCACCCTGTGAGCACCAGCCGGCACTCAGATGCCAAAGGTGTCACCACCTACCTGGCCATTTGCTGAATGAAATCATGACACTCATTTGTGTTGACATAGAAAACAGCAGTTGGGGAACTTCTTGACATTCTATACTCACATCTAATTACTTTCACATTCTAAAGAGGCCGGATTTCCCACTTTTTTCCACAACTCTGTTTTCTTGTCTTTCCTTTCCCTATTATCAACCTACCATCTTGAATACGTATCAACACAGGCTAGATAATAGTAGTGGTATCTACTGATCCAAGCACTCAAGGTAAAGTATATACAAGTTGGATTTTTTTTTATCCAGTTATTTGGCTTACCTTTCCACTTAGTAGCAATGCCCACAGAAGGGATTGGGAATTCTACTGGGCAGTGCATAGGACCAATTCAGCAGGAGAGTATTTCTAAAGAGCTGTAGACTCTGAGATTTGGTATGAGCCCTTAAATGAGAATGCCTCTTAGTTTCACGATCACAGTGTTTGCATCAAGTGGATTTCTTTAGCCATTAGTTTGCCATCTCAGAATGCTTATTCCTTATATCTTCCTACAAAAAGTGTGATTCATAGATTAATAGAACTATCCATCAATTAAGTAACAGGAAACTAAGTTCTGGCTCCATTTCTGCCCCCTAATTAGCTGGGTGAGTTTGCACAATACATGTTGTTTCCCTAAGCTTCACTGCTATTAATTATAAAAATAAGTTTTCAGCTTTAACTTTTCTTACAGCTCAGATATCCCTTGACCTGAAATGCCTCCAGACCAGAGGCTGCTCACAGTAAATGACCCACACAGCACAAACAGCCCTGTGACCACACTCACTACTGCACATGCATCCTTAGCCACAGGTAGGAAGGGCCCCCAAAACATCTTATGCCAGCTACTTCATTTAACACTAGAGGAAATCAAGGTCCTGGGAGACAAGACAACTGTTCCAAGGTCACATGGCTGGTCAAGGGCAGAGAAGGGCTAGAACAGAAATTTCCCAATTCTCAGTCCATGATCTGCATGATAACCTTGAACTCAAGAAGCCAGGCTTTGAGAAGTCACATCAGGATTCAAAGTTGCCCCTCTGTACTGGCCACCATGGAGCTACTTATGGAAGAGAAGTGGTCACACACTGGCAAGGCCACCAAAAGCAACACAAACTCAATCTTCTCCACATTTCTCTGTAGTACTGGCAAACAAGAAGGGCTTTATAAACACTTGTTGAATGGGAGAACGAGTGCTCTTTTGCATTTCCTCTTATTTCAGAGACATATTTGTATGTTTCTGGAGTCTCAGCATGTACAGCAGGGGCTTTAGTGTCCATCCCAAATTCCCCCAACATTTATCTCTATATCCAAAGGCTGCTTACTGCAAACTGAGACTCTCCTTCAGTAGGGCTTCATTTCTGGCCACAAGATCACAACTGGCCCAAATGCAGATCATCCCAGAAGTGTTAGAAAGTACCCTTAGAGTAGTCTTCCATCGATGATAAATGAGGGTTTGGTGTATCAATACCCCAGCTTCCTCACCCTTTGGGTGAGACAATGCTGATGCATGTTTTACAATGCTCCAGAGTGCCTCAGCAGAATTGGGCTCCAGTTGCCCACAGTGGTAACTGGCTTGATAACACCCCCTTTATTTCTTTCATCCATTCCCTGTCTCACTTCCCTATTCTAGACCAGCATTTCCTAGAATCACCTCCCAAATAAGATATTTGTGACAAAATCCTTGTCTTAGGATTTGCTTCTGGGGAATCCAAACCAAGGCATGGGGGTATGAACTTGGTGGAAATAGAGTTTTCAAGGGGTCCCTTAGATTCTTTTTGATATGACAACTGAATTTTTATCTGACTCTGATGTAATTTGGGTTTCCCCAAAAGTAGGTCCCAAGAAAAGGACTTGGATGCAGGTAGTTTATTGAGAAATATCCCAGGAAGCAGAAGTTAGAGAGTACAGCAGGGAGACAAGGAAAGGAAAGAAAGCCAATACAAAGTGTGTCCATGAGTGGGCTGTTGTGTAAAACTGTAGGCACAAACCCACCGGGGTCCCCTAGAGAGACTATATGGAACATACCTTGGAACTGTGCACTGGGATGCAAGAAGCTGAGTGCTGATTCACTAACACCCACCCTGGGTGGGTGGTTAGGTTGTGAGTTTCCCAGCATGCCCTGCAAGCAGGCAAAGCACACCCTGGTGGTCACAGAACACCCTCAGACCGAGATACCAGAATTTATCAGTTGTTTAGCAGAACTATCTACAAGAGGCTTCTGGGAAAGCAAGAGCATTTGCCAGACTCTGTTGGCAGGATTTTTACTACATCAAAATGCTGTTGTACTCAGCAAGTGATCATCTTGGTATCCTCAGAGACTACATTGAGCCTCCTTAGTTCTCAGCTTGCCTTGTTTTGGCTTCCTTGAAAGGCACTCCTGAATGCCATCAGTGCCCAAAGCAAAACTCCTACACAAAGTGGAAAGCAGGTAGGATGAGAGATGGAACCAGGAGAAGAAAAATGAGCCTGAAACCTGACTACCCCAATCATACAACTAGCTGAACAAAAAATGCTCAGTGGCCACGTCAGTTCCATGCCTGCCCTGTCTTCAACACACTCTCCTTGAGGCCCAGCAGCTATCAGACTCATGGGACCTCACAGCCCCTTTCTTTGATGCCTCCCTGTTCAGTGTCACTGAGACCGCCTGATCAGGAGGGCCCCAAGGTCAAGGCATTATCAGGAGTAAGGTTTCTTAAGAGCCATGTGTGAGACACCATCACCATCTGACACTGTTTATAGATCAATCTATCCCCTTACTGACCACAGAACAGAAGTTAAAAGCATTGCTTTTGGAGCTCAAATGTGTTAACTTCTGAAGTGATGTTTGAATTAGGGTTAAGAAGGGCCCAAAGTTTTGATCTGCTGACTGGGGGCAGAAAAAAGAAAGAAAAGAAAGGAAATGGACTAAAAAAAAAAATTTTTTTTTTCAGAAAAGAAATAAGATTATTTTGACTAAAATGAAGAGCCCAGCTTATAATGAATCTATCAACTTTGGGGTTGACATGAAATGGCTGCAGAAGTGCCTGAATTCTGCAGCTGCCAAAATGCAACCACTCCTTCTTAAAGTCACTCACTGAAAGAAGTAACTTCTCTCTCCCAGAGATCAAGGCCAGAAAGGGGAACATCCATTGGATTCATACCCAAAGCAATCACATAAAAGTCAAATAAAGCAATATCCCATGCCTAAAAGCTGTCCATTAGTGATGGAATAGTTGCAAAGCAAAAAACCACAAACACTCTACAACCCACAGTGTTGGAATTTGACACTCATTCCCTGAGATGTCTTTGGATACATAACACAAAGATTAGCAAATAAGTTTCCCACACTTTAGTAAACCATGTGATAAAATGCCTGTAATCTATGTGCTATGCAGTGTGGTTGACAATTCCTAACTGATGTATTTCTTATCTACTTATGTGGCATAATAGGAAGCAGTGGCAATTAAGATAATTAGATATGAATAGGAAACAGCTCTTCTGATTAGAACCAAACACTGGGCATGCTGGATATTCAACACAGGGAAATCAATGTGTGTGGCATGTTATGAGCTGGCACAGCCACACTTCTGCAATGCAATGATGCTTACTACATTAATGATGACCATGAGGCATGACGAGGTGCTGGGGTCCCTTTATACCATTCAGAAAAGAGCAAATGATCTCTAATGGGGTTTGAAAAGTTTAACAAACTCTACTGCATTAAATATCTTAGCAGATAAAGGGCTAGTATCCAAAATCTATAAAGAACTTATCAAACTCAACACCCAAAAAACAAAAAATCCAGTCAAGAAATGGGCAGAAGTTATGCACAAACAATGAATCATGGAACACTATATCTAAAACTAATGATGGTGATTAACATAACAGTAAAAAAATTTTAAAAAAAAGAAGATAATTTTTCTTCGTGTTAACTATCCCAGTGTGAGCTGTCCAGGGTTAAATGGCACCTCTATGTTGTAATGTATTTTATGATCGAAAGTCTCTTATTAATTACCTTCTTATGCTTTCATGTATCAAAAAGAAATATATAAATTTAAATTTTCGTATTTTAAAATTTTTTATGACTGTCTATTAAAATTTTTCTTTTGGCTTGAGTAATGACAGTAGTTCTACACATCTGTCAAAATTAAATATTTTATAGATTTTTATAAACAATTATTAAATATTAAAGTAAATTATTGGAAAGGCAAAAAAAAAAAAAAGAAATGGGCAGAAGACATGAAGACATTTCTCCAAAAAAGTCATCCATATGGCCAACGAACATATGAAAAGTGCTCAACATCACTCGGCATCAGGGAAATAAAAATCAAAACCACAATGAGATACCACCTCACACCAGTCAGAATGGCTAAAATTAACAAAACCAGAAAGGACAGATGTTGGTGAGGATGCGGAGAAAGGGGAACCCTCCTACACTGTTGGTGGGAATGCAAGCTGGTGCAGCCACTCTGGAAAACAATATGGAGCGTCCTCAAAAAGTTGAAAATAGAGTTACCCTACAACCCAGCAATTGCACTACTTGGCATTTACCCCAAAGATACAAATGTAGTGATCCGAAGGGGCACTTGCACCCCAATGTTTAAAGCAGCAACGTCCACAATAGCCAAACTATGGAAAGAGCCCAGATGTCTATCAACAGGTGAATGGATAAAGATGTGAGATATAGTTAGATAGATAGATAGATAGATAGATAGATAGATAGATACAGATATAGATAGATATATAGATATCTATCTACCGATAGATAGATATTAAGCAAAATAAGTCAGGCAGAGAAAGACAAATACCATATGATTTCACTCATATGTGGAATTTAAGAAACAAAACAGATGAACATAGGGGAAGGGAAGGAAAAATAAAATAAGATGAAAATAGAGAGGGAGGCAAACCATAAGAGACACTGAACTCTAGGAAACAACCTGAAGGTTGCTGGAGGATAGGTGGGTGGGGGGATGGGGTAATTGGGTGATGGGCATTAAGAAGGGCACTTGATGGAATGAGCACTGAGTGTTATATGCAACTGATGAATCACTAAATTCTACCCCTGAAACTAATAATACAGTATATATTAACTACACTGAATTTTAATTAAGAATTTTTTAAAAACTCTACTGCATTCTAATTCTTTCAAAATTAACAAAGTGAATTAAATATGGGTTAATTCTCTATTAAGCTGTATATCCAATGAACCAAAGACTTGTCAGAGAAGAGTTTGCAATGGAAATTATCAGCCCAGTAATAAACAGACCAGAACCCTAAGAAAATTAATGAAATGATGTCTGTATATAAACTATCTAGAAGGAAAAAGTACTGTGTTAATATGAATTAAGAAGCTCAAAGTACATTTTAAAACCACTTTGGAATCTATTCAGAATATTAAGAAGCAATAAAGACCTAAATCTTTTAATAGCCTCTGTATTAAATGTAATGTAGGCACAGATATTTCACAGGATCAAGTTGTTTGCTAAAGATGGATTTATACAATCTTTGTGTCTCTTATAAATCATGTCATGTAAAGTTTTAGTTCTTTTGGAACTCTGGAAATAAAAATCAAAACTTTCATTATTCAGTCAATTATTTGATAAATATTTGTTAGACATCAACAATGGTGTCCTACCAAGATACACATCTGGAGAAGTTCAAATGGCCCTACCCGACCCAGACAGCAGAGAAACCTTCCAAATGATCAGGTAAGGAGCATAGAATATTTCTAAGTGCTAGGATTACATTAAAGAACAAAGACAAGTTTCCTACTACCTGGTGTTAAAATCAAAGCAAATCTGAAAAAAATTTAGAAACAAATAGAGTTTCTGAGCCAGTTTTTCCCATAGCATCTTTATAATATACAAAGACTTAATACAGAATAAAATGCCTATATGGCAATCCCATCTGAACTAGGCTGAATTCTATACCTGAGGAAATCACGTAGGTTGAGAATTCCCATTTGAACTAGGCTGAATTCTATACCTGAGGAAATCATATAGGTTGAGAATTGAAGAAAGTGAACTACCTCACATGTAGTGAGAAAAACTGTTCCTATGAGTGAGGCTTTCGTAACTCTTCTCTGGTGCTTTAAGTGATCTTTTCCAAAAGTCAAGGTTAAAATTGCTTTTATTAGAGTTTCAGAGTCAATGTTTTGAGGTGAGCTGTCTGGTATAGGACAAAATTATGAGTGCCAGGAGTGGTTGTTTAACCTGCCAGCCAAAAACAGAAATTTGCTGTTTCCTGAATCTCAAGCCCACTTCCTAGCCTTAGGAAGCACGGAAGCATTCTGCCTGCACTATCATTTCTCCCTGGGAAGGAAGGAATCTTAAGCCCTTCATATTTCAACAGGGCTACCCATGCAAAAATTTAAAAGACTCTACAGATGTACAGGGCCTCCTTGGGAGGCCAAACATAGAGAGGTAAAATAAGAATGTTGGACCAGGTGACATTTAAAGATTGTCTTGGTATAAAAAATCTGCCATTCGATGTAATTATTAATCATCTATTTTTAGCAAGCTCTAGACATTGTGGCCGGTTACACAGATATATAAGACTGCCCTTAAGAGCCTCATAAAGAAATCTAAAAACATCAGATGATGCATGAAAGGCAGAAAAAAAGAATGTAAGATAAGAATGCCAAAAAAGAAAGGAGAAGAGAAGCTATATAAGGAAATACTTCTATCAATAAAGTAGTTTAGACAAAATTCTGCTGCTTATTTACTCCTTGTGTGAAAATTAGCTCTTAAGTCACTGGGCATAGCAGACGTGGTTCCCTCAGCTCCCCTGCGTTCACCTGCATTGGAGGCGGGCAGTTCTCTTGCAGGTTGGCTGCTTCCTACTCCAGTGCTGGCATCTCTCTACCTCTCAGCACGAGGGCTTTCTCTACCACCCTGAGCATTTTCTCTAGCACCGTGAGCATCTGCTTAGCCCATGCACAGGGCAGCCCAGAAGTGCCGGGGAGTTGGGAGGGGGGCGGGTGGTTAAAACCTGCAGGGCAATCCTGAACCAGTATAAATACCCAAGATTCCCTGGCATTATAAGTTGTGTTCCCAAGAGGGTAGCTCCCAAGAGGGTCCCCAGCAGGATGGAGCCCTAGTAGCCAGAAGCAGTAACCAGCTCATTAACACAGCCTGTACTGGCTTACCCCCTTCTCTGTCACACTCTCCCCACTCCCTCACTGTGCTTTCTGGGGTCACCGTCCAAATCAACTAGCTGCTTCAGGGTCTGTTTTTAGGGGAACCTGGACCAAAACAAAGGAGAGCAGTAATTTAACGATGGTAATTACTGACAAGGCTTCCATTCATCTTCCCCTAATGGTCCCTTCTATAAAAGTCATTTTCTTCAGTAAGTCCTTGCTGATATGCTTACCCCAAAGTCAGAATTCTCTGCCGACTCAGACCTCCCCTGAAATTCCTTTAACTTTCCTGCAGGCCTTCCCTTCCTACCCAACAGTCATCTCTTTTATGTTTTTTATTTTTATTTTTTTTAAAGATTTGATTTATTTATTTGAGAGAGAGAGAATGAGAGAGAGCACATGAGAGGGGGGAGGGTCAGAGGGAGAAGCAGACTCCCTGCAGAGCAGGGAGCCCGATGCGGGACTCGATCCAGGGACTCCAGGATCATGACCTGAGCCGAAGGCAGTCGCTTAACCAACTGAGCCACCCAGGCGCCCAGTCATCTCTTTTATTATCCTCTCTCAGTTCCCCTCTTCCCAGGGCATCTCAGTACTTTCATGTAAAGTGGGATCACGACTGTCATGTAGAAAATGGAAAAGTTTGGAACAGTTTATGCTGAAACATTTTTATCAGCATGGCTTCCAATGATACTGAATAGTAAAGACAACAGAAAGTAACATCGTTTCTTCTCATTCTGGAAACATCTTTCCTCTCAACTCATCTTCATGAGCTCCTCTCTCCAATTTCAATATTTCAGGTTGACGTGAATATGTTGCTCGGACTCAACTTCTCAGTAGAATCACTGATAATATTCAGCTAACATTTAGTGATAACTTAATAGAGTTCATATCAATTCACCTAATGTTCACAACAGCCCTATTGTCATCACCCCATTTGACAGATAAGGAACCTGAAGGCAAATGCCTTGTCCAAGGACACCCAGCTTCTGAGTAACAGAACTGAAATATAAACTGAGGCAGTCCAGTCAAGAACAGGCACTTCATTCCTGTGTTAAGCATGCTCCCCTCAGGCAATGCTCTTGCTAAACTAACAGAAACCCCAGACCCTTGGTGTTACAGATTTATTGTCTCAGAGGATGTTTTTTAAAAAAGAAAAAGCTGAACTGAAAGAAAACAGCTCAGACCAGCATAGAGAGGAGAAAAGTTGGTTTGGACTGAGCTACCACCAGTAACTTACAACAATTCCAAAAGCTGCATAGCCACTTCTTCTGTCTTAGGTACACTTAGGAAAGCTGGTGAATATTGGCAATGCCACCCCAATCTGGCTTACACTGGTGTCTTTAGCTAGAAGTCATTAACAGTAAAAGCATCTCCCAGCTCAAGCTCCCCCAATGACATCTGAAATAGTGGTGCTAACTCAGGCTTTCTGCTCTGGTTGGGAAGCTATTTCAGGGAGGAGGGGGAGGTGTGGTATTTTGAAGAGCTGCAAGGACAGAGGCAGTTCTAGAGCAGAATGCCCTTGACATTCAGTTCCAATGTCTCCAATCAAGCCAGAATGCCAAATCTTGTTTTAAAATATATACATACGTATTTGATGCCAAATTCCCTCTATGGAACCCACAATCTATTTAGACTCACACAAGAAAACTGGCATTTGCCAAATTAAAAATGTAAGAAAAAATCCTTAATTACCATCTTGCTGGCCTCCAATGGTGTAACTATGGAATTTTCCCATCCTGACTTGCTTTGGGGTTAGCTAGTAAGGATATTAATTCACTTCTCATTTGCTCAACTAATCACTTCCAAGGCACTTAGAGTAATACTGATTGCTTTCTTCTTCAGAAGAGATGAAAGAAAGTGGCTATAACTAGCATAGATTTGGTTGAGAGTTTTTTGCAGATCTGCTTCCACTTGTGTATCACTAAAAATAAAAACGCAGGGCTCTGTAAACATGCAATCATAGGCATGAGCAGAGAAGGAGAAAGAGAATGGAGGAAGACTAGGCCATACTTATAATGTTTTACTCTTTGAGAAAGAACAAAGAATATCCACAGAGTGACTGGATATGTGTCCCATGCATGGGGCATCAGGGGCAAAGGCTGGAATATGTTTAAGGAAGAAAGGTATTCAAAATATGCATCTGTACTCCACAAAGGCCACTGATCCTCTCATGGTGGGTGGCAAAAATTGACAAAGAACCTAAGCCATTGAATTTTTTTTTTTTTGCCAGTTCTATACAATTGTCTTTATGTGCATGGGTTTCATCTGCAGAATTTGATATAAAGAAAAAGCTAACAGCACTTTGACTTAGCAAAGAAAAAATACAAGCCCCCAGACTCCAGTTCTCCCATTCAAATGTCACTTTCCCCATCTCTCTACAAATACAAACAACTTCATATTACTGAAAGTGAAGCTTCCCAATTCATTGCTCGTGCATGGTACCATACACCTGTCAATTCAACTCTCACTTTACGAATAAGCCACAGGACATTTTACAAGCACAGGGCAAGCATTTTGTTGATGGGAACATTAAATTGCTTCTCCTTGTTTACTTCCCAAGAATAGGGTGGCTCCACAAACAAGGCCGGCTGGGAGCACACACAAATTTCCAATCAACACTGGTCTTTGAAAATTCACAGGGTCTCTTGTCAACAGTCCAACTTACAGGGTATCAGGTTCCCGCTTACCTTTTCTAACGTCTAGTAATTAGCCAGAAAGACAGTCTGTCAGGACTCTTGCCACTATGTAGTGGAAAAAGCATGAAGTACAGGTAGCTCTTAACTTTGCTCTTAAAGGCCATTGAGAATACTCCCCTTACACCCTCCAAAACATCTCTGGGGTGATGACAGTTCTACTGGAAAACAAAACAAACCAAAAAGCTTTTTTCATTTCTCCTTCTGCTTTTGAACTGTAATAGAAAAAAAGTTTTCCTGGTGTCATGACTATTGCCAAAGATTAATGAAAATTCTTACATAGTATAATAACACCGTATATTTCTATAACATCTCTGCCTTCCAAAAGCTTAAAGCACTTTCATGAAGCACTAGCTCTATGTTTCACTCCCAATCTCACTGAGATAGATTGAGGCATATATGCAATCCTCCATGTAAAAGACAAGAAAACAGAGACACTCAGAGCTTGCACAATCATGAAGCTGAACTCTCTGCATTAATTTACTGGGCTGTTTTCTCTTCTACTAAGATTCCAAAACACATAAATTAATCTGGCACTTCTCTGAAGAATAATAATGGTTACTTAAGGCAGAAAAAATATTTCACTGTCTTACTATCTCATTACAAAGCATTCTAAGAGTTTTTTAAAAACTTCCAGGTCCTTTATTTCTAGATGAGCATCAAGCATAACTCAGAGGCTCACCACCAATAGATATGTAGGACAAGGTTAAGGGATAGCAGAAGAGCTGAGATACGAGTTTCAAGAGTGTTACCTCCAGCCTCACTAAAGGACACTAAAGCTTAGAATGCAGGCACCACGCCAGATACTCTATGCATGATTTCCCATTTAATCCTACATCAACCTGTAAGGAAAGTAATAACATCCCCATTTTGGGGATTAGGAAAGTGAGACTTGGAAGGTTACTTGTACAAACTCTATGTTGTCTCACAAAGGAGATGATCTGCTCTGTCTAGACATCCTCAGGAAATAATCTGCCCTCCATTGTAAGACAGAAGGATGGCTCCTGGATAAGGAGCCTGGAGTGAACAGATTAAGATGAATCATAAGAAATTGCTGATATTTACCTGCTTTTAACCTGCAAGAATGGATATTTTGTATGATTCAAACTGTTACTTTGGGGTCCCTGAGATGTATTTGGGGAAAAGAATCTCAAAAGTATTAATACCAAGGGCAAAGTCAGACACTGCCTTTGAAAGAAAGCACAAGCAAGGGCTTTAGATGAAAGAGGCAGGCTAGATAGAGTATTTTAATTCAAAAATGCACCAGTTCATAATAAGCTTAGTGAGAAAGGGTGTGTTCCCACCACTGGAGCAGAAACTTCCTTTCCCAAGCCCTTCTAGGATTTTGCCCTTCCCATTCATCCTTTCCGATCAAATTCATCCTTTTGGTAAACACAGGAGGGATTAGAGACCTTTAATTGGCTTTGAGGAAGAAATGGTAATCTGAGATGCCTGGGCAGGAACTATCTTGTGTCTTGTGGGAGAGAAGCAGGGACACAAAGAGGAAAGGAAATATCTGTAGCTTGACAGGCTGTTCCCAGCCCAGGAGGAGAGGAGCGTTCAAGAACAGACAAGGTTGTTAAACCATTCACCCAAATTTGGCTGCGAGCTATGAGCATGCCATCTTGGATTTCTTCTTCCACTCCAGCTTCCTGTGTGAAGTAGGGAAGTTCACTGGCTTCCCAGCGTCTAGATCAGTGTTTTCACACTTTAGCATGCCTCAGTGTCATCTAGGGCCTTGAGGAGTAAGGTATGGGAGCCCCACTCCCCAGAGATTTTAATTGATTAGGTCTGCAGTAGATCCTAACGAGTTCCTAGGTGATGCTGCTGCTGCTGGTGGTCCAAGAGGCACACTTTAAAAACCACTAGCCTAAATTCCAGGTATGTGCAATTGCATTGCATCTCCCTGCCATGCAACACAATAGCCTGGGCCATGTCTGCACATTACGGAAGCCACACCTGTACCAAGAAGGATAAACCAAAGACATGATGTTACCCAAGGGATCATGACAATAGGTGCTACAACTCTGGCTTTGGTGATGCAAACACCAACTGCAACACAAGTGACTCTGTGGGATTCATATTAATAACAATAGCTAACAGTTATTGGCAAGTTCGTATGTGCCAGGCAGTATGCCAAGTCTCTACCCTACCCATATTGTCTTTGAGATAAATGTACTGTTATTACCTCTGTTTTATAATGCAGACTCAGACTTACTGGGTTAAGTCCATGGTCACTTACCTAGAGGATGAGGGAGTTGGATCTAGAACTCATGACTCTCTGACTTAACCATGGTACACTATACTTCCTGAGTTCCAGAAACACTAGATCTCGCAAAGAGAGGTCCACCACCAGTGTTCCTTGATAAAGGAATAAACACAGGTAAATGGGAAGTCATAGCCCTTTCTCTGCTTCACATTCTTATGTGTCTTCTGGGTAGTGCAAACATTCTCCTTCAGGGCCATTTCTCCTCAACCTACCCTGCTAACTCAAGGGAAAATTCTTCACTTGTTAAAGTGCAGGACATTGAGAGGAGTTCCCTGTCACCAGAGGTGGTGTCTTAGACTTACTTATCTTTCCCTGTTGAAACAAACATGTAATGCCTTGTGGGAACATCACCTGGTGTTGGGGGACTCTGGCCCTGGAAATGTTATTATGGTTTGGGGCTCCAGGTGGAGTTGATTGCAAGGGGTGGGACACCTTGAGTGGAAAAGCTTCTTGATTTTATGACACCCAATTCTTGATTGTCTAGCCCATCTCTTTGATGTTCAGGGGCAGGCAGTGGGACAATGTGCTGCAGAGATACCAAGCTCTTATCTGAATGGAGAATTGTTTTTATTATTACTGCTCCATCTTTGATATGCTACTTAACTAGTCTGATAACTTGCTATTTCACCCTGAAGTTCCCATTTTATAGCTTAATCCAGGACTTAGCTTCCAGAAGCCACTTGCCTGAGACTATAAGCTTCTAAGTAGTAGTTGATGGAGCCTCCCCTCTCAATGGAAAGATGTTGAAATTCTCTCAAGAATTGGGCATCTCACATACAAAGTATGGGTGCAACCCATGGACTAGATTAGTGGCTAGGGACAGATCTTCAGGAATGCTGGCCATACAATGGCCAAATCACCTTGGGGTCTGTGGTTCCAGAACAGTGCTGCTGTAAAGTACTTTTGTCTTGATTTACCCCTTTGTTTTGCTGGACTAAAGTACACAGATGTGTGGCCACATATCTGATTCCAGTGACACACATCCTACTTTCCCTGGTGATACATTAGGTCCAAATTAGTGGCCTTTCATATAGATGATTTCCTAACCTATTCAAGTATTTCCACATTAAAATTTCACATACCCTTTGATCTAGCAATATCATTTCTAGATATTTGTTCCACAGATATACTTGCCCATGTGCAAAATGAGTCATAACAGAATGGCCTGTAATAGCAAAATATTGGAAACAATCTAATCCATCTGATCCAGTAAGGAACCAGCTAAATAAATTATACATAACCCATATAGTGGAATAACATACAATTGTTATGAAGACTGAGGCAATCTACCTGTACTAATATGGAACAAATTTCCAAAATATTCCTGTTGGCAGGAAACGAAGAAAATACATAATTTTATATATAGTATGACATCATTTGAGTAGGAAAAAAGTATATATGTATACATATATTATATATGGGTATATGTATATTGTGAAAATAGAATATGTTTCTAGAATATCGCTGTAAGGAATCATTAAACAACAACAACAAAAAACCTAGCCATGTTGCTAGTTGTTTCAAGATAGATATTAGATAATAGGACCTAAGTGTAGCTGACATTTACTCATTCTTCCTGAGAGGTGTTGAAATTGATTTTGGACATTACTCCATGCAGCTTGAAGTAGATTCAAAATGGAAAGGTGATGATATGGAACAAATATCATGTTTTATCCTTTCCTCTTCCTTGTCACAATTGGAAAACCCTCACCCCCAAGGGTACATGCATGCCAGGGACACTACTGACATACACACCATCCACTCCGGTTTCTACCAAGCTCCCTCTCCAATATCTGATAGCAGAATTTTCCTACGGAAACTGCTGGCTTTTAAGAAGAAAAGGAAATGAAGACAGTGGGGCAAAACTGCAAAATCCCCAAGGATTTGGGGATGTGCTTACAAAAGAAGCCAGGTCCCTCAGGTGAATGCCATTGGATGGAATGAAGATCCAAAGGCCATATTTCCTAAAATACAGAGTTGCTGGAGATCTTCAACTTCTGTGAACAAAATCTTCAGAAAAGTATAGAACGCTTATGATATTTTCTCTGAATAAAGTAATATTTCTCAAAATGTGCTTCTTACATTGCATGCACTCCCCCACAGATTTTCTATGTATGTGTATTCAATTCTAGCCCATGGGTAGGTTTCTCCTTTTTTTTTTTTTTCCCCCACTATTCACCTGTCAGAATACAGCACCATTTGCTGGTATGCTACTCTCAGTTTGGCAGCCACCAGAACCACAACTCTTTTAGAACCTGAAGGGAAATTGGTATGCTGCTCTCAGTTTGGTGGCCACCAGGATCACAACTCTTTTAGAACCTGAAGGGAAATCAGAAATTGCAACTCAGGGAGGCAAAGTGATTTTTCAGGGTCATGTAACAGCATTGTTAGTTGCAGAATCTTCAAATTTTTCCTCTCCTAAAACTTCTACTAGTCTCTCCCACTCCAGCATATAAACTCATGCTTCCTCTTACCCCTCCCCCATCTACAACCTATGCTTTCTTTCAAGATATTGTCTTCTATGTCTTCTTCCCAATAAGCTTCTGGATTGTTTCACCTACAATCACTGCCTTCTCTTCCTCTGCCAATCTTCTCATCGCTGTTAAGCTTCCTCCTCCCCCAATCCACAGAAAGTTCTCTCCCCTAAGGGTACTGTGACCTGTCATTGGCAAACCTTATAATAATGCTGTTTTTGTCCTTATCATTAGAATCTTTCTGCATACATACACACTTAGCTCTTACGCCTTCACTGTCTTCCATGAGTGTCCACTCCCCAGGTCTCCTCCTACCT
The DNA here is from genome assembly GCF_029215605.1 of Mirounga angustirostris. NCBI lineage: Eukaryota > Metazoa > Chordata > Mammalia > Carnivora > Phocidae > Mirounga > Mirounga angustirostris. The sequence continues at coordinate 102,466,772 of NW_026991718.1, forward strand.
CCCTCATTGTTTCTCTTGGTCTCTCTTTTGGCAGAACCCTCTTCCTAATCCCACTCTTGAAATGCTTGCTCTCTGTCACCTTCCTGTCACACTCTACACATTTTCCTGGGCTCATCTCTTCCCACTCATTTTATTACCACCTGTGTACCAATGGCTTCCAAACATCTTACCTTCAACTTTAGTTCTTTCAATGATCTGGAATCCAACCTCTAACTTCCTATGGACTATCATCAGAGGAGTATCATTCCTCAATAACATCAAACTCCACATGCACAAAAATCTGAACACATCAACTTTTCTTCTCCTCTAAGCCAACTAGTAGATTCCCCATTTCAATGAAAAGTAACATCACCCTCCTGGTCACTGAAGGCTGAAATCTTAGGCATCTTTAACTGGTGCTTCTTCCAAATCTCACATCCCATCAGTCACCAAATCTTAATGCCTCCATTACTGAAACACTTTTCTAATCTGTGCCATTTTCTCCATTTCCAGGGCCATTATCTCAGTTTAGGTCATTATTATTGCTCAGTATTCTATCACAGCAGTGCTCTAGCTGCTGTACCTGCCTCCACTCTCTGCCAATCTCCCTTCCAACACCTTCCATTCAATAACTCTGCCTTTTTTGTTAAGTTCCTTTGATGACTCAGCTTAAACTCAAGATAACATTCCAAGCTCCTTACATGATCCATACAGGGTTCTCTAAGATCTTCCCCTTCCAGCTACTTTTCCAGCTTAATATGCTTCTCCCCCCACCTCCACTTCTATTGAATAACTTACAGTCCCCCAAAGTCCCAGCCTACAGTTTACCATCATATGCTAAATGTGCTATTGCTTCTGCCTGTGATGCCCTCACCTGGTTGACATCTATTCATTCTATGAACTTAGCTCAACTATAACTTCCTCTGGGAGCTCTCACCATAGTCTTCCTCATACTAATTCCAGCTGAGTTAGCCATTGTCCACCTTTACTTCCATGATCCTCTGTGCTTCCTTCTATTTTAAACGCTTCATGCTGCACTAAAATGTAGAGGAACTTTTTCTTTTCAATTTATCTTTTCTTCTCCTACAGTTATATTTCCTCGACTATAGGGACTATTTTTCACTTGTCCTTTTGTCCCTAGGGGCTATGTGATCTCTATCATGCAGTTAGTACCCAGTTCTTGATAAATTAATAAAGATTAGGATGTCATTCTTCAGGCTTCAGAATAGTATTCTTTATACTACACCTAAAATATTAACTGACTGATTGATTAAGAAGGAAGATCACAGTGATCTACAAAACATGAGATTGTTTTTCACACTGTACAGAAATGTAACTTTACAAATCTCTCATATTCCAAAGACCTGGTAACTGGAACTATGTTTCAAGAACTGATTTAATTCTTATTTTATTGTGTCCTAAGAATTAAGTTACTCATTCAAGTGCTTATATATGTTGATTTCTTGTTATTGGTTAAAGCTAGACATGCCCCTTCTACATAAACGAAATTGCTGAGGTTGATTTCAGGAATGACATCTTTTTCTTTTTTCCTTTTCTTTTTTTTTTAAGATTTTACTTATTTATTTGCGAGACACAGAGAGAGAGAGAGAGAAGCACAAGCACCTGTGCCTGTGAGCAGGGGGAGGGGCAGAAGGGGAGGGAGAGAGACCAATAGACTGCCTTGAGCGTGGAAGCCAATGCAGCTCTATCTCATGACCCTGAGATCAGGACCCTGAGATCACAATCCTGAGATCATGACCTGAGCCAAAATCAAAAGTCCACCACTTAACCAACTGAGCCACCCAGGTGCCCCTGAGAGATGACATCTTCAACTGTTTCAGATTCAACTACAATTTGTAACAATTAGTGCACGTCTGAGTGCATTTTTAGTACCATGGTTCTCATCAGAATTCCCCTGCTGACTGGCAGGTTTGTCCAGAAATGCCCCAATCTTTGAGGATACCCTCAAATGTCTATCAAGACACAAATGAACTACTCTGAGTAGTTCTCTCATTCCACATCATCCCATCTTCTTCTACCCTTCTTATCTGACAACAAAATGTGAGGGTAATGAACCTGATAAATCACATTTACATTCACTGTAAGTTTGTAACATTTTCATTTCCAGATTTCATTCCACAGGACCAACTAATAGGGAGACTGCCTTAGAGTAAAGATATTATTTGAGGATCTAAATAGTAAAACCCATCCAAGTAGAAACCAAGATGGAATCACAAAACAAACAGAAACCGCCTACAAAGAGCCACTAAACCTCAGAAATTAATTTGCACATAGATTTGTTCAGAACTCAAAGTTTATTTTCCCAAAGAAGCTAACCTATACATCGTGGATACTTTCTCTGGCCTGCTTTTAATGGTTATTTAAGCCTCCTGCCATTTAATTGTGATATAATTGAAGGATCTATCTGCCAATCCAACACTATACATGTGGGCAACAATATAAATCCAACTTCTAACGAGCAAAATATCTGATTTTCCCACAACCCTTGCAGAGTAAGAAACCATATTTGAGGAAGATAGGGAGGAAACCCCCCCAAGACAGGGCAAAGGGGAATTTGCGAAGCTCAGGACTGCTGGGCTAGAGAAACTGTTTCCTGCAGCCAGTCACATCCCAACTGGGCATTTGTACTTCAGTAGGCGGCGCATAAAGCTAAAAGGAAATTCCACAACATCAGACAGACCCAAATTGAGGGACATTCCACAAAATAACTGGCCTGTATTCATCAAAAATATCATGAAAGACAAAGAAATACTGAAAAACCCTTCCAGATTAAAAAAGACTAAAAATGTGTTAACTGAATGCAACATGTGATCCAGAAATTTCTGTTGCTATAAAGAACATTATTGGGACAACTGGGGAAGTCAAAGAGGTCTATAAACTGGATAATAGTACTATGTCAGTGTTAATTCCTGGTTTTGATAATGGTACTATGATTATAGTACCATATACTATGATTATATGTGCATGTTCTTGTTTTTAGGAAATATGCATCAAAATATTTAAGGTAAAAAGATATCTTTGCAAAGTTATTCTCAGAGTTCCAGAGTGTATACACACACACACACACACACACACACTTATGAGAGAGAGTAGGAGGGAGGAAAAGGAAGGAAGAAAGGGAGAAAACAGAAAGGAAGAAAGAAAAGAAGGGACATTAGTAAATATTGAATGTGAATATGAAGGGCACACAGTAATTCTTTCTACAGTTTTGCAACTTTTCTGTGAGTTTGATATTATGTCAAAATTTTTAAAAAATTGTAAGGAGATTCCACATTTTTATAATTTTTAGTCATGCAGTATAACTCTCAGTCACGTGGTCTTAAGAGGCTAACATGCTTTTTAAAAATTTTTTCACTCGAGCAACAGTGGAGCAATGCTGCAAGTCTTCCAAGGTGTGAGGCCACCCCTTTGAAAGTGTCTTTGCCTCTGGTTCTTTGTAGAGCTGGCTCCTAGTGGGAGGGTAGAACCAGACTACAAGCCCCAGCCTGTAGCTATCTCCAAAGGCCCCACTGTTGTGAGTATTCTGAACAGAGCTTCCCATTCTGAAGGCATGAGCAACATTTATCGTTTTCACCTAAAACTTTGGTTAAGCCTGTTTAATTTGGCTCTCCCTTAGTTTTATTCTGCTATGCTTGGATAATGGTGTGGATCTATTTATAGCTTTCCCTATTGTCTGAGAATGTGGCTTTGAGACAGGTCATTAGGCATTTCCAACTTGGGTGCTAATGATTTCTCTATGATACCTAGGTCCACTCCTGGTCTCTCCCCTCTGCTTCTCCTGCAGGGTCATCTGTACCAGGGGACTTGGGCTGGTCCTCTTCATTCCAAGCATCCCACCCAGACTGCCTCCCTTGGCCCTTCCTTCCAGCAGCTATCTTGGTGAAATGCTTGACACGGCCCTGCTCAGGCTTGTCCCTGAGCCAAAGTCAACATTTGATATGTACTTCTGGGTTTTTTAGAGCTGACCCCAAAATATCTATTTACCCAGACGTTGACATTCTCATGAGTAATGGGCAAAGCTCCGAGGACACACTGTTGGTGGCAGAGCAAGATTCAGAATCCCACTCAGAATTTTAGAGCTGGACAGAGACTGAGAGATTGTCAAATCCAAACATCTCGGTTTAGGATAAGGAAAATGGGGCTGCAAGCAGTGAATAATGTGCCGGTTGAATCCAGCATTAGAACCCAGGTATGCTGGCTCCTGGATTAGTTCCTTTTGACTCTACCAAAGGAATGAATGCACTTGCGTGAAATGGGCCCTGGAGCCTAAGTTATTAGGTGGGTAATGGTGAAGACTCCTCCCAAATACATACTTTGGGATTAGAGACAACATTTCCAAATTTTTTTTCAGAGTCCTACACGAAGAAACCTCAAACCCAGGATTCCAGCCAAAAACAATGATTCTCAAGTCCCTCTGAAATCTTGGATGGACGTTTAATTGGGCAACGTATTAGTTGACTCCTGTGGCAGAGGCAGGCCTCAACAGAGCTCTGGGGATGCCACTTCAAAAGGAATAGATGTGTTTGTGAGTCTTAATCACACACAGTAGGCCATTTGCTCTTATCATTTGGTTGAGGGAGTGCAAGAGAATATGAGGGAAACTTCTGAAAAGTAATGCAGTACAATATGCTCCCTATTAACTCAATTCACAGGTTTCTCACAGCTTATAGCAAAGCTTACTGAGAAACTTGGCAGAGAAATTTCCAGAAAAATATACTGGAAAAGGGACATTTCATTCTCTGTCTGGTACTAGTACTAAACAAGAAAAACACAATTATTAACTCATTCATTCATTCACTCACTCTCTCAGTCATTCATTCATTCACTCACTCTCTCAGTCACTCATTTATTCATTCACATGAGAAATAATTACTGATTTTCACTGTGTAATAAGTGTCATAATGGATTACAGTGAGGTCCCCACCCTTAAGAAGCACATAGTTCTAATCTCTGTAATATATAAACAGCTGACACAAATAATAATAAAAGAGCAACCCAACTGAATTATGACCAGGGATTAGGGAAATCAAATTAGAGCAGTGAGATACCTTTTTTAGCTATCAGGTCAGCCAAAATTTACAATACTGTTAATACCGAGTGTCTAAAGATTGTGGAGAGAGAGGCCTCTTCAATTATTGTTGGTGCTGGGAATACAAATTGAGACACAATTTTCAGAGAGCAATTTGGTGGTAGCTCCCCATTTTTTTAATTCACATAACCTTTAACCCTGTATTTCAATTTGCAAAATCCCATCTTGATTCCTTCTCTTGCTGTGCAGTGTTCCTTCCCCCATTATTGAAAGTCATTGGTGAGAGATGCCTCCAGGGGCCATGAACTTCCTGGCACTTCAAGTCTTCCCCATGCATGGGCAGAGTGGGTTCTGGTGGTTAGAGAGGCCCTTGGGCAGAGAGTGTCAGGTGCTGGCAGTTGGAATTTGGGTCAGCATGCATAACAGTGTTAACTGCCAAGGGAATATGTGTTGGCACAGAGATCATCTGCTTTAAGTATATCTTCCAGGACTGATAAGGAGCTCAATACAGATGAGGAGCAAATGCTGTTGGGAGAGGTGGTTGAAGATACCTGTGAGATCAGGGTGATGATGAGGGGTGGGTCAGTGAAAAGATCTTTCTATTAAGAACTTCTTGGCAATGGGAGGCCTCTGAGTAAGTAGAGTGATAAGATCAGAAATTCATTTTAGGACAGCAGATCGAATTACGGATGTCTAGTTGTATTCAAAACATTGACGTGTAAAGATCCACTATTGTGTGTGTGTGTGTCAAAAATAACTCTCATCCTTTCAACAAATATCTATGGAGCACCCACTATAAATATCTGTTGGGCCCTAGGAATCTGTTTTCAATAATTTTTAAACACAGTTTGCAAGTGATTTTTTTAATGAAATACAGATAATTTCACAATTATTGTGTGATATCCGTCCTATACACAGTTCCATGTGTTCTCTTGAGTGGGAGCATATAAGAAAAGATCCACAGCCAGGAGGTGTTGTGCTAGCTGTGGGTACAACCACCCAGATGTATCTTACACATGAATACCATCTGTCAGCTTTAAAATTAAGAAATGTTGGGTTTTGAAATTAAATCAGATCACAAACTGGAAACAACTAGGACAATTGGGAAGAGTTTTTCTGGCCATCCAGGAGAGATAATGGTCTTGAATTAAGGCCGAGTTTTCAAGTCTTGAAGGGAGAAGAGGAATCTGGGCTGGTCATTGTCCATTTGCTTACCCCGCCAGGTCCCTTTTGTTCCCATCTTAGTCCTTTCTGTGCCCCAGGAGCCTGACCGTTAGAGCCCACAGTACTAAACCCCTGTGCCCTCTGATTTTCAGTTGGTCTTTGCCAACAAGAAGTACTGGTAGAAGATCAGAGGATGGAAAGAGGGAGAATGGGCAGAGCACTTATCTCCCCTACTCCCCCTGGACTCACCACAGTTCTGGCAGTGGCTGTATTGTCATTTCAGCTCCCATTGGGTGGCCCTTCTTCCATGGTTCCAAGCTCCCCTATAAAGTACTTTTGAGAATTCCACTGCCACCTTGCCCCTTATTCCCTAAGATGTTTACATCATCCCCTAGTTAACCCTATGTCTTTCCATATTCTTTCTTAGCTTCCTCATCCCTCCTGTGTGTGTGGGGGGGGAGGGTTCTTCATGAAACTCTCTGCCATTCAGCCATTTGAGTGTTTCCTACAGAAACTGTAATTTCAACAGAAAATAAAAGATTGTTTCCAAGGTTACTTGGTTAGACTTCATGATTAGTTGGATGGGAGGTTGGGGAGAAGGAAAAAAATAAAGACTCTTCGGGCTCTGGCTGGAGTAGTGAGGTAGATTGTCAGCGGTGTGAGAGATGAATCCAGAAAGGTGCATAGGAACCAGCTGGTTGTGCAGCAGGAGGAAGGAGTGGGCGAGGTTGTTCACAGGTGAAGTAGCATTAGGGATCTCATACCTTGAGTCTCTAGGCACTGACACTGCCATTGGAATACAAGCATTAGAGTTGGGGTGGAGGAATGGGTTTGAGGATGGAGATAGGTTTGGAAATATGGAAAGCCATTAAGAAAACCTCTGACAGGGGCACATGTGTGGCTCCATTGGTTGAGCATCCAACTCTTGGTTTCAGCTCAGGTCCTGATCTTAGTGTTGTGAGATCGAGTCCTGCATCTGGCTCCATCCTCAGCAGGGAGTCTACCTGGGATTCTCTCTTTCCCTCTCCCTCTGCCCCTCTCCCCATTCCCACTTTCTCTCTCTCTCTTTCTTCCAAATAAATAAGTAAATCTTAAAAAAAAAAAAAAAGAAAAAGAAAACCTCTGGCAAAATCTGACACTTACAACTCCATCTTTTTTTTTCTTCTGTTTCTTCCTCAACCCCACTACATTCCTTCTCCTCCAACCCAGATTCCCTGTATCTCCCTTCAAGGTTACCTTCCCAGGATAACATTACATATTTTCAAGACTCCGCCTTCCCATCACCAAAGATTTTCTAGTTTCTAATCCCTCAGAGGCCTGAGTACTGTTTTCCAAAGTGACAATGAACTCCTCTGACAAATGACCTCCGCCTAATGTAAAAACTAACTCACACATTGCTGTTCCATGGGAGAATTTGTATATTTCAAAGGACAATGGCTGGACCACCACTGGACAATGACTGAAATCCTTGTTTCACAAAATAGGATCTACCTCCTGCCAAGGAGACAAAACAGTGTTTCAGGGGAGTATTCAGGGATGCAGGATAAACATCGTCCATTCTCCTGGAACATCAGCTTTACTCAAAGATTTGAGGATGTATGACATTTTTAAATTAAACAAAACATGGATATACTATATGGAGAGGATGCAAAATTCCTAGCAATTTTTAAGATAAAACATAATCCTCTAAAGCATTCCCTGCCAAAAGGCTCACATTGAATTTGACCTGCTTGTGGGGTACTTAGTGGGGAAGTTGAGCTAAATTAGTGCTTCTCTGAGGACTATGCCAAAGATGGGAATTTCTGAGCATTGGAGAGCAAATATTTTAGAGCCAGCAAGACTTATGATACCCCCATAAATCATGCCTCTTTGGCCCACCCAAACACCATTTACCACAAGCCTGTGCCTTAAATGACAGTTCCTTGTTTAGCTGCCTTCCCTAACTTTGGAACTTGGTGCATAAAATACCTTTCAGATGATGTAAATCCATCCACTACAAGCCTTCTTTAGGTTTTTCTGTTGTACGCTGTTTTAAGTGTAACATATTTGCTTTCTTCCTGCAGAGAACATATCCTGAGTCCAGAAAAATCTTCCAAGGGAGAAGGGAAAAAATGCATACACCAGCTTCTTAAAACATTTGGCACCTGCTACAATCACCAATAAATCTAAACTGGACAGCTTGACATTTCCTCAAACAAGACCCCACCTCTCAAAGAACATTTGTCCTAACATGAAAAACAATAAAAGCCCATCTGATAGAATGCAAAACATTTTCCCTTGTCTAACCGGAGAAGCAGAAACAAAATAATTGCTTGCTTCGGCAGTGATCTGAACCACTCCACAGTCCATGAATATCATAATCCTGTTCAGATGGCATCAGCAATAACCCTCAATAATCTTCAAACTGGAAGAATTTATATGCTGTCCCAATGCTCAGTTTTTTAAAATCTACCTATCAAAAGAGAACTGCACTCTGATCTTCTTAAATATTGTATACGCCTGCATGATGGTTGTGGAGCTTAGTGCATCCTTTTTTACTTTGTAAAAACACAGTTGTCAGTTCCGGCCTTAGAAACAATTCAACTTATAAACAATTTAATGGAGGTTTCCTGTCTCCTCCTTTCCCCTTTAACATGGAGCCTTCCTCCGTTGTTTCCAAAGGAGACCTTAGCTTCCCCACCAAGCCCCTACTCCCACAGGCATTCCTCCCTTACTACTCAAGGGCTGCCAAATTCTCCCAAAAGGAGGAGGACAGGATATGGCAGAGCCTCTACCAGTTTCCCAATCCATCGAGCTATCTCTCGAAGGTTTGGGCCTTAGCAGCCTCTGAGCATTTTCATTCCAGCTAAGCCACTTGGGGAATCCAATAGGCTTTTATGATGGCTTGGGAAGATAACCATCACTTGGAACACTGTTATAAGAAAAATGCATCCAAAGTTCCAAGGAACTTTTGGAACAGAACATTTTCACATGATAGGACTTCTGTGATCTACATAATATGTTGGAGACTTATGTATAGTTTCCATGGACCCACAAGATTTCATGGGAGTTTCCTAACAATGTCACCAAAAATTAATCTAGAGGATTTTGGGAAGGGCTGGGAAGATTATCCACTTGCTTAAAGCACTAGCAAAGTAGGAGCAAAATGTTCATTCTATGAATTTGATTTGGGTTACTTTCTAAAGTATCAGAAATAGTCATATTGAGGGAAACTAGAACTCTTTTGGACTTCATTTATTTCAGGCTTAGAATTCTTATTTTGAATTCTGTATGGGGAAACTAAGCTTAAAGCCTTTTAACAATCTTAAACAGGCCTCGATTACTAGAGAAATGGAAAAAAAAAATCAGTATTTATGCAAATACCAGCCATGGCTTCAACCCTAAATGGTTAACATCTGGGTGTCCATTTTCTTATGACTTTGGTTTGCCTAAGGATTCCTTCCAGTTTAACACTTCATGGTGTTGATCATTTCTCTCCTGTCTTCATGTATGGTTTTCCAACGGTACCTTCCTGCCCAGGGTGAATTGTGCCAAGATTCTTCCTGCTTTAGCTAGAAACACAGCTGTGTCTCCTGGGTACATAAATTGACATTCCCCAGAACCTAATGAAGCATCAGATAACATGGAGGACCTCAGCAAATGCCATCTACAAACCTCAGTAGACAACATCTGAAAACCTTCCTGTGACCACTCAAGACCCCATGTCAACCTTCATAATATTCCAAGTTAGATGACCATTGGATTCCACCTACCAGGGGCCTAACAGCTGGCAAAATTCTCCTGACTCATCACAATACAGTACATTCTAAAGTTGATATTACACTAATTCCCTTCTATTTTAGAAAACAGGTAGCAAGACATACTAGGTTTTGGAAATGGAAAGGTCAATAACTGTCAGTTGGTATAAGAGAAAAATTTTAGTTAATGCTTTTTGCTGTCTGCTCTTTGTGCCTCCTCTCTGTCTCTCTCTGTCTCTCTGTCTCTACACACACAGACACACACACACACACACACACATACTCACCATCCCTCCACTATGTGCCAAAGGTTTCAATAATCAAAGCATTTTCAGCATAAAGCCAAGTCTTGCTTGGCAGGGAGGTCTTGATTCCAAGGAACTTTAGATAAAACAATCTGCTAACTCAAAACAGCTTGCCTGAGCTTTGGAATCAGATAAAAACAGGGGTCAGTTAACTGTGGTCTCTGGGCCAAATCTGGCTCGCCACCTGTTTGTATACACCTGTAGGCTAAAAAATGGTCTTTAGATTATTAAATCATTGAAAAAAATGCAAAGATGTATAAAATAGTTTGAGACACATGAAAATTTTATGAAATCCAAATGCCAATATCCATAAAGTTTTATTGGAATACACATGCTTGCTTATATATTGTCTGTGACTGCCTTCATACTACAACAGAAGAGGGGAGCAGTTACAACAAAGACTGTATGGCCCACAAAGCTGAAAAATTTGCTATCTGGCCTTTTACAGAAAAAAGTTTGCCAATCCATGAGATAGATCTACACTTTGATTCTGCCACTTAATATTTCTGTGGCACTAAGCAAGTTTCTTGACCTCTGTAACCTCATTTTCCTAAATTATGAGTAGTGGTATCTAATTTGCAGGTGTCTAGAATAATGCTTAAGAACCACATATACTGGATCTTTTGCCATGTGTCCTTCCCATGGGTTTCTTGGTGTAGCTCTCAGAGGCATTAGGCCAACAAAGTTCTAATTTACAAAGAAGGCAGACCACATCATATCTTGGTTGCAAGGACCAGAGCTGGGCTTCTGGGCCTATTTTAGTAAAAGTTATTTTTGGCTAGTACCTGGACTTTTTATTATTTTCCTCTCAGCAGAGGTGAAAGTAGATATTAACAAATTTGCATCTACTACTTTTTCTATTATATTCCTGGGAAACCCTTGACCAAGAGGAAAGTGTGTTTTAGTTGTTAAACTGATAAACCATATAAAATAAGTCAATAAGTATTAAGAGTTGGAGGGTTCAGACATCCCACTCCATGGAAATTGGAATTATTTATTCAATATGCAATTACTTCAAAGCATAACAGCTCCCACAGTGAAAGCCCAAAATCACAAGGTCCTCTGAGACTTCCCTGCTATTCTCTGGATCCCTCTGCCCACTCCATTCAAAATTATTTTACTGCTAAGTCAACTCAACAAGGAAAATGGTACTCTAAAACCAGCTGAGCAGATGATTCCTACCTCAGAAGGAAACCACTATGTTTAGAGAAATTAAGGTATAACTTGAGTGGTTTTCTACCTAATTGGGAGGCAGTGCACTCTCATGGAATAAACTTTGGAAGTAAGTAGGCCTGGGTTCCAACATCAATGTGTTTCCTACTGCTCCATGATGTTGCTCTCTCACCTTATTGGGACAAGAGGGGATATCATTTTTATCTCACAGGGTTGATATGGGATTAAATAAAATGACTTATATAGCACCTTATGAATTTCTGAGCAATGCCTGGCACATAACAGTCATTCAGCAATTGTTTGTTTCCAGCCCCCATCTCCCCAGATTCCAAATTGAATCAGGGGTTCAGGATTGCCACCCTTTGGAGTTTCTGCCTGTGCTGGGAATTGTGACTAGATTCGAAATCCAGCAACTATGTGCGTGATGTTTGTAGCTTCTGCTTTTAGATGAAGATATTGACTATACCATCCTAAAAGTGCCCTTTGCTGTATGAGAAATATACATTTAAGGACTGAAGGGACTGTGTGGAGCTGGTTAGCTCAGCTGGCCAGCTTTGTTATGCAAAAAATTGCTAATGGTATCTAGGGCTGTGAAGGTGGTAGAAATATAATCTTGCCAACCTTTAAGCACTTTTAACTGAAATATGATATACCAAAAATATACTTAGGCATACAGTTCAATGAATTTTCACAAACTGAACACACCCTGGCAACCAGCGCCCAGACTAAGGAAACAGAACAGGACCTGCACCCAAGAAGTTCCCAGCCATGCTTTCTTCTGGTCACTAGTGTTCCAAAGGTAACCACTATCCTGACTTCTAACAGCACAGATGAGTGGGGCCTGTTTTTATGCTTTATATACCTAAAATCATACACTGTTTTGTCTCTCATGTCTGGCTTCCTTGTCCAACACTGTATTGATGGGTGTAATTTAAGATCGGATCATTTACCTTCAATGCTGTAGAGCACCCCATTTTGTGATTCCACCACAATTTATGTATCCATTCTGTTGCTGGTGGGCATTTGGGGAATTCTAGTTTGAAAGTATTTGAGCAATTGGCCACATGTCTTTGGGTGACCATTTTATACCCTTCTATTGAATACATAATGAAACGTAGACCTCCTGAGCCCCGGGGTAGCTTACATTCAGCTTTAGTAGGTACAACCAAGCATTTTCCCAAGGGTTAGTGTCCATTTATACCCCCACTATCAGCGTCCCGTATCCTTGTCAACAGTAGGAATCTTCTCTCTTTTCTGTTTTTACTATTCTGGAGACACCTCCTCACATTTTTACTTCTGTCTCATATACATGAAGTATTCAACTCCAAAAATGAAAGACAGGAAATGAATACAAGGAGAACAAACTGAGGGAGCATCACAAAGTCTCCAGAAAAAACATGAGGGTCATTGACATGTAATGAGCCACTGGAGAGTATCCTTGTTATCTTTTTTTTTTTTTAAGATTTTATTCATTTATTTGAGAGAGAGAGTGAGCAGGAGGGAGAGGGAAAGAGAATCTGAAGCAGACTCTGTGCTAAGTGCAGAGCCTGATGTGGGGCTTGATCCCACGACAGTGAGATGATCTGAGCTGAAATGGAGAGTCTGATGCTTAACCAACTGAGCCACCCAGGTACCCCCAGCATCCTAGCATCCTTGTTATCAAATGCATGTGGAACTCACTTTCATGTTCAGTGATTCAGCCCCCTCCCCCACAGTACATTTAAATTGAATTTCTGTAATAGGATCCTGTTTCTCCATCATCCCACATTTTGACTTCAGAACTGCATTTTCTTCCCACCATTGCTTGAGTCTCCCAGGGTAGCCTTAATGAAATTTGGGATATTGGCAGAGAACAAGTGGGAGAAATAGGAGAAGACTGGGCTCCAGATCCGGGGACTGTCGGTAAATATAAATATGGGCTTCAAAATGGGAAGGAGTGGGGAGGGAGGAGCCTGGGTTGTGTCCAGTATGTCCCATCTATAGGGACCACTTCACCAGTTGATGCATGGTAGTAGTAATACCTTGCACTTATACAGCCTTTTCAATTTATAAAATGTTCTGGGAACCTATGGAACACCGGGAAAGAAAGAAGTCCTGTGAAAGCAACAAGCTGAAGGGCTATTGCTTACTGGCTTCACACCAGAACTTCTGCAGTAGTCAGGTAGAGGCTGCTCTAAATAAATGTGGACTTAGGACAATAACAGGAGCAGTCATAAGTTCTCTCTCTCACCTGGTCCTTCTGTTCCATTTCATGCCATCTCACCTTGGGGACAAGCTGAAAACGGGCTTCCCTCCTGCCCCCTGTGACATTGCTTGTGCAACTTACATCCCCTCCCCCCTACAGCAACCCTAGGCAGTTGCAGTTTTACAACTGAGGGGCCTGTACTCCATAGCTCATAATAATAGCCAATACTTACTGCCTGCCATTACCTGCTGGGCAGTGTGCTAAACACATTGCACGCATTATTTATTTTGATTTGACTTAATCCCCACAAAGCTCAGAGTCACACAGTACATAATTCATAAGGTCCAGCATGAATCCCAATCTGCTTCCTCTAATGTCCAATATTCCTTCTATTTGGGCCATGTGATCTGAGGCGAGCCTTCCCCTCTCCCAAACACACCCATGCCTGCTGATGCTAGAGATTCCACAATTCTAATTCTGCCCTGTGTCAGAAAGAGTGTTTGTGTTTGTTTGATTCATTCGGGTGTAGTGAGCATTTTATCAAACATTTGCTCCTCCACAGAAATGTGTTGAGAAGGAAAAAGACCCTTTGTAACCTGGGGGGGCCTTGATAATGGGCTTCTGAAAGGTCAAGGAACATGAATTCCTGGATGATTTTTCCTGCCCTTAGTATGGCTAAATCCACAAACACTTTTGTGGGTTTCCTCTGAGACAACTCTCTCAGACTCTGAGGCAAAGACTAGCTCAGAAGGTAAGGATAAGATAGATACCAAATTATTCCCCCAATCTCAACATTAACAGAACAAGTGAGCCCCTTTTCATTCTTTACTTGGAGTTAAGTTTAATTATTTTACCCAACAATGTATTAACCCCCAAGTGGGTACAATTTCAAAAATCAAAATAGACATGTGGAAGGTCATAATAATTCATAGTTGATAGTGGCATGTTGGGTCCATGCAGCCCACTGGGATATCATGGGAACACACGCTGATGGTTGACATCAGGGGAAGCAAAGTTTCCTCCACTGCCTTACCCTGCAAAAATCACTGAGGTAGGAAGAACACCTTTGCCTTTTGCTCTTGGGGTAAGAGACCATACCCCTACCACCACCAGAAATGAACTGAGGAGTCTGGCTCCTGAGTACTTTGTGGGACTCATTCCTTACCAGTCCATGTGCTAATCATACCAACTTTCTTTTAGTTCTTTATACACCTTGGGCGCTCATCCATATGCAGGTCTTCACCCACATTGCTCCTCTGCCTAGAAAGCATTCTCCTGCCCCTTGATAGCCAATGAACCTCCTCTTACTCCCTAGGCCTCAGTTTAAATTTTGCAGGAAACCTTTGTCAAACCCCACATGAGGATAAGATCCCAGTTCTCTTAATGACTTTTCTTGCTTTAACCCCATGTCCATTTTTTCATGCTGACCGTAATTGCCTTTTTATGTGTCTATATCTTTGAATATAGTGTTCTCTAGGTGGCCCTGTCCTAGCACAAGCCCTGGCCCAAAGTGCACACTAAAATATCCCTTCATTTTGAATTAACTGAATAATTTGTTCATTAAACTAAGATCATTTCTTTTAATCAAACAAGAGTAGATCCCCAAGCTGCCTTCAACCATCTGGGATAAGCTTGTCATTCTCTTGGGAAAAAGAGAGAAGAGAAACTTAACAGAGAGAAGAAAGCCTACACTCTGTAAGACCAAATAAATGAATTCTATGTAGCCAACAAGTAAATACAGGATTAGAAGTCAAAAGGCTACAAAACCCTCTTCCCTGGCATGTGCAGAATGCATGGCCAGCTCTGAAACATCTTCTATTTTCCCAGACTGCTTTTGTTGCTTAATTGTTCAGCAAAAAAAGAAGGAAATTTGGGCACTCCCAAGACTCCCTCTCACGGAAACCTGCTTTACTAGCTGCATTTTATATGGCTGCAGAAGGCCCCAGAAGGAACTTATGGAAAAGAGCAAGAGCTAACAACCATGCATCCTTGCATCTCCAGAACACACATCCAGACCTCATAAGAGACTCCGGTTTGGGTGTTTTCTTCGTGTTCCTCTTAGAGCTGCTGTGTTAAGTGAACTTGTATTTTGGTACTTGTATAAAGCATTCCCTTTGTGGTTCATTCCCAGTCTTAAACCTTGCATGTGACCACATGTAAATGTGTATTTTTATGGTCCTATAATCTCAGGACTTTTAAATCTCTGTTGCTTAAAGGCACACAGTGAGCTGAAGCGGAAAACTCAGGAGGTTTCCGATCATTTAGAAGCAATTTATGTGCTGGTTCTAAGTGACTTCACAGCTTCGACTGTTGCAGGGACTGGGGCATAGCAAAGATAAGGTCCTGACACGTACTTAACTCTTCGGGGCCTTCAAAACATAAATCAAACATTATTAAAAACTAGGCAACCTCTTTCTATTTAAACACCTCATTTGCAGATACTTGTATCTGCTTACTCACTGGAAGGCTCCCTTCTTAACAATTACCACTCTGTTGTCTATTGTATTGTCAGTAGTCTTCGGACCTGATTTTTCTTTCTAAGTTTTCATGGGTTTCTTTGGATGGTCTTAAGGAAAAGTAGGGTGTTGACAAGGAAACAAAATCGGAGAGCATGGGGCACAGGATCCAGAAAATGTGCTCTCTTCATGTTCTGCAAAAAATCCCCTAATAACCTCTCAACTCACATCTCTTCCACTCATTTCTTGTTCTTCATTCTTATAGTTAAATATTTTGTGGACCTGGCTCAAGAACAAAAAAGGTAGGCAAAATGCAAAAACAAACAAAGCCCATAAATTGATCTTATATTTAGATTCTGTTTTTCTCAAAAAGAGGCATCATTTCTTTGGCACTGACAAAAGATTAAGATTCGAAAGACTATTTGCAAGTGTTGATTTTTTAAAAGATTTTATTTATTTATTTGACAGAGAAAGACATAGTGAGAGAGGAAACACAAGCAGGGGGAGTGGCAGAGGGAGAAGCAGGCTTCCCGCAGAGCAGGGAGCCCAATGCAGGGCTGGACCCCAGGACCCTGGAATCATGACCTGAGCCAAAGGCAGACGCTTAATGACTGAGCCACCCAGACACCCCTGCAAGTGTTGATTTGATGAAAAATTCTGTATGTATCTCTCTACTTTGATAGCATTCAATTAAATTTCCTATACCCAAAACCCCTGAGGTGTTTTTTCCATTATACAAGTGTAATTTCCATGTACATAAGCTATTTGTTCTTTGGGCCAAACAGGTCAGTTACTTCTTTTCAGAACCCTCCTCAAATTTTGTTTCTCTCTCTTTCTCTTTTTTCCTACTTGTTTTTGTTCTTATTATTTTATCTTAAAATTTGTTTCTGAAAGATTGTCATAAGGAAAAAATAGGCAGCAGGTTTTGAAGCTTAGTATAAATTCATACGTAATATACAGTCACACAATTCCATTGACCAAGAAAACATCTGCCCAGTGGGTTTGCTCAAGAATTCGGATGCTAACAGGCTCTAATCTGCCCACTAGGTACTGAGCCCAAGGCCCCTAGAGACCACTTCACTTCCAGGCCACTAGGTTCTCATTCAAGGACTCCACAAGGAAGAGGTGGGAAAAGTTACATTTCTAGCCATTCCACATTTCTATCATGGGTTTATTTGCAGTGAAAACTCCCAACCAAAGTTTTGTTTTATTTTGTTTTTGTCCATTTTCTTCCTCTTTGGTCTGTATTTATGCAGGCTCATCATTTCTGATCCAAGTGAACAATCTTACATACATATTCCTGTTAATTTCAACTTGCTAGATTTGGCCCAAACTCAGTTGTCATGACCTTTTGGCTGTTAAGTCAATTTTAAAGTCAAAGTAAGGCTGTCTCTGAGAAATTGTGTTCTCTCTCAACACTGTCCACAACACATTTAATAACCATATTCTCAAACATTTATCCAAAGCTCTTATTACAGCGTTGGTAAGGGCAGGTCAAAAAATGAGTTTTGGCACCCACTATTGTGGCGAGATTTTAAAAGATTAGGTTTTTATTGATGCAGTTCCTCAGATAGACATCAGGAAGGAATTTTGACAGTCAAAACTGGTGACAGATGAGAGAGGTGTTACATTTCCACCACTTGAGTTTTCTAAGAATGGAAGAACTTACAAACAGGGATGGCTTCTGATGAAGTGAGGGTGAAACCAAGTAATCTCATTAGGTTTATGAAATTGTTTTGTTTGACATCTTGAAAAAGAAAAATGATCCTGTCTATACCATTTCTATTTGGTATATCCATACTTTTAAAAGAGCTGGCCCTGAGAAAAATCAGTCTTGTGGGAAGCTGATTGTCATTAACATTTTTAAGGATTTCTCTATAGTGGAGTCTTTTTGCCAGCTGGCCCATGCATTCCAAGAACAAGTAGGCAAGACCCTTTTCTCTTTGGTGGAGGCCCAGATATATCTCAGTCTTATATTTCATCCCAAAGCAGTGAGTGAAATTCTGAGGCAGTTTTATTTGTCTGCTTACTTATATATACCTAGATTTGCGCTATAAAAATAATTGAAGCGGGGGCACCTGGGTGGCTCAGTCAGTTAAGCATCTGCCCTGGGCTCAGATCATGATCTCGGAGTCCTAGGATTGGGCTCCCCGCTCAGTGTAGAGTCTGCTTCTCCATCTCCCTCTGCCCCTCCACCCCTACTCATGGTTGTCATCTCTCTCTCTCAAATAAATAAAATCTTTATAAATAAATAGAGAGAGAGAGAGAGAGAGAAAGGAAGAAAGTAGAAAGAAAGACAGCAAGAAAGCAAGAAAGCAAGAAAGCAAGCAAGAAAGCAAGAAAGCAAGCAAGCAAGAAAGAAAGAAAGAAAGAAAGAAAGAAAGAAAGAAAGAAAGAAAGAAAGAAAGAAAGAAAGAAAAATAATTGAAGTGGATGGCCAAATGTTAATGCAAGAAATTTCCCAATCACAATCCTCCTTCTCTCTCCTTGAGGCTCCAGCACACTTTGGTAGGTACTAGGGTACAGTCTGAAGCTTATGTTTTTTACACTTAAGTAACAGGGAGGGTTTCCTTCAATATTGTGTGTACTTAGTAGGTGTCTGTGGCCTTGAAGGCATAAACAATTATGCTCTGCTGTACCCATGGGATGTGATCAGATTACATTTGTGAACAAAAGAATCTACATTGCACTTTTTCTGTTTTTAAATACTTGAAATCCAATAAGAACCTTTAGGAATTAACACACCCGTCTTTCAAGTACATTTACATGATGTGCACATTCGTAACTGTCACATTATCATGGCATTTATAACTTTGGGCAAATAGCAAGAGAAAGGAATTCAGTGAGACAATGAGTGAGCAATTACAGAAAACAATCTATATCTCTAGAAATGGGCATTTTGGACCTCATGTTTAATTAAGGACAATTTGGATTTCTCTAGAATGAACTTGCTTCCTTCTCATATAAACCTAATAGTTGTTTCAGGCAGGAATCAATTAAAATTAGTAGGTGAAAGTATGATGAGAAACAGGACTTTTTCATAGTCTCAAAGTAATTCCCCACAGAATAGTTAGCAATTACAGTAAGAAAATTTGTGATTTTATGGTGGAGAAACATGACAGACACCAATCAAACCACGTGATCAAAGTTGACAACATCAGTAATGAGATAATAACACCATGTACCTTCCGATACAGTGCACTGAGAGGGACATAAAATACTTCTTTGGTATTCCCATTAAAAGTGCATAACCTGAATAGAACCACAAGAAAACAGACAAACCCAAACTGAGGAAACTTGTACAAAATAACTAGCCAAACCTCTTTAAATTTCAAGGTCACTAAAAGCAAAGAAAGACTAAGGAAATGTTTCAGAGGAGAATGAGTGGGGATGAAAACTAAATACAACAAAAAACCTTACACTGCATTTAGGACCTGAAGAAGGACATAAGTGGGATAATTGGTAAAATGTAAATAAGGTCTACATTTAGACAATGGGGTAGTATCAATATTAATTTACTGATTTTGATCATTGTGTTGGTTATAAAAGATATTAACATTTGGGGGGCCTGGATGAGGGCACACTGAAATTATTTATATTATATTTGTATCTCTTTTATAAGTCTGAAATTATTCCAAAATGAAAAGTTAAAACAAAAAAATGAAGCCAAAAAAGATGGATATATTCACATAGTTGTCATATCTGATAAATTGCTAAAGAAGGGGAAAAAAGATAATGATTGAGAATCTAAAGTTCTGAGAACTACTGAATTCAATTATATATATATACATATTTCCATGCTAATGTTTTATAATTCCATTAATTATGAAATTTAGAAGACCAGAAAGTGTCAGGGTCAGTTGCTTGAAGAAAATCTGCCTCTAACTGAACTGTGAGACAGAATAAGAATTCATTTGAATTTCTTACTTCATCTTCACACCAGGGATGTAGAATCAGTTAACACTTTCGTGAGAGCCATTGGTTTCCCGAAATGAATGTGCTTCTTATTTTTCCTCCTAGTGGGGACACATACACATATGTGTATCATTAATGCATCTCATTCTAGATAATATATGAAGTTGATAATCCAAATTATCCATACTCATTCCAACCTAGATTGGCCTGACACCTAGCTTTCCATTGCTCACAGTTAAAGTGTTGTTCATAGATTAAAATTCTCATTTCAATTCCCCTGAAATATTCAGGGGATAAAATTGCTGTTAGGAATGCAGAAAATAACATATAATGTATTCTGTGGGACTGTTTAAATAGAACCTACGTCATTGTGCCTCTGTGTTAATCTTTTCAAATAATGACATGTACCTAACCTGGCAATGTCCACACTCTAAAATGAAAGAAGAGTATATTTGAATTTGAAAACAAATTCCCTGGCTAAGATTAGCCTCAGGAATTATTTATCATCCTTGATTCCTATGCTTATGTTAAAAAGAAAAGAAGAAGAAGAAGATAGCAGAAAGGGAAAAATGAAGGGGAGGAAATCAGAGGAGGAGACAAACCATGAGAGACTATGGATTCTGAGAAACAAACTGAGGGTTCTAGAGGGGAGGGGCATGGGGGAATGGGTTAGCCTGGTGATGGGTATTAAAGAGGGCACGTACTGAACGGAGCACTGAGTGTTATACGCAAACAATGAATCATGGAACACTACATGAAAAACTAATGATGTAATGTATGGTGATATAACATAAAAAAAAACTAAAAAGAAAAAACTAAAACATGGTTTTAAGGAAGTATTTGGTATTGTTTTTAGGAAGGGTACTGTCCTCTCCTGCAGACTCCTAGAAAGACTCCTAGAATGGTAGGAACAGACTAGAGATAGCACTGTGGGCTCTGGCTTTCTCTCTGCCACTCACCAAATTGCCTCCATTTTTTTCAGTTGTAAGTAGAAGAGATTGGGCAAGGAAGCATTCTTAAAACTTGTATTGTGGACCTCTTTAATAGTCTGATGAAGCCTATGACCTCTTCTTAAAATAATATTTTTAAGTGGTAAAAAAAATACAAGAAATCAAATTACATAAAATACAGTATTCAAAATAATTTTACATGTGTGATATAGTTATATATTTTCTTTAATAATATTATCTAGCAGTAAATCTAATAATTACTATAATTTCAAATAAGTGATGACCATAAATGATATCTTGAGATAATCTGCGACACTGTAATGTGATCTGAAGACAGCTGTGATTTCTACTGTGTCAAAATCATGGGTACAGGTGATGTCCCTGTGGTTCAATGCTCACATTTGAAATGGAATGAAATAGTACATTTTAATTAGAGATTAGTGAAAACAAAAATGTAGTTGTTTTCCCATCTAAGTTCTCAGATCCCCTGTATTCTTTCCAAGGATTCATGGGTTATGAGCCTCTGGACCAGACAACCTCCAGGTTCTATTCTGGCCCCATGAGTCTGTCATTTCTGTTATCTTCTCCAGCCAGCCACCTTGGGGGGACCCTAGTCAACCATGTGTGTGTGGGTGTGTGTGTGCACTCTTCTCTGGGGACTCAAGTTTAACAAGATATCAAAATATTTCATTTGCAAGTCTTGGCTGCTGTACAGCACTTAGCAAAGCAGAGCCAGTTTTCCTAGTTGAGATTGGTCAACATCAGGTTCATTTGTCTAGCATTTCACAAAATATTTTCCCACATTTGTCCAACTACAGTTTGAAGGCTGTAACTGACAATATAAATGTGCCCTAAGGTGGAAAGTCCGACCCCATTTCCCTGAGTGATCTCCAGGGTTGGCCATTACCATGCAGATGCCCGGAGTCAGGGGATCTCCATGGATCTGCTAATTATTCCCCAGACTTTTCCACCAGTAATAAAAATCCCATTTGTTGCAGCTTGTTTGCAGAACAGCCCCCATTTCCACAGTGGTGGCACTAATTAGCAAAAACCTGTGAAATTTGGGACCAGAGTTTATAGGTTTGAAGGGGAGAGAAAGAAAGGACCCTGAGTCACTTCTAAATATTCTTATAAATTCCCCCATAGCAACAAGGAGCTAAAAGCCCACTTGTCTTAGATGTAGTGATTTTTCATGTTGGTAGTCCTAAGTGGGAATTAATAGAGGCCCCAGGTTCTCCATTAGGGTAGTGGCTTTCTAAATGCAGAAAGATGGTGAATTTCTCAGATAATCAATCACCATCTCCTGATGGTCTAGTGGCACCTCACACTGGGGCTGGAAGGATCCTGGATGCTCCATTCTCAAAAGGAAGACCCTTGCTCAATGGGGTGCTCTAGAAACAAACCATTTCTCCAGGGTTCCAGGAGATATTCCAGATGATGACGTCAGAGTTTGAGGATTAGAGAGTGATGAGAGGTGTCCCTGCCCTTCAGCCCAGAATAATATACTATCTTTGACCTCAGAGACATCTGATACATCCACACCAGGCTGATGGAGGAGGAAGAATAAAGCTGAGAATGTTTTCATCAATGATTTTTATCAACTCTTTGTTTTGGAGGTTTGTTTTTGTTTGTTTTGTTTTTAAGTTAAGTAGTCCTGTTTTCTATTTAATAGCTCATCCCTAAGGAGAAAATGGTGTGTCCTGCTCTTAAAAACCCAGGACTTAATCACTTTCTAAGCAAGCGTGACTCTAGATTTACTTCTGAAGGGTTAAACAAATGGATAAAGGGTAATAAATCTTCCCTCTTCACTTTCAATGAGTTTCAGAATGTTTTCCTCCCTAATTCCTACCCTGAGCCAACAATCACTGCTGACTTTAGCTAAGAATTCTGTTTTTTAATTTTTTTATAGCTGCAATGTGAGTTTCCCATGCAGTTTTTATTAACTCTGTTTCATTGCAAGCCCTTGCGAGCAAAAATGGCCCTTATTTTTATTTGGAGAAATCTATTTCAGTGACAATCTAGCCTCAGGGCAGCTATATGTCAATCTCTTTGCTTTTTTTTTCCCTGTTGAAACAAGCATGGGAAAGTTGCAAGACAAATGCCACATAGGGCAGGGCTGAAGGAAGCAGCATACCAACCCTCATCTTTGGCGAGCGCAGGACCAGAAAGCAAAAAGAAAGTGAATGAAGGGAAGGTCCAATCATATAAGGTAGAAGAAAACTTCTGTGTGTCTACCAGCTCTGATTCCCAACAGATGGAAGGCCTTAAGTTCTCACCACTTATCAGCTTTTCCCAGAGATGACATTATGTGGGATTATTCTGGGAGGTTGGATTATAATATTTACAATAAGAAACATGTCTTCTTAAAAAGGCAATGGGAGCTAAGCGCCTGATGTTTCTGGGCTGCCACCCCAGGGTTTCCCAAACCCTTTCTTTGCTGTGACCCCAATATAGAGCCAGTTTCTTCAAAGATAGGCACCTAGAAGTCTACAGTAGGGATCATGGGACATCAAATCCAGCACTTCACACTACAAAATGTCTGCAGGTGTGAACATCCTGAGGCTAGGTTCCCCAGATACACACAAGCTTGTCATCTGAGCCTCAGTTGCTTGACTGAAACAGTATTTGAAATTTCAACCCCTAAAGTGAAGTTCTAAAAACAAATGGGAAAATATTTCAATGAGGGGTGGGGAGTATGAATGTTTTGGAATGAGCCTGGCACTATACAGGAGAAATAAGTGCATATGCCTATAAAAGACTCTTATATGAACTTTCCTACTGGCTTTATTTATAATGCCCCAAATTAGAGACAATCTAAATGTCTATCAGCAAGGAGAGGTTTTATAAGTTGTGGTATATTTTACAATGGACTACTACTCAGGAGTAAAAAAGAACTCCTTGCACACAAGTTTCTATGGATAAATCTGAAAACCAATATACTACATGAAAGAAGCCAGCTCAAAAGAGTATGTACTGTTTGGTTCCATTCACATGAGGTTCTAGAACAGGTAAAACTAATCTATAGTGATAAAAATCAGAACTGCTATTACCTGGGGTGGGCAAAGGGGGAGGGATTGACTGGAAAGGAGCAGAAAGGGACTTTCTGATGAAGTGAAAATGTTCTAAATCTTGATTGTGGTGGTGGACCCATGGGGGTATGTTTTTGTCAAAACACAAACTGTATACTTAAGATCTGTGCATTTCATGGAATGTAAATTAATCCTCAAGAAAAAGTAAATTTAGAGAAAGCATGCTGGCAGGGAAGAGGCAGAGCACTAAGAAATGAGTCTTCAATGATGCAGTTTCAGACTTGGCCCCCAGTATACAGAAAATCACCTGGGAACCAAGTGGGAACACCAAGGAACTGCTTTGTGAGTCGGGGACAGGCCCTATAATCTCTATCAAAAGACAACCCCCAACCAAAAAAACATATAAACTAAGCAAAACCAATGTGTGTGCCGAGCAAAGGAAGCTTCCAGGCAAATTCCATATACCCTTTTCTACCTGAATTCCAGGTCTTTGGCCCTCCTTATCAGAAATTCAGGGCCACCATTTGAGGTATGAACCTCAAATCACAAAGAAAGCCAGCCACCCAGACTTAAGCCTTCCTTCCCCACCCATTCACAAACCCTTGTCCATCATTTCAACTTCTGTATTCACTCACATGCCTCACACATGGCTCTAAATCATTGGACTGATTGACTGTATGAGTAAATGCAGTCCAAGTAACATACTTACAGCATCCTGGAGATGTAGCAAATGCACAGGAAATGTCAAATACCACCACAGCTTCCATTTCTGCTTTTCCCTCTAGTTCTCCATGAGTCTTATTGGATCCTCAGGGGTAGTTGGAGAACAGCCTCATGGGTATGTTTTCTTGACTTTTCTAGAATTTCTGAATGAACTATAGGAGACTCCCCAGGAGATAAGAGGCTAGAAGGAAGAGTTTTCCTCTATGAGGGCTTAAACTCTCATCCAGATCCACTATACCCTAGAATTTCAGAGGGCTCTTGAACACCAACACGTTATGCTTAAGCAAATTGAGGCCCAAGACAGTAAAATGGGTTTCACCAAGCTCCCCAGTCTGTCAGAACCATGTTAGGACAATGCACTTTGCTGTAGTTACCTCCTATGACTTACATGTAGCCAGTGCATCCAACAGGCACTCAGTAAATGCTTTCACAAAATGTATAGTGGGGTCAAGAGAAGTAAACTCTCTTTCAGAGCAGTGGTAAGTTCAAAATATGCTATAATAAATTCATTCATCCATACAAATTAAAATTTATTGAATCAAGAGGATTTTCTTTGATATTTTTACAACTAGGTATTTTTTTTCCCCCAGGTGAGAGTACACTTTGTTTTCCTGGGTTACACAGGAGCACTTAAGCAACAGAGTTGAAATATCTGCTTTAATTTCTAGTCTAGGAAAGGCAATATAACAGAGGGAAAAGGCAGAGACCTAGGGGCTAACTCATCCTAGCTTCTGAGCTAGAACATGTTACTTAAAACCATTTCACATCAGTGGATCATTAATTGCCTACCTTGCAAGCTTGTTGTGGGAGCCTAAGACTGTGCCTAGCATAATGCTTGGCACATAGTAGGATCTCAACAAACATGTTTTTAGTAATGTTAGAGCTTGTCCTTTCTCTAGTCACATGGGACAACTGACTTTGAGCCCCATCACCCCCACCTCATCACCCCTGCCCCATTCTAAATCTATTTCTAGGTCAGAGCTTCAGAAGCAAAGTAGCTCATGAGGGCTGTCTCCCACCAAAATGATGAAGCCATGTTCTGGTCCAGCTTTAACTCAGGCTGTTAGGGAGCTGGAGAAGAATGATGCTTCACATATCAAGAGCAAACAAAAGAGGAGACAGGTAACCTGAGCTCCAAAATTCAAACCTAAACCAAGCAACAATTCCAAAATAGCCTCAAACTGGGGCACAATGAACCATTATGTAACCAGAAGGCTCCTTTATTTATTCCATTGGCAAACATTTCCTGCTTGGTTTTATATAAACATGGGTGCAGAATTTCCTAGCAATCGTATCCTCTATGGGGCCAGCTATCATTACCCTGTTTCATCAGAAGGTTGACCTCATTGTTTTAGCACTTCACTTCTCCCCTCACACCAGACGCTTTGGTGAATTGGCTCCATTTAGAAATGAGGGGTTAGGTTCAATGCTTCTGGATTAACAACACCACAAGGTTGAATTGTCCCAAACAGCATCAGCAATGTGGAAAAAAAAACCCTTCCCCCAAAGAACTTGAAGCTCAAGTAGTTCCTCAGCTTTTCTGAGAGGTGGAAAGAATGCAAAGATACATAAGGGCTTTATCCAGGTGGGGTTCCGCCTTGTTAAGTCTATGTGTACATGAGAGAACTTGGTATGCTCCAGGAGCTCTTCTAAGAACTTCACAAATATTAAATCATTCCATGAATATACACAATCCTATAAGAAACACACTATGTATTCCCATTTTACAGATGAGGAAATTGAGGCAGAAGGGATCGAGATGGTAAAGTTAATAAACAACAGTTATAAATGGCAGTTAATAAAGTGCAGGCAGGTGAGCTCTAGACTCTGTGGTCTTATCCACTATACCATACTACCAAAATACAGTTCCTAAGAAAAAGGAAGTGAAATAGATTTGAAATGTCTTCCATGCCACTCCAGGTGCCTGCCTCACCAACATGCTCCTTTCACATGACAATAAATATATATTTAGAACCACCATGTCCTGGGTTATGTCCTAGTGATTCAGAGCTAAATAGAACATGGATCCTGTTCTCTAGACCAATATGTTTGCCACTAGCCATATTTACCTAATTAAAATTAAACAATTGAAAATTTATGTCCTCAGTTGCACTAGGTGCCTTGAAAGTGCTGAATAACCACACATGGCTAGTGTCTAGTGTGTTGGAGGGTATAGGTATAGAATATTTCCATCATTGCCGAAAGTTCTATTAGAAAGCAATATTTTAGACTTTTGCTATTCAGGGAGCCCTGAACCAGCAGTATCAATCACTAGGAGTTTGCTAGCAATGTAGCATCTCAGGCCCTGCCTCAGACCTACTGGATTAGAATCTTCATTTTAACAAGATTCCCAGGAAATTCATGTGTACTTTAAAGTTTAAGAAGCCCTACAGTCTAGATAGAAACTTCTTTCTGCCTATAATTTCTATTTTACCAATAATCCCCTTAACTCTTTTTACTGCATATACACACATACACACACACGCCTCATTATTCCCTGCTGAAGTATTAATTAATAACTAAGATGTTTATAATCAAATAGAATGATTCCTTCCTCCCTGGAGCATGTGCCTTATAATAAGTGATTTAAAGAATGAAAGCTGTCCAAATTAAAGGAACAAAAAGATAATGTTGCAGTGACAGGCAGTGAGTTCTTTCTGATATTCCCTCACACTCCTAAATCTAAAGAGAGTCTGGGCAGAAAAACTTAGATGGGATGGAAGAGTGTAGAGAACCTGAGTCTGATTATCAGACCATGTGGATGCCAGTCTTGGATCTCTTCTAAGTAATTGAATAGCCTTGGGCAAATTACTAAAACCCTCTGGAGTCTAGGTTCCTCACCTATAAAATGAAGGAGATTGTGATGGTCATTTCCAGATCAAAGCCTCTTTATTCCAATGGAGCTGGGGATAAAGGAAGCAAAAGGAGGAAGAAGTGGTCCTTTGAGGTGGGGTGTCAGCCCTGGATAATGGTAAGGGAAGGATTATTTTACTCACATATAAAGGAATCTCACTATAAAGAATCCTCCTTCATAAGCAGAATTCAGTATGGAATGGAGTCATCATGGACCCTATATCCAATAGGGTGATTTGAGGCTTATTATAAAGTGTCTCCTAAAGCTAAATTGATTTCCTTAATGATCTCCACCCCTCTTGATAGCCACACCTATTACCATGTGATTTTGGGGCTCCTCCCATCAAGAGCATGGTCTTCCCTGCCCCTGCCCCTTTTAGTTCTACCACGAAACTTTGTAGTATCCCCCTCCGATTCTAGGAATGGCCTCATGACTTGTTTTAGCCAAAAGAAAGAAGTGAAACGATGGTGTACAAATTCCAAACCTAAACCTTAAAATGCCTTGAGTATCTCCACCTACTTTCTTGAGCC
The DNA here is from genome assembly GCF_029215605.1 of Mirounga angustirostris. NCBI lineage: Eukaryota > Metazoa > Chordata > Mammalia > Carnivora > Phocidae > Mirounga > Mirounga angustirostris. The sequence continues at coordinate 102,494,822 of NW_026991718.1, forward strand.
TGTACCATCACTCAGCAAGCCCAAGCTAGCCTGCTGGAGGATGAAAGATATGAGAAGAGCTGAGTATTTGCAGCTGACCCAGCAAAGGTCATCCCAGATTAGCCAACATCCAGCTAACATACAGACATGTGCGTGAGTCTCCAGCCAAAATCAGCAGAGGTGGCTTGGCTTACCAATCTTGGCTGAGCCTAGATGAGTGAGCCATAAATGTTTAATTTTGCATGCCACTGCATCATTGTAGTAGAGATAACAGACATGCTCCCTATCATGTCTTCCTAAAGACAGAATACATATCTGTGAATGAAATCATCATTGTACCAGCTAAACTCTTTTCATCCATTTCTAATTTAATGCTCACAATTACCTTGTGAAGTGGCCTCTTAAAAATGAGGAAATTGAGACTCATAGAGGTTAAATTATTTGCGCATAATCACATGGCTTAAAAGTGTGTAAGCCAGGATTTGAGCAAAGTTGTCCAACTCCAACTCTGACTCAAATTTTTAAGCCCCAATGCTATCTAAACACTGTACGATTACATGAAAAGCCTCTGGTCTGATTATTTGCTACTAAGGAGTTGGGTGAGCTTGAACAAGTCATGGCTCTCTATGCATCAGTTTCCTCAACTGTAACAGGAGGAAGGTGAATACATAGATTTGTATTTTTCTTCTATTCCAACAATCCATTGTTCTATAAGATTATGAGTCCAGTTCTGTTTAAGTCTCTTCTGCCTAGGACGGTAGAGGCGTATCTTAGAGATTTCATGGTATCATTCCTAATAAACTTTGGATACAAATCCACACTGGAGTTCTACAGTAATCTCCTCCATTTCCCTGCTTGAAGTTAGATGAGCTGAGTTGGAAACTCAAGAATGAACACAGGATCCAAAGTATTCTCAAGAGCCCAAAGCCAAAGGAGCCTGATGGGTCTTGCTACCATCATGACTCTCTCCTAAAGCTTATGCCAAGCTGGGTGGGTGTGGTGGGGTGGATAGGCCATTGGGGGGCAGTGAGGGTAGGCAATAAAAGGGATGAGATAGCAAAACTGTACATATACATAAATATTGATAACTAGCAATAATAATAATAATAATAATAATAAACATTTATGAAATGAGTACAAAGAGCTAGGTTCTTGTGGTTGACCTGGAGATGCACCACACAGACCTCTCTTCAGGGAGGGCTTGCTATTCGCCTGTGGATGTGCCTTCTACACACAGGCTCCAGCTACCAGCCCCTTCAGGGTCTGCCTCAGCCACAGAGTCCCCAAGCCTAAGCCACACACTTTCTTGGGTCAGCCCACATCAAATGACTGATCTATGAAGAAATTTAAAGGAGTGGTCCTCTTGACCCAACTCAGGAGAGCTCTGGAAGGTTATTGCAGCTCTAGAGTTCATGCCTGGTTGCCTGAGGCTTTGTCAGACCTGCACCATGGTTTAACTTCTTTATCCCAGTAGTACTCCCTAGACCTTCCTTTCACAGGCATTAATCTTCCCCCCCCCTTTTTTTAAATAGACTCCACATGCAACATGGGCTCAAACTCTTGACCCTAACATCAGAAGTCACATGCTGTACTGACTGAGCCAGCCAGGTGCCCCCACAGGTGTTAATCTTAATAAACATCTTGCATCTCAAACTCTGCCTCGATATCTGCTTCCAAGACGCAAAGACAAATTCACTATAAGAGTTTGTGGTTATAGTAGGTACTGAAATCCAATCCATTCGCCTAATGAACATTCTATTTTGTTTTCTTGTTAAAGAAATAAAAGATAGAAAGAGGAAGGAAGGAAGAAAGGAAGGATGGGGGGAGGGAGGAAATTAACAGAAGTTATGCACTTCCCAAGATTTACAACTCACTACCATAGGCTCCAAGAAAATAGATTTTGTGACACTTTTGGACCATTATGGAAGTAGTCAGTGGTCAACTAACCACAAGCCTAGATGAGGAAGAGAGAGATGGAAACTTCTCTCTGTTCTCATATTGCTAACAGTCTTTCAGGTTCTAACAGGAGTAGAAGTAGGGCAATAAAGGAGAGACTCAGGGCAAGTTGGAACACGAATCTCAGTAAGGTCCACATGAGTTTCCAGAAGTTCCTTTGTTCTCTGCTCTCTTTAAATTTATGACACCATTTTTATAAGAAATAATAATAAAGAATGCATATTGATCTTTTACTGTGTAACAAGTAAATGTGCTAAGAGCTATACAATATTATATCAGTCATCACTCACAACAACCCTAAGGTAGTGAGGTAGGAATTATTGTTCAACAACTACTCACTCTGCCTTCCTCTTTCCATGGGAAAAGTATAATTATCCACCCCCTCAGTGTTGAACTTGGCCATATGACTTGTTTGACAACTGAAATGTGAATGTATGCAAGCAGAGGGTCTGACTGAAATTGCTAAATGGTTTGGCTCATTCTTTTGTGTTCCTGACATCCCACTTAGAGAACCACTTCTCTTTCAGCCTGGCACCTGTGGAGGCAATCTGAACCCAACTGTCAGCTAGAACAGAGTTGCACAGTTGATTTACAAACCCCTGGAGGAGAAAAAATATTTATGTTTATAAGCCACTGAGATTTGGGGACAGCTATTTGTTACACACCATTATTATAGTAAAAGAGGACTGATATGGACAAGTTCTATACTTACTACCATTTTCAGATGAAGAAATTCAGGTACAGAGAAGTTAACATAGCTATATTAGTGGAGAAGCTGGAATTTAAACCAAGCAATAAGATTCTAAAACAGTGTCCTTAAGTCCTGTTTTATATTGCATATTCAGTGCTTAAGATAAATACTGTAATTTCATTCTATGTGAAATGCATCCTTTTTTTTTTTTTGGTTGTCAAATGATTCTTTATTGAAATATTTTCTTTTGTAGTTCTTAACTGGCTGGGCACTCCACTGTACCATTATTGATGTCATCTATGATGTCATGAGGGTGGTGGTAATCAACATTGCAGCCTACAGATTGGGCAGTCCCCAGGATCTCTTTAATGGTTCCAGAGAGTTCTCCGGCTAAAGATTGGTACCACAACTGTTGGTCAATGTTAGCAATCTCATCAAAAGTGAAATTTCCACTGTGCTTAATGTCTTTCTGCTACTTTCTGTCTGTTGGCAGTTCCTTGAGGGTTTTGATAATCAGGGCAAAGGCAGAAGGTACCACTTCAATCTGGGCCTGTCTGTTCTGAGTGGTCAGCTTCACTGGAATCCTCAGAGTCTTCCAATCACTGGCTGCCTTGGTGATGTCATCACCACCTTGTTTGGAGACAGACTCAGGGGGCCGATCTTTGGGGCCAAAACAGAAGTGGCTCTGACTTCCCCACTGGTGCACCTCAGGTACATGACTTTGATCTCGTTGGGGTCAAACTTAGGCGGCATGGTGGCGGTGGCTGGTGTCCAGTGAACCCGAATTTGGGATGACTGAAGTCTATTGCACCTTCACCTTCACCGAGTCAAAAGCCAAAAGAAGCTAAAGTGCATAACTTCTATGTGTTAAGAGATCCTTGAATTCCACCTCAAATCAAGATTGTTATTTTATTTCCTGGGTCTTTTTAAGCATTCTCGGATGATTAATGTCTATGAATGGGCCAGCATTTAATACATGATTACTATGAATATTGTAACCAAAGAAATGACACTAAAATGTCCAATCATTCATTCAGGAAATATACACATTATTTTCATTTTCAAGAGATAATGAGTTATTATTGAAAAACACCTGATTTTCTTATCAATGGAAAACTCGGGGCAACTCCAACTTAAAGAGAGATAAGGAACAGTTGAGAACAGGCATATGTCTAAGCCTGTGTGCTTTAAGAGATTTAAGCCATTAAAAGAAAGATATATAAATGAGGAACTGTAACTTGCATTTAATTAAACACTTAAATTAAATAATTAATTATAATACTTTCTTTTTAATTTTCAGAAGTAGCAGTCACAAAACCTTTCCTCTTATTATTTCACTCTTACAATCAAACTTTTCCTATATGTACTGAAATGTATACAGTTTAGTCTAATGGATTGTGTGAACCCCCCCTTTTTCTTCATTTATTGAATTTAGACTTTAAGAAATTCTTGAAACTTCCTGGGGAATTGTAAGATCCCAACAGAACTTCCATGCACACCCTTTCTCAGAACAACTCCATCCATCATCCCCTGCCACTGTGGCTGCTTTCACAGCCCTTAGAGAAGATAAACTTGTGACCCAAGCTGGGAAGTTGGGACTGACTCATGCTGAGAAGTTGAGCAGTATAAAGGGCATCTGGTACTTTAATTTATTCCTTCAGACTTCCCACTGCCCTTACCAGAAGCTTACTGCCACAGAACTCCAGGCTCTTTCAACTCAAACCACTTATACACCTAGCTAGAGATGCATAACTATAAAAGTTCCAAACCATTAGTTTAGATTCTTTCCAGACCTCTTCAGAAGGTCTGCCCTAAAGACAGTGACATGCAATAAATGACCTCAAAGGTAACATGCCATGAAATACTTACTGGAAAGATGACCTAGGATGGAAGAGGCATAACAAAGAAAGGCATTTTAAGATTCTGCCCCTAATTCTCTGAAAGGCATCTTACCTTTTTCAGCCTGTGAGTACCATGAACAAAATGGCAACATTAATACTGTTCCCCTCACCTCCATGCTGGATGAAAAAACTGTCCTTCTGTGGCTCTCCACGGGGTCTCCCATCATGGCTTGCAAAAAGTATCTGAAAAGATAAGAATATATATTATAGTTCCAAAGTAAAACAAAATGCCTGCCAGTTTTATAGATTCAATACAAGGTCTGCACTAAGCCCAGCACTGTACTGTGCATCATGAGAAATACATGATAACGATGAAGCCTTCCTCCCTCCCTTCAAGTTGCTCACAAAGCAGATATTCATTCAGCAAATAACTGTAAATCACAAGCTCAAGGTGTGTCCCAGCCCCCAAGGAAGAATAAGGGGGCAAATCAATCTATTATCCCAATTTCAGGACTTCGGAGACTACAAGGAGAGAGAAAACAGACACTAAGTTATTCTAATAAAAAACAAAGTGATGTGTGCCTAAGAGAGACCCAGATAATGGGCAATAATGGATTAAGGAGAAAAGAAATTACTTAGAAGTAAGGGGGATGGGGCACCTGGGTGGCTCAGTTGGTTAAGCGACTGCCTTCGGCTCAGGTCATGATCCTGGAGTCCCGGGATCGAGTCCCTCATTGGGCTCCCTGCTCGGCAGGGAGTCTGCTTCTCCCTCTGACCCTCCTCCCTCTCATGCTCTCTGTCTCTCATTGTCTCTCTCGCAAATAAATAAATAAAATCTTTAAAAAAATTTATAAAAAAGAAGTAAGGGGGATGACTTATTTCGCTTAGCATAAGTCAATCAGAGAAAGACATGTATCATATCATCTCATTGATATGAGGAATTCTTAATCTCAGGAAACAAACTGAGGGTTGCTGGAATGGTGGGGGGTGGGAGGGATTGGGGTGGCGGGGTGATAGACATAGGAGAGGGTATGTGCTATGGTGAATGCTGTGAATTGTGTAAGACAGTTGAATCACAGACCTGTACCTCTGAAACAAATAATAAATTATATGTTAAAAAAAAAAAAGAAGATAGTAGTAAGGGAAAAATGAAGGGGGGGAAATTGGAGGGGGAGACGAACCATGAGAGACTATGGACTCTGAGAAACAAACTGAGGGTTCTAGAGGGGAGGGGGTTGGGGGGATGGGTCAACCCGGTGATGGGTATTAAAGAGGGCATGTATTGAATGGAGCAGTGGGTGTTATATGCAAACAATGAATCATGGAACACTACATCAAAAACTAATGATGTAATGTATGGTGATTAACATAACATAATAAAATAAAATTTAAAAAAAAAAGAAGTAAGGGGGATGGATCAGGGAAGAACTCTCCACTGAGGGAGCTTTTGAGGTGGGTCTTCAAAGATAGGAATTGGACGTATGGAGACAAAGGGAAGGCACTCTAAACAGAAGAGAATTTTATTCAGATGAGTAAAGGACACAGAATGGGAGTGTATGGAAATAACAGTTCCCTCAGACTCAACTGTAGGAGACATAGTTAGCACTAATGGGAAATAAGATGGAAAAAGTTGAGAGGAAATTTCAAAGGGCCATGACGATGAGGCTCAGGAAGTTGGCACTTATTCAAATTCTCTTCTGCTGAGTTCTGGGTGTTGTGAAGACAGAATGGGCAATGATCCAGTGTACTCTCCTGTGTGACCAGAACAGCCTGCTTTTATCTAGTTGACATACTGGAGTTTCTGGATAAGATTTCATTTGGGGACCACATATGAAACCACTGCTGTCAGCAAATTGAAGCTGTGCAAGGTTTTTAAGAGGGTCTGGTAAGTCAGAAGATCAGATGCCAAAAGATGAATCTGGTGGTAGCAGTGTGTATGGTGGATTACAGGGAGGAGAGTGTAAACTTGGAAGGATGAATTAAGACATTGTTAAACATCCCCAGGTAAAGGACCTGGGGACCTGAAGTCAAGCACAGTGGTGTGGGAGAGGAGGCTGGACACTTAAGGAGCACAAAGAGGTCAACATTCTGGGCCTTGGAAGCAAGTGGAATACACAGGGAAGTCAAGAGTTTTGAGTCTAGAAGATGGGAAGCCATCACTAGAAATAAAGAACACAGAACACAAGACAAGTTTGGAAAATGAGAAGCCACGTTCAGTTGGGGAAATATTACGTTTGAGGTTCTGGCAAGATTTCCAGAGGGCAAATAGTTTGGTGAGAATGTCTTGCAGGCAGTTAGGGAACAAAAAATCTCACTGGATAAACACACACATAAGAGATGAACACATTAAACAGTTATTCATATACATGGGGTTATTTTTTAATGAAATGAAAAAGCTCATTACATGCCAGACTCCACTTAACTATTTGCTTCCCTGGTTTATCTTCCTGATCCCCAAATATGTCAGGTACACAAGTTTTGGTCCCAGACCCTCTGTTCTTCCTGCTCCTCATTCTTCTACTCAGAGATTTATTTACTACCAACTTCAAAAATCCACATTCCATATCTTTATTTCCAGCCCCAGAGCTCCAACTGCCTGCTAGAGATGGCCACGTGGCTTGGGCATCCCAACCCAATCAAAACAAAGATGAACTCGTCTATTCCTCTCCTCTGTAACTGGTGCTTCCTCCAAATGTCCCTATTTCTTTGAACAGGGACTTGAAGCTCTGGTGCCTCAGACCTCCCCTCACTCATATTGTCCTAGAATAGCATTTTTCCAGCATGTCGTTCCCCTGCTCAAAAGCTTTGAAGAGCTCCTCAATGTGGACAAAACCAAAGCCAAGCTTCTTTATCTAGATTTCAAGGCCATCCATAGGTCCACCCCAAATTGCCTTTCCAACCACAGTTCCCACTGCCTCTCTGCCCAAGCCTGCTCTGAGGAAACCATCCTGAACTTGACCCTCAAGCATGCCTACCTTGATTCCTTCCCACCTTCTCAAACATGTTGGCATACCTTTCTTCAGCCAGAGATCATTCCTCCCCTGCCCATTCTTCACCTGGTGTGTACCCATCCTCCAAGCCTTGACTAAAGTCCCATCTCATCCTGAATCCCTTCCTTGTCTACTCTAGGCCAGAGAGGGTACTTCCTCTGTACTCACTAAACAAACCAGATGGTGTTTGCCTATCTATTTCCTCATGTGTGATATGGGGTTATAACGGTACCTATGTCATAGGACTGTTTTGCAAATGAAATAAGTGCTCAATAAATAATCATTATTATCAGGATATAAGTAGGAATAAGATATAGTCCCTGACCTCAGGAGCTCGAAATCCAAGTGGGATTTTGGGAAGACAATAGATTGGGGAAGGGAGATGAAGTTAATAGGACAATTCTTCACTACTCATCTGTCTTTTCCAGGATATAAGGCATGGTTCTTCCACATAATTGGAAGCCTTGGACAAAGTGTCTCTTATTTCCTTGTGGTGCTTTTTACTTCTCCTAGGAGACTGTGTACTAAATAATTCTATTTTCACAAAATTTACATTTTAATTCCAACCATCAAAGATTTTTACTCATATGATTCCATTTCAAAATAATAGTATTATTATTAATAGCCTGATATTTAGTATCTTCAAGGGATAAGTCCTCATCCTTACGTGACTGCATCTCTCACACACACACACACACTCACACACACACACATCCCTAGCTGTCCAATGCATATGTACTCAGAGACTTGAAAAAAGCACTGAATCTAGAGAAGGAGGGAAGAAAGGAAAGAAATTCCAGTCTCAGCTCCATCTCTAGAAGAGGAATTGAGTACATTAATTATCCTAACCACGCCGCAGTCTACTCATTTGTAAAATGTATACACTAGATTGTGGCTCCCAGTCCTGGTTGATCATAGATGCCCATCGAGAGAGATTTGTAAAAAATCATGTTCCTGATTTCCAATCTGGACCTGCTGGGTCAGAACATCCAGGGGGAGGATCCTGGAAATCTGTACCTTAAAAAAGCATTCCAGGTGATTATGATAGCCAATCAAATTTGGGAATCCCTTTCTCAATTCTGATTCTTCTCACATTAAAGACATATTCCTCTCCAGAGAGCCTCCAGCAACCTGGAGTCAGGGATTCAGGGCAGACAGAGCGTAACAGTTCTAAGACAGAAGCTAAAATAATGGACTGAGTCTCCTCCCTCCTAGCTTTATGCTCAGAAACACCCTTTCCTTTCACTTCTCAACTGTGGTTTCTGATCAACATAAACATCTCAACCATTTATGATTCTTTCATAAGATGCCTAAGAGCAAAGAAAACACTTTGATTATTTTGATACCTCTTAAGGACTTAAAGCCAGCTTTGAACATGTGACATAAAATCTCCCTAATGAGATAATATTGTTGCAGTTGGTGAATTCGATTTGAATGAGATGCATATCTTCAGTTGTTTCACTTACTCAACTGTGTTATTTTAAAATCTTGTTGAGTCCTCCCTGTTTACATAAAGATACATTTAAGGAATTATGCTCAGCTTTACTGGCTTTGATGGGGCCTCTTCTATAAAATGTCACTTTGCTGGGGCTTTCACTCAATCAGCTTAAGAGGAAACTTCTTCCCACTCTCCCAGGGGAGCTCCAGGGCTCTGCTTTGCAAAATCCAGAGAGCAAATTTTTCTAGAAGAGAAAAGCTCTTTTCTAGAAGCTCCTACAGGAGCTTCATAGGCAGAAAAGTTTCCAAACTCCGAACTAATTTCTAGGAAATGTATTTGTTCACCAAATATGACCATGTGCCCTTCCCCCATACCATATGACTGGTTCCTATGTACAAACAAACAAAATGACCCAAATTCTCTGAAACTAACTTTTAAGATATGTGCTTCTTTCTCCCAGTTTGCAGCATTGGAAACCTGATCCAAAGGAACCCTATTTTCTGGTTAAAGGCTCTCAGCTTCTGGAATCTGACTGCCTGGCTTCATCTTTTGCTAACTACATGAATTTAGGCAAGGTACTCATGCTCCTTGTGTATCCATTTACCTGCCTGAAAAATAATAATAGTGCCCACCTAAGAGGTTTCTGTGAAGTTTAAATTAGATGTATATAAAAGGCTGAAAATAAATCCTGGCACATAGCAAATACCCCATGAGCACTGTTACTTCTTCTTACAGGACTTTAGCATTTTGAGGCAAAATAAGTAAAAAGAGTTCCTATACCCCATCTGTCCCACCACCTCAGCAATAGCCCGTTGTCTTCTTGAATGGTTTGACTTTGTCTACACTAAGAAGCCTGTTCAACCAGGTGAACAACTGCTCAAAGAGAGACTTGAAAGAGCTCCCTTGGATGACTGTCACTCTTAATTGAAGGACACAATTTTGTCCACTCTCTTTATTTGGTATCAAAGGGACACCACTAGCCAGGTTCCATATGCTCCATTCTCATGCCATTGTGAAGCCATTTCTAATAACTTTTGTGCACCAGCAATATCAGAACACCATTGCTTTGCCTCATCCCTTATGCTGCCATTCTGGAGGTGAGGAATGCACAGTTCAACCTCAGTTGACCTCAGTGGTTAACATCCAGTAGACACCCAACAAATACTTGAATAATTAAAATCTGCCCTCCCAGCCCTACCTAATGAGGCACACAGACTGTAGCAAGGCACTCTGAAAAATTATCAGTCTCTCAGATTGTCCTTCAAAGGGCAGAAGAGGTAGAAAGGAAAGAAGAGAGGGTTGGGGTTATAAATATTTTGCCATGAAAAGCTAGGGATTGTGATATCCACTGGAAGGGAGAACATGAGTATGAAGTGGTGGGCATTTAAATAGGATTCCATCTGTTCTATGCCTAGATTCAAGTTTTTATTTGACACAGATGAGAACACACAAAACCTTATGCCATTTCCAGGAAAATGACAGGAGAACTATGCAGGATTCTGAATGAGTTACTTGACACAAGAGACTGACAAGTCAAATAGTTGGGCACATTTAAACAGTCAAGGGGTTCCCTGCACCAGAAAGCCTTGAACAACATCAGCTCCTTGGCCATAGGGAGTCCTGTGTTCATTTCCTACTGAGCAAGATAGCTCTGTGTTCAACAAGGGCAATGGAAAACCAACTCATGCAGAGTCAGTTTGCTGGCAAAGCTTCCAGAAGAAAAGCAACTTATCACTAAGATGATGAAACCTAAAATTTCATTGATTTAAAATGGGTGTTGAGAGTAGGACGATGTTTACTAAAACATGATTTGGAGAGATGATCTTGATTTACTTCAGAGCCATGCATAATTAAGCTAAGACTGTAAGTTATTTTCCCTCAAGTGTTGCATAATGTTCAAAGCATGTGGCAAAGAGTTAGCTCTTTATGGAGTTTTTATTACATCCTGTTCATTGGGACACAAAACTCAGCCTGCTCCCAAACCTAATATCATGGTTAGAATTCTGATATTTAGAAATGTAATGAACCTTCAATATTTAGTTCATATCTGGGAGGAAGGGGAGAATGAACAGTTCTACACAGGAAAAATAATATGAATTATTCAGAAGAAATGACTCCATAATAGCTTAATCTGCTCTGTTTCCACATATTTGTAACTGATACAGCTTCAGGAAGTAAAGAAGTTACACCCATCCTAGTTTTAACTGAAAAAGCCCATGGCATTCTGGGAGTAGTCTCTTCTTATCAGTGTTACTTTGGGGAACACAATAGCTCCTAGGTAATGCCAGTCATTGGGAGATCAACCAAATTGTGAATTCTCTACCCCAAGACAGTGGTTCAATTAATGTAAAAAATCTCCAATATAACGGATTCTGTTATTCTCAGGACATAAAAGAAAAAGGATGGCATCTACATTTCAAAACATCCCCATAAGAGCATCATTTACTATAAATAAAGTTGCTGTCAGTGCCCAGGAAAATGACCTATGAGTGAAATTTTATTTATGCAGAATTTGTTTATTGACTGCTTACTTTTTAGTCTGATCTATGCTGCACACAGCTTAATATGCTGATCTCTTCTCTGTTTTCTTGGCCTGTGTTTCTCCTGGCCATCTCTGTCACCAGGGCTATGCTGCCACAGGAAAATGTGTATGTTCTTGGCACAGCTGTCCCGTGGATAAAGAAGGGAACAGTGGAAACCCGAGCAGCACAAAATTTTGTATATAAAAACAAAACGAGTCACAGATACTGAAAAAATATATTACTTAGGACAAAAAGTAAAGCGACTATAGATTTAGGAAAGAGCAGAGGCTAAAGGAACTGAGATTGGCTCCTCAGGGTGGTTGAATGATATACAGACGGTTCCTCCATCACAGTTCTCTATCCCCAAGAAGAAAAGAACCAAAAATTGGCTTCAACTCATTCCAGAAAGATGTCAGCTTAGCTCTTAGGACGAATTCTTGTTGAATAAGCTGACATGTATCATGTTAGGTTACAAAGAGAAATCTTGTAATCTCCCTCCAAGGAGATGTTGAGACAGGAAAAGCCCAGGAACGTGCAAGACCATTTCAAGGGGCCGATTCACCCAGAGCCAGAAGAACATACTAGAAGACTTCCTGGGGTCCTTACAGGCTCAGGATTTTCTAATAATTCAACAAACACGAGGCCATAGAAGTGTCTGATCTGTACTGAGTTCAGCAATTTTGGCAAATTCCAAATACTTTTCCTTCTTACAAATGATGTTAACAGCAAGAATGGATTTTACAAGGGCATTTTACAACCAATCAGCACCTCATGGGATGGGATAAATACTTGCTTTTTCCTTAATATGGTAAGTGGCTGGACACAGTTTAAAATAGAGCCAGAGCTCAGTGCAATTAAAAGAATTGGTTGGGGGGGGGGGGGGGGGAACCGCGTCCAGAATAGCCATGTAGAATGTCAGCGTTTCAGGAAGAGAGTCAGTGGACCTTGTGTTCACTGGGGAGTTTCACTGGATTCTTTAACCAAAGTCAATCTGCCACATTGAGGAAATGCAGGGTCAGGATTAATGCTTTTGGTCCCAAGGGAAAGTTGTCCAAATGCCAGAATGTGAAGGAGAAAGAAAAGGAAAATTATCTCCTTTTCTGTCAGTGCTATGAGCAGTGACTGAGAAGAAAAGGATCCCATGCTAAGGCCCACAAAGAGAGAGCCTACTGTCACTTGTCACTCTCTCAGTTGAGACTTGTTCCTGCCACACTAGAGACATGCATGGCAACCCAGACTCTCAGTGAAAAAAATTAGAAATTTTCTAATTCAAAGTATGCGCGCACACACACACATCTCAAAATATCACACCAGCTAAAGAAGACCGAGAGCCCAAGACATCTTTTTTCCTTCTCTCATAAGAAAGTTACAATCCAGGCAAGAAAACCAGCTGAAGGGTAGTCCTATCTCAAGAACTCAAGATAGTTGCCCCAGTTTACCCTGCCCTGAAATGCAACCTCCTGCTTCCTCTCTAGGCAGCCACTTCCCAAAGAGACATCAGCATCCCTCTGTTTGGGAAGAGATTTCAGTAATCTGCCTTAATTGCTGGGCTTCCAAACAGCTTTTGACTCCACCACAATTACACCTTAAAAATCCCACACCAGGGCGCCTGGGTGGCTCAGTTGGTTAAGCGACTGCCTTCGGCTCAGGTCATGATCCTCGAGTCCCGGGATCGAGTCCCGCATCGGGCTCCCTGCTCGGCAGGGAGTCTGCTTCTCCCTCTGACCTTCCCCCCTCTCATGCTCTCTATCTCATTGTCTCTCAAATGAATAAATAAAATCTTAAAAAAAAAATCCCACACCTAAGCCATGGAATTTTTAAAGACAATTTAAATCCAAAAACTTGGGCCCATATTACTCTGCCAAATAAGTCATGTATGTGGAAAATGAACCCCCTGTTGGAAAGCACCAGGCTGTGCCTAGGTGTGTCACTAGTCTATTCTCTTAATTGTTTTTTTTTTTAATCCTTTTCTTTTGTTCTTTTACTTCTCTTGGTACTAAATGAAAAAGAAGAAAGCTTTGTGATCCCCAACTTGAATGGAGAGCCCCCTATAAAATAATTCATATCATGTGAAAAAAAAAAAAACAACCACAATGCTATCCACTGAAATAAAGATGGAAACTTTGTAAATGGTTACCAAGCAAAGACAACAAAAGTGTCCCCTTTCAGAGTTGATAAGAGATCATGAGGATGAAATTGTACACAGCACTTTGAAAACTAGAAACCTTAGTCTTAGGACCTCATTCTCCTTTTAAAGCAAATAGCTCTGAAAGCTTGCTGGATCCAAAACTGGCTCCATCATAAGCCATGATTTTGATCCATGACACTCTGAAACGATTATTGCTATAATCAAATACACATTGATTACTTACAGTGCTGTATGCCATTTACACTTAAGGAAAATAATTCTTAAAACATGTCACCATGAGGACATAATAAAATGAACCAATCCTGAGCAAAAGTCATGTTCTTTAAAAACAACAAATAAATAGAGGAACAAGTATTTTTGTCTGAAAGCTCACAAAATTGCAAACAAGGCAAGTCAATAAAATTTCTTCCAAACCACCTTTCCCTACCCCTGGAAAGCATTTTATGAGATAATGAAAACCTCTAACATTGAGTGATGTGATTAAGTAATAAAAGGCTGGATTTTCCTTCCTATGTAACCCCACAGGGTGCTTCCTAGAGTACTACAAAGGTCTGTATAAAGAGTTAACTGTGTGTTGGTATAACACCAGATTACAGGTGTTTGTTAAGGGAGATCCCGCTGAGATTTTTCTCTAGACTGGTTAAACAACGGCTTCATTCTCTCTCACTCTAATGGGCTGGTTAGCAAGCCCTACTCTTCCTAGAAGGCTCTGTGCACAGGGTATATGGGTGCATTGCTTCAGCCTCAAGTCTGCAGAAAAAGCAAGCTTGCACACTTGAAATCTTGTGAGTAGAAGAGAGAGCTTGCACAAAGAACCAACTTTCCCTCCACATGCTTCAAAGGAAACTGTGGGGCTCACCCGCTGCAGTTATGCCAGTCCACTAGAGAAGACGTATGGCAAGCCACTGCCCTTGGGAATGCAACACTTAAAGTACAATGAATGTGCCCCTCGCCAGGTTTAATCTCACGCTGTCTCTCTGGAGGAATGGTGCAGGGCACACAAGCTCTACCCAGGCGTCTGCTCCGCAAGTTCCTGGTAACAAACAGGTTAAGCCAGCCAATAAATCAACCCTCAACCCAGGGCTTCATCACCCTACACCCTGGATGCTAGGAGCTTTGCAGCCATCTGAAATTTCTTCAATGGAACTATCCTGATGGACACGAATTCCTGGGTTCTGTCATCGTAAAAGAACTGCTTCCAACAATATTTATGAGAAGGTGCTTTCATGGCTCATCCTCATATCCTTCTCCTACTATTCCAACTGCTTGTATTCTAAATTCTTCTCCCATGAAGGCTTTCCATCAATAGGCTCATGTATATCTGCATGTGGTAGGGAGGTTGTGTGTGTGGTAGGGAGGCTGGCTTCTAGTTTTCAAAACTTTTTATTTTGAAATGATTTCAAGTTTAGAGAAAAGCTGCAAATATGAAATGCCCTTTATACCAGCACATTTTAATATTTTTCCATGTTGTTTAATACCAGCCCACACTCTGTGTATTTCTGAACCATGTGACAGTAGGCTGTACATTTGATGCCTTACTCTGCAATACCTCAATGTCTATTTCCTAAGAAGAGTCTCTTACACAATCACCATACAGTTCTCAAATTCAATAAATTTAACATTGATGCAATACTTTGTTATCTAATCTATAGTCCATATATACATTTCATCATGTGCCCCCACAATGAACTTTATAACAGTTATGGTTCAGATAAAGGATCTAGTTCAGGATCACAAGTTGCACTCAGTTGTCATGTCTCTATAGTCTCCTTGAACCTGGAAGCAATCCCCCAGCTTTTCATTTATTTTATAGACTAGCCTCAATTTGGGTTTCTCTGATATTTCCTTGTGATTAGGTCCCTGGGTTGCATTAGGGGCTGCAAGACTACATAACGATGTGTTCTTCCAAAAGTATCTCATCTCAGAACCCATGATATTCATTTGCCTGTTTGTGGTGATATTAATTTCTGTCACTTGGCTAAGATGCTGTTCCATGTCTTCACTGCACAGTTAACTATTTCCCTTCTGTATTTTTAGATGCCTTGCAATTATATAAGTATCCTGCTCTTTGTTGAACCTCCACCTCTAGATTTGGTACCCATTGATGATTCCTGCCTGAATCCATTTTTATTCTAGTGGTCATGTGCTTTCTTTTTTATTTAAGTACAAAACAGAAACTTAATTCACTAAACACCATCACAAGGTAGGAAAAAAAAAAAACACAAAACCCTTAGATTGCATTAGCACACTACTTACCAACCTTCTTCATCTACAGGGTCATGATGTCATAAAAATGAAAAAAGAGGAAAATATATACGCTACAAATGGGCCAGGTTTGCCACAACATGCTTTTCTTTTATCCTAGTTTCTCCAAAGGATTCCCATCCCCAGAAGTGAGAGAGTCTGAGTCTGAAATCATGACACCATCTTCTACTCCTTTGATTCAATATTAAGCATTTTTCATTATGATTACACGCAGTCACTAGTCCAGGGCATTTCCTCCCTTTTGTTTAAATTGCCTCTAGAATAAACATCTCAAAACTTAGGATGGCAGCCAACGGAAGATAATCTCTCAGGGGAAAACACTGGAATCCTCACAACTTCCATCAGTAAGAAGCAGAGGAAAATGACAAGTTGCCATTCATTTCCGAAGAAATTCACTTCACAGTAAAGTTCCTCACCTTCAGTTCCATGGAGTGAGAGTTAAAATGTTAAATTTTGTGTAGGGCAAATAAATCATAACATTTCCCATGGAAACAGAAACACATATGCATACATTATGTATAACATTTACACCCATACACACTTTTCCTTTTAAGAAGAGCTCCAGGGACCTCAGAAACCTGATATGTTCATTATCAAGAGAATACTATACGATCACATGAAATGAAACAAAGTGGAACCTACTGGTTAGGGGAATCTATAACTTATCCCCTCTAGGGTTTACCTTGTTCACTAAAAATAAACATATTTCCTTGAGCACAGATGGCAAATGTGAGGTGACAATTCATTCTCCAAGAAAGCATGCTACTTCCCAAGGGGCAAATTCTCACTTCAAGGTGTGGAATATTCACGTGCTTAAAACAACTCTCCAATCTGTAGGCCTACTGAAGTGAGAATTATCTAGTAAACAGAGGTTTGACTGAAAATAAAAAATAATGAAGATAAAGTGACCAAGGTCAACATACAGATGCTGATATGACAAGTCCTACTTTCCTCCTGACTAATTAGAATCTGGCGATAGGAGTTACAGCTTGTCATCTAATGGAGATTTGCTCATCTTTCTTGTATTGATCTATAGTGTGTAAAGATACTATATCAAAATCCCCGCAGGCCAGCCAGGTGAAAAACACTGTCCATCTTCACAGAGTGAAAGCATATTGCACTGTGCAATGTATGGCATCCTATCATGGCAGGTCTTACTGTACTTCAGAGCTGGAAGCAATGTAGATAGCATTTTACAGCTCCCTCATCTTATAGGCAAAGCAACAAAGACACTATTTGAATAAATGTTCAATTAATATGTATTTAAACTTATTTAAATATTTATTTGTTTAAAGAATCTTTATCAAGCCCCTACGTTGTTCCAGGAACAAGGCCAGGTCTAGATATATGATGGAGAACAAGACAGATATAATCCCTATCCTCACAAATATTCCAACCTACTTGTGTAGTATTTATTGCTGATAAAACAAAAATCATAGTTTATTGAAAGCTTTAATCAGATAGATCAGCAGTGCCCCATAGAAAAACATGAGCCACATATACAATTTTAAAATAGCCAGTACCATCTTTGTTTAAAACGTAAAGAGAAATCAGTGACATTAATTTAACTATACACTTAATTTAACCAATATCGCCAAAATATTATTTAACATGTAGTCAGTATCAAAAGTTATTAACAAGATGTTTTACATTCTTTTTTCATACCAAGTTTTCAAAATCCAGTGTGTATTTTACATTTGCAGACATCTCAATTCAGATGCTAAATTTTCATCAGAAATATTTTATCTGTGTTTAGATTTCATAAAAGTTTACAGCTAAAAAACGTAGATTGACAAATTCAAGTTATTCCAACCATTCTTAAGAGTTTACCAAGCACTAAATTAAACAGGATTTATGCTTACATTTAAATTAATTAAAATAAATACAACTAAAAAAATTCAGTTCCTCTGTTGCACTAGCCTCATGCCAAGTACTCAATAGCCCCACGGCGCCACTGGCTGCAATATTGGTTATACAGCTCTGAATGATATCATTTTCTTTTCCTAGGAAATAAATGAACAAGGCAAGACAGGCATTACTACTGATGTTGTACATACGAAAAACAAACATGGCTTAGAGAGGAGGAGATGAGTCATCTGAGGCTGTAGGGACACCACATGAGTGGTGGAATCAGAATTTAATCCCAAGACTTCCAAAGCCCAATCATCTTTCCTCTATATCTTGTTGCATTAAAAATGAATGTGAGGGGGCACCTGGGTGGCTCAGTCGTTAAGCGTCTGCCTTCGGCTCAGGTCACGATCCCAGAGTCCTGGGATCAAGCCCCACATCGGGCTCCTTGCTCAGCGGGAAGCCTGCTTCTCCCTCTCCCATTCCCCCTGCTTGTGTTCCCTCTCTCACTGTCTCTGTCTCTGTCAAATAAATAAATAAAATCTTTAAAAAAAAATGAATGTGAGGAGTCTTACTCTTTTCACAGCACTGTGTTAAGCCATAGAGAATCTGAAATGCCAGATTAATAAATTTGGACTTGAGCCAGCCCACAGAGGCACACAGATGGCCTAAGGCCAGAATTGAGCCCAAATGTGTTCTATTGGTCAGGTCCATTATTTTAAAAACATCTGAGTTTGAGTATTTCTCAATGGGACACACATTTTTCCAGTTTCCCTCAGACCCCACCACCCCTTATTACTCACAACCATCCAGCTTCATTCACTTACTCTTCTTTTCTCTGACCTTGATGCATTTGAATTTGACAACTCAGTGAGGTAATGGGTGCTATTAGGGCTTTCAAGCTTTCAGATGATTAATCTGATCCTCTGTGCAAGCTAAATTAGTACCAGTAAAGACTAGAACCAAGAAGACTAGTTTAAGTGGAGTATTAGCCTTTTTTGAAGTGCTTTTTACTTCTTTCAGATTTATTACCTTCAAGTTGTCATTAAAGTACCTTTTGACTCCAAAAAGAATCTTCCAGAATGTCTTAAATTTTCAATCAATGGCTCAAAAGAAGCTTCCAGTGAACTGATAGAACTACTCTCCTCCTCTCCCTCTCTCCATTTCTCTCTCTCTCTCTTTATCACACACACACACAGTTTGTCTACCTGAGGGACACCTGGATGACTCTACTGAATGCTTCTGAATTGAAGAGAAAGATATGGATTTTGAAAATGTAAGGACTTCTTTTTTCCTTCCCTTCTTGCCTGCTAGAAGACATTGCATGAAACCTATAACCTGTTCTTGTCTTGCCAAGTAAAAATTTACGCATTTTTCCTTAAGATTTTATTTATTTATTTATTTATTTATTTATTTATTTATTTATTTATTTATTATCTATTTATTTATTTATAGAGTGAGCATGCACACAAGCATGTTGGAGGAAGAGGGGGAGGGAGAGGGAGAGAGAATTTCCAGCAAACTCCATGCTGAGTGGAGCCCCATGTGGGGCTCAATCACATGACCCTGAGATCAGGACCTAAACCAAAACCAAGAGTCCAACACTTAACCAAATGAGCTACCCAGGCATCCCTATGCATTTTTCATCTTTGCTATATCACAGGCTTCTTGTAGGGATGACCTAATGGTAGTTTTCTCACTCTTTCTATGAAAGAAACCATAGGAATGTTGCCCTGGACACTGTTGCTGAGGAAAGGAAAATGGTCCAATTTAGAGATGCATCAGTTTTTAGGGGCCCTTTGCAGGCACAAAATCAAAAGAACAAAGGCATCAGTCAAACTAATTCTATCTAACTTTGTCAGTATGAGTTTATTGATTAATTTGATTTAACTGTGACATATTTATCATAATTTGGGAAAAGTTCAGAGTCTGTTTAAGGCAATTCAGTGGAAAAGTCCAACTATATTTTTTGTAATTCATTTCTGAATCAATTTTCTGTATCAGAAAAAATACTCTCGTACTTCAGTCTGCATGTTTCACTGATTGTATTGAGTAGGAGAATCTAATGCAGAGATTCTCAAACCTGAGATTAAGGGTTATGGGGTGGGGTTGGGGGACCAATTAACATAAGGACTTCCTGGCCCCAGACCCAGAGATGCTAATTCAATAGGTTTAGAGCACCTAAAGTTTAACAGTGAATATGATACAGAAAGAACCTATAGATCACACATTGATAAATACAGGCCTAGCAATTGGCCACAGGTCATGATTCCTTTACCTGGGGTAGAGATAACTAACCTTATTGAAGATTACTTCCCAATTAAGATGTAGGAGATTGGTTGCACGGATGACTCCACGTAATGGCCTCCCTACATCCACAGTCTCAATAGTGTGACTCTATAGCTCCTCCACTAAGAGGAAGTCTCTCTCTCTACCTATTGAGTCTGACCTGGACTCATGACTTGCTTGTAACTTTGCAGTAGAAGTGTCAGTGTGCCAGCTCCAAGTCTGGGCCTCAAGAAGCTTTGCATGCTTCTCTCTCTTAGATCCTTGTCATCACCCTGTGAACAAGCCCAGATGAGTCTGCTGGAAGATGAGAGACAGCATGGAAAAGATCCCGACCATCCCACTCAAGGTGACCTTGGACGAGCCTATAGACAACCTAGAGAAACAGAGCTGCCTACCTTGCCCACCGCTGGCCAGAGATGCATAGTAAGCCTGGCCAAGAGAAGAACTGTCTAGCTGATCCAAGAGCAGTAAGTGTTCCTATTTTAGGCCACAGAGTGTGGAGGAGCTTGCTATGAAACAATAGCTAACTGCAGCATAAAACTAAATCCTTACCATCTGTCCTTTATTCAGGAGAATGTGAATGAGACACTAATTCCTGCACAGGAGGAAAACATTTCTGTTATTTTAGCCAAAATAAATAAATAAAAATAAATAAATAAATAATCCATGGCCAAAATTTTACCAATGGATTTTATCATGGCCCCTAAGTTTTCCCAACACTGGTGGACCAAGGTGACAGCCAAGGAGACACTGTGAGAGAAGCAGTTAAACCCAGGTGCCGAAAAATGTAATAGATAATAATAAAAATATAAAGTGACATTATTTAACATCATTGCAAGATTAGAGACCCAGGCCAAAATAAAGGATTTTTTTTTTTAGTGTTCCATCAGGCTCTTGCTGTCCCTACACCATAAAAGAACATAAAAGCTATAGAATTTGTTCTGTTATTTTTTTATTTATGTATTTATTATTTTTATTTTATTATGTTATGTTAATCACCATACATTACATCATTAGTTTTTCATGTAGTTTTCCATGATTCATTGTTTGCCTATAACACCCAGTGCTCCATTCAATACGTGCCCTCATTAATACCCATCACCAGTTAACCCATCCCCCCACCACTCTCCCCTCTAGAATCCTCAGTTTGTTTCTCAGAGTCCATAGTCCCTGATGGTTTGTCTCCCCCTCCAATTTCCCCCCTTCACTTTTCCCTTCCTACTATCTTTTTTTTTTTTAACATATAATTTATTATTTGTTTCAGAGGTACAGGTCTGTGATTCAACAGTCTTACACAATTCATAGGGCTCACCATAGCATATACCCTCACCAATGTCTATCACCCAGTCACCCCATGCCTCCCACCTCCCCACTACTCCAGCAACCCTCAGTTTCTTTCCTGAGATTAAGAATTCCTCATATCAGTGAGATCATATGATACATGTCTTTCTCTGATTGACTTATTTCTCTCAGCATAATACATTCCAGTTCCATCCACATCGTTGCAAATGGCAAGATTTCATTCCTTTTGATGGCTGCATAATAGTCCATTGTATATATATACCACATCTTTATCCGCTCATCTGTTGATGGACATCTTGGCTCTTTCCAGTTTGGCTGTTGTGGACATTGCTGTTATAAACATTGGGGTGCATGTACCCCTTCGGATTCCTACATTTGTATCACTGGGGTAAATACCCAGTAGTGCAATTGCTGGATCGTACGGTAGCTCTATTTTCAACTTTTTGAGGAACCTCCATACTGTTTTCCAGAGTGGCTGCACCAGCTTGCATTTCCACAAAGAGTATAGGAGGGATCCCCTTTCTCCACATCCTCACCAACA
Organism: Mirounga angustirostris; assembly: GCF_029215605.1. Taxonomy (NCBI): domain Eukaryota; kingdom Metazoa; phylum Chordata; class Mammalia; order Carnivora; family Phocidae; genus Mirounga; species Mirounga angustirostris. The sequence goes on from NW_026991718.1 coordinate 102,516,633, forward strand.
TCTGTCGTTTCCTGACATTAATTTTAGCCATTCTGACTGGTGTGAGGTGGTACCTCATTGAGGTTTTGATCTGGATTTCCCTGATGTCAAGTGATGTTGAGCACTTTTTCATGTGTCTGTTGGCCATTTGGATGTCTTCTTTGGAAAAATGTGTGTTCATGTCTTCTGCCCATTTCTTGATTGGCTCATTTGTTCTTTGGGTGTTGAGTTTGATAAGTTCTTTATAGATTTTGGAAACTAGCCTTTTATCGGATATGTTGTTTGCAAATATCTTCTCCCATTCTGTCACTTGTCTTTTGGTTTTGTTGACTGTTTCTTTTGCTGTGCAAAAGCTTTTTATCTTGATGAAGTCCCAGTAGTTCATTTTTGTCCTTCCTTCCCTTGCCTTTGGTGATGTTTCTAGGAAGAAGTTGCTGCAGCTGAGGTCGAAGAGGTTGCTGCCTGTGTTCTCCTTTAGGATTCTGATAGACTCCTGTCTCACATTGAGATCTCTCAACCATTTTAAGTCTATTTTTGTGTGTGGTGTAAGGAAATGGTCCAGTTTCATTCTTCTGCATGTGGCTGTCCAATTTTCTCAACACCATTTGTTGAAGAGAGTGTCTTTTTTCCAATGGACATTCTTTCCTGCTTTGTCAAAGATGAGTTGACCATAGAGTTGAGGGTCCATTTCTGGGCTCTCTATTCTGTTCCATCGATCTATCTATCTGTTTTTGTGCCAGTACCATACTGTCTTGATGATGACAGCTTTGTAATAGAGTTTGAAGTCCGGAATTGTGATGCCACCAGATTCGCTTTTTGTTTTCAACTTTCCTATGGCTATTCGGGGTCTTATTTTTTTTTTAAGATTTTATTTATTTATTTGAGAGAGAGAGAATGAGAGACAGAGAGCATGAGAGGGAGGAGGGTCAGAGGGAGAAGCAGACTCCCTGCCGAGCAGGGAGCCCGATGCGGGACTCGATCCAGGGACCGCAGGATCATGACCTGAGCTGAAGGCAGTCACTTAACCAACTGAGCCACCCAGGCGCCCTTTGGGGTCTTTTCTGATTCCATACAAATTTTAGGATTACTTGTTCCATTTCTTTAAAAAAGTGGATGGTATTTTGATAGGGATGGCATTGACTGTGTAGATTGTTTTAGGTAGCATTGACATCTTCACGATATTTGTTCTTCCAATCCATGAGCATGGAACATTTTTCCATTTCTTTGTGTCTTCCTCAATTTCTTTCATGAGTACTTTATAGTTTTCTGGGGAGAGATTGTTTGCCTCTTTGGTTAGATTTATTCCTAGGTATCTTATGGTTTTGGGTGCCATTGTAAATGGGATTGACTCCCTAATTTCTCTTTCTTCTGTCTTCTTGTTGGTGTATAGGAATGCCACTGATTTCTGTGCATTGATTTTCTATCCTGCCACTTTACTGAATTCCTGTATGAGTTCTAGCAGTTTTGGGGTGGAGTCTTTTGGGTTTTCCACATAAAGTATCATATCATCTGCAAAGAGTGAGAGTTTGACTTCTTCTTTGCTGATTCGGATGCCTTTTATTTCTTTTTGTTATCTGATTGCTGAGGCTAGGACTTCTACTACTATGTTGAATAGCAGTGGTGATAGTGGACATCCCTGTCGTGTTCCTGACCTTAGGGGGAAAGCTCTCAGTTTTTCCCCATTGAGAATGATATTCGCTGTGAGTTTTTCATAGATGGCTTTTATGATATTGAGGTATGTACCCTCTATCCCTATACTCTGAAGAGTTTTGATCAAGAAAGGGTGCTGTACATTGTCAGATGCTTTTTCTGCATCTATTGAGAGGATCATACAGTTCTTGTTCTTTCTTTTATTAATATATTATATCACATTGATTGATTTGTGGATGTTGAACCAATCTTGCAGCCCAGGGATAAATCCCACTGGGTCATGGTGAATAATCCTTTTAATGTCCTGTTGGATCCTATTGGCCAGTATTTTGGTGAGAATTGTTTCATCCATGTTCATCAAGGATATTGGTCTGTAATTCTCCTTTTTGATGCGGTCTTTGTCTGATTTGGGGATCAAGGTAATGGTGGCCTCATAAAATGAGTTTGGTAGTTTTCCTTCCATTTCTATTTTCTGGAACAGTTTCAGAAAAATAGGTATTAATTCTTCTTGAAATGTTTGGTAGAATTCCCCTGGGAAGCCGTCTGGCCCTGGGCTCTTGTTTTTGGGAGATTTTTGATTACTGCTTCAATTTCCTTAGTGGTTATGGGTCTGTTCAGGTTTTCTCTTTCTTCCCAGTTCAGTTTTGGTAGTTGATACATGTCTAGGAATGCATCCATTTCTTCCAGATTATCTAATTTGCTGGCATAGAGTTGCTCATAATATGTTCTTATAATTGTTTGTATGTCTTTGGTGTTGGTTGTGATCTCTCCTCTTTCATTCATGATTTTATTGATTTGGGTCATTTCTCTTTTCTTTTTGATAAGTCTGGCCAGGGGTTTATCAATCTTGTTAATTCTTTCAAAGAACCAGCTCCTAGTTTTGTTGATCTGTTCTGCTGTTCTTTTGGTTTCTATTTCACTGACTTCTTCTCTGATCTTTATTATTTCTCTTCTCCTGCCAGGTTTAGGCTTTATTTGCTGTTCTTTCTCCAGCTCCTTTAGGTGTAGGGGTAGTTTGTGTATTTGAGACCTTTCTTGTTTCTTGAGAAAGGCTTGTATTGCTATATACTTTCCTCTTAAGACTGCCTTTGCTGCATCCCAAAGAATTTGAACAGTTGTGTTTTCATTTTCATTGGTTTCCATAAACTTTTTAAATTCTTCTTTAATTTCTGGTTGACCTATTCATTCTTTAGTAGGATGCTCTTTAGCCTCCATGTATTTGAGTTCTTTCCAACTTTCCTCTTGTGATTGAGTTCTAGTTTCAAAGCATTGTGGCCCAAAAATATGCAGGGAATGATCCCAATCTTTTGGCCAGTTGAGACCTGATTTGTGACTAGGATGTGATCTATTCTGGAGAATGTTCCATGGGCACTAGAGAACAATGTGTCTTCTGTTGCTTTGGAATGGAATGTTCTAAATATATCTGTGAAGTCCATGTGGTCCAGGGTGTCATTTAAAGTCTTTATTTCCTTGTTGATCTTTTACTTAGATGATCTGTGCATTTCAGTGGGGGGGGGGGTGTTAAAGTGCCCCACTATTATTGTATTGTTGTTGATGTGTTTCTTTGCTTTTGTTATTAATTGGCTGATATAATTGGCTACTCCTATGTTAGAGGCATAGATATTTACAATTGTTAGATCTTCTTGTTGGATAGACCCTTTAAGTAGGATAGAGTGTCCTTCCTCATCTCTTATTATAGCCTTTGGTTTAAAATCGAATTTGTCTGATAAAAGGATTGCCACCCCAGTTTTCTTTTGGTGTCCATTAGCATGGTAAATGGTTTTCCACCCCCTCACTTTCAATCTGGAGGTGTCCTTGGGTCTAAAATGAGTCTCTTGCAGACAGCATATTGATGGGTCTTGTTTTTTAATCCAGTCTGATAGCCTGTGTGTTTTGATTGGGGCATTTAGCCCATTTACATTCAGGGTAACTATTGAAAGCTATGAATTTAGTGCCATTGTATTGCCTGTCAGGTGACTGTTACTGTATATTGTCTGTGTTCCTTTCTAGTCTATGTTGCTTTTAGGCTCTCTCTTTGCTTAGAGGACCCCTCTCAAGATTTCCTGTAGGGCTGGTTTTGTGTTTGCAAATTCCTTTAGTTTTTGTTTGTCCTGGAAGCTTTTTATCTCTCCTATTTTCAATGACAGCCTAGCTGGATATAGTATTCTTGGCTGCATATTTTTCTCATTTAGTGCTCTGAATATATCATGCCAGTCCTTTCTGGCCTGCCAGGTCTCTGTGGATAGGTCTGTTGCCAATCTAATGTTTCTACCATTGTAGGTTACAGATCTCTTCTCCTGAGCTGCTTTCAGGATTTTCTCTTTGTTTTACTATTAGATGTCAGGGTGTTGACCTATTTTTATTGATTTTGAGGAGGTTCTCTGTGCTTCCTGGATTTTGATGCCTGTTTCCTTCCCCAAATTAAGGAAGTTCTCTGCTATAATTTGCTCCAATATACCTTCTGCCCCTCTCTCTCTTCCTTCTTCTTCTGGGATCCCAATTATTCTAATATTGTTTCATCTTATGGTATCACTTATCTCTTGAATTCTGCCCTCGTGATCCAGTAGTTGTTTATCTCTCTTTTTCTCAGCTTCTTTATTTTCCATCATTTGATCTTCTATATCACTGATTCTCTCTTCTACCTCATTTATCCTAGCAGTTAGAGCCTCCATTTTTTTATTGCACCTCATTAATAGCCTTTTTGATTTCAACTTGGTTAGATTTTATTTGTTTTATTTCTCCAGAAAGGGTTCCCCTAATATCTTCCATGTTTTCAAGCCCAGCTAGTATCTTTATAACTGTCATTCTGAACTCTAGTTCCAACATCTTACTAATGTCCGTATTGATTAGGTCCCTGGCAGTCGGTACTGCCTCTTGTTCTTTTTTTTTTTTTTTTGAGGTGATTTTTTCCATCTTGTCATTTTGTCCAGAGGAGAATGGATGAATGAGAGAACAAAATGGTAACAGGGTTACAACGACCCCAGAAAAATATACACTAAACAAATCAGAAGAGACCTGAAACCAGGGGGAAAGAAAGAGAAAAGGAAAAGAAAAAGATAAAAACAAAACAAAACAAAACAAACAAAAAACAGAATATGATCAAATATGATCAGGCTGGTGCATAGATCAGTGCCACACACTAGATTTTGGGCCTATTTTGGTCTGTTAGAAGAAAGTGACTCCCAAAATTTTAAAGAAAGAAAAACTTATATATGTACAAAAATAAGGGTTAATATGATGACGGCATGGAATATGAACGTAAAGATGAAAATTATAAAAGATTTTATAAAAGGAATTGATAAGATAAGAAGTTGGTTGAAAAAAGAAAGAAGAGGATTTAGGGGAAAAAAAAAAAAAAGGGAGAGGATGTGATCAGGCCGGAGACTAGAACAAAGCCATACACTAGAGATTTAAGGTATATTTTGGTCTGTTAGAAGAAATTGTATCCCAAAATTTTAAAGAGAGAACAACTTATATGTATATTCCAAAAATAAGGCTAATTACTATGAAGGGATAGAATATGACTCTAAAAATGAAAAATAAAAATGTCTTTTAAAAAAAGGGATTGATAAGATGTTGGTTGGAAAAGGGAGAAAGAAAAATTAAAAAAAAAAGAGTTAAGAAAAAATTAACTTTGAAAGACTAAAGAATCATGGGAAAAAAAAGCCATGAATTCTTTGTGCAGTATTCTCCTAGCGCTGGAGTTCTGCCGTTCTCATTCATCGGTAAACTTGGTCTTGGCTGGCTGTTCTGGCTGATCTTCTGGGTGAGGGGCCTGTTGCCATGGTTCCTAAATGTCTTTGCCAGAGGTGGAATTGCCCCACCCTTGCCGATCTGGGCTAAGTAATCTGCTCAGGTTTGCTCTCAGGAGCTTTTGTTCCCTGCAAGCTTTCGGTGCAGCTTTGGAGGACGAGAGTGAAATCATGGTCTCCCAAGCTCTGCTCCAGAGGAGCTGAGAACTTAGGGCCCCACTCCTCAGTGATCCCCTGGAGAAAAGCAGTCAATCACTCCCATTTCCCAGGTCTCCGGCCTCACTCCATGCTCACCCGGCCTGTGACCGAGCGTTTCTATCTCTGGCAGCAGACCCCGTGTGGAGTCTCCAAACCCAGCAGATCCCTGTGGTGTGCTCCCATGCCACTCCTCCTGGGGGAGGAAGGGGAGTCTCCCCAGATCTGCTGCTTGTTGGGTCTCTGCTGGAGGAGCAGTGGCCCAACTGTGCTGCAGATCATGGTTTATGGCAACCCCGAGCTGAGAGCCCACTCCTCAGCTCTGGCTCTGCAGCCGCCTTCCCCGCACCAATACCGGGATCTCTGCTGCACTCAGGCACCCCCGGTCTTTCTGTGACCCTGAGGGTCCTGAGACCACACTGTCCCAGTGAGGGTTCCACCCCCCCGCTTAGCCACTGGAGCGATGTCCTCAGCGGAGCAGACTTCTAAAAGTTCTGATTTTGTGTTCCGCTGCTCTATCACTTGCCAGAAGCGGCTGACGGAGGCCCCCTCCCCCACCATCTATCTTCCTGAATATCACCTGGGATTCACTTCTACACATGTCCTACGTTTCAGAAAGTGGTCGCTTTTCTGTTCAGAGAGTTGCTGCTATTCTTTTCCTCGATCTCCTGTTGAGTTTGTAGGTGTTCAAAATGGTTTGATCCCTATCCAGCTGAATTCCTAGGACCAGAGGAAATTTAGGTCTCCTATTCCTCCACCATCTTGCTCCTCCTAGAATTTGTTCTTTTAATCAAGAAAGGAGACACATGTAATCTGGTATTTTTCAGATTTCCTGTAAAATCTAATCTATGTGAATTCCTCAAAAGCATTCAAAATCAGATCTTTTAAAGCTCCCCACATGCAAAACCAAAATTAAGACTTCCTTAACAATTCAAATACAGCTTGGCTGAATCTTAGTGTCACTGAATTATTACAAGATGTCTCATGGATCTAGAATCAGAATGACAGAAAGAAGAGGTTTCAGAAGAGAAACACATCTCTGGGATCCTAGAATATTGATTGTTTTGGCACCATTTGCATTACTGTCTGCTTGTAAAGCCATGTCCGTGGTGTAGGAAACTCTCTGGAATGGTGGGTCGCAGAACAGCACACCATATGTTCAGCAGTTCAAGAGCACAATGGTCTGAAGTCAAGGGTGACACTCTGACTCAGAATCTCTTTACAAACTGGGCTTTACAGGAATGTAATGGGTACCTTACATTCAAAGGCCAAATGAGTTACTTCTTTTGTTTGACAAGATAATTATTTCACCCTATATAAAAGAATGAACAAAGCCTGTCAAAATCATAGAGTTTCCTCATCACTGACCATCTGCAAACACACTAAAATGGAGACAAGACTAAAAAAAATCTATTTGCTCATTAGAACACATATTAGCCCCACTGGCCCCATAAGGTTTCCATAACTTTCTTAAAGATTGGCTTCTTATAATAAAATAACCCCAAAAAGTCATCAAAACAGCTGCAAACTAAGAAACTGCATTATGTAGTATTTCACAAAATTATATATACCAGAAGGGAAAAGAGGAAAAGCAAAACATTACACAGATTCCAAGACAATTTCCTATACCTTTTGACAAATTTCCTACCAGGTGTAAGTTTCACGTTTTAAATAATAATCCAAAACCAAGGAAAATCCGGTGGTTTCATATCCCTCATACTTGGAAGCAAAGTCTCTAAGTCAAAATATCATTAGACATATATTTGCTGAAGATTACCTCCCCAGTTTAGGGGAAACTACAGTGGATCAGGTTTTCTGATTGTACAGATCCTGACATTTTGCTGTTTTAATAGAAGCTTAGTGGCTTCCAGTTCAAGTTTGCCAGCACTGCGGGAGTGCCCTCTTAGTGTGAGCGGTCAGAGATGATTAACTGAAAAATATTTCCAAGTTAAACATTGATTTGCCTCTGCCTCTATTTATTCCTATCTTGGATGACCTTTCCAACTCTTTTTTTTTTTTTAAACAAAAGAAAGCAGGCACCAGCGCCTTTGTATTTCTCAGTAAAACAGAAAAAGCAGAATTCTGAATCTGTTAGTTCTTGTGGTTTTATCTTATAAAGAAATGAGCAGGGTATTGGGGCAATCCAAGGAAGAACATGTGCTTTTCTTCGTACACACAGACTGATACACACACACACACACACACATACACACCATACCCGTGACTTCAATGAGATCCTTTATGTTTTGTTTCACTTCAGTTACTATTTTGCTTCAGTATTTAGTCCACAGAGACTCAGAAGGTATGAAACCAGCTTAGTTTATGGGTTAGCTTGAGCCTTCTCCTCCTCATTTTCTTCCTACCTTTTAGGCTAAGGGCTAACATATCTTTAAGACATTTATTCTTCAGATTTCAATCTGTTATTTCAATACATCACCAAATCCTGCTGCATCTTCCTTTGAAGTGTCTCCTATCAGACACACACACACACACACCTCCCCCTTAGCTCAGTTGCCACCACTGCCCAGCACTCTAAACCCTAATTTTCTGGAATAGCATAATAGCCTCCTATCAGGCTCTCCTCCTCATTCTACTTGCAAGATTAAGATTAATTTTACTAGAACATGGCTGTCATCATGCCCTTTCCATGCTCAAGAACCCACAATGGCTTTCTATTCTCTAATGTCAAGGTCAAATTGTTTTTCCTAGGTCAAAATCCTTTCCAAAACCTTGTCCCATTTTATCCACCCAATCTAATTTCTTGCCATTCTTCGCTGCATAATTTTACCCAATTAGGCTGGTTCTTCCCAGTCTATCCCCCTCTGAGGAACTTTACAACAGTTTACTAATATTTATTAAACCTCACCTTCCAAGCACTCATGAAGTTTGGTATAACCACGTGATCTCTTCTGGCCAATGAATTTTAAGCAGACAGAAGTGGCATATTCCACCTCTGGATGGAAACACTTAAGAGATAATGTGTTATTCTCATCTCTTCTCCCCTTTGCCACAAAGACCTGTAATCTTCCAAATGGTAGCAACTCCATTGCTCTGGATTCCTAAGTGAAGATAAGTTGTGACAGAGACCTCCTACTGATGTATGATAAATATTACCATGAACAAAACATCTACTCCATTGCCTTATGTCACTGAGATTTGGGGGATGGTTATTACTATAACATTACCTAGCCCATCCTGATACATGTAAGCGACTATGCTGGTTCCTGCCTCCAAGACTTTTTATAATACACATGCCCTCTCTTTACTTTTTCTTGCTTTTTTAAGTTCTGCACAGGCTTCTGAACCCAACACAAGATCTCTTTCTCCAGGGAGCCTTCCCCATTTATCCCATGCCAGAATGATATCCTCCTTCTCTATATAGATACATGCCATCGTCTACTTTAACCCTCAGTTCAACATTGACCAGATATTTATTGAACTCCTTGTGTTGGAAATCATTTGAGATATAAAAGATGACACAATATTCCTGTCATCAAGAAGGTAAGGTATATCCCAAGAGGGACACAATTAGAAAATCATATATTAATGGAATATGAGAAAAAAATTGTCAGGCTGCAAAAATGATTCACTAAGCCAGTGACATAAATACTTAGTGCCAATACTGTGACTAAAGGCATCTGGGACAGCTTTTAGGAAGTTGAGGGCTCCCTTGAGTAAGATGTGGCCAGGTGAAAGAGAATTTTAGGTAGGAAATTAAAAAGTAATTTTAAAGTAAGGCATGAAAGGAATATCTTAAAGTTGGATCTGTTCATTAAAAAAAGTTTATTAGAAAAATATGTGTGTAGGAAAGTTCTAGAAGAAAGTAACAGAAAGGTAGTTGGAATCATATTTTGCTGAGCCATATACATAATACTGAAGAATTTGAGCTTTCTTCCTGAGGGAACGAAAAGCTACAAAGTTGTCCACAACAGAGTAACATGCAAAAAGCCTTTTATTGGGGTGATCAGAGTGACATCTAGAAGGTGGACGGATTGAATGAGAGTAAGAAAATAGAGGCAATATCTAATATATCATTCCCCTCCAATTTAATGAATGTTCACTTTGCTTCTCTAATTATCACATATCAGTTGGCTATTGCTGTGTAACAAATCACCTCCAAACTCAGTGACTGAAAACAATAAGCACATATTATTGGTCGTAAGTGTATTGGTCAACTGGGTTATTCCTCTGGTCTTGGCAGAACTCACACAAGCATCCGTAGTCAGCAACACTGTTGATGTTAGCTCAGCTTTCTCATGTGTTTTGACTGACTAGGGACTGACCTAGGATGGTCTCCACAGAGACAACTGGGCTCCCCATATGATTTCTCACCCCTCAGCATGCTAGCCCAGGCTTGTTAGATGAAGGCAGGGGGCCAAGAGAACAGGCAGAAGCACATAAAGCCTCTGCAGGCCTGGCCTAGGAAATGACACAACATCCCCTCTGTTGCATTCTACTTGCCCAAGCAAGTCATAAGTCCAGCTCAGATTTAAGATGTAAAGAAACAAACTCCATCTCTTAAAGGGGGAAGATAGAAAGTCACACTGTCAGAGGTGGAGACTCAGTGAAGCCATCAGCTGGGAAGGAAACACAAGGAGCTAGGCATCCTCTCCCACGTTTTACCCATGCTAACTTTTTTTCTGCCATAAGCCCAGAAGGTACATGGCTATTCTCACCATTTTACAGACAAGGAACCTAAGCTTCTAAGTGGTTAATAACTTACCCAAAGTCACATATAATTGAGCAGTGTTTGAATCTTAGACTACTTCCAAAGCCCATGCAATTGATTTTTGGCTAGAGATCATTATGTTGAAAAAGAGTGAAAATCAAGGGTAAAGGAGGAGGAACACTATGCTGAGGTCAAGAGAATTAAATTCAAGTACCAGCTATTTTCCTTTCCTTATCTCTAATATATCCAGCTGACTCACAGAGGCTAACATAAAAACTAAAACGTCTACACACACAGAAGTGTTTTGAAAACTACAACATTCCATACAAATATAATAGATCCTTACTCAAATTTTTAATATCCCTTATAGAATCTGGAATATACAGCAAGAGGTGAGCAACAATCTCCCGGGAAAAGGACTTACTTATCTAAAATTATTCAAAATAAGCCATACCAAAAATACGTCCCAAAATAGGCCAAAAATTTTTATATCTTTTTGCTTATGACAAATTTCATTAAGGGAAGATTCATGGATGTTAAGAAATTATTGTTAATATTTTTAAGACATGATAAAGCTGTTGCAGCTTACGTCTTTCTAAAGAGTTCTTATTTTGTAGAGTTGTAGTAGCAGTGAAAGAAATGATAAGAAGTCAGAAATTTGTCCAGAAAGGGTTAATTAGGGTAGAGCTGAAAGATTAACTATGATTAATTACTGAAGCTGAGTGATAGGTACTTTTGTGCCTGCTTGAAATAATAAGATATTTATAGGAAAAAGGTTTTTCTATTTATTTAAAATCTCAATACAAGTGGACTTCCTTCCTTCAGAATAAAACCTCTTTGCAGCTGATATTTCAGAAATATTCCCAGAGCAATAGGCATGGCACGTTGAATCTGGATACTGTTTCTTTCAACTCTAAAACCAATTACCATCTTTTCTCAATGGCCACAGCATGTTTCCCCAGTTCCTTCCCTGACTTGATTCCTACTCTCATTTGAATTTCAGGGTTCAACTTCCACACGTTAACCACTGCAATCTCACTCCACCCTCGCTATCTTTTCTTAGTAATTGTCTATTCACCCTTGCCTGAGCCACTCTCCACAATATGTTTTTCTGGGTAGCAGACTATGGAGCAGGGCTCGTGTTGATTTTGTGCAGCCCACATTCCTGGAATGTTAGCGCTAAGCACAGAATTTGACCTGACACAGTGAAGAAAGAGTTCAAATGCAAACTCCAAAGATATCCATCCCACAGAATAAATGCCAATAAGCAATTTCCTTTTCCCAGCCTACAGAGATTTTCATCAGATAGCCCATAACAGACAGAACCCATGCCAATATTTTATAACCCATAAAATTTCTTCAAGCAATTGTACAGATTTCCAGCCACCCTTTGATCAGTCTTTGTAACAGTGACTCCGGGCCTTCGTCTAAAAATGATTCCTAGATCTCGATATATATACAATGGAAAAGATCTGGCCTTCAGAAAGTCTCTCATTAAAGCGCTAATCTGTTCCACCACATTCTTCTGAGACACAGCGATCGGCATTCTAGCCAGCCTCAATGGCCAGCCCTAATAAGGCTGATAGAAACAGCTTAAGTAATTGGATTGCTATATGGGATTGAATGTCTGACAACAAAAGATAGCCATCTCTATTCGACCACCATATCTTTGTTCCAGCAATGAATTCATTTAGCAATGCACTTAGAGGCTCCTGGGCCCAGGGAGAAATGACAGACTAGGGACACAAAAGCTAGGCCAGCTGATGAGCCCAGAGACAGAGGCTACGCAATTCCAAAAAGTTAATTATGGTGAACACAGGCAGCAGACAATGACTTGTTGAATCATTACCATAATCACATTACTGCACTGGTCTCCAGTTCCCAGCCAAGGGCGGTGTTGGCTACTTCTCATTCTGACCGTGTACTTCATCCTCACTTGCCACCTGCAATCTACTGTACGTGACTTCTTGGCTGATACACTCTTAACTAGCCCAGCTTATTCATGTGTCCTAGACATTTTTTAAAATTTTAATATTTTTTTCTATCAAAAGAGACTGATAGTACAGAAGTGTTCAAACTGTCAGTGTAGAAGATGTTGGTGCTAAAATTATCTCAAATTTGTCTCTAAATTTGTGACTTGGAAAAACAGTATTTCCATTAAAATATAATTACAATATTGGGGCACCTGTGGCTCAGTTGGTTAAGCATCTGCCTTCGGCTCAGGTCATGATCCCAGGGTCTTGGGATCGAGCCGCACATTGGCTCCCTGCTCAGCGGGGAGTCTGCTTCTCCCTTTCCCTCAGCCCCTTCCCCCTGCTCATGTTCTCTCTCTCCCAATCTCTCTCTCAGATGGATAAATAAAATCTTTAAAAATACATACATATAATTAAAATATCAAAATCCTGTATTTATATATAATTTCAAATAGGTCTAAACAAAATAATTAATATGATATAAATCAAAATGTTGATTTATAACTTCAGGTAGATCTAAAAAGAGTTAATATAAATCAGAATATTGATATCTAAAGCCAATCTTAGAGTAAAAAACAGCAAGTACTCCCCACACTCAATAAGTCTTAAGCAATATTTCCAGTTAATATTTTCCTAGAAGCTTTGACGTATTTATTTCTTGACCACTGGGTATTTCATTTTCTCAGTGGTGTGACAAATTATTTTCACTTTTAACTTCTCTGGGACAGTTTTGATCTCTCTGGAAAAAATACCAGCCAGTAAGTGAGAATGGCATCTCATTTTATAATAAACAAAGATATTGGTATAATGACCATCACCAAAAATGTAATAACACAGCAGCAATAATAAGAGTAGAAATATTATTATTAAATTATAATTACTTTGGACATGCCAAATTAGAATGAGGATTCTAAATATTTCTAAATGAAATTCTGATTGAGCCATAGAATATTCTGTAAGAAAGCTCAGGGATCATTCATTCTGCATTAAAATGGAAAGAAATAGCAAAGCCAGGATATCTTTGCTCTTTCAAACAGTGGCACAAAAGAAGCACAAATACAAATGTCTTGACATCGAGTCCAACACTCCAGGTCCTTAAAGAGCGTGGTTCAGCCAAGATTCCTTGCCCAACTTGGCAAAGAGATAGAACTAGCTCCCAGTCCAAATGTGACATTGGATCATAACTGCAAATACACAATCATATGTTGTCCAAAGCTGGCATGTTTTTCCCTTCTCAATTTATCATACTGCCAAATGGAGAACATAGTCTCAAACTGCTATAACCATTTTTATGGTTTATTGAAATACTTCTAATCATGCATAAAGAACATATATTTCAGGGACACCTCAGTGGCTCAGTCGGTTAAGTGTCTGACTCTTGATTTTGACCTGGATCATGACCTTGCGATTATGGAATCAGGCCCGCGTAGGGATCCATGCTGAGTGTGGAGCCTGATTGATTCTCTTCCTCTGCTCCTCCCCCCAGCTCTAGGAAGAAAGAAAAGGAAAGGGAAGAAAAAGAAAGGGAAGGAAGGAAAGGGAAGGAAGGAAGGAAGGAAGAAAAGAAAAGAAAGGAAGGAAGGAAGGAAGGAAGGAAGGAAGGAAGGAAGGAAAGAAAAGAACAGAACATATGTCTCATTTTGACATAAATCATGAGCAGAACCAAAGAATGATTTCTACTCAAACCTTCTCAGCAGAGACTGCTATGCTCTAAGCTTTACTATGATAAAATGGGCCTCAAGTTTAAAAAAAATCCCAAATACCTACCTTCATTTCTTTTTATTTTCTAAAAGGGATTAAAGTTGCAATCAATCTATATACAAAACAATCAAGACCAATAATATTTGCCGTATCTTTAAGCACAATGGCTGAGTAGGACAGGAAGTGGGTCCTACATCCTATAGGAAGTTCTTCTTCATCATACCAGTCTTCCAAGCCCTTCTCTCCCCTCCCATCTATGCCTTAGGCTCCTTCCATTCCACCATTCATTCCTCACTTACCATGCTGTGCCTGAACTGGAAACTGTTCCTGCTTTTTTCAGAAAAAGCATGTATTTCTTCCCCCCTTCCCTAGATCTAATAATACTTATATACAACGTAAATATGCATCCATGGCTTACCTTTGAGGTCATCACCAATTTCCCAAGAAAATAAGAAAACAATAGGCTTCTAGTTCCAATGTTTGCAGTCTTTCTAAATCACGTAAAGTATGACTAGAACACAGCCACAGCTTTGTATAAACCCCAAACCTGACAGCCACTTACACGGTTACAGGAAACGTATGTCTACACAGACGGGGCCTTTGTCTTGAAGCGGTAAATACCCACTACATCTGTGACTAACAGTGAAATCACTTCTTTCCTGAGACCACGCCCTGGCTCCTCTCCTAACTGCTCTGGGGTCACGCAGGAAAGCATGACATATTGAAGAGAGGTAGACGTATGTCCCCTGACCCACAGTCATTTCACATTTTCCTTGTTTCTTATCCATTGTTCTCGGCCTTGTCACCTGCCCCTGCATGGCAATGTAAGGCTGTTGGTCCTTTGAAAAGGCTCGGGAAATCTCTGATCAAAGGGCCTTTCCCCACCTCCACGTGGGTTTCTCTTGTCCCTGAGATGAAGGCCTAACAAGAATCTGGGCTGATTTCTACGCTTTACCCTTACGCCTAGACCATTCCCAGGCCCAGCTGTCATTTGTGGAGTATCTGCCTCACAGGCTCTTCTCTGATTTTCTAGGCTTTTCCCAGTTAGCACAACATCAATACTATATACTGCCAGCCTAACATATACAGGACATTGGGCTTACAAATGAATTTTATTTATGCTCTACACTTTTATTGTTTTTATAAATTCATCACCAGTATTTTTAAATCAAGAGATTTCATCTATTAATTAAGATGTCTAACTGCTTTTTAGAAATTAGAAGATTTGACCACCCCTGGTCTGCATTACCACCTGGCAGCATCAGCTGAAGCTGAGTAATGGCTGCCCTTTTAGACATAGAGGCCTCTCCCCTTCTCAACTGTCCGCATCACCCCCCATTGCCATACACCAGACCCTTATACTCAGGTATGTGTCTGCCATGGCAGAAACTAGATAGTAGCTCACAAAACATGATTCTCCTCCTTACTGAACACACAAGGCTCTATCTCCCATTCTCCCTTGCAGTTGGGTGTGGTCATGTGACTATGTTCTGGCCAATGGAATACGAGTGGTCACTCTATGGTAAGTTCCATAAAATCTCTCACATGTGATCATTCACACTCTTTCTTCCTCCACTTGATGCAATCAAGCCATGTATTAAAAATGGCAGAGCCACTGGACAGAAGAATCTTAGGTTGGGAGATCCACTTGCAAGAAATGAAACTACTTCTATCATGTTTGAGCAATCATGCATTTTGAATTTGTTTGTTACAGCAGCTAACATGAGCTTAACACATCTGCCTTTCAACTTCACAGGAAGTCCCTGACTTAATGCCTGTATGCCCATATTTCTCACCTTACATTGATCTGACCATGACTAATCTCTCTGAAAGGCACCATTTCTTATAAAAATCTACCCACCATGAACTTCAAAAGATGTACTTCCTTCCTGGACCTCCCTAGTGACTAGCTTTGTATAACAACATTAATTTATGTAGCTATGATTGTGTCTGAACTTGCCTGTCCCCTAACCTAAATCCTCACCTTATACCCTAGAAAGTTCTGGCTCTGGTCTCCATGAACTTCTCCTTGGAAAAGTAATGGACATTATGAACAATAGAATTAAAATAAATATAATCACAGTCCTTGGAATTTGAAAAAATTCACTGAGATATTATGGTCCATCAGCAGAATTTTTTTTCAAGGTAACCGAAGTCTAGAAAAGAAAAATGACTTGCCTAAAATCACACAGTCAGAAGATAGGAGAGAGGAATCAAACTGTCCTTTTTTTATTTCCAAATGCAGTATACTTGACATCATCCTTCATCTCTAATTACAAACCACAGTGGTATTTTGCCTTTATCTACCACACACACACACACACACACACGCACACACACACACACAGCCCTAGCAATTTATGGAACATTCATTTTGTGCTAAGTACTATTCTGAATCTTTTGCATGCACTTCTTAAATTTTAATTTCAGAATAAATATATGAAGTTCTACAATGTCCATTTTATGATGCAAAAAGTTGAGGTACAAAGAAGTTAATGAAATTTTTCAATATCACATATCTAGAAAATAGAAGGCAGGGTCTAACTCAAAAGTCCATGCTCCAAAAGCCCATATTATATTGCCCATTACAAATTTACCTTTCTTCCTAGAAGGAAGCACTTTTTGCATCAGTTAGTTTTCCTGGGAAACAAACCACCTTAAAATAGAGTAGCACTAAGCAACAACCATTTGCTTAGCCATGATCCTATGGGGTAGCAATTTGGGCAAGGCTCAGTGGGGCAGTTCTTCTACTGGCATTACCTGGGCTCATTCATGTATGTGAGGTCAGCTGGCCAGTTAGGTTGTGGCTAGATGAGCCAGATAACCTCATGATCATATCTGTGAAGAGCCAGGATGACTGACATGGCACAGCCTCTCTCCACATGATCTCTCATCCTCCAGCAGACTAGCCAACACTTGTTCCAAGGTTGGTGGTTACACTGTTCCCAAGAGCCCAAGAGTATCACAAAAGGCAAGTACCAAAGTACCATTATTTCTCAGTTCTCTGCTGGTGTCCTAGTTGCTACTATTCGGCTAGCCAAAGCAAGTCACATGGCTAACTCCAGTTGCAAAAATGGAGAAATAGACTACTTCTTGATAGGCAGACCTTCAAAATTATATTTCAGGGGCACACAGAATGGGATGGGAAAAATTTAGGGACATTTTCAATATTTCATGTAATTTAATTATTTTCTTCTAGTACTTACATCCATATTTCTAAATAATATGTGTATATGGCTACCTCTTAAATAACCAATTTTAAATATTATCTTCTGGTTTGTTATTATGACAACTAAAAATTTAGGTTTTTTTTTTTATCCCTTTCCTTTCTACCAAAAATTCATGTACCTCTCATTCAAATTCCCTATGTGCTTTATACATAAAGATATATATTTCCTCCAAATCATATGAGAATAAATAGTAGACATGATGCCTCTTTATCCCTAAATATTTCAGTGTATATTTCCAAAATCAAGGCTTATTATAACCAACTGTAAATTATTAAAAATCAGGAAATTAACTTTATAATACTATGACCTACTCTATCTGGTACTGTCGAATATAATAGCCATTAGCCACATGTGACTAAATATATTTCTATTTAAACTAGTAAAAATTAAACATTCAGTTCCCTGGTCATATTAGCCACGTTTGAAGTGCTCAATTGCCACATATGGCTGGAGACTGTTATATTGAATAGTGTAGAGAATGTTTCCATCATCACAGAAAGTCTCAGTGGACGATGTTCGTCTATATCTTTCAGGCCCTGTTAGTTTATACTTACAGATTTATAGAGATAAAATCTGTAGGTGTTACAAGATTGTAGTACAAGGTAGTAATTAGTACCCCTATTTTTAGATAGGGAGACAAAATTAGAAAAGTGAACTGTGTCCATGTCTCTATAGTAAGTCAATCCTATAAGAAGGGATTTGAATCTAAGTTCAATCATTGGAAAGACTTTTCTCCTACCACAGCAACATATTCCATTCCCAAGAAACATAAGTCCATGTCTTGGGTTAGGTTCTCCAGAAGCAGAGCCTAAGACAAAGACTCATGTGCACAAAATTATTAAGCTCTCCCTTTATTAGGGAAGATCTCCCAGGGGAAACAGTAAAGGAATGAGGGAATCAACACAGGGCAAACAGAGCCAAGGAAGGTGGCGATAGGAAGTGAAGTTCAGCCTGATCTAGCAGGTCATTGTGAAGCATAAATCATACTCCAAGTGGGACTTGTCCCACTTGGAGGCAAGGGAGCTAGGCTGTCAACATGCCTACATCCATCAGCTGTTGGCTACGGGTTGCACCAAGGGGATATCAACTTCTAGGTACTTGTTGTGTGGGCAAAGCAGTGCCAGTAGTGCAAGGGCTGTCCTCCAAAGAAGGCCAGTAGTTCCCACTGTTGGGAATCAAAGCACAGAGAGGCTGAGGCATGAGCACTCTGAACCCCCTGAAAGGGGGCAGAGAACATTGGGAGCAGCCCAGATAAAAAACACGGCAGAGTACTCTACCTTACTATTCTTTGTAAAATGTGTTCGTTAACTATCTCCCCATGTGGCCTTTTGTATAAGTAACACTTGAAAATCTAGCTGGTTCAGAATAAGTGCTCGCTTACCCTGGCCTATTTCCATGAGATATTTGTTTGAGCCTACAATATCAGTTGAGGAATAATGGGTGGGGTGGGTGGGGCCACCCTTGATAAGGAGCATAAAATCAAAGGGCAAGAACCATGGAACACAGAACCAGGGGCATCTGAATGCAAACCAGGTTGCTGTTAGGGGAACCCTCCATTGGAGAAGTGTCTTCTCCTGCACTACAATCCAACCAGACTACAGAAACCCACACAAAGTAGTTTCAGTAAAAGGGGAAGAGGGGATTGTTTCGTACAATTCAAGAGTGCCTCATATAACTCAAGATTACAAAATTTAGTGGGGCATAACAAGAAAGCTAGAGAACCAGCAGGAACAAGCTGTCTCCTCTTTCCCTTTTTGCTCTTTCCTTTCTCTATATACCCTTGGATTTCTGCTTCTCTATGCACATGGACCAAAAACACCTGCCCCAGACCCAGGGTCCACAGACCGCATGGGCTCCAGAAGTAGATCCAGAAGTATGGACTTCTCATTCTCTGGATTAATTAAAATCTCAATCAGGATAGAATCCAATTAGCTCAGTTCTCATGTCAACTGTCAGAGACCTTGGGACTTGTTATAAAGATGGTATCAGGGCCTTTGGGAAGGGTACAGATTAAGTTAAGTGGTGTGGCAGACTATTTTTTCCAAAAGTGGCCACAGCAATATCTCTGGCGTCCTATATTGTTCTGAGCCCTGCCACTCACCCTGAAAAGTAGGGTCCATGTTCCCTTCTCTTGAATCCGGGCTGGAGCTTTTGACTGCTCTGACAAGTCAATAGTATCGGGCAGAAGTGGTACCAGGAGACTTCCAAGGCTGCTAGGTCATTAAAAAGATATAGTTTCTGCCTGGTGCTCCCTCCTCTCTCTCCTTTTCTTTTTTTTTAAGATCTTATTTATTTATTTGACAGAGAGAAAGAGAGACACACAGCGAGAGAGGGAATACAAGCAGGGGGAGTGGGAGAGGGAGAAGCAGGCTTCCCGCAGATCAGGGAGCCCAATGCAGGTGGGGCTTGATCCCAGGACCCCAGGATCATGACCTGAGCTGAAGGCAGATGCCTAATGACTGAGCTACCCAGGCGCCCCTCTCCCTCTCTCCTTACTCACCTTTGGGAACCCAGCCACCAGGCTATAAGGACATGCATGCATCCTGGAAAGTTCAGGTGTCAGCGTTCCCTTGACAATCCCAGCTAAGGTTTCAACTGACAGCCAGCATCAACCACCAGACATTTGAGTGAGGAACCTTCGGAGGATTTCCAGCCCCAGCCTTCAAGCTGCTCCAAATGATTCTGAATGGAGCATAGGTGAGCTGTCTCCACCAAACCCTAGGCAACTTACAGATTCATAAGCAAAATAAATATTGATACAAATAATGAATGAATGAATGAATGAATGAATGAATGAATGAATGAATGAATATTGCTGCTGTTACTGGCTTTAGCCACAGGGTTGTAGGTAATTTGTTGTGCTGCCATAGTAAACCTCTTTCAATAGCTTTGGCATTCCCATTGTCTTGTCCTTCACTGAATTCATGTCCTCTTGATTTTTGACAACCCCAGTGCTCTGCTTTCCTTGTCTGGTCTCCTGGCCTCACTACTACCCAAGCCAAGCATGATTCTGAGGTTGTGTGGAAAAGCAGTATCTCATTTATTACACGGTTTCTCTTCTGTAGGGATGATTCAAGATGCTCACATCCCTCCCAGAATATTGAGGGCAAGAAAAAAAAAAACCCACCAAGTACACTTCTATCAAAATGTATGACAACTTATTTCACTTAGCATAACCCCCATCTGTGCAAATGGTGGGTATTCATCCTTTCTGATGGCTGAGTACCATTGTATATATGTACCACATCTTCTTTATCCATTCATCTGTTGAAGGGCATCTCGGCTCCTTCCACAGTTTGGCTATTGTGGACATTACACAACTAATGAATCATTGAACACTACATCAAAAACTTATGATGTGCTATATGCTGGTTAACTGAACATAATAAAAAAATGTATGAAGAACAACCAAAGATGAAGCTACTCATCTTCACCAGGTGGAAACTTCTGAATTTTTATTTTCATTTGTTGGCATGACAAAATATACAAGAGGCAAATCTGAAACACTCCTCCTTCACTAAAAAAAAAAAAAAAAAAAAAAAAAAAAAAATTCCTAAATGTAAAGATTCATTCAAATACACTAAGGTCTGGATCCACTTAGTGTAGTTCCTCCTTGAACAACTCCTTATCCAAGACCTGCCACTTGGCAGGTAAGTGGCAAGTAAAATGCCACTTCTATGTTGGTTCAAAATCTCAGAAGCTTCACAGGTGAAATCTAACGCTGGACTCCATACATGGAGGGCAAGAAGAGAGTGGAGAAAGAGGCAAACCCTCTGGATCAGTAGGTGGCAGGTTTAAAAAGCAAGGAACTTAGGGGACCTGGTTGGCTTAGTTGGTAGAGCATGCAACTCTTGATCTCAGTGTCATGAGTTCAAGTCCCACGTTGGGTGTAGAGATTACTTTAAAAAAAAAAAAAAGGCAAGAGAATTTATGTCAGGGCTTGTCCCGGGTGGTTGCATGATGAGTAGATCTCCACACCTGCCCACCATAATCTTAAAAGTTTACATAAGAGGCCTTACCTGGGTGCAGTCACCTATATGGTTCTGATGTCCTCAACAACACATCACTCTCTCAAGGCTGTGTCCTGAAATATGGCCCCCACTGTGGGAAGAATGTATATTCCAGGGCAGGGCAAGGGGGCTCCAATTCCCTGGATCCAGCTCAAGGGTCAATGACAGTCACATCCTCTCGATGACCTCCTCCAACCCTCTAGCACACCATTCTGGAGTGAAACCTCCTGCCCCAAAACACTGCAGAAAACCTGACCACATGCCTTTCCTTTCCTACTACATAGAGCACCCTGGACCTCACCCTTCATTACTGTTAAACCATCATTAACTCATTAGCCAGTAGGATTTCCCTGGGGCTTACTATTTCCGAGGTATTTTATAGTAGTCTCGGGACAAATATCCCTTTGAGGACAGGCTGAACTTCTAGCTTTAACTAGTACAGTGGTTCTCAAAGTCTGGTCCCTGGCCAGAAGCATCAGCATCATGTGAGAACTTGCTAGAAATGTGTATTCTTGTATACCTACTGGATCAGAAACTCTGAAGATGGGCCAGAAATCTGTTTGAACAAGTCATTCAGGGCATTCTTTTTTTTTTTTTAAGTAGGCTCCATGTCCAGTGTGGAACCCAACACGGGGCCCTAATTCACAACCCTGAGATCAAGACCTGAGCTGAGATCAAGAGTCAGATGCCTAACCAACCAAGTCACCCAGGTGCCTCCATCCAGGGCATTCTGATACAGGTTGGAGTTTGAAAACCACTAGACTAGTCAGGTCTGTTCAGGCATCAGATATCACACCAGTGACTGAAGAGCGAGAATAGAATAGACTGTTAGCTAGGTATAAAATTCTAAACAGCTAACTGAAAAGGCAGAAAGGGGACCCCAAGATCTCAAGGAGCCCACAAGGAGGAAGCAGTGGGCGCTCAGAGGGCTAAGGGAACAAAGGGAAGGGATTGGAATTATGAAAAGATGCTGGGAGAGGAGGGGTCCAGCGGAACTGAGGAGGGGCCATTGAGAGGGACCCGCAGCTCAGCTGGCATGGTTCTCCAGACTCAGTTCCCCCGGTGGCTGGTGCCTGAGTGCCTGAGTGCCTGAGGGAGCTCCATGAAGTTGGTTCTGTGAGTGGTGAATAAACTGCAAAGGCAACTACCTGTTGCTGCCACAGAAAACAAAGGATACTCAGGTGACGCCCACCTGACATTGAAGCCCCTTCTCCCTTTTCTAGCCTTGCCTTCTCAACCTAGCACCACCCCCCCCCCATTGGCAGCAGCTGACCAATTGAACCAGGAGGAACAGGGTCTCCGTCCCAGCACTGCAGAGTTTACAGACAATGGCTTAGCAACTGACAAGGTTTTTTAGAGCTATTATTTCCAAAGAATCTTACATGGTCTCAGAACAAATATCCCCTTTGGGGCAGGCTGCCCCTTGCTTAGAAGTCTGACAGCCATGGTACCTTGAGTCACTGACTGGTGTGTGTCTGTGGGGGGCTCCTCAGATGACAGGATGCACTTTCTGTGGTCTCTTCTCGTGGTGATAAATGGCCAGGGATTCTTTTGCTCACTGAAGAGGATGAAAGCTGGAAAAGAAAGAATGGAAGGAGACAGCCGAATGAGCAGGGATTCTGGGTCAGGGGAAGGAACTGAATGCTGCTGGGGGCTCAGGGCCTTTTGCTGCTTTTGAGAATGAAACATGCAGCAGAGTTGTTTGTTTCTGTCTTCCTGGGACATCAACACCCTCAGAAAATGAAAGCTCCCTGGATTTCTGAGGTGCTGGGATGGGCTTCGCAAGCATGCCCCTTGGCTAGTTCAGAGTGTGTCCCCTGAGCTTTAAAAAGACAAAATCGCACATCCTTGAGGTCCCCTCTGACAGCTGGCAGCAACACCTCCACTCCGGGCCATGTCAGCCCCCCACCCCCACCCTGCCTGTCACTTTCAAGACAGCACTGCTAATGACTCTGAGCTGTGTCTCTCTTTCTACGACACTTGGGTTCTTTTGGGAAACCGAATGCACAATGCTTAATGGAGAAAAGAACATGCAGATCTCTCAGTGAAATTGAAAAGAAATGTTGAGGGGCAAGAAAATAAATCACTTGGGCAGTGGAGAGTAATGAGGGCTTTTTCCTGAAGGTTACAGATACTGAGAGATAGCTTCCCATGGCTCAGTCAGCTCAAGCCCATACTTCTACCATGTCTCAGGAAACCCCAAGAAGAAGAATCCATTGGAAAATCCTGGTAACAAAACACTATTTAGAAAAGAAAATGCAAGTACAAGAAGATACACTTTGTGTGGGCCTTGGGCCTCCCTTCTTTGGCTATTCTTTGAACTCTAGCTTTTCTTAATGTTTGAGATTGACGCTGACTCTGAAACTTGCTTTAATGCATTTGATGTCATGTAGAACAACCATTTTGTCT
This sequence comes from Mirounga angustirostris, assembly GCF_029215605.1. Taxonomy (NCBI): domain Eukaryota; kingdom Metazoa; phylum Chordata; class Mammalia; order Carnivora; family Phocidae; genus Mirounga; species Mirounga angustirostris. The sequence goes on from NW_026991718.1 coordinate 102,540,201, forward strand.
CAATTCACACCCAGCTCTGAACCAAAATGAACTTACAAGATTTATCACAAGGTAAGCCTATTTCTCCTGGCCAGCTTGCCTCTTTGGAGAAAGGGAATGGTCAGATTATCATGGTGCAACATATCATCCAGCTTTGGAAGACTCCCTATGGAGGAGAAGCTAAAACCCAAACTCTTTATCATGGCATTCAAGGCCATCCAGAGTCTGACCACAGTCTTCTCTCTCCCTATCCTCAACCCTCTGTCATCTAAATACATGTTTGTGTTCATAGACTTTCTCGGAAGTTATGCATTTCAATTCTTTATCAAAATGCATCTCAACCTTCCAGCTCCTCATCTCTTATGAGGTCCTTCTCCAACTAAACAAGTTCACCTATGGCCTCGCCCTCTTTCTCAACTACTTGGTTAGTATCAACTAAATCTGACAATGACTGGCACCTCATCCGTCTCTGCTCTTCCATAAGAAGGTGAGATACAGAGGAAAGAACTGTATTTTAGATAGCCCTCTGAGCACCTAATACATTTTAAACTTGCAGCATGAATACAAACGTGTATATCAGAGTTCTTGGTGCAAACAATAGAAACTGAGAGCAACAAAAAAATATAAGGTACCTAAGAATCTAACAAAAGATATGCAAGGATTTTATAGATAAATTCTTTTTTTTTAAAGATTTTTTTTTATTTATTTGAGAGAGAGAATGAGAGAGAGAGAGCATGAGAGGGGGGAGGGTCAGAGGGAGAAGCAGACTCCCCACCAAGCAGGGAGCCCGATGCGGGACTCGATCCTGGGACTCCAGGATCATGACCTGAGCCGAAGGCAGTCGCTTAACCAACTGAGCCACCCAGGCGCCCTATAGATAAATTCTTTATCAAGAGGCATTAATAAATAACTTTAATAAACAGAGCAATATACCTTGTTCAGGGGTGAGATGACAAAATCATGAGAATATCAGTCTGCAAATTAAAATTTTAATGCAATTCCAATGAAAATGTCTACACGGTTCTTCATGGATCTTGACAATCGGATTATTGGGCAAAGGCCCAACAACAGCCAAGTCAATTCTGAGAAAGAATGAGGATGAATGGAGAAATTCGTTTACCAAAATCTAATATTTTTATGTATAATGATAGTGATGAATGCAGTGTGGCATTGGCACAAAGATAAACAGAAGTCAATAGAACAAAATAGAGATCCTTCAAATGGTCCCATTCATACAGAACATGACATGTAACAGAAGAGGCACTGTAGACTATTGAGGAAACAATGGACCATGTATTAATGGTGCTGGGGAGATAGCTCATTACACACATAATTAGATCCCTGCACTACACTACCCACAAGAATCCATCCCAGGTGGCCTAAAGGCCTAATGGTGACAATATAGGAGAACCTGCTTATGATTTTAGGCAAAGGACGATTTTCCTAACAACATACCAAAAACAAAACAAAACAAAACAAAACAAAAACCCTTAAAAATCACAAAAATAGAGATTAATAAATTCAACTGCATTAAAATTTAACATTTCTGCCTATCAAAAGACACCATTAAAAAAATGAAAAAGTCAAGCCACAGACTGGAAAAGGATATTTTCAATGCTGGTAATGATAAAGAATTACTATCCAGAATACATATCTCACTCCTATGAGTCTGCAAGAAAAAGACAAGCAACTCAGAAGGAAAGAGGAGGGCAAAGGATTTCCCCTGAGGAGGAAATCCAAATGTCAGTAATCATCTATAAAGGTAATCAATGTTACAAATAATCAGGAAAATGCAAATTGAAAGAAAATACCATTTCCCATCCATCAAAAATTGGTAAAAATAATTTTTAGGTATGATAATAGTATCAGGAAGAATATGAAACAGGAAACAGAATTATTACCCAGAGGTGGGAGTGTAAATTGATACAACCATTGGGAAGAACAATTTGTCAAGCAGCCAATATATCTGAAGATAAATATACGCAGTGACCCAAAATTCCACTCGGAGCAATATACCTCAGGTAAGGCTCCCAGGTGACACTAACGCTGCTTTGAGGGGCAAGTTACTAAAAATTACCTAGAAGTGACAATCAACTCCCCTTTCCAAACGGAGGTAATATATGAGCTAGAAGCTCAACTAAATGTGCACTTAACACCTCAAGGTCTTTAAAGAGGACTCTAACACTCCCGAGTATTCATTCCAATGGTTCTTAAAAAGTATAAAACACTTAACACGGACAGTAATCTCGGTTTTTAAATAGTAATAGCATCCAGTAGTATTTCGTGTCTTCAGTGGCCACTTAGCACCTCATTATCAGAACGCAGATATGATTTAAATGAGCTTCATTCCCAAGGATAAAGTGTCCTAAGAGTGGTTGTGTACCTTGCAAACTGTGATCCAACTTAGAGTTTAACCCAAATAAACTTTAACACCAGGGAACAGGACAGCCTCTGAATGAAAACATCATCGTGTCAACAATTTAAAATCTAAGTCGCCTGAGAACACTTCTAAACAGAACTAGGTTTGCAAGAGTGAAAAAGGCTCAGCTTTTGACATAGAAGGCATGGCAACCACAGTAATGTGGGTTCTACCTTGACAGCCAGAGCAGACTGATTATTCTGTCCACTTTATATCGAGAAAGAGAAAGGCAGAGGTGACTGCAAAAGGTAAAGGAGGCAAGATTTCCAACAAGAGGCCTATCTTTTGTCCGTTGCTTTTAGTGGCTTCCAATCTGACCTATTAAAGGTACACCCTCGGCTCCAAAAAAGGGGAAAGAAACTATAGCTTTGTATTCCCAACTCATGTATCTTTGCTTGCAATCTTGCATTCAATTTCAGTGTAATATGAAGAGGCCTATTCTTTTACCAAAAGTTCCCTCTTCCCACCAGGCTTGTTTGTTATTTTATGTGTTTCTGCATCATTTGTAGACTCCGCTTTGATCTGCATTCCTCCTGGATGTGGGGTTTCCTTTTCAGCTACCAAAAGGAAAGCTGGTTTGTTTGAAAAATCTGTTTATTTGGATTTTTTTGCTAGCCTAAAGTCCCTATCTTTATCAGGATGCGCAGAGCTCCATGTCTGCTAGTCTCAGACGGCACTCGTTTTCCCTAAGGAAAAAGGCAACTTGGAAATAATACAACTTGCCCGTTTGTATTTGGAATATTCTGGGAAAGAGGCTTTAGAGGTTTCAGTTTAAAGCCAAGGAGAAGTGATTCCTTAACAGATATATTTAATCAGCAGTGGATCTTTCATGTTTAGACTGAGGGGGAAAAAAGAGTTTCCTCTCATTATTTCTCAATTAGGAATTTTCTCAGCAAGTATGAGCTTACTTGTGTACACAACCAACTATATCTGCATGTACTGGCGAGGACCTGTACCCTCCACAAAGCAAGGACATCTAGGACAGCGTGGCATTTCTCTGTCTAAACCAGCATGTGGACGTAGGAAAAAAAGAATAAAAAATCACACCAAGATGACAATATCACTATGTCACCATTTCCAGAAAATTTTCCTTTGAAAAGTCAGTGTTTGACTCAGGGATGGATAGTAGGTTTCCACCACCATCCCAGCTCTGATGAATGCACACCTGGCTTCATGAAGAACACTGGGCACATCAGGGCTCCTTGGGAAAAGGGATCCATGGTCACATGATGAGGGATGCTGGCCATGGCACGAAAGGATGTGGCATAGAAAGTCATCAGCTGATGCATCTAAAGGTACCCTGTGAGCATCAGATCACTGTCTTTGATGAGTATGTGTAGTGGATGGGGGAAGGGGGTACTTGTTGAGGGCAAGGTCGTGGGTCTCTTAAATCAATCCCATAGTTTACTACTTATTACCTATATGTGATATTGGCTCCTGACCAACATTTCTTCTTAGGACTGAAGCAGTCTACAGACAAAACAGAGAAAGGAAATAAAGGCTCTCTGAATAGGGAAGACAGGAGACAGTCTCCCACATCCTCCAAATGCCTCTTTGACGGAGAAACAGGATATGTTCCCCAAGGAGCTTATGAGACCGTCACCTCATGGGATGGCAGTGGCCAGGACCCTCTCTTTGGAGGGTTAACCAGCAGGATTCAATCTGGGAATCCAAACAAACTTAGGAAAACAATAGGCAGGACCAGGAAGGAATGGGAATTATTTGTCTGTTTTTAATAGAATCCTGCCTTCAAATTGCAGCTTTGCTCTAGGAAAAAAAAAAAATCACAGTTTTCTTTAAAGTTACACATGAACAGTTTCTGGCTTCAAAAGATAGAGATCAAAATAAACTCCAGTTGTTGCTTAAGAACCACCTCTTTTTTCGGGGACACCAGCCCTCACTCAACTGAGGCTGCCTTGGGACAGGTGGCAAGTCTACAAAATAAAACTAGTAAGGTAAAATGACTCCACAGTGAGTTTCTCAGCTATTCAAGCAGTTACAAACCCCAAATGGGAATTAAGATGGACTTGTTTACACCAAACTCTGGGCTGATCTGATTTCTCCATGTGGCCGTCTGTAGGAAGACCTTTGAGTCTCTGAGAACCGGCAGAACCTTACACCCCCTTTGGTTACCAAACCTCAGAAGTCCACACGTTTGAAGAAACCAGAGGGCTTTGTTTGGCAGAACATTTAGATTCAACTTTGCTTCTAAAAAAGACGACATCTATTCACTGTATAAGTGCTAGGTCCAGAAAAAGAGTAAGGTGGGGTCAAACTGAATTGAGGATTTCATTCTGGCCGATCAAAGAGAAACAAAAGGATCCCTTGTGGAGAGTTTTGGTTTTGAGGCTCAAACTACAAAGTAAGTTCAGCAGAGTGGACAAAGTTGTCAAAAGTTCATTAAGAAGAAGAGAGGGTCTTCCTTCTCAACAATCCTCCAGGTGCAAAAATATAGGACATACAGACTAAATTTACAAAATTGTATGGGCACGTCCACCCCCATCTTACACCGTCATATCTCACGTGCTTAGGTGGGACACAATAAGGAATAGTGACTCTCCTTGAAAGAGCTTGGATATCACACCCAAAATCTCCTCTAAAAGGTCTAACATTTGAGGCCAGAGCTCCAGCTAACATCCCCTAGAGAATTTACTGAAGTCTAATCCCTCCCCTAGCAGATAAGCAAAGGCATACGCTCAAGAATCCTGAGGGTGGCTAGGGTAGACTACTCGAAGTGTGGACCTCAGACAAGCAGCTGCAGCTAGAAGCTCGTTAAAAGCAGGTTCCCAGCACCCTTGCCCCCCCCCACACACACACACTTGTGGAATCCAAATTGTGGCTGGGGGAGGGGAGCAAATCTGCTTCACAATTTTTCAAAGCGATTCTTATGTATACCTAATTGTGAGATCTTAGGGAATGGCCCAGCAGCTGGCTAAGAGGTCTAACCCTGAAGGACTTTGTAAATGCAGGAAGGACCCAGCAGAAAGACAGGTAGGAGAGAGTGGGTGCCCAGGATCCCGGAGTAAAAAGGGAGCTTGGTGATTACCACCTATGCCTTAGCGTGAGGCCATAAAACCAACAAGGATACATTAACTTTGATCTTTGGTGGAACACTGGACACTTCCTGCCACCCTTCTCATTTTTCCTGTGGCAATGCAAAGGAAGAGCAGTCTCAAGGGCCAGAAGACTAAACAAACCCTCTTAAATAAGAGTGGGCTCTTACCAGCCTCCTCTGTTTGGGCTCCACCTTGACTTCACCCTCCAGCTGCCCATTCCATTCTATTGTTTATGACCTACTAACAACCTCTCAAACACACACACCAGTATCTCCTCCACACTCATCTTGCTCTTCTTTCCTGGGTGCGCTCACTCAAGCCCACGACTCATCACCACTGATCAGGGCTCACCCTGCTATGCTGTCATGTAGGGTCAAGCGCCATCCAAAAGTCAGAGATGCCTCCATTTCAACTCAGATCAACCCAGCAAGTTTTTCATTGGGTGATATATCCTGCCTCACTCCCTGGTTACATTCTACCTCTGTTCCTTCCAAAGATGTCAAACACAAACAGACTTCTTCAGAGATAAATGAAGCCTCTCAGAGCTCAAAGGTATCAATCATGATGTCTTTTTCAAAGAGCTCCTTTAGCCTTAGTTTCTGGATTTTTTTAGTTTCTACTCTGTTTGTTCGGAAAAAAAACTTTACTCATTTCTCCCTCCCCTATACCTCTCGATTGAGGCTGACCTTAGGTCTCCACCCCACAGCCCACACCACGGTGATCACAGTGATAATGGTAATGGCAGTTAAAACCTGTAGAGAGCTTACCATCTGCCAGGCACTGAACTAAGCATTTTACACAATTTAATTTTCCCAGCCACCCTGTGAGGAAAGTACTATTATTATTTCCATCCTACAGATGGGAAAACTGAGGCTGAGAAGGGTTAAGGAACTTGCCCAAGATTACAGAGGTAAGCAGTAGCAGAGCTGGAATTCTAACCCAAGTCTATCTTGTATTCTTTATGCTTCATTGCCTCAGCAGGCATAAGAGAAAATACATGTGAAAGTAATCTCACCCTCTGAAGTACCCTCCGCAAGAAACACACTCTCCTAAAGGCTCTCCCCTTCTTTCTGGCTCCCTCCTCTATCCCATTCCCCTCTTGACAATGTGGCATTCTCTCAGTTTCTCTTTCCCCACGATTGCAGATCCCAGTCCTGTTATGTGTCCTAAAACTTCCCCCAACTTTCCTGTCTCACTGTGGCCATAAGACACACATCTGATGCACCTTCTGGAGAAGAGAATGTCATTGATTTGTCATTGATCTGTTCACCTCCTTAGTACACGGTTTGTGAAGCCAGAGCCAACTTTCAACCTTGACTCTCCTTGGAAGATTTCAGTGGTCTCAGTGTCTAGGCTGCCAAGGAGATCAATTAAAGCAGACTCTCTGGGGGTGCAGCCAAGCAGCAAGCCCTTTGAAGGCTCCCCAGGTGATTCCAATGTGTGGTGGAGGTTGTGAACAGTGTCTCCCTGCTACTGTTCTAATGTTTCTTTCAGGTACTTTATGCTTACAAAAGCCTCCAGGACAGCCTTACATCTGTATGCCTCTTGGGCCATCCTCCATTAGTGGAAGCTTAATAAAGGATCCTGCTGGGGTCCTGAAACAAACCAGAAGGAATGTATTGTTTGAAGGATGGGTGAAATTTCCTATGTTCTTTTGCTTTCTCTGTAACTGTATGAACTATGGAACTCTTATGAGGAGCCTTCTCTCAGCCTGGAAAGACCTGAGAAGGTCTGGGATTATGTTACTCATGTATCAATGAGTTCTGGGATAAAAAGAGTAGGTTTGGTGCTCATGCTGAATATAGCAGTATCTTATGACCAAGTTTCTTAAAATTAAAGAACTTGGCTATAAGATCTTATACTTTTTGGTGGCAGGGGAGAGATCTAAGATATGTGACTGTGGGGCACCTGGCTGGCTCAGTCTGTAGAGCATACGACTCTTGATCGAGTTCGAGTCTTATGTTGGGTGCAAAGATTACTTTTTTTTTTATATTTTATTTATTTATTCGAGAGAGAGAGAGAGAAGGAGAGACAGTGAGAAAGTACAAGCAGGGAGGAGAGGGAGAAGCGGGCTCCCCACAGAGCCAGGAGCCCGACGTGGGGCTCGATCCCAGGACCCTGGGATCATGACCTGAGCCGAAAGCAGACGCTTAATGACTGAGCCACCCAGGCACCCCTGCAAAGATTATTTTAAAAAAAAAAACAAAAAAGATCTGTGGCTGTGCTTGGCAGTAGAGTAAAATTGTCTTAGCTTTCTTTAGCCATGTCTAAAGCAGAGTATAAAAAATTTGGTAGAGATCCTTAACAATCCATAGGTAAAAGTCTACTTATCCCCCCCCGCCCTGGGCAACCATTTCTGTTCTTTTGCTATCTTTGCTGAAGTGAATGCATGGTTAAAAGAAAATCCATCTGCCAGGCACTGAACTAAGCATTTTACACAATTGCTTATTTTAACCACTTGAAGACCTTATTTTAACCACTCTCAAACAGGGGTTATGAGTAGAAGCTTCTAGATTAGGGAAGAATCAGCTTCCTAAATAGGATGTCAAATCATGTGACACCTTTCATCTCCTTTCCAGCATAAGAATTAAGCCCAGGTTTACCTCCAGCCGACCGCACCTCAGTGAGAGAGAGCGGAGAGGATTTTCAACAGGATTAAATGATATGAATAGCTTTCAGGTTTCCACTGGGGGCAGAGCCCGGGAGGGGGTGGGGGGGGGGTGCCACAGCAGCTGCTCCAAGGAGAGAATAAAGGACGTGCTGGAGCTTTGTGTGACTCGGTGTATCTGCTGAGGATTGATCTGAGAGCCTTTCTTAGCCTCCTTTTGAGGGGAAGGGAAGGGCTTCTTTTCGAAGTCACATTATCTGGCAACAAAGCCTGACACAGGAGGGTGGCGTTTTGGGATATTGCACACTTGCGGGAGAGAGAGGTGGGTTCAAAGCCTCCCTCAAGGAGGAGGCATGCAGGCCTCAACAGATGGGTCTGGAAGCTGGGAGGAGCTGGGGGAGGTAAGCCCAGCTTCCCTCACTTTCCCAAAACCTCTGACCTCAGCCTTCTCCCGGGTGGCTCATGCCACCAGGGATGCAGCTACCTCCCTGAGATCCTACAGTGAACACTGTCTATACCATATGTGTCTGGAGTCTAGGGGCAGTGCGTGTCATGCAGCTCAGAAAGATTACTTGCCTATTGCAAGGGGCAGCACAAAATGGTACAGCCACTCTGGAAAACAATTTGGTTCTTATAAACATAACCTTACCAAATGACCTAGCAAATTCACTCCTAAGAGAAATGAAAACTTAATGTTCACACAGAAGCCTGTATGCAAATGTTTATAGCAGCTCTCTCTATTCATAATCACCAAGAACTGAAGCAGTCAAAGATCTCTCACCTGGGAACAGATAAATGCACTGTGGTACATCCCTACGATGGAATATCACTCAGCAATAAAAAAGGATCAAACTGTTGATACACGGGACAGCATGAATGAATCCCAAGTGCCTTATGTTAAGTGAAAGAAGCCAGACTCAAAAGGCTGAACACTGGCTCCATATCTGTAGCATTCTAGAAAAGGCAAATCTCTAGGACACAGAGGGAGGAGATGAGTACAAAGGGGCAGCTTGAAGGGGTGTGCAGGCTGATGGAAATTTTATATCTTGATGGTGGTGGTTACATGACTGTCTGCATTTGTCACAACTAACAGAAGTATTCAGTAAGAGGGGTGAATTTTACTATAGCAAAGTCAAGAAAATAAATCAGTCACAGTTATGTCACGAGAAGTGTGAAGAGAGGATTTTAAACTCCCAGCCCTTGTAGTGGCTTTCGCTATAATTCATACTCCCTTTCCCTGTTGGTGGTAACCAGGAGGGTGGAGTGGATTCCCATCAGATGCTTCTGCAGCTCGTGAACAGCTGACCCGATGCCCAGGTTGCTTCCCAGGGATCGTGGTAGGGCACAAGCAGTGGGTTTTCTTACTCTGAACCCAGTTCCTTCCCCTCAGCTAAATGCATTCTCGAGAAGAATGTATGGCCTTGGCATTCCTCCTTGAATGCATTCTTGTAACACAGATTCCCTTTTTGATCCCTCTTCAAATTCTACATTGACAAAATAAAAGGCAAATTGTATTGTGTGTACGACAAGATTAAAGGACCACTCGGGACCTCCCCTTCCTGCCAAAGGACATCCCAGACTCTGCACCGATGCCAATAGGGTTCAGAGCCTCACTTCTCCAATTGTGTTAAGGGACCAGCACCCTTGACATCCCTGGGAGCTTATGAGAAATGCAGACTCTCAGGCCTGCCCTAGACAGAATAAGGATCTGCCCTTTTAACAAGACGCTCAGGGATTCACATACACGTTAAAGTCCATGTAGCCCTGCTTTAGATCCAAGTGTCCATCCTAATGACATCATTTAGATCCCCATTAGCTGTTGTGGAAAGAACAGGGCCTTTGGTCTTGGTGTACGCTGACGCTTAGGCCTACTGCTTTCTCTCTATGTCCCCCATTTGGGTGAGTAGTTATAAAAGTATATAATCTTGGGGTGCCTGGGTGGCTCAGTTGTTAAGTGTCTGCCTTCGGCTCAGGTCATGATCCCAGGGTCCTGGGATCGAGTCCCACATCGGGCTCCCTGCTCCACGGGAAGCCTGCTTCTCCCTCTCCCACTCCCCCTGCTTGTGTTCCTGCTCTCGCTATCTCTCTCTGTCAAATAAATAAAATCTTTAAAAAAAAAAGTATATAATCTTTTTGAACCTCTATTTTCTCATCTGTAAAATGGAGATATTAATATCAACTTTATAGTGTTGCTGTGGTGGTTAAATTATGTAATACATGAAGGCAACGCTGCTGAGCATATGTCATAAGTTTATATATCTCGATTGCCCCACCCCAGTTCTCAACCTACTTGGCCAACTTAGTAATTGTTGAAAGAATTAAATGGGCTGGGGAAGGTGGATGGACAGGGGGAGGGCCAGATGACCTTGGTAATTGCCTACTTTCAGGCTATGCTAGTTCAGTGATTAACAGTTTGGTCCCTGAACAGCATTACCTGGAAGCTTGTTAGAAATAAAAATTCCAGGGGTGTCTGGGTGGCACAGTCAGTTAAGCATTGTCTGCCTATTGGTTTCAGCTCAGGTCATGGTCTCAGGATCCTGGAATGGAGCCCCACATTGGGCTCCATGCTCAGCGTGAAGTCTGCTTGAGATTCTCTCTCTCCCTCTCCCTCCGCCCCTCCCGCTCATGCTCCCTCTTTCTCTCTCAAATGAATAAAATCTTAAAAAAAAGAAATACAAATTCTAGGGTCCTATACCAGATTTACTAAATGGAAACTCCATGGTAAACCCTAGCAATCTGTGATTTAACAGCCCGTCCAGGTGAACATGATACATGCTAGTGGGACCTCATTAGGTAACACCAAACCCCTCCAATTTCAGCCTTTTTCGATGACCTGGTATAAAAGAATCTATATTTAGACAGGTTTACTGGAAAGCTAAGCCATTCCTTCAGTTTCTAGGGTACTGGTTTTCACACTCAGTATTGAAACACATTGGTGTGTGGAGACACGTCTGGTTTGGTTGTGATGTATATTGTCAGCAATTTGCAACTAACTCATTCAACAAATTCATTCAGCAACTAGTTCTCGTGCTCCTGTTATGTGTCAGGCATTGCTCCAAACTCTACTAATAGAATAAACCTTAAGTGATGCAATCATGACCAGTAATTGGTTAATCAAAAATGTCGTTTAAAGACAGAATCATAAAACATGACACACACGGATCCCACAAAAGGTTATTTACTTGCCCAGCTTCTGGTCTAAGACAAAGCTTTTCAACTGGCCAGGCTTGCATCCTATTTCATCCACAGGATGAAATTATTTATAATGTTCAGTTTTGGTTTCTTTAAATTTATAATGTTCAGTTTTGGTTTCTTTAAATTGGAATGAAAGTTAAAAGACACTTGGGAAGCAAATTGTCTTTCTCACATTCATTCAACAAGAATATATTTTTAGCTACTCACATTTATTCTCATCAAGTTATACGCAATTTAGTTTCCAAAGAAGTGATTTTTTTTTTTAGCATTCTTATTCCACCAGTTTATGGAATAGTGAATTAAACGGTGTATTCCAATAACAAGTACGACAGGCATATACTGGTTTGCGAACCATCCAAACTGACTATTAGAGAATGTAACATCCCACCTCTCTCTGGGACAAGAATTAGTCTATCAGCTGAAAAAGTTCTCGGTGCTGTGGGTAGCAGTCAGTAGGGAAGAAGGGAAGGAAGACATCCAGTGATTACATTAGTACCTTATGGTTACAAGAGTCTCTGTCATGATTGTCTTATGGGAGGCTGCAAATAACTTATTTTTTAAGAGAAATTCAGCAGAGCCAAGATTCCTATAATAACGCCGCTTTAACTCACCTGTGGGCTTCCTTTCTCAAGCGGAGGCTGTTAAGATTGGTCACCCCAGGCTATGCTTAGCTAGTGGCAATTATTACTTATTTCAGGCTTGCATGTCATTTTTGTGTTTATTTTCTTTAACATTTCATTCACGCTCACTCAGGTCATATCAGTTATCTATTGCTACAATAGTGCTGCCTAACAAACCAGCCCCAAACCTACAGATTCAAAAGACCAGTTGTTATTTCTCACAAGTCTACGAACTGGCTGGGAGGTTCTGCTGAAGTGGGCGGAGTAGGCTGATCTCATCTGGGCTTGGTGGTGTGTGTGCAGTCAATGGATGGAGGCTGACTGGGCAAGGAAGACCTCTGCTGGGATCACTCAGTTCTCCTCTATTCACTCTCTAGTTCTCCAGCAGCTTAGCCTCGCTTGTCCCATGGCAATAGCAGAGTCTTGAAGCTAAAGAGAGTATGGAAATGGGCACGATCTCTGGAGGCCGAGGCTCTCAGCCTGCCCACTGGCACCTGTGTTTCATTCTCTAAGCTAAAGCGAGTCAGGAGCCCCACAGACGTTGCAGGATGGGGAAATAGGCCACATCCCCTGGTGGGAGGAGCCACCGAAATCACATTCCAAAGGGGGTGTGTGGATATGGGGTTGGGGGCCCCAGTAAAGAGTTGGGGTGATTTTTGCAATTAATCAGAGATGCATCTGTAATTATGAGAGCCAGAAAGGCTAGTTGAAGAAAGCTTGAGAAGTAAATTTAAACTCCCTGAAGCTAAGCTTATAAGCTTATACTATTACGTGTGGAGTAGAGGTCTGGGAGAAATCAAGGCATTTAAAGAACAAAAAAATAGGGGCACCTGGGTGGCTCAGTCGTTAAGCGTCTGCCTTTGGCTCAGGTCATGATCCCAGGGTCCTGGGATCAAGCCCCCCATTGGGCTCTCTGCTCAGCGGGAAGCCTGCTTCTCCCTCTCCCACTCTCCCTGCTTGTGTTCCCTCTCTCGCTGTGTCTCTCTCTGTCAAATAAATAAATAAAATCTTTAAAAAAAAATAAAGAACAAAGTGTAGTGCTTTTTGATATCAGATTAGCCATATTACCATTCTTGTAAAATTTACATTTTTGAGAAAGCTAAATGGCTTATTTCACTCCTTCGGTGCTCATAAAAGGCTTTTTTTTTCTTTTTTAAGTTAAGTTTTTAATTTTAATTCAAGTACCCTACCTCATGGGGGGGGGAGGGGGAAAGGGCTTCTATCCCAATAGTTCTACTTCCCAGAAAAAGTTTACTGAGTTTCATCAAAATCTACACATCTATATAAAAGGGAAATTTACATAATTGGGGGTTCAGAAAGACATATTCCTCCCTTACCCCTGTCCCCACACCACCCTGCTTTCCCTGAGCAGTGCTTTGGTGTCAGTCCCTCAATTTCCAGCCTACATCATTCTCAGAAAACTGTTGTATTTCTCAGCATTCCATATATATAAGATGCCAATCCTCCAAATAGCTATAACAATATACCCACACATACGTGGATATTTTTCATAACAAAATGCCAGGAAAAGCTCTACTTCACCCGAGGGACTAGCCTGTGGGCTCTCCATGGGTAAAGTTAATCTTGAAGCTGTTTTCTTGGTCCCCTTGGCTGTCAGCGAGCTCAGCATCCAATTCTCAACTCAATTCAAGGAGTTATGCACAATCTGCTTGTCTCCATTTATTACTTTTCCTCCCTGATCTTGGTCTTCTTCTTTTAGCTCTATTTTCCTAGGTCCTGATATTTATTTATATACGTGTTTTACCTGAAAGCCTCCTGAATTTTTTTAAGAGTATGCCAGTAGAGGGGCGCCTGGGTGGCTCAGTCAGTTGTCTGCCTTCAGCTCAGGTCGTGATCCCGGGGTCCTAGGATAGAGCCCTGTGTTGGGTTCCCCAATCAGCGGGCAGTCTGCTTCTCCTTCTGCCCCTCCCCCTTCTTGTGCTCACTCTTTCTCTCAAATAAATTAATAAAATCTTAAAAAAGAAGAATATGCCAGTATATAAACATATACTTGGATAAATAACAGTGAGGAATTCCCATTACGACACTGAGCCCCTGATGGGACAACCAATCGTAGATTTGACTAACCAACACTTCTCGCTAGTGATACAGTATTGCAACCATTCCTGGAAAGAACATTTGATAGCTTCTGCCTAACCATAGACTGTTTCTGTATTAGGTGCAGTTTAGACCTTTTTGTGCGTACGAATTGCCTGTGGATCTCATGAAATTGCAGATTCTGATTTAGAAGGTCTGGGGTAAGCTGAGAGTCCAAATTTCTACCAAGCTTCCTGGTGATGCCAATGCTGCTGGTCCTCAGACCTCATTCGGAATAGCAAGGGACAGAGGATAATAAAGAGCCCGGGTTGTGATGATCAACTCTGCAACATTTAGATTTGACTTATTTGCTGCAGCCATTTAGTATATATATGTGTGATGGATTCTTGAGAAGTCACTTCAGAAAGCAGATGGGTCCATGCTGTTCTCACCCCTGCATACCAGGCTCTGCTAATCCTCAATCAGTGGCATCAACATCACATTGGTCGAAAACTGGCTCCTAGACTCTCTCTGTGGGTATGGACCTGAACCGCCATCCTACCCGTTAATCCTGTCATGGCCTCATAGAGATGAGTTTCCTAGGAAACCACCTGGTTCAGGCTCCCATCCAGGATGGGGAACCTCCCTCTCTCCTGCCACTGTCCAGTGGTCCCAGCAAGCTCTGATTACCTTCACTGGCAGGGACTCACTATCCCTAAGGCAGCCTATGACACTAAGGAAGAGCTCTTATGAAAACAAAGCTTGTCTTTCTGCTGAGTCAAAATCAACTTTCTGGTAACCTCCACCCACTGAATCTTGTCTGCTGTTTGCAGCATTTCAAGTCTGCTCTTACTCAAGTCAACCTTTCCAGTACTTCAGACAGTTGCAATGCCTCCTTTCTGCTCTCCTCCAATTAGATGCTCCCGAGTCCTCCAATTGCTGGGCTGAGAGGTCTGAAAATGCAGACCTTCTTCTGAGCATGGCCCAGTTGTCAAGATGACTCTTAAAAATGGTGCCCAGCATATGTCCAAAATAATTGAAAGCAGCCAGAAGAGATACTTGTACACCCATGTTCATATCAGCATTAGCCACAATAGTCAAAAGATGGAAACAACCCAAGTGTCCACCAGCGGGTGAGTGGATAAGCAAAAGGTGGTGTCTATGTACAATGGAATATTATTTAGTCTTACAAAGGAAGGAGATTCTGACACAGGCTATGACATGGATGAACAATGAGGACACTATGCTAAATGAAATGACGGTCACAAAAAGACAAATAAAGGGGTGCCTGGGTGGCTCAGTTGGTTAAGTGTCGGACTCTTGATTTCGGCTCGGGTCATGATCTCAGGGTCGTGGGATGGAGCCCCCCCCCCCCCCAATCAGGCTCCAAGCTCAGCAATGAGTCTACTTGAGATTCTCTCTCTTCCTTTCCCTCTGCCCCGCCCCCACCTGGTACACTCTCTCCCCCCCACCCAAATAAATAAATCTTCAAAAAAAAAAAAAAGACAAATGCTGTATGATTCTTCTTATGTGAGGTAGCTAGAGTAGTCAAACTCATAGAAAGCAGGATGGCGATTGCCAGGGGAGGGGGAGGGGAAGAATAGGGAGTTGTTTAATGGGTCCAGAGTTTCGGTTTGGGAAGATGAAAAAGTTCTGGAGATTGGTTTCACAACACCGTGAATGTACTTACTATTGAACCGTACACTTAAAAATGGTTAAGATGGCAAATGTTATGTCATGTCTATTTACCACAGTTTTAAAAACAATGGTGCCCAGACCTGGTCAAAACACTTCAGTTGTGTTAAGGCTAGTGTAGAATATGCTAGGGCTATGATTTTTCCTTGATTGCTAATCTACATTTCTTTTTTCTTTTTTAAGATTTTATTTATTTATTTGAGAGAGAGAATGAGAGAGAGAGCACATGAGATGGGGGAGGGTCAGAGGGAGAAGCAGACTCCCCGCTGAGCAGGGAGCCCAATGCAGGACTCGATCCAGGGACTCCAGGATCATGACCCGAGCCGAAGGCAGTCGCCCAACCAACTGAGCCACCCAGGCGCCCGATTGCTAATCTACATTTCTAGTAATGCAGCTTCAGAATGTGGCCCTAGTATTTTTAGCAGGTGCACTGCACCATTACGTCATATTCCATGTGTGGTCTATTAAACCCCCCAGCTCCTCGTCACATGAATTACTGCCAAACTATCCTAAGATGATGTAATTGACTTCTCTAGCTGTTACCTGCCTTTGAAAAAAAATATTACCATGGACGCCATAGCCATCTTCTGGAAACTAAACTTTCTCCTTTACAGTCATTTTAAGTTTTCCATGCCTTAAGTTCATTTCCCAAAAGAAAAAAGAATCTTTGACATGTTCTGAAATCATTTTTAACTGATGCCTATAAAAATCTGTGTATGTTATGGCTGATACCTAGGGATCTAGAAGTTTGTGGGTAGTATTTGTGCCAATATTTCTGTGCTCAAGTGAATGTTTCTTTAGCCATCCTTGAGCAATCTTGGCATAAAGACAATAATAAAAACAACTATTTATATTCCACATGAAAAACTAAACTTAAGTATTGCAAACATCCACTTTTCATGTCCTTCATAACTTCTAATTTAGAGAAAGGCATCAGTAAAGGTACTGGCTTGAGAACAAAAGTGTCAAACGCAGACAGAGTCTTGTAATTTATTGAGAACCATTAACCGAAACATGAAATACTGTGAGTGGAAAGTGCATGGCTTTCGTGCCATTGCCAGGTGTAATCACCTTTCTTTGACTCTCACATTTATGTAGTTCTGAAATTTTCTCAGATAACTGAATATATTTAGCTTTCCTTTTCCCAAGTTCCAACAACTACTTTAATTCTTAACAATTTTTTTAGATCTGGAGGCAGATTTGGGTTTGTGCCTGTTTGCAAAAGCAGAATGCAAACCAGATGAAAAGGTGCTCACAGAATGAGTTCACAGAGTGAACTGTATTGGGGTAGTTTCCACATGCTACCTGCTTCTGGGAGTGTAATTTCCAGAGCCTTTTAGGAGATGAAAAGGGTTGTAAGAGCTCAGTCACACTTTGCAATTACAGAAAATTATTAGTTGCATTTAGATCAGTCAATTGTACAAATGGACCAATTTGGGGTTTTTGTTTGTTTGTTTGTTTAAAATCCTATCCCAGAATATCTATGGGTCAAGTTGTTCAGGTGTCATTCACAGAACAGAAAACTCACTATGTTATCACCACAAAAAGGAGGGTGAACGATTCATTTATAATTGTTTTGAGAAGGTCAATTTAACAGCAATTGACACCCAAGATTTTTTTTTATTTTCAAAAAGGCTCTCAGCCATAAGAAAAGGGTATGTTTTACAAGTAGAACTTTTTTCCACAGTAAACTATGAAACTATAGAACTATATAAAACTATGAAAGGTCATACAGAATCTTCGGTTTTAACTCAAGGAGTAAAATGAGGAAATCAGTCCCCCGGTTCCTAGATTTTGCATCTTGGGTTTTTTGTGACTTTCGATCACTGGCTTGTTAAAGGGGCCGTGGACATGGAACTCTGTCCTGAGAGCTTTCCGCATAAAGCCTGCGAGACGGCATCGGGGCAGGACAGGCAAAATTATAAATACCTGAGCTCAAGTCCAAACCAAAACAATGTTTTAAACGAAAGCTCATACAAAATTACTGTTAATAATGCAAGAAATTCGTAGTTCTGGTTTCCAAAGAAAATTAATTCAGCTCTCTTGTGGATGTAAAATGAAGCTTTGAAAAAAGAGGGCTGGATCTTCTCAGTTTATGCTTAAATGGATAAACTTGTGGCCTGGTTATGGTTGCCATGGGAGCTATAACTTTATCCTGAATTTTTTAACGTCTTATGTGCAGCCCATAGGTTTTTCTCAGAACTGCTTGTGATGTGGAAGAAGGAGAATCATCCATGAAGGTGGTTGTCTGCTCAGAGGCCGTGCTTCCTCGGAGGGCTGGCTAGGCAGAGTTTGCAGGGGTTTGCATTTTCTGAGGTGGTACCGTGGTAGAAGGAAAGAAGAGCTTGTAGGACATAAGCATCCTTTGGTTCTGCTGGAAAGGAGCAGAAAGATATCACCATCTGCTCTTCTATGGAAGAGGGCTCCTGAACTTGCCTTAACTTCTCTGCAAGGTGCAAACAAGAAAAAGGAAGATATTAAATGACTTTTTTACAGGTCCCTTTATATATTTGGACCTTCCTCTCTTATTTATTGGAAAGAAGAAAGTATTGGGGAGACAAGGAATGGGGGGAAATAAGGACCTCCCTTTTGTTCACTACAACAATCTACACTATCATCATCCCTTACAGGAATTCCCTCCACTCTGTAATCTTTAAGTCCACTGTTTTGGTGTCATCCACTGTACTCTTGGCACCCTACACAATACCTGGCATATTCAGGTAACCATTTCCCTCAACATATTTTATAGTGAAAAATTTCAGGCAGAGACATTTCAAAGAATTGTATGTGAACACCATATGTCCCCTCTAGATCCTATCCTTAACCCTTCACTATTTTGCTCCAGCATATATCCAGCCAGCGAGCTTCTCTCCATCCATCATCTCATTTTTATTTTTATTATTTTTTTAAACCAAGAAACAGTTTTTTTTTTAAGATTTTATTTGCTTATTTGAGAGAGTGAGAGAGAGAGCATAAGAGGGAGGAGGGACTCGATCCCTGGATCCTGGGATCATGACCTGAGCCGAAGGCAGACGACTGAGCCGAAAGCAGACAACTGAGCCACCCAGGCACCCCCATAATCTCCTTTTTAAATGCATTTCCAAGCTGCAAATATCATTTCACTTCCCTCTATATACTTCAGCACCCATATAATTAACTCAAGTTGACTATTACGATTTTGTCTCTTTTGAACGCATGAGATGCACCGATCTTAAGTAAACTAATGGATTTTGACAAATGCATACACCTGTGTAACCCAAACCCTTATCATGATACAGAACATTAGCCCTCCTCTGGAAGAAGCCTCAAGATGATCCCAGTTCATCTCCATCCTTCCATCGACATTTTCTTTTACTGCAAATTAGTTTTGCCTGCCCTAGTACTTCATATAAACAGTTTCATACAGTATGTAGTCTTCTGTGTCGGGCTTCTTTCATTCAGTAGGATAGTTCTCAATAAATATTGATTTGCTGATTTTTATCATAGTGCTGAGAGATTCAAGTTGACCAAATGTATTTACATTCAGTTATTATAACTTGAATGTCTCTTATTAAACTTTTGGTGGGGGGGGGCGGTGTTCAGGACTGCTGTTTGTGGATGACTCAGTAAAACAGGGCAAGTTTTGTGGAAGAAGTAAAATAAGGCATCTTTTTAAAATTAAAGAAAGTGGGGCACCTGGGTGGCTCAGTTGGTTGAGCATCTGACTCTTGATTTTGGCTCAGGTCATGATCTCAGAGTCGTGAGATGGAACCCCATGTGGGGCTCTGCACTCAGTGGGGAGTCTGCTTCAGATTCTCTCTCCCTCTGCTCCTCCCCTCTGCTCTCTCTCTAAAATAAATACATCTTTAAAATTAAAGATACCAAAGGATGGTTATGATTGGAGCACATGAGACGGGCCAGACAGGAACTGACCCCAAACCTCTCCCCTTCTCACAGGTGTAAGTGTGATGGCTAAACAGGGCACTTTCTACAGGAACGTTTTTTTCTAGAATGTTCACTTGCTGTACCCAAAGGCAGGATGTGACTTGGCCAAGGGGGAATCTGCGTGCTTGAGTTCTTTCCGCAGAAGTTCCCCGTTCTCCAGAGAGCGAGGCTGAGAGCCAGCAGCAAGGAAGTAGAAGGCAGAGCTTCCAGTTGGTGTCTGTTGCGGTAAACGTGACTGGCTTTTTGGGGGAGTACCAATTAGCTGGAAGAGTCCCAACTGAAAATTTTCAGAAGAATCCCCTCTAACCCACAACTGTCTTCTCTAAAAGTGGGTTCCCAAGCTCAGGAAGGGTGAGGGACACTGTCCTCTTCAGCATGTGAATTTTGTGTTTATTAGTGATGTCACATACCTGTCAGGGTTCATCGGAGAGTTTCAACCCCCAGAAATCTATGTTCTCTTTCTTAATAAGAAAAAAAAAAAAAAAAAAAAAGAAGGGGGCTAAACTCAACTGTGGCCTGGAGCTGACCCCAGCTTACACGCAGTCCAGATTACTACCTGGAGGCACGTGAAATCTCAGGTGGCCCTTTCGGGTTAACCCAGGTGGCTGGATCTAAACTCTTCAACTCAAGGCCTCAGCCTCCTTCCTGAGCCGGGTGTGGGGGACCAGCCACCAGGCACAGAATTAAAACAGGTTCAGACACGGGGAACTCCAAGGAGTGTGCAATTGAAGACCTCATCAGCCTTCACGAATTGTGTTTCCCCCGTCCCCAGCACAAGCATTTTGCCTTTAAAACATTACTTAGCACCCCCATGGACATTTGGGAGGACAAGGGAGAAGGAGGCAGATAGGAGGTAGAGGAGATTGGTTTGGAAACTTTGAGAAAAGTCTAGATGCACTTACAGTTGGCAACTGGCTGCCTTGCATTTAGGATAATTGCAGGGACTGGGGCACATTAAGACATAATGCTCAGGTTGCTGCTGCCTGTGCCACGGATCATCTCACCAATGATGGTCAAGATGGGACACATTGCCACTAAGAAGGTACCTTTCTTAGGAGTATTTCCTGAGCTGTTAAAACGCCAAGATTGCTAAACCACCCTTGGTGGCTTTGAACAAATGTAAAGAGGTCAGCTGGCTGCGTTATTCCCCAGCGTGCTGAGATCTGGCACCGAAAATATTGTCACTAAATGCAGTAAATAACCACAATGTACCCAACCTTTTATGCACTCATAACTCAGTATATTGGAAACTATTTTCCTTTGACCCATTGCAGCCCATCATGCCCCACAGTCCCAGAGGGGTCAAGCCACGATCCTGCCCCTGAATAGTCACGCTTTTCCGAACATGCCCAATATGGGGGCCAAAACTTTGTCACCCTTCAGTGGAAATCAAGAGGTCCCCTCAAACGCAGCAGCATGTCTGCTGTGAGAGGGGCTGGCAGAGGCTTTGGCCAGCCCGCAGGTTTCCTTCCTTTGACCTTGGTTATGACCAGGAGTGTCGCTGTAAACTGCGAGGCTCGCCTTAAGGTGGAAAATAGCATCGGTTTCCACTGCCACCCCAGATAGCGAAGTTCTGCTGCAGGGCGATGGCGGGGAGATGGTCCATTCCAGGCTCCTCTCCTGCCACCCAGAGAGCTGCTCGGAGGCCGCCTACAGGTGCAATCCCGGCACTGCGGCCTGGGCAGCAGGACCAGGACGGTGGGAGGCCAAGCCCATCAGCATCTCACTCAGCCCCTCCCCAAACCTGAGCGGACCCCAGTGTGTCCGCCGCCCTCCCCCTCCCGGCTTCCCCTAGACCCTGCCCTGGCACAGCGAAAAGACGCTGGACCCTGACGCTGGGAGCCCTCCGAGACTTCGCAGACTCGGATCGGGGAGGGGGTGGGGCGCGGCCGAGGCTTCCCCTCGAATCTGCGGCAAGCCTGGCTCCGGGAAAGTTTTTCAAAGTTCCCAGCAGCGCCTGCCCAGGTCGCCTCCGCCGGGCGAGCAGACGGCGGCAAGCACGCCAGCCTCGCCGCCGCCGCCGCCTGCGGCTACCGCTGCCAGCAGCGAGCTCTGGGCGGCTCGCTCGCGGGAAGCGGGCCGGGCTCCCGGCGGGCAGGCCCTCCTCCTGGGGCGAAAGCCGCAGCTGACGCAGACGGCTCGGAAGGCGGAAGCTGCCCCGCTCCGACCGCTCAGGCAGCGCCGCGGCGCCTACACCTGGGGCCCCGACGGGCGGGCACAGGCGCCCGGCCCGAGGCGTCCGAGGGGGCTCCCGGGCAGCAACGAGACGCCGCGCGTCCCTGAGCAACAGACCCTAGCAAGTTCTTCGCCGCACGCTGCCCCCCTTCCCGCCTGGCCCAAAGCTCCCGAGGGCAGGGGTCCGCGCTAAGCCCCGGGACGTCTACGCGGTATCGCGAGTCCCTGAGCCCCCAGCCCCTTCCAAGTTCCTCCCAGTCCTCCCCTCCCCATCAACCAGAGGGAAGGGGCGTGTCTTCGCGCGACACGCCTCCTCATGAATATTAATAAGCGCGCATGCGCCTGCCGGGCGCGCTGGGTAGAGGTGGCCAGCCCGGGCCGCGGCTCCCAGACGGGCTCTCCGAGTCCCTCTCCGAGAGCCGGGCGGGCACGCGTCATTGTGTTACCTGCGGCCGGCCCGTGAGCTGGGCTCGGTTTTTTTTTTTTTTCTCCCCTCCCTCTCTTCTTTTTAAGCAGCTGATCTGAAAGGGAATAAAAGGCTGCGCATAATCATAATAATAAAAGAAGGGGAGCGCGAGAGAAGGAAAGAAAGCCGGGAGGTGGAAGAGGAGGGGGAGCGCCTCAAAGAAGCGATCAGAATAATAAAAGGAGGCCGGGCCCTTTGCCTTCTGGAACGCGCCGCTCTTGAAAGGGCTTTTGAAAAGTGGTGTTGTTTTCCAGTCGTGCATGCTCCAATCGGCGGAGTATATTAGAGCCGGGACGCGGCGGCCGCAGGGGCAGCGGCGACGGCAGCACCGGCCGGAGCACCAGCGCGAGCGGCAGCGGCGGCGGCGTCCCGAGTGCCCGCGGCGCGCGGCGCAGCGATGCGGTCCCCACGGACGCGCGGCCGGCCCGGGCGCCCCCTGAGCCTCCTGCTCGCCCTGCTCTGCGCCCTGAGAGCCAAGGTAGGAGACCGCCGGGCCTCCTTCCTGGCCCGCCCTCTCCTTTCCCTCGCAGCTCCCTGGACGCCTGCGGTTGAGCGCCTGGAGAGGGCTCGGGAGTCCCCGGGCGCCCGGCTCCCCGGCCGGGTCCTGCTCCCGAGACGCAGCCCCTGGACTGGGGAAGTCCCGGACCTCCTAAATCTACCCTCCAGGTGGGGCAGGGGGCTGCGTTCTCTCCGTTCTTCACCTCGGGGGCAGTCGTCGGATTTCTCCTGCGCTCGTGCATTTTATGCCCGGGAAATCACGTTGAGTCTTTGCACTCGGTTTTGCAAAATTATTTTCACTTGGCGCTGAGGGCTCGTCGGGGCGGGTGGGGAGGGAGTCGTTACCTACACCCTCGAAGAAAACAACTTTCCCCTGCGCTGACCTCCCTCCCTCCCTTCCTCGCCGGCAGGTGTGCGGGGCCTCCGGCCAGTTCGAGTTGGAGATCCTGTCTATGCAGAACGTGAACGGGGAGCTGCAGAACGGGAACTGCTGCGGCGGCGTCCGCAACCCGGGGGACCGCAAGTGCTCCCACGACGAGTGTGACACGTACTTCAAAGTGTGCCTCAAGGAGTACCAGTCCCGCGTCACGGCCGGGGGGCCCTGCAGCTTCGGCTCGGGCTCCACTCCTGTCATCGGGGGCAACACCTTCAATCTCAAGGCCAGTCGTGGCAACGAACGCAACCGCATCGTGCTGCCTTTCAGTTTCGCCTGGCCGGTGAGTGAGCCGCGCGGTGAGGGGGGGCCCGCCGAGGTCCGCACCCGCGCCTGCCGAGCCCCGCTCTCTCGTGCGAGAGGGATTTAAAGGGCCTTGGCTTGAAACTCCGCGCTAACTGGAAAAGTCTTGCGGGGTGGGGTGTTAAGCAGCCGAGACTCTATCGTTAGATCTCGGCAGGCCCCGTGTTCGAGGCTTTTTGCTAAACGCGCAAAAGTGGGGAGCCCCCAGGGGTTTGTGAGGTAAAGCTCCCAGGAAGGCCAGTTTAAACTTGCAATTTGAAGGCCCTAGATTGACCCCCCCCAATCCCCGAGCTGGGGGTCCTTATAGACGATCTTTGCTTAACCATTTAAACCTGATGGGCCGTGGAAAGCGACGCGGCGCAGTTTTGGCCTTCGAACGCCGTCCAAATCGGCACCCTCCCCTTTCTCGTGAGCGGCCTGGAGAGCGGGTGTGTCCTTCCTGGAGGGTGTGGGGGAGCCTGTTTCCCGCTGCTCTCCGGGAGACTTTGGGGCGTGCGGGGACGCGCTCCGGGCTGGATGTAAGGGCGCGGGGGCGGCCGCCGCTTGGGGGGGTGTGTGTGGGGCGGGGGGTGTCTCTGGGCCATGGCTGGAGCTGGGAGCCCGAGAGCCTCCGCCCCCTGCCGGCCCCTTCCTGCCCTCGCCCCCGCGCCGTGTAGCCCTTGTGGCCTCACTTCCAGCGGTTCCCGGGCTCTGGAACCAGCTGTGTTTGCAAACTTCCCCGGGAAGGGCGGGGGTGCGCCCTCGTCCGGCGGGCGCCCGGCCCCCGCTAGCCTCCGGGGGCGTGTCAAGGCCTGGAAGGGGCGGCCCACTAGAGGCGGCTGCTGAGAGTCCAAGTGCGTGGACCCCCGCCCCGGGCGCCGCTCGAGGCCCCGGGCGCCGCTCGAGGCCCCGGGCGCCGCTCACCGACCCTGCAACGAGGCCCTTGCAACATCCCAAACTGGGTAGAAGGAAGATGAGCGTGATTGCAGAAGGGGAGGAAAGGGGAAAATGCTGGTGCCCTCTGCTCCGCTCGCGCTGTCCAGGAGGCGTGGCTCGTCGCCAGGACTGGGGCTTGGCCCAGCCGGTGCTGCCAGGGTGGGCGTTGAGGGGGGAGGGGGAAGCTCAGTGCCCAGGGGAATACTCTCTGCCACGTGCTCTGATGGGGTGCACTCTACTGCCTCCTGTCCGCGGGCTGGGGCTGTGATTCGAATCGCCGGGAGGGGAGGAAGGGGGAGAGTGCCTGGGTGCTGTGTGTATCTTGGGGTGGCTCTCAAGGCCCGCATTTACCGGAGCTGGCATTATAAAGTGCCCTCTGCCATGAGTGAGATAAGACAGTTATCGGAAACATGCCATTAAAAGGGACTTATAAAAACCCGTGGTATGTAGAGTTCTCTGAGAATGGAGGGCTGCGTCTGTTGTGGGATTTCAGTTTTACAAAGAGTGTTTATCTTGTTTGTTAATCCCCTGCTAGGGAGAACTTTAAAGAGGCTGGCCACTTTTTAATCTGTGCCCAAGTTAACTGTGAATACTGACTGCCCTTGAACTTGTGTTTGGAGTTTAGGGGGAAGGGGCCTGCAGGTGGTTCCAGAGGATCAGTCCGGAGCCCCTTGCTTTTCACAAGACCATAAAAGGAATCTTATTAGTGATGTGGAAAAGCTGCAGGCCTGGCTGAGGCTCACTTTGGAGAGTAGGGTCAGAGGACCGCTTGGATGAGAACAGGGAGCCTTGCTCCCTGGACTGGTTCTGGAAAAGTGACCTAGAAGGTGTGTCTGTCCCCATTTGACACTTGGCAGAGTCCTAGATGGGGAATGAGCAGAAGCAGTGTGTGGGGCAGAGTCGATTGATTTGCTGGTGCTCTTCTGTGGTTTCAGGGCCCACGGGTCACCAACCATGAAATAGACTCTCGGCTTTTCTAGAATAGGGAGACCGCTGGGGCTACACTGACTGTGGTTCTTTTGAAGTTGGGCCAAATGCATGTATCACTCATAAATGAGTCTCCACCCTGCCCCCCTAAAAGGCCTGCTGTGAAACATAAGCTTTACTTCCCAAGAGAAAGTGGCGTTTAGGTGTATTGTTTTAGTTTATTTTCCCGAGTGTGGTTAGAGAAACACCACAGTCTGTAACTTTCAAGAATGATTCCAGGGTAAGTGTTAACCGAAGTGAAAGCACTTAGGTATTGATGTACATAGAGCAGTTTCATTCAGTTTGGCAATTGAATATTAATAAGCATGTCTATTTAAAACTGACTTTCTTGAATAAGTAATAACTGAACTTGGTACAGAATTCAAGATGAAAAGACGATCTGGGTTTTTTTTTTTTTTTTTAATCAAACCACCTTGGACTTCCAGCCACTTGCGCCCCAGACCCTTAGGCAGTCCCGGTTACTGTTCGCATGGGTCCTCCCAAATGTGCTGACCACGGAAGAGCTGTGGTCCAGGGTGCACGGTAGAAGGTCAGTTTAGAAGGTGGTATAATTCATGTCTTTGTTGGGAATTACAAACTCAGTCAAACTGTTCATGTTCTAGAGAGGAAGAAGAGGAAATGAGCGGTCACATTTGAAATCTAGTCCACATTCCAGTGTCCACGTGGGGAGCTCTGTAGAGGTGGGTCTGCCCATTGGATAGTATCTGGTTGTGTTCCACTGAATGTCTGCTGTCCCAGCCCCAGGCTCGTGGTTCTCATTGGTGGCTTCTAATCCCCATACCAGTGCTGTGCTCACAGGGTTTTGACTTGAAGCAACTGGCCTCATTTATGACCCTCCAATCAGGGGGACCCAGTGATAAGAACATACATTATGGAAGGTAATTGGGCTCAACGGGAAGTGATTTGGGAGTAACCATTTATAAGTCATTGAAATGGTTAAGTTGCACCTCCCAAAATTAGTGCTAAATCCCGGTAGTACCTGCTTATTAAAAATCCATTAGTGTACTTACCACTACCCAGCCCCTGAAGCTTTTTAGGAATTCCAGAACCCCAGTTCGCTGAATTGATGCATTGCAGGCCCTGCAGTGAAGTGCATCTAGAGGAACTTGGGGGGAAGCAGTTGACGTATCTGGTCTCTTCTTGGCCTCCTATTTAAACGCCATTGACCATGATAAAAGGCTGCTGAGAACAACTGAGTTTTTCAGGGAAATCCCGTGAAGTGTGTTTCTTGCATACCAGAGGGATGCCAGCTTTGGCCCCCTTCACGCTTAAGGCCTGACTGAACAACTGCCACGAGTTTGGGTAAATCAGATGCCCCAAGGTTCATCACAGAATATAATTGACATGTCCTTGTCTTCCTGCCCTCTGCTGTGTTTCTGGGTCCCTGCACCTCTGTGGGTGTGGTGTGGAGGGTGGAGGGATGGGGTTCTCATTTGAACCGGCTCCTTTCAGCAGCCAGTATCTACAACCCATGTGGCCACAGTGCATGCAGACAGACCGCGCCCAGGAGTGTAAGTGCTCAGAGCAAGGGATTGTGCTCATGTGGAGAAAACCTCTTCTGCTCTGACACCTGTGTCAAATTAAAGTGATGAAATGACATGTCTGCATTACAAAACCAGGCTTGGTGGGGGAGGGGAACCTGTGCTCACTTTGTGCTATGTGTCTGCAGAATGGCCGTTCCCCAAATGAAATCACCATTCAAGGTACTTGGTTTCTAATTTTTTTTTCTCTTCCAGGTGTAAACTGCTCTGTTTTCTTCCTCCTTATTGTCTTGTTTCTTAGCAACTTATTCAAACCTCCAGTACTTGTATGACTTTGCAACCCACCAACTCCACACCCATAATTCTACAGGGACTTCAGACATTTGTGGGGAACAGTGAAGTTTTGGCACCAAGGCCGTTGGGGTGAGGAGGAGCGGCATCAGCCTCTTACAGGCATGTCACTCCCCTGAAAACCAGCGATCTGAATACTGCCTAAAATCTTTATAGCGAAGAGCGGTAAGGGACCCTTTGGGCAGAAGGAGTGTGGGAAGTTTAGCATGGAGGAAAAATGTTCTTCATGAAGAATTGTAGCCAAGGCAATAAGAAGTCTTCATGTTCCTGAGCTGAAAACAGGGATGCAAACAGAGGCCGTGGCTGGATTCACAGCAGCCACCAGCCCATTGTAAAGGGCCAGCCCTTGGTTCCAATGTCCAGCTTTCCAGATTATGCATTCTTACATAGTAACTAATCTCTGGATGTGCATATAGTTAGCATATCATCCATAAAGGCAAATATTCCAGAGCAGCCCCCCTTGGTAAACTCTAAGTGTGTTCCTTCTGAGAGAAGGGACACTTGGCTCCAGCTTTTAAATACACTTAAAAAATTAGAACAAAGTACATTTAACCTACTTTTCAACTTTAGGAAGATCTATTAGGATGCACGGGAAGTGATGATTCTTGCGATTCCTAAAACGGTGGCAGAGATGGGACAGGGTTCCACATTCAGAAATGCTCCAACTTTATCTTGGCTTGTGGTGCTGAGTGGCCGTGTTGTGAGCTCCTTGCTTGCTTCTGACCACAGCAGGGACTGCCCTGCCCTGTGGCCCTTGTCTTCATGGTGCCCGCGATATTTGTCACTGGGGCAGTACATGTGCAGGGAAGAAGTTCTGCAACGTGGCTCCCAGTGGTTAAAAGTGGTACATAAATAGTCAAACGTTCAGAGTCCTCTACCAGCTCAGCCTAGTTTTTATGCACTTTTGGTAAATAAGTAGAAAGGCTTCTTGTTCAGGCTTGCTCTGTGTGAACCGGACGGTTGTGCTTGGCTGGCTTCTCGGTATTCTATCTATTAACCTCGCCACCCTTTTGTAACTGGTGCATTTAATTATCAGTGGGATGCTTTTCAAACAGGTAAGGGTAATGATGGGAAAGGGGGTGGGGGCATCTCATGGACAGCCTCCAATCTGGATATGAGCTGTGGGGCCCACTTGGTGAGTCTTTGAGGTGGGCTTTCATGAGAAAATCACCCTTTGTAACCAGATAGGACTCTATTGAAATGTCAAGCCCCGCAGACTAAATTGCCGTCTCCGGCTGAAGTCGTCTTAGCCTGGCCGCTGTGGGGCAGTTGTCCTCTCTTCAAGCCTCCCGTTGCCACAGCCGTGGGACCCGTGAATTGTTCGTGTGAGCGTGCGTGCGCCCACACATGCGATCTCCGAAGCCTTTATTTAATATGTCTGTGACTGGAATATTTTATACTGTGGCCACCCAGACACAGGCAGGACAATAGTGTGGCCGAATTGACTGAAATGAGGATTACAGAGAATAATGCAGCCTTTCCAAAAAATACTGCTAATACAGGGCCCGCGACAGGAAGCGACAGTTGAGTCAGCAGAGCGCAGGGCCCCAGACCAACCCCGGGGCTGGCCGCCTGGCACAATGGGCCCCCCCCCGGGCACGTCGGGCATCCCCAGAGTGTGGGCTCCCCAGCCGCCCAGCACAGCGGCCTGGGGTTTTGGACGCCGCTCGCGTGCCGTTTGGATGGCGGTTTGTTTGTGTCCGTCAGCTTGGCAGGAATGGAAGCAGTCTCTTCTCAGGGCTTGGTTTGGCTGCCACTGTTGCCAGGAAAAGGAAGTTCCCAGCTGCCAACACAATTACCTTTGTTTCTTACATCCCCCTTCTTAATGTGGCAATTAAGTGCTTAGCCCTGTGCCCGGTGCCAAGGTAACCACTGTGGAGTCAGATGGGCGCAGGACACCGCCCGCCGCAGCCCTCCCTGGGACGCCTGGGACGCCTGGGGAGTTGGAGGCCAGGCCCCTCCTCTAGGTAAAAGGCCATGGCAGTCCTCCCCAAAGGTTGTCCTGAGAGCTGGCCATTCCTCTTTCCTGCTCCCCAAGCACGAGGACCAGCCTCTGTGGCCAGATTGCCCTGGGCCTGGAGGTGTGGGAAGGGGGAGGCGCAAACCCACACCCAAGTTCTGTTAGCTCCCCCCACCCTCCCGCTTTGCCCTCCCCCGCCCTCATCATTCTGGGGAGATTTACGAAAAAAGAAGAAAGCAAGGGGACTTTCCTAGTCTTTCTTTTGTAGTGTAAAACCAAGAAAAATCCAGGTATTTGCTATTTCTGTTTCTTGTGGGTGGTATTTTTGTATGAACTTGTTAAGTTGGACACTTGCCCATCATCTGGCCTGGCACCCTCTTTCCAAGCCCTTGGGGGGGTGCCTAGCGGCTTGGCCTCTGCTGGGGGTCAGATTTGCAGTTACAAATTGGGGGTGACATGATCCTAGCAGATTGCATCCGATTTTTAGTCTGGTACTGGCCTAATCTGACATAAAGTGCATGGTCTGGATTTCCCAAGTCTGGATGTATATTCTGGGATGTACAGAGGTCAAGCATGGGCCTGGGAAAAATTAAAGTTCCTAGCAACAAATAATCATTACCAAATTATCTTGATTGTTGATCTATAGTGTGGGGTTGGAGTGGGAGGTAAGAGGCCTCCTAATAGGGATGTTGGAGGGAATCCTATCTTCTGAAGGCTGGGTGGGAGGAATCCTGCCCTGGGAGGTGAGGCCCGGAAGCATCGGCCCTTCTCGGAAACCAGGGAGAGTGAGACAGTCCAGAGAGTCTTACTTATTTCGTTTGGCAAGGCCTTGGTGCCAATGCTGGAGCCCCCAGCCCTCACCCCCTGTCCACCTCTGAGAAGGCAGTTCATGGACGATCGTGACACTTGGTGTCCCTGAGCTCTGGTGCCGCTCTGCTTAACTCTCTTCCCTCAAGGTTGGGCAGTGTTGGTCAGCACCTCCTGAGGTCTTCCCAGCTCCGGTGAGGAGGAGCCTGGGACACAGCTTGGTCTTCCAGGCTCTTGTGCAAGGACGGAAGGATGCCTCCTCCTTTGAGCCTGAAGCAGAATTAATACTGTCATGCCAGCTCAGGCCTGGCACGCCTTCCCCTTCTGCAGGGTTTGTGGCGATGACATGTTGAGCGCTTGTCCGGGTCTGTCAGAACTACGAGTATCAATGCATTTAATCAGAGGATTAATTACAACAATACGTGGAAGTAGAGAACATGGGTCTCGACGTGGCCAGTGACCGAAAGGCTTAATTATACAGAAACAGCCCCACATCTGGCCTCATTTGGACTTGGCTCTCCCCTCCAATCAGTGGAGAAATGTAATTTCTTGCTGCTCTCAGGGAAGAGTCCTGTAATGTGTAGTTAGTCCCAGGAAACTTAGAGGCTGTAAATAAGGTGTAACTTTTACTAATAAAATATTAATGACGACAACAATGAATTTGGACCCAGGGCCACCAAACAGGAGAGGGCTGGGTATGTGCCCCGGCTTGCCTGGTTTTGCTTGCTTTTCTGAGCATTTTCCCACAGTTATCAGTGAACGAAATGGAATCCTGCTCTGCTTTTAGTATGAAACATATTTCGGCTGAATTCCAAGGCAGGGTCCATCACAAGATATTTTTATATTCGGAGACAACACGCTGTGTCTGTGTGTGAGCAGTAAGCTTGCCTAGAGTTATGAATGAAGCACTTTTTTTTTCTCTCTCTCTTTTGCTCCACTTTCGCCTCCCCTTGTAGGTGCCTTCTCTTGGTGATGGTGTTTCTGGCGCAGGGTATTATTTGAGCAATGTGCTCAATTTGCTATTTCCGATGCACTGATATCTGTCGGTGACAAGAGGGATACAGAGGAGGAGGGACTTTTTTTCCCCCACCCCCCCTCCGATAGCCTTCTCCAGCGCCAAGATAGCAGGTTTATTTAAACCCTGGTGTTTTGTGAGACTGACCTCATTTTAAATTACAAATGAAGATTTGAGTAAAAGCGGGAATTTGCTAATGGCTTGGATTGGGGGTGGGGGGTAGAATTCCAAGATAAGCCTGGAAGATAAAAGGTGCCTTCAGTATAATAGCTGGCATCCTGCCAGTGTCCAGGGAATTTGTTTAGTTAGTGGACTCTGATTATTCCTGGAATGTTAGATCTTATTGACAGATAAGTCCATCAATAGCTATAACCTATGGGTGTGCGGTTATTTCTCCCTTTTGTACTTTCGTCCCCAGAGTCTGCCCCCCCAAGCACCCCAAGTTGGGTCGCCGCCTTTGTCTCTTTGCACCTACCTACCCCCCCGCCCCGCCCTGCTTCCTAGAGTCACCTGATACTTGTGGGAGCTGAGATGGTCTTGCACAGACAGGGCTTTCAAAAGGGTTCTGAAAAGGAAAAGGGGGCCTCCCTAGGGATTGCCCCACCAGGGCCCAAAGTGTAACCTTAGCAATACCCGGCCCTCCTCACTAGATGCCCCCCCCACCCCCAATACAAATACCTGGTTAGGTTAGCTTGAAGAAATTCTTTGTGGGTTTTTTTTTCTTTTTCTCTTGCACTAGCGTTAGGGGTCTGGAAAGTTTTGGAAAACTTAGAGTGTTCACATACAGGGAGGTGGTATTTCCTGATCATGACTTTGGGCTGCTTGCGTAAGAGGACGATGACCAACACGCAGTGGGCCCCCGCCAGGTGGAAGGAGTCCGCCTGGGGGTGGGTGCCAGGGAGGGGAGGGACCTCAGTTCCACAGCAAACAGAGTTTTCATTTTGACTTTACGGTTTTATTTGGCGAGGTATGAGGGGAGGCCAAGCAAGTAGGACATTTGGGAGCTGATCCCTATTTCTGGATACTAAGCTGCTGTTGTTCTGTGTTGCAGAGGTCCTACACTTTGCTTGTGGAAGCGTGGGATTCCAGTAACGACACTCTCCGTAAGTATCACAGCAATGGGCTTTCCTCCGGGTGTGTCTTTCTGGAAGCTAGTGCTTGGAGTATGGTAGTGTCAGAGCTGGATCTGTCTCCTGAGTGCTTCAGAGGACTTGGGCCACTCCCTGCTGTCTGCACCCACCCCGTTCCCCGCCCTGCCCGCCCCCGCCCCCCATGGTGAACTGCTCCGTGGAGTCCTTTCTACAACCTCCCCTAGAATGTCCGCTTGGAATATTAAGTGGCCGGGACAGAGTCCCAGTTAACTGAGTCCCTGAATATGGGACCTAGATTATCTTTAGGATAGCGATCTTAATGGTTTTACAACTTTAAAACCTTGTAGACTGCTAAAGGATCAAAGTAGTGACTTTTTAAAAGTCCATTTAAACTTTAAGTGAGTGTTTAATCTCTCATCAGGAAGATAAAGCCCGCAAAGGTGGAGCTGGGCTCTAAATCTAAAGACCGACCTTGAATTTCACTTGGTGGGCAGGTGAGCTTCTAGCCGGTGGGTGGGGGTTTCTTTCCCACACTGGGCATGACCCACCTTTCATTGAAGTGGAATCCCAGAGCCTCACAGGCACCACGGCTGCCTCGGCCCCTTCTGAACGAGGACTATTTCAGGGCAGGTTGCCTTTCAGAGCTGCGGGGGGTGGCTTTTGGTGGGGAAGTCACAGAGGGTGTGTCTGGAAATGGCAGTAGCCTGGCTTACATGGGGTAGTCTTTGCTCTTTAAATGTGACTTAAAGGCGATTTCCCTCACGTGTGGAAACCGCGCTTCCTTTTAGCTGGCAGGATCTGGAGGGTTGTCCTGGGAAAACTTGATTCATGCTGAAATCCCTTAGTCTGCGTAGGAGGAAGGGTTGATCCAACTCTTTGTCCTTGCCCTCCCTTCTCTGAATGTCTCCTCCCTTTCGCATCTCTACCTTACTGACCCTTTCTTTGTTTTTGCTGCTGATAACATTTCCCCTCGTTTTCTCACCATGCCTTCTTTTTTTAAGCGGATCTGAGAATGGCGAGTGCCCAGAGTGGGCCCAGTGAGGGCTTGGTACTTGTGAGGCGGGCTGCTTCAGGCTGAGTCTGGCTCATTGGGGGCCCCCCAGGGCCATGTAATTATTGCTGAGCCCTGGTGTGCCTGCGGCTGCAGGCCATTTGGGTCCCTCCTCTTGCTTCAACATCATCAAAGCCCAGATCTGTGGACTTCTTCCCTGAGGGGGATCCCCAGTCCCTCTGTGGTGTGGTGGGAGGGGAGGGGGGTAACCAGCAGTGGTTGTGGCCGATGCCAGTCAAGGTCACAGACACCTGTGTGTTCTCCCTCCCCTGCCACAAGCATTGGAGATTGTGTGAGCCTGGTGTCGCTGTGACCTGGTTACAGTGGTAACTAAGCATTGGGGAGATGGGGGGTGGGTAGGGGGGAAATAGACTCATCAGATACTCTGGTGCCAATGTGGCTTCTCCTTCCCTTCCTGTTGAGATGTTAAGAGTTTGGTAGAGTGAACGTCCTTGAGATGGATCCTGGCTTGTGGCAAGAGCTAATTCAGGACACCTGTTAGGGCGTGCAGGATACCTAGCCCCTGCAGGGCCCTTCCTGGGCCTTCCCTCACCCCATGGGTCAGGTAGCTGTGCCCCTGGGAAGCTGGTGCCTCTCCAGAGCTGCCCACGGCAGTCTGCATTTCAGGGTAGCCTTGTTTTGGGGTTCTGGGGCATTTCCTTGCTGGGGAGGGGCCCACCAGGTCACTGGAAGGGCACAAGGAAGACTTGTAGGGACAAGGAGTTTTCAGACCTCTACTCTTGAAGAATAGGAATTGCCCCAAAGTCCTGGAATGCCCTACTGCAGGTCACTGAAGCTCACTTAGTGAACCCCAAAGAGGAGTGAATAAGCCACTGGCTTATTCAGCCTCTCTTTTTACAGTGCTTCCAAAGGATCTTGAATTCACATTCAGAACCATATTTGGCATCTTCTCTCTCCAAATGAGATCCTGCCTAGGGCCCTTCATGGATGACTGGCACCAGCATTTCAACGCCTAGTACCATGAGCCAGAAATCTGGAGGACACCCTGTTGTACCTCCCTCTCTCTGAGCATCCATATCGAATCCACCTCCAGGTTCTGAAAAATCTCTCCGGTGCCGCACTGGAGTCCTGCCACGTCCTGCCATGTCCCCTGCCACTATGCTAGTCAAGTCACCCTCTGCTGACGCCTGAACTCCTATGGTGGTGGCCGAATTAGTCGATCCATATCTGCTCTGGCCCACCTCCACTGCTTTCTCCATCCTCCTGCCTCTCCATCCTCCATTCCAGGGCATTTTTTTCTTTTTTAATGTAAATGTGATTGACCTACAACGTCCTCTGTTAGTTTCTGGTGTACATCTTGATTCTATTTGGTGGTTAGCTTCACTAAGAGCCACTTGGCTGCTTCCTGTGGCTCTTGGGACAGCTCTTCGTGCGGCGCAAAAGGCCTTGCACAGCCGTCTTGTCTCCCTGCTAACTCCGTCCCATGTTGTCCTCTACCATATCCGGATTCTGGTCCTATTCCACCAGTCACTGTTCTGTCCTCCGATGCGTCCTCTCATTCTGTCCTGCCGCAGGGCCCTTGCACATGCTGTTTGCACTGCCTGGAATGTTTTGCTTATTACTCTCTTTACCCTCTGTCCCTCCCATGGGACTGGTACTCCATGAGGGCAAAGGCCAAGGATGTGGAGCAACCCAGATGGAGTTGGCTGCTCTTTGGGGGCCGAACAAGTTGCCAAAATCCTGGCTTCAGCCTAGAGGCAGAGCCCTGAGTTTTAGGATGGAGAATTCCTTCTCACGTGGGCTCTGCAGAGAGAGGCTGGCCCAGAGGAAGCCCAGGTACCGTTTGTGTGTTAGAGTATTGTCTAAGGTTGGCCCTCCTGGCGTCCATCCTCTGAGATCCTTTCTCTTCTGTTTCAGAGCTGCACTAGATAAGGGTACAAATTTTTCGGTCTCCCCCAGTGCAAATGATTGCAGTTTATGGGACTGCTCTGGAGATACGTCAGCACAAATAAGCTTACTCAGACCAGGGTTCCCTCCTAGCTTAGCCATCTTGACGATGCTCCTGTCCTAGGTTTGTGGGTTGGTGTGGCCCCGGGGTTGTGCTCTGACTCGCCTCATTACCTCCACCTTGGCCTGTGAGGCTGTGGTGGGGGCTTTGTGCTCCATCTTCACACAGTTGAAGATCACAGGAGGGTCTGCTAACATCCTTTTTCAGTCATAAAGCTGGACTCCCAAGTGAACTATTCCTCCCCCCCCCACCCCACCCCTGGTTACACCTCTATGCCCCAAGCTGAGAGGAAGTACGATTCAGGGCGGCAGCTTGGAAGAAGCAGGCAGCAGACGTGATCTCTATAACCCAGATGCCAGACAGCATGTCCCACACCCCCGACTCCCTGCCTCTGGGCCTGCTGGGAGAAACCTGCCACACAGCTGCGAAGTTAGCTCTACTGATCTGTTAGCCACATGGAGGATTCCGAAATGATCGTTTTCATATTTTTTAGACCTGGGTGGAAAGCCTACCAAACTACTGAAAAAGACCCTTCAGCGTGTGCCTTTAGGATTGCCCTGGACTCTCGGCTGAGTTGTTTGTGGTTGTTACCTGCCCCAGAGATGCTGGAGGCCTTTGAGCCATGTGTTTAAATAATTCCTTTATTAAGGCCTCCTAATCACATGGTAATAGCTCGCTTCACTTTTTAATTGAACGAGCAGAGCACACACACAGTTAACGGAGGGACATTTTTGTCATTCTTCAGCCTGTGTTTATTTGTAAAACTTCATGTTAGGGAAGTGTTATCTGCAAGTGGTTCTGTGTGCGCTGGGGTGTGAGTCCGCAGGTATGTGGCTTGTTCAAGGCTTGTCCTGCCCACACGACAGTTAAAGCCAGAGGGTGAACACTAGGGCAAAGCTGGGAGTTGTGTGGAAGGAGCCCCTCAGCTCCTCCTCCCCTGGTCACCTGTTGGCTTTGCATAACCTTGTAAATTAGCGCAGGCCCTGGGCCTAGAACAACAGGGGCGTGGGTGGGTAAGAACCACAGATGTTGCGAGTAGGTCCTAATACGGGCTCTCCGAGGTGGCCTCGAGTCTGACAAGGTGGTGAAGGGTTGGTGCCAGCAGGTTTAAGAAAACAAAACCCCAGATCAGGCTGTGGTGTGACTTCGTGCCTCGCTTCCTTTTCACGTCCCTCCCCTGGACTCCTGGCACGTGGTACCTGGCTGTTCTCTCAGACTAGATGATAAGTGACCTCGGGGCAGGACCACTTCTTGCTCCTCGTGAGAGCTGGCTGCCCGAGCTCTGGGCGTGTTCATTTCCAATAGGCACCTTTTAAGGAGCATGACTTAGCTCAGAAAAACCCCCAAGCTATCTGTCTCTAAACTGGGGTGTGTCCCTTTCCCCCTCTGCCTTCTGGGCAAAGGTGAAAGGTGAGATGCTTCAAGTCCGTGTCACAAGGGCCAGCTGCTGACAAGGTGGCAAAGTTTATCATTTTTTAAAAACCTAACTCTACCCTTTGGCTTCTAGTGAAGAGTTTGGAAGGTAGACCAATTCTTTCTAAATCAAGATCCGAGACTCTAAAACCAGAAGAGCAGGCTTGCTAACCTTTACCTGGAATCAGGTGCTTTCTATAATATGTAAAGAGCTTTTGCAAATGCCCAGCACGGCAATAGAACACTTGGCAAAGGAGAGAAACAGGTCACAGTTCGCAGGAACAGCTGCAGATGGCTTGGTAACCACGTGGAAGGGTGCTCACCATCCCTTAATTAAATGCTAATTAAAGTAAGAGCTACTTCTTTACCTATCAGGCGGAGATCAGAAAGTTGGATAATCTATACTGTGTTGGCATCGCTGTTGGGAAACCCAGTTTCCCGTGCAGGTGGAACGACAGGCTGATGGGGCTTCATTCGTGGCAGTTTGTGGTTGGCTGGATGGACGCAGATTGGGTGCACTTCCGTTTCTAGAAGGTCTCTTACTGCTAGAACCACACACACGGGCTGATGGGCTCAAGGATGTTCGTTGTGGCTTGGCTGAATTGTAAAATGTCAAAATAACCTAAATGCACCTTTGTCGGGAACTAGGTGAATGTATTTCACTGTATTCCCAGACGGGGAAATACTATGCACCCATTAACAAGGGTAAATAAATGTGAAGGCAGTTGCCTCTGGGGAGCGGGACAGACTTTGTACTTTTCTGCCCTTTTGAATACTGTTCGCATTTTGTACCCCGTACCTTTGTTTTCGTTGTTGTGAAATAGGCAAAATGGTCAGGGGAGAGGCTCTGATTGTTGATGCAGTCAATGCTTTTTAATTTTTATTTATTTTTTGCCTCTAGAGCCTGACAGCATTATTGAGAAGGCTTCCCACTCGGGCATGATAAACCCCAGTAGGCAGTGGCAAACGCTGAAGCAGAACACAGGGGTTGCCCACTTTGAGTATCAGATCCGCGTCACCTGTGATGACTATTACTACGGCTTTGGCTGCAATAAGTTCTGCCGACCCCGAGATGACTTCTTTGGACACTATGCCTGCGACCTGAATGGCAACAAAACG
This sequence comes from Mirounga angustirostris, assembly GCF_029215605.1. NCBI lineage: Eukaryota > Metazoa > Chordata > Mammalia > Carnivora > Phocidae > Mirounga > Mirounga angustirostris. The sequence continues at coordinate 102,577,768 of NW_026991718.1, forward strand.
TGCATGGAGGGCTGGATGGGCCCAGAGTGTAACAGAGGTGCGTGGGCCTGTCATAACCTGCGTGGGTTATTACCAGCTCTGAGGGGCTGTCGCCGTTGGGGTCAGGTTCTGTCCCCACCCAGCCAAGTGGCTGTCTCAGGTGGGGGGATGGGGAGATGTTTGGGCTGTTCTTCTAGGCCTGAGGCACAAAGATGCTGTTGGTGTCCCCCCCCACCCCACCCCCCGTGTTGGCTGCTACAGCTCACAGCTGTTTCTTCTCTAGAGCATTGGCCTTGGCCAAACAGGCACTCCATGCCCCTTCCCTCCAGCTCACAGTCTGTGAATGACTGGATGGAGGTGCAAAGGCCAGGCACCTCACCCCCGGCCAACCTTCTTGCACTCCATGCTACAGTTCACACTCCAGGGCTTCCTCTGGGATCAAGTGGAAGTCAGACTCCAGCTGAGACCCCCTGCTCAGCTCCTTCCCCTGCCCCATCTGCTGCCTTCAGCCCCCTTCTCCTATACCCAGATCCTTGTGTCAGGCTCTGCTTCTAAGGAACCTGACCCAAAACAGATGCCAAATGGGACAGGGTTAGCTCTTTGCCTGAACTTGTGATCCTGTAGGAAATGACGCCCCTGAGCTCCATGTGGCCTGTGGCGAGCTTTCATGGGGCATCTCGGGGGCCATGGCATTGAGGGGGAAGGGCTGAGTGGTGAACCCGAGCTTTCACACTCGTGTAGAGTTGGACCCATCACAGCAGTGTAAGCTTGCAGATGTGCTGTCCGTTGTCCCAGCCCTTCTACTGGGATTCAGGGACTTAACTGCATAGTCACAGATGTTCACAGCATCATCTGTGGTTTGTACCTTTACAAAGCTTCTAATTCTTAGTAAATGGGTAATTCTCATTGACCAGAGTAGGCCCTCCAAACATGACTGTACTCTGCTTATTTCACCTAATTTGGTAAATTCTTTCAGGATGCACTCAAATTAAAAAGGGAGTTTTTGAATTGTGACTGAAGGGCAGGACAAAGAGGAATTTGCAGGTCTCCTGAGCTTTTCTTAAATCACTAGAGTTTTAAAAGGATGGCATTTCTGGGATCCAAATGAAAGAATTGGCAAATGTACTTAAAGTAGTTGGTGTTCTAAAAATCAGGAACAATTACTTAAAAACCATGTTTAGTATTTTTTACCATCTGTTCAAAAAATTTTTTTTTTTAAATAAAGGAAGCAGAATTGCTTTGCGAGGATACTTTGCAAAAGTACCACCCGACCTGGCCTCTGGATTTAGCCTGCCAAATGAAGTCAGCCTGGTTGGCTTTGTTAGTCCCATGGGATTTTTGAACCATCAGACGTTTTTAGGGGGTGGGGGTGTGGGGGTTAAGGAGGCTGGGACTCCTCTGAATGTGCCCCTCATGGGACAGAGCGGTTGAAATGAGGAGGGATCACAGCTTCTGTTCTTTTGGAGAGGGTGGGAATTGACAGGGAGCAGGATAGCTATTGTTGAGAGAGACTGGATGAAGACCGCCCCCCCCCCCCCCCCCCCCCGCCCACCTCCTCCCATCGACTTGCCTGCATTTTGTCCCTGAGTAGTATCATGTTTTGAAGATCTGCTAGCATGGCCTTGAAATTTAAAGCTGGATTTGCTGTTTGGGCACCTCCCATCTTCCTCTCCTTACAATGGACTTGACATGAGATCTCTGAAAGTTGTGGATTTTGTAGGCTTAATGTGCTAGGCCATTCTCATGATGGTGGTGGTGCAAGAAACAGTGTGCTTGACTCATCTGTGTTTGTTTTGTTTTGTTTTGTTTTTACAGCTATTTGCCGACAGGGCTGTAGTCCCAAGCATGGGTCTTGCAAACTCCCAGGTGACTGCAGGTAAATGACTAAACTTTTTTTTTTTTTAATCCTTTAATGCAAGAGGGGGACTGAATTTATTGTGAATATGCCTCTTTTTCTTTGGAGGGCAAGAAAGCTTAAAAAAAAAAAAGTCAAATAGGCACATCCGAAGCTTATTAAATTATACCAGCTGTCTGGTGGAATGTGCGCACTTCTCTCTTGGAAGAGAAAAAACTCTTATGGGCATAGTTGGTGACGTCATGTATTAACTGTTCTGTAAATTGATAACACGTTTTTATAATCTTCCCCTTAAAGTGCTAATGGATGAGATGGAGGGATGTGGGTTTCTTTGCGTCTGTCTCCTCTCCCAACCTGGTTTTCCGTCTCCCAGCCCTCCCCCACTTTTCCCATCACTAGGGGACAGCGGAGCATTCTTTAGAACGGGATTAGTACAATCTCCTGGCCCCTTTGCAGGCGGGAGCCGGCCGGTGCTGAGAGGTTAATGGCTGCGCTGGAATCTTGTCAGTTGAGCCTGATGAATGTAGACTTTTGCTGCCGGCCTTTGAAGTCTGGTCTTTTATGGTCCCGGACAATGCAGAAGCCAAACAGAGACCCACCCCGACTGCTTCATGATTACAGTTTTTGGAACCTTCTTGAAACGTACACTATGCCCATTTGGGAAAGGCTTGTTTCAGGAAACGGCGTTGGTGTCCGTGGCATTCTGACACAATCTCACACTTTACTCTCCCTCCTCCCAGATCTGAAGGATTAGCACATCTAGTGTGACACTGAAAGGGTCCTTGGGGCCTATCACTTGTGCCCCAGAAGCCACCCTGGTTTGAGCCACGGGAGGCCTACAAAACCGTCTAAACCAGTGCATCTCAAACTCACGTTACCCGGAGCTCTTAAGATGCAGAGCCTGAGTCCACAGGTCGGGGTGGGCCCGAGTCTCTGCATTGCTAACGCGCCCCCCAGTGACACCACTCTTGCTGGTAGGACCATACTTTGGGAATTGCTGCCCCAAACCTCAGTGCCCACGTCGCTAATTCCCCGATTTAACAGAGGAGCTGTCGAAATGCAGATTCCCGGGTGCCACCCCACACCCACTGAATCCCAGGCCAGGGTTTGGCCCAGGAATCTGCATTTTGGTGAGCCCACCAAATGATCGTGCTGCTCCGTGTATCTGGAGGACTTCTGCTTTACAGAGAATTCTCTGGGGTCTTTACTTTGCGTCTCCACCACCGCATCTGTTCCCCTCCTGTGCAGCGGGAGGGCACTGGGCTCTGAGGCCTGACACTGAAGAACTAAGAACTAAGGCAGCTGGAAGTAAAATAAAACCAGGGTGACCTGGAACGGTCTCTTCCTCCACTTGAGAGAGAAGTTTATTTTCTGGAAGGCTGTGGGGGTTCGCCTACTAAGCCGCACTGGTGGCCACTGAGTGTCGTATTTGACAGCGTTGCTGTCAAAGTTCGAGCAGGAATCCACCTGCCTTCACCCTTCTTAATTAAGGGTGTTCTAGAGAATGTCAGATCGGCAGCGTTATTAGCGACTCTGGGCCCGCTCCCCGCTCAGATGAGTATCAGTGGAGGCCGACCGCGATTTCTGCTACTGTCATCAGAATGGGCAGGCCACTGCGCAGGGGAGGGCCCTCCCAGCCAGAACAACAGGCTTTGTTTCCAGAATTTAGCCCTTTCTCTTTCGAAGTCTCCCCTCCCACTCCCTGCCCAGACACGCACCAGTGCCCTTATTTACTTAAGGTGCGATTTTCCCACACGTCATTTGCATAGTCTCCCAGCCCATCTTGTTCTGCCTACCTTGAAAGAAAATCAAAAAACCTTCTAGCTGAGGAAGTTCAGGTTGCGTCCTGCTCCAGAAATAGTTGAGTGGCGAGTTACCTGTAAGTTGTCTTATGGGTTATGTATTACAGAAGCAGTGGGTTTTTGTTTTCGTTTTGTTTTGTTTTTAATCCCCACATGAGAAAACTTCACTGGTTTTGTTGTTCCCAAGTAGACTTAGATTCCTTCTCCTGGGTGCACATGCTTGCTTTATTGCAAGCCTGCCAATAATATCAAACTTAATGATGAATCATCGTATGAGGAAAGTCACTTCAAATTCTCATGAGAACCTTAATCATATATTATTAAACTGGGATAACTTTGTGGATGCCTCTTTTAGGGTCAGTATTTTTATTTGTTTTCTTTTGAAGTCATCCATGGCCTCTTGTGGTTTCTTCTTTATGCTTGGGGATCCAGCTCTCATTAATTAAGAGGTGAGGTTGGGTCCTCAGCTGCCTTTTCTTGCTTTTATTAGGCAAATTGAAGAGGTGTAGCCATCCATAATTTGGAAGGGAGTTAGAGAACACAGTAAATACTGCTATTTCCAAATCAGTTCCCTCTTAATAGCTTTCAAGCTAAGATAATCTTTTACTGAATGAAACCCCTTCCCCCAAGTCCCGCTAACTTGAGTGTCCCCACTATTTAAAAAAAAAAAAAAATTCGGTAGAAATTTTTTTTTTTCTTACTGCTCTGAATGGTCACGGTCATTTAGGCTGCTGTTCTGTTTTACATAAAGCCAAACCCTCCGTCTGATTCAGTTTAAACCACACATTCTGGGGGTTCTTTGAATTGGGGTGTGGACAGCTTGTTTGTGGAAGTTAGGAAGTGGTTAGTCAGTGTTCTCAGGGGTTAAGTTGACTCTTGGCCATGGGTGATTAGCTATTAGCTGGATCCCTATAATTTTCCCAGGATAAGAATTTGCTAGCCTGCCTCTGGCTCTCTGGAAACGGAAAGCCTTCCCTTCTTGAGGGTGCTTGTTTTCCAACGTTACAGCTGAGTGGCTCGGGCTGGGGGAGGGTGCTGGTCGTTCTCACTGTGGCTTTTCCCAGGTCCTGTTCTAGAAATGCTCTGCCCATCCCTGTTCCATGCTCATCCCCACCATCCCCGGGCTTTCTCCTGTTTGTCAGAGCTCGAGTTTTGAGAGGGCAGTCAGAGTTTCCCAGGGTTTGAAACTTGAGGGTAGGGTGGCGGAGGCTCTGCCCTCTCACCCACCCCAGGTGAAGGTTTATGTTTGTGTTTTTGTTTGGGGATCAAAGGCACCATTTGGCCTCAAAAGAGTCCAATTAATGAGGCACTTATAAAGGAAATTTGACTCTGTTCCCCAATACTAGATAAACCGAGTTGACCTCCCCCCGCCCCAAAGTGAGAAATAACTATAAAATGAATTAGCGTAAGCAGCCCTGGTAGTGGGTCATAAATTATCTATGGGATTGGTTCCAAGTGCTGTGGCTTCCCTCACTCTCCTGCAGAAGTGGGTTCCGAGATCTTCGCCGCCTCTTTGCCAGAGGAGGGTGCCCCCTTCCCCCGCTTGTTTGATTCATCGGGAGGCGGCTTCCTGCCGCCCTGGGTGTCTTGTTGCATTTTTTGAGCACTGGGGTCGTGACTTGCTGTTTAGACAAAGAGCCAGGCCGCCTTTGCGAAGACTGTCACACGGCTATTGTCACCCGAGAGTCCTTCCGTGGCCTCCGTAGCTGGCTGGGCCCTGAACTGATTTATTCCACGCCCCCACCCTCGCCCAGCCCTGTGAGCCTGAGAAGAGAGTGGCTTTGTGAGGGCAGCCCCCGCCGGCCTCTCCCCAGACAGCTCTGCTTTTGTCGTGAGTCGCCTGGGAGGGGACCTCAGCCCAACCACCGAAAATGTTTGTTTAGACGGAGCCCCCGCACAAACCTTGCAAGTCTGACTGTCCTGTTACTGAAAATGAAACAAGACCAGAAAGGCCTGGACTTCTTAGCCTTGCATTTAAAGGGCACAGATCTCCCCGAACGTTGTAAGGACTAAAGGGGGGGTGTGCTGTCTGTCCCCAGGTGCCAGTACGGCTGGCAAGGCTTGTACTGTGACAAGTGCATCCCGCACCCTGGGTGCGTCCATGGCACCTGTAACGAGCCCTGGCAGTGCCTCTGTGAGACCAACTGGGGCGGCCAGCTCTGCGACAAAGGTACGCACCTCGGGGACCAGACCCTGGGGCAGGACAGGGGCTGCGGGAGACGCCGGAGACCTTAAGGGGTGGGGCGGCCGTAATCGGGTTTTTTCTTTTTATTTTTATTTGTAGGGGTTTTCATTCTGAATCTGTTAGAGTTTGCCTTTCACGCCGTGGTTTGGGATCTTTTTTTCTGGTTGGTGGGGGTGGGGTGGGGGCAGCGCTGGGAACATGGCAGCTCGGCAGCCTGTACTGTCCGCTCTGAGCCACTGCCGTCCGGGGGTCTCTGGCAGATCTCAACTACTGTGGGACCCGCCAGCCCTGTCTCAACGGGGGAACCTGCAGCAACACGGGTCCCGACAAGTATCAGTGTTCGTGCCCTGAGGGCTATTCAGGATCCAACTGTGAAATTGGTAAGTGGTCCAGGCGGACCGAGAGCCCTTCGTTTAATTTTTGGGTACGCTCAGCTTAAAAAATAACAACACTCTTGAGGATTCGTAAAAAGATGAAAATAGCCTCCAGAGTGAAGACTTGCCATCCCAGCAGTTCTGTGGGTCTTCGAGGCTTCCTTCAAGCAGCGCGAGGGTCTCCGGCGATGCTGCCTAGCGTGGGGGGTGGGGTGTTTGCCGCGCGGTGACCCGGGCTCGGAGATGCCCTGGAATGTGGCTGGAGACACTCGGGGTCAAAGAGGCCTTCCTGTCTTCCCTAGACGCAGCAGGGTTATAGCACGTGCTTGCTTTCATTTTTTCGAAGCGAGCTTGAGCTGGTGGTGGCCCAGGCATTGGGACTTGGCTGCGGGGAGAGGACATAGGTAGCCACAAGCGGGAGTCCCTTGCTGACTGCCCTCCTGGTTTTCACAGCGGAGCACGCCTGCCTGTCTGACCCCTGCCACAATAGAGGCAGCTGCAGGGAGACCTCACTGGGGTTTGAGTGTGAGTGTTCTCCCGGCTGGACGGGCCCCACGTGTTCCACAAGTAAGTCTGGGCTTTGGCCTGGGTCTTTTCCAGGGGATCGCTGTATCAAGTGTTGGGGTGGGGGCGGGGACCTGGGCTGGGTTCATTGTCAGGTCTCCGTGATGGGTCTGTCTTGGTGGGAGGGGTGTCCGGTGGGTCTGGCTTGGGCTTCCAGCCTTTACACTGGAAGTCTCCGGGCGCTCTCCCCCTACCGCGCTAAGTTAGTATGTGTGGCGGCTACTGGGAGAAACTTCTCCATGGGACACCTCTGTCCCTCTTGTGTGCTTCTCGTGTGCTCCCTGGAGCTCTGCCTCCATGGAATCGAGTCCTAGTTCTTCTCCTTGCCGCCATGGAGACTCGGCTGCCCGCAGGGGAGGCGGTCACTCCTGAATTTGGTCGGGGGTGTAGGTGGCCCCAAAAGAGGGACCTAGGCTAGGGAGTTGTCATGGCTGCGAGGCCTGGCTGCACATCAGAACCACTGGGGTGCTGGACAGTACAGATGTGGGGTCCGCAGTCTCTCTTCAGGATTGGGGAGTCCACATTCTGTAACAAGCACCTGGGCTTCTGAGGTGCAGCCGGGCCTGAGGAGCACTGTCGGTAGGACCCTGAGAGCAGCATGCCTGGTGAAGAATGTGGGTTCCGGGGTCGGGGCACCGGGGCTGGTACTGTCACCCTGCCTGCCTCTTGGGGAACTGGTCTTTACCTCCCCGGGCCCTGTTTAGACGGGGCAGGAGCAATTGCCATCCCCTACGGTTGTGAAGAACCCACGAGCAAGTTCACAGAGAGAGCCTGATCCTTTTTAAGTGGGCAGCAGATGAATGAAGAGGCCACTATAGTCCCATGCAGAAGTACGGGGGTGGGGACCCCAGCTATGTAATTTGGGGAGAACTCTGTGAGCAAATGAGATGAAGTTTCCTACCAGTAAAGACGACTTATTTTTCCTTACCTCTTCTTAGCTACCCCTGAGCCATGCGGAAACTTTTCTTTTAAAAATACAGAGTAAGCAGAGCAAGATGTCCCATGTTCCCGGTGGGTCGATGCTCTGGGGATCCAGCTGGCTTTCCCTGCTGCTTAGGTCGGGGATTAAATGAACTGGGGCAGTGGAGGATTTAAAGCTAAAATCAGGCCTTATCGTCATAGCAGTCACTTACAGCAGGTGTCTGGCCCTTAAGTGAAGGCCCCTCATGTGAGGGTTGGCATTAAATTATCTAATTGTCAAACAGACGGAGATTAAATTGCCAACCCTTTTCCCTTTTGTCCAACAGATATTGATGACTGTTCTCCAAATAACTGTTCCCACGGGGGCACCTGCCAGGACTTGGTTAATGGATTCAAGTGCGTGTGCCCACCCCAGTGGACTGGCAAAACGTGCCAGTTAGGTAAGGAAATTCCTGCACCAAGGTTGGCTTTGAGGACCCGAGCTGTTAGGGAAGATGAGCATGTGGCTAGTGGTGTGAGTTTGCACACCATCATACTGAAAAGTAATTTATTGTCAAGAGTCCAGCGGGCCTGGGAGAGAGAACTCGAATACAAATGGCCTAGCTCTTTTAGGCCCTGTGGGAAAGTCGTGGGATTCCTTGAACCATGTCTATCGTCTGTCCGAGGAGTGTTCAGCTGGGTTCCAAACGGGGATGGTCTCATGAGGAATGAGCTGTCTGCATTCTTCCTGCCACATTTAAATCCCAGCAACTAGGCTGCGGCGAGTTTCGCACAGCAATGCCTGGTGGCTTTCTGCTCTCCTGTTGGGGGCCAGTTGTTAACCAGCAGCCGGAAAGTTATCAATTAGCATTCCTTATTGGGTAGTGGCTAGGGAGAGGGATCAGCTGTTCAAAGTAGTGGGAACCTAGTATCTGTGATTTAGCTAGGTTATTAAAATGTCTCCCGGTTCAGAGAAACTATCGATAGGGTGTTTTGTGTGTGGGGGTGGGGGTAAATTTCCATTTCTCACTGCCCCTCCACATTTTCTTTCAGATGCAAATGAGTGCGAGGCCAAACCTTGTGTAAATGCCAAATCCTGTAAGAATCTGATTGCGAGCTACTACTGTGATTGCCTCCCGGGTTGGACGGGTCAGAATTGTGACATAAGTGAGTACCTTTGTTTCGATTTTGATTTTTGTGGAACTTGGGTATTGAAGGCTTTCTCAGCCCGTATGTCAGCTCCAGCTCGAAGACTTGAGTGGTAAAAGGAAAACCTCGGAGAGGCAGTGTTTTTGGAGAGGGAGTGATTAGTCTGCACTGCACATGAAAACATGGCACTTTATCAGGCTCATTAGCCGGTAAAACAGCCATATGCTGATAAGGTGGCTAAAACAATGATGTGAAGTTTCACTCGCTCAGTCTGGTGTGATGAGGGAGGAGTCCCACCCAGTGTAATAACCTTATGTCAGGGGAAGCACACAGGAAATCTGATTTGAGGTTTTTATCTGTCCTGATCGGAGAACGCTTTTCAATTAAGCCCAATTTCAATGTAAATTGCCTCTTTAATATGATTTGTTTATTTTTCAGATATTAATGACTGCCTTGGCCAGTGTCAGAATGATGCCTCCTGTCGGGTATGTAAATCTTGGCTTAAAATGAAAACCTTACTGACACGAATCTGTGTATGTGACCCTGGGAGGGCTCTGTCCCTCTGAGATTAAAAAAGGCAGGTGAAAAGTGATTCTCTGGAAGTTTCACTTGGGCTCCTGTTAACCGCCACCCCCCCTCCCCCAGCCTCCTGGGAGCCATCCCAAAGGCATGCACTTGGAAATTCCTCTCACACATTTCGAGAGGCTGGGCACTAAGCGATTTCAGTGGATCATTGGAACCCTGGCAGTCATGCTGGACTGTCACAGCCCTGTGTTCGTGGAGTACAGAGACAAAAGCATGTGTTTCTCCCCCTTCCTTCTCCTCTTGCAGGATTTGGTTAATGGTTATCGCTGTATCTGTCCACCTGGCTATGCAGGCGATCACTGTGAGAGGGACATCGATGAATGCGCCAGCAACCCCTGTTTGAATGGGGGTCACTGTCAGAATGAAATCAACAGATTCCAGTGTCTGTGTCCCACTGGTTTCTCTGGAAACCTCTGTCAGGTGAGCGGTGCTAGAACCTCCAAAGGCCAAGTTTCTACAGCAGAGCTCCCTCTTCCCCATCCTCTTGCCCCCCACCGTCCCCTCCCTCCCCGCCACCCCATCCCCTCCTGACTCTGTGGAGTCGCCATGAAGTCTGTTACCATCCAGGGACCAGGGACTGCTGCTAGGTGAATGCAGGTGGAAGGACAGCGAGGAGTGGTTTTCCTCATAGTGTCAGCAGCCTGTCGATTTGACTCTGTGCCCCCGACTCCGAGCTCTCCCACTCTGCCCCGTTTTGCCCGTGTGTCCCTGGACGGTCTCTAGGACGTACCTGTGTATTATGTAGGGTGTTCTCCTAATGGCAGGAGGTGAAGGGGTCCGATTCCAGTGCCTCCTGCCCCAGAGCAGTTCGAGTCACACCTGTTTCCTTTCCCCCTTCCCTGCTCCGTGCAGCTGGACATAGATTATTGCGAGCCCAATCCCTGCCAGAATGGCGCCCAGTGCTACAACCGTGCCAGTGACTATTTCTGCAAGTGTCCCGAGGACTACGAGGGCAAGAACTGCTCCCACCTTAAAGACCACTGCCGCACGACCCCCTGTGAAGGTACCTCCCCCACCTGCCGTCCAGGCTGGCCTCCAAGGTGCCCTCTTGCCCCAGGTGCCACTGCCCCCTCGATGTTCTCAGAAGCCATGTAGGTGAGACTGGAGGCCCCTAACCTGACCACTTAGGGAAGCCAGAGCATGTGGAAGCCATCTCTTCAGGCCCGCTGGTGGGAGAACCACGTCCACACGTAGCCCAGGGGAGAGCACGCCTCATCTGGGGTGGGCTGATGTGCAGCACTGAAACATTCCTCAAAGCAGCGCTGCCAGAACCTTCTGCGGCCGTAGAAATGTCTGTTCTCTGCACTGTCTCATGGCTGCTGTTAGGGGACGTGGCTTTACAGATTCTGTGTCCTTCCCGCTTGCTCAAGTCTGATTACACAGGAAGTATAGCTGGTCCTGCTTCCTTTAGCAAGCTTCTGCCAGACTGAGATGTCATAGGGAGGAGGAGAGGGGCCCACAGACACGTAGGCTTCTTAGCCACCTAGGGGGAAAATGCCTGGAAAAAAAGAAAACTTCTGTCTGCCTGGAGTCTCAGTTTGGCCTGTCACAGTGTGATGTGGCCCACTGTCTGAGTCTTGGCCCCCGAGGTGCCTCTTGATTTCTTACCTTCCTTAGCCGAAGGGTGCCTGTCTCCAGGAAAGCAAGCTTGGCGTAGGTCCTTGGCTTAGGAATGCCGTGTCTTAGGGGTCCTTGGCCGTGATCTGATCCCGCGTCTGTCTTCTAGTGATTGACAGCTGCACAGTGGCCATGGCTTCCAACGACACGCCCGAGGGGGTGCGGTATATTTCCTCGAACGTCTGTGGTCCCCACGGGAAGTGCAAGAGTCAGTCGGGAGGCAAATTCACCTGTGACTGTAACAAAGGCTTCACTGGAACGTACTGCCATGAAAGTAAGACCCCTCTTCGGGGAATGGGGCTGGGTGCGCCCCTCCCCCCCTGCCTCTGCCCAGCTCGGGGAGCATCTGAGCTTGAGTCGCTTTAGTCAGAGACCAGTGAAGGCTTACCATTGCATCTAGGACCTGAGACCGAGTTGTGTTTAAGTTATGAGATCACTGACACCTTGACCCTTCGGCACGCTTATGTTCTGGAATCTTACTAGTTTGGTTGGTCCCACTTTTCTGTAGGAGTTTTCTTCCCCACTCCCACCAAGTAGCTTAGCCTACGAGGCATTAAATAAAACAGACTGGAGGCTTCTGCCTGATAAGCTGCCTGTTGAATTCAAGAAAGGGTCCTGATGGAGTTGAGAGTGTTGAGGTGCCCCCTGGCCCCTCATTTTCTCAGGAGGTGGCCTTGGGACCAGTGCCTGGCTATGGCATTGGGTGTTCTTTATTCACCAGTGTTTGTGTCTTCATTTCACAGATATTAACGACTGTGAGAGCAACCCCTGTAAAAATGGCGGCACCTGCATCGATGGGGTCAACTCCTACAAGTGCATCTGTAGTGATGGCTGGGAGGGGGCCTACTGCGAAACCAGTGAGTGTGTGCTCTTTCTGGGCCAGACAGCTCTGGGACGCCGGCGGGGGGGAGGGGAGAGAATCCTCATGGGAGGCTTGTCTTTTTTTTTTATGGGAATGAGACCGTGAGACCCCAACCGTTCTTGGCATGGGATAGCAGTGCCTGCGTCCTGTTAGTACGTGTGAATGCCGAGGAAGCCGGGGGGAGGAGCTTCGGGGGAGGAGCTGTGGCAGCAGACTGTAATTAGGATAAATAGGCCCCGCTTGCAGAGAAAGTAATCCTCTTTCTGTTGCGATCGTAATTTGTGCCTGTCCTGACGTTAACTTCCATGGGAACGACAGAGGCCTGTCCCTGTCCTGCCACCTTGGGGTGTCACAAATAACCCAGTTGAGGGTTCCTTTACTCCTGGAGAAGATGGAAGGCGTCGAAGTCCCAGGATTGCTCAGCTGGTCTTGGACCGTGGGGTGGAGGTGGCCTTAGGAAGGGTGCAGCTCTTACATGCCGTGAACAGTTCTGGAAGCTTCTTGAGCTGGGCATCTCCTCTTTGATCCTAGATATTAATGACTGCAGCCAGAATCCTTGCCACAACGGGGGCTCGTGTCGTGACCTTGTCAATGACTTTTACTGTGACTGTAAAAATGGGTGGAAAGGAAAGACCTGCCATTCGCGTAAGTGGTAGCTGGCTGGGAGGAGCCCCCTCCACGGTCCCCCTCCCCACGGTCTCCCCCCCCCACCCTCTGTCTCCTGTGAGGGGGCTGGCCAGGGGCTCACACGAGGTCCCCCTCCTCCAGGTGACAGCCAGTGTGACGAAGCCACCTGCAACAACGGTGGCACCTGCTCTGACGAAGGGGACGCTTTCAAGTGCATGTGTCCTGGAGGCTGGGAAGGGACGACCTGCAACATAGGTAGCTTTCTGCCCCACGCGGGGTTGGCTGTGGGCGTGGCCATCTCAACACCTAGGACTGTTGTTGTGGTGGGTCCGGTTCTTGGCTCCCTGAACTGTCCTTGGATCCTCAGGGAGGTGGTCTTGTCTGTTCTTGTCTTGTAGCCCGAAACAGTAGCTGCCTGCCCAACCCTTGCCATAACGGGGCCACCTGTGTGGTCAACGGGGACTCCTTCACATGTGTCTGCAAAGAAGGCTGGGAAGGGCCCATCTGTACTCAGAGTGAGTGTCCCCCTGCCCCACGCGCCTTGAACTCTGTGAGGGCTGCAGGAGCACAGCCTGACAGCCTCAGGGACTGGCGATGGAAACCAGAAGCAGAGCTGTTTGATGTCTGCTTCTGCATCACCTGGGTCTGTTCTAACGCACTTGATGGACTGCAGCCCTGACCTGGGCATGAGAAAGTCGCCGAGGAGATAAGTGGAGACAGATGGTGTCTCGGTTCCCAGCGTGGGTCTGACCGGCAGCCTGTCTCCTTCCATTCTCACAGCCCCCTGCCTGCCCTGAGCGGGGCCTCTTCCTGTGTAGTGTCCCACGGCACAGGGAACAAACGGGTGGTGCGGGCCTGGTTCCAATTGAACGGAGGTCTTCAGCGCCTTTTGCTGGTGTAAACTACAGCTCTGTCGTATGGGTATTAGGGAAATAAGGGGGGTTTCTACTTAGGGTTAAAACTGCTTTGCCTGGTGAAGGCCTCGGTATATTAAGTTGTCTTTTTACTTTTCAGATACCAATGACTGCAGTCCTCATCCCTGGTAAGCATGACTACCTTCGAAGCCAGCCCTTGTTGGCCACAGCATGCACAGGCATCCCCCAGGGATCTTGTCTAGAATGCAGGTTCTGCTGCAGGAGGTCTGGGTGGGGCTACAGACCCTGCCTAACAAGCGCCCAGGTGATGCTGGTCCTGCTGGTCCGTGGACCACACTTTAATTAGCCGGCTGTGTCTCCATTGCAAGCCGTGATTCTCCACCTGGGCTGTGCACGAGGCTCACCAGGGGAGCTTTTAGAAGTCCCAATGCCTGGACTGCAACGGAGACCTGTGATTGAGACTCTTTGGGGGTGGGACCCGGGCGCCATTATTTTTAAAGCTCCCCAGGCAATGGGGATTGCGGCCGGGGTGAGAGCCTTCGAAAGTAACTGGCATGGCTCCCTGTGGTGAACTGGCTGGTGGAGTTGTGGAGTCCATGGATCCGTGGATTGGGCGGTCGGTAACTGAGGCAGTCTTTGCTTTCTTCTTAGTTACAACAGTGGCACGTGCGTGGATGGGGACAACTGGTACCGGTGTGAGTGTGCCCCCGGTTTTGCTGGACCTGATTGCAGAATAAGTAAGGATCGGCCCGATATACTTTCGCCAGTGGTGTTCTTTCCCCTAACTCCGACACTTTTTCATCTTGAAAATGGTTAAGGTCACTGATCCCTTTAGCCCTGAGAGGCACATAACCTCCCACCCCCACTGGGCTGAAAACAGCCCTGGCTGGAACCTCCCAGGTACCTGCTGGTCCTTCCCCCGGTGGCACAGCCAGCCCTCTTCTAGCGGAGGGAGTACCAGCCACAGAATTGGATGATTAATCTAATTCTGAGGCCCCAAGGAAACCATGCTTTTCCCCATGACTGCCCTGGGATTATGGGCAAGTGGACATTAGCCACAGAAAATAGAGCTAACGGCAGTGGATGGGACTAGGGTTGTGGTTTCCAAAGGTTTGATCAGGCCTTGGTGAAATGATTAAAATAGGAGACATGCAATATCGTTTTTCAGGGTGCTTAAAGTCTCTTTATTTTGAGCCTTTTCCTACTTTTTTATATGCCCTTTAGTTTGGGGGGGGGAGTGATACCTGTATTTGTTGTTGTTATTCTCATCCCCAAATTATTTGAAATTTTACTAGTGCTTGAGATCCCTAAGTCTGGGACTGACTGGTCTTCAGCACTAAGTTGGGATAGATTTGGTCTATTCCATGTTTCTAAATTGTGTTGGCAAGCTGTTACCTTGGCCCACTGCCTCTTTTTGTAAATAAAGTTTTATTGGCACACAGCTACTCCTTTATGTACTGTCTAAAGCTGCTTTTATGCTACAACAGAGTTCCATAGTCATGACAAAGCCCACATGGCCCGCAAAGGTTAAAATATTTGACCCTTTCCAAGAACTTTGCCAGCCCTTGTTCTGAGTTGTATTATCTGATAAAAAGCCTATTTAATCAAATATTGCTGCCTCCTGAACTGACTCTCAGCTGCTCAAAAGTCAGGCTAATGATGATTGGTGAGGGGCAGTGATTAGGGGTTTTTGGGGTACTGATCGGTACCTTTATTTGGGTGCTGGTTACATAATTCATCAAGCTTATGCTTACGGTTTGTATGCTTTTCTGGCTTATATGAGGTGAGTAAAAACTTAGAAAAAACATCATTGCTTCCCACTGGAGCCTAAACTTGATCTCCATTTTCCCTAGACATCAATGAATGCCAGTCCTCCCCGTGTGCCTTTGGGGCAACCTGTGTGGATGAGATTAATGGCTACCGGTGCATCTGTCCCCCAGGGCACAGTGGTGCCAAGTGCCAGGAAGGTATGTGGGTCAGGCTGCAGCTGCTAATGGGTCTTGTGGGGTGAGCAGGCACTACAGTCACTACAGTTACCCTTTGATCCCGAGTGGGCACTGTGCTAAAGGAAGAGAACATGGAGGGGGTATGCAGAGGGGGCCACAGGGACTGGGGAAACTGAAGGGGTCCCCTACAAAGAGGGAAGCTGTTTTCAGCCCAACTCTTGGGCAGTGTTGCTGTGTGACAAACCATCCCAAAACGTGGCTTAGAGCAGGCATTGAATTGTCCTGCTCGTGGGCATGCAGGGCAGGCAGAGTGAGAATGTGCTGCAGGCTGGGCTCTGGTCTGTTCTGTGTGCTTCCTCACCCTCCTTGGACCAGCAGCCGTATCTGGCAAATGGCGGGCTTGCAAGAGGCCAAGCCCAACTGTGAGAGACTCTGCTCACATCACTTATCCGAAGGCTGCACTGGCCCAGCCAGGTGGTCATGTGGCCACGTGCAAAGGCAGCAGGTGAGGGAAGGAGACCTGTTGTCCCATGGCACAAGGCAGAGGTATAATCCTTCCCTAACAGGGAGTGAAGAAGAGAGCGTGGTCTATAGAAAAGGAAACCCCTTCCACTTAGGCATCCTACCTTTCAGTTTCAGGGAGACCCTGTATCACTATGGGGAGTGTGATACCGGACGGGGCCAAGTGGGACGATGACTGCAATACCTGCCGGTGCTTGAACGGAAGGATCGCCTGCTCCAAGGTAGAGCATGAGGGCCTCCACAGCTCACCTGCGTTCTGGAGTTGCTGCCGGGTGCTTCTCCTGAGCTGCATGCTCCATCTCCCTCTCCTCTTCCTCTCCAGGTATGGTGTGGCCCTCGACCTTGCCTGCTCCACAAAGGGCACAGCGAGTGCCCCAGTGGGCAGAGTTGCATCCCGATCCTGGATGACCAGTGCTTCGTCCGGCCCTGCACGGGTGTGGGCGAGTGTCGGTCTTCTGGTTTCCAGCCCGTGAAGACCAAGTGTACCTCTGACCCCTACTACCAGGAGAATTGTGCCAACATCACATTCACCTTCAACAAGGAGATGATGTCACCGGTATGGAACAACATCTTTTTTAGTTTGGAATGAATGGCGGTGTGTGTCTGCTAGTTCCAAAGCAGGAGCATCCCCAGCTAGGATCTTGTTCTCCTTAGCTTAAGTTCCTAACTTCCAAGGAAACATCAGCCTTTTCTTTTTTTTTTCCCCCCCCCCTTCCAATATCTTACATGTATGGTTTTTAAATGTGATTCTAGGGTCTCACCACGGAGCATATTTGCAGTGAATTGAGGAATTTGAATATTTTAAAGAATGTTTCTGCCGAATATTCAATCTACATTGCTTGTGAGCCTTCCCCTTCTGCGAACAATGAAATACACGTGGCCATCGTAAGTATGAGGCCCAGTCACACTCCATTACGTGATTGCAGGGTGGTTCACAAACCACAGTTAGCCACTCTCCAAATAGAGTGAGGACGCTGAACCCGAGCTTGGCACATGCGTTCAGTAACTCAGTAACGGCTACTGTGGAATGTCGCCCGGCCCCTGCATCTGACCGTTCTCCTTTTTCCAGTCTGCCGAAGACATACGGGATGATGGAAACCCTATCAAGGAGATCACCGACAAAATCATAGATCTTGTTAGTAAACGTGATGGGAATAGCTCGCTTATCGCTGCCGTGGCCGAAGTGCGAGTGCAGAGGCGGCCTATGAAGAACAGAACGGGTAGGTGGCAGGTGGGGACACTCCCCTTGAGGGAGGACTATCCGATCTCGGTTCACCATCCAGCAGGTGGGGCATTAGCTGACAGTTTCCCCTCTTGAGGACCACCCCCGCCCTCCCCCTCTCCAGCTGCCCCACTATTTAACTGGTGAAAAAAAATGGGCCAGCTGCCATGTGCAAGATCCTATGATGATGGGTAGAGGTACCTTTTTTCCCTGGTGCCAAGCTGTGCTCTCGGAAGCTGGCACCCCTGTAGAACATGCACTGTCTCTAGATCCACTGCAAAGCCCTAGGGCAGAGCATTGCTGCGCCTTGAGCTCGTGGCTGGGCAAATCCTGCTGTGTGGCATTCCGGTGTCGTGGGACAGCCCGGCCTAAGCACTGGGAGACACAGGCTGGATAGGCAGCCCGATGGCCCTGTGGGACATCCACACTCCCCTTCTGACCACCGTTGTTCTAGCGAGGCGAGAATATGGGACATTTGAGCTGTGCATGCTCAGATCGGGTTGCCGGTAATGCTGAAAACCAGATCCTCGAATGAGCTGCTTCCCGAGGAGCCGGGAGCCTCGAGGGCGGCTGCTGCGCCTGGTCTCTGGGGAGAGAGGTGTCAGGGTCCCCAAGGGCCCTGGTTCTGTACTTATCAAGCTGTGAAGTGACAATATGGGGTTGTGAAAAGAGACTTGTCCCCATGGCACCCCTTTTAGGAATTACGGGCAGGAGCACACCACTGCTGGTATTCTTTTGTTCGTGTGATGGCTTTTATTTTTTTTTTTTGAGAGTTAATTGGTTTCGTGCCCGCCTTACAGATTTCCTGGTTCCTCTGTTGAGCTCCGTCTTAACTGTGGCTTGGATCTGTTGCCTGGTGACGGCCTTCTACTGGTGCGTGCGGAAGCGGCGGAAGCCCAGCAGCCACGCTCACTCGGCCTCCGAGGACAACACCACCAACAACGTGCGGGAGCAGCTGAACCAGATCAAAAACCCCATCGAGAAGCACGGGGCCAACACGGTCCCCATCAAGGATTACGAGAACAAAAACTCCAAAATGTCAAAAATCAGGACACACAACTCTGAGGTGGAGGAGGACGACATGGACAAGCACCAGCAGAAAGCCCGGTTTGCCAAACAGCCGGCGTACACGCTGGTAGACCGAGAGGAGAAGCCCCCCAACGGCACGCCAGCCAAACACCCAAACTGGACAAACAAACAGGACAACAGAGACCTGGAAAGTGCCCAGAGCTTAAACCGGATGGAGTACATCGTATAGCAGACAGTGGGTGCTGCCGCCGCTAGGTAGAGTCTGAGGGTGCTGGGGGCTTGTAGTTCTTCAGCTGTTGTGTCCTAGTCCAGGCTGAGGCTGTCGTTGACTTAGAACCCTGTGTTAATTTAAGTTCTGACAAGCTGGCTTACACTGGCAATGGTAGTTTCTGTGGTTGGCTGGGAAATCAAATGCTGCATCTCACAGCTATGCAAAAAACCAGTCCAAAGTGCCCCGGCACACGGCCCCCCACAGCCGCCAGCTCTGGGACCAGGCTCCCCGGAGGTCGCCCGGCCCCTGGGCCTTGAGCTCCCAACTTCTGCCAGATGTCCCGATGGTGATGCAGTCTTAGGATCATAGTTTTTATTTATATTTATTGACTCTTGAGTTGTTTGTGTATATTGGTTTTATGATGACGTACAAGTAGTTCTGTATTTGAAAGTGCCTTTGCAGCTCAGAACCACAGCAACTATCACAAATGAGTTTATTATTTATTTTTTTTATTGTATTTTGTTGTTGGGGGAGGGGGGACTTTGATGTCAGCAGTTGCTGGTAAAATGAAGAATTTAAAGAGGAAAAATGTGTCAAAGGTAGAATTTTGTATAGTTATGTAAATAATTCTTTTTTATTAATCACTGTGTATATTTGATTTATTAACTTAATAATCAAGAGCCTTAAAACATCATTCCTTTTTATTTATATGTACGTCTTTAGAGTTGAAGGTTTTTGATAGCATTGTAAGTGTATGGCTTTTTTTTTTTTTGAACTTATTTTCTTACTACGTGTTGCCTATAAGCCAAAATTAAGGTGTTTGAAAATAGTTTAAAACAATAGGATGGGCTTCAGTGCCTGGAATACTGGTGGAATTTTTTTTTTTTTTTTTTTGTACGACGTCAGATGTTTAAAACACCTTCTATAGCATCACTTTAAAACACGTTTTAAGGACTGACTGAGGCAGTTTGAAAATTAGTCTAGAACAGCAGGTTCTTTTTTTTTTTTTTTTTTTGTCTGCTTTAGACTTGAAAAGAGACAGGCAGGTGATCGGCTACACAGCAGTTTAAGGGAACAAGTTTGAGCTTCGACTTTACGTAGCCAAAATGTGAGTGGTTGAATATCATTAAAAATATTGAATTGGTGTGCTTCCAACTTCACACAATCTTATTTTGTAAATTCTGATTTCTTTTCACCATTCGTATGTAATACTGAACCACTTGTAGATTTGATTTTTTTGTTGTCTACTGCATTTAGGGAGTATTCTTATAAGCTAGTTGAATACTTGAACCTTAAAATGTCCAGTAAGATCACTGTTTAGATTTGCCATAGAGTACACTGCCTGCCTTAAATGAGGAAATCAAAACGCTATTACAAAGTTGAAGATCAAAAAGGCTTATAAAACAGTTAATTTCGTTGGTTCACCATTGAGACCGTGAAGATACTTTGTATTGTCCTATTAGTGTTATGAACATAAAAATGCATCTTTGATGTGTTGTTCCTGGCAATAAATTTTGAAAAGTACTATTTATTAAATTTTTTGTATGAAAGACGGAACAGTGTGGCCTCTTCTGAGCTTATGTAGTTTTGCTTGGCTCTGTCTTGCTCTTTGCCACCCCGCCTAGTCTGTTCTGGTAAGCGGGGTGTGCTAAATAGGCCTCGCCTGACAGGGGCACGGAGGAAAACCTGAAAGCCTTTTCAGCCACGAAATTCAGCTGAAGTTCTCAAAAAACCATGGGCTGCTGTGAAGCCAGAGCTGTGAGAGAGCCCCATCTCAGGGGCATTGATTCCCTTGTTATTCAACAGCAAGTGTGAATACTGCTTGAATAAACACCACTGGATTAATGGCCTGTAGTGTGGAGGTGAATTGTTTGTGAGCACTCACGGGAAATGCCCACCACACTAAAAGGGTTTTTAAAGAGCTTGGAATTAGTGTTGGGGGAGGAAGAGGGAGATTCGGTCCTTTCGATCTCCCCCCCCCCGCCCCCTCCCCCGGCTACTTGGATTAATATTAATGTTCTGCCATCATTCTGGACCACACCCTTGTGGCTTCTGTGCATGCTTCCACCTCCAGAGTGGTTTCCTCGCTGCACAGGAGGTGGTACTTAGAAGCTTCTGGGGTTAGAGCCATCTACTCATCACCTTGTGTCCAGGGAGTCCGTGTTTGGGTGGCCTCACCATTGCAGCTGTGGGGTGCCAGGTAGCCGGCCTCTGAGGAGGTTCCAGAGGCCACACATCAGCACCTGTTTAGGACAGGAGAACTGTGGTTCTCCCTCTGGCTCCTGGTGCCAGAGGCCAAAACGGCCCTGCCCCCACATCACAGGTGGGGTTGGGGAAGCTTTGCCTCTTGCACCTCTGTAGCCAGGGATGAGCCACAGGGACGGGCACATGGATGGCTTCCAGCAGCTGTGTGAAGCTGCCAGGAGTTCCCTGTTGATGAGCAAGCCAAAGCTTACCTTCCTTGGAACTGTCCCCTAGCACTGCACAGTCAGGCCATCTGCCCACCTCTGGTCTGCATAGGTTTTTCTTCTTCCTTGGGAAAGTTTTCTTTTACCAGGCTAGGAACTATGTTCTCTGATGGGCGTCTGTTTAAGAAGGGGCAATGGGCTTTAAAAATATCCCTAGCTTCCTAGCAGAGCACTGAGGAGTCAGAATCCAGAGCAGTTCGTTTGGGTTTGCTGGGAAGGCAGCCCGGAGGACCTGGACACCGGCGAGTCTGGGTTCCCACGACATCTCCCTGCTCTGGTATAGCAGTACTTTCTGTCCCTAATCTCTGTCGGTGGACAGCTGGTTTCTGCAAGGTGGGGTGACAGGGAGGGAGAAGTGCTCCGGTACAGACCCAGTGAGCCAGGACACCATCTGATTTAGCAGTGCTCAACTCAAACACCATCCTGAAGCAATATCTTGCTCCGGTGGTTTGTGAACTTGGATTCTTCAGGACCCCAGAATTCCTTGGGTAGTTGCCAAGTGCTTTTGTGCCAAGAGAAAAAAAGTTTAATGAGCCTCTGCAATTCTTTATTCAGGAGGGAAGTGATCTTGAGATTCACATTTGTTGTTTTAAGAAGTCTTCTCAGTAGTGAGAAGGCAGAGATCAGGCTCCTCTAGGCATGGCTCAAAGCCAGGCCCTGAATCGTAAAGGGCAGTTTTTCCCCTTCTCCAGGTAGAGGTAATCAGGCAAGGAAGCCCTGGTTATCTTGGGGACGAGGTAGAAAAGAAGGGACTCCATACCCTTCCCATTCCCCATCAATGTCCTGGGCCCTCTTGAAGCAGACCCTGGAAGAGAGAATTTTTAGTCCAGAAACTTGACCAACTCGAACCCTAGCATTAGACCATACCGCGAAACTCCAGTAAGGAATTAACTCGAAGCTGACTGTGCTGAGATTCCAGACTTAGACAATATAAAATCAGAAAAGGGGGTGGGTGGCTCTATTTTAATTGACGACAAGTCCAGTGAGACTGGGCAACACTCAGAAGCATAACTTGGAAGCAGGTTTCTCTCCATGCAGATTCCCAGGCCCGGTCCAAGAGTCCAAGGCCAGGGAATCTGTATTTTCAACAAGCTCTCACCTCCCTCCCCTTCCTCTCTGGCTTATGGATAGTAAAATTTAAGAACAACTCTACTAAAGTACTAAAGTATAAGCTCTTCATTAATTACAATGTTTTTCTTCCTTGTTAAACTGAATTAAGTAGCCTGCAAGCCAGTTTGTTGCTAAATTGCCACCTGACATCATTTTTAAGTAAAATAATTATACTGCCCCTTGAGCAAGTTGTGGTCTAAGTGCTTCATGTTTATTGGCTGATCTGAGGGGGTCAGTGAGTCAAAGTTAACTTATTTGGTAAGAGTTCTTAGGTGTCCAAGAGCCCAAGGAACAAGAGCATGGGTTTCCCACCTTCCTCAACAGTGTACACCTGTCTATCCAAAAGTGAGCCAGTGTGTAGCTAAAGGCCAGTTGCCTTTAAAGAGTAAAAGGGTCCTATGGACCTACAGAAGCTTGCAACTTCGGCTGGGCAATGTTCTGTCATTTCCGCCTCGGCTGCGGCTCCTTGCCTCTACTGGGAATGAGAAGCAGGAGTTCAGAGGTTCCTGGTCTGGGAAGACACACAAGCACTGGGTTATGGGAAGCCTCCTCCTGCTAATGTGTATTTATACTTTGTGAGCTCTGATTCATCCTAGCATTGGAACAGAAATCTGCTTCCTGAGGTTCTGTTTTTAAATAGATAGTTTGCAAAAACAACAATTATTTTTCTTAACATTTTTTTTTTTCCACCCCACAAGCAGCTAAACATCCCGGCCTGGGCTATGTCAGTCTCCAACAATGCCAACAGACAGCTTGGTTACTGGAGGCAGAAGGGTGCCCTGCAGCAGTTCTATAGGGTGCCGGCCCCAGAAGTATTAAAAACAAAGGTTAGAAACCATTAGGGCAATCTTGTTGCGTCACTTCGAATCCATGAGATATTTCTGGGACTATTAAAAATAACGAATTTCCCTTTGTGAACAGCTGCCTTCCGATGGTAGTTAAAAGTAAGGTAGTGGGGGTGATGCTCACGGGGCCCCGGGTCTCACGGCACTCTACAGGGCACCCTTTGAGAGCGTGTCAAAAGGGCGCGGCTCCCTTGCTTTGGACATAAATTCCACCTGTGTTACTTGCTCTTGCATGCCGGGCACAACCTTCCTGGCTTAGAGTGTGTTTCTTTCAAGTACCAGGC
Source organism: Mirounga angustirostris (assembly GCF_029215605.1). Lineage (NCBI taxonomy): Eukaryota > Metazoa > Chordata > Mammalia > Carnivora > Phocidae > Mirounga > Mirounga angustirostris. Next base: position 102,600,779 of record NW_026991718.1, read on the forward strand.
AGCTTTTACAAGTCTTAAATTATGTATCATTAGGCATGGGTCTGGTATTAACCTGTGATACGCGCAAGTCGGGAAAATTACCTTAGTGAAGGCTCTTAAACCAATAAGAACCTGGACCTGAGGCCTGCCTGCTGCCTCCAGGACCCCACCCCCGCCCCTTCCTCTGCAGTATCCACATCAGGGCACCTGAGGGTTGAATTATCCCGAGAGCAAAAGCAGATGCCAGCAACATGAAAGTAACAGCTTTGTTTTAAAGAGAAGCTCTTCTGGCAGGGCCAGTGGGGCTCCTCCGTGGTCCTCGAGGGGAATCCAAGTTTACAGCTGGCTTCCTAATGACTACTCAGGCAACCGAACGGCTTGGCTCCCACTCTGTCCCTGAAGAGTGCAGAGCTGCTTCATTTCATCAGTGCTGAGACATGCGCAGTTGAAAAGCCTCCGTCTTAAGATTCCCTGGACAGGGTTGCAATTGGAGACCTTACCCATCAAAGGCTCTGGAGGGGAAACTGAGGCCTAGAGAGGTTGGAGGACTTGACTTGCCTAAGGCCACACAGGGTTAGCAACAGCCGGGACTAGAACCTCGGGCTCCTACTGCTTGGGTTGCTGCAGTTTCTGGGAATTTGCCAGATTTATGTCCCGATCCTGCCTTTGGTGTGAATTTCAAAGGTACAGAATTGGGAGAACAGTGATTAACGAAAAGGGGCTGCAAAGCCTCAAGGGAGGCTGCAGAGAGCTGCCACAGAGACACTGTCCCCAATCTGAGTGGTGCCTCCTGCAGGTTTTGCCTAGAAAGTGTCATCTTTATAAATCTGACAGCAACAGGTATTTTCTGAACCAAAGGCCAAGCCCCGTCCCTTCGGAGGTGGTTCCTTTGTTCTTGGGCAGCTTCAGATTTCCCTCTCAGTTTCTGCTTCACATAACTAGAACATAAGACTGCAGGAAAAGAGGCTCAGAAAGGAAATGGACAGCCCCACTCACTACAGCCTACTCTTCTGTGCACGCGCACGGCAGGCACACGCATGCGCACGCGCACTTTACACCTCTCAGGGCATTGGTACTGCTCTCCGTGTATGAAAGGGGGTTGGGAGGGTCCTGGCCAGTGTCAGGTGATGCCAACTGTGATTCGGCTTCATCCCACATTCCCTAAACACTCCTGCTTCGCCCGGCAAGCTACTTCCAGGTTATTCATGGAAAAATCACCTGAGCATTGAAAAATACTAACATCCTAGTAGCCTGAATGCAATGCAGTTCGCCCCGTCCAGCGTGCAGCTGGGCCAGCCCAGGCAGATCTGGGAGTTCCTGGCACTGCCTGTGGGCAGCTCTCCTTCCTCCACCCAACACCCCAAAAAGCCTATTCCCCCATGCTCTCCCCACCCACCACGGGGGGGTTAGGAACATATCCCACAAGCCATCTTTAACCTGTTTGTCGTGTCAGGGTAGGCCAGAACTACATATTATGCAAAAATTTCCCATGCGCTGAGGCACCCACGCTGAATGACTGGGAAAAACCCTGTCCTAGAGACCAAAATGTAAGCCCTCCAAGTTCAGGACGTTAACAAACAGATATCCTCTCTCTGGGGGCTCTCTCTGGCTTTGCCGGTTGGTGTGTGGAAGTGTTTTTTAAATGGAATCAAGGCCCAACACAGAAAGGGAGAGCACGAATGTGAAACAGCTATAGGTTTGCACAAAACTACAGAAGAAGTGTCTGTGAGCAAAAGGAAAGCGAGTGGGAAGGGGCCCGAAGGGGGTGGGCAAGGCCTCACCACAGCCTTGGGCTTTCCCCACACAGCCATGACCCCAGAATTTCTGCATTTCCTGGGAGCTCTTGGTACAACACTCAACAAAAGATGTCCTGAACATTTCCTCCAGGGTGCTGTGCCTCCACATGGGCCTGATGGGTGGCCTGTTGCTTTCACCTTCTCGGTGTACAAAGCCAGGCTGTCTGCTGAGTGGCAAAGGCATATGCTCTGGAGCCAGACTTCCTTGATTCCAATCACAGCTCTTCCTTCCCGATTTCTGGCATGGTGTTTTTTGCCTGTGTGGTGTTAACCTCACACAGCTGCAGCCCAACAGCAGAATTTCTGGCCTTGGGAGTTGGACAGACCTGGATTCTAGGCTCTGCTACTTACTGACTTTGGAAGGTTTCCGAAATTCTTTGCATCTTAGTTTCCTCATCCATGAAACGGTGATAATAAATGTGTGCCACTGTTCGTATTCATGAAAAGCGCTGCAGGAAGAAGAAAGAACACTGCTCTGTGGGATAGGATATAGAGTCCACTAAAAGATTAAGGAATCCAGCTAGATTCCAGTGACAGTCTCTGTTCTCGCCACTAACTGGGCCCCGGGCCTGAGAAGAGCTAAGGAAAGGTTGTTGGATATGGAGGTTGACAGAAATCTAAGATGGCCCCCAGAGATTCCTGGGCCCTGGTTATTTGATCAAACACTAATCCAAGTACTGCTGTGAAGGGATTTTGCAGATGTCATTAAAGTCCCCAATTAGCTGGCCTTAAATTATGGAGATTTTCCAAGTGGGGCTGACCTAATCACAGGAGCTCTTTAAAAGCAATTTTTTCTCTGGCTGGTCACAGGAGCAGTCAGAGATACAAAATGTGAGAGATTCGGCACAAGGGACATTTCTTCATTCTTGAGATGGAGGAGGCTTTGTGGCAAGGACCTGAGAATGGCCTCCAGTTGCTGAGTGAATTCCCCTGGCCAATCCCCAACAGGACAATGGAGTCCACAGTCTTAAAATGGCAAGGAACTGAATTTTGCCAAAAACCCAAGGGGGCTTGGGAGTAGGTCTTTCCCTAGTTGAGCCTCCAGATGAAGATACAGCCTGACTGACACCCTGATCAGAGCCTCATGAGACCCAGAGCAGAGGATCCAGCTAAAAAGTATCAGAACCTGTGAGATCATCAATTTGCACTGTTGCAAGCTGCTAAATGTATGGTTGTTACACAGCAACGGCAAAGTTCTCCTCCAAAGGGAGCTGTCCCAGGCTCCATCACGTGGTGGTGCGGGTCCTGGCTACACAAATCGGCTTTTCCCCAGTCAGTTCAGTGCCTGCTATCTATCAGTGTAGCAGAAAAAAAAGTGCATTCAAGATAAGAATGAACTAGAGGACCACAAAAAAACTTGGTTCCCAATTAAATTCTACAACAGTGTGTGGTCTGCCAGTGTAGACAGCTCTCGACAGCCTCTAAAAGTAATAGAACATGGTTCTGTCTTCCATATCCAACCTCCCTACCCTTTTACACAGTTAGAGCCAGATGAGGTTAAGCCCAGGTGCTTGGCCTTGCAGGACTCCAGGACACATGGTCTTGGGTCAGTTTTCTCTCCTTATGTGATAATGTTTGATTCATTTTCTTGATGAGGTTTTCAGAGGACTGGACGTCCCAGAAATACTTGGTAATGGCCCCCTCCCACTAAGCAGCCTTTCCCTAGAAGGAAGTTCCCTCCTCAGCTGTCCTCACTGCGCAGTGGCCGTTTGCTCTGGACTGAGTCAGAGCTAAATATCAAGCCCAACTTTCTCTTGTACCATCTGCTCTGTCCTGAGCCTGCCCTCAGAGGGGCAGCTGGCTTAGGTGAACACGCATAGCCAGTGGCAGAAAGTTTAGGTTTCTCTTAAGTTCAGTGAACTTTTCTAAAGTGTTACCAGGGCCTAGAATTAGACCTTATAAACTTTCAGAACAAGAGCTAAAATCATTTCTACAACCAGGATCCAGAACATGCAATTTGATAAACTGGTGTTGAGGAATACTATCTTCAAGAGAAAAGAAAGCCAATTTGATGTGGAATATTCACAGATGGACAGTATTCTTGTCTTTGAGCCTGTATAGAGATTTTGGTTGAGATCCAGAAGGTTCTTCTAGCTAGAGATAATTAGCATCAAAACAAGAACCCCAATAGCAGATCCTCTGAATCTCTGACATGGAGAGCTCTTCTCCCAGAAGTACTTTCGTACTGATGGGCACTTTTCACTGGGGAGCCACCGGAGGACACTTTACTAGCTGTCCCAGGGTCTGCCCAAGCAGTCACCACTCTGCTCTAGATGGTCACCGTGCCAAGCAGAGACACTGGGAAAAGGCTCACCAGGGAAGCATTTTAAGGGGAACATAAAAATCAAAGCGGTGCTGTAGCTTCACAAGCCTCGATTCATTCTGGCATTGTTACAAAAGGGCCTTCTAGGCTCCTCCTACTGGGACACATCCCAAACACCCAGTCTGCCACATCAAGGCTGGAGGTCGTCCTAATTCACCATTCCACCTTCTCCCTGTGACAACAGGAATGGATGGGCTGGTATTAATCCTCCCAGGCACCCACAGTGGTTTGGGAAAGAGCCTTCTGCATGCTTCTCACCAGCTGAGCCTGTTAAGGAGGAAGAGAAAAGGCCTTATGAGCCACTGGGCTTAGAAAAATTCCCAGTCAATCCATCACCTGCCTCCGATCCTGAGAAGGGTCTGCAGTGCAACGCACAGTTCCCGGGGCAGGTGGAGAGAGGGATGTGAGGCAGCAAGTGGAAGTAAGAGCTGTGTGTCTGTGTCCCCACGTCAGAGAGAGAGAGAGAGAGAGAGAGTGTGTGTGTGTGTGTGTGTGTGTGTATCTAAGCGCGGAGACAGGACCAGTAATAGAAGAGCCGGTGAGAGGGCGTGGGAGACTGGGAACTTATTTATAAAATCTCTTCTGCCCTAAAGCAAGTCAAACTCCCTGCTGAGGAGTTGCTTTTTCTTCCTCCCTTTTGAGTCTTGTGTGCTGAACTGACCTCTCCCCGGCAGAGGTCAGCGCTCTGCTCACCCCGCACACACTCGGCCTTCTGGGGCTTGATCGCCTCAGAAGCCTGAAGACGAGAGAATCCTCAGCTCTAATTTCTGAGAGAAAAGCTGTAGTAAATCTCGTGAGGAAGCTGGTCTGCATGTGTGTTTTAAAGAAATATATTTACGTGATGATCTTTTGGGAACTGTGGAGAAAACAAAAGGCCAACAAGAACACTGTACATCACTGGAGTCCCCTCCCACAGCCTACTTCACCCACTAAAATAAATCAGGCTGGGTAATGAATGAGGTTTTAAGAAATGTAACCGAACTTAAAATACAAGGTCAGCATCTCATCCTAGGTAATCCTTTGGAGGATGAGAAATTCTCCTGATTTTCCCACAGGGTTATTTCAGATGTGCTTTCTGAGCCAAACTATTTTAAAAGCGTTCATTCTTCCACTGCCCTGCCAAATGTGAACTTGAGATTCACACGCACTTTTCGAGAGCTTATTAGTGATATTAATGATCATGGATCAAAGGCAAACCCTAGACAATTATTTAGGTGCTTTAAAAACTCGTCTTCTGTATGAGGGCAACAATTTCTCAGTGTTGGCAAAGACGAAGCTGCTCTGATGTGCTGGGTCTAAAGCAGCATTACTGACATAGAGGGCCTGAGGGGGAAAACAAAACATATCTCTGTGGGTGATTAAAATGTACGCCTATTGACACCTTGTCACCAAAGCGTTTCTCATTCATTTAAAAGTAGGCACACTCCTGACTTACACGCCCCCTTTATAAAGGACACTCAGCTCTGAGCACACCCTGCCTCTTTTAACATCCACTATTTAAACACACACACCACCCCCCTACATTTTAAAACAATTTTTAACTATGGCTTCTCATTAGAATCAGTGTTTGAAGTGTTTTTAAAACTGCTGATACCCAGGCCAAATTTCAAGGATTCTGATTTAACTAGAAACTACTAAGGTAATTCCAAAGTGTGGCCAGTGGGAAGAACCTGTTTTTTAAATGGATACAAAAATTACCACATGGGAGTGGTATGTTTACCTTCGGTGTGGCACTTAAAATAGGAGAGAGAATTTTATTTGACAAAGGAAGAAACTGAGGCCCGGGAGGTTAAGAGACTTGTCCCAAAACACACAAACCAATTAGTGGCAAAGCGGCAGCCTGAACCCAGGGTTTGCAGCCTGGAGCACCATGCCATCTCCAGGCTCTGGATCCCCAGCCCAGACCCCAGGCCCAGGGCAGGTCAGCCTCCCCGTGGGCCAGGCCAGCCAGCCTGCTGGCAGGGGCAAACCACAAAGAAAGGCGCTTTGCTTCATCGACTGCAGTGGTTCTCAGCATTTCACGCACAGCTTTTCAAATGTATTATCCCAACCTCATATTGAAATGCCTCTGAAAGGTTATGTACAGATCCAAGGGGAGATACATATACAAGCAATAAGAGGGGCCTGAGATCCCGTCATAACAGGCAGTGTAGACAAAGAGTTGGCCCAGGACTTTATTCAGTGGTGAACAAGGACTAGATCCACTTAGAAAATGGAAATGAATCCACTTGGGAAATGTCAAGATTTTTCTGGAAAGGAGTCAAGGTTGCATACTTTAACTTCTCACAAGAGGGATTTCTCTTAGCTCACAACTGGAAGAAATGGGAACATATCTGCATTGTAAAGACCACCCCAGAATCTTACGGGCCAATTTAATCATAACACCCCACACAGGGTTCTCCAGACCTAAATGTTCAGAAGCAGAGCTCCTTGGGATTATTTTAACATAGTGCTCAAAACCTCAGAGTTGCTTCAAGAAGGAAAAAATCTCTAAGAGAATATAATTTTAAATCGCAGGTTCAGAAAAGGGCATTTTGGATGTATATTCCTTGGGGCTAACTCACTTGTTTTGGAGAAAAGTGATACACACTCATTTAATTTTTTTAAACAGTTTTACTTTTTATTTACAAAGCAGGTTCGTTTCCTCTACATACTACTTTGACCCATGTACTTTCAGACACGTTCAACTATTCAAGCAGTTTAAACAAAACAAAAGACAGGATAACTGTGATAGGGAAAAAAGAACTCTCCTGGTGATGACTGCAGCGTCTGGCTTCCTAACTTGACTAATGAAACTTATTCTGGGGTTCTGTCAAATCCACATCTATGGTCACCTGATCAGATGCTTTGGGGACATACGTATGGTTTTATTGATTCTTGTTTAATTTAAGAATCAAGATTTTTGATAAGTAATTCTAACGGCAATTATAAAGTAACACATGGTAATATTATGCTGCACAATAAAACTTACTTGAATGTGATTAAAGTCCAGTATTGAGTAGTTCTCCACAATTAAAGGTAATAATTTCATCCACTCAAGTCCCCTCTGTTAAGCACACACATTGACATATATTTGTTCCTTGTCTTGTTAAATAAATACAGAAACCAAATTAGAAGGAGTTCTGCAGATTTCTGAGAATTTAACTATATCATTAAATTGCAATACCAATGATCTACATAGTTAGACTGCTGTCCTGAGTAATTATCTGCATTAGCTTCATTTTATAATGCTTAATTTACTTAAGGAAGATTTTAAACTACTTAACAGAAATCAGCGTAATTTTGATTTTTCACTTGCTCCACCGTGTTTCAATTCATTAGTGTTTCAATAACAAGGAATGAACTCTATCATCTTATCAAATCTTAACAAAATGAGCATGGAAATTTCCTCATAAGAGAAAAGAAGAAATTGAAATGATTTCCATATTCAAGTCATGGAACTCTGAAGAGAGGATTTTGACTCTTAGGAGAGGCATCTGTTACCTCAAAAGGAAGGCCACTCACTAAAATTCTGTGGAAATAGGACAGTGGGGCCTGCCAAGGCATTCAAGGAAACTGGGAATGGCAGCACTGTGATCCCAGGCCGACTCTTGGGCATAGAGGTTTCCTTCCCTTAGGTGCTTTGCCCTTACCAAGCTCTTGCTAAAATCAAAGGCCGTGCGATGCAAAACAATTCATGCTAAAATCCAAACATGACACCAGAAGCAAACAATTAACTGGGATCCCACTGTTATCCCTAAGACATATCTTGAGATAAGAAATAAGCTATATTTTCCATAAATCAAACTACAGAGGTTTTAATGATTCTTGCTTTTTATAAAATGAAGTACATTTTCTTACTTCTTTAACATAAATAAACAAAAGAGCTATAGCACTCACTCCTCTCTCCCCAAATGGTTGCTCCTTTGCATTTAACAATTTACATGCATATCTGGACAACAGTTAACCTCCAGTGGCAAAGAAAAAAAAAAGTGTAAGAAAAATCACATTGACTATTCTCAGAGATTTGTTTATAGACATTAAACAACAACAACAAAAACACAACACTCAACATCAATCTATTAAAAAGTCATCTGAAAGCACATGGATGTGACTTAAAAGCCATGACACTGAGATAGCTAGGGAGTTCAAAGTTGTAACATTAACAGAATCAGATCCATATTTCTCCCAAGCATCAGAATTACAGGGACTTGAATATAAATTGAGTTTGGGTTATTAAGTGGTTGAAGAATTTGTTCTTTTTGTCTAAGAATATTGACAGGCTCTCAGATTTTCAGATGCGGAATTAATAAGATTATTAAGAACGTCAACACACATACCACTCCCAGTCGTGGAGAACTCTGCATTTCCTAGCTAATAAGCAACAATAAAACCTGGCAGCCATTTTCCCCTTTGTACTTTCAAACATCCAAAGAATCACACAACCACTCAAGTAATAAGAGATCCGGGGGTGTTTCAGACATGTGGGAGAAAATGCTTAAAGGCAAAATTCCTCAGACACATGCCACAGTGCGGAAGCAGAGAGCTGTTCCCTCCGTTAATCCTGTCACAATCCCATGTACATGTGGGCTGTGAGAAAGACCCTGTCAACCTACAACCAAAGGTGCTATTTTCCCTTTGAGGTCACAGTAATTGTTATTTCCACAAATACACCAAACTCTAAAGCCAAGGCTGTTCTTGAGAGAAAATCATTAAATCACAAAGATTGGCTTTACCTGCTGTGCAGGCCCTGGTTAATAAATGAAATGAAAACTTTTCAACTTATAGCTTTTCTCTGGCACCTCTATTCCAAACATCTCCTTCTAGTGCTGGGTTAACAGCTAGTGTTCTGAAATGGTTGTCTTTTTTATTCGAGATTCCGTTCTAGGGAGCTTATTGTTTTTTTGGCCGATCACCTGGGTTATTCTTTGGGCCCCTTTCTGTTTAAACTGTTCCAAGAATTCTGTTGAAGAAGATTCAATGACACACTCTGCCCCTGACTTCGGTGAAGAGCACACCTAGAACAGTTGTCACTCCAAGAGAGGGGGCCCATAGTGGAGCATTTCCGTTCTGTGCAGTCTACCCCCAAATGGATGAATACAATCTGCTTGACTCTGGGTAGTATTCTGTTGGGCTCCCTCTTCTCCTACAGAATGCTTTGACTGGAATCAGCTAAGAGCAGGGAAAAACCTGCGGGAAGAGGAAAGGTCACTGGTGGGCAGGCCATGTTCCTGGTGGGGGTGGTGGGGGTGGTGAGGCTGGGACCACGAGAAGGGGACAAGTGTCCAGGCAGTGTGGGGAACATCAAAAGAATAGCATCTACGTTCATGGCCAAGGGTAGTGACCAACACTGAACTTCGTGACCCAAAATGGTGTCAGGGAGTACAGTTGCCTCTTAAGGAGTCCTACCCTTCAAGTGGGAAAGAAGTCAGAGGCAAGTATAGAATGAGCTAGAGAAACAAAACCACAATTAGTTTTGAGCATTCTGAACCACCTACACTGTGTCTGTTTCCATATTCTTTTATTTCATTGGGCTTTTTCTGGGTTATTTTTCTGCTAACTCCAACACTCTGGGAATATACTTGATTTTCCTTGTTACTAGGGAGGTGCTACTTCAAAGGACCACACAATGTTGAACAGAAAAAAAATGTATTTGATGGGTGGCCTTTGAATATGGTTTTTCCCCTATTTTAGAATGAAATTGGGTTAAGAAAATCTTTAGTAGGTGTCCATCCAAAATAAGTCATTGCAATGATTCACTCTGTGACATTTCAGCAAGCCCACTGGAGACATTAGTGGGTGATACTGCAAATGGAAGCCTCCTGTTTTGAAATTCAAACTGTTTGTGACGCCTTCCAACTGGGAAACTGGAAACTCTGGCCACTGAGTTCCCCTTGGGTTCTAATCCTTCCTGAACCTAACCAAAATCTTAGAGGTGGGGGCAAGGGCAGGGACAGGGACACGCCTGGGCTACAAGGGAGAGCAAGCCTCTCCCTCTACTGTCTTCCTCTAATGCTGAGCCAAATTACCCACCAACTTCTAGCACTTCTTAGGGTAACACTTTTGTGGGTGCTGTGGCCACCATGCTGTAGAGAAACCAGGAACAGAGCAGCTCAGACGCTGAACCCATGTGTTTTACAAGTCTGAGAGGGCACGAGGGGGTGCCTGTCCACATGTGGGCCTCAGGCAGATGAGCTGGAGGCCATGGGAGCCAGGCTGGAGGGAACAAACACTAGGGAGTCTCCAATTAGTCCAGTGGTTCTCAAACTTGAGCATGTTTCAGAATTGCCCAGAGTTTCTCATTCAGTAGATCTGGGGTGGGGCCCAAGGTCTGCATTTCTAACACATTTTCAGACAGTGATGCTGGGCCCAGAACCAGATGTTGAGGACCACTAGCCTGTTCCTTCACTTCTGCCCAACTCAGGCTGAGGAACAAGAGAAGAAATTGTACCCCTATATACAGCACTGTCTTCATGTGGCCCATTGTATGGTCTGCCCAGTGATGAGTCACAAAGGCACATGACTGGTTTCTTCATGCAGTTCGTTCAAGAATGGGGTCATCCTTGACAAGGTGAATGGCTCTGAAGACAGAAAAGTATGATGAGAAAGTAGCAATGTTGTTAGAAAAAGCACATAGCCTCTTGCAGATGAATGCGTTAAAAATTAACCCTCACACGGAGCTCTATTTTCTATACAAAATAATCATTCTAATTCCTTTAACATCAGGGCAGCTACACACACCCCTCTCTTTCTGCACCTTCAGCCATTATATACCCAACTACAAGTTTGCAGTCCCCGTTAGTAAGTTAGTGGCCTCTTCCGTACTTCTTTCTTTTCTTGGTTGGGCTGCCCCGGATTGCAGATAATCTTTCACTGTTTGTGGCTGAGCCGGTTTGCTGTGCCTGCCCTGGCTGATTTTTTGTAAGATGTCCGGAGGAGAGATTTTCCAAAACATGCAACTCTTCATTAGATGCCGTTTTTGCCAAACCTTGTTTCAAAAGTAACCCCGGATCTGACAGCTCTGAGGCTGGCAAAACCCTGACAGCTTTGCTTTTTTCCACTATTATTTCTCTTGGGACTAATCGATCACTTCCAAGAGAAACTCTCTTGTGGTGGTCAACGTCTGCTGCAGAGCCGCGGTTCCTGCGTTTCTGTTGTGTTCTGGCCCCTTGTGGACTTTGTTTTGGACCTGGTGATGCTGACTCACAGCTACAGACAGGGCTCCTGCCTAGAAGCCCTGTCTCTAACCACTCCCCGAAATGAGGTTTTTGCTGGCTGCTAGTGTCTTCTGGCTGGGTCTGATGAACATTTTCCAGCTTTTGAACAGGAAGCCCCCAGTGGCTCTCAGCTGCCTTTATGTAATCTTTTGCTTGTCCCGTGGACTCTGATGGGGGACTGGTTGAAGCCCAACTGTCACCCCCCTCCTCCTCGTTATCTCTGCCATCACTGGGTCACTAGAAGTTCCCACAATGTCCCTGCTGCTCCATGATTTGCTCACAACGCTGCTTTTTGTTTCAGTTCTTTTCGCACTAAAACAAAGAAAGATTTTGTTTTGTTTTGTAAAGCTGTAATGGCATGCTGCCCTCCAATTCCTATACCCCTTATCACGTTTCTTAGACCTCAAAAAGGAGGCACGTGCTACCTTTCCTTCTCCTTTACCTCCCTGGCAAATCTAGAACAATCCCTTAGTGTTATGTTTAAATTCAGACTGGATCAAGCAAGAGCCATCACATTTTCCAACACACGAGGATTAGTTATTAAGATACACGAGGACAGGCTTTGTTTCTTGATCACTGGGTTTGCAATGTAGTTATATTGGAGTTATGATGGATCTATTTTAACTAAGGCAGGGAGATGTTCATTTCAGATGTGGAGAGTCAATATTGCCTAAATGTGATATATTGTTTTTATTACTGCAGAAGTAAATCAGATACATCCAAAGCACAGGCTGTGTGTGCGCGCATGTGTGTGTGTATGAGCACGTGTGCACGCAAGGATGTGCTTATACGCACATACACACACCTTTTCTATAGCACACACAAAAGGCAATGCAAACTTCAGTCTGATTGTAAAATTCACTTTGAGGGGCAGGGCAGGAGCGGCATGGGGAGAATTGAGAGACTGGAGACTTTAACTTCAACACCGATTTGCAGGCTTGTGAATAACAAGAAATTTCTTAAACCACCAAACTCAAAACACTGAAGCTGAAATATTTACTTTGGCTAAGCTTTAGTCTGGAAACACACACACACATACACACACACACATGTTCTTATTGTTCCTAATCAGAGGCATGAGGATTATCATAATTATTAGAATCAGAACCTGCATTTTAGCAAAGGAATGTATTTTTTTAGATGGGTCTGTAGTCACTTGGAAAGCTGTATGAAACACACCACCAGACAGGTGCTTTTCATCTTCAAAGCGCTTGTAATTAATTACTCCTTGCAACACACCTGTGAAGCAAGGACTCGCTCCCCACTGTCCAGAATGCAAGAGACAGTCAGGAAGGCAGAAGGGCAAGCATGGGACTTAGGGCAAGGTCGGTGCCAGAGGGAGTTTTGTGATTACTTTCTATGAACTCCTGTTGAGTCCCAGACTTCATGTCACATATCCATACACACACACACACACACACACACACACTCAAAAAGAAGGAAAAGAAAACTTATCGGACCTACATTTCTTTCAGAGCATTTCTCTTGCGCCTTGCACTGGGAGGAAGTGAACTCTCCGCACACTCAGCAAAATAATCAGACGCTCCGTGGAGAGCTCCTTCCGTCTACTCCAAAAGATAACAAAGGTTCAACCAGAAATCTATTAGCTGAACATGAGAAAAAACAGTTCTGCTCTGAATGCCCCAGTGAACGGATTTTTGTGAAGACTAGATGAAACCACTTAGTGTTAAGCTATTTTAATTTTTTTAAATCTAGAACTTTTCAGTAAATGTCACTTTTTTTGGACTCCTACCCAACGCAGTTCATATGTTAATCTGCACCACAGACATACAAGACTGTAAGAGAAAGGATGTTGGTTCCAAACCATCTGGGAACTCTTGGCCAATATCTGCTAACTTTGTGGCCCCAAGTGTGTTGAAGCCCAGAATCACAGTGCCAGGCAGCAGCATGTGTGTGAGCTCTGATCTTCCAGAGAGACCTGGTGGCACCATGGTCTGTACCCTGATTAGCCTAAGAATTCCACACATTTTCTCTATTTACAAAAATACAGAACTTGGCCTTTGCAAAACTCAAGGCTACATAAGTGAGTTAAGCCTTTGAATACTGGTACTTTGAAAACTGAAGTTTGTGATTCTTGGCTACCAGAAAACTGGGAGTTTTTTCTTAAACTAACAGCACTACCACAGTTTTTACATAATTCAGAGATTATCTGTGTATCTATCATTATATGTTCCCAAGGAAGCATCATATAGAAGTACTTATAAAATGTCAAAAACTCCCAATCTTTGCCAACATTGACCTATTTCATAGTTTTGGAATCATTTCCTTTTTGTTAAGTAGATAATCCAGACAAGGTGTTAACTCTTCTCATTTCCTGGGACAGTAAGTGCCCTTCTCCACCAAATTCCACAGTAAAATGTTGAGGCCATAAGGAACAATTTTGGGAAATTATCAGTAGGTCCCTTGCTTTAGACTTACATTGGAATTTAACAATGGCAGTCCCAGAACGCCTGGTAGACAGCAGCCATCAGTATGATGCCTGGGTGCCCCACAGGCCAGTGCTCTGACCTTTGTGAAATCACTACCCTGCAGCCCCGAGTATGAGTCTTTAGCTCCCGCTAATCCCGCCTATGGTTTCAGACCTGGATCAATGTCACTCATAGTCATATCCAGTTATAACCTAAGTCAGTTTTAAGAGTTAGTGAACAGGATATTGTAGGTTTTATTGGATTATACTGCATTTTGATGCTTCTCCCTTTCTCCCCTTAAGACTTACTAGTCGACTAAATAGAGCTACAGTTTTAAAGTTAAATAAGAGAGAGAGAGAGATGGAGGGGAGGGGGAAGAAAGGGGGAGAGAGAGAGGGGGTACAGGGAGAGAGGGAGAAATGAGAGAGACAGATTTATGTGTGAAACACTTCTAAACATGCCCTATAAGTACAGTAGATTTTCCCCTTATGACCACACCCTGTAAGTGCTGTATTTTCAGAGCTGAACAATTAACATAAGGAGCATGAGTCAGGCTTTGAACAACTCTGTGGGAACCAGAAAGCCTTTTGCTATTAGGAATGATGTAAATTCCCCAAGGCTTGAAGAAGTCCACAATGGAAGGCAGACAGGGTCATAAATAACAACAATGGATACTGCGTAGCCCACATAAAGTATGATGCCGCGATAGTGACACTCGTCAAATCTTATGCTAGATCCAATCTCTGCCTTCATTTATTTATTTTTTAAATTCAGTTTAAAGAGCACTATGTATTTCCTATGGGAACTTCAAAAACTTCTTTAAGAAACATGACAATTGACTCTCGTCCCAAATTCCTCTGATCACAAACAATGGGGGAAAATGTCCTTGGAAGGAAAAGGACAACAGAAAATGTGATGGAGTGACATAAGGAAATGTCCAGTTCAGAAAGGGCAAAACCTGTGACTTCGGTTTTAAAAAAGAGAGAAAAAGAAAAGAAAATGGCAAGGCAGGGTCTCCTGCTTACAAATTAAAACCACATTTGGCAATTTGTTGAAGGAGGCATATTTACATTTGTATGAAGACTGGGTGGGCAGGGAAAAAAAAAAAAAAAAAAAAGCTTAGATTCCTTCTTCAGTCCTTGAACTGTCAGATCTCATTAGAAATCTCTCATTCTTATTTTTCTAGGGTCAAGTCATTCCCCTTTGTCACTAAATCGCAGCCTCCAGAGCCCCCCAAAGAAATATTCCAGAGGAAGCAGTGATCCTCTGGAACAGGGACTGGGAACAGGATTTCCCAGGGGAGTTGTCCCGATTACTAATGGCTTCTCACATCTGGCACCAAAATGTAATCTGTGGCTTATCCAGAGGCAAAACTCTAAGGTACAGACCATGGGTGTTCGGAAGTGCTTCTTGTGTTTACCTAAATGACACTACTCCTTTTTAGATTCTGCCTTGAATAATGACCCAGACATCTTCTGCAAAGAATACACACGAACTCAATATATTAAAAAAGGTTACCAGTTGGCCATCCAAAGTCCAGAATGCACACTCCACAGGGACTCAGTTATTTAAGAAAGAGGTTAACCAAGGGGCGCCTGGGTGGCTCAGTCAGTTAAGCATCTGACTCTTGATTTTGACTCAGGTCATGATCCCAGGGTCCTGGGACTGAGCCCCACATCAGGCTCGGTGCTCAGTGGGGAGTCTGCATGTGATTCTCTCTCTCCCTCTCCCTTGGCCCCTCCCCCTGCTTGCTCTCTAAAATAAATCTTTTTTTTTAAATCTCAAAATACCACTAAAAAAAAAAAAAGAAAAGGAATAGGTTAACCAAAGGGCTCTCTTTGGGCCTTCATCAGTGATTCTTCTTAACCTAGAGGCTAGCTCTGAGTCTAGCCAAGGAATAAAATCCTGCAAGTATCATCACCTGCCCTGTCCAATCCCCACCCATTTACTTTTTAATTTTTGGTAATGCTTTCATTTTTAGTTTTAAACTATCCAGCTGTAAAGAGTGTCTATGTACAGTTCCAGGACAAAACCAAAAAGAAGTAGGGCAGGGCCACAGGCCCCAAAGGGAATCTAATCCAGGGGGACACCTTCCTTGACAGATTGAGCAGCCCAGGAAAGCTCCCACAGCAAGGGATCAGGTCTTGTTGCAATCCCCAGGGATGCTGTGGAGTCTAGTGGATGAACCCTGAGGCTAAGGATGTGTGCCCTAGAACAAGTCCAAAAGGAAGGCTGAATGGGTGAGTGTTTAAGTATGAAGATCGGTGATGTTACCTCAGTGCTGTCTGGTCTGACTTGGGAAACACATTTTAAATTTGTGGATAGAAAAGACTGCAAAGAGAATCCCCACCAGAATTATCGAGGCAGCTAAGACACGCTTCCTGCCTCTAATCAGAGAATGGGCTGGATTTAAATATAGTTAGAAATACTGGCTGATGTTCAAGTTACAAAGGCAAATCGAAACTGTGGATAAATCAAGGTGTTCACTCCATGGTGACTTACTGAATACCAGTTTTGAGTAGAACACGGTTGGATTAATGAGGGATGGGAAGAGAAGTTGGCCTAAAAAGACATAAGAAACACCTGCTCTTGAGTTTATAACCTCCTCAAGGAGCCTGTAAAACACAGCTGAGGCTCCCACAGGCTATTGGGAAGACTGTCACCAAGGGAGCTTTTCAAAAAATATAGATTCCCAAGACCCATCCCTGGAAGTTCTGATTCACCAGATCTAGGGTGGGACTACGAGATCTATATTTAGGTTCCCAGGTGATTCAAGCACTGCTGATATACATGAAATAATACTTGACAGAACAGAGCAACAGATAAACAAATGTAAACCGGTCCACTGAGGCAGTGTTTGGCAAAGTATGGTCCAGTTACCTCAGGCATCAAAATTACCGGGGGAGCTTGTTAAAAAATGTTCCAGATTCTACCCCAGGATCTACTGCATTTGGATCTCCAGGGGGTAGAGTCAAAGCATATGCATTTTAAGCAATTTCCCCAGTGATTCTGATACCCAGCAGAGTTAATGAACTTCTGCCCACTCTAATGGAGCACGGACAGACTTGATAACTGAGCAGAGTCCGGCAGAATCATCCAATCAAGCAACACTGAACTCTGTACTGAACACTGTTTTTAGGCCTTTGTGGAAAAGGATGTGGACTCACAGAAAACATCCCTGCTCTCACGGAATCTCCATCCCATGGGGAAGACAAGAAACAAATAAACATGATGTGTCAGAAGGTTGTGATGTTATGAGGAGAAATAAACGTCCAAAGTGTCTGTTTTAGATATGTTGGTGGGGGGGAAGGCTGTAGTAGGTATGAAGATGAGCTTTACCCAGAGATCTGAGTGGAGGGTGAGCCATGTGAACATAGTGCATTTCAGACAGGGAGAAGCATGAACACCCAGGCTCTGTAGATGGTGTGTGCCTGGGGGGAGAAAAAACAGGACAGCAAACCAGGGGAGGGGTTTGGAGGGCAGGTAACAGGTGTGTGTGTATTGGTGGTGGTGAGGGGGGAAAATCACATATGGCTTTCATAAGGATGGCACATTTTATTCTAAGGACAATGATGTGCCTCTGGAAGGTTCTAAGGGGAAAAGTCACTTGGCATTTTAAAAGGATCACTCTGGGTGCCGTAGAGGGACAGATGGACATGGGGAGACCAGTAATGAGACTACTGCAATAGTCCACTCAGAGACGAGGGGTCTTCAGGATCTGGTGATGGTAAGAAATGGTTAGATTGGAAATACAATTTGAAGGGAGGCCCAGTGGAATGTTATCAATGGTTTGGATATAGTTGGTCAGAAGAAAAGTCAAGGATGACTCCAAGATTTGTGGTTTAAATAACTGGGTGAAGGAAGTTACTGGGGGAGGGACAGGCCTGGGGAAGTAGAACCAAGAAATCAACCTCAGATATGTAAACCTGAAGAGTCCTCCTGGGTATCTAAATGGAGATGTTGAGCAGGAAGTTAAGATACAGGTTCCAGGAAGAGAGAGGTCTGGGCTACGGACACAAAGCTGGGAAGTCCATGCAGATGGTATATAAAGTCATCAGTCAGGATAACTCCACTACAGGGTGAGTTTGGATGAGAAAAAAAGAAGTCAAGAAAAGGAGGAGGATTCAGAAAAGGAGATCATGAGGGAACAAAGTGTTTCACTGAAAGTGACAACCACGTCAAATGTGGCTGAGCAGTTAGGAGGGAGAACTGACCAGGGGAAGGCGACTTGACAAAGGCTCTTTTTGGTGAAGTGCTGGGACCCAAGCCTGTTTGGGATGGATGGGTTCAAGAGTGAAGTGGAGACATAGTAGAGACCAGGGGTCTCCAGCAGGAATGTAACATGTGCTGTACATGTAACTTTAAATTTTCTATATAGACCACTAAAAAAGTAAAGAAAACTGGCAAAATCAGATTTCAATAACATATATTATTTAGCCCAATATATAAAATGTTATCATTACAACATGTAATATAAAAATGTTGAGATATTTTATTTATTTATTTTTAAAGATTTTATTTATTTATTTGACAGAGAGAGAGAGAGAGAGAGAGATCACAAGTAGGCAGACAGGCAGGCAGAGGGAGAGGGAGAAGCAGGCTCCCTGTTGAGCACAGAGCCCAATGTGGGGCTCAATCCCAGGACCCTGGGATCATGACCTGAGCCGAAGGCAGATGCTTAACCATCTGAGCCACCCAGGCGTCCCGAGATATTTTATATTTTTATACCAAGTCTTTGAAATCTGGTATGTATATGACATTTACAGGACATCATTCCTGACTTGCCACATTTCAAATGCTCCATTTCCATGGCCAAACGTGGTCATGCAGGGCCAGTGCAGGGCCAGTCACTTTTGAAGGATTTTGCAGTAAGCGGGAGCACAGAAATGGAGTAGCTGGATTGGGAGTGGTTAATGGAGGGAGCATCAGTGATGATTCTGGGCATATTTGGAGGATGTGATCTGCTAGTGTGTGCCAAGTTTCACCTGGGTGTCAGGCACTGTTTCAGAAGCTCTGCAACTATTCGCCAATGTCACCCTCGGAAGAGCTTGGTGAACAGATAATATTGTTACTCCCACACTCCAGGGACCTCACTCGACTGGACAAACAGCATGGAAGGCAATACCACTACTCATCTGACAAACGGGGCTTCTGTCAGGAGAATCTTGCTTCAGCTTTCAAGCAGCAGGCTGTAGGCCCTGGGACATCAGTATTAGCCCAGGCTGAAACTGCCGAGGAAGGTCCTTGGGGCCATGAGACCAGACTGCAGGTCACTCAAAGAGCCCCGTGGGTGCACCCCGCCATCACAGCACGGCCCCCAGTGGGGTCCTCCCAGGGCCCTCCCAGCCACACTTAGAATGGATGACAGGAGCTATCCCACCATACTCTCGTTTCCAGGACTGCAGAACATCCTGCCTGATATGAGGCAATAAAGGGAGAAGGCAGGAAAAAAAGCTTTTCAATGCCATTAAAGTTTTTCTCACAGTAGGACTTACTGTAGTAATGTGGTGCTCTCAGGCTTTATCTTCTTTAGAGATCTATTCTATGGTTATGTACGTATTTCCTCTGATTGTTTTAGTCACTCCTAAATGAAAATAATTAATAACCCAACCAGAATATTTTAAAATTAGGTAACTCATAGTAAAATATTAGGACACATAGTTTTAGGTCACATTCAAAATATTACCGTGTCTGAATTCTTTGTGATCACATAACTCCCAAGTTGATCAAATCAGGTTGACGCTCCTGGGATGAGGGGGGGCGGGCAGAACGAAGCAGGAGATGGAAGCCAAGGTCTGGTAGTCCTTGGTTGCTTGTCCCGGAGCCCATCTCCCAACTCCCTGATTGGTGGGTTTCTCATCTGTCCTTCTGGACTGTTTGGAAAATTTAAATGCAGCGAGCTATATGAGGCACACTTTAGAAACTGGAAAGTGTTAAACACATTTTCTTGACACGATTGTGAAAGAAAACTTGGTGCCTACAGAAACCATAAAGGGTATGTGAGCAGGCAAGGCTGCCTTGCATTTGTAGAGAACTTATACTTTTCCCCACATCTCATAGGAGCCTTACTGAGTTATTTGGCAGGCAGGTATTGTCCCTATTTGACAGACAAGAACAATGAGACCCGAGAGATTAAGTGTGCTTTTAGCTAGGGGCAGAACTGAGTGGAGAAGGACTGGCCCTCTGTGCAGTGCTTGCCACTGTGCCCAGTGGGGCATCTGCCATCACAGTCAGAGATGCGACTTGTAGAAAGAGTACAGGATGCTGAGTTGGAAGTCCTTGGGTCTAGCCCCCACCCAGTCTCTTCCTTGCAGTGAGATCTAGACAAGCTACTTATCTTCCCTGAACATCAGTTTCCTCTTCTAGAAAAGAGGAATAAGAATATTTCTGTGGTGGACACTCATTCATTTCCTGGAAATAATACTCAGATTTTTGTCTCTAGTCCCCATCTAATGTCCATGCAATACAGAGGCCTTGTCTCCACACCAGATTCTAGAAGTAGGCCCGTGACCCCGTCCAGGCCAATCAGAGTACTGAATTCATGAGCCTCAAAGAAATGCACAAGTTGCAGGTGGCCTGGGAAGAGGCCTGCTCTCTGTTCCCATGGGCCTGGAGCTACCAGAGCCAACCACCACATACAGGCTTAAGAATGAAGCCAACACTGTGCAAGGCAGAGCCAGAAGAAACAGTCCTGATGATATTCTTTGTGCTTCTGATCAACAAGCCATACCTGAAGTCTGGACTTTACAGGCACATGGGCCAAAAACCTTCCTTTTTTGTTAAGCCATTTTGAGTTGGCCTTCCTGTCCCTTGAAAACTAAAAGGTTCAAGACTGATACAATCTCTTCTCAGGTTTGTTGCACTGAATAAGTTATTGTATGTGACAGTGCCCTACAAACAATAAAAGTCTTTTGCAAACAATAAAAGCAGAGTAAAAGTAATATATTATCAACTTATTAGGGCAGCAAATAATAGTATTTAAAGTATAAGCCTAGACCACTTTCGATTATTTGTAACTCTGTGATAAGGCAGACAGAGAAGTTATTCTTGAACTTTAGTGTGATGCCCAATGATTTTCAGGAGCATCAGCATTCTGAAATGTGACATGCTAGGGAATGTCGAGTCACTTACAGAAAAGCAGCCCCAGCACAGCACGAATTCTGACAACGACCACAATCTTAGACCATGATGCACTGTGACCATACAGAAGCCACATGTCTCAAAATGAGGAAGAGGTCTCGCTTTCCCAAATTTCACTTCTAATATTTTCTTAAATTATTTGGTAATTAATAAGTCATGGAAGTAAAAAGGGTAAAACAGGTGGGATGGAGTAGCAATGAACAATTAAAAAAATGTATAGGAACTACATATAAATATCTATATGTATATCTATATTTGTATCTATATATAGACTCAAAGGAACTGCAGGAAAAAGAGGTCAAATGAAAGGGAAAAGGGTATCTCACGAATTCCACTGTAAACTGAAGTCACTTCCTCTAAAGATGGTAAGGATGGAAGACATCTGTACTGAGATACCACAGACAAAGCATTTAATATAGGGACTAGCACCAAGTGAGTCCTCATGAGACGCCCAAGAGGAGGATGTGACCTTCCCCATTTCAGAGATGAGGAAACTGATGCCCTATGAGGCTAAGTCATCTGTCCAATTCCCACAGTGAGGGACAAACCTTTTGCTTCACTCTGTTTCTCTGGGCCAAGTCCCTCTTCCAAGGCCTCCTTTGCTCTGCTTCCTATGAAAGGACCAATCTCTAAGGGAAAGTACTTTGCTGCTGCCCCCTGGGTCAGTAGCAAACACTCTAGGTTTTTGTTTTTGTTGTTGCTGTTTTGTTTTTAATAAAAAGTTGAAGTTTTCTTTTATTCTCAATTGATGACTATGAAACTGTCTTATGCAGATCTAGGGAAGTACCAATAAATAGTTGCAAAGAATGTTAACCTGAAAATGAAATCAGTGAAAAAAATCAAGGAAGTTATTTTGCAGGAAGTACACATTTCACAGGGATTTTCCAGTTTACATTCACCTAACCCTTGAGAACCTAAAAATAAGTCCCACGCACTGCTAGGCCCCACTGTTGAATCGCCATATGAGCATGATGAAACTTGGAAGCTTTAAAGAATTTGCAGGTTTGGGACCTGTGCTTCTTAATGATGGGGGGTTCGCTGACCACTCTGAGGACTGAATGAAAGCTATTTAACTTTGACTAGAAAACTATTAAAAAAAAAAACACCACTTTTTTTTTTTTTTTTTTAAATTTCAGGGAATTCATGAATCACAGGTTAATAGTGCCCAGTTTAAAAGCAGAAGGGAAATATCTGTGAAAAATAGAGAGAAACTTAATGGGGACTACCTCAGGCGAGATACCCTACCTTTAGGGGTCTCCTTATTCTAAAATACCTTCTCCCACAGAATCTGTGGTTGAAAAATGCCAACACCTGCAGGAAGGTTGCTAGCCCTTCATTCAGGTTAGTGATTTTTTTCCCCCTAACATCTCCCGTGGTGTGTGGGCCTGGATGGGATGGGAGAGGAGCCAGGTGGGTAAAGGTGTAACCAGCTACGCAGGGGGTAGGGCCGGCCAGAAGAGGGCCCATGGTACCTCTGGACACCAGTGGGAACAAGGCAGAAGAGCCAGAGAGAAGACATCACAGATGACTGTCTTATTTCAAAATTCTGAGTGCTCAGAGCTGGCCCTCTGCCCAGGGATGCAGAAGGAATAGCTCTTCCCATTTCTCTTGAATGCAGACAGCAAGACCCCCTTTCCAAGACTCCCATCTCATGACAGTAACAGCTTCTGTGAACTAGTCTGGGAACCTCACCCCATTTATGACACGGTTTCCTTGGGAAAATGAGTACTGAATTCTAAATCATCTGCTTACTAAATGAACTTTCTAAACATAATCCACTTGCACGTCACTCTGTGCTATCACTGTGGGTGCTCAGATGAACATATGAGCTTTTACAAATGTGGGCCTGAGAAGTCTGTGGACTCCCAATTCCTATGTACCTCAGAGAAGAGACTGGGCCCTTTCTCCAAAGCCATATCTCATTGTGAGTCTATGGGCAGCTGCTGGAAATGAAAGACATTTTAACTGGTGGTCTCTACCCGTCCTCCTCCTCTGGATGTTGGTTAACAGAGCTCCCACTGAAGGTCACCGGTTTATGCTCTTACTGTATCCCCTCTTCACCACTGACTTGCTGGCTAAATGGGAGTTTATCACTTAACTTTTTTTTACCTCTCTTTTTATAGCTGCAAAATGAAGCTGGGCTGGCAAGTGGAGACAAAAAATGAGGGTGCTGAGCTTCTTGGGAAAATAGTATGTGCAGATGGGTATTCCCATTTCTAGCAGGCAGGGTAAAATATATAGCAATTTGCTAATCTGGTGTTAATGACATTTAAATTGACTCCTCTTCAGGGAAGAATGGAAACAGTAATGATAATATTGGATAAGTGCTTTTGAGTCTAGAAGACATTTTTATATTCACTATCTCACTTATCCTTAGTAATGGAAGGCTTGTATAATAAGCATCACTTTTACCTCTGCTTAACAAAACAGGGGACCAATACTCTGAAAAGCCAAATGACTTGTCCAAGGTCATCCAGAGAGGCAGTGGTCAAAGCCAGGTCTATTAATTTCAAGTTTGATCTCTTTTCTACTTGTTCTATTCCCTGCCCTGTTTTTCCTAACTGAATCTATCATCTAACTGGTCATCAAAGGAAGATTTTAAGTCTGCACTATGGAGAACAAGCACAAAGGATTACAGGGCCCAGAGACATCCTATTCTCACTTATTCTATCAAACTAGTCAAACTTTGATATGTCCTACTCCAGCTTATCCAGCCCATCTTATTCTAATTCAGCAAAGGGCAGGTTCCTTTTTATTTTTTTCTTAAAGATTTTATTCATTTGAGAGGAATAGCGAGAGAGAGCACTCGCAGGCGGGTGGGGTGGGGGGAGAAGTGGCGGGGGGGAGGGGGTGGAGAGAAGCAGGCTCTCTGCAGAGCAAGGAGCCAGATGCTGAGCTCGATCCCAGGACTTCAGGATCATGGCCTGAGCTGAAGGCAGATGCTCAACTGAGTGAGCCACCCAGGCGCCCAAAGGGCAGGTTCCTTAGGGGTGCTGGAGACAGGGGAACATGAACCATCTCATTCACAAATACTGCTGACTAATCATTGGGGAGAATTTTATTATTAGGAAAGGAGAATGAAACCTCAGGTTACTGTAACATATAAGTGAAGGGTAGTTAATCTTTTTTTAAATTAATTTATTTCCTTCAGAGAGAGAGAGAGAAAGAGTGCCAGCAGGGGGAGGAGCAGGAAGGGAGGAAAGAATCTGAGGCAGACTCTATGCGGAGCGCAGAGCCCAACGTTGGGGCTCAATCCCACGACCCCGAGATCACAACCTGAGCTGAATTAAGAGTTGGATGCTCAACCAACTGAGCTGCCCAGGCCCCCCAAGGACAGTTAATCTTCAACAAAATGATTTCACCTGAGAAAAAAATTTTATCTTCTTTGTCACAGCCTAGAAAAGCTATCCTAGACAGACCAAATCAACCTAGAATATCTCATCCCCACCACCAGCATTTTCACTAGGACACTGCACCTGCCAGCCCGTATAAGAGCAGGTGTGTGACAGCTACTGTCGTTTCCAATTCAACCCAAAGAAAACAGCCCACCTGTAGGCCCTGTTGAGGGTGGGCCCTAATCTGTTCCTCAACTACCTGGTGACCATGTTCTGACCCTTAACACTGGCCACAGGTGACTGGAAGAGGAGAGGGCAGTCAGCCTGGGGAGGCAGAAGGCAAGATGGTGGGCACTGGAGAAGTCCTGCTACTACAGGGCCAAGGAGAACCTGGTCCCCGGAGAAGCCTCCTGCTTGTGTGCACCCCAAAAGTGAAGCCCCATTAGTAGAGGCAGACTGAGCATGTTTATCCCTTAAACCTAAAAACCACAATTAATCACAACACTGATCAATATACAGAATAAAAACCTCACATTACAAACTAAAACAAATTCCACAAAAATATAAGAAAATATAAGTAAATATTTGTCCAACTATGAGAACTAAAACACCAAGATCATCAAAGGCAGAAATCATTACGGAAACCATAAAAATGAGGACATACACACCTACCACACAGCAATGTCATATAATTGAAAGGTAAACGATAAATTCACTAAAAGTTAACTTTCCTTACTATGTAAGAAGTTTTTAAACAGTCAGAGGAGTCCGTGAAATACAAAAATACCAATAGGAAAATGGACACAAACACACAATTCACAAATGAGTGGGTACTGGCTAAAATAAGTACATAGTGACCTCAGCTATCAAGTATCAAGTATGGAGGGGTACAGACTAGGTCATTAAGAGAGGCTGTCTTTAGGTTGGGAGTTGTAGATAATTTTTACTTTCTTTGTAAACAAAGAATTCTAGAGTTTCTGTACAATGAACATGGACAATTTTGGTAAGCAGTTATTAAGTAAAAAACTAAGTTCAGAACACTGTGGGAAATGTGAAATATGGAAACAACATCTTCCCTGTCAAGGAACTTTTCCTAGGGCTACAGGAATCTCTGGTTAATGGCTTCCAAGGAATTTACCACTAGCATTGTTTCGGAAATACAATAAGATGAGAAGAATGGATTCTTAAAAAGCTTATGACACATTATGAAAAACTTAGAAAAAAATCCACTACTTATTTTTTTGATACAAAAAAAGAGTTCTTTTCTCGAATGATCTGATTTATAGTTAGGCAGAAGTTTCCTTATAAAACATTGTCAATAAGGGTGCAAAGTTAATGCATAGTCTAACTATTAAGTAGTTTATTTCTTCTAAAAACAGAAGGTCTGAATTGTTTCTTTATATATTCTTTTTATCTTTCCTAAAATAAAATGTAGCTCTACCCCCCCATTTTTTTTACCACAACTTTTAAACCTACAAGTGAGGTTTTCTTTTGTACAAAATTATTTTACGGTTGTTACTTAGCTACATTTTCATCTGCTTCCTTGGACAGAAATTCAGTGTGAGAAAGGATTTCTGAGATCATTTGATACCCTCCCCCCTTGACTGAGATGAGGGTTAAGGCCCAGAGGTTCAATTACGACAGCCAAGCTAAAAATAATCTCGGCTAGCACGGTTTATTGCTTCTTTAGACTCGTTCTCATTTCAATTTTATACTCATAAACTAGCAGAATTCTTTGCCATTACACAGTAGTTTGACTCACGTGTTCAGTTTAGTGTTAAACAGTGTCTCCCGTCGGGACATGCCGGTGATTGTCCCCCGAGCTGATGCTAACAGTGAGGGCCTAGCACATAGGGCCTGGTGACCGGTGCATCTGCAGAACCTTGACGACTACTGCCACAGCTTGACCACGACCCAAATGGGGCAGGAATGAGGCAGAGAACTCAAGTATCTGAATTATATACCCACTTTCAGGCAGCCCTGGTGTGCTACATGCTATTTTTAATTTCCAAAAGAATCACAGACTTATAGCTTAGATTTAAAAGTAAGAAAATAATTTAGAATTTGGGGCTTTCTTCCGAATAGCAGAGGATCCAAGTGCACCATTAAGGTGCAGAATGGATACATTGTTAAGAAAAAAGGAGGCTCTATTTGAATTACATTTTTTTTTTTTAGGTCACCAGGGTAACCTTCAGTACCCGTGATCTGGCAGACTACAAGCTCCTTGAAGGCAGACTACAAGCTCCACTTTCTTATTTTTTCTTTTTTTTCCCTACCAGAGCTCCTGGCACAGAGCCAGCACTCAGCAACCTATGTTCAAGTGTGATGGTGAGAACAGATGGGAAGGATCTCCAGAGGGTAGGAGTGCCTGTAACCAATGCTCTTTGAGATAATAGCTTTGTGCTGACCCTGAAATGCCCCAGCTACATACAGAGTTCTATTTACACAATAAAGTTATTACTTAGTAAAGTAATTACTTTGGTGATTATTGGCTATTCACTTTAATAAAGAAATAATGAAAATAATAAATAATTTTTAATTTTCCAAAAGCCCCAGAGCTTTACATCTGAGGGAAAAACAGCTTCGACACAGGGACCTGGGTTTGTAAATATGGAAGGCAATATTGTTGAAATGGAATATAACTGAGTGCAAACAAAATTTACTTAATGCTTTTCATATTTCTCGGGAAAAAAAGGTAAGGGAGACAAACGCCACAGAACAAAACAAAAGGTAA
The DNA here is from genome assembly GCF_029215605.1 of Mirounga angustirostris. Taxonomy (NCBI): domain Eukaryota; kingdom Metazoa; phylum Chordata; class Mammalia; order Carnivora; family Phocidae; genus Mirounga; species Mirounga angustirostris. The sequence goes on from NW_026991718.1 coordinate 102,627,711, forward strand.
AAACCCTCGGAAAGACTTCCCGGCTCCATTCCTAGCAATAGGTCAAACACTGGGGCTACAAGGGCCTCGAGATTTCTTATGAGAAACTGTAGTAAGAAAAATACAGTGACTCATCTCATAATAATGCCCTTTCTTCCCAAAGTACACATCACAATTCCCACATCCCTGGCACATGGGCACTCGATGCAGAGCTATTGCAACACGGCGCATCTCCCTGCAACAACGCCCCTTGGTGGGCGACAGAAATGCCGACGCTGGGGTAATAGACCTCCCTGGTGCTGGGGGAGGGCATGAGGGGGTGGCATGGCTGCACCGTTCTGCCCTCCAAAGGAGGGAGATTACTCCCCTTTGTACTGCTCGATCTGCAACAGCGGTTCTTTTGTGCAACCACCTTTAAGAACCGGGGAGCTAAGTGCAGCTGGCTTCCTTCTATACAGGCTGAAAGGACCCCCTGGCAGAGCAGTTCTGAATAGGCACTCCCAGATTTCCTAACCAACTGTCATTTAGATATGGAGGAACCAAAAGGAAAAAGAAAAAGACAAAAAGGAGAAGGAGGAAAAGGAATCCGTTACTCAAGGCACAAGCGAGGCGCCCAGGCTTTTGCTTGCGTACGGGCTCACTCCCCCGTCACTTCTGGGGCCATGGAAGACCGAATTCAGTAAACACTTACAGGAAAATCACTGATGCTTATTGACAAAAACGCACCTCCAATACAGCTATTTAGGAAGCCAATTTCCCAGGCCTTGCCCAGTCAGACATTCCTAGAGAATAACTACCAACAGAAATAAGATGGATTCTGCCCTTTGGTGAATATCAATGTAAACTGATAAAGAATTCAAAGCTTTCCAGAAGTTCAAGGAATACGTACACAAAAGCCAGATATTACTGGCTTTGGGCATTTGAAGTATATAACAAGGAGTTATATGCAGGCCTTCTCTCAGACAGAAGGCAATTCTGGGAAGGAAGGATGGTTTATTGAGCTTCAAATGGCTAGGACAGCTGGGCTCTGCAGAGGTCAAACATCAATGAGGTGAAAGCTCCAAGGCACCTGCAGTGGAAGGACCATGTTTTTGGCTTGATGGGCAATTTGCAGGAGGACCCTTTGCTAGGCCTGGATATTTCACTGTTTCTAGGGACAACAAGCTTAAGGAAGTGGTGGACTGGAGGCCTGAAAGGAGAAAGGGGTGCACAGAGCCTGTGTCCAGCAAGGGAGCTGGTTAGTGGTGCTACGTGTTAGCTGACTCCCACGTGCGTGGCTAGGAAAGTGTGTGTATGTGAAGAAGGCACAGTCAGAGGTGCAGAAGAAGAGCAGCTGAAGAGCCAGAGCCAGAGCACACGTAAAGAGTTGCTGAAAACAATGAAAGACCCTCATGATATGAACTCTGATAGTGTTATCACTAGAAGTCAGAACATACTGAAGACAAGGGCGCCTGGGTGACTCGGTTAAGCGGCTGCCTTCAGCTCAGGTCATGATCCCAGGGTCCTGGGATCGAGTCCTGCATCAGGCTCCCTGCTCAGCGGAGAGCCTGCTTCTCCCTCTCCCTCTGCCTGCCTCTCTGCCTACTTGTGCTCTCTCTATCTCTGTCAAATAAATAAATAAAACCTTAAAAAAAAAACAACCACATACTGAAGACAAGAAAACTGAACTGGCTTATGTAAAAGGCTCAGACTAGTCAACTCTTCAGAATGAAAATTCTTAACATTTAGGAAGTCCTCCAGATTACAGGATTTATATGACAGCAGCTATAGAAAACTCAGATCTGTATAAAGACCAGTGCCCCTAAGGAGGATAATATTTCATTTGTATTGAAATGTTTTAATTCACCCTTAACAATTTAAGATATTAAGTATTAATATTACATATCATACAAGATTTAATTTCTTCTGTATTCCATCTGAAGCAATGACACTTCCTGGTATAGCTAATTGTTTTCTTAAACCACAGATCAATTTCTTCACTGCTCTGAGAATCAGTTAAGTTATATTATAGTTGTTTGCCAACAGCATTACTACTTTAGTATTTATTAATTTACTAAGACAACTCTAACATCCTGGGAACATTTCAAAGAATACACTTTTAATACTTTTTACCAAATTTGCTTGATTTATGCCATTTAATTGATAGATGAAGAAATAAGGGTCCCACTGGCTTTTTCAAAGTGCTCATCTGCTCCAAACAAAAGCTTCTCTGCTCTTTACTTTTCCTAGGTCCCTATTCACCCTTCTAGTCTCTATGCATTTATTTAAGATGAGGTAAGAAGCTGGTTTTAGACCATGTGGGCCAAATTTCACATTTCATATGGATTAAAAAATAATAAACATAAGGAGTAATCTAATATTCCCATAAATTACTTCAGAAGCATAATAATCATGTCACACTTCATGTCCAGGTTTCATGTCTGCTAGATTTTTTTCCTCTTTGTTAAAGTTCAAGTAATATAACCAAAAATATGAAAAAAAGTTTGCACACAGATTAGTTCAGATAGATTGGACTGTGGCTGCAGCAAGAGACAGACAGACAGACAGACAGACACACACACACACACACACACCCAAGTAGACTCTCTCAAGTGTATATGTTAAGCTTACAAGACAAAGCTGTAACCTACAATATTATGGGTGAGTTTTTTGTATCTATTTAACTGCATTGAGAACTCCAATGAAACAGGACCTGATGAAGCTTGAAACTAAGCCTGAGAAAAGAGACAGAAAAGAAGCCCTATCAGCAAAGAAACAACACACTGGGGAAAAGTACTGATTCTCATGAAAATGTCAGTGATTCACCATGGAATAAAATTCAAAAGCCACTGACCCCAATGAAAGCTTCCAGTGGAAACGTGGATTTTGCTTCATTTCAGTGAAAGACTTTGCTTTATCTCATTTGAATATTATCATAAGCACCATCACAGTTTTTGTGATATGTTGTTTTCCCATTTAAAACTGATGTAGAAAAGATAAGGCTGATCAAACTTTCAAGGGGTCTTCAGGATAAAAAAAAATAAAAACAAACAAACCAAAACACATCAGTTAATATTATCATTTTTGGTCCCTTAAAAGATGCAGTGAATGATGGATAGCCAAATGATAACTGAAGACAACACTTTTTTCGATTTTTACAGTAAGTTGTCATTTAAGCAGATTTATTTATATAATATTTTTGTACATACCAATTCTTCATTCTGACTTGCCAAAAGATCACGACTGAATGACAGCTGACTTACACAGACCACAAATCTGTCAGGAAATACACGGAGCTCTGCACAAAATGAAGAAAAGCAAGTTACTAAAGGCATCAAAAATCTATGAACAGAGAAATGCTTGGTCCCAGATTTTTCAGTTATAGTTATAAGCATGTATGTATCAGACACATGTCTCTTCTCCTCCTTGCCTTTCAGTGTTTGCAATCAGCAGGGCGGGGCAAGCACAGAGCTCTGGGGAGCACCCAGGAGGTTGCAAATTGGTCCACCTGAGCCCCTGGACCATTATATTATAACCCATGAAACCCCCAGGAAGGGCCTTTGCAGCCCTCCGCCTGTGTCAGTTTGCTGTTCTTTGACCAGAACTCACATTTGGGACACAGGATCAACGTTCTCTAATGAGTATGCAGATTTATACAGGAAGAGGAAGAATAGGAGATAAAATCTGAAAACTCGTTGACGTTCTTACTAATTACTTTACTTATCACCTCTTTGGTCAACTGGTCTTAGATCAGTCCCCTAAACTGGTGGGCAAATTCCCTATCTGAATCAGGCTATGAAAATAGCAGTGTCATTAATAGGAAAAATAATAAGGAAATAGTAAAATATGCGATACCAAAGATGATACAATTACACTACAGTCCACTAATCTATCATTACAACTTCTTAAAGCAAAACCACTGACTTCCGGGTGGAGAAGGCTGAAGGAATTACAGAACTAGATGCCCCAACATTCAATGAAAAAAAGAATATGAAGTGGTAAATGCCATCTGTATCTTTCCTCCTCTCTCATCTGTCTGTCTATTCATCCACGTTCACTTACGCAGCCTCCACCTATCTCTGGAGTGATGTTTAGCTGATGCTAATAGTGTATATTCTGGGTGGCAGGTGAGGATCTTCTTCCTTCTTTATACTTGGTTGTATTGCTCTAATATTTTTATAATACACATGTATCATACTGATATCACAAAGCTATTTTTCTAAAAGTGAAAACTTCCCTCTTAGATGACCAATATTTCTAAATAGGGATGGTATGAATCAGATAAGTGAAGCCTTTTACATACATTGTTCATTTCCAACAATGGATGACAATGTGAGGGGCTGACTGAGGTAATAACACCTTTTAGCCTGATACACTCAGGAGCCAAGCGTGAAGGTGTTGATTACAGAGACACACAACTTAAACACAGTTAACACCATACCACCTGGCTAGGTTAAATTACACCAAAGGCCTAATGAGTTAATGTTCTAGTAATAGCCATCTCCTTAACCTCTCCCCTAGACCACTGCTGTGTCCTTGGTGATCACTCTTCCCTATTCTATTTTATCCTACTCAGTGCAAGCAGGTTACCAGTTCTAAACAAAACAAAACAAAACAAAAAAAAACAGCTCCACTTATCCTGCTCAAAACCCCATCCTGGCTCCTCAGTATCTACCACAGACCTGCAAACTTCAAAGCCCTCCCTGAGTGGGACCTAAGCTATCATTCTGGTCTTACCCCCATTAGACCTCCCCATTTCAGAAGTCTGAGTGTGTTGAAACTCTGACCTCTCATGAATGTTTATCTGGTTAGGAGACTAGGGATAGACTTTGAAAAACCAAAGATAAATAAATAAAAGTCATTAATACCTATTCATTAATTTTTTTTTTAAGATTAGTTATTTAGTTATTTATTTGACAGAGGGAGGAGGGAGAGAGAGAGTACAAGCAGGGGGAGCAGCAGAGGGAGAAGGAGAAGCAGGCTCCCCAATGAGCAGGGAGCCTGATGCAGGGCTGATCCCAGGACTCTGGGATCATGACCTGAGCTGAAGGCAGAAGCTTAACTGACTGAGCTGCCCAGGGGCCCTTGTTCATTAATTGTTAAAATTTCTTAAAAAAAAAAAAAAAAGATTTTATTTATTTATTTATGAGAGAGACAGAGATAGAGAGACAGAGAGTGCGTTCCTACGTGCAAGAGTAGGGGGTGGGGCAGAGGGAAAGGGAGAGGGAGAAGCAGATTCCCCACTGAGTGCAGAGCCCAACACAGGGCTCAATCCCAGGACGCCAAGATCATGACCTGAGCCAAAGTCAGATTCTTAACCAACTGAGCCACCCAGGCAACCCCAATTCTTAAAATTTCTTAATGAAATAAGTGGTAAATAGTCTGCTTCTCACTTTCAGGAAGAGGGAACTGAGCCACAGAATTCATTATCTGCCCTCTGCCCAAAACCTAATATTGCAATACAACTCAGTAGATCAGAATTCAAATTCAAAATAATCAGTTCTATCCAATAATTCCTCTGATTTGTCCTTCCATTTCTTCTCTGAAAAATAAGAATGCCAAAATGATTAATTTTGAACATTTGGGGGCCAGGTATTGTATAAACAGAAAGCAACTTCCGTATACTTTTTCTTTGCTTAGGTCATAACTGAGATTTTTATTGTTTTAATATTTAAATAAAGTAAAGATTTAGGCAGTAACTATCTCTACCATACAGAGTAGCTAGCCTTCATTTTAACAGACAGATACAAGGATACCTGGCTTATTTTACTAAGAGAACTGAACAACGTGGAAAGCCCCATTAAGAGAGTAATATATTTGAGTGACACTTAAAGTTTAAAAAGTGCAGATCATTGTTAAGATTCCAAGAGCAAATCTCCGTACAGTTTATTTTCAAAGTCCCTGTTTCATATCTTATATGTTAAAATCATCCAAGGAAGTTCAGTTAGATTTTCTTTCCAATGTTCAGATCAGCTTGGAGAACTGTCATTAGCATCTGACTTTATTGTTGTTGGCTGGACGTGTTTGACATCATTTCCCCAATGGACTTCTTGACTTGGGGAAATGAGGAGGGAAGCTGGCCTTGTCACACACCTAAGAAAGGCTCTGACAGCTCTGGGCTGGGAAAGCATTTTCTCGTGTACACACTTGTTCTGTATCCCAGGGACTTGGTGTGCACAGACAAAGATGAAGTGATTCATAGTTTAACTGCCTGTCAAATCGCTCTGGAAGCTCAATGAAAGTGCTGAGATGCAGCAGGAGAGTGAAGCACAATGTGGCTCGGCTCACAGTTCTCAAAATCAGTGAAAATTAAAAAACAAAACAAAACAAAAATCACAAATGTTTAGAAATATTCTTAATTACTACTTCAATTTCACAAAGGCAATGAAGCAAGTTGGAATCTTGGTTCCTTAATTTTCATTCCTCTCTAGAGCAAGTTAATAGTGCAAAATGCCTGACAACTCAAGAAATCAGTTTCTTACCAGTCCTCTGTGAACCCCCAAAACAGTGAAGGCGTATCCCTCTCTTGAGGAAATAGGCTGTGATTTGAAAGCCATAACCTATAAAATGAAAGAAGACATCATTGGACTACAAGCTTGTTTGCCAGTGAATCCCACAAGCCTCCCGAGTGCCTACTACATAGTAGGTGCTCAATAATTATTTAGCAGATGAAAGAATAGAAGGAATCAATAGAGGGACTCACTTGAGAGGAAAGAGTAAACATTACAATCTGAGCTCTTCTAGCCGGGCCAGAGCACCTGGCTGGGATGGTCTCCCATCCCTGAAGTAGCTCAGTTACTTTATCTGTTCAATGAATTCAACCAAGAATTCTCTACCCAGTAAGGTTATCATTCCAAATTGAAGGGCAGATTAAGAGCTTTCCAGATAAGCAAAAGGTAAAGGATTCATCACCACTAAACTGGTCCTACAAGAAGTGCTAATGGGCCTTCTTTAAGCCAAAGGGAAATGGCACTATTAATTATAACCAAATATATTCATTTGATTATAAAATATTAAAAACATATTTGATTATAATTAATTTATATTATATATTCATAATATATATTATATATATTCACATATACATATATATGAATGAAAGTAAAAAATCTTACTGGAAAAGGAAAATATATAACAAAGATAGTGGACAAGTGCTTGTAAAGCAAGCATGAAAGTTAAAAGAAAAAGGTAGTAAAATTCCTTCAAATTACAATAATTAGTTAAGGGCGGCATAAAATAAAAAGATGCAAGATGTGTCATCAAAATATATAAAACATGGGGGAGGAGTAATAAGGTAAAGCTTTGGAATGTATTTAAAATTAAGTTGCTATCAATCTAAAACAAACTGCTACTTACATATGATATTCAATGTGAACCTCATGGTAAGCACAAGGAAAAAAAAATATTCTTTTGTGTAAATACACAAAAGAAACTAAACTAACCAAGAAAAAGAGAGAGAGAGAAAGAATTCAAATAAAATCAGGAAGAGGAGGAGTTACAACCAATACCACAGAAATACAAAGGATTGTAGAGAGACTACTATGAAAAATGATACACAAAAAAACTGGACAACCTAGAAGAAATGAATAAATTCCTAGAAACCTACAATCTTTCAAGACTGAATAATAAAGAAATATAAAATCTAAACAGACCAGTAAGGAGATTGAAACAGTAATCAAAAACCTCCCAACAACAAAAGTCCAGGACCAGATGGCTTCACTGGAGAATTCTACTGAACATACAAAGACTTAACACCTATCCTTTTCAAACTCTTCCAAAATTTGAAGAGGACAGAAAGCTTCCAATCACATTTTACAAGGCCAGCATTACCCTGATACCAAAACCAGACAAGGGCACCGCAAAAAAAGAAAATTAGAAGCCAATATCCTTGATGAACATAGATCCAAAAATCCACAACAAATATTCGCAAAACATATCCAACAATACATTAAAAGAATCATATTCCACGATCAAGTGAGATTTATTCCAGTGATGCCAGGATTGTCCAGTATCTGCAAATCAATCTATACTGCACATCACATTAACGAAATGAAAGATAAAAATCACAAGATCATCTCAATAGATGCAGGAAAAAAAATCTGACAAAATTCAACATTCATTTATGATAAAAATTCCCAACAAAGTGGGTATGGAGGAAATATACTTCAGTGTAATAAAGGTCTTATTTGACAACCCTATAGCTAACATCATACTCAATGGTGAAAAGCTGAAAGCTCTAAGATCAGGAACAAGACAAGGATGCCCACTCTCACCACTTTTATTCAAAAGCAATATTAGAAGTCCTACCACAAATATTAGGCAAGAAAAAGAAATAAAAGGCATTCATATCAGAAAAGAGGTAAAACTGTCGCTACTTGCAGATGACATAATACTATGTATAGAAAACTATAAAGAATCCACCAAAAAACAAACAAAACACTGTTAGAATAAATGAATTCAGTCAAGTTGCAGGGTACAAAACCAATACACAGAAACCTGTAGTATTTCTATACACTAATAACAAAACATTAGAAAGAGAAGTTTAGAAAACAATCCCGTTTACAGTTGCACTAACAAAAGAATAAAATACCTCCTAATAAATTTAAGCAAGGAGATGAATGACCTGGAGACTGGAAACTTTAAGACACTGAAGAAAAATAAATGGAAACATATTGTGTACTCTGGGAAGAATTAATATTGTTAAAATGTCTATACTACCCAACACAATCCACAGATTCAATGCAATACCTATCAAAATTCCAGTGGCATATTTCATAGAACTAGAACGAATAATTCTAAAATTTGTATGGAACCACAAAAGATCCTAAAAAGCCCAAGCAATCTTGAAAAAGAAGAACAAAGCTGGAGGTATCACACTTCCTGACTTTAAACTTACTGCAAAGCTGTAATAAATAAATTTTGGTACGGATACAAAGACAGACACACAGATCAATGAAACAGACAGAAAGCCCAGAAATAAACCCACACATATATGGATAGTTAATATATGACAAATGAGCCCAGAACATACAATAGGGAAAGGGCAGACCCTTCAAGAATGATGTTGGGGGGAGCCTGGGTGGCTCAGTTCGTTAAGCGACTTCCTTCAGCTCAGGTCATGATCCGGGAGTCCCAGGATCGAGTCCCGCCCGCATTGGGCTCGCTGCTCAGCGGGGAGTCTGATTCTCCCTCTGACCCTCGCCCCTCTCATGTGCTCTTTCTCTCTCATTCTCTCTCTCTCAAATAAATAAATAAAATCTTTAAAAAAAAAAAAAAAGAATGATGTTGGGAAAACTGGACAGCCATATGTGAAAGAATAAAACTAGACCATTTTTGTGTATAATAATACACAAAAATTAACTCAAAATGCATTAAAAACTTGAATATAAGATCTGAAACCATAAAATTCTTAGAAGAAAATGTAAGTGTTAAACTCCTTGACATCAGTCTTAGCAACATCTTTGTGGATGTGATTCTAAAGACAAGGGAAACAAAAGTGAGAGCCCACAAATTGGACTCCATCAAACTTAAAAGCTTCTACCCAGCATAGGAACGAACCATCAAAAAAATGAACAGGCAACCCACTGAGTAGGAGAAGTTTTTTGTTTTTGTTTTTTGCAAACTATATATCCATTAAGGGGTTAATATCTAAAATACATACAAAATTCATTTAACTCAATGACAACAACAAAACAAACAACCTGATTAAAAAATGGGCAGAAGAGAGGCACCTGGGTGGCTCAGTCAGTTAAGCATCCAACTCTTGATTTCAGCTCAGGTCATGATCTCAGGATTGTGAGATCGAGTCCTGTGTTGGGCTCTGCACTGAGCATGGAACCTGCTTAAGATTCTCTCTCTCCCTCTCCTTCTGCCCCTCCTACCCTTCCCCCCTCCCCTCTACAAAAAGGGGGAGGGGCATAAGACTTGAATAAACATTTCTCCAAAGAAGACATACAGATGGTCAACAGGCACATGAAAAGATGCTCAACACCACTATCTAACAGACAAATGCAAATCAAAACCACAATGAGAAACACCTAACATCTGTCAGAATGGTTATTTAAAAAAAGATAAGAAATTACAAGTGTTGGTGAGGATGTGGAGAAGGGAAACTTTGTGCACTGTTAGTGAGAATGTAAATCCGTGTACCCACTAAAAAAAAAACACAGTGGGACGCCTGGGTGGCTCAGTTGGTTAAGCATAGGCCTTCGGCTGAGGTCATGATCCCAGGGTCCTGGGATGGAATCCCGCATTGGGGTCCTTGCTCAGTGGAGAGCCTGCACCTTCCTCTGCCTGCCGCTTCCCCTGCTTGTGCTCTCTGACAAAAAAATAAATAAAATCTAAAAAAAAAGAAAGGAAAAAAAACCATAGTGGCCTCAAAAAATTAAGAACAGAACTACCATATGACCCTGATATTCTACTCTGCGGTATTTATCCAAAGACTATGAAAACACTAATTCGAAAAGATATATGCACACCTATGTTTATTGCAGCATTATTTATAATAGCCAAGATATGGAAACAACCTAGGTGTCCATCGATAGATGGATAAAGAGAATGTGGTACATTTATACAATGGACTACTACTCAAACATAAAAAAAAAAGAATGAAATCTTGCCATTTTTGACAATACAGGTGGACCCTTAAGGTATCAGACTAAATGAAATAAGTAAGGCAGAGAAAGACAAATACTATATGATTTCATTCATATGTGGAAAACCAAATAAATGAACAAACAAAATACAACAAAAACAACAGACTAGTGGTTACGGGGGGGGGGGGGGCAGTGAAAGGGTGAAGAGAGTTATCCGAATGTTATCTGAATGATAAATAGACCTATGGTGATCACTTCGTAATGTATACAGATGTCAAATTATAAAGATATACATCAGAAATTTACATTTAAAGAGAAGAGGGCATAGTCAGTGAAATCCTACATTGCCCCTAAAAATGAATAAACTACAACTCCAAGCCCTATCAGAAAAAAGTCTCACAAACAAAATTTTAAGTAAAGAAGCCTGGTACAAAGGAGTACATTCCATCTGAAAATGGAGACATTACCATTCATCTCATAGGGTAGCAAGAGAATTTCACAAAAAGTACCAGCATGGTTCCTTCTTCTCTCCCTCTCTCCCTTCCTCCCTCCCTCCTCTCTTCCTTCCCTTCAAGCTCACCTCCAGGTATAAACTACTCTGTTGATGACCTTCCTGGAAAGATTAAGGACGATTACCCCTCTTTAGGGGAAGAGGGGTAAGCATCTCCAGGTTCTAAGACAACCTCAGAGATAGTATTATATCCATGAAATTGGAAGGGTCAGGAGTTATAAGAGGTGGTCTCCAGGACTATCAGACTCTTCAAAATCCATGATTATCATTGTTCTGAAATAACTTTTATATATATGTGTGTGTATATATATGTATGTATATATATATATATATATACATATATATATATATATATATACACACACACACACACACACATACCACAAAGAAGTAAAGAAGTTCCCATGGGATGCGTGGGTGGCTCAGTCGTTAAGCGTCTGCCTTCGGCTCAGGTCATGATCCTGGAGTCCCGGGATCGAATCCCGCATCAGGCTCCCTGCTTGGCAGGGAGTCTGCTTCTCCCTCTGACCCTCTCCCCTATCATGCTCTCTCTCTCAAATAAATTCTTAAAAAAAAAAAAGTTCCCATTTTTACATTCAGTACCTTCTGACACCTCTGTAGAAAGATCCAGAACATCAGTGACTGAAGATCTGACGTCTGTCTACACAAGCTACAGCTTTGACAGCACAACTGCTTTAGTCACGAGGATTGCAAAATAAAAGTGACATCTATGATAGCATTATCTCCAGATTTACAGAGATGAAATGTATTTTTTCTAACACATCTGAAACGAATTGCGTTTTGATCATGTGCCTTTCTTCTGCATAAAATGTCAAACAAAATATGCACACCACTGGCATTATTCTGAGTGCTTTAAAACAAATCCTTTATTCCTTAGGTCACTGAGAGTGGAAGAGACTTCCGCATCTGTTTATTTGTCCTACTTCTTTGGGGGGAGGATGGAGGTTGTAAGAAAGGAGTCCTTAACAATTTGGAATTCACAAATACACACAGAAAAATTTTACAGTGATTTTCAAAGTAATGATTTATAAAGTCAGTCTTCCAAAGGTGTGAAAAACAATAACTAAATGCAGTATCTAAAAATGTTTGCTGGTGAATCATACTTAATACTTACAGCTCTAGGTGACTAAGACTGAGATTTTCAAAAATCTCCCTGTACAAAATCTCCAGCAATAGAATGTTTTTATTAGGAAGGGGCTAAAACTGAAGTTGACTATGAAAGCTATAGCTCTGAATTCAGGAAGCATGGTATCTGGACATACCTTGAATGATAACTAAATCTTACCTGGGAGGCTAAACAACAGTCTCAATATGATACGTTCCTCTACAGAAAAAGAAAGCAGACTAAAGAAAATTGTAACTAAGTGATTACTGAAATTATCAGGAGAACTGAGTTCATTGAACCCTTTTCTCTATCCTTCCCACCCCCAGGATAGGATTATGCTAAAGAGAATCATTCCTAAACTGGCCACTTGTCATGATTTCAATGGAAAACCACTCCCCACTCCTGCCATGGCATCTACAAGAGAAATGGCAAGTTTAACATGTAAAAAAGATTTGCACCTGCTTAATCCAAATTCCACTGGCCATAGGAAACTTTATTGTTTAAAGAGAATTTGAAGAGAGATTAAACACAAAAGATACTGTGTCAGTTCTTATGACAAACTAGTTTTGATATATAAACAGAGAAAATCACTGCCACTAAAATATACTTACTTGAAATGCTACAGAGATATATTTCATTTATCCATAGATAACAGGCAGTGATAAAGACTACATGCTTATCTTTGCTCTTTAATGTAATTAACTTTCCTCACAGAGTTCAGCCGGCCACTGAGATTTTGTACTTATCCAGAGCTAAAGCAAAGTTCCACTATTCTCTAAATAGCAACCTGGCAAAGAATCCAGGAGGCCCTTTTCTTTTCCCTTCCCCGCGTCGAAGCTCCAAGCTTGCTAACCCTGGTGTTAGCATAGAACTGGAATCAGGAGGAGACTGGGGTTGGGGGACAAAATGGAAATCATAAAGTGAGCATCTCTTCACTTGAAAACTACCTGACAGTGGCATTCCAAGATTCCGCAGCACTTGTAAATCACATTTAAGTCCGCCTGCTTTCTTGCCAGTTATTGTGGTCCTCCTAAATCTAAGAAGACTGTCATTAGACACAGGAAGAGACTGGGGTTAGGAGGAGGACAGTTTCATTGTGGAATCAGCTTTCTACCAAGAGTCTTCAGGTATGTGTATTTCTAGAAATAATTTATATTTCTGCACTGCTTAATGTCACTCGAGGAGTAGTACCATCAAGAATCCATTCCCACCACCCCCCCCCCCCGGGTCCCCGCCCCTGGGCCTCCAAGCAGCCGCTGGCGTCCTGTAGTATGTGAAGAGCTACTGATCTACTACCTTTGCACAGACCTCCCAACCTCCAGTGAGGCCCCAAATGATGATTTGTTACCACATTAACATTCTTCTGGCTCACCTGCTCATTCACCAAAGAGCATTAAGTCTCTAGGGAAAAAAGGGGGTTGCGGGGAAGGGACTCGGATATTTATGAGAGAAAGAAAGGGTGGCTCATGTTTTAAGAACGAACCTGAGTTCTGCTATTTTATTCCATATTTCGTCTAAATAAACTGCTCCAAAATGGCTTTATTAGATATTCAGAGACTTCATGAATAGAAAGGGAAAAACAACAACAAAAAGTCAAATATGGGTTGAATGAATTCCATCCTGGCTTAGCAGGGCAGTAGATTAGTTGTAAGTAGTACCATGCTCCAGTGAGTAACGCTTTCTAAGGGAGTGCTTGTGTACTGGGGTTGTTATATTTCGTAGTCCCAAGACTCAGAGAACAAATACCCAACATAGAGTTTTTACTGTCAAACTAATCAGCTTCACTTGTTTTCCAGGGGACTCATAGCCAAGGTGTGAACTTCCCCCAGGCTGCCAAGAGAAGCCTGTGGTACAGTGCATCACAAGGCAGAGCCCTCTCCCACAGCTCTTCTGAGAGCACGTGGAGCCTGGGAAAATGCCTCTGAGTGGCCTGCTGAGCCATCAGGACTGCATGACAGGTAAGCGCTGCTTCAGAGCTGGCTCCACCCAATGCTGCATGGCTCTCCTCCAGCCAAGCCTTCTCCCAAACCACAAGGCAGCCTCAAAGTAGGAAGACCTACTTTGTCCCACAGTATCTCTCTCCCTAAGATGACTTCTTCATTATTATCATCATCATCACTCACAAACATGAAAAATGTCAAACATCCAGAAAAGTAGAAAAATAGTGCCATGAACACCCAAAACCCCACCATCTAGACTCAATAATGGTTAATATTTTGTCATATTTCATATACCTATTTGGTAAACCATTTCTTTTTTTTTTTTTTTTAAGATTTTATTCATTTGACAGAGAGAGAGAGAGAGTGCACAAGCTGCAGAGAGGAGCAGAGGGAGAGGGAGAAGCAGATTCCCCGCTTGAGCTGGGAGCCCGATGCGGGGCTAGATCCCAGGACCCTGGGATCATGACCTGAGCCCAAGGCAGACGCTTAACCAACTGAGCCACCCAGGCGCCCCTTGGTAAATCATTTCAGAACAAATTATTCATCATGACCCTTCACTCCTAAATATGTGAGCACAGACTCACATATAACAAGACATTCTCCTATATCACCAAGATACTGTGATCACAACTGAGCACGACATTATTGCTCCATCAAATAACCAGCCCACATTCACATTTCTCAAACTACCCCCAAAATGTGTATCAATGATTTTCCTCTTGAATTAGAAGCCAGACAAAGTTCATGCATTGCATTTGGTTATGTCTCTTACATTTCCTGTGATCTAAAATAATCTCTCCCTTTCTTTTATTCGTAATTCTGACCTTTTAAGGAGATCAGGCTAGTTGTCTTGTAGAGTAATCCCCCATTCAGGATTTGAACTTTAAAAATAAACCTCAGTTGCCTAAATTCAAATTTTCAACCTGTATGCTCTCTTATAATGCCAGCCCTTTATTAATTTTGATAGCTTCTTTAAGTGTTACAGAAAACAGCAGGTTCAAACTAATGTTATAATTATGTAATTCAAAGTCTGGAACACAGATGACTTGAAGATTTAGTCCTAAAGATTAATTTCAAAGAAATTGGATCTTAAATTTATAAACACTTAAATTTTAGCAAAGGTAAGCAGGTAGGATAGTCGTCTCATACTTGTTTTAAGAAAGGGCTGATTGGTGGCAATCAGATGACTATATGCTGACCTGGAAGCAGCTCCACATTGAGGACCAGTTCAGACTTGTGACTGTTTCCAGTCTGAGGTTATGAGTCAACTCTCATTCTCCATTTGAAGACTTGGTGAGATTTAATAAGAGGGTAGGAAGGAAGGGGCTGATAGCTACCAAGTACTGACAATGTCTTCTTCTGTGCCAGACTAGACCAGGAACATATAAAGCATTTTAAAAATGAAGAATATGTGTATTTTAAAGCTATTTTGTTCAGGAAAAATGAAGTTGTAACTCATTACTTCTGAAACCATCCATTCAGAAAGTTACACCTGTCCTTATTAGATGGCCAAGGGTAGACAAAGCACAGTGTGATACCTTCATTTTGAACATACCGTGAGGTTCGGTAAGATGGAGATTTTGGAAAAGCCCTGATGGGGCCTTTTGAAATATGTTATAGGTCTAAGTGTGACCTTCACCACTGCTGGTGATGGGTGAGGTTGAGGACGGGGGTTGTTCTGTGGGAACCAAAAAACAAGAGTCCTATCATAAGTTTAAGAACACACACACACAGGATCCTAGTTTTAAGACCACAATTGGGAAACAATTTGGGTGGGTGAGTGGAATATTTGGTCCTGGGCTAAAAATTTCACTTATTACCCAAGACATTTAGAGACTCCAAAAAGGATCCCTTGAGATAACATTTCACGTCCTTAAATAAGGACAGTACTGGGCTCTGAGTCACAATAAAGCTATGCCTATTTGATGCCAAAACAAATGGGGCAAACTAGTTAGTTCTGCGAAAAAAACAAAAAACCTACAAACAAAATTATTACTTGAGGCCAAATTTACTTAAAAAAAAATTTTTTTTTCTACCTGTCACTTCATTGACTTTGTATGCAATACCACTGGCCCCATGTGCTATTAATTTTACTATCTATGGGATCCATCTGAGAATGTTACCACTGAATGAGAAAGCTTCTCAGGCAGACAAAAATTAGAAGAAAACAAATTGAGAAATGATCACTTCTAATTTCTTTCCTATACTGCTTTCCCACTTTTTGGTTTATGAAAGTACGCCCTTAACATTAGGTATGAAAACCATGTCTACATCATGTGTAAGCACCGATGAAATGATACTCAAAACAATGGTTCCCACAATCGTAACTCTGCCAGACCACGCATAATAATGGGGATGACAGAACTGGGTACTTGTAAAAGTTCCCTACAAAACCCTTCCCTCACCTTTAAATAACTATGCATAAAGGAAACAGATTTTTTAAGAAAGCTTCTCAGTGAGGTAGCCAGTTGTCTGAACTGCTGGCCGTTCAAGCTCGCCCCTCGGCAACAACTTTCACAGTTCCTGTGCGTAGGATGAGCGCCAGATGAAGCATATCCTCTGTGGCCTCCCTGTCTCGCAGGGGGGTCCATTCCAACACTGCGATTCTACAACCATGTGCAATGAGAAAAAGAGTTTAGGAACCACTGGACTATTCTAACAGGATCGCAGCAGGATCACAGGACAAGAAACATCCTTGAAGGATCATTCAGTTCACTTCCTGCTTGTTAGCCAGGACCATCTGTAAATCATATTTTAAAAACAACACCGAAATTCCAAACGAGAAGATGCAACACCTAGCCACGTGCAACTTGATTCTTCCTTTACCATTTGAATTGAGGTTGCAAACTTAGCTGCTTTAAGGGGCAGGAGAGTAACATGAAAAGGGCTAAGTGTGGGCTGTGGAAAACTGGGGAAAGCGCATGCTTGGTTTACAGAAGACAGGAGCTACCCTCAGCTGCCACTGAGAATTAGGGCACTGGGGTACCAGATTTTAGGCCTTTCCAGAAAAGCTGAATATCCAAATTTTTATGTGTAATCTCCCAAATTTTAAATTAGCAATGAATTAAGATATACTGTGCAGTCCAAATACAGTGTTTCTGAGGGCGGCTTCAGCTTTGCACTGCCAGTCTGCAATCTGTAATCTAAATTCTTCACTCTGTAGCTGAAGTTCATTTTCTTGTGTTCTGTTTTCGGCAGAGCTGAAAGAACGCTGGCCGCTACCAAATGCTTGGAGATAGGTAGTCAGTTTCAATCTAGTCATGTACTCTAAGCTAAATAAACCCAGGTCCTTAACCTCGCTACACAGGACATGTTTATCTACCTTTAAATCATTCTGACACTTCTAAGTCCTGACATTAAAGATACACAGCTAACAGTCTGACTCAACGTGGGGGAAAGTGAAAAGACTGTACAATTTTAGAAATCATTAATCGTGTCAATGTGTGAGATCTGTATTTTAAAAATCACAAAACTTACATTTATTAAAAAAGAACTTGAAAAGCCTGAGTAACATACCATGTTCCTGGGTTGGAAGAGCTAACTGTTATAAAGATGCCAATTGTGACCATATTTACTTATTTAACAAACATGTACTGAGTGCCTATTACGTACCAGAAAATTCCAATCAAAATCACAATGAAAACATTATGTGTGTGTGTGTGTGTGTGTGTGTGTGTTAGGAGGCAGTTTAGAAGTTGTCAAAACCAATTCTAAAATTAATCTAGAAGAATAAGCAAATAAGAATAGCTAAGGAAAAAAAAAAAACCCTCCAAATGAAAAAATTTTTTTTCTAATTAAAAGTGATGTATACTCAATGTATTAAAAAAAAAAAAAAACAACTAGACAAAAACAAAAAGGTATAAGGAGAAAGTTAAATTGCCAAAAATCTGACCACTCAGAAACAGTTACTTCTGTCACCTTGACTTTTGATGTCCTCCAGATCTTTCCTCAAGATATAGAAACACATACACATATATATATATTTTTTACAAAAATGGAATCACATGACAAATGCTGCTTTATAACCTGATTTTTCTTTCTTTGAAAAAAAACTCAATGTTATGTACATTGACTTTCGGTGTGGTATCACTGAGGAATCCACTTTTACTCTTTCACAATTTAATATTCGATAGAAGAGGGTTCATACTGATCTGCAGTGCCAGCTCTGCCATATACAGGCCTCTCTTTCAGAGTTATTTTATTCCATTGACTTATCATCAATATGTACTGTATCAACTACCTGAGCTTTATTTACAGTAAACCTTAATATCCAGTAGGGCAAGTTCTTTCCCTGACCCTCAACACTGTTTCTAGCCTTCTTCTGGAGTACTTGGGAGTTATTCCTGCTCCTTTATGCTTTCTTATAGCTTTTAGTATTAGCTTGCCAAGTTGCATGAAAAAATTCTGTTGGGAGTTTGATTAGAAAGGCCCTGAATTTATCGATCCATTTGGAGACAAATGGGACTTCCTATACAGCTGACATGGCAGACCCCCCAACTATTTTTAAGGGCTTTTAAAAATCTCTTTCAATAAGGTTTAAAATTTTTCTATGTAATGTTCTTGCATACTTCATTAAGTTTATCATGAGGTACTTCTTATTTTTAATTGTTGCCATCATACGTATTATTACTTCCTAAACATTTAATTTTCAAATCATCTGCTATTGCAAATGACTTTTGTATGTTGATCTGCAGCTGAAAAACCTATTAAACCCTCTTGTTAATTCTAATAATCAGTTGCCATATTTCCCTTAGACTTTTCATGACACTTTTATTCTTTCTTTATTTCCTATTTTTTCACCTGTATTCTTCTTCCGTGACTTATTGTTTGGGCCGGAATCTGAATATTGCTGCTAGTAGGAATCATTGTGGGGCTCCTGATTGTAAAAGGAACATTTTTAATGTTTCAGCACTGAGAATAGTATTTGTTTCCATTTCACCTAAGTTTTCATATTTACTAGTTTTTGTAATAGGCATTACATCACAGATTTGTGGCTCTGTCCTTGATGACACACAGTGAACTGCTTTCTCCTACAATGTTTATGTAGGCTTTCTCCTACTATATTATGGTCTATATTTTCTATTCAGCATTTGTCTGTAACAAACATTCCCCTCAAAGAAAAACAAACAAACAAACATTCCCCTCAGTATTGTCAGTCATTTGGAATTTGTATCTCATTCTACAACGTACTAGGTCTTTTTCCAATTTTTGATGCATTCACTTAAGTCACATGTAAAAACAATAAATATTCTCAGTTTATCATCAATCCTACCATCTTCAATTATTAAATAAACCACTGTGAAGTTTAAATAACCACCAACTTAGTCTAGAATCTTTCCAATTCCCAGTCATGAGCCCACTATCCATATGTAAATCACTTGGGGAACCTGAAGTTCCAAGGCTGAGGTCTTTCTCACCTGTACTGATTCCTGAATCCCCAGCACCCAAGAATCTGATGTAGATCTGGTGTGGGTTCCAGAAACCTGTACTCTGTTTAAAGAGCTCCAGGGGATTCTGATGCACAGCTCAGATTTGGAAGTGACTGCTCGAAATCTTATTTTGTTGATTTTCTTTTTTTTTTTTTTTTTAAGATTTTATTTATTTATTTGAGAGAGAGAATGAGATAGAGAGAGCATGAGAGGGGGGAGGGTCAGAGGGAGAAGCAGACTCCCTGCCGAGCAGGGAGCCCAATGTGGGACTCGATCCCGGGACTCCAGGATCATGACCTGAGCCGAAGGCAGTCGCTTAACCAACTGAGCCACCCAGGTGCCCGATTTTCTGATATGTTATAATGAACTTAGTAGCAAGAGTCTTGCTAGACTAATGGTGGTACTTTACAGAGTTCTTGGAAGACAAAAACAAAATGCAAGTTCTGGAAGTGAATGTAAGGGAGAAATTATTCTAGCTCCCTAAACACAAACAAATAGGCCTCTTGTAGGAGTACTATAACAACAGTGAAGAGGCATGGGGAGAAAGCTAATTTCTAAGGCACTCAAGGCCCAAACTACCGAGGCAATTTATGAGAAGCCAATGCATATTAGCTCAATTATTATCGCATCTCTGGAGGATTTCAAAGAACAAGTCTCATGCCTCCTTTGTTTTGTTTTCTAACTGCCAAATGATCTACCTTTTCACAGAAAAAAAAAAAAATCACCACATACTTCTCATTTTTTATCTTCCCCAAGTTCTTAGAGTTCACCTAACATGTACTTCATTTTGATATGTAAAAATTAAATTGATAGATATGCAATGACTTATGATAATTAAGAAGCTAAATCAGAACTCACGTAGACTCAGATTAAAAAGGAACTAATGATGTATGCTATGACTCAGGTTTTATTATTTCTGAAACACTACCTTGATACTCTTATCTTAACTGCCTAAATGAGGCCAAGTTTAGAAGAATATGTAAAGAGGACTTTTTAATTTTGTTTTGCTTACACAGTATTTACTGATAATATAAATATCAAATGAAAAAATCAGAAACACTTGTTAATAAAAAAATCATAAAACAGAACCTCCACCTTCATCATATACACGTTCTTAACACGAAATTGAGATATAACAAGATGTGTGCTTCCCAATGAGAGGCAACAGGAAATACACCCCATCTACCACAAAGTATTGTTGCATAAAAACAACAACAACAGGGATCTGACCTCATCAAGTCTGTGGATCTAACTACCAGTTTACAGGAAATACAGGGGCTGGAAGAGTATGTTAATATTACCATGCAGATGCAGCCAGCCAAACCCAAAATGTGGGAAATTCCAGAGGACACTTGACCTAGTTTCTTCAATAAGTAAACAGCAAGAAAAAAACTTGGGAAGGGTGTTCCCATAAGTTCACAGAAATATTCACCTAAGGTAAAGAGAATCAATCAAATGCAATGACCAACCCTACTATAAAAGAATTGAAGAGAAAAAGAAATCTGAAGACAGACCATATATCTGATACATCAAGAATTTTTTTCTCCTTAATGGCATTCTGATCATTAACAAAGAAAAAAAAATTCTTATTTTTTAGAGCTGTATATATTGAATTGTTTACATGTACAATATATGATATCCAGGATTTACTTTAAACTGTTTGGAAGTGGGGACAAGAAAAAGCAAGTGGGAGGATAAATGAAATAACATTTGGCCATATGTTTAAAATATAATGCTGCATGATGGATAAGAGGAGGTTCAGTATAATTCTATTGTTGTATGCATTTAAAATTTCTAAGAAGTTTAAAAATGAAAGTGACAATTCTTCTGAAGACTTAAATTTAAAAATACCACTGTAATTTGATGAAAATATTCGAGAACTTTAAAGATGATACATTTTTTCTTTTATTTTTTTAAAGATTTTATTTATTTGAGAGAGAGAGCGAGCGAGCACACAAGCAAGCAGGGGGAGGAGCAGGCAGAGGGAGAAGTAGACTCCCCAATGAGCAAGGACGCAAGTCGGGACTCAATCCCAGGAAGACTCAATCCCAGGTTCCTGGGATTATGACCTGAGCCGAAGCAGACGCCCAACCTACTGAGCCACCCAGGCGTCCCACATTTTTTCCTTTAAATATTTGTGTTAATATCATACTTCTTCCAAAGTTTCAGAACATATAGTCACAATTAAAGCTTGCTTTTCTAATTTGCTCACTTTGAAAATAACATTATATAAAAAATGCAAAAGCATTCTTTAGTATGTTATGAATTATAACCATAATCTTTAGAATAATTTTATAAGTAACAATTAAAAAGCAACCTAAACAAAAATTAACTAATAGGTGACTATAAAGCTCTGATGTTTCAGGGGCGCCTGGGTGGCTCAGTCGTTAAGCGTCTGCCTTTGGCTCAGGTCATGATCCCAGAGTCCTGGGATTGAGCCCCGCATCGGGCTCCCTGCTCGGTGGGAAGCCTGCTTCTCCCTCTCCCACTCCCCCTGCTTGTGTTCCCTCTCTCACTGTGTCTCTCTCTATCAAATAAATAAAATCTTTAAAAAAGAAAAAAAAAAAAAAGCTCTGATGTTCCTTAAACCTTAAGTAAGCACACTATCGCCCTCACAACAGGAATAGTAACTTCGTTCCTGAGCTACTAATGGTCCAAGTTGAAAATATAACTGATTACAGATATAGGTATAGATACAGATACATACGTTCTGCAGACTCAAGCCACATTACCAGCCTCTTAAGTATGGAGTAAAAAATGCACCATACTTTAAAAAAATTGAGACTTGCAGTAAAAAGAGCACATGCCTAAGCGGGATCTGGGGAATCTGGCAGAGATAAAGGAGACCCTCCTGCTAAAAACATATAGAATCTGGGTAGAAGAAAAACATGCTTAAGTACATAGTGGAGCTCAAAAGAAATGGAAATACCAAGGCAATACCAAAAACAGAGAGGGAAAGAGCAGGAAACTAATGCACTGACGCTCTAATGGCCTCGGGAGAAGCATCTGGTCAGAGATACACAGGAGAGGACTGAAGCCACACCTTGCCTGCAGGCCAGCCCCACCACCCGAGGAGCAGACCAAGAAACCCCACTCTCTCCCGACCTGTGTATTTTTCCTTTTGTTGAATGCCCCTGAGGCTCCACAAAAGCTTCTCTTAATGTTTCAGGTATCCCAGACCCTCCCAGCTTCCTGGATCTCCATCCCACAGAACCACCCTTCTTCAGATTCTTCCTCTATTCCCACCTTCCAAAAGCAAACGTTTTCAGCGTGCTCCTCAGCGCTCGGTCATGTGACTGAAGCGGATGTGGTCTCCAGCCACTTTTTCCTTCTTTTCATAGCAGCTTTCGTTCTTTCTTTCGTTTTTGTAGAAGGTTCCTACAGTAGGAGGCCTTTGCACTTGGTATTTGAAAATATTGGACCCTGCGGTGCTTTGGAGTCTCTGAAAGGGAGTCCTGGAGATTCCAGGGAGGCCCGGGAGCAGGCTGTGAGTTTCAAAGTGATACCCACCTAAGCAAGGACATCAGTACCCTTGTGTCGCGCATTTCCTTCTGTCTTGTGCCCTGCACCGCCCCTCCCACTTCCTTCCCTGACCTTGTGCTCCTCACTGGCATACTGTTTGTCTCCATCTTTTCGCAGAGGCCCAAACTCTCCACGGGCTCTCCCACCACTGAGGTTCTACAAGAACCTCCATCACTTCTTCTTAGGGTTTTCCTCAACACCAGCCCCGTCTACACCTCCCGTCATCACCACTCCCCCAGTCTTGCCCTGTGGTCTACTCAAGTGATGCTCCATGGGCCTTTCTCTGTCTACCTTCACCTATACCCCTCCACTCTGCTGAGTCCCATCACTGAAACCCCTTCCCACACATTGGAGCAAGTTTTCTTCCTTCTCAGCTCTCTTCTGAAAATAGTTTTTCTAGAAAAAAAACTTCCCTGGGCTCAGAAAAAATAGAAAATTTCTTAGAAATGGAAGTAAAGCAACATTATTAAACAAGTCTGAGCTGTACATCTCTATCTGGAAATTAAATGTTAGTCACATGACATAAACTAAATATCACTCTAATGGTAAGCTGCTACTGAGGGAGCAGGATGGCAGCAAACTGGAGTAGTTTCATACAATGAGACACTCTACAAAGTGGAGATTTTACTCTTTCTGACACTGAAAATGATCTCAGTAGAGGAGTTATAGGGACTAGTGTGAACAGAAAATGGTTACATTTTTTTCATCCTGTCAAAAGCCAGGTGTTCCTCTAAAAAAATAATCAAACCAGAGTCTTCCCAATCATGCTACTTGTGTACCTACCATACACAAGTACTATGTGAAGCCCCGGGTGGGCCAGGAAAACTGTTCAGCTCCTGAGGGACTCAACTGAGGTCAGAGGAAGAGACATAGCAGGTAAAGGATGATGGTTACAATATAAGTGCTCCAACAAAGACATGCACTGGGAGCCGGGGAGACCAAGAAAGGGTATGCCTCATTAAATAAAGGAGAGTAATAAACTAAATTGGAAGGAAGGCAATCCCCAAGGAAGGGAAACATCTAAGCAGAGTCTATAGGTATCAAGGACTGAGAATGGTGGACACCACAGGCATGTCTGCATCAAACCACAGACAACTCTTTATTGGCTCCCGGGAACCCTGGGAAGTAGAGGAGGCTTAGAGTTCTCGATGCACAGAAGGATAGGGAGAGACGAGGTACAGGGGTGAGATAGGGAGGGATAAGCAAAGGAGCTTGGACTTTGACATGTGGTCAGCTTTACAACCTAAAGTAAAGGATTTTAACAGGAGTTACTGAAACCCATTAGCATCCCCAGTTATACCTTGCAAATACTAATGGCTCACTATGTGATTCCATTAATATGAAGACCTTGACTATACTGAGGATCATTTTTCTCTTCATTGATTTGGTTAAAATGGAATAATCAGGGACGCCTGGGTGGCTCAGTCAGTTAAACATCCGCCTTCAGCTCAGGTCATGATCCCAGGGTCCTGAGATTGAGCCCTGCATCGGGCTCCCTGCTCAGTGGAGAGCCTGCTTCTCTCTTTTCCTCTGCCCCCTCCTCCTCTTTTCCTCTCCCCCTCCTCGTGCTCTCTCTTTATCTCAAATAAATAAAATCTTTTTAATATAATAAAATAAAATAAAATTTTAAAAAATAAAAAATGGAATAATTAAAGCTGATAAATTTGTGGAAGGATTTAATCTAAAAATCCTAGAAAAGAAATCTTTGGCACAATTAATAATTTATTAATTCATTAAAAATAAGGTGTTTAGGGCACATGGGTGGCTCAGTTGGTTGCGTGTCTGCCTTTGGCTCATGTCATAATCCCAGGGTCCTGGCTCTCTGTTCCGCGGGAAGCCTGCTTCTCCTTCTCCCTCTGCCTGCTGCTCCCCCTGCTTGTGCACTTGTGCTCGTTCTCTCTGTCAAATAAATAAATAAATCTTTAAAAAAAAATAAGGTATTTATAACAATTTATTTTTATTTTTTTAAAGATTTTATTTATTTTATAGAGAGACACACAGTGAGAGCAGGAACACAAGCAGGGCGAGTGGGAGAGGGAGAAGCCGGCTTCCCGCTGAGCGGGGAGCCCGACGCGGGGCTCGATCCCAGGACCCTGGGATCATGACCTGAGCCGAAGGCAGACGCTTAACGACTGAGCCACACAGGCGCTCCCTATTTATAACAATTTAAAATGATGCTTAAACTGACTAGGTTAAAAGAGACTCTTGATCCTGATTAGTAAATGTCAGCTTTAACCCTTTTGGGAAAAAAATAACATTTACTACAAAGCTAATTAAAATAGTTTGGTAGTGGCATAAGGACAGACATGTAGAAATAGAACTAAGAGTCCAGAAATAAATCCTCACATTTACTGACAACTGATTTTCAACAAGGGGGCCAAGACAATTAAATTGGGATAGAATAGTCTTTTCAACAAACGGTACTTGGGACAACTTGATAACCACGTGCAAAAGAATAATGCTGGAGACTACCTCACATAATACATAAAATTAACTAACTCAAAATGGATCAAAGATGTAAATGTAAGAGTTAAAACTACAAAAGTGTTAAAAGTCTTAGAAAAAAACACAGACACAAATCTTCATGGCCTTGGATTAGGCAATGGTTTCTTAGATATAATAAAAAAAGCAGAAGCAACAAAACAAAACAAAAAAAAACTGAGTAAATTAGACACTATCAAAATTAAAAACTTTTGTGTTTCAAAGATACCATCAAGAAAGTGAAAAGGTAATCCACAGGAGAAAAATTTTGCACATCATCTATTTGATAAGGGACTTATATCTAAAATATGTAAAGAACCCCTGCCACTCAATAAAAAAAAAAAATCTTCAATTTAAAAATGGACAAAGGATCTGAATAGACAAATGGCAAATAAGTACTTGAATAGAGGGTAAACATTAGCCATCAGGGAAATGGACATCAAAATCACAAAGCCACAAGGATGGCTATAATCAAGATGACAGATAATAACAAGTGTTGGCAAGAATGCGGAGAAAATGGAATCCTCGTCCACTTTCGGTGGGAATATAAAATGGTGCAGCTGCTTTGGAAAACAGTCTGGAAGTTCTTCAATATATTAAACACAGAGATACAAAATTACTCAGAAATTCCATTCTTAGATATATACTCATGAGAAATAAAAACACTCCACTCAAAGACCTATACAAATATTCATAGTAGCATTATTCTCAAGAGCCAAATGGTGCAAACCCAAGTGTCCATCAACTGAGGAATGGACAAACAAAATGTGAGATGTCTATATGATGGAATATTATTTGGCAACAGAAAGAAATGAAGTACCATCAATAAATGCTTACAACATGGATGAACCTTGAAAACATTATGCTAAGTGAAAGCCAGTTACAAAGAACACCAACATATTGTAAGATTCCATTTATATGAAATATCCAGAGTAGGCAAATCAGTAGAGACAATATAAATTGGTGGTTACCTAGGGATGGGGGTGGGAAGGGTGTTGGGAAAAATGGAAAGTAGCTGCTAATGGGCACAGAGTTTATAGAGTGATGAAAATGTTCTAAAACTGGTTCTGGTTGACAGTTGCACAACTCTGTGAATAATAAAACCACTGAATTGTATTACTTTAAATGAGTGAATTGTATGGTATGTAAATTATATCTCAATAAAGCTGTTATTAAATAAACAAAAAAAGAATGGGATGAAATGCCCTTCAACTAAATGGATGGGAACTGTCAGTGTTCCTCACTTTTTTTTTTTTAATAAAGATTTTACTTATTTATTTG
Source organism: Mirounga angustirostris (assembly GCF_029215605.1). NCBI lineage: Eukaryota > Metazoa > Chordata > Mammalia > Carnivora > Phocidae > Mirounga > Mirounga angustirostris. The sequence continues at coordinate 102,654,554 of NW_026991718.1, forward strand.
ACAGAGAGAGAGACACAGCGAGAGAGAGAATTACAAGGAGAGGGAGAAGGAGAAGCAGGCTTCCCGCAGAGCAGGGAGCCCGATGCAGGACTCGATCCCAGGACCCTGGGATCATGACCTGAGCTGAAGGCAGATGCTTAACGACTGAGCCACCCAGGCGCCCCAGTGTTCCTCATTCTTAAATCCCTAAATCAAATACTAGGAAGAATGATGCTTCCCTCTAACTGAAAATGTCTGAGACTTTTAAAATGGGGTATATGACTAGTTGATCATGCTGGCAAATTCTAAGAGGCTACACAGAAAAAAAATGTTCCCCACCGTTTTACTAGATTCAGCAAATATCATCTACGAGCATTTGATATGTGAATTCTATAATTTTCCAAGAGTAGGCATCCTTGCCCCACAGTTATCCTAATTAAATTTCATTGGTGTCTTTTAGTCCATTAGAATACCATATACTACTCCAAATCCCCGGAGTTTATTCAGCCTCATTTTTACTTTTCTAAAATACTAGAGAGAGAGAGAGAAAAAAAAGGTTTAAGAAGCTGGAAACAGGGAAAAAAAAGTATGAAAATGTTTCCTCATACATGAACTATTTATAAACTCTACCCTTTTGCTATTAACAAGTTAGTATTTTACTAAAATAAGGATAAATTTACACAATGCTCACATTACCTTGAAAGGAAACCCAGAAGCTGTTTTATTTTCAAATATATCTTATGAAGAAAGATTTCCTAAGTGTTTCAAAAATGTTTTCTATTTAAGAGAAACCTTTACAAGTCATTCTTTAAATAATGAGAATTTCTTTTCCCCCAAGGGAATAATTTCTACTTCAGTGTTTCTAAGAATATACAGGGTTAAAACCGTGTAAAATAGATTTTCTCACAGTTAGTGGAGAGCAAAACACCGCAAATAGGAAACCAGACAGCTCGGGGGTCAAAACACTACACTTCCAGGTCAGACTTCTGGTTGCAATTAAGTAAAATTCCTGCAAATATTTGTAAGGAAATCATATTTTTGGTGTCTCCTTTCAGGCCTTGTAACTTTTTATTTTCTTTAATAGGAACTTACATTTGTGGGTATGTACATATCTATATTATTTATTAAAGACATACAGAAATACAAAAACATAAACATTTATGTACACATACATACAAATTTATGACCCCAGAACTGCAATTTGATCTTGGCCTCAAAGGTAAAACTAGCATCTCTTCTAGGCATTCATTTTTTATGTTTCAGATTATGTGGACCTAGTTTTGTTTTTGCTTGACACAGACATGGATAATTTGGTTCTTAAGACATTTCACAAAATAGGTTAAGCCAAATTTCCCATTAGATTGTATGGTTCGTGATCAAATAGTTAAAGTAAATTTGAATCTGATTGGAGTTTAGGCTCTAAGTAATAACAGCACTGTGTTAGAACAACAAATATAAACAAGCTCCACAATTAAGTGTACCTGAGCAGTTATTAAATATGCTTCTACTCAACTCCCTGGGAATAGCCCAAGGGTTCATAGTGCTTTACAAATACCTACCTCAGAAATCTGTGGCGGGTTCACTTAGAGACAAAAGAAATGTCTACTCTACCAAAGGGAACAGATACTCCCTGCCCAGTTCACAGAAGTTATTATAGTGAGAATATGATTATTTTGATTACAAACAATTGAAGTGGTAAACTGAAAATAGTAACTACAAAAAAAAAAAATACAATTTTAGATTCCCCTACTTTTGTTCTAAATAATTAGAGTAACTGGGGTGCCATGTTAGGGAATTTGAAAATGAAAGCGCTCTGGTTTTTAATCATCCTCTGGGTTGTAGTCCCCACCATTCCCAAGGTATTTAGTTAGCAAATCTCAGTCCCAAAGTGTTATACCACAGTGTCTTATCCTATTCTAGGGCCTCTTCACTTGTCCTCTGCTCCCTTCAAAATCAAGGGGCTCCTAAGGGCGCCTGGGTGGCTCAGTTGGTTAAGCGACTGCCTTCGGCTCAGGTCATGATCCTGGAGTCCCGGGATCGAGTCCCGCATCGGGCTCCCTGCTCGGCGGGGAGTCTGCTTCTCCCTCTCCCACTCCCCGTTTGTGTTCCCTCTCTCGCTGTGTCTTTCTCTGTCAAATAAATAAATAAAATCTTTAAAAAAAAAAAAAAAATCAAGGGGCTCCTACAGATATTTAATCTGTTAGATAATTACTATTTTCTCTCTCAAGCTTCCTAAAGGCTATTAATATTAGCGATGTGAAACTCAATTACTACAAATTTTAAAATCTTGGCATGTAACTGGAGAGCCTGGCCAAAGGAAAAGAATTTAAAGGGAACAGACAAGCTGGTAAATGCTCTGGGCACTTCCCAGACATCCGAAGGGTATTGCTATAGTGTAATGCACATAAAACTCCTGAGAAATGAACAGTACATGCCAAGGCAAATAGTTTCCACTATCCCTTGTCATCCCACACATTAAAAAATTATATGCAACCCCTATGAGAAAAGGCCACTGCTTTATGAGTGGCGGTGGGAGGGTGGGGAAGAGGAGCTGTCCTCATTAGTATCTGTCAAGCACAGGAGAGGTGGCCACTTTTTAAGACTTTATCTGGGATGTGCCAAAACAAAGTACAGCTTACAGGAGTCTCACAATCCTTTCACGCCCCCTACACCCCCCACCCCAACACATACGCACATACATACGCTAAGCAGTAGCCAAGCCATCTGGACAACAGAAAGCCAGTGACATGGGGGGCACATTCCCAAAATTCTGGGATAAATCAAAATTTTCACTGGGTGAACCCAGAGAATTACAGGCCTCCCATCTAGTTGTTACCATTAGAGATAATGTGACAAAAGAGATCACCAAAAGAAACGTTTTTATCTCACCCCATTATCATTAAAGGCCAGTGACTTTCTCTTCCATTACTTCTCCTCCCACTCCCAGCAGGGCAGAGTGCCAACCTGTTCTACCTGACCATCAAATGGGATTTGTCTTTGGAATATCGGGTAATAAATCATCACTCCTCACAGAGCTGGTAAATGGGCAGGGCTCTCAGTCAATTGGGCCAACTGCTTAAAAAAAAAAGGCCTTGCAACCTCCATTTGATGACAAAGATCTTTCTGGAATCCAAGAGTCCAGGGGATTTAGTAGAGTTGTTTTGGACTCCCCAGTTCCAGAATATGCAGAAACGTGGGAGCACTGAGTCCAGATGTAAATGTGAACAAGCAGACTCAAAAGTAATACGGAGTTGCATCACCATAGAAGCCCCAACAGAACTGGCTTTGTAATTTGAAACTAAGCAAAGGCATAGACTTTGTTTTATGAGGGAAAAATCATTGTCTTTCTGATGTGCGTGGTAGGAGGTTAAGGGAGAAGGGTGGGGTGGGAGAGATGGAAGCAGCTTACTCACAGGTCAGTAGGATCGATCTCATAAGGTTCATGCCACCATCGACAAAGTTTTCTAGGTGGTTCCAATTGAAGTATGACAACGTCTTGGTGTGGCTGAAAGAATCCTAACCTTTTCTGAAACTTTGTATGTCGTGGGGGGGGTGTTTGTGTGTTTTAATTTCTTGCAAAATTGAAAAGTGAACAAAAGATCAGTCCCTGAAACGGGCAATTTCCATGACAGGTGACTGTAACAAGTGGAAATATTCCCCTTCAAGGTTTAAGGATTTGTTTTCTTTCCGTTTATTGCAATAAATGGTTAGCAAAGTCTCCCCAGTTTTTGAGAATGCAAAGCATCTTGTATTGTCAATACTGTTTTAGCACACTTTGGGTAGAAAGTATAAAAACTTTAAGTTCTGCAACCTGCCCCTTCCTGGAAAAATAATCTCTGCTGACACTGTGGCACATTCACCAGAGGGCTTCTAGACACTTGCTTTCATTATTGCCCTTTTAAGCTTCTCATGTGGATGAAAGCCTAGAAAATGTTTTGATTGAGTACACTATGGGAAGAAACGTAAATAATAAGCAAAGCTATTTAAACACATGTGTAAAAAGAAAACACATGTTTCCACTGTGCCCTGGGACAAATCTAAGGAAATCCATTTCTATTTGTAAAGGGCTGTGAATAGAAAAAAAACAATGCCTAAATATTAAGAATATTTACCAGAACAGTAGATAATTGAAAATGTGTTGTGCTGTTTTGCTGTTTATAAAACCACACAGGGGCCGGGTTCTCCCCCTTCCAGCCGTCCGCATCTGGCTGCGGAAGCCTGAGGACCCCTCCATGGCTGCCTGTGTGTCCCCGCCCCAGTCCTCGGCCATGGCGGGGACACAGAACAGCAGCAGAGGCTGGCACTCCACGGGGACAGCTGATGGCCGTCAGGAGTGACTGTGGCAGTCAGCTGCGTTTGTCAAGGGGGGCTTTTTCAGGGTTGACGGTTGGTTGGTGGACGTACTGTTGTTCATGTGGTGTCTCGCGGCCAGTTTGCACTGTCCTCTCGGAAAATGCCTGCCTGTTCATGGTGAGGAAGGGCTGGGCTCAAAGGGAAAAGTGGTTCACTTCCAAAATTTATTTTAAATAGGAAAAGACCCTGTTTTCAATGGGCTGGGAAAATAAATACAAACCCAAACAAACAGCACATATACAAATTTGCACTCCTGGGGCCGCCAGAGGGAAGGGCTCACAATCAGGCCTGTGTCTGAAGAGCAAGAAAAAGCTTTCTTTGGCAGGTACCACCCACTGGGCGTTGGGGAAAGGAGGGGAACATTTCTCAGACAGAGGGAAGAATAGGAAGAACTTGCTTGTTTTGGCGATTCTCATCTTTTTCTCCTCTGGTGTGAACACCCACTGATTTCCTAACATGGTGGTAATGTGCCCCACCACAGAATACTGCGTGGGTGTCGATGAAGAGAGAGGAAGCCTGGTAATTCAGCCCTGAACATTCACAGAAGATACCTTGGATGCCACAAAAGAATGAGCAGACGGCTACATGCATTGGCTAAAGATTTAAGCTAAGATTTTAGAGGCGTGCTCAGCTTAGAAGCCAAAAAGAAAGCCACGGCAGACAGAAACCACAGTACCCAGGAAAATTTAATTTATTTTATGGCATTTTCCAAAGGACTGGGTTTCTTAGATGTTAACTGCAAGAAAAAGGTTATACAAAATGGAATAATAGGCATAAAAAAAAAATGTACTGTTCCACAAACACAAAAATGTAGGAACCCTTACTATTTAGACAATGTACTGAGGTAAGTGCTTGGAGCTGAAAGATGAGTTCTGTTTTGGAGTCTATGTCTCCCTTTCCACCTTGTGATCAGAGAATAGGAGATATAAAACCCAAAACAAAGATATCCACATGGTAGTTCAAGGAGAACATTGCTCCTGGCTTTCACATGGTTAACTGAAAGACAGCTTTTTTTTCATCATTAAAGGAAAGTTTTATTAAAAGAGAAAACACACACACACACACTCTGTCTCTCTTTCTCTTTCTCTCTTTCTCTCTCTCTCTCTCGGTGGGGATACTGAAGCAGTGAAGACAGGCCAGACATCAGACAGCTGCATTTTCACACTGCCTCTGACACTTACTAGCTTTGTGACCTTGGGCAAATTGCTTGAACTCCTGAGTTTGGTTCTCATCTTCAGATCAAGGGTTTAGAATGCCGGCTAGCAAGGGCTGCCCCAAGGATCTGCCATGGGTATGCAGGAGACACAGCACAGGGCTGGTACCTAGCAGGCTGAAGCCCACTAACAGGTAACTAGTCGGGGTAAGAATACTAACAGACACCTGGGATAGGGAGGGGCCGGAGGAAGGGTAGGTTCAGTCCCTCGGTGCCAAAGAGCCAGGAGATACTGTAGCTGATCTTACACTGGAGTAGGATGTGGTTTTGACTTTCTGAAAACCAAACGAGAACAACTATTTAATAATTTGTTAACTCACAGACCACTTTCACCTCTGCCTTTTGTTGAAGGGGCAAGAGATGTTGCAATGGAAGTGTGCCACAAAGCTTTGCCAAATAAACACGTGACTGGTGAACAGAAACTCTACTTCATTCCTTTATTTCTTCCAGGGCTTGTGTTCCTCCTGAGTGACAGGCTCTGCACTGGGAGCTCAACAGCACAAGAGCCCTGCCCTCAATGAAAATGAAGTCTCTCTGGGATGCGAGGAACCAGCTGGAATGGTGAGTGCTGCTACTGTTGAGGGTGGACCGGGTAGCCAGGAAAGGGCAGGGGGGCAGCATCCTGAGAGAGAAGGTGCCCAGAATCAGATAAAGCTCCTTAGGAGAAGGGACACTGGGGCACAGGCCTGCAAGAGGAAGAGGAGCTGACCCAGCAAGCGGGAAGGAGAAGACAGCTGCAGGAAGAGAAGGGAAGGGAAACATATGCAAAGGCCCAGAGGCAAGGGTATGATGTTCTAGGTCCTATCAGTCAGTTAGGCTACAGTGACAAGTTGATAAATGACCAAAGAAGCTCTCCCAGGGTTGCCTGGCCAAAGCTACCTGGGACCAGTAACTCCACTCCCGCTGGGGGAGAGGGGCTCCTCTTGAATGTGGCTTCCCATGGGTCCAGCTACAGGGCTGGCAAGGTCTACAAGCATTGGGCAGTTGGCTTGCCCAGCATTTTTCTGAATAATCAGACTGCTTGGTGCCTGAAACTGGTACTAAAATTAAAATGTGTGCCACCACTATGCCCACACGGTCACTTTCATACTTGCTCAATAAAAAGGTTGGTCAGTGGGAGAACCAGGGTTCCTCTGTTGGAATACAGATATAAGGTACATTGAGCTGCACCCCAGTCATGCACACCTAGCTACAGGATGCCAAGAGAGCAGACAGTATGCTGTCTGTGATCTGTGTGAGAACGCCAGCCTGTGCCAAGTGATCGCCCTGTGTTCCCCAGAACCCTCTGCACAATGGTGGGCAGTCAACATGGAGAGGACACTGTTATTGAGGGCTCTTCCTGAGCAGGCAGCCACATTGGGGATGAGGGTCAGGGAGTGAGAGATAGTTGCTGAGAAGGCTAATGACCAGGACAGACATGGTGTCCGTAGACCACAAAAGCCCAAGAGTGGGTGCGTCATCTGGTGACTGGGTGGCCTAAAATTTGTGGTCAACTAAGGCCCATGGCTGGTCAAGTCGCTTGGTCCAAGATTACTCAGTGGTAACCTTGGAAGGAAATCTGCCAGTGGCTCAATCCACAGACATCTTTGGCTTATTGGTTAACAGATATCTCCATAACTCAAAATAAAATGAAGAGCATACTTGGGCCCTACTTAAACTGTATATTATAGGTTGAACTGTGTCTCTCCAAAACTTGTATGTTGAAATCCTAATCCCTAGCACCTTAGAATGTGACTGTATTTGGATATAGGATCTTTAAAGAGGTAATTAACTTAAAATGAGGTCATCAGAGTGGGCCCAAATCCAGTATGACTGGTGTCCATATTATAAGAGGAAATCAGGACACAGATACAAATAGAAGGAAAACCATGTGAAGCCACAGGAAGAAGATGGCCACATCTACAGGCCAAGAAGAGAGGCCTCAAAAGAAACCAACCCTGCTAATACCTTGAGCTTAGACTTCCAAGCCTCCAGAACTATGAGAAAATAAATTTATTTATGCCACCCAGTCTGTGGTATTTTCTTATGGCAGCCCTAGCAAAATAATACACTATATAATAGGAAAAAAAAATCTAGGTCTGGTGAACAGGGGTCTGACTTGGACTACCTTGAAGGAAAGCCACAGACTCCTACCCAGTCCCCAGATTTGACTCAGTTCTCAGAACCATATCTCCTTGAATGGAGAGCCAGGCATCCCTCAAGTCAGAACCATAAATCTTCCATCTGTGATGTGCACCTGTCTCCTAGGGGACCTGCACAATGAGAAAAGGGAATACCCAGAACTTCTGAGAATGATTGGACACTGGCTCTGAGATAATGTTAATTCTTGGGGTTCCTGACTGCCACTGTGACCCACCAGAGTGTGATAAGTAGAAACTTGGTTTCAATTCATCTCACAGAGGGCCCAGTAGGTCTATGAAAATCTGTATTTGTCTTTTCAGTTGATGAGTACATAATTGGGATAGATATACCCTGCAACTGACAGAACCTAAATTTGGACTCCGTGTCTCATGGAGTAAGTGCTATACAGTAATGAAGGGCCAGGAAAAAAGTCTCTGGAGTTCCTTCTCCCCATCAAAACCAAAAGCAGGGGTGCCTGGGTGCTTCAGTCAGTTAAGCATCCGACTCTTGATTTTGGGTCAGGTCATAATCTCAGGGTCGTGAGATCGAGCCACGTGTTGGACTCCCCACTCAGCGGGGAGTCTGCTTTAGATTCTCTCCCTCTGCCTCTCCTCCCCTGCTCACTCTCGCTCTCTCTCTCTCAAAATAAATAAATAAATCTTTTGGAAAACAAACAAAAACAAAAGCAATACTGATCCCTGGAAATCAAAGAATTCATTCTGGGCACATCAAAGAGTTCATTCAAGTTTCTGCACCCTGTAACTCTTACTACTAAGAAATAAGCACAAACACTTGTTTGCATGTTTCTTTGACCTACATAAATGACCTGAAAGGGTGAAAGCTTCAGTGACCAGTTTACTAGCAGATAAAAATTTGTGCCTGGTTAATCAATGGCTCTGCCCAACATGATAGTATCAGCCAGAAGTGAATGAATGCAATGATATAACCTCACCTGGGGTGGAGAAAGAAAATCTGTCCCATGAGCAAAATGTCAAAGAATATACTTTGGAACCATTTGGCCTATAAGCAAAGATAGCCTGATATATACATGTATGCGTGCACATGTGTGTGTGTGTATTCATTTATTCATTGGCAAGAACTCAGACTGGTGACAAGGACATTTGAGGAAAAAAATAGTGTGTGTGTGAAAGTATCTGTATCTATATGTGAATGTTCTCCAAAAGGCTCCATTAAGAAATTCTTGTAATGAGCTTAACAAAATGATCTGCCTGTGGATGCTGGCCGGCCTCTTTCCCCAGATAAGCCATGTGGCCATGGTGGCAAGGATGAATATAATCCTGGGGCTCAACAACATGGACTCAACCTCACCAACACTGGGCCCTGGCAAATGCCAAATCTGCCAATAGCAGCAATTAATGAGTCTCCCTACCAACTCTCAAATTGCAAAGAGATGGGCCAATAGTCAGCAGCTGTGGGTAGATTATTATATTAGACCTCTTTCATCACAGAGGAGACAGTATCTTCACTGGAATGGTTATTCAGGATTTGAATGTATTTCTATGCCTGCCACGTTTCTGCCAGCCACATCATCCATGGACTTACTGAAGGCCTCATTCACCATCACCACCATAGTGCTTCTGACCAAGAAACTCATTTTACAAAGACGCCAGTATACTCATAAAATGCAATGGTCCTAACAAGCAATCAAGCAAGGATCAAATGCAGCTGGCCTTACAGAGTGGTAGAAGGGTCTACTGAAAATTCTGTTGTGATACAAACTGCAAGGCAGGATCTTGTGGGGCAGGGGTAAAGTCCTACAAGACATATTACATGCTGTGACCAGCAGAACAATATGTGTCCCCTTGGCAAGAATTCCTGGAACCAGGGAGTGGAAGTGGGAATGGGAAGTGACCACCTCAGCAAAAGTTTGCTTTCCATCCTCATGACTGTGCTTCATGAGTATTCAAAGGAAGAATGGAACGGAGGGGATAACAATGGCCCAGGATGAAAGTTCCAAGTGCCACATAACTACTTCAGGCTTTTTACGCCATTAGACAAACAGACCAAAAGGGGAGTGGAAATGCTGGCCATGATGACACCATAGAGGCAAGTGGAAAAAACATAGGGAAGATAACGGGCTCTACCAAGTGGCACATTTGCAGTGCTAAAAGTTCATGAGAACTGTGGGCAACCTCATAAAAGCAGGACCACTGCTGGCACAAATCCCTCTGGAACGAAGGTTTGGATAGCCTTGCCAGGTAAAGATCCTGATCAGCTGAGTTACTGGCTAAGGGCCAAGGGACCATGAAATAAATGTTAGAGGAGGGAAGATATAAATATCAACTACTCATTTCAAAAGTCAGAATGTTGGCATCCTCCCACACTGTCTTCCTTGCTGCATGATGTATATATTCGTATATTAACTAAGGTTTTTGGCCGTTTCCTTACTATTTTATTCAAGGTATGTTGGCAATAGTTAACTTCATAATTTAGTCAATAAGTTAACAAATGTGGGCTGTGAATGAACATCACTCAGAAAGCCTAGGCTTGGCGCTAGGGTGTGAGACTTTGCGTTCCCTCTCGCTCTTTCTCTCTCTCTCATAGGAGATGCTGGGCTTATTTCCTCTGCTGTTGGGACAGCTGTGTCACTAGGTAGAAACCTGTTGTTGTTTGGAAGTTTGTGGAAGAAGGCAGCCAAGAGAAAACTTGAGAGGCTATTTTGTAACTTGTGTCTACCCACCAAAACTTCTCACCATCCTCCCTGCGTTTTGGCAACTTCCCACATTTTAACGTCCCACTTTCCCAAGGTAAAAGCCAAACCTTCTGCCCTCCCTGGCTCACCTGCAACTAGGGTACGGCCATGGGATCTAGTTTCGCCTTGCAGGGGCTCAAAAGGAGCAGCACGGTGCTGTGGCCATGTGCGCGGCAGTCAGTCTTCTTCAGGCTGGGGCAGAGGTGGACTCCGGATGCTGAGCACAGAAGACTACAGCTGAAATGGTGCAGGTACCAAAGCTGTCCCCATCTTGCGGCTGAGGCTGTGCTGTCTATGTACCTTCAGAGCCCTCCCATAGATAGATCCTGTGAGCTATCTAGTATCTTTAATCCACTCTGCTGAAGAGCCAGACCCATTCTGCTAGTCTCAAGCAGAAACCAAATTAAATAAGGGATATTAAGCAACTAAGGTTCCTGACCACAGAAGGTTTTAAGCTGAAGACTATCACAGTTTTCTTTTTGAAAGGCCACTTTGGCAGCAAGGGTGTGGATAAATTGGAAGGAATATCAGGAGGCTGTGGTAGTAATTCAAGAGTTAAGAAGGCTCTGACTAAGAAGGGACAATAGGAAAGAGAAAAAATTAAGAAGAAAATGGCAAACAACCCAATATGAAGATGAGCAACAGCTGTAAATAGGCAGTTCAGTCAATAAATCCATAAAAAAGTAAAAGGTAAAAATCAAAAGCAGAGTATCTCCTTTCTGATTTTTGGCTTTTAGACTGGGAAAAATTAAAAACACTGATAACACCTAGTACTGGCAAGGTTAAAGGGGTAAATATTAATGAGACAGAATTGACAGAAATTTGAGTTAAGTCTTTTCTTTTTTTAAGATTTATTTATCTATTTGAGAAAGAGACAGAGAGTAAGAGCACAGCGGGTACAGGGCAGAGGGAGAGAGAATCTCAAGCAGACTCCATGCCAAGCGTGTGGAGCTCAATGCAGGGCTCAATCTCAGGACCCTGAGATCATGACTTGAGCTGAAACCAAGAGTTGGACACATAACCAACCGACTGTGCCACCCAGGTGCCCCATGACAATTAAGTCTTTTAAAAAACTTTCTTACAACACTAATTTTTACTGAATCTATTGAAATAACATCCCAGGTGATTTTAAAAAGATGAAACTATCAGCAAATGTCTGTGCTATGCTGTTCACTGAATATGTGAATACTCTTTGCATTCCTTTATATTGTAAGATTAAGGAAATGGCCTCAGAACCTTTTATGTTATTTTTTCATAAAGAAAACTCAGGGGGCACCTGGGTGGCTCAGATGGTTAAGCGACTGCCTTCGGCTCAGGTCATGATTCCAGGGTCCTGGGACTGAGCCCCATGTCGGGCTCCTGGCTCAGCAGGGAGCCTGCTTCTCCCTCTCCCTCTGTCTCCCCCCCACTCATGCTCTCTCTCTCTATCTCTGTGTTTCAAATGAATAAATAAAATCTTTAAAAAAAAAAAGAAAACTCAGAGCATGAATAATATTTTTATCTGAGTAATCAGGAAAGTTACCAGCCCAGAGACTTCAGCTCAGCCAGTTTTATGTGTTAAGTATCTGTACTGTGATGAGGCACATTATTTGTTACATGGATCTGGAAATGGAAAAAGGTAAGAAATTCATGCGAATGAGAGAATATCTGCTTTACACAAAAGCATAAACCACTCACATTCATCCAAACCACCAACACAGTAAGGACAACTCTATTTTCAGGGAACATGAGACTCAGAACTGGATAATGAGGAGGAAATAGGCAAGGCCTTACTGTTAGTGGCTTTGAAATTACTTTTGAAAAACGCATTTAAGTAAGATTATGGGAACAGCTGAAAACAGGCAGTCAGATAAATGTAGAGAGATGTCTTTGGCTCTGAGGCAAGACTAAAAACATGTATTCAGTTTCCAATTTTAGTGATGCTGTTAATAAACAATATAAGGCGACAGTATGCTACTGTGCACGTCCACTTTGTTCCTACAGGTACGCACAGCCTAGAGCAAGATGAACCTCTTTATGGAAAGCAACCTTGTGGGAGAGACAGATGAACAATGGTCTTCCTACCTTTTGGAAATTAACAGTTTAGTATGAGGTTAAGCACTTATAACCAGAAGCAGAGCTGTCTGTTTATGTTCTAGAGTTAAGCAGTAATGTAATTTGGAGAAGAAAAGAGGCTCTGTGGGTGGCAAAGAATCAGTCCTTGCAAACGAAGGGGTGGGAGAAAGGCAGGTAAATGAATTATAGCACAATTATAATACAATCTGACAAATATATTAAAAGTGTAGAGTGCCAGAAGAAGAGAAACTGAGGGAGACTTTGGAGAAGTAATATTTGATTGAGCTGGATCTTAAAAGTTAAATAGGGGTTTTCCAGACAAAGGCGAAACCTGTAAATGTTAAGGCAGAGGTATCAAGAAAGCAGGCTTGCGGGAAGCAGGAAAGTGAGTAGCAGGAGGAGACAAGGCAGGATGGAGAAGTTATGGTAGGCCTTGACCTTACTAGGAAGAGGAAAGACAGAACCATGTGTGTAATTTATCACCTGTATAAACATTTACTAAGCAGGAAATGTCCTCCAAGCTGGAGACACAATGGTAATCAAAGAGGCGGAACCTGTCTTCAGGTGACTTACACATTTGTGGAGAGAAGGACGTTAATCGAATGGTGTTCAGGATGTTTGTGGGCCAGTGACAAGGAGACAGGTCCCCGGGATAAGCTTCTGTGAGGAGTGATTTTGAGCAAAGAGCAGAAGGAGCACAGGGAAAGGGTCGAGACCAGGGCTCCAACATGGGCAGAGGCCCCCAAGATGAACAGAAGAAAAGAGCTTTGGAAGAAAGGCATTAAGCTGCCATCACTGCAGCAAGAAAGAAGGAAAAAGTGGGACAAGATGAGGCTGGAGAGGCAGCTACTGCAAGGATCTTGGCTTGCACCTGGGAGCCTTGGGGAAGAGGTTCACAAGATCAGACCTGTGTTATTAAGGGATGACACTAACTGAAGTGTAAACAGCAGGAGAGGCATCAGCCAGAGCAGATGCAAGAAAGCCAGTCAGGGGGCTGCTGTGGGTGCCCCGGCAGGCAGGGGAGGCGGGGGCAGGGACTGGTTGGTGGCAGCAGAGGAGGGGACTGGCTAAGGTATGAACATCAAAAGATATGGTCAATTAAAGGTTAACTGTTACCAGAAGTAGGAAGGAAAAGGAAGAGACTGCTTTCACACCAAGATTACTTTCAAGGAAGGATACTTAGCACAGCTGAGTGAACACCAAGATGGTGCATTAGTATCATCCTGCCTCCCTCTGGCAATCGACTACACTACTTATCTCATTACAGGGAAGCCTAGCATTCATCCCACTAGTGGCTGGTCACCGAAGGCTCCATGAAGCAAATACAGGCTTCTCCTAGTTTGTGGTTCTACAGTTAAATAAACCAAGTCAAAGGCAAATGACGAACTCAGAAAGATCACTTACAACATATAAAACATACAAAGCATTCATATCCTTAAGGACCTCTTACAAACTAATAAAAATATGAACATTAAAACTAAAAACATTATAAAGGAGTTGCTGTGTGCGAACATGTATACCATCAGGATATGCACTGTACCATTATTTACAAGAGTGAACATATTAAATGCAACCTAAATGTCCCACCAATAAATCAGAGTATGAATATTTAATGGAATACTACACAGTCTTATTAAAAGTGGTGATGGGAACCCCAAAGGGCCAAAAGAATTTTGAAAAACATTAAGAAAGTTGAACACTCACATTTCCTAATTTCAAAACTTATTACAAAGCTATGGTAACCAAAACAGTGTGGCACTGGCATAAAGACAGACATACGGAAGAATGGGTTAGAACACAGAGTCCAGGGGGGCACCTGGGTGGCTCAGTCGTTAAGCGTCTGCCTTTGGCTCGGGTCGTGATTCCGGGGTCCTGGGATCGAGCCCCACATCAGGCTACCTGCTCCGCGTGAAGCCTGCTTCTCCCTCTCACACTCCCCTTGCTTGTGTTCCCTCTCTCGCTGTCTCTCTCTCTGTCAAATAAATAAATAAAATCTTAAAAAAAAAAAAAAAGAACAGAGTCCAGAAATAAACCCTCACATTTATGATCAAAGATTTTTAATAAGGGAGCCAAGACCATTCAATGGGGGAAAGGACAGACTTTCCAACAAATGGTGCTGGGACAACTAAATATCCATATGCAAAAGAATGAAGTTGGACCCTTTCCTTAAAATTAACTCAAGATGGATCAAAGACCTAATTAAAAGGAGCTAAATCTAGAAAACTCTTAGAAAAAAAAACAGGAAAAGCTTCATGACATTGGATTCAGTAAAGATTTCCTGGATATAGTATCAAGCACAGGCAGCAAAATAATAAACTGGCTACATCAAAATTTAATAAAACATTTCCACATCAAAGGACACTGATGAGAGTGAAAAGGCAACACACGACGGGAGAAAATATTTGCAGATCATATACGTGATAAGAAACTAATGTCCAGAATATATAAAAGAACTCCTACAGCTCAAAAACAAAAGCAAACAACCCAAAAAATGGGCTAAGGACATAAACAGACATTTCTCCAAAGAAGATATACAAATGGCCAATAAGCACATGAAAAGATGGTCAAAATCACTACAAATGAGGAAAACACAAACTGAAACCACAATAAGATACTTCACATCTATTAGGACAGCTATTATCAAAACAACAATAAATAAGTATTGGCAAGATTATGGAGAAACTGGGATCCATTCTTGGTGAGAATGTAAAATGGTGTAGTCACCAGAAAAAAGGATGGCAGTTCCTCAAAAAAATAAATTAATTCAATAAAATAAAAATAAACAAACTGGCAATTACCATATGATCCAGCAATTCTACTTCTAAGTATATACCCAGAGAAGTGAAAAGCAGAAACTCAAAAGAGATATCTGAACACAAATATTCATAGCAACATTATTCACAATAGCCAAATGGTAGAAACAACCCAACTATCCTATGACAGACGAACAAATAAACAAAATGTGTGTGTGTGTGTGTGTGTGTGTGAGTATTATTCAGCTCTAAAAAGAAAGAAAATTCTGGGGTGCCTGGGTGGCTCAGTTGGTTAAGCGACTGCCTTCGGCTCAGGTCATGATCCTGGAGTCCTGGGATCGAGTCCCACATCGGGCTCCCTGCTCAGCAGGGAGTCTGCTTCTCCCTCTGACCCTCGCCCCTCTCATGCTCTCTCTCAAAAAAATAAATAAAATATTAAAAAAAAGAGAAAATTCTGATAAATGCTGTAACAAGGATGAACTTTGAGAACATTAAGCTAAGTGAAATAAGCCAGAAACAAAAGGATATATACTATATGATTCCATTATATGAGGTACCTCAAGTAGTAAATTAGAAAGCAGAATAGTGGTTACCAGGGGCGAGGGAAGGGAGTAATGGGTAGGTATTGTTTAATGGGTAAAGAGTTCCAGTTTGAGACTATTCTGGAGATAGAAAGTGATAATGACTGCACAACAATGTGAATGTACTTAATGCCACTCAATTGTACACTTGAAAATGGTTACAATGGTCAATTTTATGTATAGTTTACCACATTAAAACAATTTAAAAAAATGGTGATATATATGTTTTAAAGGATTTATATTATGTTAGGTGAAAAAAAAAAAAGGTTGTAAAATTCTATGTATAGGGGCACCTGGGTGGCTCAGTCAAGCATGAGACTCTCAGTTTCGGCTCAGGTCTTGAGTTGTGGGATCAAGCCCCAAGCTGGACTCCAAGCTTAGCCAAGAGTCCACTGGGGATTCTCTCTCCTCTCTCTCTACCCCTCCCCCACTCACATGTGTGCACTCTTGCTCTCAAATAATCTTTTTAAAAAAAATTTGTATGTACAGGGGCGCCTGGGTGGCTCAGTCATTAAGCATCTGCCTTCGGCTCAGGTCATGATCCCAGGCTCCTGGGATCGAGCCCAGCATTGGGCTCCCTGCTCAGCGGGGAGCCTGCTTCTCCCTCTCCCACTCCCCCTGCTTGTGTTCCCTCTCTCGCTGTGTCTCTCTCGCTCTGTCAAATAAATAAATAAATAAAAATCTTAAAAAAAATCTTGTATGTACAGAAAGATCACTTTTCTGTTTAAAAACAAACTTGTTATAAATTCATTCGTTTGTTCATTCATTCATTCATTCAAATAAAAACAAACTTCTTGCCCACATGAGCCCAAGAAAGACTTTGATTTTCATCTTGGGGCCAGAACAACACACAACACATCTTCCCTAACTGTGAGAGAAGCTGGGTAGTTGAGTACTCAGCATTTTTCACTCAGCAGTAGAGGAAGCCAAGGGAAGGGCTAGCTGAGAATCAGTACTGACCACGCCACCTCCACACCAGAAATGGAGGTCTGAGAACCTTCTCTGTTCCTTCTCCTTCTGTACCAGTTAGAAAATGAGACTAGCCAGGTCTGCTGGGGTACAAAGAATACAAGCTCCTCTGGCTTTTCTCAAGCTTTATCCTACTACTAAGTGAAATACCAGAAAGCGTCATCTAACACAATATTGTTTGGACTGGAAATTCCATTTGTTCAAGGCTTTCAGTTTGGGTTAAATCAATCTGTCTGCCTACGTATCAGCTGTGCCCAGGTGAACACTGTAGATTAAGTATGCCTTCAGAGGGGGTTACTTAACACAATTCTTCTCCAAGGTGGGGCTGCACTAGTATAACCTAGTTCAAGGCTGCCCAGTGCTGCCCTCTGAGGATTAACACAAGGCTGACCTTATTTGTACCACAAAGAGTGTTATGAAACGCTGATTTAAAGTTAAAAAAAATTAAAAACACAACAATGACAGAGTGGAAAGAACAGTGGGCTAGGAATCAGAAGAGCTGGGCCTGGGGTCAAGTTCTGCCACTTGTCACCCAAGTATGCTTTCTTTCAACAAGTCACTGAATCCGTGTATCTGGCACTGGGCTAAGTAAGGAGGAGGGGGGCGTGTGAAGATGCCAAATAAACAAGATCATCTCTGTCCTCGAAAAGATGATCTTTTAGGGGCGCCTGGGTGGCTCAGTCGTTAAGCGTCTGCCTTCGGCTCAGGTCATGATCCCAGGGTACTGGGATCGAGCCCCACATCAGGCTCCCTTCTTGGTGGGGAGCCTGCTTCTCCCTCTCCCACTCCCCCTGCTGTGTTCCTGCTCTTGCTATCTCTCTCTCTCTCTCTGTCAAATAAATAAATAAATAAAATCTTTAAAAAAAAAAAAAAGGATGATCTTTTATTTGGGTGAGCCCTTAATCTTGTAGATCCTCAGCTTCATCACCTACAACTCAGACATCACCATTCTCAAAGTGTTGTTAGGAAATAGGGCAGGGTAGTTCAACCTCAGTGCCCTTGACGTTTTGGGCCAGATAATGCCTTGTTGTGGGGGGCTTTTCTGTTCATTGTACGATACTTAGTGGCATCCCTGGCTTCTACTCCCTAGATTCCAGTAGCTCCCTGCCACCCCTCCCGCTCCCCCGGTAACAACCCAATGTCCCCTGGGACCCATCACCCCCAGTTGAGAACCTCTGAAATAGGGTGACATATATGAAAGCATTTAAAAAAGCATAAAGCCCCAAATCAAGTCAGCATTAATGTATATCTATTTGAAAGACTACTTGTCAAAAAAAAAAAAAAATTTCCTTTAAAGTATTTACAGTTTCCTTAGGAATGTTTTATTTTCTATTTTTATATATTTTGCCTACCATTAAAAGCCCTCCAGGGCTTTTTGGTTAATTTTCTTTACCCAAACAAAGCATCCTCATTAGAACATAGTTTTTAAATGTATCACTGTACTAACATGACAGTCAGAGTCAAACATAATTGCCATCTCTACAAAGCAGAAATTTTATCCAAAATCAAAGTACTCAGTGCCTACCTTTTAAGGTCAAGGGACTGGATCTTGTGAATTCTGTATTTGATGGCCTGTGCTGTTTACGAACTTCCAAGTACTCCTTAACTCTTGAATCAATGGTTTCTTTTAACAGTAAACAGACTTCCTAAAGTAAATTGAAAAATGAGATACAATTTTCTCATGTAATGCAATGCAAAAAGAGTCAACATCGTGCATATTAAAAAGTCAACACTGAACATTTTATTTTGTTTGCTTTTTTACTTAGCTGTGAAAGCTGAAAAAAATGCTATCTGTGCTCGAGGGTAACATGCCAGATTTAAGTTTGCTCCCGAGGTTTGTTCAAAACCATGATGTTGGCTTACTCTGTGACCCGAGAAATTCATTTCATTTCCCACTGCCTCAGTTTCACATTTCTAAAAGGAAGATAAAAACAGTGAAGTGCCCCGTGTGGCCAGGCAAGACTGGGGATGGCAGTCCCCTCCCCGCAATGGTTTCAGTGGACTGTTGTCATGTAGGGATACTAGGGACAGGGTCATCAGCTCTTCGGATTTAAGAGGAGCCAGCCACAGTGATTTTTATGTGAATATTTCCCATTTTTATGCGAATATTTCCCATTTTTCAAACTTGGTTCAAAACCTTTTTTTTTTTTTTAAAGATTTTATTTATTTATTTGACAGAGAGAGAGAGCATGAGTGGGGTGAGGGGCAAGGGAAGGAGCAGGCTCTCTACTAAGCAGGGAGCCTGATGCCAGGCTCAATCCCGGGACCCCAGGATCATGACCTGAGCAGAAGGCAGCTGCTTAACGGACTGAGCCACCCAGGCACCCCCCAAAACAAACAAACAAATAAAAACCCTTTTTTAACCTAAACACCACCATTCACTAGTTTCTGGACTCAGGTTTAGAAGTCTACTGAAGAAAGAACAGTATTGAGTGATGGGCTGAAGAGAGAACTAGAAACCAGTAATGTGATTTTCTTCCACGCTCTTCTTGATGATACGGTACATGCCCATTTGCTTTTGTGAAAACTGCACTATATCCACCAATTAATGGTGAAAATAATTTAACTTCTCATGTTTCTCTAAAGTAGATTAATATTTATTAGGCAACGGAAACACATGGTTTTAATTCAATGTCAACATACCACACCACTAGCACATTTCTGGAGTTGTCTATTGTTTTATTTATCAGTGTTACTTATGAAAAGAAAAACAAAACTCTCAAAGTCCACCACACAACAGGAAGAAACTGTCCACTAGAGACATGTAGCCATTGCAGGAAAAGGGAAAAATGGCACACAAATCTAAATTTCTTAATTTAGATTAAGAAACTGGTCCAAGTCCCAGCCTCTGCAGAAGGCTTGGAGTTGCCGAGGTCAACTCAAACCTGTTTCACTGGTTTCTTCAATGCCATCTCAGGTTGATCTCTTAGAATCTTCATAAATTAAAACAAGAACAAAATTCTAAGTAGCTCTGAAGGGCAATGATCGCCAAACCTGTTTTTTATTGCTAATACGTACACTCCTCAACAGTACTGAAAATCCTTGATTTAATTCACAAACGTGATCTACATAAAATGTAAACACTGGTCTCCTCTCTCTGCTCTCATTTTGCAGCCCAAAGATGCAGTGCCTTGTGGAATACAGAGATATCCGTTTACAGTTGAGCGTTTTGGCATTGTTCACACAACAGAAAGGCAGCCTTGCCTCATACTGTTGTTTTAACAATTAAAGAATTTTGCTTCACATGCAGGGTTCAACTATGACTGAGCTAGAAAATATGTGAAAGACATACATGGAAACAGAGATTGTTAAAATTTGGCCATAAATGCCCTATAAGGCTAGAACTAAAAATAGTATGACAAAAATAAAACAAAGGCCCATACAACACAAACTTTCTCCCTATAGTTACGGGGCTTTCCTTCCATGAGTCAGGTTTGACGAATGGAAGGTAGACCATGTGCAGTGTGGTCAAGATACCCTAGTAACTGACCACACCACACTTAGCGAAGCATTCTCTTCAGAACCAGAGCAATGCAAGAAAAGACAAATTCCCAGCTACACCAGAAGGGCACATAAGAAGACCAAGATGAAATCGAAGACCAAGAGGACAGAGATATATACAGTATTTCTACACTAACAGGGGGTCACACTTGCTTCCTCAAGTTCACAAATGAAACAGTTTGAGTTTGCCTGCTTGGGTACAAAGACTATTTGTGCTGGACTCAAAATAAACTTGGGTTTAATACATGCAATTAGTTCCTTTTTCTGAAAAGGAACTGGACATTCTTAAGACTTTCACTATATTAAAGCATCTGCTAAAATGCAATCAAATTGATTGCTCATGAAATCCCAATCATGAAATGATCTAATAAAAAAGATGAAAGCACTGAGACACTGAATACAGGCTAGAGTCATATCCTTTCCTTGACTAGCTTTTCTCCTTTCTCCGTCTCTCTCTCTCTCTCAGCAATTTTAATGTCAGTGAACAAACTTTAAAGGAACAACTTCAAGTATAAGCAGCAAACCATCCACTTTGCTTTGAGAGAGAAGCTTGGCTTGCTGGCATAACCTGCCTTCTTGCAGCCAATGCTGGAGCCAAGCTCTGCAGGTCCAATCGTGCACTGAGCACCTTTGCTAAGTCATGCCTCGCTGCCCGGACGTAGTACTAGGTGGGGCAGCAACAGCTGTGTGTGGCACCCTGGAAAAATCTAGCCTCATGCTTTGCCTAGGAGGTGATTCACACATTCATAGCTTTATTTTAAAGCCTTCCAAAGTAACTGACTCTTGGCAAAACTTACTACATATCAACAAGAAAAGGCAAAGGCTGAGGTGGTAAGCTGGGAGAGAATGGAGGAAAAGATGGGCCCGAAACAGTGGATTCTAGAATGCTGTTAATGTCAGTCAAGTCAGAAGACTTTTGGGGTGAGGTCCCCTCAGGTGAGCATTAGTCACTTTGGGGAAACAGAGTGTGGGTAAGCCAAATTTGGAATTCCATGGAGTTGAGTTATAGTAGGAGATGCTGGCTTACTGAATATTAAGTCCTGAAGAGGACAATCCATTTATTAACCTGAACGATAAATCTCATTATTCCGAATCTTGTGCCTGCCTTCTCCCAGCCGTGGGCCACTAGATATCAAGTACAATATTGCCCAGCCAAGTCCTGATTGTATTAGTACCTTGTGACTGAAAATGTATTACTTATAAATTTTCTTGGAGGGAGTTTTTGTTTTCTAGTAGTCTTCAAAAGTTGACTAAAAACAATTAGCACAGTAAAGGTTTTTTTTTTTTTGCTTTGTTTTGTTGCCACTATCACTAGATTCTTCTCCATATACTACCTTTCAATAAAACTTATTTTTATTTCTAGCTCTAAAAAGCTATTGTGATGAGTATCACGGAGGACACAAAGTGCTATAATATTCTGAAAGTTATGTGAAAGCCACCGCCTCACTATCACTCTCCCTGCTCTCTAGTACAAGGACATGGAGAAGGAAGCAGAGCACGTGAGGAGAGCCAGATGCACTCTAGAACCTTCTGCCACAGCAGACTGGGGTGGGATCTCGGGGAAGCTGAGAGCTAGCAGTGACTCAGAGGCCTCTGGTTGAACTCTTTCATTTGCAGATAAGGAGACTGAGGCCCAGGGAGATCAAACACCAGGCTCCCAGCCACATGACCATCCAGCCATCCTCCTCCCTGACTGGCCTCAGTGAGAAGGAATATAGTCAAACATCTCCACAGATGATGGGTTCAAAGACTCGTGTTAAGAAAAGTATGGTACAAGGGGGGCCTGGGTGGCTCAGTCATTAAGTGTCTGCCTCTGGCTCAGGTCATGGTCCCAGGGTCCTGGGATCGAGCCCCACATCAGGCTCCCTGCTCCGCGGGAAGCCTGTTTTTCCCTCTCCCACTCCCCCTGTTTGTGTTCCCTCTCTCGCTGTGTCTCTCTCTGTCAAATAAATAAATAAAATCTTAAAAAAAAAAAAAAGTATGGTAGAAGACAAAAAGGTGGATGATGATAATTTAAGAATTAAATAAGAATTTGATTTCAAGGTGTGAAAGATCAGAATTGTGTTCACCCCACACCTACTTCAGGGTCTTGGTCTGTCCTTTACAAACAGATTAAAATCCCTGCTTGCCTAGAACCCTCACTTGACCATCGTCTTCTGTTTTAACTATAATGAGCCCTTTCCCCCAAAAGAGAGAGGTTGAAAATTCCTGGTTTAAATAATTTAGCTTATGAAATATATAGATGTATCACTTTCTTGGGGAAAAAGAAGCAAGTGTATGTCTGTCATTGGAATATAACAACTGTTTCTCAAGGGTTAAATATAATTCAATATTTTTTGCCACTAACAAAAATGAAAGCTGGAAAGAGTTAATATTTCTTCTAGCAGCAGCAACTTGCATTTAAACAGTGAAAAGTTTTGTGGTACCTCTTTCTTCTGTTCAGAAAACCAGCTGGTATCTTTGTTTGAACCTTGTGGCAGTATGTGAAGATCCACCAGGACAGCAAAATTCCCACACTAAAAAGACATTAATGGCAGAGTTAGCTCACACCCAGCAAACAATCAGAGAAAAATCTCACAAATTCCTATGTGGTTGCTCATGATGAAATGGCAACAAAGTTCCCTAGTGGACAGAAACCTTCATATGGGTCAGGGATACACATCATAAACCTACTAGTTTTTGCAAGTTTTTATTTAGGGTAGAAATGCTAATATTTTAGTCATGACAGTAAAGACAAAATATCTCTCTGGGCCACACCTCGAAAGGGGATTGCTCAAGACATCCAGTGGCAGCTGTACGACTATCAGACATAGAAAGAAGTCAAATAGGCCAGTCCTGGGTAGGCTCCAGAAAAGAAGGGTTCCGTGGATAGTCAGGGCAAGTCTTTCTTCTAAGTAGGAAAAAACAGATACAAGCTATTGCATTTTTAGACAAACAAAAGGAATGGCTGGAATAGCACATCTTAGAACAGAAATGGAAATGAGGACAAACAAAAAAGAACCAAGGACAGGAAGGTAGATGCTGAATGACAGTTATCAAAACTAAATTAGTTTTGGGCGCCTGGGTGGCTCAGTTGGTTAAGCGACTGCCTTCGGCTCAGGTCATGATCCCAGGGTCCTGGGATCAAGTCCCACATCGGGCTCCCTGCTCGGCGGGAGGCCTGCTTCTCCCTCTCCCACTCCCCCTGCTTGTGTTCCTGCTCTCGCTGTCTCTGTCTCTGTCAAATAAATAAATAAAATCTTAAAAAAAAAAAAAAAAGGATCATTAAAAAAAACAAAAAAACAAAAAAAACCTAAATTAGTTTTATTAAAATATGCTATAAAACTGTCCAAACCCTGCTTCCTGTCACTGTACAACAGGGTAGCCAATACCACGTGTGGCTACTGAGCACATGAAATGTGGCTACTATGATTGAGAAGCTGAATTTTAAACTGTATTTAACTTTAATTTAAACAGCCATATGTGGCTAGCCGCTCTGTGGCACAGCTACAGACCCTGTAAAATGTAGCCTTATAACTACTCACACCTTATGAGTGATTTCTGAAAATCTCTAACTGTGGATGAGCTAACTCAGAAAGGAATAGAAGACCAAAACTGCAGGTTGGGGACGGTCTCCGAGGCCCAAAGGGTCAGTGATGGCCTGTAGGAAAATGTCACTTCTGCACTTCTTTGGCTAAATAGTTTTTTTTTTTTTTCCCCTTTTTAAATCCTGTGCTATAATTCAATGGTGAAAGGAACGTATTTTCAACTAATGACCTGCAAACACCAAACATAAATATGGGAAGAAAATAAAACATGACACTGACATCATACCATACACAAAAATTAATTTGAGGTGGATGATAGACCTCCACATAAAAACCAAAACTGTCTTGCCAAACAGAATAGAAAAAAATTTCTTAGGACCCACAAAGCACAAAATACAGAGGAAAAATATTATTAAATTGAACTCTGTCAAAATTGAAAACCTTTGCTCATTAATAAAATGAATATGTATGTCACAGGCTGAGAGAAAATATTCATAAATGCATGTATCTGACATAAAGAAGTGGCATTCAAAATAAAGAACTACAAGTCGATATTAAGAAAACAAACAACTCAAGCTTGAATAGATACTTCACAAGATAAACAAACAGCTAATAACACATGGAAAAGTATTCAACATCAGTCATCGGACAAATGCAAATTAAAACCACTAAGAGATACAACCCTGTACCTACCAGAATGACTAAAATTAAAAAGACTGACACACCATATGTTGGTAAGGATGTGGAGCAATCCAAACTTTCATACATTGCTAGTGGAAATGTAAGATGGTTCGACAACGTTGGCAAACAGTTGGTCAGTTTCCTACAGTTAAACATACATTTCATTTACTGACTAAGCCAACAATTCCACTTTAGGTATTTACCAAGAAAGATAAAAACATGTGAACAGAAAGACTTGTACTCAAATGTTAGTCGAAGTTTTATTTATAATAGCTAAGACAGAAAACAACCCAAGTCATCAACAGGAGAATAAACAAAGTGTGGTACATTCATTCAATGGAATGCTCCTCACAAAACTACTGATACACTCAACATGGACTGATCTCCACCTTATGTTGAGCAAAAGAAGCCAAGCTAAAAGAATACCTATTGTATGATTCCACTAATATAAAGTTCTAGAGCAGCAAAACTAATCTGTGCTCAAAGCAATCAGATAGTGGGCCACCTGGGTGGCTCAGTCGGTTAAGCATCCACCTTTGGCTCAGGTCATGATCCCAGGGTCCTGGGATCAAGCCCCGATTCAGGCTCTCTCCCTCCCTCTCCCTCTGCCTGCCACTCCCCATGCTTGTGCTCTCTCTGTCTCTGTCAAATAAATAACAAAAACATCTTAAAAAAAAAAAAAGGCAATCAGATAGTGATTATCTAGGGAGCAACTGAATGAGAATAGGCACAGAAGAACTTGGTGTGGCAATGGGAATGTTCTGTATCTTGGTGGGTTATATGCTAAAGATCAGTTCATTTCAGCATATATAAATTACACATCACTAATAAATAATTTTTTAAAAGCTGTGTAAAAGCACATTTATATTTACTGACAGTTATATAAAATGTATTATGTCCCTGAAAATGTATGGGTATTTCGGGGAAGACCAAAGTGAAGTTCATCGGGTAAAAAATCATGAAATATGGTGAAAGAGGGTCTCCTACGATGTCAAATAGTAGAGTGTAACCCACTGAACTGCGGTGTACTGTGTTACAACCAATATTTTATTTTAAAGAAAGAGAATCAAAGGGAATATTTGAATAGAATAAAAAATACCAGTATGTCACATGGTAAGGTCAAGTCTTGTTTTGTGAAACTTATGAGTATAATGACTTATGATGTAAAGCCTCTTACTGTGGACTTGTGATCAAAACTGTTTGAAAACCATACTCAAGTATACTGTTATTCTAAAAGTTTCTTCACAATGCTGATTATAGATTTAACCTTTAAGGAGTATGCTGCCACCAGGTGGAGGTCACATGCCACAACTACATGATCTTAGCCAGGGGTTATTAACCTTTTGTGTGCCATGGACCTCTTTGGGCAGCTGTGAAGCTGATGACATTGGCTAAGAATAAGGTTTTTTAAATGCATGAAACACAATGCATAGGACTAAAAAAAAAAAATGATTTGACTGAAGTATGATTATCCAAATTAAAAAAAAAATTGTATGTGATTTAGTAATGTATGTACTTGTTTATTAAGGCACTCACTCTTCTCACATAGTGGTAGATCTAATAACTACCATAAATACAAAGTAGTGGTAAACATAAATGATATCTTCAGATATGTGCCACAATTATAATATAATATGAAAAGAGAGATGATTCTAATGGTGACACAAACTGTGAATACTACTGTGTTTTAAATACTTAACTTATAGGGCACCTAGGTGGCTCAGTTAGTTAAGTGCCCAACTCTTGGTCATGATCTCAGGCTCGGGCTCCATGCTCAGCACAGTCTGCTTGAGATTCTCTCTCTCCCTCTCCTTCTGCCTCTCCCCCAGCTTTGCACACGCACTCTCTAAAATAAATAAATCTTTAAAATAAATACTTAACTTACAATAAAAAATAAGTTGATTAGAATTTGGTTAAAATAAAGATGTAATTTTGTTCCCATCCAAGTTCACTGACCCTCTGAATTCTACCACAGACCTGTTGAGGCTCTATAGGTGGCAGAACAAGAGCCTCTCCAAAGCAACAGGATGTGCCTTACGCACATCTTACTGGGTTTCCTGCAAGTGTTTAATCCTAACTCCTCAAACCAAGTTTTCTACAACCTCCTCTCTATTAGCAAAAATATCTTTTAAAATTAAAAAAAAAAGTGATGCTTGAACAATCTGAATCAATAGTATATAATAGTAGCTTTCTACAGAATTAAACAGCAAGGTCCAATTTTGTATTTTCTCATCATTTCGTAACTTTGATCACAAATAACCCAGTGTAAGTTTGATGATAAACAGACTAATTAAAATGCCTTTTTTTTTTTTTTAACAAATCACGGAATCTTACTCTGGTGTTCAAACTTTCCTGGATTTCAGCCAGACCCCACCACCGGGCACACATGCGGTCTGCCCCCTCCCCGCCAAAAGCAGGCTTCTCCCTCTGCAGCCAGCAGTTCTTAGTTCTCCAGCAAGAGCTCTCTCAAACTCCCACACTAAGCATCAGGACTGTGCCTTTCTAAAGTTCCTTGCTCTCAAAGCTTTGCTGCTTTGCTCCCATGAGTAAACAGACGTTGGGCGGGGGGTTCTCTTACTGCTGCCAGAAGCACAGCCTTCACTTCTCCTTAATTAGGAGGTAATTTCATCTCTCAGCAGATAAACTGTCCAGCTCTCTTCGGAAAGGAGGAACACACTAACCATCACTTCTTTCTTAGGCCTGAGCTGCTCATTTTACACAGGCCAAGTTATCTCTTTAACAGACCAAAGGCTACTAGAAGAAGCTTCGCATCCCATGCCCTGGGTTGTGAGTCAACAGGCCAGGGTGTGATCCAGCTTCTAACCCCCTCCACCCAGAGGTTTCAGCCAAAAGCCTGGGAGTCAACCCTAACTCCTCCCTTTCCCTAGCCCTCCACCAGCAGTCACCAAGTCTTGTGGATTTTACTTCTTAAAGAGCTAACCCGGATCTCGCCGTTCTGAGCCTCCTTCTGAGATACCTACATGTGTGAGAAGTGTTAGCATTTCCACCTTTATTTTATACTTAGGGTAAAATTAGAAGATAAGATCTTCCACCCCTGGCAAGGGCATGGGCATCTCTGTGGAGCTTTTCTGAATAGTTTATCACTTCCTCCTCTGGATCAGGCATATGCTTCACATGCTTATTTATTCCTGCACTAAACAGGTGGTCTATGTAGGGGCCGCCCCTGCTAGGCTGTTAGCTCCTTGGTATAGACAGACAGGGTCCCAATCTCATTTGACTCTACACTGCAGCAATCAGCACAGGACCAGCTCATAATAAGTGCGTGCGTGCGTGCGTGCCGTGTGTATAGACAGCTTTAATCTTCAGTGAGACCATCCTGGCCCTGCCCTCCAGCATCCAGGCCACCACTGCTCTGCCTGGAGAAGTCTTTCTCAAGGGGAAGGAAACAGAGCAAGTGCTTAATATTTAATAGACGGAAGAAGGGAATGAGTGAATGAAGACAAGATAAATGCGTTCTGAATTTTGGACAAACCACAGGCTCATCTGCTAAGTGAGGGCGCTGAGCCCATTCTGGGGACAAGGCTGTTCCAATTCAGCCCAGGACACTGATGCATTATAGAACAACTTCCTCCCTCCTTATTCTAGAGTGGCAACAACTACACTGTCACCAGTGGCAAGCAGTCATTTTCTATAGTTTGAAAAAAGGGAATAATACAAGGACCCTACAATTACTTTGCCCTAAACTCACCGCCAGGGGTGGAAGATCTTATCTTCTAATTTTACCCTAAGTGTAAAATAAAGGTGGAAATGCTAACACTTCTCACACATGTAGGTATCTCAGAAGGAGGCTCAGAACGGCGAGATCTGTGTATTCTCTCTCTCATTCACTCATTCCTTCAACACCCGCTGAGTTTCATAGGGGTACTGGCCAGAACTTGAGGCAGCAACAGAGCACTGCGGTAAGTGTAACCACAGCATACACCAAGGACCAGAGGTGGCCAGGCCACAACTCTGCTCTAGGGAGGCCAGGGCTGAGGGGTATGACTTCTCAGCTAAGTCCTGAGGAAGAGAGCAAGAGGCAGAGAGAGAAAAACAAACAGCACCCACATAGGAAAGAGGCTTGAACAGCTCTGGGGACAAGAGTCCAGTAAGCAGAAAGAGGGCAACAACAGCAGATGAGGCCAACAGGGTAGGAGGGTTCCACTGGGCAGGCCAAGGAGAAACAAGACCTGTAGGCTGGAGAGCTCTCTCAGGTAAGGAGTGTGGTGCATGCGCTGGTGGGGAGAAATCATGGAACCATGCAGACAGGTTTAAAGTCACCCCAAAAACCCAAATAAGAGACAATGGAAGGTGATGGGTGAAGACAAAGGGGTAGATTTGAGAGAAACTCAAAAAAGAAAGAAGAGGATGTGGTTGGGTGTAGGAGGAAGAGCAAAGATGATGCTCTAGGCATGTGAGTAGTGTCAACCATGCCCATGGGGCTGTCCACAGGCAACTCATCCAGATGGGTCTGTTCTGTCACTGGCATTTTATCCTCACCTGTCATCAAGGATTTAAGGCAGGTTGGATTAACAAGGCAAACACTAAAAATAGAGGAAATAAGAAAAACAAGGGTAGAAACATAAAATGAAACCAACAGTAGGTCTGTCCAACATTCCACCATGGTCATAGGTCTCTGCAATATTTGGCTCTGAGTTTGCTAGTTTCCAATGTAAAAAAAAGCCAGTCAGAGTCCATAAGATGAGAATGAATCAGTACTGAAGACAACTCGATCATTCCTAAATATTAAATCTAGAAAGACACTTCTCCTGAAGGTTTTCATGAAAAAACAGAAACAAAAAAACAACACGTCAATTCTCTTCCTGGAGTATCAACTTTACTAAAAGGCTTTAAGGAACATATTAAATATTTTCATATCAAAATAAACTGCAGTATGTTACAACATGGAATTAAAAAGTCATGTGGTTTTGAAAGAAAAAGCACAGTTTACAGAGCACCTATTTTCTAGGCATTGTGCTAAGCTTTACTTATAGTATTCAACTTAATCCTCACCACTAGCCTATGAAAGAACACAACTGTTACTCACATTTTATAGATAAGGAAGTGAAATCTGAGAAGGTAAGGAATGGTCCAGTATGACAGAGTCAGTAAGTGATAGACCCAGGAATCAAATCCAAATCTCTGAATACTCCAAAGCCCACTGCGATGCACTACTTCAAAGGACCTGCTTCCAGAACCCCTGTGGAGGCACATTTAAGGTTGCCTAGCCTGGACCCACCCCACTGTACCTATTCCCTCTAGGGTGAGCATTGGCAGCCCGTGTCTCTCCATTAGTGCCACAGGACTGAACCAAGGATGCTGCACAGAGTCACTCAGCTCCCTTCCCTGAGCAGAGTGATTCACTCCATCCTGGAAGCGAGGCACTAAAAGAGTTCAGATGCTGAAGCTGCCGGTGTGGGATGCCCTCTTGGGTAAGAGAGCAGGGTAGTGGCAAAGCCCCACTGCAGAAGGAGTGGGGCGGGAGGGCTAGTTCGGTAGAAGGCAGGAGGAAAGGGGAAAGTAAAGAATGCAGCAGAGCACTAGGGCAGTAAATCACACTGAAGGTGGGGTGGGGGTTGGGGGGCAGGAACAGTGATCCCTGGACAGTAACAATCCTTACCCGGAGTTAAAGCAGAAGAAAAGTCGACACAAATCTTTTGTCAATTTAACCCCCTTGGCCTGCTCCTTACTACATACTCGCCCAAGGAATCCAAGCTTGCAGTTTACATTCAAGAAAAGCAAGCAGCATACCTTTAGGATGGCATATACGATAAACCAGCAGACAGTTAGGTCAGGGAAGGAGAATAAAGGGTCATTCCACTGGATATACACTGTTTCCTTAACCTAACTGCAGAAACTCAAGGGTGAACAAATTGGCAATAACAAGAGTTAAGATTCCTTGAGCATTGATTGTGTGCCAGATACTGTGTGAAGCCCTTTCTGTACCTTATTGCATTTGACTCTCAGGACAACCCAGAGAGTCATAAACGATTACCAGTCAGTGTTCTGGAAACATCGAGAAACTGAAGAGCTCTGCTCTCTTTCACTTGTCGAAGATCCCCAGTGATCATGGCTAGGTTTTGTTTGGTGTGGTGCCTTGCCAACCTGGCAATACCTGGCAGGCCAGGTAGAAGGAACACTATAATCTTAGTAACAGAATGAGACACAGCCCGAATTCAAGATCACAGCATACAGAGAAGGCCTGGAGAAAGCCCTCTGACGACAAACAGGAGAAGGGCCTCACGCAGGAAGTCCGAGGCCATGAATCTCGTCTGATGATGCCCCAGTGCCTCCCACTTTAAGATCCCACCTCCTGGTGGTGTTTCGGTTTACCACCATTGTTTGGATTCTATTTGCACACATTTGCCCCAATGCGTAGGTTACGAAAGAGCCACACTGAGTCTGGCGCACTGTCTCGTCCTGAATCAGTTCGCTACGGGCCACACCAGCGTTAATAGGAAAAATCTTAGCAACCAACAAGTCCTTCCCCTGAGCATTCTCTGACACCTTTCAGGCAGGAATAAGCTCCTGTTTGCTGCCACAGCACTTTATTCATGACTCCGTTGTGGAATCATCATAGGCTGTAAACACATGGCTGCATACATCCATCCCCCAGGGGCTGCCTGTGGGGAGGAGCTGCTTTCTGTTACCCTTGGGCTCTCACTGCCTCAAACTGGGCCTGACAGTGAGGAGTGCTTGTTAAATGAATTAAAAAAAAATACATCAATGATAAAAATTACTTTAATGTCTGCCTTGTTCTCTATCTAGGAGGGATTACCTCCCTCTTACCTGCACCCTGTCCTCAGAATAAGAAACACCACAGAATCAAACTCACGGCTTGCAACTAAGTTGGCTCATTTATGAATAGAATAGTGTCACACCAGAAAACAGGCTGTGATGCCCGCTCCTCCGTGCCACACAGTTATTTTCCCACCTTCCAATCAGGCAGAACAATCTGTAAGACCCTGGCGGACGGTGTGAATTCAAACCCCATAACGGGAACATGTGTGGGGGCTTCGTTGGTTGCAAACAGATGACTAGTCCTTTGAGCTCAAGTTTTACCGGCTGAAGGGGATGCAGGGGAGGAAGTGACTTGTCTCAAGTGAAAAGGAATCAGAAGGGGAGGGAGTTTCTGTCTCCTGTTCAGTGTCTGTTGTGGGACTTTTGGCTACAGGTCAGGGATGTACACCTTTCCAGTCACTTGTTTGTTTTTCTTAACAGATTTATTGTCATGCATGGGGAAAGATTCTACATGGGTGAGAAGCAAGTCACAAAGGAATGAGAAAGAACACGGAGAAGCAGTGCTAATGGGTTTGATGACAAGGAGGTAAAATACAGTAAGAGGCTGATGTCCTTCAGTAAATTGTCTCTGGTCTCCTACTAAGAAAGAGTTTGGGGGTTTTGGCCTAGAGTGCTCATACAGTGGCTCACAGTCTTCCTGGGTAAGATCTGGGAAGGGAAGTAAAGCTCTGCTGGGAATAAAGCAAAGGCCAACTAAAGTGGTATATATTATAAAATAATGCTTAAATTTAACAGATGCCACTGGAACTTTTAAGTAGCATGTGGGGCTGAATCAGACTCTAAAATCCACTGTGGCAGGAAAAGTGCAGTTAGGAATAAGCCCTCAGCCACTGCTTTTGAAAGATAAAGACTGACTTCATTTCTTGAGACACTTTCCCTGACGATTTTCAAGAAATTGTTCTTTCAAATGTAACCGGCAGGCCACTATTCCTCAGGGGAGTGGCCTGTGGTGTGTGCAGAGTGTGTGCAGCAACGAGGAGCACCATGACTTGGGGGGTAGGCCAGAGCTGACTTTAAACCCCTGCCCTGCACCTCAATTCTCCCAGGCCAGAGGAAGCGCCTGCAATGGGAAATGGGAACAGCAATGAAAACACCTTATGGTGGTATCTGAACATGAAATGAGGGTATGCAGATGTAAAGCTTCAGCACGGCTCCAGCCATACAAAGAGCTCAATGGGTTGTTTTGGGGGTTTCTCCCCCCTCCCAAGGCAGAATTTGCTTCCAATTCCAGGGCATATTAAATGAACTCTGAATTGTCAGTTACGTAAGATTTACAAACAGGGCACAGGTTTCCACCTATTCCTGCTAAGAGCTAATAAATGCCTCATAATTCTTTCATTCAGTTTTACTCTGGCCACACACTGCTTCTTAGAAGAAGAACAGATGGCATGTAATCACAGCAGATTAAAAATATGAACTCTCCTCTCATATATGTCTGCAAGAGAGAATGTGAAATGAAAAGATAACCTGAAAGAAATTATTATGTGCTTGTCTATAGGGAACTTGTCTTGAGAGAGTCTTAAATGGCTGGAAAGACAAGCAACATTCATAGTTAGCAACACGTAGACCATCAGGAGTGTGTTCAGGACCAACTACGGCCAACCACTTTAGCAATCTGAAAATGGAATTTGATAAATAATAGGGGCATTAGTCCCCACAAATTCCCCTCACAACTTTAACCAGCATATGAGTTATCAAGAAACTTTGGAATGTGGGTTTGATTTTAAACTCTTCAAAAATTAACATCTTAGAAAATATTCTTTCATATCCCTGAAGAATCTTGAATTCTTCAACCTCAAGAAGAATAAAAGCAGTGCAGCCTTTGAGTTAAAGGAATTTGCCACCAATTATAAATGAATCAGAATGAAAAAAGAAAACCTCTGTAAATATTCCTCTAGTGATCAATGCCTAGAATTCATGGATTGTTCTACAGGGTGGTCAATCTTGGAGGGAAATTTATTGAAAGAGGAAGGGAGATACAAGATAGATGGCACAATTTTCCAACTTCCTTGGTGTGGGGACAAAGAGTGTTTGATGAATACTGTGGTGAATCAGGGTGACTTAAAGGAATTCTGTTTATTTGGTTAAATGTAAAATAATGTAAGGAACCCTCCACATCCGTATGTTTCCTCTGGAATCCTCTCATCTACTTTCAAATATAACAAAGGACTTGCCAGATGAAGCTATGGCATGTACTCTCTGTTCAATCTAGTTGTCATTTAACTTTTTGTGGGGGTATTAATATTGTTGATAAAGGGGACTACATTTGCTCTTCTAAACTGGGTCAGGGTAAGTAGTGCTTCCAAAGGCAGCTTAAAGAGGCCAAAGATAAGGCTACATGTAACCTTGACAGAAGGGCACAAAGAATACAAGTACATGTCTGCAAACCAAAACACAAGCTCAGAGCAAGGACTTCCTGAGGCCTATGGCACATGAAAAGCTTCCACCTCAGCACAGCTCAGGCTTACCAGAGCTCCGGAGAGGCCCAACCAAGTCAAGTGCAAGCTTCATCTCTGCCCTTGGCCATACTTATTCTCCTGGTTCTGCCAGTTCAGGAAAGCAATTTGTGTGCACAACCCTAAGGATAGTTACCCACTGGAGCCTAGATAGAGAGCCTTAGCTCTCAAAGTACCAGCAGCATCAGAATCTCCTGGAGCTTGTCTGCTATGCAAATTCAGACCTAGCCAATTGGGAATTTTAGGGATACCCTGTGTTTTAAAAACAAGTTTTCCAAGTGATTCTGGTGCAAGATCAAGTTTAAGAACCACTGCTGTAGGTCACTGTGTCTCCCTGAAGACCATTTGTGGCATTCTCAGGATGATACAGGACATTTTTGGAGGTTACAATAAAAAGGAAGGGAAAAAAATCTGATCAGGCTTCACCATGTAAAAGAATGGAAGGTGGCAGGCAACACACCAGAACTGTGAAAATATTACAATTCTAAAACTCACAAGTAAAGAACATCACCATTTTATCACAATGATAAAATAATTCCCTTAAAGTTGTAAGAAACTCAAATTATGATTCTCCTTAAAAAGAAAACATAAAAACCTTCTAGAGGTGAATGTGATGTGCAGCCAGGGTTGAGAACCACAGATACAATAATGTCTTGCTGAGAACCTTAAATACTCATCTCTGGCTTAGGATGATAAAGATGGTGACAGAAATCCAATGGGAAAACATGACCTATCTGTCAGACTGAGATGGAGCCTTGGGCAGAAATAGAAAGGAAGGAGGTTGTAAGCCCCACAAAGACGGGGAGGTGATACAGTGGCACTTCAGTCCTTTAAATGAAGTTAGATCACTGGTTTGGAGGGAAGCTGTCCCGGGGCTCAAGGATGGGCACTGTACATGGCTCGGCCACAGAGATGATGAGGGGGCACTGCAGTTGCAATGAGCTCCTAGAGAGAGGCAAATGACACTGCAATTTGCAAAAGGGGGAGAAAGACAGATTTGGCAACTACAAACTTAATCCCTAACAGATTAGAGGGATCTGGAAGAAAACCCAAGGTACGAAAAACTAACTTCATACTCTTCTTTAACAAGGTTCCCAGACGTCCTTTTGCCTGAACCACTCCACCAAAACGGCTTCTGTTAAGATTACCGATGACCTTCATGTAGCCAAGTCCAATGGTCGGTTCTTGGTCCTCATGTTACTTGACCTCTCAGTGCCATCTAAGAAAGTGGTTCTTCCACGTGCCCCTGGAAGCCCTCACTTCTAGGATTCTCTGCTTTCCCGGTTCTCCTCCTTCTTCCCTGGCCACTGTTTCTCAGTCTCTTCTGCTGGCTCATCCCCATCACACTGAATCCAAACTGACCAGAGCTCAGTCCTTAGATCTCTCCTGTCTCCACCTACACCCTCACCAGTGTCCAGGTTTCAGTTCACATGCTGAAGACACCTAGAGTTCCTGCTCCAGCCCAGACCTCCCCCAAGCCCTACATATATACATTCAACATGTCCATTTGGATGTCAAACAGGCATCTATAGCCTAACAAGCTCAAAACCAAACTATTGATATTTTACCCTCAAACCTGCTCCCACCAGGTATTGCTAAAGCTGGCTTGGTAAATGGCAACTCTGTTCTCCCAGTTGTTCAGGTCCAAAACCGTAGAGTCATCTTTAATGCCGCTCTTCTCTCATAGTCTACACCTAATCTGTTAGCAAAACCCTACCAGTTCTACTTCCAAAAGGGCCTTCCTGGGACACAGAAAGAGCTCACTAAATATTAATGAGTGAATCTCTGAATGAACAAATGAATGCTGGTGAAGAAAAAACAGAAAAAATAGGGGTGGAAGAAACAATGATTAGGTGGATTCATAACTAGTTCAACAGCCATAACTACTGGAGCCATGAATGGCTAAAGAACAACATGGAGGGAGATGATAAAAAGCTTTTTCCTTGACCCTGGTCTTGGTCCAATTTCTTGGCAGTGACATGGAAGAAGGTATGAGGATACAGTGTCAACAAAAAAAGTGGCTGATACTGCATGGGATGGAATAGTGAATATTTGGGGTAGCAAAAATGATCTGGCAAAAAAAACCCAAAACTGAATCTCTGTGACTCAGGGACACTTAAAATTGGGTTATGAGGATGAGCTAAAGTAAGTAGTTAGATCAATTTAACTAAATGGAATTTAACAAGGATATATGTAAGGGCCAACCTTTGGCTCCAAAAAACCAACCATCCGAGCACAGACGTACTCTTAAGCAAGAGTCAGCCCTATGAGTGGGCAGCATAATGCTGTAGCAGTCAATGATGGCAATTTCATTTTAGATTACTTTAACAGTAGCAGCTAGAATAAACATTATGATGGCTATGCTTTATGCATTTAGTGTTCAATTAGTTTCAACATACATATTGAGACAAACTGTATTAGAATAAGAATGGCACTTAAAAACGTAAGGATCAAGTGAAGAAAGTAGAATGAATCACTTTTTTAAAAAGAAGGAAAACCAGGATGAAATAATACTAACAGGACTTTTATTTTTTTTAAAGATTTTATTTATTTATTTGACAGAGAGAGAGAGAGAGAGAGTGAGCACACAAGCAGGGGGAGCAGCAGAGGGAGAAGGAGAAGCCAACTCCCCGCTCAGCAGGGAGCCTGACACAGGGCTCAATCCCAGGACCCTGGGATAATGACCTGAGCCAAAGGCAGACGCTTAACCAACTGAGCCACCCAGGCACTCCTTAACAAGACTTTTAAAGGTGGAAAAACAATCCTTTTAGTTCTTTAGGGCCTTAAGAAATAGAGAACCAGGTGGGAGCAGAGAAACCACATTAGCAAGACTTTCCGATGGGAAAATGATATGCCATGGGAAGAGGTGTGCTCACCACCCAACCCAGGAGATCAAAGCATAAAGTACATGAAATGGGTAACTGCATAAACTGTTATCACAGGTCACTGGTCTAATTGTGAGGAGTGATGAAAATCACACAAGAAAAGACGTGCTACTGACTTTGTCTATTTTATCAATTAGCCACTTAAACCCTCCAAAGCACTATCGGTCACTGGTTTGGATTTTTTTAGTGTACCCCTAAAGATATGGGCTTACTGACCTCAAGAACCAGAGAACTTATCTTCTTATGAGACACTTTAACAGGGACGCCAGGGTGGCTCAGTCGCTTAAGCGTCTGCCTTCAGCTCAGGTCATGATCCCAGGGTCCTGGGATTGAGCCCCGCATAGGGCTCGTTGCTCAGCGGGGAGCCTGCTTCTTCTGCCTGCCATCCCCCCTGCTTGTGCTCTCTCGCTCTCTCTCTCTCCCTCTGACAAATAAATGAATAAAATATTTTTTTTTAAAAAAAGGGCCACTTTAACAAAGAAAGCTTGGACTTTAGAATCAGGCGAATGAGTGTCCCAACACTGGCTGCACCTTCTATGATTATATGGTCTGGGGCAAGTTTTTCAGCCTCTGCGTCTTCATCCCCTTGTCTGTAAAATGGGGTTAGGGCGTTAGGGTTCCTACAGAGATGTTGTTAGGATTAAATTCAAAGAGAAGAAAATAGAGTACAATGACAAACAGCAGTTAATGAACAAATAGGGAATAGTTAACAAATAATGATACCTTGTTCTCAGTCTCAATATTCCAACTAATGAGGGTCACAAAACTGCCCAACACTGCCCAAAAACTTACTTTGGTGACTGAAATGCTTTTTTTTTTTTAAAGATTTTATT
The DNA here is from genome assembly GCF_029215605.1 of Mirounga angustirostris. Taxonomy (NCBI): domain Eukaryota; kingdom Metazoa; phylum Chordata; class Mammalia; order Carnivora; family Phocidae; genus Mirounga; species Mirounga angustirostris. The sequence goes on from NW_026991718.1 coordinate 102,691,975, forward strand.
CATTTTTTTGACAGAGAGAGACACAGTGAGAGAGGAAACACAAGCAGGGGGAGCGGCAGAGGGAGAGGGAGAAGCAGGCTTCCCACAGAGCAGGGAGCCCAATGCGGGGCTCGATCCCAGAACCCTGGGGTCATGACCTGAGCCGAAGGCAGATGCCCAACGACTGAGCCACCCAGGCGCCCCAATTTTTTTTTTTTTAAGATTTTATTTTTAAGTAATCTCTATACCCAACATAGGGCTCAAACTTACAACCCCTAGATCAAGAGTCACATGCTCTTCCAATTGAGTCAGCCAGGTACCCTAGAAATGCTCTTTATCTGTGCTGTCTGATACCTTAAGTCACAAGCCATAAGAAGGTCTGAAATGAGGCTAGTGCCAATTTTGGTTTTTATTTCATTCTTATTAATTTAAATTGGTTTATTTGTGATTAATTTATTATCTTGAATAGCTGCATGTAAGCTAGTGGCCACCATACTGGACAGCAAAGATACTTCCCTAAAGTGAATCCTTGTTCTGAAATCCTGGTTCTGTTACTTTAGTGAGAGAATAAAACCAAAAGAGCAAACAAAATTGGGAACCCCATACTAGGAAGTGCCCAGTGATGCAAGGGGATTCCCATCCCGCAGGGAATTCCAGAAGCCTCCTCAGGACAGCATGTGAGGGAATGATAGGGACTAACCTGGGAAATTTCTATGAACTTTACCAAGGATGGTGCTGATCCAATAGAACTGTTTTATGTAAAGGTGTTTTCCTTGTAAACAGAAAATGAAGCAATAAAAACTGTTACTGCCAATTAGAGGATTAAGAAGTTTAAGTTTCCCTTCACCTCTCACCCCTTTCACTGTGACCCTGCTTTATCCAATGAGAGAACAAGATTCAAGGAGAATTCTTAAAATTATTATTGCGGCCACAATAATCGTTCCTAATCCCATGGCTTTCTCCAAGAATGAACCTTTTAAGTTTGGTGCTGAATTTCCCTTCCTACTCTGCTCTGATTCTCGGAGCTCAGGACACAATCCCCTAACCACTCTCATCACTACTTCATCAAGTTTCTACAAAATGAGCATGAGTTCAAAGGGAATTTTCAACCAATTCATGCCTAAGGCAGGAAATTGAAATACCAAGTGCAACAGAAGAATGTTAGACAAACACAGGCGAGATCCGCTGGTGAGAGCCCAAGTTTTTTCTCCCCCCGACCCATTTTTCAAGAACTACAAAGAGGAATAAAGGGAGGTGGCTAATTGGTCACAGGACTTGTTTTAGAGCCACCTCTACTTTCCTTTTCTAATTGACTGCTGGGAATAACACCCTCTTCAAGGACTACTCAGAGGCGAAACGTGCTGGGACAGGAGACCCACTGATGAAATGGCTTCAGAAGCTGAAGATCATTAATTAGGAATATTGAGAGTGAGGTTGAAAGCTTCGCTGGAACAAGTAGGAGGCACAACTCCGTATCAGCTGCGACCTACACATTAGCAATTAAGCCCTGTGAAGGCTCTCAGTGGAAAGTTACAGCTCCCAGGCATTCCTCCTTGGATGAGTGAAGTCTCTTGAGGCAACTGAACTCTGAAGACAGTAGCATTGACTCTACAGTAGTATTTCCAACAACCACTATTATATATGTACGCTTGAGTCTCAGGATTCGGTGTCTTCCAAGCACAACTACCCATTGCCTGAAATACCATCTCTTAAACCTGAGCATGCATCCGATTCACCAGGAGGGCACGTCACAAATGCAGATTGCAAAGGCTCACCCCCAGAGTTTTCTGATTTCATAGGCTTGAGGTGGGGCCAAGAATTGGCATTTCTAACAGACTCATGGGTGATGGAGATGCTGATGCGGCTGGTCCGAAGACCACACTTTGAGAATCACTGGCCTAGAAATAGGGGTTTGCAACCCTGGCAGCGCCTTACAATCACTTGGGGAATTTTTAAAGATTATGTCCAAATTCTACCCCAGACCAATTAAATAGATTCTCTCGAGATGGCACCTGGGTACCACTATATTTTAAAAGCTCCCTATCTGATGTAATATGCTAGCTGGGTTGAGAACCACTGCTGAAAAGATCACCTTCGAACTATTTAAATCTGGAGATTACACACACTCTCACAAACTATAGACAGGGAGGCAGATCCTGGCATCTGCTTGACTCCACTTACCCTTATGTGGTGATATTTCACTGGTCATTTTTTTCCCCCACAAACAAAAGTATAATAATCCTTCTTGTACCAGCAAACCACACATTCATTCTCTCTCTCTCTCTTTCTCTCTGTCCAAGAATTCTCTGAAGATTTACTAATTACAGCAACTGAAGATCTATGAACACTGATAAGTCTGTTAATCCCCTGAAAATACTGTGGGTAACGAATGAATAAATTTTGAAATGAGAACCCTACAACAAGATGAATAGCACATAATGATTCTTAAACATTCAAAATCATCTAACATCTTCCTTCCTTCAATCTCTATTCTCTTCTCCTCAAATTCATTTTCCTTCTTTGCAAATCAGATTCTGTTTCCTCATCTCTACACATCATTTGCCTGCTTCTAGTCTTCCCTCATTATCTCTGCCTTAAAATGACAAGTATAAAGTTTAGAGTTATTCTTATGAAATAGTTTTATGATGCCTGCTCCTAATTTAATAAAAAAGGGAACTAAATATTTTTCTTGGTGAGAAGAAGCTAAATCAAATTATTTTTGGTATGTACCTCCTGATTAACTCTGCCTTGGGCATTAGTCCTCAACAGGAAACCTATTTCCCACCCTGAATTCCTCAAATTAAGAAACCTTCTGGCTTAAATATACCGTGTGTCCTACATCAGTACCTACTGATTAAGTGTGACAGTGCGGTGTACCTCCAAGTATTTAAGGCTAAAGAAGAAGGAATATATCATTCATAATCCAGATATGTGGTTCTTAGGCAAAATCACCACCATCTTCCACCACCTGTCCACCCCCAATGTGCAATGTCTGGAGACATTTGGGGTTGTCACAATTGGCACCTAGTGGGAGAGAGCACAGAAAAGCTGCTAAACATTCTATAATGCACAGAAAAGCCCACAACAAAGAACCACCTGGCCCATATGTCATTAGTGCCCAAGCAGAGAAACCCTGCTCTAGAAATTACTATATGAAGCCAGCTAACCTCTCAGGCATTGGAGAATTTGCTGGGATCTGACGCTACCCAGGAGGAGGAAGAGAGAGAGGGGTGAATGGTCCAGAGCCAAAGAAGTACTACAAAATGCCCAGCCAGAAGAGAGAGTGGAGGCTGCTGCTCATCTTGCCAACTGTCTAGAAGAGGGTCCTCTTAGCCTTGACCTTGACCTTGTCAATAAGGGCTTTTAAAATATATAGGGTTAAAGGTTTAATTTGGTAAAACAATTCAATACCATGATTCATCACCTGACCAACTGACAGACTGCCCTCACTCTATGAAGCGTTCTTGTATCAGTATTAACTTTTAACAAAGCCTAAACCAGTGAATGAATGAATGAGAGAAAGGAAGAAAAAAAGAAACAAATAAGAAAGGATAAATGCAGGAATTTTGAACAGATATTTTCGAAATAGACTATATCCTTAGTTTTATAAAAATCTAAATGAGTACTGCCCATTCTCTTCAGAGACAGTTACCTATTTTTATTTTAGGCAATCTGCATTGGGGTCTTTGCATAGGGGTGGATGGGGTTGTACGTAAGGACTTTTCTCACACATCATTCATATCATAATGAGATTGTGACTATTACATGCCTGTCCTGTGACTACTGAATTCCTAGAAAAACTACACTGATCAACAGAACTGTAAATATCAAATTGCTCCAGCTTAAAAAGATCAACTCCATGTGTTTAGATCTCAGTGACTAAAACAAGTATGGTAGCTAGCTTTTATTTGTGATACTCTTCAGATTTTAAATGCCAAAGAGCTTCTTAATGGCTTACTGAAAAACCTAAATTTTAAAAGGGATAGTGTGCTAAGGACATACTTAAATGCCTCACAAAATAATATTTCCATTCTAGGGATTCACGACAGGGTTCCTTTAAACAGCAAAGCCCATTGAGTTCATCTGAGAGCTCACCTTCTGTTGGGGAGGGAAAGAGAGGTTGACACTCAAAGACACATCAGAGAAGAATAAGCACCAGTTGGACAAGAGGAACCGGCCTTTAGCTATGGCATAAACTGTCACAGTAACCCCATCTTCTCATTGCCCCTTTCCAATGGAGTTGTTTTAATATATTCTTAAATTTTACCATGTAATATAAACTCATCTCTAAATTATGAATTTTGTAAATATGTCACCAAGAAATGCTACAAAGCCCCTATTGAATAGGAACTGTTTATCCCAGGCCTATAACGTTCTGTGCCCTTATGCTTCAGAGATATTAGATACTAAAATTTTATTAAAACCATGTTCCTTGCATTTGCTGCCATTATCGATGATGCAAATTCACACATGTGTTAGCTAATGAAGCAGTCAGACAGGGTTTCATAGGCAGAGAAGAGGCCGAAAGGAATCTTTTTTGCCCAAGAGAAAGTGGCCCAACTGTGGAAAATGATATGGATATCTAAGGTAGCCCCCACAAGCCAGAACTGTAAATAAGGTTAGACCCTCACATAGTTCCATGGTCTGAGTATACGTTACAACGTTTCAAACCAAACACTCATTTCACTAGAGGGATTCATGCCAGCTGGCAAAGCACAGTTGACCAAAAGTGAAAAACGAGCTTGAATTATCCTGCTCGGTAAAGCTCCATACATTTGTAGCAGGAGCCCCTTACCAGAAGAGGGCAATGGTGGCCCCGTTGGCATGCCGCCAAGCTGTGGCACACCTCCAGTCCAGACATCACCTGCCAAGGGAGTCAGACCTCAGCAAATGGCTTGCAGAACTGCTGGCTTCTAAGTATCTCACAGGCAAAGACCAGCCCCTTTGCCTTTCCGTTTTCTGGAAGGAATTAACAGGCAGCTGCAAGACCAAATCATTCCAATATTTCCAATCGATGATGGAGAACTACTGCTCACTGCAACCCAACCAACACATTTTAAAGTTATCCTCTCTCCCTGCTCATACCAGCCACAAAACTCTTCCCACTCCAAAAACAAGGGGTCTGTCAAAGAGCTCCAAACAGCAAATGTTATAGAAATAGTACATTAGAAGCATGCAACTTAGAGGTGCTGTAAGAGCCATTCTAAATTCAGATTCACGTTCACTTGTAGTACCCGAGCTTCTCAGACCCCTTTGGTGGAGTTTCAATTCTGTGATCCTCTTCTGCCTCACAAGTGTTTCCAAGTTCTTCTCCTCCAGCAGTCCTTTTCCAGCTCAGGGTCTTCGAGCTTTTCTAAACGAAGCATTACCCTACCTCCTCTCCCTCACAAACGCTTCACTTTACTTTGCAGGCTTAACTCAGTGTTTGCTTTTTAAACACATCTACCTCTAATGAAGGAAAGGATTTGGTTTTGGTTCATCAGATTTCAGGCAGAAGCGAGTAGTGAATGGGTGGGAGGGGCTGGGGATACTTTGAAGAGGGATGGGACGCGAATGCATGCAACACTGGTGGAGTTGCATTATTACCTCCTAGGCTGGGAATTCACAAGCCAAAGAACAGAAGTTCTTAAGTTCATACCTTGACTTCTCCACCTGTCCAAAACTATACATTCCCCCAGACCTGCTCCTTTTCCCTGTTCTGGCTCAGGCAGCAGCCCCCACCATCTGTCTACCTCTGAGACCCTGTCGCCTCCCTTTCCTGAGCAGCCACGTGCAACCCCTCACCACATCGTGTGTCCTTCCCCACCCCCACCATCCCGGCCTCCAGGCCAAGCCACTACCCTCCTACCAGCCTGACCCTTAACTGCACCAGTCTCCCAGGATCCCCTAAGTCAGCTCATCTTCAACCTGCTACCAGCCTGTTGCCAGAGTGATCAAGTCTGGCCCTGCCTCCACCCCTCCACTCAAGCTGAAAACCTTCTGAAAGGCCTTCAGCTCTCAGGGAAAAAAAAAAAAAAAAAAGACTAAATTCCTTATAGTGGCTTATAAGAGGCTGACCATACATCCTAGTTTGCCCGTCAGTCTCATTTTATGCCCTAGGATCCAAACATAACTATTAATAGCACCCCGCTTTTGTCCTGATTTCCACAACAACCCATATATATGGTCTCTTTAGCTACAAGTCTCTGAGGTCTGGCTCCTGCCAACTCCTCCAGCCTCATGTCAATCCACTGTCTCTGCACTCACTGCTGGCCTTTAGTCACTTAATTTTTATTTACTGAACACATACCAGACACCAGCCCTGTGCCAGGAGCTGAACACAGAGCAGAGAACAAAAGAGATAAGACCTTGGCTCTGCTGGAAGGCACTCTCCAACCCTGCCTGCACCCACCTCCCCCTGGGCTCCCAATGGGGCTTCATTCAGCCTTGGCTCAATGCCTCTTCCTCAGGGAAATCTTTTGAGGTCTCCAGACCAGGCATCCCACCCTTTAACTTGCCAACAGCATCAGGTGCCTCTCTTTGAAACAACAGTTCAAGACAGCAATTTTTCCTGCTTCAGTGTCACTGACCTGACTACCAGATTCTTCCAAGAGATGATGAGGTCTGCATCTATTTTCGCTAGTTATTAAAGCCCTAATGTTTAGCAGTGCCTGGCCCATAGAAGGTGTTCATGAGTGCACTGCAGTAAGGAAGGAAGGAGGCATGGAGTGTACCCCACTCCTCAACTCTGGGCCAGGCTCTCCTTCCTGGGTCCCAGTGTGACCCTGAGGGTGCCCAGAATCTTACAAATCCTCTCCTGATCTCAGCTTCTGGCCCTGTTCACCCCACCCTCCTAGGCTCAAACCTGATCCATGCGCTCTGGCAGGGAGCAGAAGCCCTCCACCCCCTCACCATCATCATCACCCCTTAGCTGAGATGCACAAAGACTCTCACTCCCAGAAAAGGGCTGGAGGAAGGTCTACCTGGCAAACCACTGCTAAAGGAGCAAACTGAGCCAAAATACCTCATCAAAAGCAGGTATTCTGAAATACCATCTTTTATGAGGTTTTGAAATATTGAAGTTTCTCCCTCTTGACAAAAAAATATTGTTTGTGGCTTATAAGAGTCCATTTTTTTTTGGTCAGCTTCTACCCATTATGGATTAAAATCTCTGAATACAAATTTCAGCTTGTGTATAGCCACCCACCTTGGTGGCGGCACGGGGATACTAAAAGGATGTGAACCCCTATTCAAAATGTTGGTTATTTTCACAAAATGCCACATCAATGGGGGTGGCGTGAGGTGGGGCCTGGAGACTGGTTGTATTTTCTTTTTTTAAAATTTTATTATGTTATGTTAGTCACCATACAATACATCATTAGTTTTTTTTTTTTAAAGATTTTATTTATGGGTGCCTGGGTGGCTCAGTTGGTTAAGCGACTGCCTTCGGCTCAGGTCATGATCCTGGAGTCCCGGGATCGAGTCCCACATCGGGCTCCCTGCTCAGCGGGGAGTCTGCTTCTCCCTCTGACCCTCCTCCCTCTGATGCTCTCTGTTTCTCATTCTCTCTCTCGCAAATAAATAAAATCTTAAAAAATAAATAAATAAATAAATAAAGATTTTATTTATTTATTTGAGAGAGAGAATGAGATAGAGAGAGAGAGCATGAGAGGGGGGAGGGTCAGAGGGAGAAGCAGACTCCCCGCTGAGCAGGGAGCCCGATGTGGGACTCGATCCCGGGACTCCAGGATCATGACCTGAGCCGAAGGCAGTTGCTGAACCAACTGAGCCACCCAGGCACCCCATCATTAGTTTTTGATGTGGTGATCCATGATCCATTGTTTTCATATAACACTCAGTGCTCCATGCAGTACATGCCCTCCTTAATACCCATCACCGGGCTAACCAATCCGCCCCGGTTGTATTTTCTGAAACAACCTCACTGCATCCCAGCCATGTGAGTAAGCCAGCAGGTTGAAGATAACCACAGTCATGCCCTCCACAAGGGGAGCCCTTCCCTCCCTCATGTCACCTTCCCAGAGGACCCTCAGGTGCATCCACATCGTGAGGGGGCTGACGTCAATCAAACTAAATACAGGTAAAAGTTCTCATATTTCTTCCACAGCACAGTGGATTACTTAAGTGCCGCCTCACCGTGGCATGTGCACACATAACTTTGGAGACCACTGCAGTCAACCAGAGAAACATCTGGATGACTCCAAGAAGACCAGGAGTTACATAAAGGCAGCAAATGCAAACCTAACAACTTCCATGAGGCAATGTCAGAAACTGTTAATTGCCTGCAATGAGAATTAAATGGGACCAAAGGAGGGCATTTATAATGACAGAGAAAAGCTATAAAGAAATGAAAACTCTCCTGAGAATCCTAGTAAGAGACAGCATACAAATGCAGATGGAAAAGCTACAAAACCTGTTCCTCTAAAATGCCATTTGTGTTTCCATCCCAAAGCCTCTTCCTGCCGTTCTCTCCGGAGAAATCACTTCTCCCAGACCCCTGGGGAGGCACCTAGCTCTTTTTACTTGGTTGTTTAACTGGAATGCTCCTCCTCCAGAGAGGCTCTCTGGCCATCCTATTTAATTCCTTTTTTTTTTTTTTTAACTAGGCTCCACACCCAGAGTGGAGCCCAACTCAGGGCTAGAACTCATAACCTTGAGATCAAGACCTGAACTGAGATCAAGAGTCGAATGTTCAATCAACTGAGCCACCCAGGCACCCCTGGCCATCCTGTTTAAACTGGAGCCACCTCTAGTCACTCGCCTTTGCTTTTATTTTCTTCATCACACATCTTGGTATTGGAAATTATCTTGTGTTTTTCCTTGTGCAGTATCTGTCTTCCCCTAAAATGTCACCTCCATAAGACCATGAACGTGTCAGTCTCATTCAGCTGAGAACCATTCTGGGACATGGAAGCAAGCACTAAATATTTACTGAATAAATAAAATGCCTGAAACAGCAAGAGAAATACAGAAGTCATAGAAGACTGAATCCACTTCTTTCAGCCCATGCCAGATCAGAGAGGCAAAAATAAGACTATAGAGGATATAGAATATACAATGGTGACCTGTAAAATATATATCAAACCCTGTACAATGAAAGCAGAGAATACACCATCTTTTCAAGCATTCATTTTTTTCAAGCATAAACCGTTTCTGTATCTGTCAGTCTAAACTTCCAATTTCCCAAATGAATCTGAACTTCACTGAAAAGGCAGAGCAGGCGGCAGGTGGAGAATGAGGGTCTGATCCCACAGTAAGATAGCAGCCAAGGTGTGGGGAGAGGTCCAAGCCCAGAAAAGGGGTCAACACCACAAGAAGCTGGGCTACTGCCCAGAACCTGTCTCCTAGGACCCTCCTCCCTCATGTCACATTGCTCAGTGGGCTCTCCATGTACGGTCTAAACAGAAAGATACGCTATAACCTAGTTAGCCAGGAATAAATTTAAATATGTATTAATAAGCAGAGGACTCTACAAATACATGCTCCTTAAGCCACTGATGTACTCACTATGAGAAATGTCTCAATATGTGTCTAATATGATAAAGTATGTTCAACAGGGTTCCATCATCTCTATTTTTACATAAAATCCAGCTGCAACACTGGTTGTTATTACTGGTGAAAGTGTTTACTGATCATTTCTTATTTTTCCACTTTAGGAACTAAAACCTCCTTTAAAAAATTTGTTTCAATACCAAAATTTATTATTTTCTCTTTATAATCAAACCAGTTCTTGAAGCGAAATGGAAAAAGGCCTACAGCCTCTACACCAAACCCTTATGCTCATGCCATAAATAATTTATAGAAAATGGCTGTGTCTCAGCGACAGGCTCAAATTCCCATTTTAATCAAAACTGATTTTGAAATCTCTTTCTCAATTTACATGTGGTCAGGGAGCTTCTCCCCACGTGAGCTCTCAGACTCCTTCATGGAAATGGGCACTCTTCCCAAACTCCTAAAACTTCAGGACCTTATTAGCCACTGGTAATCATTTTCTTCTACACTCTTAACTTCTTCAAAGGTTAACGTCATGGTGGCAGCTTCAGAAGGAAATCAAAAGCGCAAAGCCACAAAACACCAATGGTACCATGTTCACAGATCTTTCCAAATGTGCAAACAGACCTCACAAAGGAAAAAGCTCAAAGATTCACTGAATCATCTGAACACACAAACTTATACCACAGACATAAAGACTAACCAATGAACAACAGTTCCTTTCGCTTTTTTTTACTCTTATGTTAATCCCCATACATTACATCATTAGTTCTAGATGAAGTGTTCCATGATTCATTGTTTGTGCACAACACCCAGTGCTCCATGCAGAACGTGCCCTCCCAAATACCCACCACCAGGCCAACCCATCCCCCCACCCCCTCCCCCCCAGAACCCTCAGCTTGTTTCTCAGAGTCCGTCGTCTCTCGTGGTTCGTCCGCCCCTCCGATTTCAACAGTTCCACCCAGTACAGTACTGTGCCTCAAAACTCCAAATCTGTATCTCAGAGCCTGCTCTGCCCACCTCTGGGGCAGGTAACATAAGAAAGCCTTTGTATGCTATTTTTGCTTCCAAAAACAGTCTTTGTTCATCCCCCTGCAAAGCCTTTAGCATCTTTTTTTTGTCTTTACTACGAAGTAGATTCCCTTAAATATTAAATGAAGTGTCAGCCTGTTCATAACAGGGTCCCAAATGGATTCCTAGAACTTCCGGTAGGCACCACATTCCATGGCCGAGTACTGGCTCGGCAGCCAAAGCTACAGCAGAGAAAACTAGAATCTTCATAGTGCCAATTCCTCTGGTTGACTCCCCACTCCTGTCCCATAAGTGGCAACTCTGGGTGCTGCACATCATCTTGGACTTCTCTATCAGTAGAGAAATAGAAACAGCTGCTACAGTGAGTCTCTTCTGAGGGTAGAGACTGAAAAGGCTTCCTGCACTCATGAAATTCAACCTGGCAACAAGAATAATGCTAATTTTGGCCTAAGTTGGTTTCTATCCAGGTGGACTAGAATTGAAAAGAACACTTCACATGATAGCAATTATGGAACAGGGTCCTTGAATCCTTGAATAGGATCCTTGAATTTTCAATGATTTTGCTGTTCCTTTTATCTTAGTGATATGAAATTCTAACGAAACTAGTATTTGAAAAAAAAAAAATGATGAGAATGAGTTTCCAATGGTGAGCCGTTTATTTTATCTTCTTCTACCACAAGGCTAAAGAACAAAATATATGATCAAATTATAAAAGTTAAATAACTCTTATCACCATGAGAGGAAAATTATATCCACATATTCCACCTGACACTGGACTTGTAATAAAAGGAAAGCAGTGGACAATACCTGAATCTACTTTTTGTTAGACACCATACTAAACAAAGCAAAAAGACTCAGAAATCCATCTGAATAAATCACTGATGAATACCATATATTTTCCTTGCACAGATCAAAATGAAATTTAATACCACCACATTTGTAAGTCATGTACATGAAGGCATAGCCCCAGGAGTCACTGATGGCCTCTTAACTTTGAGCTAGGCTGCATTTGGTCACATAGTTTGAGGGTATCTGAGATGTTTGCATCCATGTTCAGAAGGAAAATCCCAAACTGCAAAAACATCGAACATGACCAGTCAAACATGTGCAGTGACTCTGGTTGGGCATGGGTCTTCACGTGGACTCAAGGGGTTTGTCTTCTGGGTCTTCGGATGGGGGCTGACAAGTCTAGGCCCTCTTCTCTTGTCCTGATACATAAGGAGAAAGACCCAGAGCTCACTCCAAAGACCTAGTCTATTACAGCAACACACACTCCCAGGAGTTTAAAGAAAAGAAAAAAGAAAAAGAAAAATCTACAAATACAGCAAGGCCAATGAAGCTTAAGGCCCCAATCCCCTTAACTCTTCCAGGTAACGTAAGTAAAATTATTTTCTACTTCATAAATGGTAGCGGGTGCATTTGTTATGACTCATGAGTATCTGATGGAAAGGAAAAAAGAGGAGCAAGAGGATGAGTGATTATGGAAGGTACAAATCCCACTTGAATAATTTAATCACACCATGAAAATTAATTATGTTTCGAAAATGATGTTTGTCAAACTAATGTCATGTTCCCATGAAGGGTCCAGTTATTGTAATAAGCACAAAGCTTTTAAAAATTGCTTTGATGCTCTTTTTTAAAAAGATTTTTATTTGTTTATTTATTGGGGGGGGGGGCTTGATCTCATGACCCTGAGATCATGACCTGAGCCGAAACCAAGAGTCCGACGCTTAACCGAATGAGCCACCTAGGCACCCCATCTTTCGTTTTGATATAATTTCAAACTTCAGAAAAATTGTGAGAACAGTACAATGTTGGAGAATTTCTTAATAACACATTTTGAATTATCTTCTATGAACTTAAAGCTATTTTTTAATTAGCTTCAAAAGTTAAAAATAAAATTAATTCTACTCTTAACTGGTAAATAGTTTCAAATACCCATAATGATCAATTATTTGGGGAAGGCAGAACCACCAGGTCTGTCAACGTTTTTGTTTTCATTTCTGTTTTTTTAATTAGAACATCCAAGAAAGAGGATGACATTTGTGACCCACTCCCAGGAGTGCACAGATAAGGTAGGCTGGCTGTGATGTGCAATTACAGAGGCACCAGCTGTCCCTCCACCTTTTCTTCCCCAAATGAAAATGCAGAATGTAACGCAAAAGAAAAGGTGTAATTATGTTAATGGATAACCTTAAATGTGTATCAATCTCTTCTTTTTTTCCCCAGTAAAGAAATCACTGACAAACTCAGGTCCTTTATTCGTGATAACAACTTGTCTAAAACACACTGCACTATTAAGAAATCTTGGATTAGAACCTTTAATAGAAGTGATAATTTTGGATTTATAAGTTATTCTTCCTTATTAACTGAGTCCAAGAGAGCCTTATAAGAATACCCTAAAGAAATAGTTTTGAGTACAAGCAAGTACCCTAAAACAACGGAAAGCAATAAAGCATTTCCAAAGGCTGAAGGGTACGTTCCATTTGCTTTGCTAAAAACATCTTCCTTGGGGACAGAATAAATTTTTAGGGCAAGAAGTACCAGGGCTCATATTAAACAAAATCCGAGGATTCCATAGACATTCAACACCTGGCTTTACCGAAGAGTTTACGTTTTATCATCAAACCACTATGCACACTACCAACCTCTGGTTAGTAAAACATGACAGTAGTCCTTTGACTAAACCTCTCTGCACTTTCCACTTGTGTCTACTGTACTTGCCAGCATTTCCCTTTGTATTTCCAAATCTATGTCTATAGTTATTCAACAATGTACTCAAATAATAGATTAGAATCCTCATGAGAAAGCTGGCCTTTCTGATAATACCGTGGTTTCTGGAGGGTCGGGATTTTGTCTGTGTTGGCTTTTATAAAGCCAGCACCTAGCACAGGGTCTGGTTCATGATATGTTTATCTGTGAAGTAATGAATGAACCAGGAAAATACTGGTTGATGTGTGATCACTATGACTAGAGAACAGTTTTATCAGCAGAGATGACATATCTCAAAGGGCACTGTGCTTTAGAGGCCATACTGGGTTGCATGTTGGCCCCCCCACTGTGCATGTCCTAATTGCTAGAACCTGCGAATGCTACCCTATTTAGAAAAAAAGGTCTTTGCAGGTGTTATTAAGGATCTTGAGATGAAGAGATCATCCTGGATTATCTGGATGGGCCCTAATCCAATCACAAGTGTCCTTACAAAAGACACACAGAGAAGACAAACACACAAATGAGGTGATGGAAAGACAAAGCAAGGGATGCAGTGAGAAAACCAGGAAGCTGGCACCCACTGGAAGCTGGGAGAGACGAAGAATGGCTTCTCCCCCAGAGCCTCCAGAGGCAGCAAGGCCCTGCCAACTTCAGACTTGATTTCAGACATCTGGCTTCCTAAACTGCGAGAGAATAAACTTCTACGGTTTTAAGTCACCTAAGTGAAAGTAACGTGTGATGGCGGCCCAGGAAACTAATACAGAGGCCTACTAAAACTATCTCAGAAGATCAAAAATAATTTGATGGAAACAATACCTGAATGGCAATCTTGAAGATGTATTTCAGACAGCCAGCATTTGTTAGTTTGCTTACCATTTCTAAAGTCACCTGCTATGCTGAAACAGTATTAACTGTATTTGCTGATTACCCTGCTCATTCCAAAAAGGATTAAGGCAGTTGACAAACCCTAAACCAACAGCTGCCATATGCCTGCTTGAGAACTGTCATTTTGTGCTTTGCTAAACAGAAGTAGAAATAATGTTCTTTCTCAATTATATTTTTATCACCTGAACTGACATCTAGCATGCTCACTAGACTTCTACAGGTAGACAAATGGAGAAAAGCCCTTCAGCCTGAGGGAACAGCATGAACAAATGTAGAGGTGTGAAAGGACACAGTGATGCTAAAACATGCAAGGGGATGTAGTGGAGAAGATGAGGCTCTACGTGTAGGCAACGATGAAGAGGACCATCCCGTGGGCCCAGCAAGGAGCAGGAGAGAGGACTTCAGGGGACAGTGAGACCCTTTGGATGCTCAGCTCCAGGGATGCTGACAGAGAAGCACTGACCACAAAACCCCAAGTGCTTACCCCCTACACCCACATTCCTTATTCAGGAATTTACTAGAAGTTTGTCCCACCAAACAAATATAAAGTGGAAAGAGTAAGGGAAGAGAAAGAGGATCTAACATAGGACAGAGGTGAGAAGAAATCGAGAATGGTGCCTGTACACTGAGTCTCAAATGCAGCCAGTACAAAAAGTAGGATAACCTCTCTGGGAAGAGACAAAGAAATGTACCAATAATATTACCCAAAAGGGTTGATCATGGGAAAATATTCTTCGGAAGGACTTTATAGTTCATTTGGATAATTTGGGAAGAAAAAGTGATTGAAACAAAGAAAACTGTAACTAACAAACAGAAGCAACTCTAAATTGTAGGAAACACAAAGTATTTTAACACTAAGAAAATATCCATGGTATAGTTCAGTACAGCAGTGAAAATACTTGTACAGTTACAATAATATAAACACCAAAGCGAGATTTAGCTAAACAGTGTGATACAACTATGGAGGACACAGGGCAAGTTTCTATGTGGGTCGGTGGGAAGCAAGAGGTGTAAGAATGCTAGTTCCCATCTACAGAAGTGCATAGATAATGTTGAAATTTGGCAAATCAAGAAATTATAATATAAGCAGCTAAAAAGAAGTATCTTCGGAGGTACAGGATTTCGAGATGAAGAGAAGTGGGGGCTGGGGGCCTGCTACTTTTAAGTCCCTGCAGGACTGTTTCATGTGTGAAACTATTAACATATATGAAAGGATAAAAAATATATACATCAACTATCAAGACAACACACTTGAAGGATAAAAGGTAGACTGGATAAGAATGTAAAGCTCTTCTTTGATTCTCCTTCTTTCGTTATTTCCATTTTAAATAATGTGCTAAGGACTTTTAATCATACAGTATGAACGTACACACACGTCACCCACGCAGATAAGTCATACAGATCCCCCTGGCTCCACAGGGCAGGGTGGCTGCAAGAAGGGAGAAATGGCAAAGTGGCCACTAGA
Source organism: Mirounga angustirostris (assembly GCF_029215605.1). NCBI lineage: Eukaryota > Metazoa > Chordata > Mammalia > Carnivora > Phocidae > Mirounga > Mirounga angustirostris. The sequence continues at coordinate 102,707,537 of NW_026991718.1, forward strand.
GAGGCTGACAATAGAAGGTGTGCCGGGAAGCAAGACAATGGCAACGGAAACAAGGGGAGAAGGGAGCATATTCCAGAAACACTCAAGAGGCAGGGCAGGAGATAAGGCTTCTGCATGTTAGATGCAGAGGCCTCGCCTGGGGACTTAGGCTGAATGTACTTACTTGATATCATCAGTGAAACAACAGATGCTGGGAAACTAAGACACCGGGGGACAGTATAGAGAGTGAGAGAAGATGAGGGTTTGGGGCAAAATGTCGCCTAATCTGCACAGTATCTTAAAATATGGGCAAGCACGAATCATCATCCTCATTTTGGAGAGCTGTTAACTAAGGCTCTGAAAAGATCAAATGGCAAGTAACCAGTGGATGCCCAGTTCTTCTCGACACTGCTCTGTTGTCTCCTGAACATACGTACCTTGCCTAATGTGTCTGTGGCTCCAGTACCATCCCACAGCCCCCTCAGGTCAAATAAAAACTTGAAAGCAACTCACAAAAATATTAATTATTTTAAACATCAAAGACTTTTTTATGTGCATAGTAAACCGAATTTCCAATTAAATGTCTTCCCGAGGACCATCCTCTTGGCAGCACTGAACCGGCCCCCGGGAGCCCTGGGTGGAGCCCTGGGTATGTCTGACTTCCTCCCCAGGCCTGGCCATAGCTGATGGAACAGTCATTTCATGTCTCTCAGCAATGGGGAACTAGGGCAAGGCAGGTGGTCCAGAGTGTCTCCTGCCTGGCCATATCTGTAACCTGTGAACTGGGAAATGCTGGGGCTGCATGCGAGCCCGAGAAGAACCACACTGAAACCCAAAGAGCTGATCTGAGAAATGCCACAAGGCCCCCCCACTGCCACAGAGTTCTGTGCACCATCCCTGTAATAGGTAATAAATGCCAAATGGAAACAGCCGGTCCACTTTACTAATAACCCCAGGAGGCCTGCAGCTCACTTCCCTCACACAGCCCGGGGCTGAGCCCAGGCTGCCCCTGCTGCCAGACCTTTCTGCTTCCTCCACATCTCCCATCTCAAGGCTCTCCAGGGGGGCCCCCAGCCAGCCCTGCAGGTTCTGCGCTGGACCAGCCAGCCCAGCCCTCCCGGGCCGGTGCCAGGCAGGAACAAAACCAAACCACCAAACTTCACTGCCCCCGCCTCCTGATTCATTTTATAAAAAATACTTCACCTATTGTTCACATCCTTTAAAAAAATGGACTTAACAGATTCAAAAAAGAATTCAGTTGTAGCTGATAATGTGAGTTACTGTTTATATGGGAGATAACTCTTACAAAGATTTCTTAATCTGCTCATAATTTTAAAGCTTAACATGAGCTACTTACATAATACATCCTCCAGCAGACAGCTCCAATGTATCATCTCCTGCAATAAATTTTTCACTCATTCAATAAGGCAGCACCGGGTGCCTTGGTGTCAGGCACCATGCCAGGTGCTGGGGAGGATGATTCAAAGAAGCAGTCATGGTCCCCATCTTCTCTGGTGCTTAGTCTCATTTTAGAAACAGTTATTATGGTTTAACATAACATTTAAAAGGGTGAAGGGAATATGACCTTATTTATCCTATAATTAGTCTCTCTCCATATAATTGTATCTCAATAAATATGGAGAAATAAATACAAAAGCATTTCATTATGTCCCCATACAGAGGAGGAGATAAATTTAGCCAATCTAACAATTAGCATGAAAATCAGTGAAATGTGATTTGAATGAATTCAATCAACTCCCCTCCTCCCAACGGGCTTAGTGCAACTTCATCATTAGAAACAAATTTAATGTGGGCGCCTGGGTGGCTCAGTGAGTTAAGTATCAGACTCTTGATTTCGCCTTGGGTCATTATCTTAGGGTCATGAGATCCAGCCCTGCGTTGAGCCCTCCATCAGGCTCTGTGCTGGGCGTGGAGCCTGCTTGGGGTTCTCTCTCTTACTCTGCCCCTCCCCCAAATGCTCACACATGCAGGTTCTCTCTCTCTCGCTCTCTCTCTCTCTCTCTCAAAAAAAAAAAAATCACTGATATGCTAATATATATACATACATATGTATATACACTTTTTTTTTTTTTACTTACTGAACACAAATAGTTTTAGTGACAAATGCCATTTATAAGGACAGTCATTATAATATGTTTTCAAAAGCAGATAATGGAGTTTAAGTCTGGAGCCCACCAAGTATCTATTCTCATAAGGATATAAGGTAATAATCCTTTCTTTTTGTAACTGTGACAAATGCATTATTCTATATAAAATTATTTTCCAGATAATTAAAACTTACTCCTTACACTTTGTGTTTATAAAGAACACCAGGCATAATGCCTAGCTCAAAGGAGCTGTTTAGCACCTCAGAAAGGAAGATGTTGGGGGGAGGCAGGCCACTGAGGAGCACCATAACGAAGGGATACCTCCATGTGATTCTGACACTCAAAGGACTTTCTGTAATAACGTTACATGATGTATACTCTGTACACACTCTTTACTAATTATATACTGATTTTTAAAATAATGTCCCCATCTATTCCCTTACCTAATTGGCACTTCTTACTGTTCACAGTCTGTCTATCTCTAGCATTCCCTCCACTCCTGATTTTTAAATTTTTTGACTTATTATCCGTTGTACCCTAGAAAGCCAAATAGTCAAGTACTTTAGAACTGCATGCAAAAGAGAAGCAGACCTGAAAGGAAAGATATGGTGAGGAAAGTATTTGAGCTTCAATGGCCATATTTGGGGATGAGGCACCATTTCTGGTCTTTTCCTGGTAGCTTCTTGGTTCTTAGAGTTATAGTTCTGGTGAATAAGACTGCTCTTCTAGGTAAGTGAGCTGTTCTTGACTTGGGATTTTTAATGGACTTTATTTCACTTTCAGTAGCCAGGAGGAGGGGCGGTGGGGGGGGAGAGAGAAGCTAATTAGCTCAAGGATATTAATAAGGAACTTCATTAATCTGGGCATCAGGTACCTCAACCATATAGAAAGGATCTCTGATAGAAATATTCATGCTAGGCTAGGAAGCAGGGCATCCAAGACAGGGGAGAATGAAGGGAACTCCTAAAAGAAAGAGCAACAGGAAGTCTCTGGAAGACAGCAATCCCGGAGAGTGACCAGCCTGGAATGAATGGAGCGAGAGAGGAATCCAGGACAGATGACTCCCAGAACAAAAACGACAGAAAGACAAAGGGAAAGAATGGAACAGAAAGATTATCTGTTGGTCTGATCATTTGGAAAATTGGAAAGGCAGGCACTTTAAAGAGCTGCTGGTGGGTAAGGACAGATCAGCCTGACTGCTGAAGAGGGCAGGGGATTGAAAATGGTGGGGGCAGTCAGGGAAATCCAAATCAAAACCTCAATGAGATACCACCTCACACCAGTCAGAATGGCTAAAATTAACAAGTCAGGAAATGACAGATGTCGGCGGGGATGCGGAGAAAGGGGAACCCTCCTACACTGTTGGTGGGAATGCAAGCTGGTGCAGCCACTCTGGAAAACTGTATGGAGGTTCCTCAAAAAGTTGAAAATAGAGCTACCATATGATCCAGCAATTGCACTACTGGGTATTTACCCCAAAGATACAAAAGTAGGGATCCGAAAGGTTACGTGCACCCCGATGTTTATAGCAGCAATGTCCACAATAGCCAAACTGTGGAAAGAGCCAAGATGTCCATTGACAGATGAATGGATAAAGAAGATGTGGTATATATATACAATGGAATATTATGCAGCCATCAAAAGGAATGAGGTCTTGCCAATTGCAACGACGTAGATGGAACTGGAGGGTATTATGTTGAGCGAAATAAGTCAAACAGAGAAAGACATGTATCATATGACCTCACTGATATGAGGAATTCTTAATCGCAGGAAACAAACTGAGGGTTGCTGGAGTGGGGGGTGGGGTGGGAGGGACGGGGTGACTGGGTGATAGACACTGGGGAGGGTATGTGCTCTGGTAAGCGCTGTGAATTGTGCAAGACTGTTGAATCTCAGATCTGTACCTCTGAAACAAATAATGCAATATATGTTAAGAAAAAAAAAAGGGGGGGGGGCGCCTGGGTGGCTCAGTCGGTTAAGCAGCTGCCTTCGGCTCAGGTCATGATCCCAGAGTCCTGGGATCGAGTCCCGCATCGGGCTCCCTGCTCTGCTGGGAGCCTGCTTCTCCCTCTCCATCTGCCTGCTTCTTTGCCTACTTGTGCTCTCTATCTCTCTGTCAAATAAATAAATAAATAAATCTTTAAAAACAAAACAAAACAAAAAAAACCTTCCTGCCATAAAAAAAAAAGAAGAAGAAGAAGAAGGTAGCAGGAGGGGAAGAATGAAGGGGGAGAAATCGGAGGGGCAGACGAACCATGAGAGACGATGGACTCTGAAAAACAAACTGAGGGTTCTAGAGGGGAGGGGGGTGGGAGGATGGGTTAGCCTGGTGATGGGTATTGAGGAGGGCACATTCTGCATGGAGCACTGGGTGTTATGCACAAACAATGAATCATGGAACACTACATCTAAAACTGATGATGTAATGTATGGGGATTAACATAAGAATAAAAAAAAAGAAAGAAAATGGTGGGGGCAGGAATTAACTCCAAGGAAAATGGAAATGATACAGTAAAAGAAATGTAGTCAGAGTACACTAGGTGGCTCAGCAGTAAACACTGTCATAATAACATAAAATACTGTCAAAATAATGAGACACTTTATGGATTTTTATAAAATGTGTTGAAATTAAATATACTGAGTTTAATTATAAAGAAATTGCCATATAAGCATGCTATTTAGACATATGGAGGTAAAAACCAGAAGAAATATCTAAGAGTTCAGAGTGATCACTTCTAGGGAGAACAGCGTAAAGAGAGAGGTGGGACAGGCAACTACTGTTTTTCTTTCGAAGTCTATAATGTGATGTCAAGGCAATTAAATGGAGGAAAGAATTAAAAAAGGAAAGAAAAGAAAACATATGTTCATACAGATGGGTTGGGACAACTGAATAGCCACATGCAAAAGCATGAAGTTGGACCCATTCCTCAAACCATATGCAAAAATTAACTCAAAACGGATCATTGATCTAAATGTAAGAGCTAAACCATGAAACTCTTATAAGAAAACATAGACATAACCCTCCATGACCTTGGTTAGGCAATGATTCTTCGATATGATAACAAAAGCACATGTGATGAAGAAAAAAGATAAATTAGACTTTGTCAAAATTAAAAACCTTTGTGCTTCAAAGCACATGATCAACAAAGTAAAGAGACAATGCACAGAATGGGAGATGGCATTTGCAAATCATGTATCTAATCAGAATATATAAGGAATTCTTAAAACTCAACAATAAAAAGATGACCCAATTTAAAAATGAGCAGATCTCAACAGACATTTCTCCAAACAAGATCAATAAATGTCCAATAGGTACCTGAAAACATCATTAGCCATGAAGGAAATGCAAATTAAAACCACAATAAGATACCACTTCACACCACTAGAATGGCAATAATCAAGAAGACAGACAGTAATAAGCATTGGCAAGAATGTGCAGAAAGATGCAACCCTCCTACGTTGCGGGTGGGAATGTAAAATGGTACAGCCTATTTGGAAAAGTTTGACAGTTCCTCCAAAAGTTAAACACACAGTTACCATATGAGCCAGCAATTCCACCCAAGAGAATGAAAACATACAAGTGTGCACAAAAACTTTAACTCAAATGCTTATGGTGGCATTATTCCTAACAGCCAAAAATGCAAACAAACCAAATGTCCATTAAGTGATGAATGGATAAATAAATGGTGGTATATCCATACAATGGAATATTAGTCAAACAATAAAAGCACTGAAGTACTGATACATGGTACAACACAGATGAACCTTAAAAACAATTTGCTAAGCAAAAGAAGCTAGTCCCAGGGCGGAGCAAGATGGCGGAGGAGTAGGAGACCTGGATTTCGACTCCTCTCAGGAATTCAGCTGGATAGGGATCAAACCATTCTGAACACCTCCAAACCCAACAGGAGATCGAAGAAAGGAACAGCAACAACTCTCTGAACAGAAAAGCGACCACTTTCTGGAAGGTAGGACGTGCGGAGAAGTGAATCCGCGGCGATATTCCGGAGGATAGACGGCGGGGGAGGGGCCTCCATCGGCCGCTTCTGGCAAGTGATAGAGCCGCGGAGCACAAAATCGGAACTTTTAAAAGTCTGCTCCGCTGAGGGACGTCACTCTGGTGGCTAAGCGGGGGGTGGGACCCTCCGGGACAGTGTGGTCTCGGGACCCTCGGGGTCACAAAAAGACCGGGGGTGCCTGAGTGTGGCAGAGCTCCCAAGTATCGGAGCAGGGAAACCGGCTGTAGAGGCGGAGCCCAGGCGCGGGCTCTCAGCTCAGGGTTGCCATAAACCGTGATCTGTGGCACAGTCGGGCCCTGCTCCTCCAGCAGGGACCCAACAAGCGGCAGATCCGGGGAGACTCACCTTCCTCTCCCAGGAAGAGCGGCGCAGGAGTGCACCGCAGGGATCTGCTGGGTTTGGAGACTCCACCCGGGGTCGGGTGCCAGAGATAGAAACGCGCGGTCACAGGCCGGGTGAGCACGGAGTGTGGCCGGAGACCGGGGAGACGGGAGTGACTGACGGCTTTTCTCTGGGGGCTCACTGAGGAGCGGGGCCCGAGTTCTCGGCTCCTCCGGAGCGGAGATTGGGAGGCCGCCATTTTCACTCTCCGCCTCCAAAGCTGTACGGAAAGCTCTCAGGGAACAAAAGCCCTGGAGAGCAAACCCGAGCAGATTACTTAGCCAAGAGGGGGCAAGGGCGGGGCAATTCCGCCTCCGGCAGAGACATTTGGAAACCACGGCAACAGGGCCCTCCCCAGAAGATCAGCGAGAACGGACAGCCAAGACCAAGTTTACCGATCAATGAGAACAGCAGAACTCCAGCGCTAGGGGAATACTGCACATAGAATTCACGGCTTTTTTACCATGATTCTTTAGTCTTTTGAAGTTAATTTTTTTTAACTGTCTTTTTTGTCTTTTTATTTCTTTTTGAATTTTTCTTTTTCCCTTTTTCAACCAACATCTTATCAATCCCTTTTTTTAAAAAAAAAATTTTTATTTTTCATTTTTAGAGTCATATTCTATCCCTTCATAGTAGTTACCCATATTTTTGGCTTATATATATAAGTTGTTCTCTCTTTAAAATTTTGAGATAGTTTCTTCTAACAGATTAAAATATACCCTAAATCTCTAGTATATGGTGTTCTCTATTCCCCTGCCTGATCACATCCTCTCCCTTTTTTTTTCTTTTTCTTTTTTCTTTTTTTAAATCCTCCTCTTTCTTTTTTCAAACAACTTCTTATCAATTCCTTTTATAAAATTTTTTATAATTTCCATTTTTACAGTCATATTCCATCCCTTCATCATATCAACCCTTATTTTTGTACATATATAAGTTTTTCTTTCCTTAAAATTTTGGGAGGCACTTTCTTCTAAAAGACCAAAATACACCCCAAATCTAGTGTGTGGCACTGATCTATATACCAGCCTGATCATATTTGATCACATTCTGGTTTTTCTTTTGCTGTTGTTTTGTTTCGTTTGTTTTTGTTTTTATCTTTATCTTTTTCTTTTTCTTCTTTTTCTTTTTTCTCTCTTTCCCTTTCTTATCCCACTGCTTCAGGTCTTTTCTGATTTGTTTAAAGTATATTTTCTGGGGATGTGGTTACTCTGCTAGCATTTTGTTCTCTCATTAATCTATTCTCCTCTGCACAAAACGACGAGACGGAAAAAATCACCTCAACAAAAAGAACAAGAGGTAGTACCGACTGCCAGGGACCTACTCAATACGGACATTAGTACGATGTCAGATCTAGAGTTCAGAATCATCACTTTAAAGATACTAGCTGGGCTTGAAAAAAAATATGGAAGTTATTAGAGAAACCCTTTCTGAAGAAGTAAAAGAGCTAAAATCCAACCAAGTAGAAATCAAAAAGGCTATTAATGAGGTGCAATCAAAAATGGGGGCGCTAAGTGATAGAATAAATGAGGCAGAAGAGAGAATCAGTAACATAGAAGATGAAATGATGGAAAATAAAGAAGCTGAGAAAAAGAGAGATAAACAACCACTGGATCACGAGGGCAGAATTCGAGAGATAAGCGATACCATAAGACAAAACAACAATAGAATAATTGGGATCCCAGAAGAAGAAGAAAGAGAGAGAGGGCCAGAAGGTATAATGGAGCAAATTATAGCAGAGAACTTCCCTAATTTGGGGAAAGAAACAGGCATGAAAATCCAGGAAGCACAGAGAACCCCTCTCAAAATCAATAAAAATAGGTCAACTCCCCGACATCTAATAGTAAAACTTACGAGTCTCATAGACAAAGAGAAAATCCTGAAAGCAGCTCGGGAGAAGAGATATGTAACCTACAAGGGTAGAAACATTAGATTGGCAAGAGACCTATCCACAGAGACATGGCAGGCCAGAAAGGACTGGCAGGATATATTCAGAGCACTAAATGAGAAAAATATGCAGCCAAGAATACTCTATCCAGCTAGGCTGTCATTGAAAATTGAAGGAGAGATAAAAAGCTTCCAGGACAAACAAAAACTAAAGGAATTTGCAAACACAAAACCAGCCCTACAGGAAATCTTGAAAGGGGTCCTCTAACCAAAGAGAGAGCCTAAAAGCAACATAGACCAGAAAGGAACACAGACAATATATGGTAACAGTCACCTTACAGGCAATACAATGGCACTAAATTCCTATCTTTCAATAGTTACGCTGAATGTAAATGGGCTAAATGCCCCAATCAAAAGACACAGGCTAACAGACTGGATTAAAAAGCAAGACCCATCGATATGCTGTCTGCAAGAGACTCATTTTAGACCCAAAGACACCCCCAGATTGAAAGTGAGGGGGTGGAAAACCATTTACCATGCTAATGGACACCAAAAGAAAGCTGGGGTGGCAATCCTTATATCAGACAAATTAGATTTTAAACTAAAGACTGTAGTAAGAGATGAGGAAGGACACTATATCATACTTAAAGGATCTATCCAACAAGAAGATTTAACAATTGTAAATATCTATGCCCCTAACATGGGAGCACCCAATTATATAAGGCAATTAACAACAAAAGCAAAGAAACACATCGACAACAATACAATAATAGTGGGGGACTTTAACATCCCCCTCACTGAAATGGACAGATCATCTAAGCAAAAGATCACCAAGGAAATAAAGACTTTAAATGACACACTGGACCAAATGGACTTCACAGATATATTCAGAACATTCCACCCCAAAGCAACGGAATACACATTCTTCTCTAGTGCCCATGGAACATTCTCCAGAATAGATCACATCCTAAGTCATAAATCAGGTCTCAACCAGTACCAAAAGACTGGGATCATTCCCTGCCTATTTTCAGACCACAATGCTTTGAAACTAGAACTCAATCATAAGAGGAAAGTCGGAAAGAACTCAAATACATGGAGGCTAAAGAGCATCCTACTGAAGAATGAATGGGTCAACCAGGAAATTAAGGAAGAATTAAAAAAATTCATGGAAACCAATGAAAATGAAAACACAACTATTCAAAATCTTCGGGATGCAGCAAAGGCAGTCCTAAGAGGAAAGTATATAGCAATACAAGCCTTTCCAAAGAAACAAGAAAGGTCTCAAGTACACAACCTAACCCTACACCTAAAGGAGCTGGAGAAAGAACAGCAAATAAAGCCTAAACCCAGCAGGAGAAGAGAAATCATAAAGATCAGAGCAGAAATCAATGAAATAGAAACTAAAAGAACAGTAGAACAGATCAACGAAACTAGGAGCTGGTTCTTTGAAAGAATTAACAAGATTGATAAACCCCTGGCCAGACTTATCAAAAAGAGAAGAGAAATGACCCAAATCAATAAAATCATGAATGAAAGAGGAGAGATCACAACCAACACCAAAGAAATACAAACAATTATAAGAACATATTATGAGCAACTCTATGGCAGCAAATTAGATAACCTGGAAGAGATGGATGCATTCCTAGAGATGTATCAACTACCAAAACTGAACCAGGATGAAATAGAAAACCTGAACAGACCTATAACCACTAAGGAAATTGAAGCAGTCATCAAAAATCTCCCAAAAAACAAAAGCCCAGGGCCAGATGGCTTCCCAGGGGAATTCTACCAAACATTTCAAGAAGAATTAATACCTATTCTTCTGAAACTGTTCCAAAAAATAGAAACGGAAGGAAAACTTCCAAACTCTATTTATGAGGCCAGCATTACCTTGATCCCAAAACCAGACAAAGACCCCATCAAAAAGGAGAATTACAGACCAATATCCCTGATGAACATGGATGCAAAAATTCTCACCAAAATACTAGCCAATAGGATCCAACAGTACATTAAAAGGATTATTCACCACGACCAAGTGGGATTTATCCCTGGGCTGCAAGGTTGGTTCAACATCCGCAAATCAATCAATGTGATACAATACATTAACAAAAGAAAGTACAAGAATCATATGATCCTCTCAATAGATGCAGAAAAAGCTTTTGACAAAGTACAGCATCCTTTCTTGATCAAACTCTTCAGAGTATAGGGATAGAGGGTACATACCTCAGTATCATAAAAGCCATCTATGAAAAACCTACAGCAAATATTATTCTCAATGGGGAAAAACTGAGAGCTTTCCCCCTAAGGTCAGGAACGCGGCAGGGATGTCCATTGTCACCACTGCTATTCAACATAGTATTGGAAGTCCTAGCCACAGCAATCAGACAACAAAAAGAAATCAAAGGCATCCAAATTGGCAAAGAAGAAGTCAAACTCTCACTCTTTGCAGACGATATGATACTTTATGTGAAAAACCCAAAAGACTCCACCCCAAAACTGCTAGAACTCATACAAGAATTCAGTAAAGTGGCAGGATATAAAATCAATGCACAGAAGTCAGTGGCATTCCTATACACCAACAATAAGACAGAAGAAAGAGAAATTAAGGAGTCGATCCCATTTACAATTGCACCCAAAACCATAAGATACCTAGGAATAAATCTAACCAAAGAGACAAAGGATCTGTACTCAGAAAACTATAAAATACTCATGAAAGAAATTGAGGAAGACACAAAGAAATGGAAAAATGTTCCTTGCTCATGGATTGGAAGAACAAATATTGTGAAGATGTCAATGCTACCTAGAGCAATCTCCACATTCAATGCAATCCCCATCAAAATACCATCCACTTTTTTCAAAGAAATGGAACAAATAATCCTAAAATTTGTATGGAACCAGAAAAGACACCGCATAACCAGAGGAATATTGAAAAAGAAAAGCAAAGCCGGCGGCATCACAATTCCGGACTTCAAGCTCTATTACAAAGCTGTCATCATCAAGACAGCATGGTACTGGCACAAAAACAGACACATAGATCAGTGGAACAGAATAGAGAGCCCAGAAATGGACCCTCAACTCTATGGTCAACTAATCTTCAACAAAGCAGGAAAGAATGTCCAATGGAACAAAGACAGTCTCTTCAACAAATGGTGTTGGGAAAATTGGATAGCCACATGCAGAAGAATGAAACTGGACCATTTCCTTAGACCACACACAAAAATAGACTCCAAATGGTTGAAAGACCTCAATGTGAGACAGGAGTGCATCAAAATCCTAAAGGAGAACACAGGCAGCAACCTCTTTGACCTCAGCCGAAGCAACTTCTTCCTAGAAACATCACCAAAGGCAAGGGAAGCAAGGGCAAAAATGAACTATTGGGACTTCATCAAGATAAAAAGCTTTTGCAAAGCAAAGGAAACAGTCAACAAAACCAAAAGACAACCGACAGAATGGGAGAAGATATGTGCAAATGACATCAGATAAAGGGCTAGTATCCAAAATTTATAAAGAACTCATCAAACTCAACACCCAAAGAACAAAGAATCCAATCAAGAAATGGGCAGAAGACATGAACAGACATTTTTCCAAAGAAGACATCCAAATGGCCAACAGACACATGAAAAAGTGCTCAATATCGCTCGGCATCAGGGAAATCCAAATCAAAACCTCAATGAGGTACCACCTCACACCAGTCAGAATGGCTAAAATTAACAAGTCAGGAAACGACAGATGTCAGCGGGGATGCGGAGAAAGGGGAACCCTCCTACACTGTTGGTGGGAATGCAAGCTGGTGCAGCCACTCTGGAAAACTGTATGGAGGTTCCTCAAAAAGTTGAAAATAGAGCTACCATATGATCCAGCAATTGCACTACTGGGTATTTACCCCAAAGATAGAAAAGTAGGGATCCGAAGGGCTACGTGCACCCCGATGTTTATAGCAGCAATGTCCACAATAGCCAAACCGTGGAAAGAGCCAAGATGTCCATCGACAGATGAATGGATAAAGAAGAAGTGGTATATATATACAATGGAATATTATGCAGCCATCAAAAGGAATGAGATCTTGCCATTTGCAATGATTTGGATGGAACTGGAGGGTATTATGTTGAATGAAATAAGTCAAACAGAGAAAGACATGTATCATATGATCTCTCTGATATGAGGAATTCTTAATCGCAGGAAACAAACTGAGTGTTGTTGGAGTGGGGGGTGGGGTGGGAGGGATGGGGTGACTGGGTGATGGACACTGGGGAGGGTGTGTGCTCTGGTAAGCGCTGTGAATTGTGCAAGACTGTTGAATCTCAGACCTGTACCTCTGAAACAAATAATGCAATATATGTTAAGGAAAAAAAAAAAAGAAGAAGGTAGCGGGAGGGGAAGAATGAAGCGGGGGAAATCGGAGGGGTAGACGAACCATGAGAGACGATAGACTCTGAAAAACAAACTGAGGGTTCTAGAGGGGAGGGGGGTGGGAGGATGGGTTAGCCTGGTGGTGGGTATTGAGGAGGGCACATTCTGCATGGAGCACTGGGTGTTGTGCACAAACAATGAATCATGGAACACTTCATCTAAAACTAATGATGTAATGTATGGGGATTAACATAAGAATAAAATTTAAAAAAGAAAAAAAAAAGAAGCTAGTCCCAAAAGACCACATGTTGTACAGTTCTATTTATAGGAAATGTCCAAAACAGGGAAATTTATAAAAAAAAAAAGCAGACTGATGGTTGCCTAGGGCTAGGAGTGAGGGCAGGAGGTAGGGGAAAAAAATAAGAAGTAACTGCTAATAGTTACGGGTTTCTTTTTGGGATGAAACTGTGGTAATGGTTGTATAATTCTGTGATTATACTAAAAGCCATTGATATATGTACTTCTCATAGAATTTTGTAGTATGTGAATTATATCTCAATAAAGCTGTGTTTAAAAGTCTATAAAGCAGGGGCACCTGGGTGACTCAGTCGGTTAAGGGTCTGACTCTTGATTTCGGCTCAGGTCATGATATCAGGGTCGTGGGATCAAGCTCCAAACCAGGGTCTGCACTGGGTGTGGAGCCTGCTTAAGATTCTCTCTCTCCCCCTGTCCCTCCCCCTGTGCTAGCATGCACACTCTCTCTCTCAAATAAGTAACTCTTAAAAAAAAAAGTCTATAAAGCATTGGTTATTATGTAGATATAAACATTTGTCAAAACTCATCCAGCCATATACTTAAATGGGCACATCTGACTGTATAAATTATGCCTCAATAAAGTAGACTTTTAAAAAATGTCTCAATGCAATAACTAGACAAAGGATACTTTCAGAACACCAAGCAAGAAAGAACATCAAACTCATTACTACCTTTCCATGACTAGCATTAATCATCATTAGGCAGACATCATCTGCCTTCATTAGAAAGGCCTCTAATACAGATCAAACAACGGTCATCTGTCAGAAGAGACAAGACTCAATGTCCAGCAGGAAAGTTACAATGTCCATTTAATCAACATTTTCCTAAAGTTAGCAAAAGCGACTTCCTAGCAGAACATCTAATTTTCTAAATAGAACTATTAATTATTATCATTATTTTTAAAGATTTTATTTATTTTTTGCAGAGAGAGAGATAGCAAGAGAGGGAACACAAGCAGGGGGAGTGGGAGAGGGAGAAGCAGGCTTCCCGCAGAGCAGGGAAGGGAGCCCAATGCAGGGCTCGATCCCAGGACCCTGGGATCATGACCTGAGCTGAAGGCAGATGCTTAACGAATGAACCACCCAGCCACCCCAGAACTATTAATTATTAAAATACTATTCATTCTCAGTCTGCTTTGGGGAGAAACACAATTTCACCTTAAAAACATAACATTTTTGTTCTGGTAGGAACTTGGGTATCAAACCCCTTATTATACAGACGCAGAAACCAACTGAGGCCTAGAGAAGTTAAAGATTTGCTCAGAGGGGCACCTGGGTGGCTCAGATGGTTAAGCGTCTGCCTTTGGCTCAGGTCTTGATCCCAGGGTCCTGGGATCGAGCCCCACATGGGGCTCCCTGCTCGGCAGGAAGCCTGCTTCTCCCTCTCCCACTCCCCCTGCTTGTGCTCTCTCTCTCTCTGTCAAATAAATAAATAAAATCTTAAAAAAAAAAAAAAAAAAGATTTGCTCAGGATCACACTGATGGTAAACTGACGAAGCTGTAACCAGATTCCTTGTCCACGAACACCAGCACTGGTCACTTATCAGCAACCCCAGAGACAGGGCCTTCATGATCAGCACACATTTAAGGCTTCCTAGATTCCAGGTATTGCACTGGTACAGAATGCTCTCCTCACTTATTCCTCTACTGACTCTATGAAGCAGGGACTACTACCCACCGCCCCCTCTCCAAATAACTGGTGAGAAATTAGACGCCAGTGAGTTCGTATGTGGCCTACAATCAAGGAGCTGTACGAAGGGAGCCAGGAGGTCCACTTCGGCCATCTGTCTCTAGAACCTGAACTTCTAACCAACAAGATACGCCTACTTCCTTAAAGCAAACATTTTACATTTACACTTCTTTCAATAAATGTTGGCATTTTAGACTTCTAATATATGGAAAGATACTTACTGACACATCGTTTCTGTTAGAACACCCTGTTTATCCCTACCTCAAATTAAGTTCTGGCCTAAGTCTTGAATCCGGCCCCTTCTCTCTCTCTCTCTCTGAATCTCCCGTCATCAAGCCAGACTGAGGGGTGCAACATTACACCTGGCCTTTGGTGGTGCCCAGCTTGGCGCTGACCATAAGACAACAGATATTAGAGAAGCAGTCTTTTTTGTGTGGTATTATATGAAAACAAAGAACCAGTAAGAGATGATGGCATGGAGTCGAGAGAAATGACTGATTTAAACAATTTCACAAATTCTTATGAATGCTTTCTCAAAGGCAATGGCTTGACAATTAAAAGTGATCAGAGTAGACATACACAACACACGCCTCCCACATTCATTCTACTAAACCCATTAGTCTCTCAGGTTTTAGGCTGCACATTGACCTAAAAGATAATCTTGACCTCAAAATAAATCTATTAAATATTGTATAGAATGAAGGGAAAGAAACGGAGACTTCTCAGAGAAGCAATCCCATATTTGGTCTTAGGAATCCACTGCAATGTAAAACACAGACAAAATTATGGGCCACTTTAGAACAAAGCTGTAACTGCCCAGACATTTTTCATTCTGTTAAAGGGAAAGATGAATAAAAGCCAATGGAGACAACCTAGGCCACTCCGGGATTTTCTTTGTTAATGCCAGCAAATTCCTTCTAAAAAAACAAAGCAGCAAACTTACTGCTTGATGTCTGTCTCATGGCTGTCTTCAGCAGGGTGAGCTTTGGGTTTCTCCCTCTTAGAGCTACCTTGATGGAGAAGGGCCATTTAAGCAAGAACCTGACCTGATGTAAGACATCCAAAAACTGACACATGCAAACAAACACACGTCTTAGAAAGCATAATGTCCTATTCTGAATGCTGCCAACATGCAGAGATCTCTCTGGAACAGCCCCCAGAGTCCATTTATAAGCCTCACAGGCATAACCCCCTGCTTTGCTCAGTAACATTATCTACCTTATCTGTCATCCATAGTCAACAGCCTATTATATTCTCTGAAGTGAAAAACTCAATCTCCCCTGAAAGATTAAAAACTTGTCAGCATCTACATTTTGTGTGTGTGTGCACCTAACCATGGCAAAGAAGGCGCTACCAGGGCAGGTATATTGGAGTGGATAAAAATCGCCTCAAGGGGTGAGAGAGAGAGATGGATCCCAGGTAACTAACAACACAGCAAAATCAGGTGTAAAGACTTTATCACCCTTACAATAAAGGCTTTAAAGAACAAACTCATCGATATTCTGATACCGATCATGCAAACAGGCCTAAAATGATGATGATATATGCAAATATCTGACATTTTCAAGTAAACAAAATCTTCAAGCTAAAAAAATTTCAAGTATAATATTCAGGCTAGTGAACTGATGAGCTACATTTATGTCATGAATTTTATTCAGAAGACATCATTTCCTTCCCAACACTTGAGAAATATCAGTTTCCTAAGTCCGTCATTTATGCACATTATAAGTGTTTTGACTGGATTTCACTAGCAGTCAGGAGCCAAGGCTATTTTAAATAAGCCAAAACAACATAAAATTAGTAATTACATTATTGGACTTTGTCCTTTTATCAATCAACCGTTTCTCAGGCTCAATCATTTCAAATGCACACCTATTTCACTAGAAAACAATTTCTTAAAAAATGCTTCCACTTAGAAATAAATGTGAATTCAATTTAACACAATATATGCATCAGCCTCTGACTTTTCCTTCCAAAAGTCCTGTATTTTTAAAAATACTTCAAGAGGGGCCAAATTCAAACAATCCATATTCTGCAACCGAAGCGGAAGGTCTCGGGGCCAGAGAGACCTGTGTTCTCGTACAGGTCTTGCCGCACTAACCGCACTCATGATCACTTAACCTGACACAGAGCAGATGTACCACACTGGTGGAACACCTCTCCCCAACCTCAGAAGTCTTAAACTACAAACAAATGCACAAAGCACTAGGATAATAATACCCACTTAATTTCTATTGGTTTTTCTTTTTTACATAAAAATTACTTTCTGAATATGCTATTTGTTTCTAAGCTTATAAACTTCCAACTCCTCAAAGCTGCTTCGAGGAATTTCTCTCAATTTGATGCAAGTTAACTCGACAGTGAAGAAATACATTTTTACCACATTAAGGCTCCCATGTGGCCCATTAAAAGTGTTTGGGATTATTAGTACAGTTATTAAATGTTTAATGCATTATACAGAGGGTGATCTTTCCATGCTATGAGAACTTTAACTTTAGTATGCTCCAACCCGAATGCTCAAACATGAAAGCTAACTGTTTGCAGATTTTTATACTTGGTGCCCTAACATCAGTTAAAATGTGGAATACAAGAGGAAAGAACTTAGCCAAAAACTTAACAGAACAGAGAAAGAAGTTGGGACAAGAGTCAGGCAAACAGGAAACATCCTCTCATTTGTCCTGATGCCAAAATGAACTTAGACAATTGTCCTGGGGCAACACTGAAAGTCTGGGAAAATACACCAACTATAATACACCTCGAAGAATACATGTTAAAAAGCAGGGGTCAGGAGGTATACCCACTGGTTTTCCACTCTCACCTCCCACCCTCGGGAGGAGTTCTGTAACCAAACCTATAGGCACCCTGCTTTGCACTTCTGAGTAGGTAGTTTGCAAAAGCTCCAAATGACCGTCCTCATGGTGGTTAGGGTCACTGTTTTGGAAACTGTACAAAAAAATACCACCCAGAAATAAGACTTGATGGGAATTATTTTTAAAGATTTCCTTTTGGCACAGGTTTATCTGAAGAAGGCAACTCCCTTTGAAAATTATATACAACTTGGTGTTCTCTTTAAATCACTGAGCTGGAAATATGGGGGTCTAACCTATATGAGTCCAGAGACCAATGTGTGCCACTCCCTCTCCAGCTGGAAGCCACAAGTGTCCTAAGGAAACACACATCTTAATTCCCAGGCAGATGCTGTGCTCAACACTGACTTCTTTGCTCTGCGGAAGTGATAAGGAAAGCCACGACTTCTCACCCTTTGGCCAGCCAGTCAGAGGCAGCTCTAATCAAAAGTAGCCCCTAACCCATCAAACTCTACATCCCTTAAAGTTCAAGGATGTCCCTAGTCTATCTGGTATCTTTTGGCCTCAAGTCCCTACAATGCCCTGAGGCTTCTTTCAACCAAAAGGGCCTAACGATGTTGTAATTCCTTTACTCCTACTGAAAAGTCCCACCTAAGACTCACTGACCTTCAAGATATTTATACCTACAATGAAAAAGGTAGGAGATGTCTGCCATCTCTTCTGCCTTGTAAAAGAGCATGGTTTCACCTGATCCCAATCTTGTCCTGCTTGCATTTGACTTATTTCTTAGATTTCTTAGATTTAATACTTTTACACTTGATCAGCCTCAGAGCTTACTCAGGTTCTGGGGTCACAGTCCAGGTCTGAACCCAAATCCAACTACTAGCTTTGTGATTCTGGGCAAATTTCCTCACCTTCTGTGCTTTTAGGTTCCTTATCGGTAAAGTGAAGATAATAATCATACTTAATTCATGAGATTAGGGTATATCTCATAACACAGTCCCTATGTAGCCCCAGTACAGCGCCCAGCACATAGGCAGTATTGCAAAAAAGGTGAGCTATAGAAATTCCTGTGGGAGGTCTCTGTATTCCCTCCCTCCTTTCTTCCACTGCCAGGCCCTCTTCCTGGACTGGAACAGTATAAGAATCTATGAAAAGGCCACTTGATGCAGTAAGGTCCTGACTATTGTAACACAAAATAACTGAGTGAAGGAAGGATAGAAACCAAAGTTTCTATTTCATCTTAGTCTCATTAATAACCTTAAGGTGATATAATACTAGGGCAACAATATATTAATTTATGACCAAGGCACTTGAAACTGAAAGAGGGTGCTATTAATAATTATGCCAAAGTAACTAGGACTGTCCTACTTAACACCCACTTGTAAACACTTCCTCACCATCAAGGAAAACCCCATTAAATGCAAACGATGATCCAGGGTCCAAACCCAGCTGTTGCTTTTTATAAATAAAGTGTTACCAGAACACAACCATTCTCATTTGTTTACACATTGTCAGTGTCTGCTTTCATCGACAAGGGTGGGGTTAAGTTGATGCAGAGACGGGATGGTTTGCAAAGCCTAAGATATTTAGTAGCTGGCTCTTTACAGAAAAAGTTTGCCAACCCCTGTTCTAGGTTCAAGTAATTCAGAGACACTGCCTTCCAAGCCCACAGGCACACAGTTGTGTGCTATTCTTTGACAAGAATAAAATAGCAAATTACTTCTCTTATGATAAGCATGGATTCTTATTATATAGCAATTCCATATTTTAAATGAACTAAAATTTATCAAAATACAGCTTCCTCATGGGCACCAAATTTTCAGAAGTTTCTGTCAAACTAGAAAGGATCCAAAGAAGTAGGAATACTTGAATGTCATGTTTAGGAATATTATTAAATGTGGAATGGTCAAGGGAACTTAACTATTTAAATATAGGGGAGCCTGGGTGGCTCAGTCGGTTAAGCGTCTGCCTTCGGCTCAGGTCATGATCCCGGGGGTCCTTGGGATCAGGCTCTCTGCTCATTGGGGAACCTGCTTCTCCCTCTCCCTACTTGTGCTCTCTCTTTCTCTCTCCCTCCCCCTCTCTGTCAAATAAATAAAATCTTTTAAAAAAAACTATTTAAAATACAAAAAGAAAAGCTTTGGGGTTGGAAAGGATAGGACTATGGTCTTGGCACACAAGGAGGGCTGTCATGAAGCGTGGGAGCCAGCACGATGTGGTGACTCAGTGCTCTGCTCTTGAGGGTGGCCACCTATCTGAGGTCCTCGCCTCCAAGGCTCGTCTGTGAAACTGGGGTGTTAACAGTACCTTCTTCAAAGGTTGGTGGAGAGCACCAAATAAGATGGAAAGTGTCCAGCTGCTGTTGCTTTTATTATTTGTATTATTACTGTTTTATTATTTTTTGTATTATTATTCTTGTTGAAGAGGTGGTAGACATATTCTGTCGACAAAATTAAAACAACCGGGGGTAGGTTTCAGACAGGCAGATTTCAGCTCAACATTGGGAAGTCTTACCACTTTCCTGCCTGCCTGATAAGCAGATAAACAGACACTTTCATAGAGTTCAAAATCCCTGACACTGCCCCCAGTGGGGTCATGACCCTATGACAGAGAGGATGCGGGAGGGGCTGTAGAAGATTAATAATTGGTATTGAATTGCTTCAATGTTGTTTTTTCTGTGACCATGTTTAAGAACGTTTTATATGTTCCTGAGAGATGAGTACATATCTCACTGATAGGGAAATAGGACACAACAGAGATTAAACAGATGTCAGCAGATTATGAGGACAATGTACTGCAAACTTTTGACATTTTAAGGGACCACCAGCAACTCCAAACAAAGAAAGCAAGCTGGTTCCATTTCACCAGAAAGGTGACTGGAGGGGCAAGAACATGGCACTAACGGATGCCACGATGCTGATGGATTAACCCAGGAAGTGGCCCACTCCCAAACAACAGACCTGATGGTTTTGGCTGGCGGGATCCTACAGAAGCACACTGTGCCCAATTCTGGCTGGGCCCAGGCACCTGCGGCTAGGCCCAGGCTCCCTCTCACCACAGCCTGCCTTATCATTTTTGGACAAGCTCCAACAGAGGCTTCCTCATGGATCATGGTGGGTGGGAGAGCGCCAGCTGTGTTAACAGGCCTGCAGTCCCAGCTGCCAGTTACCCAGGATGAAAGGTAAGTGTGGCCACGAGGAGTACAGACTCACACACTCCTTAGTGTGAGTCTAAGGGGATTGAGGGTTATTACTTCAGGACCGGAATACAAATCAAAAGGGTTTTCTTTTTTCTTTCCTTTTTTTGTTTTTTTGGTTTTGGTTTTGTGTTTTTAAATGGAGGAATAGAAAGAGGAGTAGGAGAAAGCATGGGCTTGCTACAGAAAATCACAGTTGAAACACTATGAAGAGGCCAATGAGGTTGGGGGTAGATAAGTGGATAAAAGTAAGCATACTATGAGAATACACACAGTCCGTGTTTTCTTCTTGAATTACAAGTATGAAATATCTTTTCACGGGTTATCAAATCTTCCATGCCATCCTTCTCAAGTCCCTCCCCCAGCTGGACAGGCACTTTCGGAATGTGTAACAAGTGCTACTCCTTTGTGTGGTACTTGACAGTTTATAAAGCACAACCACGATAAAAAAAAATAGGATGGTGGGTAGTTCTACTCCCAAACTCAAAAAAGACCAGTGACTTGGCCGATGTCCCACAGCTAAAGGAGACCACAGTCCACCAACCCATTGTACTTTTTATCAGACTGCTTTTCAGAGCTAAGATCCTCAGACAGGGTGGGAAGTGGATGAAGTAGGGAGACAGGGAAGGGGGAGCGCCAGGCCCTTTCTCAGACATTTTTTCCTCACACAATCCTGACGTCAACCCTTCTGGGTGTGTAGGACTCCTCAGCATGGCAAAGTGGACTCTGAGGGGTCAAGTTCAAGATCATATATGGACTAGCTGATGGCATTTACTCCAGGCTGTTTTCCCTACCCCAAGGCTGCCTGGAAACCAGGTGTGGAGGCAACAAGGCAGGAGAAACACTGGGGGCAGCTCTGAAGGCAGCTCTGTGCCACAGTGAGATGCTCACCAGCTTGGGAGAACAAGGGTGCCAGAGCCCAGGCAGGAGCAGCACTGGGGACTTGGTGAGAAATGACCAGGGATCTAGGCAGAAGGAAAGGGGGTAAGGGTGGGGGTAGGAGGAGTGAAGGGAGGAGATGGTCTGGAGGACCTAGCACCATGTCTCCTAGCAAGTGACCTCAGATGCATGCTTACCCACCACAGCAGGTGAAGTCAAAGCTCTAAAAATCCAATCTGAAAGCAGTCATGGGAAACACACCAATCAGTGGTTTGTAGTTAGTCTTTGATTTAAGGAAAGAGGAAGTTCAACCCTAATGAAGCAAAAACAACTTACCGTCTGGAGCAGCACGTGCCTCCTCCTCTCTATCCCAAGCTCCCATCCATGGTCATGCTCTCACTGCCACTTGGGAGAGCCGTCCTGACCCCTCGAAGATCCTTTCCCCTTTGCTTCTCTACAGTTTCTAGAAAGCCAGCAGGAGGTGAAGACAAGGGTTTGAATCTCTGTTGCAGCTTTCTGGACCCTTGTTCCATGTCTGCCATCCTAGCCAAACAACATGGACACTGAGTCCAGGAGGCTGGGGCTACAATGAACCAGGCAGCCCCCCTACCGCCTCACTACTGTGCATCCTGGCAACAAATGGCCACCTTGCCCCAACAGAGCCCCCAAGGGCTCTCTCCTGACTTCCCTGCAGTGTGAGCTGCCTGAAGGTGCTGTAGAAGGCGAAGGAATGATTTGGGCTTTGACCTATGCAGACCTAGGTATGAATTCCAACTCTACCAAGTGCTAGCTGAGTCCCAGTTGCCTTATCTGAAAAATGGGGATAATGATTCTTACCTCAAAATGTTGCAGGAAAGATTGAATGAGACTGCATCTGCTAGAATCTGGTACTGTCCATCTAGCACACAGTAGCTAGTGAATAAACATTAGCTCTCTATATTTTCTCCCTCTTCCCCCAATACTGGGGAGGTGGGCTGGCCTGGTGTGATGTGGGGTACAAGGTAACAAACCTCTCTTCCCCTGGCTTCTCTACCCCTTCATCCATATTCTCCTTCCCTCTCAGGCTTCATTTCAGAGCCTGATAAATGCAACATGCAAGGGCAAAGATTACATTGCAAGGCCTCAAGGCCTCATTTTTTAGGCACATAGAGCGGAATCACAGCTTATCTGATGATTGGGTTCTCAATTCACCAAGAAATGACTATATTAAAAATTACTCCTCGGGGCGCCTGGGTGGCTCAGTCGGTTAAGCGTCTGCCTTCGGCTCAGGTCATGATCCCGGGGTCCTGGGATCGAGCCCCGCATCGGGCTCCCTGCTCAGCGGGAAGACTGCTTCTCCCTCTGCCGCTCCCCCTGCTTGTCCTCTCTCTCTCTGTCAAATAAATAAATAAAATCTTAAAAATAAATAATAAATAAATAAATAAATAAATAAATAAATAATTACTCCTGAAAATATCTTAAACACAAAATAAATAAAACACAAGTTTAGTACTGTCTGTATAGAAATCCATCCAACGTGGCCAGTTTTTTCTATTTTCTCTCTAGTGTTGAAACAAATCACAGTTTCTTTGGTTAAGTAACAATATAACTAGCTTACACTTAGGGATCACATTATAAGAGAAGTTCACCCCGTATATGTACAGCATAACAGCTGTGTGTCATTTGTGTGAGCCACGCGGCTTCTCACTATTGTGTCCAGGGAACTTTAAATATGGTTTCTCACCTTGACTCCCTAACCAGAGTTGCTTCTGCCTCTCCACCCCTGCTATCCCATTAAAGAATATTTTTTAATTTATAAAAATAGATGGGCATCCTAGAAATTTTGCAAAGTACAGAAAGGAAGTAACAAAAAGAAAGCTCTTCACAAAAAAAGGCAGCCTCATTTTGGAATATTTCCTCTCCAGTCTTTTTTCTCTTTAAACTTTTATATTGTTAGGGTCACAGTATATATAATTTTTCTACTTTTTTTCTTCCTTAATTCTGCCTGTTTGACCTAATATTGTAACATCCGGCTCAAAAATGATCGGCGACTTTGCCACAGTCCTTGCTCTTAGCAACTCGGTATATGTAATTCTAATGGCTGCATAAAAATGGCTGCATACTTATATAGCTATTTCAAAATTTATTCATCAGCTCAACACTAGACCAGCTGTCTCTAACTTTTCACTATTATAAATAGTGCCACAATGAACATCTTTCTGGATAAACCTTTTTACACACAGTGAATAGGTTCCAAACCACTTTTTTTTTTAAGCAGTAGAAAATCTGGTCCACACAGAGGTGATATCCCACCAAGCCTTGGAAACAATGCACAAAAGACCACCTATTTGACGCTGCTGCCAAGGCATTCCCACTTGGCAGCCAGGGGGCTCAGACACATTGCAGCAAAAGCAGGGCACCTATGAGGACAGTGGTCAGACTATTCCATGGTGGGAACACTCCTCAGTCAGCGGCCACTGACTTGGGTGATCTTGGTCAAGTCATTTCTCATTTGGGGCTTTGGTTTCTACAGCTGTAATACTGGGAGCTGGAATGAGATCATCTCAATGTTCCCTGCTGCCTTTAGAACTGAATGGCTGGCTTTAGAAAAGAGAATGAGTTTTACAGACCCAACAATGACTTTCCTCAACAACCTTACAGTTGGATTTCTCTAATGCTGAATTACAACTTGAGGCTATCATGGCCGTTACCGTGAGGCCCTGTGCCCCAAGCTCTCAGTCAGACACTGGGAAGAAACTCAGGGAAGGAGAGGAAAAGCCCAGGTGTGGCACAGTAGGGGGAAAATGAACCCACTGTGGTGAGCAAGTACAGAATGCTTACAGAGCCTCACATGGATGTCCTGCTCTGAGCATCAGCTGTCTGGAAGAGACCATGTGTCCAAAGAAGTTTGCTGGCCAGTATCAGGATGTCAGACTGCGAAGGCTAACAGACGCCCTGAGTTAACCCCTGAGGCCCAAAGCAAGCTCAGTGGAGAGCCACTCACGTGGAGTCTTCTTTAGCCTGACCCAGAATTCTCTTAATTTGGTTATCTACTTCCCCAGGCCAGAGCAGACAGGAACGCAGAAGTAAGGAGAAGTGGGACTGAAGGAGAGTTAGCGGCAGGCTGACAACAGCAAGAAGGGAGCACTGGAGGCTGATGGAGAGGGAGGCTGCACAAGTTAGCAAAAGCAGGCAGAAGAGTTCTAGCAAAGCAGTTTGGGGTCCCTTACTGTAGGAGCAAGCTGTCCATGGCCCTTGCGAGCATTAATGGATATGGCTATAGGTGTTCAAAGGTATGATCTTGGTTAATTCACACCAAAGGTTAACAGACTTCATTTGAGAAGACAAGGAAATCTAAATCTGTGAGACATTTGAGGATAATTTCCATCAAAAGTGTTTCAAATAAAAAAGGGAGGGGCGCCTGGGTGGCTCGGTTGGTTAAGCCCCCACTCTTGGTTTTGGCCTGGGTCTTCCTGAGATTGAGTCAGGCTCCGCGCTCAGCCGAGGTTCTCTCCCTTCCCTCTCTCTGTCCCCCAGGAGGTTATGTCCCTCTCTCCCTTACCCCGGCTCACATGCTCTTTCTCTCTAAAATAAATAAATCTTTAAAAAAATACTAAAACGAAATTTTAAAGGGGGTAAGTTTCAGTTATCTGAGAGAATGACCCATGTTAAGCACCTCATCTGCTAAGGGTATCAGGAGTCAGGGCAAACTGATTCAGGACATACCGTGTTAAAGGGATGCTGGTAAAAGGCAGGGATTTTCGGGGCTGGGCTCTTGTACGTTCTGCCCGTATTGGCATCATGCCTAATACTATGGTAAGCCCAAGCTGGGTGCTTGCTGAGCTGGGCTGATGTTCCAGAGCAGGGTCTGCATACACAGACACTCCTGCTGACTCCAGCCAGGGGAATGCTGAGCCACAGCACTTGCCATGGGCCTCTCAGAAAACACTGGCTCTCCTCTCCACCTTCCCCTTCCCCAGACACAAACCAAAAACAGAAGATCTGCTAAAAAGTTATTAGGCCGACGCACGACATGGCTGCCTCTAGGGTGGGGAAAGCAACTGAAGTTGGTATTGAAAAGAAATTTCATACACACACACACACACACACACACATACACACACTAATTTTACAAAGGCTGAAAGCAACTATGCCAAAATGTTAAGTGCTGTAAAGTCTGAGTGATTGGTATATAAATAGGACTGTTATATTATTCTTGGGATTTTGTGTATGTGTGTTTTCAAGTATCTCAAAAAATAAAAGATGATGGGTTTCTGTCCCCCAGGAGGTTATGTCACTAAATCACTGGTGCATGTGTCCATCCATTCAGGTATCTCCTGCCTTGCAGGGCCTGGCAGCTGCTAGGCTGGACCGAGCTGGGGACATAGTAAACAGAGCAGATCAGTTCCCAGCCCTCCAAAGCCTCCATCCTTCTCTGTGCTTTAGCTGCATGCTTTTTCCATTCTCTGAAACCTTAGAAGACAAGAAGAAGGGGTTATCTCATCTCCTTCTACCTCTGTTTCCACTCAAGAGTAAAACCCAGAGCCCTTACCTAGACCACACGACCTTACCCAAGCCTCCTCTTTCCTCTTCCGCTCCATGTCCCCACCTCCTGCTTTCACAGGGCAGCACAATGACCTCTGTCACTGTCACACCTCCCTACATGCTTTCATGCTGATAACGCTTAGTTATGTGTCCGTAGCCCCTCCTCTCCTTGTCTGGCTCACTCCCCTCCAGTCCCACTGGCTTCCTTGCTATTCTCAAACACACTGGTCTCCCACTAGAACTTTAAACCGACAGACACACTGAAGCTAACTCCCTCGCCTCCTCAAGCCTTCTCAGTGAGGCTTTCTGGGATCACCGATTTAAAACTGCAGCCTGGGGGCGCCTGGGTGGCTCAGTGATTAAGCGTCTGCCTTTGGCTCAGGTCATGATCCCAGGGTCCTGGGATCGAGCCTTGCATCGGGCTCCCTGCTCTGCGGGAAGCCTGCTTCTCCCTCTCCCACTCCCCCTGCTTGTGTTCCCTCTCTCACTGTGTCTTGCTGTGTCTCTCTATCAAATAAAAAAATAAAATCTTTAAAAAATAATAAAAATAAAATAAATTGCAGCCTGTCCACTCCCAACCCCTCCCCTCCTGAAGCCTTTTACCTTGTTCTACTTTTCTTGTTGGACAGCACTTACTACCTACCAACACACAATATAATCTATGTATTCATTTGGGTTACTGCTTATTGCCTGTCTCCTGCACCAGAACGTAAGACCTGTCAGAGAAGAAACTGGTTTTGTTCACTGATGTATCTGAAGTGTCTCAACAATGCCCTCAATAAATATCTGATGTTGAACAAACCCATTTCAGAGCAATCACAAATACCGTCTTTCCTGTTTACCTGATTACTTATTTACTATTTTCCGCAGGAGAGTCAGAAAGCCAGAGCAAGCACCATGCGGCAACAGCCTGTCTGTCCTGTTTAATTCCCACACCCAGCATGTAGAAAAAAGTCTGACACATTTGAGGTGTTCAGTAAATATCTGAAACAAAAGAAGACACTATCGGGCTAGGTCTAATGGGTGTTTTTCTATAAAAGGACTTCATGGGAATTTAGCTACCCATTTTCCTCTAATTCGCTGGAAGAATCATAGCCATCTGAAAAGGAATCATTATTTTAACTAGCATAATCATGATGCAAAAATAATTATTTCACTTATTCTGTATCCCAAGTTTGGAAGTCAACTTCAGACTGTAATTGCTGCCCAAATCCCAGTAGTAAACAAACCAGCTTTGCATTTTATATGTTACCATGAGACTCTCCAGGTTTGTTCTCTCCAGCCAAAGAAATGTTGACACAGTTGCAAGTTTCAACATGCTGATCATGTTAAAATAGTGCACAAGAAATATTTTTCCACTTTATAAAAAGCCAGACTGTTTACATGCTTAAGTGGCCAGAGACTTTGCTATCTGTGTGTGGTCCTGAAGTTTCAATATCATAACCATGAATACAAAGTGGAGCAGCATGCAACAAGCTAGTCGATGTCGTTCCACAGCCAAATTGGGAATCAAGATGTTACTATGCAAGGACTAACTCATAAATGGGCAGGTTAATAGAGGTGGGGGGTAGTGCGGGAATGGAAGGAGAGGGGAGTGTCCAATAATGTAATTTTAATATATTTTTGAAGAATAATTTGATAGAACTCTGGGTTGTATCTGCATATACATAATACAGAAAAACATCTACATCTATATTAAATCCAGAGCAAGAAGGAGCACGAGAGAGAGAGGACGGAAATAGCTCATAAGGTCTTTGGCCTACAGATTTCTACTCACGATCACATACAAATCTGCTGAGCACAGTGTTAACAACAAGCCCGGACTCAAGCGGTAGGAAGATCTAGGAAAAGCTTCCCAAGCACGGACCTTCATACGCTGGAGATGAGAGGTGTTACTTAGGCTGGGCCAGTGGTTCAACCGAGGCCTTGTGCAGCCTGCACAGAGCACCCAACAGAGGAGGGGCCCCAAGTTCATAGCCTGGCCAAACGAGAAGACATGCCCTGTCTCCTCTGTCTTTCCGTTTTCTAAGTAGCACTGGTTTTGGTCTACAATAATTCAGTCTTTCTTCAAGCTAGAAATAGAATTCGAGCCGGGGCTCCGCCCTGTCCAGACAAGATATAACTGAAAAAAGACCTCACAGAAAGAAAAATTATCTACATCTGACTAACTGAAGACACTCATTCCCAGAGTCTAGGGTTTAAATGCTCAAGACAGTTTCTGGATTCTGGGCTGTTTGCATTTATCATTCCTCTAGGTCCCCAAATGCTTCAGGTTAGTGAGGACTGCCGGTTCTCACATTTTTAATAGCTCTCCACTTGAAAAAGGTTCTCAGTATACCATATCTAAACAAAAAAATAAATCACTTAATGTAAGCAGGTTCATGTTGCAACCTGAAATGCCATTTCCCATTTGACTGCCAAAGGCACAAACTGTTATTCTCAGTTGACTGAATAAGTGAAAGAATGGTACTTCGTTACGATTTCTTTTTCCTGGCATTCTTTTTTTTTTCCTTCTACAGTTTCTTTTATAGTCTTCTACAGCTATAGGTCAGAATAGTTTTCCTGTTGCTAGGAAACAGTGTAAATAAGTCAACTTTAAAATTCACTCTGGGGGTATGGAGCTGCCACATTTCCAGCTACCTAAGCCCTGCTGGGTGTGTGTTGCACTCTTCCCTGCAGACGGTGGATCATGGCCATTTAACTGGCCTCCCTCCATTGCAGCCACCATCTTTCTGGCCAGGAAAATCCCACAAGCCTCTGAGAGGCCCCTCTCTAACTGCTGGGACTCCTACACACACACACATCCGGTAATGGTCTCCTGCACTAAAAGGAGACGAATGTAAGTCCAATGTTACATTTCCCCAAATGCAGAGCCGAGATTAGAGGAGCATGGTGGATATATGCTTCTCCAACTCCTCCAAGCATCTTTGGTGCCTCCCACTTATTACACGATGCTACAGAGCAATGATTAAAATAAGGAGCACTAAAAACACCTTTGGAGGGGCAGCATAAAGGGTCTGGGAGAGCACTTGAGAAGGGGCTCTTTATATTCAAAAGGCTCTAACCATCTCTCCACCATGTCCACTGTCCTACTGCAGCTTTCCAGATCTATCTCACTAGAGGTCCAGGAACTCCTACAAGGGACCAGCCTATGCCTGCAAGAGGGGGTTCTTCCTGTCATTTCAGAGAATTCTCCATTCACAGTTAATCTGTCCATTCTCCCGGGGCTCCTGGAACCCAAGGAATAGAGAAGGTACACATACTTAACTGAATCCCACTCCAGGGTCTGAAGATGAGAGACCCCAGTCCTAGGATAAGCCAACAGTAAAGGCAAACATATTCACAGAATCTCAAGGCTGCCAAGACTCAGCTCTCCACCCATACAACATTTCTAGGCTTTCTTCCCGGTTGCTGCTCCTTCTTCATTGGTTGAACGGTGTCCCCCCAAAAGATATGTTGAAGTCCTAATTCCCAGTACCTGTGAATGTGATCTGATTTGGAAACAGGGTCTTTGCAGATGTAATCAAGTTAGAGGAGGTTAGTAGGGTGGACTTTTCATTCAATAAGACCACTGTCCTCGTAAGAAAAAGAGACACAAAGAGAGAAGAGGGCTGCGTGAAGATGGAGGCAAGGATTAGAATGATGTGTCTACAAGCCAAGGAAAGCCAAGAATTGCCAGCAAACACCAGAAACTAGGAGAGTTAAGGAAGTATCCTCCCGTGGAGCCTTCAGAGAGAAAGCATGGCCTGCTGACACCTTGATGTTGGACTTCCAGCCTCCAGGACTGTGAGACAATAAATTGTTGTTTTTAAGGCACCAAATTTGTGATACTTGGTTACAGCAGCTCCAGGAAACTAATATAAAGAGCAGTTTCTCTCTCACAGAAAGTCAGGACATTTGTGAATGGAATGTCCTTTGAATGAAAGCAAAGCTGCTTGTGAAAGCATAGGGTACACACCGCAGATACTCCTGTGCCAGGAGGCAGCAGGCTGGCCTCAACAGCAGTTTTACAGAAAAGGGCATGTGCAGCTACTTCTCCGGGGTGCAGCTCAGCCCCTGGCAATGTCTAGCTCCAAATTTAAAATCTGCCTATTAGGTGCACCTAGGTTGAGCATCTGACTCTTGATTTCAGCTCAGGTTGTGATCTCAGGGTCATGGGATTGGGCTCCACGTTGGGCTCCACACTCAGCACAGAATCTGTTTGTCCCTCTCCCTCTGTTTCTCCCCATGCAAGTGCACATGTGCTCTCTCTCTCTCTCAAATAAATAAAAAAATTTTTAAAAAATCTTTAAAATCTGCCCATCAGCCACCTGCCAGCTGTTAGGAGACTCAGGAGCTACTTTACCCCTGGGAAGCTCTAGAGGACAGCAGGTCTGGAGACCTAGGAGCTCCCAAGAGGACGACAACATATACATCCTAGGGCCCCACCTAAACCTTGGCACATAGAAGGGCCCCATTCACACCCAGAGAGAACCCTGCTAAGTTAACAGGAGGCAGGGGGACAGAGAGCAGGGTAGGCCATAATGGTGGTGTCCCACAGTCGTAACATATATCTAAGGCAGCCCAGGGCACTGTAACTAGAAGGAGAACCAGGTCACAGTCACCAACACCAAGGTCAAATAGCAAGAAAGGTGGTACAGACAATCAAGTCTAAAGAGCTAGATGCACATTTTGAAGAGCTACTTGTACACACTGGCAAATTCACCAAATATTTACTGAGCACCTACTATGTACCAGGCATTATCTGGGGCATTAGGATACAGCAGTGAATAAATCAGGTAAAGGGGCGCCTGGGTGGCTCAGTTGGTTAAGCGACTGCCTTCGGCTCAGGTCATAATCCTGGAGTCCCTGGATCGAGTCCCGCATCGGGCTCCCTGCTCGGCAGGGAGTCTGCTTCTCCCTCTGACCCTCCTCCCTCTCATGCTCTCTGTCTCTCATTCTCTCTGTCTCAAATAAATAAAATCTTTAAAAAATAAAAATAAAAATCAATCAATCAATCAATCAGGTAAAAATCCCTGCCTGAGTTTTCATTGTAATGGAGACAGACCGCCCCCCGCCCCCAAAAAACCCCAAAATATTAGACAAGGATTTGAGTAGTAGAGAAGGACAAAGCAGAGGAAAGGACAGGAAATGCTGGGAACAGGGGCGGTATTGGATTAAATGGAGTAGAGGAAGGACTCAAAGAGAAGGTCAAGGACAGAGAATACGCTCTGCAGCTATCTGGGAGAAGGGCCTTCTAGACAGCATTCTAGGAGTAGCAAAAGCAATGGCCACAAGATGTGGGCTGGAACCTTCAAAGGATAAAAAGGAGGCCTATGAGGCTGAAACCAAATGGACATGTGGGCAAGCATGCACATGCACACAGGCAACCGTCAGATCTCACAGGGCTCTGAGGACATGGGCTCTGACTCTGTGGGAGTGACACGATCTGACAAGCGTTTAACAGGATCACTCTGGCTGCTACATGGAGGGCAAGGGCACAGTCAAGGGGAGACCAGGGAGGAGGCTCATGCAGCAACAGCCACACCTTTGCTAGCGCGGAGGATTACAAATCTTGGCCACTGTGGTACAATCAGTGAACTCCCCTTCTGAGTAATAAAAAAAATCACTAACTGATCTCTCAGCACAACCCAGTGAAAAATTTGGCCATTCTTTGCTTAGTGAAACTACATGCAAATCAACGATCATGTCCACCTTTATTTAAGGAGAAATGGTCTACTTTATTCATCAGAATTCTGATACACTGTACCCATTAATTACATCTTTATATAGACAGTCAAAACACTGAAAGGTAGAAGTACATTTTCTAAAATGATTATTAAATTATTATGTTGTTAAATTATTAAATTTTAAATAAGTTACCTGTGTCTCAGAAGAAAATGAAAAGAAATACGTTAGAACATAAGCTTTTCTTGATGGTGACAACAATTCTCATTTCAACATCAGACCTTTTTAAGTCTGTTTATCTGGGTAAGTAGAAGCAAGTATAACCTGTCATCTGGCATGACCAACCATCTCTTTGTGGCCATATAGTAAGTCTTGAGCTCTTTGACAGGTGAGGGCCTTTGCCCGCCAGTCTCAAGAACCTAGTTAAGTGGGAACTGTGGAGAGCAGATAAAACAGGAGACTTCTGTGGTCAGAGAAGTACATATTAGCAGTTGCAGTCCTGGAGGAAGGATATTTTGCTGTGGTACATGAACACTTTTTCTGTCTACCAGCTCTTTGGCAACAGCAAACAAGTCAACTTGCAACTCTTCAGTGAAGGTGGACTCAATTTATGAGGAAGACACCCCTTTTTTTCAGCTCGAGTTCTTTCTACTTACTATCACATTTTTTGAGAGGATAGACCATGGCGGGGGGAGGGGGAGAACAAATAAAATTCAAATTTAAATTGAATCATCAGTATATGGTGGAAATTCTTCTACATTGGTTAAGAGCATAGGTTCTGGAATTAAATAACTTGAGATGGCATGGGGGCTATCTCAGTGTATTAGTCAGGATTTTGCAGAGAAACAGAATAGGACATGTGTGTATACTGAGAGAGATTTGTTTTTAAGAAACTGGCTCACACAACTGTGCGGGCGGACAAGTCCAAAATATACAGGGCATGCCGGCAGTCTAGTTACCCAGGTTTGAGTTGAAGTGGGAAGCCTGAGTCCACAAGGCAATCTGAAGGTAGAATTCTTGCTTCCTCTGGAGGACCTCAATCCTTTCTTCTAAGGCCCTCAATTGACTGGATGAGACCCACCCACATTATGGAGGGTAATCTGCTTTACTCAATGTCTACTGACTTAAATATTAATCTCATCTAAAAGATACTGACACAGTAACATCTAGACTGGTGTTTGACCAGAAACCGGGCACTAGGGCCTAGCCAGGTTGACACCTGAAATTAAACATCACACCCAATTTCCCATCTGAAGAAAAGGTGAAAGGTCACAAGACAGCTGTGGTTGTGGCTCTTACATGAGATAGTCCATGTAAAATGCTTATTAGTTCATTGACGGATGTGTATGAAAGGGCTCACACATATACATGCTAGCCATCATTATCACTGCCACCACCACTAGTGTTTCTAGTTACATAGTGACTTCAAGAGTTTCACCTATTTTAGTCACCATCGATGCAGATACATATGGCTGCACAAGCACTTCATAGGAGAACTTCCATGATTTACTTTTAGGTATTATTCACGTAAACAAAACAACCAGCTGATCTCATCAAACATCATCAGGCCAGTGGAGATAGAAGCCCAGGCCAAATGAACTCAGGAAAAGACCGACTGGTTCTAGAGCACTGTGGTGCTCTATCCCTTCACAAAACTGGCCTTGACTTGCGCTCCCATCATACATTCTGCATGTGATGCCTGGGTTTGGAAGCATCTTTACCAAGAACATTACCCCTGAAAACAAAGTTGGCTACAAAACAGAACCCCAAAAGGAATACCTGGGGCATGGGAAGGGGCAAAGGATGTAATGGTAGACCTTTAGAAAAGTCCCTCTTTTGCCACACATGAAAAAAAACCACATGCAGAATCCTGACACAGAACATCAAAAATGCAAGGCTCTCTCCTCTCCTTCTATCCCCAGAACTCAAGACAATAATAAAGGGTCAGGATTTTTAAATAATCTTCTGGTCTCCTGATGAAGTGGTATGTATTTCTTAAATTAATCATCTAGGGATTGTGCAATAACCATGTTTTAACCATAGATACTCATTGATATGACCTTTCCTTGCATTCAGCTATTGAGTTTACTTGTACCTTTCACAGCAATCATCACAGTTTGCTATATTTACTCTTTTAGTCCAGGTGATAGTTTATGATGGAAGCATTTAATTGTCTTTTATCATTTTGATTTTTAAAGATATTTTTAAAGTTTTTTTAATAGCTTTTATTTTAGAGCAAATAGATTTTATGCTATACTCTGTGAAAAGGGGTAAACAATTACTTTGTTCTCATGTATAATAATACCTTCCAGCATTTTCAGGGTCACCAAAAAGTTTCTCTTGTCGGTAGGTAATAGTTTTAATATGTTTCAATATTTCCTGTGCCAGTAATACAACTGGGAAGATAAAGCACAATAGTTACCTTTCCTAGAAATTATCACATATACAGCAGAAACTATTCTCCAAACAATTACCCATTCGCGGGTCCTGAAATCAGCTATGGGTTTACAATCAGTATTTTGTTTAACTGAGTATAGTGAACACTCCAGAACTGAATAAAACAAAGTATACTACTACATGTTAAAAAGAAGACCCATTCCTAAACATTACAAAAGCTGAATATTGTTTTGTGCTACTTTCGGTTGTATGTATGAATGCATGTGTGGGTGCATGTTGTGTATCCTAATCTGAAAGATTTTAAAAACATGAAAAATGTGAGCTTTGGAACTAATTAAACATATCCTGGGATTTGGCTCTAGACCCCATTCTGGCAGAGACATGAGAAGAGAGAGCTGGTTCCCAGGAGCTTTTAAGAAAATGTAAGAACTGAGGTAAAGGCTTCATACAGAGGTTAACAGAGGAAAATCAAAGACCCAAAAACCAGCAGCAGAAGAGCAGCCACGCCCACCACCTACTCAAAAGGAGCTGACAAACCCAAATTCCAAAATATATGAAGAATTCTAATGTTAAGAAAGGTGAACAACAAAGTCAATATGAAAAATGATTTTCTGGAAAAGTCTAGTAGACTTAGAAATACGTATGTTTGAGAAGTTTAAAGAGATTAATAAAAGCACAGTTTTCGTTAAAAATATTAAGAAATTAAAAATACAGGAAGGGACAAAAAAAGAAACTGATACGAAAAATACCAAAAGAACAAATTAGAAATCTTGGAAAATATTTTGAAATATCTTTAGACAGCATCAAGTCTAGACTGAAGTGAGATGACCAAAAAAAAAAAAAAAAATTAGTAAGCTGGCAGATAGTACTGGGGAATTTCCCCAGGACACAGCAGAGAGAAAGAGAAAGAGAGAAATACGTACATATGACAGAACACATCTGTCATAGAAGATGAATTATAAGTCTGGAATAAGGGTTCCAGGCAGGAAAAGAGGAGGGAATGGTGGAAATTCACCATCTGAAGAGAGTATACTGGAGAATGTTCAAAACTGAAGAAATGATTCAACAGATGAAAATACCTTTGAGTACAAAGTGATAAATCCACACCTAGACACACTGTAATGAAACCGTAAAATATCAGGAATTAAAAGAAAGCTGTGAGGGGCGCCTGGGTGGCTCAGTTGGTTAAGCGACTGCCTTCGGCTCAGGTCATGATCCTGGAGTCCTGGGATCGAGTCCCGCATCGGGCTCCCTGCTCGGCAGGGAGTCTGCTTCTCCCTCTGACCCTCCCCCCTCTCATGTGCTCCCTCTCATTCTCTCTCTCTCAAATAAATAAATCTTTAAAAAAAAAAAAAAGAAAGAAAGCTGTGATGCTTAAAAGCTATCATAAAGTCTTACAGCAGACTTAAGAGTTTATCAGAAAATTTTAGATTAAAGTATGTGTGGAAGACACTGCTGATGGCCTCACCTCAAAGCCTATTCTCCGTTTCGGCACCACCTCTTTCTGGCTATGGAAGGCTACATGGCACAACTCTGGCCAACGAAATGGAAGTCTCTTGGTTGGTGCTCTCAGAAAAGCCTCTGTTTTGGGGCACCTGGGTGGCTTAGTCGTTAAGCGACTGCCTTCGGCTCAGGTCATGGTCCCAGGGTCCTGGGATCGAGCCCCACCCACATCGGGCTCCATGCTCGGCGGGAAGCCTGCTTCTCTCCCTCTCCCACTCCCCCTGCTTGTGTTCCCTCTCTCGCTGTGTCTCTCTGTCAAATAAATAAAATCTTTAAAAAAAAAGAGAAAAGCCTCTGTTTTTCTAACAAAAAAAAAGGGGGGGACACTCCTTGGTAAGCGCGTCTTTTTTCTTTTTCTTTTTTTTTTAAAGATTTTATTTATTTATTTGACAGAGAAAGACACAGCGAGAGAGGAAACACAAACGGGGAGTGGGAGAGGGAGAAGCAGACTCCCTGCCAAGCAGGGAGCCCGATGCGGGACTCGATCCAGGGACTCCAGGATCATGACCTGAGCCGAAGGCAGTCGCTTAACCAACTGAGCCACCCAGGCGCCCGGTAAGCGCGTCTTTCTTCACCCATGTGCCCTTTCCCAATTTCTTGCTGCCTGA
The DNA here is from genome assembly GCF_029215605.1 of Mirounga angustirostris. Lineage (NCBI taxonomy): Eukaryota > Metazoa > Chordata > Mammalia > Carnivora > Phocidae > Mirounga > Mirounga angustirostris. The sequence continues at coordinate 102,743,846 of NW_026991718.1, forward strand.
TGGATGGATGTGATGCCTGGAAATGCAGCCGCCAGCCGCAGCAGTGAAGCAGCAAGAATGCGGAGAAGCCAAGAGTTCTGGGTGATGGAGCAGAAAGCTGGGTGGAGCTTGAGTCCCTGATGGCAAGCCCAACTCCAGATTTGTGTTGTGTAAGAAAAATAATGCCTATTTGTTTGTTTCTAAGCAGGAGCCCTATGACTTGTAGTTGAATATCATTTTAACTACACTTATCATGTAGTTGAAATCATTTTCCTATAGTAAGAATTAAGAATAAGCTCCATAAGAATAGGATTATATATATATATATTCTAAAACAGAAGAGGAACTTCAAGACGGAAGGAAACAAAAAGTTTTGATTAATCCGGCAGAAGGCAGGAAAGGGGACAATATAAAGAAAATAAATGGTGGGGTGCCTGGGTGGCTCAGTCATTAAGCATTTACCTTCAGCTCAGGTCATGATCCCAGGGTCCTGGGATGGAGCCCCACATCACGCTCCCTGCTCAGCCAGGAGCCTGCTTCTCCCTCTCCCTCTGCCCTCCACCCCCCCCCCCCCCGCACCCTCCCAACCCTGGCTCGTGCTCACTCTCTTTCTCTCTCAAATAAATAGAATCTTTTAAAAATAAATAAATAAATGGTAAGCAAAAAGATACTGTCGTTGAAATAAGTCCAAATAATAAGTCCAAATATATCAATATTTGCAATAAATGTAACCAATGAAGAGGTCATATTATTATACTAGGCAAATAATGAAGCAAACAAAAAAACAGCTATCTGTTGCTTATAAAGGAGAAAAGGCATAGAAAGAGTTGGAAAAGCAATTATCTTGCAAATTTGAACCAAAACAAAACCTGAAGAAATATCAATATCAAACAAAATATTATCAGAGAGAAAAAACATTAATATCACTAAAGGAGAATAGCTGATAATAAAAATAGAGAAATACAGTAGGGTAATGGAACAATTACAAATTTGTTTATACCTAGCAACACAGCTTCAAGATACATGAAGCAAAAACTGACAAAATTGTAAGGAGAAAATGACCACTCTATAACCACAGTGAGAGATACTATCAGAAGCTGAGAAATCAGGCAGAATATTTGAGCAATAAAATTTATAAGCTTGACCTGATGTTGAAGTAGAATCCTGCATTTATAAATGCCAAATGCTAATTCTTATCAATTATACATGGAACATTTACAAAAACAGCACAAGTACCACATCAGAAAGGAAACCTCAACAAATGTCCAACAAATGCGATCATACAGACAACATCCTCTTAATTGTAATGTAGGCAGTTAAATTAGAAAATGACAATATAAATGCTCTTTAAAGCTATTTGTTTGAAATATTTAAGATACAATCCTAAATAAATCAGGAATTAGGAAATAACAATAAAAACATTAAAAAATATTTAGAAATTAACAATGATTAAAGTACTACATATCAAAAAATATAACATGCAGTTGAAGTGATACATAGATGTAATTTTAAAGCCTTTTGTGTATTTTCTAAGACACAAGAAGGAACCAAAATAATTTTAATTGAAGACAAAGCAAACTAAAGAAAAGAGGAAAAGACAGAAAAAGGGGAAAAAAGTGAGAGGAATAAAGAAAGTAGAAATTAAACAGAAAATGAAAAAAAATAGCAACTATTGTTAACAAAACCAAATTAAGCAGGCAAACCTATAGCACAAATAAATAATATTGGATAAAAGACTGATAGAACCTTAAATACAGTAGCATTTTTTTTTTAAGATTTTTTTTTTTTCTTAGTAGGTTCCACACCCAGCACAGAGCCCAGTGCAGGGCTTGAACTTATGACACTGAGATCAAGACCTGGGAGCTGAGATCATGAGTCAGATGCTTAACCAAATGAGCCACCAGCCACCTGGGCACCGCAACAGTAGAGAGAGAGAGAGAGAAAGAAAGAAAGAAAGAAAGAAAGAAAAAGAGAGAGAAAGAGAGAAAGAAAGAAAGAGAGGGAGGGAGGAAGAAAGGAAGACAGAAAAAAGGAAAGAGAGAGAAAGAAAGAAAGAAAGAAAAAGAGAAAGAGAGAGAGAAAGAAAGAGAGGGAGGGAGGAAGAAAGGAAGACAGAAAAAAGGAAAGAAAGAAAGAAAGAAAGAAAGAAAGAAAGAAAGAAAGAAAGAAAGAAAGATAGAAAGAAAGAAAAGATCTATCACTCAATTCTATGGCAATATATGTGAAAATATGGAAGAAATGGTTGTTTTTCTAGAAAAATATTAACTCCTAAAATGGACTCAAAATAAATACTAAAATGTGTGCAAATCAGTAAGTGATAAAGAAAACAAGCCAATAATCAAAAATCTACATTCCCATCCTTCGCCCCAAAGACTGAGACCCAGGCAGTTTGACAAGAGTTTTACCAAGTCTTCAAGACACAGATAATCCCAATCTTAAGCAAACTCACCAAAGAATGTTAAAAAGGGGGTGATCTACTCAACTCATTTAGTGAGATTAATAACAAAGACAGTCCAAAAAAAACAAAAACCACAAATCCTGAAGATAAAGCTCATTTATTAAAATAGTTATAATAATCCTAAAACGTAACGCAGGCCAATCAAAGCAGAGTTTATCCCAGGAATAATATTATCGACAAAATCAGAATATCTACTAATAAAATATACCATATCAAAAGACTAAAGATTAAAATATAATCAGTTCAATAAATGCTTTTATAGCAATCTTCAATAAATTCCAACACTCATTCATGAGACAGCATGGTTACAAACCAGACCAGTAGGAAACTTCTTTGATCTAAAAAGCAGTATCTATCTGGACCTAACACAAATGCTATTCTTGATATTGAGACCATAATTCTTTCACGTCAGGCACAAGCACAGACTACATCTATTCATCATTGTGCCAGAGGTCCTACCCAATGCAACGATTCAAGAAATAGAAAATGGACATATAGAATTAAATGAAAGAGAACTGAACTTATTTGTAAATGATGAGTATATACATTAAAAAAAAAAAAAGAATCTCAGAGAAACTATTAAAGAGTTCAGTAAGGTTGGTGGTTTCAATATCCATCTATAAAAAATGAAGAGTTCTCCTAAACCTTGTGATAACCTATGACAAAACAAAACAGACTAAAAGATCTCTTTTACAGTAGCAGTAGCAACCATAGTAACAAAAAGCCCAGAAATAAAATTACTCATAAAAGATCTTGAATAAGGCCAGATTGGACTTGGTTCAAAGATAAGCCTCAGAATCATAAAGATGGCAATGCTTTCCAAATGACTAAATCAACGTTACTTGAATCAAAATCCTAAATTTTTAAGGAATATCAAAGGCCCCAGAGTAGACAATTTTGAAAATGAATAAAAAGGTGGAATATTTATAAAGTTCTAGAATCAAAACAGTTGATATTAAAGGTGGTCAAAGGTATAAACTTCCAGTTATAAAATAAGTCTTAGGGATGTAATGAACAACGGTGATTCTAGTTAATAATACTGTTCTGTACATTTGAAAGTTGCTGAGAGTACACCTTAAAAGTTCTTATCAAAAAGAGTGCCTGGGTGGCATAGTCAGTTAAGCATCCAACTCTTGGTTTCAGCTCAGGTCATGATCTCAGGGTCATAGGATCAAGCCCCACATGGGCTCCACGCTGAGCATAGAGTCTGCTTGAGTTTCTCCCTCCCTCTCCCTTTGCCCCTCCCCCAGGCACACAGGTGTACCACGCACACTCTGTCTCTCTAATAAAGAAATCTTTAAAAAAAAAAAAAAAAAGAGTTGGGGATCCTGAGTGGCTCAGTCAGTTCAGCGTCTGCCTTTAGCTCAGGTCATGATCCCAGGGTCCTGAGATAGAGCCCCACCTCAGGCTCTCTGCTCAGTGGAGAGACTGCTTCCCCCTCCGCCTCTCCCCACCACTCGTGCTCACACTCTCTCTCTCTCTCAAATAAATAAAATCTCAATTGATAAATAAATAATAAAAAAATTTTAAGTTCTCATCAAGGAAAAAATCTGGTAACTATGTGTGGTGATAGATATTAACTAGACTTCTTATGATGAGCATTTTGCAATATATACATTATCAAATCATGTACATTTGAAAGTGATATAATGTCATATGTCAATTATATCTGAATTTTTAAAAAAGTTGGCACTGGCATATGAAGAGACAAAGATAATAATACAAAAATACATCTATGTATAACTAGATCATAATGTATGATAGAAGAGCATGACAGATCAGTGGGGAAAGGATAAGTTTTTCTGGGACAACTGGCTTTCCATCTGGAATTAAATAAAAGTAGATACCTACCTGATGTCGTACACAAAACCAAATACCAGGTGGACTAAAGACCTAAATACGAAAACACAAACTCTAAAATTTTTGAATATAGGATACATTTTGGTTGAAAGATGGATATTTTAAACCCGACCTAAAAAACGCAAACCATAATGACTGCTAAATCTAACTATATTGCAATTTAAAACTTGGCTTGCACAAAAGACACCAGAGACAAAGTAAAAAAGGCAAGTCACAGATCAGTATTTGCAATACATACAAATGACAAAAGATCAGTATACAGGATAAAGATCATATCAAAAGATAAATACAAATAATCCTGCAGAAAAATGAGTAAAAGGTATGAACTGACTACGTGTAGAAGAAATAAAAATCAACTCTAAGATTATCATTTCATACCCGTGAGACTGTAAAAGTAAAATTTCTGGCAATACCAAGAATTCCCAAGGATGTGAGGAAGAGGAAATTCTCAAATATTGCCGGTGGTAGGGAAAACCGGCACTTCAGTGTGAAGAGCACTTTGCAGTGTCTAGTGAAGAATGAGCGGCTCCCTGCAGTCCAGCAATTCCATCCTGGGCACATTTCCTAGAGCAACCAGCACCTGCGTACAACTCTCCACTCCCTCAAATACACAAGCATGCGTATCACAAACTGTTGGGAATAGCACAGCATTAGAAAAAACTTGAGGGGCGCCTGGGTGGCTCAGTAGTTGGGCGTCTGCCTTTGGCTCGGGTCATGATCCCAGGGTCCTGGGATCAAGCCCCACATCGGGCTCCCTGCTCGGTGGGGAGCCTGCTTCTCCCTCCCCCACTCCCCCTGCTTGTGTCCCCTCTCTCGCTGTGTCTCTGTCAAATGGATAAAATCTTTAAAAAATAAATAAAGATTTAAAAAAAAAAGAAAAAACTTGAACATTCAACAGAAAAATGGCATATAGTCATGAAAGAGAAAACAAAACTACACAGCAGATCCCTCACTAGAGCTACATGTCCCAACGTGGTTGTATCACTGACCTAAGAATGATGGTAAAAGCAAACTGCAGGATTCTATGCCCAGCATACCATTTATATGAAGTCTGAAAACATACAAATCAATATTATATGCTGTTCATAGACATGTTCGCTTGTAGAAAAGCCATGAAAGCATACAAATAATAAATATTAATTATTATTTCTGGGCGGGCCTAAGAATTACAGGTTGAGGAGAGGTACACAGGGAGATTCCAATGTGTCTGTCATGTTTTTAACCCAATGATATTGGCACTGTACTAGCTATGATGCTGGGCGATGAGTTCATGAATTTTTGTTGAATTAGTGCTTCATAGTTTACAAATACATTACAGATGTTCTTCTGTATGTATCAAATTATTAACCTAATACAAAAGTTTAAAGATGTAATAGAAGAAACCACCTCTGAAATTAAGAAATAAATCTTCAGATCTAAAAGATACATCATGTTTTGGGGAAGACTGATACAGGTAAATTGCTTAAAAGATGTTTAGGTTATAGAACTCAGGCACAAAGAAAAATCCAGTCATTAGGGGGAAACCCCAAAGTGATCATTTGAATGCTTCCCTACATTGGTTAATGGAGAAGACAATGGGACAAAGTCCAAAAGCTCTGCAGGAAAGAGACCCATCTGAGTTGCTGGTCCAGAATACATACAACAGAAAGGCATATGTCAAAAAGGAAAAAGCAAAAACCCTCAGGGAAGATGGTATCCAGGAGCCATTCTCAAAGATTCTTCTGCATGAGTAACTCTGGCCACCGAGGGGTAAACGGAGAAGATATGGTCAAGGGGAAGAAGGGGTGTTATGCATGAAACCCATTTACACAAAGAACTAAGACCAAACAATGTCATAAACATGATTACAGGGGATAAACATGAACAATCTTAGCTGCATAAAATCATAATATAAAAAAATAGGGAAGTTGAGGGAGAAATAGAGAACATAAAACTATTAACTCCATATTCTTAAAGAGAAGTTGACAGAGACTGCCTATATTTGGCAAAATGTTATGAAATGTTCAAATTGGAGAATGAGTACAAAGGTGTTGCTTGTCATTATCCGCTTTATTAAGTATGTCAGATACAAATAAATTGTTAGTAAGAATTGTTCAAATCTACAAATGACTAAAGACAGACAATAATTGAGTACCAAAGTTTGTAACCATTTGCTTTTTAAGAAGTGGAGCCAACTGACAGCAATGTGATAAAACCATTCTTTCACTTGCTTTTCACTGTACTGTCCTGAATGGGAAAGAAAGGGGATGGAATTACAAGTAGCTTGCTTGAATTCTGCATAGCCCTGGATACCCCCCTGTGAGGGTGTGAAGGCATGTGAAAGCCGTCTGTGTTGTAGCAGAAAACAAGTTGAGAGGCACTGAATCAGAGCATTCAAATCAAATAATGAATGCAAACTGGACTCTCACCATGAGAAACTATACTCACAGGGAGAAGGAAAAGTGACAGGGACACTTTAAAATAAACAACAAAACAACAATGAAAAAAAAATCTAAGTCGCTATTTGGTCAATAATTTTAAACTGCAGATCCATCAAATCTTTTCAACTTGTATTAACTAAAAGCAACACCGATGGTTGGGTTTCCAGACCTTCCATTCTTTCAGAGTCCTTTGGAAAAAGCACAAAGGGAGAAATAAAATGCCAAAACACTAGGTCTCCAGAAAAGGCTCTGGAATTAAAGAGCTGGTAAAATTCTCAACAATGTGATGTCAGAACAATCGATGGGACTGTGAATCTTAATCTAAAGAATCTATGAGACTATGACTCTTCACCAGTTTTATTTTTAATCCACATATGACACAAGAAAAATGTTATCGAAAACAGCATGCACAAATTAGCTGACCATCTCCTTTGTCACTGCTACTCTGCTTAAGCCAGTGAAGAGGCCTAGACCCAGCACGGAGAAAGAACCAGGCACAGAGCCAGAAAGGGAAGATTTTAATTATTATATTTTATTCAGAAACAAAATAAAATTATAGTCATAACAACTGACACACAGACATACAGAGAAAGTTTTAATCTTTAAAATAAAAAGAGAGATTTTCACTACTTTAAGTACTAAAAATATGTCCTTTCAAAACACACCATGGTTTTAGGTTCATGTAGAAATTCTTTCCGAAGGCCTCTCACAGTGATGGTATTTTTCTAAGGTGTGTTGTTCTTTCTAATCCATACAGGTGATTCACTGGAGCCTCTTATTAAGGCTAAAGACATTCTTAGGCCCTTCCCTGAACTTTGACCTATAGATATAAATGGGTGGGGTAGAACTAAGTAAAGAAGATAATTTCAATCAGACTGGAGCCAAGAGTGAGACATCATCCATGATAACACCACGTGTTAAGTGTTAAAACACTTTCAGAAGACAGCACAATAATTCTTGAAGAACCAGATAAGCTTGTGAATAAATGTGAATAAAATTATTGCCTTTAATTTGGCTGAATATAGTGAAACTGTCCTCAAGTTAATCATTTCTCTATCCCTTTCACTAAGGAGTACAAAAGAAAATAGAGCCATTAAGGCCCACCCAGTCATATCCCACCATAGCTATGCCCATTCCCTTTTGAAATTCTTTCCCCAGGCCTAACTTGATCCCCTGGTCTTTTAAATCCTAACAGATTGAGAAGAGGGAATATCCTAATAGAGTTAGAAGATAGAAAAGGGCTCTGAGGAAAATAGGAAGAACATGACAGAGCCTCAGATAGGAGAGCAAGTGCTATTAAACATTAATCATGTTTTAAAAGACTCCCTTTCTGTACCTCGAATCAAATACATTTTTTCTTTAGAGTGGGGAAATAATTTTACATTACTAGTCTTTCCTTAACAGGGTTAAGGCACATTAAAAAGAAAAAAAAACAAAAACATTCACTATCATATAGGGACTAAGGGAAAAAAGTAAACTACAGAGAAGATCCAAAGGGAGCATTATTTCAAACATGTCTTAGAGGTTTCAGTTGCCGATTTTTTGAGGAAAGACATTTCTCGAAGAGGTGGGCAACTGTCTCCTCACTGCATTCCTTTAGGACAGCACCAAATACAATGTGTTAATTTTGCTGCATCAGTGGACGCAACCCTCACCTATTGACAAGTCAAGCAAGAAGAGACCAAGCCCCCAAGCAGAACTTCTGGACACGTGTGAGACTCGAGCGCTTGCTGCGCTATTGTTCCCCAAGGTGAGGCTTCTAGCAAATACCTGAGGGGCCTGTATCTATGCGGCAGGTTCCTTTGGGGGAAAAACAGAATAAGCCTGTGGATGTCTAAAAGAAATCACCCGACAGATGTAAGGAAGAAAAGTTAATGAAATGTCATCCAAAATATACTAACTTCCAACAATGAAATGTCTTTCAAACTACGCTAGCTTCCAACTAGTAGAATACAGCTTCATGCTTTCAAGTGACATGTTCTTTGGTTACGTATGACATGTGGACTAGACAAGCTGTCATTTGCTTAGTGTGTCAACTTGGAAGGGACAGCCTTGCCCAATCTTTTGGCTTAAGGGAAGTATCAAGAATGACTCCTGGATGAAAAGAACAAAATTGGGAACTGAAAAAAACTTCTTCTTTGTGCGTTTTAGCTATATTAAGAAATATAACAATTATTGGGGCGCCTGGGTGGCTCAGTTGGTTAAGCGACTGCCTTCGGCTCAGGTCATGATCCTGGAGTCCCGGGATCGAGTCCCGCATCGGGCTCCCTGCTCGGCAGGGAGCCTGCTTCTCCCTCTGACCCTTCCCCCTCTCATGTGCTCTCTGTCTCTCTCATTCTCTCTGTCTCAAATAAATAAATAAAATCTTTAAAAAAAAAAAGAAATATAACAATTATTATTTTGCTGGAAATGGAGCACACTTTTTGAGGTATTAATCATCAAATGTCAGAGCAGGAAGGTCCTGACATCATCTACTCCAAGGCTGCTACTTGACAAATAAGGAAGCAGAAGTCCAGGAGGTTGACAGGCTCGCTCAAAGTTTTGTGGCTTTGGGGGGGGGGGGGTGCGGTTAGGACTGTATTCATTTCCTGGGGCTGCCATATCAAAGTACCAAAAAGTGGATGGCTTAAAACAACAAATATGTATTGTCTCACGGTTCTTGAGGCTAGAAGCCTGAAATGAAGGTGCCACGAGGTAGGTCCCCTCTTGAGCGCTGTGAGGGAGAATCTATTCCATGCCTCCCTCCTGGCATGGAACAGATTCCATGTCCCCCATTCCTCCGCTTGTAGATGGTGTTCTCTCTCTTCCCTCTGCGCCATCTGTGCCCAAATTTCCTCTTTTTATAAGGACACCAGTCACATTGGCTTAGGGTGCACCCTAAAGACATCATTTTAACTTGATTACCTCTTTACAGACCTTATTTCCAAATAAGGTTATATTCTAAGGTACTGGGGCCTAGAAGTTCAATGTATCTCTTTCAGGGGGGACATAATTCAACACATATCAAGGACTATGAGAGAACGCCACTCAGGACGTGAGGGGACCCCAGGTCTCCCACTTCCATGCCAGCAGCCTTTCTTATTTCTAAGATTCTCTCTGCTACTGGCACATACTGCACATTGCTGGGTCCAGAGATGACAGGCCCTACTTGCAAATCCAGGTAGGACTTCCCCCAGCCACAGTAAGATGATTTTGCCAAAGCCTATAAAACATTCAAAAACCAGCTGAGGGAAAAACTTTATTCCATTTGGTCAGTAAATGTTCACCAAGGTATTTTAACATCCTGCCTCACAAAGTGCCTGAACTACTTCTGCCACAGGCCGGCCCGCATCTAAAATGTCTGCTGTTCAGAGGAGGGGAGTCCAGGGAAACAGGACCGCAGAGGAAGAACAGATGAAAGATCTCCCACATTGTCCAGGACGGCCCATCTCACATACCTCAGCCTGCCCAGGAAAGAAAATGCACGTGAGGAATTTCCTTTGGTGAGAAGACACCTCGAGGGCCTTGGGTTTCCAGCAGACCTGGGTTTCTGTCTGCCTCGCAGGCTATCGGTAGGGTGAGCAGCTGGCCCGTAGAGCAGGGTCAGAGGCAACAAGGCCCAGGCCTGTCCTTCAGCTTAGGGCTGCGTCCTGACAGTGGCATTTCACAGCAGTCTCTGTTCAGTCATCACTCACCCTGGTGCCTAAGTATTCTTGAGTCTGAAGATAATTGTCATACTGTCTATTTTCCATCATAAATTAATGACATCTGTAACAGTGAGTCATAACAAAGTCTATCCAAAGAACTGTATTAAAAATTACATGGAACTGATTTCTCTAAATAGCCTCTTAACAAACACATACCCGCCCTTTTCCATTAAGGCCTTTAGAATCCTGATCTACAGCTGGCCTTGGAAAATTGGGAATTATGTTTTACTGCACAAGATCTAACAAGTCTTTACAGTTCCAAAAAATGTCTGAGTAAATAAGAGCAGTAAGAGCGGGGCGGGATTAGATGGGATGTAGGGGGTAGTGGTGGTGGTGGTGGTGGTACTTTTGAATGCAAACTCTGGGGCATTACTTTGTTCCAACAGGAGAAATCTTTTTCAGACTAGAAATCCTTTCAAAGGGCAATTTTTAAACCTTTCGAAAAATGCTAGGGTTGAGTGTTTAGGGTAACTAACTTGATTCTAAGCAACATTTAAAGGACTATTAATTATCTTAGAGTTAACATTTTGTAAACAGGGACACTGGACTGCCCTGGTTATATCCTCTGCCTCCTCAATTATCCCAGGAGAGATGTAACAATACCGAGTTATTTATAAGACCCGATTGCCTTTCCTATCAACATGCTAGCAACAAATTCATCCAGACCTATGACTGAGATGCTCATGTCCATATACATCAGCCCCTAAGCCTCCTTTCTCCTCTGTATATAGGGATTATAATTTTTACCAGGAGGTGGTGAGAACTAAAAGAAAACACAGGAAAAGTGCCTAGCACACAGGTCCCATCTTCTAGCCCCAGGCTCCCAAGGACAAAGCAGCACCTTCTCTTTCTCTCCAGAAGCATTTCATCATTCCCTTGATGATGGTCTGAACATCCTGTGTAGTACCTCACGTCCAAACTCCTCACTTATGTCCTGCACACAACACCCTCAATGAATTTCTGTCTCCCTGTTTCAAATAAAATATTTTTGTTCATATTAGACTACTTTAGAATCCCTATGTAGGAAAATTAAAAAATGAGTTTGCGTAAGGTGCCAGAAAAAAAAAGGAAATGCAACAACCAAATATACAAACCTTAAATCCATAAGCACCTTGCACATAAGAGATGCAAAAAAGAGCCAAATAATCCACAGGGTTGATCAATAACTTTAAGAGTGAGTTTATATATTTTAATCTAATTGTTTCTTAGCTCAAGAACCCATGGACTCCCTAGTGCCCAGTGAAACAAAACCAATCTCTTCCCTTGGGCTTTCAAGGCCCTGGGCACTGCAGCCACTCTTTCCATCCAACTCGATTTTCCCAGTTCTTTCCTCTAGAACCAGAATCAGTCCTGTCTCCCAGGTCCCCACAAAATCTATCTTCATTTCTACCTTGGAGCCTGTGCATGTAGCCTTCCCAAGTATATTCTCTGTTCTTACTCAGGGATGCAGGTGGACCCACTTGGTTATTGCTAACTCCCCCAGCTTTTCCAAGAACTCCTAGCCACCACCCTTCACCTTTCTCAGGCACAACTCGGACAATGTGAACACTTGGGATCCATAAGGGGCCTTGTGTTATCAGCTATCTTTTTCATGTGTGTGGCTTAGTCTCCTAACTAGAATATACTTTCCTGGAGGAGAAGCAGTACATTTTACTTATTCTTTCATTCACTCATGCATTAAATATTTACAGAACACCTATAATATACAAAGGATCAGAGATATAAAAAGGAATTCGTAAGATACAGCTCTTCCCTTAAGGACCTCATGGTTTTAGTATGTCCCAGTACCTAACAGTGACAAGCACAAAGAAGTCTTTACCCATCTGTTTGCTGGAAGGCTGACCGGTAGGAAGCTTGCCATGTACCTTTTTGCATCTAACTGATCACCAGAGTAATAAGCCCCCAATAAAGACACTTTAGATAAGTGAATAAAGCTCCTGCTAAAAGAAATGTAGGTTATTTTGTAATTCCTTATCCACAATATATCAATCTTTGTAATCTTAAAACGATCAAGATTTGACTCTACTTGACTCTACATAAATAAAAGGCCAGCTCATCATAGAATATTTTCAGGAAAGCTTTACTTCAATTTTTTTTTTTCCTTTTTGCGACTGGTTTCTTTTACAGTGGGAAATAAGTAAAATCTAATTTGCATTTTTGCAACATTTAGGTAGGACATTTTCATTTACATACCATCCAATCAATACTAGCAAACTAGCATGTTGTCTGCTAGTGAAGCTAAAGAGAAACAACCAATTCATTCCATAATAATTATAGAACTATCTTTCTGGTTTTACTTATCCATGGTAGCACATGTCCACTAAACTAATAAACATGAATGGTTGGGACTACCGAGTCATCACCGTCCTGAAAATTATTACCTCTAATTCTCAAAAAAAAAGAACACTGAACAAATATGCTTTTGTAAAACAGCTTTCTTTAGGTTTAATTTGCATATCATAAAGTTTACCTGTGTTAAATTGCCAATTTGATAAGTTTTAATAAATTTATATAGTTGTGCAACCATCATCATAACTTAGTTTTAGAGTAATCACCCCAAAATGTTCCCTCAGCCCATCTGCTTACTCCAGCAAACCTGCTTTTCTTTCCTTCTATTAAATATGGGAAATGGCCTTTTCGGAAGCAGAGTTAACAACAGTACGTCCTCATGGAAGAGGATCCAGCCCTGCCCCACCCCTCCCCAACAAGGAATGAACTCTGGCACAGGACCTCTAACAGAACCTCAGAAGAGAGGAGGATCCAGGTATAGTGGTATTAACTTCTCACTGCAACTGAGCTTTCTTCCTTCAGAGACCATCCTTTACAGCTTTATAAAAATGGACTGGCCAAAATACCTAATCCGCAAACTTTAGTTTGAAGGGAAATCAAACTGGCATCAGATAGAGGGAAGAACATAAAAAAGTCATTCACACTATATCAAAGCAAATAGAATGTGTGAATAGAGAGATAGAAAACTGAGACAGAAATAAATGGCATGGCTTTGGGTTTCTATGAAAAGCACAATATAAAAAAAGGAACAAATGTGCAAAAGGCATATGCCAAACTTAAAAGGAAACATAATGTGAGAAACAGGAGTATCTAATTGCTTCAAGAAACAAAGCAACTCAGCGTTAGGGAGAAAATTCATTAACTCAAGAACCCAAAGACAGATGATAAAACAGAATAAAATGGCAAAGAAGGTGTGACAGGCAGCATCTAAGATGGCCCCCAACAATCTTGTCTCCCAGTTTTCACTTCTATAACCCTTTTCCCTGGACTTTGGGCTGGATTTAATGACTTGTTTCTAACAAACACAATGTGGCAGAGGTGATAAGGTGGTATCACATTGAAGTTAGGTTACAAAAAGGTTGTGGCTTCCATCTTGGGCACCCTCTCTTGCTCTCTCTGAGGAAACCCAGCTGCCATCTTGTGAGGTACCTACTGGAGAGGTTCATGTGTAGAGAAACAGATGTCTCCAGCTAATAGCTAGTGAGCACCTGAGACATCCTGCCAATATCACGAGTGACCTTGAAATCAGATTTTCCCCCAATTGAGCCTTGAGAAGACTGCTGTCCCAGCTGACAAATGATTAAAGCCTGGTGAGAAATCCTGCACAAGAGGCATCTATCTAGCTAATCTATGCCTGTATTCCTGATCCCTAGAAATTGTGAGTCAGCAATGTTTATTGTTTTAAGCTGCTAAATTTGGGGATAATTGGGTGAACAGGAATAGATAACATAAGGAAAATAAAGAAACAAATTAAGAATCAAAATCAGTATCATTGGGCACCAGGGTGGCTCAGTTGGTTAAGCGTCTGCCTTCTACTCAGGTCATGATCCCAGTATTCTGGGATCGAGTCCCTCACCAGGCTCCCTGCTGAGCTGGGAGTCTGCTTCTCCTTCCACCGTTCCCCTCCACTTGTGCACGCTCCTGTGCGCGTGCGTACGCACTCTCTCTCTCATAAATAAATAAATAATCTTAAAAAAAATCACTATCATTATGGAATAAATAAGTGAAAAGAAAACAGACAAGAAATTGATAACGCTGAAAATTAATTTACTGACAATCATGGTGATATGGTTTGTATAATCATTTCAGATTAAAATATAAAAGAAACGAGGACATTAAAACAAATAGAGAAAAGTAATAAATACAGAAGGCAAATGAAAATAATTTAATAGGAGGACCTATGCCTGAAGTAGGCAACTTAAGAAATGGAACAGGCAAGAGATTAGACAACTAAGAATATGAGACAACACTGGGTAAGAGACAACATAAGAATCTCTCTGGAATGAAGAATGAACAGAATTTGTAGACCAAAAAACACATGTTCCAGAAAAAAAAATTTTTTTAGAAGATGTGACAGTACTCCAGACTGAGAGATATTTATGAAATCTTTTAGGTGTCCGAGAGCAATAAACAAGTCATCAGTATAATAGGGGAAATACTGGGCTGGCTTTACATTTCTCCACAGCAATATTCAATGTCAGAAGACACTGGTGAAAGTTTTGCTACAAGATTCTGAGGGAAAGAAAGTATGAGCCAAGGTAGCATTCAAATATAAAGGCAAATAAGAGAAATTCTCAAACATGAAAGAATTCGGAGTAAGCCACACCAACAAACCCTTCTTGAGAAACTGCTGTCCAACAGAACTTTCTGCAATACCTGCACTAACCCACTGGCCACCTGTGGCTACTGAGCACCTGAAATGTGGTGAGGCTGAAGAATTCAATTTTTAATTTTACGTAAATTTAAGTTGAAAATTAAATAGCCACACACAGTTAGCAGCTACCATACTGAATAGTATAGGACAAAAATGTGGTTAATACAAAACTGAAACACATAAAAATAACAATAAAAATTGGGAGGTGAGGAGAAAGGGTGAGTGAGATGCTGTTGCCCTCTCTTACAGCAAGGTCCTCAGAAAGGGTGAATGAGATGCTGTTGCCCTCTCTTCCCTGGGGTCTAAGACTGGGAAAAAAAAAAAAAAATGAGTCCAACTGCTTATTTATAAGCTATTTTGATCTTAGGGATATCTTTAGAAAATAAAATCTATGTGAGAAGAAATTTGAGGTTCAACAATTTCTTACATTTCAGTTCAGCTTCTTTTTTCTACTATTAAAGTAAAATTACATTTTCTAATTAAAGTAACAGCTATTATACCTAATATTTAGCAAAAGTGTTTCTATGTTTTGCTGTAATCATTCTATCTGTACATACGATATATCCACAGTATCCATCTGAAATGACGTTCACCTAATGCTAACAAGAGTTGTTTCCAAGAGATCTGGAGTGATTTTTTTTTTTAAGATTTTATTTATTGATTTATTTATTTATTTGAGAGAGAGAGAGCACGAGCAGGGGAGGGGCAGGGGAAGAAGCAGACTCCCCGCTGAGCAGGGAGCCTGACGCTGCGCTTGATCCCAGGACCCCCGGGATCATGACCTGAGTCAAAGGCAGATGCCTAACCTACTGAGCCACCCAGGCAATGAGTAGGAGTGATTTTTTTTTTCCACGTTTGAATTCTTCATAATGAAAACGGGTCTTTTTTTGTTGTTTGGAAAACAAGTTTTTATAAAACAAGTCTACTGTCTGTTTTTAAATAAAAGCATAGAGGCTAATACTGGAAAATGTTAACAGTAATAGAATATAAATTTGAGTGGTGGGCATAAGAAAATTTTTCTTCTTTATGCATTTCAGGATTTTTTTTATTTTCCGAAGGGAAAAAAGAAGTATACAAAGAGTCTAGAGGTTATCGGACACTGATTTTTATTTTGCATCCACACCAGCTGACTACCCAGATTGTCCCCAACCTGAGAGCCAGGTTTGTCATCTTTGGAAGAAGCCATAGTCACTGCTGGCATCTAGGAGGAGCTCAATGAGCCCACCCACTTCTCAAGGTCTCCCTAACTTCTTCCCCAAAACTAGCTCAGGATCTAGGCAGAGGCTTTAGTTCAGGGAGGACTGACCAGCTTGTCACTGGAATTCTAGCTCTCGGGCAGTTTTCTTCTGCTTCTACCTAACTATGGAGGGAGGCAGCATGCCTTTTGCTCTAGGACCGTCCTCTTCCCTCTCTCACTGTCCCTCCTCACTCTCTCACCCCAGCCATTTAGTAAGTCAAAGGAGCTCAAGAATCTCTCCCTTGAGAGGGGCGCCTACCTGAAGAAGGGCTTGGCAGAAGTGGCCTGGTTCATTAAGGAGAATGGGATCCAAAACTGACCTTTGACCAACATGGTCTTCAATGCATCTTTTTCCCAATAAGACTTTTTGAAGGGGTGATCAAGAACCAGAGTCGGGGCTCCAGAGTCCCCTCTTTAATAACTGCATCTGTCCTGCTTATTTCCCAAGATAGGGGTTTTAATACAGCTACTAAAAGTTAGTAATATAGTTATTAACACCAAAAATTATAATCCATATAAGAAGTCATATTATTACCAGTCAAGGGCAATTCTAAACCAATTGCTTACAAGACTGCACCTAGCAGTCTCTACCCTCTTCATCAAAGCATACAACTTCCATTAAGAGATCCCAGGCTTGAAACCTGCCTTCAACATTCTGACCTCCGACCTGAGCCAATTCTTCAACCTCACTGCCCTTTACCTCCATGACTGTCAACAGGAAAGCGTAGTTGGCAGTGTTGTGAGAATTAAATAGGTTAATATGTGACAAACATATTAGTAGGTAGTCAGTAAATGTGAGTACCCCTCTTTTCCTGTCACAACAGCTTTTAAAAGAGAGCCTGTAACCAAAAAAAAAAAAAAAAAAAACCCCATAAAACCACCACACCCGCTTGTGCTTCACACATTAAGCTGTGGAAATGAAATACCTGACGAGGGCAAGAAGGAGCCTACACAATCTTAGAACTGCTCTGCTTCCCAGCTGTGTGTGCCTTTGATGTGATTACTAATAGCTAAGACTTACTTAGTGAATGCTTACTAATATCCAGGCACTGGGTTAGACATTTTTTATGTAACAATGCTGTGAAGGTTGACACATTATCCCCATGTTGGAGAAAAGGAATCAGTATCCCACAGGTAGGGGGACGCCTGGGTGGCTCAGTTGGTTGAGCGTCTGACTTGGTTTTGGCTCAGGTCATGATCTCATGGGTCATGAGATCAAGCCCCAAGTGGGACTCTGCACTCAGCAGGGAATCTGCTTGAAGATTCTCTCCCTCAGCCCCTTTTCCCACCCTTTCTCTCTCTCTCAAATAAATCTCAAAGATCTTAAAAAAAACCCAAAAAACAAAGATCCATAGGTAGGAAAAGCAGTGAGGTCCATGTCACTATTGTGCAACACTCCAATAAGAATTCCCTTCAAAGCAAAATCAGAAATCTGAGGAATACTGGCATTTTCAGAAACTAGACAACCAAAATCAACAGTTTTAGTGGCTGCTTTTGTCATGGGCTACCCACATTAACACCCTAATAAGATCTCTTGTACTAATATACTTGTAATAATATTTCTTAGAATTTAAACTGAAAACTGAAGGAAAGAACAAAGGCTCTTTTGATTTTGTGAAAAAGTATTAACAGTGTTGAAATTTGGAAAATTGAGTTTCAACATACAAGTGTTAATGTCACATAGTACCGCTCACTTTTTTTTAAATCTTCCACTTGCATATTACTTAATTTAAAATTGTCCACAATGTTGAAGATGGGTGATGGGTACATCAGTGTTCATTATACTCCTCCCTTTTGGTAGCTTTAAAATTTTCCATGAAAAGTGTTTTAAGGTCTACACACTCACAAAAATCCTCCCTGATTCCTGTAGTCAAGGGCTGATTTGTGTGAATTTTATAGAAGACACCCTTCTCTGGATAATTTTAATTTTTCCTAAAAATAAACATTCCAGTCACCAACCCAGTGAGGGGGCAGTAGCTCAGGAATGCACTGTCATGGCAGATGGAGAATCTGTCATTGTGGGAAGTGAAACAGACTTGGGCAGCATTGGAAATGATGCAGCAACATCTGATCCCATCAGGCCATCTTTAAAAAAGCATTTCATCAGCTGTTAAAAGACTTTGCACAGTGGCTAGCAACATAACTTGGTGACAATTAAAAATACTAAAGCTACAATTCAGTTTTTGTTGTTTCACACACTGGAGGAAGTACAAATGGAATGCTGAGTCAAAATCAAATATGCAGACTCAGAGCTGAGTCTTTGGAATGTATTCAGTGCTCTGAAGTTTAAGATTTAATGATAGATTCACACTACTGAAGGTTGGGTCCTCTCCTGACTCACAATGTCATCTGTAGAGCAGACATTCAGAAATATTAGTGGAACGACATCCTCTTTGATACTTTTCTTGATTGCTGCAATAGTTTGGTTTAATTACCATAACATATAAACTCTGTGGGATAGGAACAACCTTAAAACACCTCAACATGCATACCAACAATAAAGCAAGTTGCAAACTGTAAGTAAAGCCCTAATTATGATCATCCTCATCCCCAGTAACCAAGAGAACCTTCTCAAGGGTCTGATTATTCCAGCTACCTCCTGGATGCCCCTGAGGCCTCTTACAAACTTTAAGTACTCATTATTATGTTCTGTAAGAAAGCTTGTCTATAGGATTGCCAAGGAGAAACTTTATAGTAAAGTCTCTAAACCCTAAGTACTACTGCATGACTTTTGAGGTTCTCTGTGCCCCTTTTTCTAACTGCCATGCCCTAGGGTAGATAAAGGCATGGACAGCCACATATGTACTAAGTGACCCCGCCCCTGTTCCACAGTCATTGGAGCAAAGGTGGATACCTACCCAAGTTCACCTTCAGAAGTTGTAAAATATATCACACTTGGGAGGCGAGGAGCCATCATGTTCTATAATGTGCACAGGGGAACAGAAAGATACCAGCAGGGAGGGAATGACAGGAAGATGCAGAGATCAGGGCCCTGCTTGTCAAAGAAAGGCCCATGGTGGCGCTGGGCCATGGGTGGCCGAAAGCTGTCTCCAGGCCTTCATGAAGCTTCACGCTAGGGGACTCTGAGACATTTCTGCTCCCTTATCATAAAGTACTCTTTTTCAGCCCTGGCAGTCTGCCAGGTCTGTTTCTTCTTCCAATGAACCTTCACTACCACCAGTCCAATAGTCCTTACTCTCTTCATAGGGCACAAAATTCTCTTGGGCAACTTTTCAGACCTTCATCTTCTATTCCACAGGGATTCTGACCTCCTCTGTGAAAGAGCTGGACTACATCAGTGCCCTTCAATGTGTTTTATGCCTCTCCTTCCCCATTAAATTCTATGCAGAACCTCAATACATTAAACTGATAGGAGCTGGGCCATTCAGCTGAAGCAGGGACAGAGAAGTTGGGTCCTTCCATGGAACACAGTGAGTGCTTCCAGGGACTACTGTTGAAAATCCTAAGCAGAATGCTCTCTGGGACCCCTGGTATCTCATCCTTCAAGGGAACAGCAGTTTTATATAAGCCACTCTACATGCTGGCCCAAAGAAGGCAAGAAACAAGAGGATGAGCACCAACACTCAAGCCAAGACGAGCAAGTACAAGCAAAACTGTTAATCACTGGCCATGGCCTGAACCCAAGGCTTCCTTGGGGAAAGCAATCACTTCTAGTCCTAGAAGGAGGCGCCAGAAGGAAGCTGACAGCTCAGCCAAAGGATGGTGGACAGCTCAGCGGTCAGACAGTGACATCCCAGAGAGCACCCATGCCTCTGAATCAGCAAGCCCCAAAGACAAATAAACTGCTTTTCACTTTGGGATCTGGCTTAAACGTAGTGGTAAGGGGGAGAAAAGAGGAAGTGAATAAGGCAGCAGGCTGAGGTGTAGAGGCTCCAGGCCCCAACCCAGGCCCCCACAGCCTAGCTGGCCTTTCTTTTGGGGTTAACCATGATCCTTATGTGACCACAAATGGAAAAAAAAAAGGAAAAAAAAAAACAAAAAACCTCCACAGAGACTTTTGTTTAAGGACATCGAGATCTAAAATGAAGAAAGAAAGGAGATCTAGAGAGAGAATGGCTCTTAAAAGCAAACTCCAGAGTTCAGACATTGCCTGGGGACTCATTAAACAGCATTAATGACTCCCACAAACATTAGGGCTTTGAACCTATTTGCATAACTATGTTATATGATTTCTCAACATCACTTTAGACTGAGGAATATCTTCTTCAGAATTATGAGCTTTTGTAAGAAGCACCTTGAGACATTGCTTAAACAAGTCTTCATTTACTTAACAACATGAAATACTGCTAGACTGACAGACCATCTGCAAAGCTTTTAAAAGGACTAATAAGAACTCTGGCAGCTTTAAGAAGTGCAAAATAAGTTGCTGCCTGAAACATCCCGGAAGAAAAAATTAATCAAAATGATTACCACTTTTGATGATGGTATCATTATAATGTCTAATATTTATTAGAGCGATTACCTTTGCTAAGCACTCTGTATTAATTTCATTTAACCTTCACAATAACACTATGACAAAAATACACAGCGCCAATAGTGTAGGAGCTGCTAATGCTACTTGTCCAAGGAACACAATTTGAGAACCAGTGCTTTAGAGAATACAATCTTTCTTTTCTCTTACCCCCTTAGTCTCTGAGCTTTTGGACCCATTTCACGTGGAGGTGGAAGTACATGTCCCAGTTCACCTATCAGTCCTGGCCCGTGGGCGAGGTCCTCTCACAGTCCAAAACCACCAGACAGAACGCTGGCCACCCCACATGGTTCCTTCCTTTCTTCCAGACAAAAGATAGTAAAAATGCCAAATAAGTCGGCTGTTCACAGACCAAAATATATTTTCAAATTAGTTATTTTTAAGCATGTTTTCTAAATAGCAGTGGTGTGGTAGGGATAATTCATAACACCAACATAGCTAAACAAACTGAATAGTCTTGTCTGAGCTCCTGATCTCACAAAAATATCCTAGCACCCGTAAAACATGATTAAATACCTGAACATCTTCCTCTTAGAATTAAACAAAAAGACTTGCAATTAATGTCTTCAACTACTACTGGCTTTGAAAAAGGCCCATATCAGGTAACATGAAGAGAAAGAGGAGAATGTTAACACATTCTGAGGGATGATTCTATGCTATGATGGACAATTATCCCAGAAGGGAATTTATGTTAATGCTATTCATTTAACCCTATTTAACAGATGAATACAAAAGCTCAGAAAAGAGTTAAGTCATTTTCAAAAGTGCAGGTCAATGTTAAGGCCCTGATTTAAATCCACGCCTTTCTGTCTCCAAAGACCAAATTCTTTCCACTATAACATACACACAAAATTCCTCAAATAAAAATTTATAGAATCATAAAAATGTAGGGCGAGCATGTCCTTAGAGACTCCCTAACTCAACACTTCATTTAATAGATAAGGGAACTTTGGTAAAAAATCTCCAAAGATGGCCATCAACAATTCCTCACCTCCTCTGTATATGTTTGCTGCTCCTCCTATAAAGAGACAGAGCCTATTTCCTCTCCTCCTGACCTTGTGATCTGCTGACCAATAAAATATGGTGGAAGAAACAGTTTACTACTTCCAGACACAGCCCTAAGAAGCCTAGCAGTTTCCACTGCCATGTTCTCTGGGGAAGCCAGCCGCCATGCGTAAGGGAGCTCAAGCTAGACTACTGAATGATGAGACATCCTGTGAACAAAGAAAGGGGGCATCATGGAGGAAAACCAAACATGTGAGCAAGGCCTTCTTGAGATTTCCAGCCAAGTCGGTATCTGACTGCATCCAAGAGAGTCAGCCAATGTCATGTAAAGCAGAAAAACTGCCCGGCTGGATTTTCTGACCCATGGGATTACGAAGTTTGGGGCTGGTTGGTTACACAGCTATAGATACAGTGAACTCACCTGGCCGTAGTCAGGGATAGCAAGGACTAACATCTAAGCCCCTTGACTTCTAGCCCTGGCCACCTGCCACTATAGTCCACCACGTAAACTGACACATAAATAGGATACCAAACCGACAGACTGACCTATGGCTTTGCCACAATATCCCATTCACAACAAATCTGAACAAAATCACTGTATAGTAGTTGTCCGCAGTTTCACCTTATGCAGTTTCAGTTACCCACGGTCAGCCAAGGTCAGGAAGCAGATGATCCTCCTTTTGACAATACGTAGTAGCTTAAGCCCAATAGTAGCTTAATGCTATGTCATTCACCTAACTTCATCTCATTATGTAGGCATTTTATTATCTCACATCATCACAAGAAGAATGAGTGCAGTACAATAAGATATTCTGAGACAGAACACATTTATATAACTTTTATTATAGTATATTGTTATAACTGTTCTATTTTATTATTGTTGTTGTTTCTCTTACTGTGCCTAGTTTATAAATTAAACTTTATCATAGGTATGTACATAGAGTAAAAAACATAGTATATATAAGGTTCAGTACTACCTGCAGTTTCATGCATCCACTGGGGGTCTTGGAATGTACCCCCCCATGGGTAAAGGGGTACTACTGTACTCATTTGTTCACAACTCAACTAAGCAGGGCACTCTGGCATATCTGTGTTCCACAAACCTACCACTATTTACAGTTTGGCACATTCATTTCTCATTGCAAATCCTCCTGAGGACAGGGAAAGGGCGATCATCAGCCCTGTCTGTGTCTCTGGTGCCTAACCCAGGGCCCTGCGTGTCAGCATAAATGAAAGTTTGCTAAGTGACACCTCCCATATGAAAAGAACTAGACTAGTCCTCACTCAAAGAATTATGAGACCAGGAACAAGTGAGATGCTGACACCAAGTCCCTCTATTACTGTATAAATTGTCACCATAAAATAATCACTGAGGGCCATGACATGTATAAAATGTTATTTTCCCCAAACACTTTGACAGCATTGTCTTTTATTATAAATCTGATACTCATAAGAAACCCTGTCAAACATATAGTGCTATTATTCTCTCTTAGAGTTGAAGACATGAAGTTACCCAGAGAGGTAAAAGGATTTGCCCCAAATCATCCAATTTTCACAACTGAAACCATAATGTGAATGCAGGAAACCTGATTAAATGTCCGATGCTAATTTCATCTTCTAGAATCCTCTCCTCAAAAACCTGATGATCTAAATTTTAAGAAGTACTATAAAAGAACTTAAAGTAACATGAATAGAATATAGCCAATCACAGCAATTTAGGGCTGGACAGGACCTCAAAATCATCCATAATATATAGTGAATTTTCAGGTAATGAGGAACTGGGATATGAGGCTTGGCATATGCCTTGCCAGCATCTATAATGACACTACACCTTTGGGAAACAAATAGTGTAATATTCTTTTTCATCTCAGACCACACTTGCAAAATACAGCACATGCCTGTGTGAGTATGTAGGGTCACCATGAAAAACTCATTACTTGATGTTTCTTGTAGTTTTAAAATCAGAATGTTACTGTCACATGCTACTCATATGCGACAGTGATATATGCAGTGGCCTAGCTTCCTATATTACTTAATCATGGGTATTCCAAGACATTACTACAAGAGAAATTTTAAAGGACAGTAAGCGAACACTGCACACCCTTCCATGATTTGGCTGACTGGACTGCTGCACACATAGCTATTTCAGCGGAATATCATCTGCATGTAATTCCCAGGGATTGAAGAATGCAAGAAGGCTCTCTAGTCCCCCGCCCCACCTCCTCAACCATGCATCCCCAAAAGGATCAGTGATGATAGCAATAAGGAAGGTGAGTAGGAAGAGCAGTAAGTGTGGTGACACCATCGCTTCAAGGACTTGTACAACTCCCAACAAACCCTCCAGCCTTTACTGCTAGGACCAGGGCTGGGCCGGGCTCCCAAAGCTTTCCAAGGACAAGGGGGATCCTCACTCTCAACCCATCACTTCCAGTTCCTGAATCTGGAAAGGAAGCACACCAGAGGCCGTCTTATGTCACTCTGCGAATGTTTTCTCTGAGGCCACTTTGGACAGTTTGGGTTGTCGTGATTGTTTCTACTGCTGCCATTAATGGTGGTGTTTGTTTCCTGGTGAGGACAATTATAAGACAGAGCAAACTAAATATCCACAGGCATAACAGGCTAAGGATGAGAGCATGCACACAGCTCCCAGGCAAACAAACACCCGCATTTAGGATGTCATGATAATTTAGAAATGAGCCAGCGATTTTAAAAGCATTTTAGTTGCTGTGTTTCCTTGAATCACGTCTGCAGACACACGTACTTAACGAAACACAGAACAATGATGCCCTCTACAGCCTTCAAAGAGAATCCAAGGAACTTACTCAGTTCTTGTATCTGGTGAAAGATCCTGAGTCTACTGTTCTCTAACAGAGATCTATTTTTTACACTAGAATAAGTTATAACATACAAAGCACATGTATGTATGTATTAAAATATCAAGGACTAAAGCTAAGGTGCTAATTGAAATAAAATATAATAATGTCCAAATAATTAACATTATACTGAAATAATTCACTTTCCTAAAAGACCTACAGAAGCAAACTCTACACATGGTCATTTTGGCTATTGACAGAGGCTATTTCAAAAGAATTACTTAAAATATTTTCAAAGTGGAACTGTGGACTCCTAAAAAGAGAAACAGGTCAAGATGAAATTTTTTTTTTAAGAAAAGAAATAGACTACGAATTGAGGATTACAACATTCATTCCCTGTCTGGAACTGAAAAAACACCAGTAAGAAATAACTCTAAGCTCAAGTGACTTCCCTGTTCTCCATGAGCCATGAAGAAAGAAACTTCTCATCTTCGTAATAAGGAAAGTGAGGGGATATTGAGCACCTCAAAAATATTCCAGATTACTCAAGGCTTGTGTGGATACGAAAGAAGCACAGGTCCTTCTTCTTAGGGAATGTGGCTGGGATAGTATGTTGTCAAAGCCCTGTGTAAACATTTATATAAAAAATTGGTGATCATATAGAAAACATAAGCTGCACATGGCAGTCCAAGGAAAAAAGGATAATCAATGTGAGAAGAGTTTAGATTGTGTGTCAAAGGAAAAGTGAGTCATTAATCAAGCCTGGTACAAGCTGTTGTACAGAAACTAAGGAAGAAAAGGTAAGAGAACAGGAAGAGAGAAAACCACAGGCTAGATCACTGCAGGAAATGCAAAGGCATCAGCTGCAGAGGAATAGGTGGGCCATGTTCCCAAGTTCCAACATGAAAACATGGGTCAAAGTTAAAGAGGAAGAGAGAACAGTTATCAGAGTGCCTTAAATCTAGCCAGAGAGTTCAGATCAGATCTGATTAAACAAAAGGAATTACTCTGATCACTTAAGGAAGTAACATGATGAAAATGGTGTTAAGAAAACAGTATCCTGGCACTTATCTAGATAAACTGGAATGGCAGGGCAGGAAAGGAATAGAGATCCTCCAGAGATTAATGAAGAAATACAAACCACAAGGATCATAAAGGCTGAATTTATAAGAAAGGAAGACAGAAGCAGCAAGTCCAAGACACTCTGCAGAGGGTAGATGCATTATACAGGTTACCATGAATACGGGACAAGGAGACATCAAAATTTGACATGCTTGGATGCATGAGGGTAGCATCACGGATATTCAAAGCAAAAGCCAGTTTAGAAGAAAACTATGACACACTGAATTCTTCGTCTGAGGTTTTAGGGATCAATTTAGGCAGAGATTTAATGGAGGCAGGTGGAAAGTTGAAATTGAAAAGAGGATGAGAAGCCAGGGCTGTATTTAAGCACTTTCTAATCATCCAAAAAAAGAATACATGAGCTTATACACACAGGAAGGGATTGGGAAAAGAAAGCCCAGAAACTGGGTGTCTGGCCAGAAAGACAGACAGAACACTTGGAAAAGGAAGTTTCATTTCAAAACCAACAAGAACTTTGTTTTAAAGTCATCAACACTCAGAGCAAATGCCCTATTGAGTGAGAAGGAACCTAAGAGCTTTAAGCCTTAGGCAGAATTAATTGGGAATTGGGTGACCATTGGTGAACTTGGTGAATTTGATCTGGAGTCTATCAAGTAGTCAGGACACATTTAGTTGACTACAGTTTCCAGCACGGCCAGTGTAATAAAACAGATAATATGCAACAGGGGAAAAACAGCAGCCTATTTTAGTTGGAACATGTCATCTACCACTAGGCAAACTCTTATTGGCTCTAGGTCTTGAAAACTTAAAGCTCTCCCAAAGAACAGAAAAAATTAAGGAAGAACTGGAAGATGAAGAGTTTAAGTATCAGGAGAAGAAATACAGAGATACTTCTTTTTACCTTGATAAAAAGACAAAGACAAACACAAATGCCTTTGTAAAAACATTCCC
The DNA here is from genome assembly GCF_029215605.1 of Mirounga angustirostris. Classification (NCBI taxonomy): domain Eukaryota; kingdom Metazoa; phylum Chordata; class Mammalia; order Carnivora; family Phocidae; genus Mirounga; species Mirounga angustirostris. The sequence continues at coordinate 102,770,493 of NW_026991718.1, forward strand.
AGGGATAAAGGCTGCACACTCCTCATTCAAATTCTTTTTTTTTTTTTTTTTTAAGATTTTATTTATGTGACAGAGAGAGAGACAGCCAGAGAGGGAACACAAGCAGGGGGAGCTGGAGAGGGAGAAGCAGGCTTCCAGCAGAGCAGGGAGCCTGATGCGGGGCTTGATCCCAGGACCTTGGGATCATGACCTGAGCTGAAGGCAGACACTTAACGACTGAGCCACCCAGGTGCCCCTCAAATTCATTTCTGATAAAGAATGTAACCATTTAAAACTTCTGTGATTTGTTAGGACACTTCAGTTTTATTCTTAAAATGTTGTAGAAAATCATTACCTAGAATTCAACTGGTATGAAAATATTTGTATAAATCTTTTTTTTTTTTTTAATGTCATACATAAAGTTAATGCATCAGTTTTCAAATGAGTGTTGATGACAGAGTCAGTACCACATTCCCCTTTAGGCAGACTAAAAAACCTAGGACACAGAATTGAAGTGGTTCACTAAGGCAAGCCAGCAAGACAAAAGCCCATTTGCTATTCAATTTTCTCTCTTTCTCTAGAAGTTCAAAGCATTGCTCTTCACTTTTACTTTTACTACAAAGGGGAAATTACTGTCAATTCTTGGACATATTTCTCTTTTTGTGGTTGTTGTAAGGAATGCAGAGACTAAGGTTAACTGAAATTCAGAGCAGTACATAAAACTATAATAGCTACAAAGGAGTAGAAAGAAAAATACAGATAGTAAAGATGCAGGGAAATTTAAAAAAAAAAAAGTAAAATCTCTCCTCTCCTCCTAAACATTAATAAAATCTTAAACTTATTACTTTAGATTCAGAAAATGATTCAGTCTTCCTACTCCAAAACTCCAGCTCCCCACCCTCCCCAGAATAAAGAGTGGACAAATATCAACAGAAAAAGTAAAAGCTTTAAGTCTCCTGGAGTGGGTGGGAAGGAGGAGGAGGGGGTCATTACACATTCTCTGTGAAAGAAGACAAAGCCAGATCCACATTCCAGGGAAATCTGTCTGGTCCGAGTTTTTCCTTAAATACAGATTGGCCTGTCACTAAGCCAGGCTCTGTAATCTTCCCAGGCTGCCTCTGCTAGGGAAGCCAGGAATCCCTTCTAATTAATCAGGCCCTCCCAACAAAAATTTTCCCACCCACAATAAAGTAGATTGGGGGGAGGGGAAGCAGCAGAGCAGGCTTTGTAGCCAAAAGAATTTTAGACTTTGGTGTAATACCTAACTAATCCAAGAAAACAGATGCAGGAAGCAGAGGAAATGATCTACAAACAGAGACAGACAATGAGGTAGGAACCTTTCAAAGTACTGCTTTGCTGGAACCAGAGCTGAAAATTTTAAATCCTAAAATGTAATTATTATCGGGAGTGAGACCTGGCAGCATTACATACTTTTAAAAATACCTTTAAAGCAGGGGATGGACTCATAAACTTTCAGAGGCAAACACCATATATACTGATTTGACACTTTCGACCATAAGTTATTATTCAAATTTATTTTATTTATTTCTTTACTTACATCTTCTTACTAAAACTAAAACTTCTTACCAAAACATGGATAAAAGTCCATGATTAATACAGTTTATGTCCATGTCTATTTCTTGGTTCCACTTGCAAAGGAAACAGCCTTGTCTTGGCCTTACTAATTTACCCACCCTCGCAACCAGTTTAACCCAAGGTAACTTCACTGAAAGCTTACTCTGAAGAGGGGCAAGCAGGTAGGAGCACAGAAGGATGCACAGATTTAGTCCCATGGGGTCCAGTACAGCTGCTACTAGCCATGTGTGCTTCCTGAACACTTGAATTGTGGCTAGCAGGAATTGAGATGTGCTTTAAGAGAGAGATTTATACACCTAAACCAGGATTTACTGATATAGATAGACAGATATTTCAGACTTTGCAAGCAATGAGGTCTTTGTTACAACTATTCAACTCCGCCACTGTAGTATAAAAGCAGCCAGAGACAATATGTAAACAAATGGGAGCGGCTGCGTTCCAATATTAAACAATGTATAATTTTGGAAATTCTAAAATTCTGGGGTGGGTGCAAAGCTAGAATTAAGATCACGAAGGAGCCTTGGGGACACATGTGTTGGCTGTCACCACTACACCCAACTGAGAAAGGAGTCATGGAAGTATAGGACTTATCTCCCTGCCACAAGTTGTAGTGACCCAGAAGTCAAGAGACCCTGAAAGCTGTGGTTCCAAGGACTCTGTCATCTCATTCACTGCTGCCATTTCCTGGAATTCTGGCCTAGGAGACAATTATAAGAAAGAGTTCAAGGACAGGAACACAGCGGTTTAAAAAAAAAAAAAAAAAAAAAGCCCTCTTATAGCAGGAAGGTCAAAAGACTTTACTGTATTTGAAGAAGGATAAGCTGTTTGCATGGGTAATTAATACCATTCCAGGGAAAGTCTCAGAATAAACAACTGAGATGCAAGTGGCAAGCTATTTGGGTTTCATCTGGTTTTCTATTACTTTAGAAACCATGCTCTATCCAAGTATTTTTCAACCCAGAGAGCCAAAATTACATGCATCTACATGAAAATTTGCTAAAGTTAATTCCTTTTAAACTTTACTCATTTAATTACTGATTAATATACTGATGTATACACAGAGATTAAAATGCCTTATCAAAAACAGGCCTCCTCTGCCCTATCCTGTCACCACCCTCCTCCGCTCTCACCAAGAGCAACCACACTGAAAACTTCAGCTATTTGATCCGGTATTTACTATCATGTTTCTAAATACTATGTTATTACTACCAATTTCTTATTATTTCAGCTTCACATGCTTTCTACTGAAAATGAGGACAATGCTTACAACCATCACCCAAACATCTCCTTCTCCAGCCTTCCAACAGCTGGAGTTCATGACATATGAAATGTACCCTCTGTTCAAAGCTGAGCCATGTAGTGTACTATGCTTACTTTCTAATCTTGCACAAGATGGGAAGAGTTGCTTCATTTTTCTTTTGTTTAGTTTCCCATATTCTTATCACTAATCATTCCCACGCTCTCTGACAGACCAAAGAAAACCTCCTCTCTACTTTCAAATGCATCAGGTATTTCATCCTTTCATTTCCTGTTGGAGACATCTTTCATGGAACCCTATGTCCTGTGCCAATCTGACTGGTTGCTTTCTAGGCAGGACACAGTGCTGATCACCATGGGATTTGCTCAAGCACTCACCTGCCAGATTCCATATTTCCCAGACCCTATAACTCACTCCTTCTCTGTTTACTCTCTCACTTTGGAAAACCACATTCTTCCTAAAATTGGGTACATTAGAAGGAAATTTTTCTAGACTTTGCATCTCTGAGAATGTCTCTCTTCTGCCTTACCTGTCAGAATGGCTAAAGTCAAAACACAAGAAACAACAAGTGTTGGTAAGGATGTGAAGAAAAAAGAACCCTCGTACTCTGCTGGTGGGAATGCAACCAGTAAAGCCACTGTGGAAAACAGTATGAAGGTTCCTCAAAAAATTAAAAATAGAATTACCAGATGATCTGGTAATTCAACTACTAGGTATTTACCCAAAGAATACAAAAACACTATTAGTAAATATTAGATTACTAATTTACAAACTAGTAAAAAAATTAGATTATTACAACAAAATTAACAAACCTGATCTAAACGACAGATGCACCTGACAACCATCACATTTTTCAAGTGCTTATGGCACACTTTCCAAAATAGACAGAGGAATTATGCCAAACAATGATTAGAAAATTCCCAAATACTTAGAAACAATATAATATACATTTCAATAACCCAGTGATCAAAAATGTCATCACAGGGGCATGTGGGTGGCTCAGTCATTTAAGCATTGGGACTCTTGGTTCCAGCTCAGGTCATGATCTCAGGGTCATGAGATCAACCCCTGCATTGGCCTCCATGCTGGGCATGGAGCCTATTTAGGATTTTCTCTCTCACTCACCCTCTGCTCTCTCTCTATCTCTCTCTCTCACTCAAAGAGGGAAAAAAATGAAGTAACAGCGAGAATTAGAAAATATGTTTATTTGACAAACAAAATCTCTACTTTAACTTCATCTCTAACAAAACAAGAGGGATATAATTAAAGCAATAAAGGCTTAGAGAGAAAAATTTACAGCTTTAAGTGTTTATATATTAGAAAAGAAATGCTCAAATTCCATGATTTAAGCTCCCATCTTAAACTGGACAGAGAAGAGCAAATTTGCTCAAAAGAAATATAAGGGAGAAAATCATAAAAAAAATCCATAAAAGAGAAAACAAGTACACTATAGGGAAAAAAAAAATCAAAGCCAAAAGAGGGTTCTCTGTTTGAAAAGATTCCTAAATAAACAAACCCCTAACAGTACTAATAATCGCTCCTTTAGAAATGCAAATCAAATCCATATCACCTCACCCCTGCTAGAATGACTACTATCAAAAAGGCAAGAGATAAGGAATGCTGGTGAGGATGTGGAGAAAGTGATTGGTGGGAATATAAACTGGTGCAGCCACTATGGAAAACAGTATGCAGCTTTCTCAAAAAACTAAAAATTGAACTACAATGTGACCTAACCATTCCATTTCTGGGTATATATCCAAAGAAAATGAAGTCACTATCTCAAAGAGACATCTGCACCCCATGTTCATTGCAGCATTATTCACAATAGGCAAGACAGGGAAACAACCTAAGTGTCCACTGATGGATGAATGAATAAAGAAATGTGGCGAAAATACACAATGGAGTATTATTTAGCCATTAAAAAAAAGGAAATCCTGCACAATGGAGTATTATTTAGCCATTAAAAAAAAGGAAAGACAAATACATATGATCTCACGTATATATGGAATCTAAAAACATCAAGCTCATAGAATAGAATGGTGGCTGCCAGGGGCTAAGTGGTGGGGAAAATAGAAAGATTCTTGTCGAAGGGTATAAACTTCCAGTTACAAGATGAGGAAGTTCTGGGGATCTAATGTATAGCATGGTGACTACAATTAACAATACTGTATTGTATCCTAGAAAGGTGCTACAAGAGTAGAGCTTTAATGTTTGCACCATAAGAACAACAATTATGTGAGGTAAAGGATGTGTTAAAACTTTATCGTGGTAAACATTTCACCACATATGCTTATCAAATCACCGTAACCTTACACAATGTTATATGTCAATTATATCTCAATAAAGTGGGGAGAAGGGAGGAAAAAAAATCACCCTGATGGAAGGTTTGAACCTGGCAGTCAGAATATGTGGGAGCCAGGGTAGCGGAGAGCTGGAATCCTAATGCCCAAAAGGGGTAGAAGAGTTCAGAAGGAACTCATTCCAGTTAAGCCCAGAGCTGTAAAGAACTTCAACTTCAGTTCTTTGTACAGTGCGTGACACATAAATAAGTACTGGATGTGCAGACGTCCTCATGTAATACTCTATGGTTCATACAGGTCCATAATTTCTTGGAGCAGGAACTATTCTATAGAGTTTTTTCCTTCATTCTCTTGATAAACTGTGACCTTCATGAAAATGCAACTAGAAAAAAAAAAAAAAAAATCACTGCTTGCAGACCAAGGGAAGCAACACGGAAGCTTGCCATCCATCCAGGGCTTCAGCACGAAGGAAGGGAAAGGAGAACAGCAAGGAAAATACTAGAAAATACTAAAAACACCAACCTTGCACCAGACTCCATTGTGGCTTGCAAAGCTGTACTAGCCACAAGGTGGTGGAATCCCAAGCCATGAAATTAATGTGAAGCCTGGTCCAAAACCACTGAAATACCAGTGGCTCCAGCAGAAGTAAACTAGAAACTGCTCAACTGCCCTAGAGTGTGTGTGCGTGTGTGTGTGTGTGTGCATGCATGCGCGTGAATGTGCACGCACGCATGTGTAGGATGTGACTGAAAATGAGCACACAATTAAAAATTACACCCATGAACAATCCAGCAATTTCAATCACCAATTTATTCCACACTTACTAAATAATAATGGAAATAATAGAACAATCTACAAGACACTATGAAACAAAATACTTTAAAATTATAAAGAAGATAAAAGGATATGGGAACATATTTTAAAAATAGGGCAAGTATATAAAAAAAGGACTGGTAGAATTTGAATTAAAAAAAAAATAAACCAAACACAAATTCTCAGCTGAAAAATATAGTCACTTAAAATAAACAAGTTAAAGAGTAGATTAAATACAGATTAAACAGCAAATTAAATCCAGATGAGAAGATGTTAACGAACTGGAAGAGGTCTAATAAAAAGCATTCTGAATGCAACAGAGATATAAAGAGAAAGAAGAAAAGGCAAATGGCCAAGGGGCACTCATACAAGCCTACTGGAGCAGCATTCATCAGAAAAGGCACGTGATGTCAGCACTGGTGGCAGGTGTGTGGGTTCCCTGCTGCCCATGATACCCTAGGCCAGCACAGACAATCTGGCAGGAAGGATGTCAGACATTCAGAATGGGATCCCAATGTTTGGGTTGTGGTGCTTTTTAAGCTGCATGATTGGGAAGCACTGGCACCCTGCCTGTGTGATCAGAGGCACAGAGACAATCACAACATGATGCACACAATCTTCCACATAATGTGTCAGAATGCTGTCTGTATCCCTAACTTGCTAATTTGATACTCATGGTTGGAGTAACTCCCCTGTCTGGCATGATCGAGGAGCTAAGTTCCAAGTTGCTGGTGTGGCTGTGAGATGGGGCAATAAGGTAGCAGAATCTGCCCCATCCATGTGCATGGCCTAGAAATCAAGAGACTCATCTCTGACATAATCAGGCACCTCGGGTCCAAAATCTGCAGTTGACCAGAACTGTCTGCTCTACTGGGCCACTGCCAGTTTTAGCAGAGCTCTGCAGACAGACAGCCTGCAGGGGCTCCACCTTGGACAAGTTAAGATCACCCTAGCAACACATAAGAAACTATTACATGAGACTACCCAGAAAACTTAGTATAACAGTTCCAGAAGAGAACAGAGAGGATAAAGGGTAGTACCTGAAGAGAAAATGGTTGAGATTTTCCAAAACTGATAAAAGACTTGCATCTTTCAAATAAAGATGTGCATTGCATCCCAAGCCAGATAAATAAAAACAAGTCTATGGCTTCAGGCTTCATAGTGAAATTATAAAACATCAAAGCCAAAAACAAAATTTTAAGAACAGCTAGAAAGAAAAAAGTTGATAACCAAGATAACCAAGAAAGAAATCACAGGGGCGCCTGGGTGGCTCAGTCGTTAAGTGTCTGCCTTCAGCTCAGGTCATGATCCCAGGGTCCTGGGATCGAGCCCCGCATCGGGCTCCCTGCTCTGCAGGAAGCCTGCTTCTCCCTCTCCCACTCCCCCTGCTTGTGTTCCCTCTCTCGCTGTGTCTCTCTCTGTCAAATAAATAAATAAAATCTAAAAAAAATAGTTACTAGTCTCCACAAATGTATGCCCCCACCCCCCCCCCCCCCATAAATCTTCGCTTCCCTGTGGGCACATGCTCCTTCTCACATCAAAAGCTGCAGCTTCCCTTCGCCTGGGCCCTTTGAGTGCTCTGACCAACAGAATGTAGTATAAGTGCCAAGTGAGACTTCTGAGCCCAACCCTTCAAAGAACTGGCAAATTCTCTTCTTTCTTCTAGCAACTCTTGCTCTGGGACACCATCCCTCAAACTCAGCCACCACGCTAGGAGAAGCCCAAGCCACAAAGAGCAGCCATGTGAATGAGAAGTGTCGGGCAACAATTACCAGCCCCAGGTGAGCTCCCAACCACAGCCAGTATCAAGGGACAGCCGTGTGAGCATGTCATCTTTGATGTTCCAGCTGAACTGGGGTCCCAGTTAATTGCAGCCCCGGCCACCATCAAAAAGAGAAATGACCCAAATGCTACCAGGCAACCTACACAATCACAAGAGAGAAAAAAATGGCTTGTGTTTTAAGCTACTAAGTTTTAAGGTGGTTTTAAACATCAATCAATAACTACAGAGTTTCTCAGTTGCCATAACAGATCCCAGAAGACAACGGAAAATATCTTTCAAATGCCAAGGAAAAATAATGCTCAACCTAGACTTCTATAACCAATTTTCTAGAGTTAAGACAAAGCCACATTTTTTAGAAAGACAAATGATGAAAGTTCACCACTTATAATCTCTCATAAAAAGAAATACTACAGAACACGTGGATAAACAATGAAATTTATAAATACATTGTAAATCCAGGACTTGGTAAAAATAAGATATAACTACAATATTAAGTAGTATCTGATCTGGTTAACTACTGTAATTTGTCTGTTTTGGTGTTTTGAACCTACTTAATATAACACTAGCACAGAAAAAATGTCCTCAACAGCCAGCATAGGTGAAGGCATCTCAGACACCTCACAGCCACTATTTATCAATTCTTCCCCTCTCCTTTACCACCACCCTTCACACATAGTTCTCCCAGCCCCCCACACCTGAGAAGGTCTCAGCCTCAGCCATCAAGGGATAGAGAAGAGATACTTATAAAAAGAAAACAAAAGAGGGCAGCCGGGCAAGAGACCTCTCTCCTGGCATTCACCCACCTGCAGCATTTGCTGCCTACTTCATTTTTATCTGCTTTGTCATTATCAAAAATCATGTCACGCACATACGTATGTGAATGACAATTTTTAACATTAAGGACCAAGTTATGACCTAATGGCTCTTACAGAAGACTTGAAGCAAGAAACTCCCATAACCATATGAACTATTTTTTTCTCCCCCCCCCATTCTTAACATGCAAATCTTCAATCACCTAAAGTTTTCAGTAAAGACACTAATTTAAAGAGTAGAAGGCAAGTTCAGAGCTTCATCTGTCAATGAACACAGAACTCAGTTATATTAGAAAATGATTAACCATTTTAAGGACTATTAAGCACTACTTACTTTAACGGCAAATTTCTTTGACGCCATGGCTTACTGATTCCAGAGTAATTACAGACCTTTAAATAGAAGAAAAAAAGTTACAAGTAGGTATATCAAAATCTCTATTTGGATAATATATAGGAGAAAGGTTGGCTGAATAATCAAATAACAGTATTTGCAAGATAAATGTTGACTTAAAACTAGTCTTAAAGATATATTATATTGGGGCGCCTGGGTGGCTCAGTCATTAAGCATCTGCCTTCGACTCAGGTCATGATCCCAGGATCCTGGGATTGAGCCCCGCATCGGGCTCCCAGCTCAGCGGGAAGCCTGTTTCTCCCTCTTCTCCCTGCTCGTGCTCTCTCTCACTATCTCTGTCTGTCTCTCTCTCAAATAAATAAAACCTTAAAAAATATATATATATATAAAATATTGGGGGCCTTGGGGGGCTCAGTCAGTAAGGCATCTGACTCTTGATCTCAGGGTCATGGGTTCAAGCCCCATGCTGGGCTGCTCGGTGGGAGTGGAGCCTACTTTTTTATATATATAAATTATTGAAATATATATATAATATTGAATTAGAAACTTAAAAACCACCAACAAAGGAAAGCATAGGCTTAGATGTATTCTATCAGACGTTTAAAGAGTTAATACCATTGGGGCTCAGACGGTTAATACCTGGGTGGCTCAGACGGTTAAGTGTCCGACTCTTGGCTCTGGCTCAGGTCATGATCTCAGGGTTGTGAGGTTGAGCCCTACGTTGGGCTCCACGCTGGGCATGGAGCTGCTTAAGATTCTTGTTCTCCCTCTGCCTCTGCCCCCCCAAAATCATGAGACAATACATTTACAGTACTTTTTTTTTTTAAAGATTTTATTTATTTGATAGCGAGAGAGAGATAGCACAAGCAGGGGGGAGCAGCAGGCAGAGGGAGAGGGAGAAGCTGGCTTCCCTGCTGAGCAGGGAGCCCGATGTGGGGCTTGATCCCAGGACCCCGGGATCATGACCTGAGCCGAAGGCAGACGCTGAACCGACTGAGCCACCTACGCACCCCAGGACCGTATTGTATTTATCGAAAAAAAAAAAAAAAAATCCATGTATAAGTAGACCCACACAGTTCAAACCTGTATCATTCAAGAGTCTACTCCCCTTTACTATGCTCAGCCAGGTCAACTGCCCTCTCTCACCCTTGCAGAAACGTAGAGAATTATTTTTTGGAGAGAGTAAGACAGAGGATCTCTGGTCTGGAAAACACCAGGCACAGCATAAAGTAGGGGGTACCCTACTGAAAAAAGAGAAAATTAAGGGAACATTTACAAACTGATTGATATCTTCCCCAACCCGCATGTCCCTTATGATGGTTAATTTTATGTGTCAACTTATCTGAGCTAAGGGATGCCCAGACAACTAATAAGATATTATTTCTGGGCATATCTGTGAGGGTATTTCTGGAAGAAATCATGATTTGAATTGGTGCACTCAGTAAGGCCAATGGCCCTCCCCAGTGTGGGTGGTTATCATTCAATCCGCTGAGGGCCCAAACAGAACAAAAGGTGCAGGAAGGATGAATTCGCGATCTCTGAGTTGGGACACCCATATTCTCCTGCCCTCAGACTTAAGCACTCCTGGTTCGCAGGCTTTGGACTGAGAATGAATTACACACAGGCTTTCCTTGTTCTCCAGCTGGCAGACAGCAGATCATGGAACTTCTCAGTCTCTATAATTGCATGAGCCTATTCCTATAATAATTATATATACCTTCTATTGGTTCTGGGTCTCTGGAGAACCTTGTCTAATACACCCCTCTACACTGCCTAGCCTCTCCAAATATGAGACTGAAACCATTCAGGGACTGGACTAACCTAAAAGGTAGGATCTAGAAGTACTGACATCAGGGATTCCCCAAGGAAACAGCCTAGATGGATGGTTCTAAAGTGAAGCAAACACCCACAAGCCCCACATCTGCATGGAGAACTGCCTTCCATCTTTTTAATACCCCACTCTTGAATACAAGTAAACAACCAGGAATCACCTGCCATCTAAGGAAAGACTCTATCATGAAAGAAAACAAAACAAACAGGAAAGAAACTACTTGGCCAAAACTGAAACTATGCAGGGAGCAGGAAACCATTTTTTAAGAATCATTATTATCAGGGAGATAGGAGATATTGCAACCATAAAGCAATAAATACAATAACAAAAAATAAGGAACTTTCAGAAAACAACAAATTAAAGTGATGGCTGAAATAAAAAAACGTACCAGAAGTGCTGAAGGACCAAGTTCAGGAAGTCATTCAGAAACTTCAGCAAAAATAAAAAAGATGAAAAATAAGAGAATAAATTAAAAATTAAAGGACCGTACAATTAAATTAAATTTAATTAAAAATTAAAGGACCCATACATGAAAGTTAGGATGGAAACATCTCATATTAGGGCATATATCACTGTAAAACATCAGGCATTGGAGATTAAAAAAAAAAATCTTTAAAAAGAGGGTGGGAGGTGGGTGGAAGGGGTGGTCAGTGAATGTTTGGCTCCAAATGGCTCAAAGCAACTCCGGAGACTAAAAGACAATAGAGAAGTATCTTCAAAATTCTAAAGAAAACTGTTTCCAACCTCCAATTGCATTTAAACATGACGGGGAGGGGGCATTTTTAGACATGCAAGGTCTTAAAAAATTTAAGTCCCATGCATCCTTTCTCAGGAAGCTTAACTGAAGATGTGCTTCACCAAAATGAGGAAATTAACCAAGAAAGAGGAAGATACAGGAAAGAGGAAGGCCAAGACAGGCAAAAGGCAGAGGAAATCCTAGGATCTGGTGAAAGCAGATCCCTGCATGAGATCATGGGCTAGACCAGGAGAGAACCATGAGCGGGGGCTACAGCAGTTTCAACGTCTCCAGGAGATGCATCCTCAAAAGCATCTGCGAGCATGCAAAACTCACTTTAGACAACTGGTGGAGAATCTGAGATTGAATTAGGACAGGAACATGGAAAGCTAGGCAATTATTGATCCTAGGATAAATAAAAATTGTGCCAAAAATAAAGAGAGTACTTCATACACAGCTCAGTTACGGCTAGCATGTGTAGTTATGATAACAAACACTGAATCTTGACCTAAGCAATGTTACGTTTACAGCAAAATTACGAGGATGGGGAATATATGTGTATGTGCATATTATACAGCAGGGGCATAGAGGTTAAACTGAGTGAGAGCTCCCTTGAATGCTAAGGGGATGTTTCAGAAGCAAAGCCTAAAATCAATATAAAACAGTAACAACCACCACCGCAACTGATTAATAGTTAAGCAGAAATACAGCAAGTAATTTAGTGATATGGAACCAACTGTTAAATGCTAAACTTGGCTCCACCATGAAGAGCAAGGTGAAGAGAGCTGCTCTGGAGGAAGGAATGAGGTGAAAAGGAGGCCATAACTCATAAGCCTCGTACACGGAACTATCTGCCCGTTCCAATGTGTGTACGGATGTTAGAGCAGCATGGTACAACAGAAACAGAATGCAAGCCAGAGATGTAGTTTTCAATTTTCTAGCAGTTGCAGTTAATAAAAACATAAACTGAAACAGAGGAAATTCATTTTAATAATATTTTTATTTAACCTAATAAATCCAACATATTATCATTTCAGCATGTAATCACTATAAAAGTATTTACATTCTTAGTGTTTTACCTTAGTCTTTGAAGTCAGGTGCATCAGGTGTGTTATTTTCTGTTTCCAGCACATCTTAATTTGGACTGGCCACATGTCAAGTGTTCGACACCTGTGGTCAGTGGCTACCATAATGGACAGTGCGGTTTCAGCGTACTTGGTTTCATTACAAGAAAAACACTTATTTCTGTGTCCTAGATTACTAATTTAAAAAACAGGGATAGTAATACCTAACTCAAAATTATCAAAAGGATTAAATAAAATGATATATGAAAACCCCTGATGAAACTTGTATAAAACAGTAGGCCCTTGAGGAGTGTTAACAACTACTTAGTCAATGGTGATGATTTAAAATCGGATGATTTTTTTTTCAAAATGTGATAACCTTTGATTCTATTTTTTTTAAGATTTTATTTATTTGAGAAAGAGCATGAGCGGGGGGAGGGGCACAGAGAGAGGGAGAAGCAGACTCCCTGCTGAGTGCAGAGCCCTACAGAGGGCCTGGTCTCACAATGGCTGGGATCCTGACCCAAGCAAAGTCAGATACTTAACCAACTGAGCCACCCAGGCACCCGATTCTATTTTTTTTTTTTTAATGGACAAAAACATCTTTATCCAAACCCCAAATCACTTTAATTATTCATTTCTATTCTCTGAATGATGTAGTGCATATGATTTAGAAAAATTCTGAAGGTCATTCACCTAGTAACCCCATTTAGAAATAGGTGTAAATGGAAAAAATAAGCTCCTAGAGAATCAGGAACATGTGTTTGAAAACAACATTTGTAAAGGTTGCCCTGAAAACTAGGTAGATCTTTATGTTATTTGAGCCTGATAAACACAAAATTGGTCCCCTTAAATTTACTAAATTAGGTTTGAATAACTTCTGCCAAGAATTTAGGGAATCCCTCACTGGAGGGTGCTTAAGTGCTTCAGCTGATAGAGAAAAGGGAGACAGAGTTTTGTCAGCAAGTACCCAACCAAGCTGAAGCATGTGATCAAATTATTTTTTAATTGTACACTGGTTTTCCCACATGTCCTTCCTTTCCCGAAGGACAGGTGGACCACACTGGAGGCTGCAGCAAGGCTTTCAGACCATATCTGCATTAGATTATGGGCCATATTACAGTGAAGGTTACATTTTTCAACTCACAATAAGGTTCCAATATTCTTTCTTCAAGTACTCACTTTTTTTTTCTTTTTACTTCTATCAGTAAAGCAAGAGTAGCTGCATTTTTTAAGGACTGGATTCTTCAAAAAGTATCATCAAAGCCCAATCTCAAAAATATGAGCTGTAGGAATCTAGGACCAAATAGTATGTATTTTTATATAATATGGTCCCCTAATGTAAAAATAGGCCACATGGGAAAAGGAACTGTATTATACATTTTGCACATATATTTTTTCTTAATTCCCTTTGCCTATTTGATATTTTTACATTTTGCTAATTTTTAATCCATTTTAATATCATGTGGCATTCTGCCTCTCAATGTATATCATTTTTTCATTTGTTTCCACAATGTTTGGAGGCTCAAAAAGTCACAACTTTAGGGCTAAGAGAGAACTCACAAACTATCTACTCTCAACCCTGCCCTCTATTCCCCTAAAGAGTATACTTGTCAGACCAGGTCAGGGTCTCACAGCTGAGAGTCAAGGGCGAGAGAAGAGTCTTGTCAACTCAGCTGAGGGCAAACTAAGACCATCTGTCAACTGCAGAACTGCCAAGGTCGATTGTTAACTGGACTGTCAAGGTATGTGTACCCTCCCTCCCTCCACATTCCGCCCCCCTCAACACACATTCCCACCACGAAGGCACAAGATCCCAACAGAGTTAGATTTCAAATAAAGCTACATGAGTGATGGGTGGTTCTCTCCTGCTAATGGAAGAGGAAGGAGGTCCACAGCTGAGGAAATGTAGTCTGAATGAATTTAATATACCATTGTGCTATGTGACATGGCACACATCTTCATAGACAAAAAATAAAGCCCACCAACATAAAGCCCAAAACACATCTAGATAGCCAACTGGATAGACCTTGAGCCTGCAAATCTGCTGAAGTCATTCTAGATAAGGAAGGTACATTTCTTTTGCTTCCTTACATCATTAGGGACAAGCGCTAGAAATGAACTAACTGGTGAACTGAAGCAGTTTGCTAATTCCCAAATATGGTAAAAGCACTCTTATCCATCCTGGTAGGAACAGGTTCTCAAAGGTGAACAGCCCTAAGAGCACTGTTTGACCCTAGAGGCTGCTCAAGAAATGTCTGCTGGATGAAGAAATATTCCAGATAATAGGAGCAGGGGAGCACCCAACCATTTTATTTTTGCTGTTTTTAGGGAAATTTTCCAAAAAGCATATTGAATCTTTACGACTTTCATAAAAAATACCACATGGTGAATATTTCTTTGATATTCAGAAGAAAGTGATCACCCATCATCCCACTGGGCAATATACAGATTAATGCCCCTCGGAGCTGCTACTCAACAGTGGAACCAGTGTGGTTCCCGCCAGCTCTCCTAGGCTTTCCTTGAGCTGTCAGGGTGCCTGTCTTCCAAGGCTCCCTTTCTCCGCTAGGTTCTGCAACCTAATCAGATAAGGCTAGCAACCTAAGAGACCAAGTGTGTCGGGTTAATGGGGTATTTTCTAAGCCTCTCTTACATGGATTTGCATGGACTTCAGTGTAAAGGTAATAAAATGGATGTTACCTTAACTTTAGGGTTTCTGAAATGATGAAATGGCTGAGTCATGGTACAAAGAACCATGCCCTCTGGATTTGAGCCTCAGCATTTAATTCATTCTGCGTCAGTAGGACTAGGATGTTACAGAGGTGGACTCTTAAGTCTCTTCTATTTCTAAATATTTGTGATCCAAAATCCAACGGCAGTTCAAGGAACAAATAATACCAGTTTACAAATCCCCCCAGAAAAGAGGGAACCCTGCCCAGCCCCCAACAACTCATTATACGAAGCCCTGATAGCAAAACCAGACAAGGGCAGTACAGGAAAGGAAAATCACAGCCAATTCTATACATGAACATATAGGCAAGAAACCTAAACAAATAGAAGCAATCTGAATCTAACAACATTTAAAAAATACACCAGAACCAAGTGAGGTTTATCAGAGGAGTGCAAGGTTGGTTTAACACTAGAAAAATCACCATACTAAAAAATTAAAGTAGGAAAAAAAAGACATGGTCATTTTAATAGAGGTAGGAAAAAAAATAAAGAACATTAGAAATCTGAGAAAAGAAATTTCTTAATTGTGGAGCACCTGGCTGGTTTAGTCAGAAGAGCATGCAACTCTTGATCTTGGGGTCATGAGTTCAAGCCCCACAATGGGTGTAGAAATTATTATATTATTAAAAATAAATAAATATATAAACAAACTTAAAAAAAAGAAATTTCTTAATCATAAAAAAGCATCTACAAAAAATGTAGCAAACATGCTTCATGACAAACCATTAAAAGCAATTTCTCTGAAACAGGTAGAAAATGTCGATTTTAAAATCTTTTAAACTAGCATTGGCAAATATAAAATATCTAGGAATAAATTTATCTTTTTAAAAGATTTTATTTATTTGTCAGAGAGAGAGAGCACAAGCAGGGGGAGCGGCAGACAGAGGAAGAAAGCAGGCTCCCTGCTAGGCAAGGAGCCCGATGCAGAACTCCATCCCAGGACCCTGGGATCATGACCCGAGCTGAATGAAGGCAGACACTTAACCAACTGAGCCACCCAGGCGTCCCTAAGAATAAATTTAACAGGAAATGTGGAAGACCTCCTCAAATTGCTCTTCTAACTTAATACAATTCCTTTTTTTTTTTAATTTTATTATGTTATGTTAATCACCATACATTACATCATTGGTTTTTGATGTAGTGTTCCATGATTCATTGTTTGCGTATAACACCCAGTAACTTAATGTAATTCTTAGCACAATCCTGAACAGGGAATCTGAGAGCAAAGAGGACTAAGATACTTGTAAAGGAGAAGAGAAGAAAAACAAAGGAGGGGGGTTGTCTTACCAGATATAGCAAAACTACAGTGCTACAGTAAATAAAATAATATGTACTGGCAAAGGGGTAAACAGTCCAAGGGGACAGACCACACAGACTAGAAAACAAACCTCCGCACTTATGGGCATAGATGACAGAAGCAGCACTGCCGATCAGTGGGAAATGAAGAGATTATTCATTCAACAAACTGTGGTTGAACAACTGTTTATCCATTTGGAAAAAGATGAAATTGGAGCACTATTTCACACAACACACAAAAGTCAATTACAGATGGGCTAAAAACTAAAATGTAAAAAAAACAGAACCTCTTAGACAATGTTTTCAAGAACTCAGGGTAAAGGAGGAGTTTTTTAACTGGACACAAAAAGTGCAAACCATAAAGAAAAAGAATGGTAGATTTGGCCACATTAAAATGGTAGATTTCCCTACAGACTGGATGAAAATATCTGCAATTCACATACCCAACAAAAGTCTTATAACTAGAACATATAAAGAACTCTCAAAACCCACCAATAAAAAAAATACAATCCAGTCAGAAAATGGGTGAAAGACATGAACAGACATCTCGCCAAAGATGATAAACAAGCACATGAAAAGATGCTCAATATCATGAGCCATCAGAGAAATGCGAATAAAACTCCAGTGAGATATCACTACATATCTACCAGAATGGCAAATAAAAAATAGTGGTAACACCAAATGTTGATGAGGATGCAGGGAAAATAGATTTCTCTTTGCCAGTGGCACTGTAAACGTGATACAGCCACAATGGAAGAGAGGTAGATTTCTTTTTTTTTATATATAGATTTTATTTATTTATTTGAGACAGAGAGAATGAGAGACAGAGAGCATGAGAGGGAGGAGGGTCAGAGGGAGAAGCAGACTCCCTGCCGAGCAGGGAGCCCGATGTGGGACTCGATCCCGGGACTCCAGGATCATGACCTGAGCCGAAGGCAGTCGCTTAACCAACTGAGCCACCCAGGCGCCCGAGAGGTAGATTTCTTATAAAACTAAGTATTCACTTAACATATGACTCAAAAATTTCACTCTTGGGAGTTTATCCCAGAGAAATGAAAACCTAGGCTCACATAAAAATCTGCATACAAATGTTCACGGCAAACTTTATTCATAATAGCCCAAAACTGGAAACAACCCAGATGTCCTTCAATGGGTGAATGGTTAAACAGACGGTGGTATATCTATATCATAGGGTATTACTCAGCAAAAAAAGGAATGAACTGTTGATACAGGTAACAGCTTGGAGGGATCTCAAGGGAATTATGCTGAATGAAAAAAGCCAATCTTAAAAGGTTATACAATGCACGATTCCACTTATATAACATTCTTGAAATAACAAAATGATAGAAGTGCATAACAGATTAAGGTTGCCGCGGATTAAGAATGGGGGAGGGGTATGTGGCTTTATGTAAACAGATAGCAGGAAGGAGCCTATGGCAGTGGAGTTCCGTACCCTGATTGTGGTTGGTGTTGGTTTCATGAACAAACACATGTGATAAAATGGCACAGGACTAAATAAATACATGTAAAACTGCTTAAATGTAATAAACTCTATGTACTGTACCAATGTCAATTCTCTGGCTTTAATAGTTGCTCTATAAGCATGCAAGATACTACTAATGGGGGGGGGGAACTGAGTGAAAGGTACACAGGACCACCCCCCCTTTTTTGCCAACTTCTGGTGAATCTCTATTTCAAAATAAAAGGCTTACAAAAATTAAAACTTCTGTTCATCAAAATACACCATAAAGAAATGGGGGGGGGGGGTTGACAAACTGGGAGAAGAAATTTATAAGACATATAACCAGCAAAGGACGACAGTCCAAAATTAAACAATCCAATAGAAAAATAGGCAGAGGCGGTACCCAGAGCAAGATGCCCCTGTCTCCTAGCCAAGTCTGCAGATCTGGTAAGGTGGTGGGGAGTGGAGTTAGAAGAATCTCCTGATCCCTTCTATTATTTATGCCTTTACAACCACTGCACAACAACCAATCATAACTCTTACCTCCTTTGGGGAGGTGAGGGGTATGTCTCTCACTATTCTTTCTTAAAAGCTGAGAAGCATGAAGTCTAAATACAGAAAGACCATTTACCAGGGAATCTGGGGAAAGCACACACTCTGCTCTCTTGTCTTACTTCAGGCACACAGCCCATCACCTGGGACCGAACAGATGAAAGTCAAAGACGGACCCATCTGCCTCCCACGAGAAGGAAAAATCATTACTTAGAGATGCCAAAAGTCCCAGACCCCAAAGAGCTGGTTATCCTGCAGCTCCCCACAACCAGAGCCTTTTAAAGTACCTCCTGTTTCCATCTTTGCACTTCTCTATCCCCAAAGCCATAACTGGAGGTAACTGAGCAGGAGTCCTCCAATCAGAACTGTTGGCTGGGATGTCCCACACTTCACACGCCCTCCGCCCACACCTCCATCTCCCGGCTCAGGCAACTCGGCAGCTTCAGTGACCCCCACACAGCCACCTCCACCATCTGTCCTTGAACATGCAGCTCCAGCTCTCCCCACCATCACCCATACAGGCAGTCCTAGAGAATGTCCTCTCCTTCTTAAGGGGAGCTATCCTCCGAAACCCATCTCAGGCACCACCTACTGCTTGGAGGCCTCTATAAATCTCCAGACTGAATCACTCTCTTCTCTGGGCCACATGGGCACCTCACACCATCACTACTCCCATGCTTAGCTCAGCGAATTACAGGTAACTTCAGCCCTCAGTCTCTCTCCTCTGACTGTGTCTTGAGGACAAGGTCCATCCCTGTCTCCTTTGACACCTGGTGCATGGCACAGGTTTGCTGACTTGGGGCACCTGGGTGGTTTAGTCAGTTAAGCATCTGCCTTCGGCTCATGATTCCAGCATCCTGGGATTGAGCCCCACGTCAGGCTCTCTACTCAGCGGGAGCCTGCTTCTCCCTCTCCCTGCCACTCCCCCTGCTTGTACTCTCCCTCTGTCAGATAAATAAATAAAATCTTAAAAAAAAAAAAAAAAGTTTGCTGATTTGTGCCTGTTGATGGTACTAAATAAGGGGCTACAGACTTCTGTTTTTTAGATTCATACCTATTTATCTAATAAGTCCTTACTGTCCCCAAATTTCAAATTCCACATTAAGTGGAATTCCACAGTACAAGCTTTCTTAAAAAGAGGTCAAAGCACTCTGGACCTATTTCAATACATAAATAACACAAGTTAAATGTATCATGCAGCCTAAGTTGAATGAGTTGTAATACACATAAACTTGTAAACAGAAGATCACAAGTGTTTCCTCTTGAAAATAATGGGCAACAGATCAGAGGTACTGTTGAAGTGTAGGCCATAAATGTGAGTTTTTCACTGCATAATTTTTTTTTTTATTTTTAAAATACAGACATTCTAACATTCATTTGAATGGAAAAGATATTAGCCTATGTATTCGTTCAATTTTAAATCTGGGCACATCCTTAAGTTTTTCTAGACTTGCTTTACTGATCATCATGAACATGCACACACACACACACAAAGCAAGTATGCATCTTATAAAAAACTATTTTCCTAGGCCTAAAGTTGCTTTCAAGAGGGAGCAATAAGCTCAGTGCCCAGGGTTTAAAGTGTTATGTTAAAAAGTCTTGCTGGGTGCCTGGGTGGCTCAGTTGGTTAAGCGACTGCCTTCGGCTCAGGTCATGATCCTGGAGTCCCTGGATCGAGTCCCATATAGGGCTCCTTGCTCAGCAGGGGGTCTGCTTCTCCCTCTGACCCTCCCCCCTCTCATGTGCTCTCTCTCTCCCATTCTCTCTCAAATAAATAAATAAAATCTTTAAAAAAAAAAAAAAGTCTTGATATCAGGGGCACCTGGGTGGCTCAGTTGGTTAAGCATCTGGCTTCGGCTCAGAGGTCATGATCCCAGGGTCCTAGGATGGAGCCCCACATCAGGCTCCCTGCTCAGTGAGGAGCCTGCTTCTCCCTCTCCGCCCCCCACCTCGTTGTCTCTCGCTCGCTCTCTCTCTCAAAAAAAAAAATTAATTAATTAAATCTTTGGGGGAAAAAAAGTCTTGTTGTCAGAGCTTCCAGCTCAAGTCTAAGTTCAGCAGAATTTTTAGTTTACTGCCTGATTTTAAGAAGTTCAGGACAATCTCCAAAAAGATCAATTTTCCAAATATCTGAAACATATAATTTACATAAGTAGCCTGGGAAGTTAAAGTGTATTATAAATCTTACAAATAACATCTCATCCTCTATTCTGCATTCTTGAGCGCACTTTCTCTGGCCTGAAAACAGTCATTCTTTTCACAAAGAGGAGACTTTGATAGAGTATGACCCCACCAAAAATATGTGTGCATTAATGTCTTTCATAGAGACGGAAAGATCCTAAGATCCTTAAGAAAATTAATTTTGGGAGGGAATGGAAGTAGATTAAACATTATCACATGATTGTCCTGTCATTTAAATACAAAGCAGAGATAAATGCTAATAAAGAAAGTCAGTGACCTTCTAGATTATTCTGTGGGAAAATCCAAGACATTCTGAAGTTCACATTTGTCTTCCTTTTAGATTTGCTGGCCTGTGTCATAAGCCAAAGCAACTACTCCAGATTACGAAGGCTAGAAATTAACTTTAGGTTTCTAATCGCTGGATTTCAAACTTTATCAAGAAAATTATTATACTTCCTTTTTCATCTTAAAAAAAAAAAAAACTTATGCTAACTATGGGAGCAGAAACAGAAAACAATAAAGACCCTAAGACTCCTAAAGGAACAACCATAATTCAAGAATGAGAAATCATTTAATTCCCTGCCCCAATCTAACAAAAAAACCCCCACAAAAACCAAAAATCAGTATCAAAGAAGGAATCACAAACTTTAACAAAAATACCAAGGAAAACTAACAAATGAGCAAAGATCTTGCTGTTGACAACTTAGATAAAGTATAAAAAGGCACTGTCATTGTAAGAAAGAATCAGCTTTTCCTATTCTTCCTATGGTAATTTTGAATGCCAAAATCAGCTTGTAAAAAAGGAAAACAAAACAAGACAAAAAACAAACAGGGAAGCTCCAATAGTGGAAGGAGGATAATGCAAGTGACAAAAACATTAGGACTTTTTTTCCTTTTGTCTTCAAATGTAGGTCAAATACTGAAATCCTCTACCAAAAATAATTCCATGGAATGGCCCTACCTTTCAGTCACTCTACGCCCTTAATCCAGCCAATTGGCCCAAGATCTGGGCCCCTCACTTCCTGCTATGCACACAGAAAATCCACACTGATCCTGGCATGGGATGCTTCACTAATAGGCAAAGTCTAATTTTTATTTAATACTTTGTCAGAAACAGATACAGGCACCTGCTCAGGGGCAGTCACAGCCTTCAGGTTCTAGTAAAACAGACATGTGTTCAAATCCTGCCTCTTCAAGTGATCTCAGACAAGCTATTTAATTCCTCTAAGTCTCCCATTTTCTTATCTATGAAGTGGGATAATAATGAGTGTCTATCTAGAGGTCCTGTGAGAACTAGTTAAGATCTGATAGGTAATACTTGGTAGACTTGCTGAGACATCAGTGGTGGTGATGTGGGAAACAAAGGCAGAAGAACAATTATTAAATGTCCTTATACTTACAGCCATTGACAAGTCCTTGAAACAGGCAGAGTGACATTCCTCTAGAGACGCAACTGCCTTGATGTTGCCACTTTGGCAATCTTAATTGGGGGACCTTATAAGGTCTCAGGACCCTGTAAGTCTCCTTTAACATATAAAAAATCCTTTGGAAATTTCCTTTATCTCTACGCCCCAAGATACACACGTTGGCAGTCCCAAGCATATGACCCACTGATATACATCTGAAGGGTCTCATGACTGAGTTTTTACTAAACAGTAATAAATGACCTTTACCTAACAATAGCTAGCCCCCTCAGGATCCTGAAAACCTTGCTTCCAAAATACCTGAGAGGCTTACACTATCCCTAACCCCCTCCCAACTTGAAAGTATATAATGAGGCCACTCCTCATGACACCAGTGCAGCTCTTCCTGCCCACAGGTCCTGTCCCGTGCTGTAATAGTCCCCTTTTTGCACCAAAGACGTCTCAAGAATTCTATCTTGGCCATTGGCTTCCATCTCTAACATCTTTCCTACATCAGTTCCTTGGTCTCTGTTAACCATAATCATTATCAACATTGCGGGGCACAAAGAGCACCTAATCAACTCACTTCGTACTGCAAGCCTCAAGCCCCACTCTGATAACGGTCTTCCAGTCACCTTCACAGTACAAAAAAAACCTTCTGATAATTATTAACATAATTGTCTTGAAATCTAATCCTTTCAACTTTCATGAAAACTACAGAGATGGAGTGCAGATCTTTGGTTGCTAAGCCAGGGATGGGAAACTGTTAGTACTAAGGGAGCAGCAGGAAGGAATTTTGGCAGCGGGTGGGGGGAACTTGTCCTGCATTCTGACTGACACCGTGGTTACAAAACTCAGTGCACTGGTCAAAATTCATGAAAGCATATACCAAAAAGAATGAATTTTAGCATATGCAAATTTTAAAATAATTTTTTAATTGCAAAACAAAAAATCCAAACTTTTCTAACTAGAGAACCAACACAGTGACACACATGAACTTAAATGTCTTAAGATATTATAACACCAATATTCTATATATTATCCTATAACTAACATAAGTCAAATCCAATTTTAGTTACCAGTTCTGACATATTCAAGCACAAAATGTCAATACCATAATAACCAGGAGGCACTGCTTTTCTATAAGAGAAGCCAAGACTTTAGAAATGTACCTACACCAACATTAAATGAGCAGTACTCTCCATTTAGATCTCTACTTTGTTGCCTGATGGGTAGGTTTCTTAGTGTGCATCCATTATTGTTTTCAATCTCCAAAAAGTAATATACAAATAGTAGGCTTTAAAGATTTAACACAGCTCAAAATGACTAGGCATGTATACATCAAGAGCTACAGCCCACTAAAAAGTCAATGAATGCGTTTTGCATTTTTAAAAAGCCATAACATGTTTCACTCAGAAAACATTAATCCATAAACTAACAAAGGCAAAGGTAAAAAAAATCCCAATGCATACCCATTTTACCACTGTCAACTCCTGGTTTCCGTGTACATAGAAGGCATGGACACCAAATAATTGGACTTTTTTCCCAATTAAATAAGCTGAAGAACAAAGCAGTGAAAAGGAGTACTGTGAAAATAAGAACAACCTCAGAGTCCTTCAACCAGTGCATGTATAAACAAATTACAGGACATCTAGCAAGAGAATACTACCTAGCGATTAAAAAAAATGACTATTGATACTTCCAACAAAGAAGGCTCTCAATCATGAAAAGAAACCAGACTCTCAGGACTTCGACCAAAAAACAGCATGTACTGTAAGGTTCTTTTTAGATAAGCTAGGAAATGCAAACTTATCTACAGTGACATCTATCATGACAGAGAGCAAATGAGTGGTTGCCTGGAAGAGAGCAGGAAGAGGGATTATAAAACAGCAAAAGGAAATTTGGGGGATACAGATATGTTCACTTGGGGGAACGTACCTTGATTGTGGTGATGGTTTTACCCGTATATATGTCAAGCACATCAAACTACACACTTTAAATATGTGCAGCTTACTATACGACAGTTACAGACATAACATGGTGATATTCCTGGTTCAGCTCCACACCACCACAATAAAGTAATTATCACAATGAAGTGAATCACATGAATTTTTGGTTCTCCAGTGCATATAAAAGTCATGTTTAAGACCAGGGACTTGGAGCAGTTCAGAGGGGTGAATAATAGCTATGCAAGTCTGCAATAAAAAAAATGGCCTCAAATAAGACTACTACATTGCAAAAAATGGGAAAGAGAATGAAAAAAGTAAAAAAGTAGAAGAGGCAGAGTCTGAAGAATTTGTGGTGGAAAAAGTACTGGACCGACGTGTAGTGAATGGGAAGCATTTTATAACCATGGATAAACCTGTGTTTCTGGGATACTATCATTTTCAGTAACTTAAGAAATAAAACACTTAAAGGGTGCCTGGGTGGCTCAGCCAGGTAAGCGTTTGCCTTGGGCTCAGGTCATGATCCTGGGATTGAGCCCTGCGTCGGGCTCCCTGATCAGTGGGAGATCTGCTTCTCCCTCTCCCTCTGTGCTAAGTAAATAAATAAAATCTTTAAAAATAAAAAAATTTTTAAAAAAGAAATAATTTAAAATTAAATTGAAATTTTTCCTGAAGCCCTAACCTTTCACGTTTTGTAATTAATTGGACAATTAAAATATTATGTAAACAATTTAAATTGGGCAATTTAAAATAAGCCACATCAGAATACATATGCATATCTATAGTCATATAAATGCAAGTTTATTTGCAAGATCCCTGAAAGGAAAATTTTATCGCCACCAACAACCTCCCCACTCAAATGACAAAACTAGACCTTAGGTAAGCAAAACTTAAATGGACAAACTTAAATGGACATTGAAAGGTTCCTTCTAGTGAACCATTCCTTTTCAAGAAGTTGAAATCCCTGTGCTGTACTGCCTAAAAGGTCATGATTCATGGAATAGCTAAGACTTTGTTCATGGAAACCTAATCATAATCAGATGGGTAGAGATACCGGCAATTTAGCACCTGCTAGAATAAACGGGTGGACAGACTTCTATAATCTGAATTCTTGGCCTGCATGTTTTTTCTTTATCCCAACTTATTCCTTTTTTTTTTTTTTAGATTTTATTTATTTATTTGAAAGAGAGAGTGAGAGAGAGAGGGCGGGCACAGCCGGGGAAGGGGCAGAGGGAGAGGGAGAAGCAGACTCCTCTGCTGAGCAGGGAGCCTGATGTGGGGCCCGATCCGAGGACCGCAGGATCATGACCTGAGCCCAGGGCAGATGCTTAACCACTGAGCCACCCAGGCGTCCCTACCCCAGCTTATTCCTGACATGTAGTCTCAATCTTCTCAGTATTTGAGTTGCTGGTTCAGCAGAACCAGGAAAAACAGTAACTTTGTAGTCAGAATATTATCCATCTGTATGCTGTTTATTGTAAATACTAGTAAACAGTGGTCAATAAAGTTTTATATTCCTTAAAAAAAAAATGATGTTTAAGTTTTACCATATAGTCTATTAAATGTGGCCCAGCATTATGTATAAAAAAAAACAATGTATATACCTTAATTAAAAAAACCTTATCGCTAAAAAGTGTTAACCTTCACCTGAGCTTTCAGCAAGCTGAAATCAATGATCACAGAGCACCGTAACAAATATAATGAAAAAGTTTGAAATACTGTGAGAATTACCAAAATATAACACAGAGACATGAAGCAAGCAAATGCTGTTAGAAAAATGGCACCAAAAGACTTGCTCAGCGCAGGGTTGCCCTGAACCTTCAATATGTTAAAAAAAAAAAAAAAAAAAAAAACAATATCTGCAAAGCACAATAAAGCAAGATATGTCTATATTCCTCAATAAGGCTATTTAAAAAGACCATTTTTTAAAAAAAATCTGTCTTCCTAGTACATTTAGACCACCTGCCTCTCTTCCCAACCGGTACATGTCCTAAAGTCATGGAACTGTGATACCTTTTCCCTTAGTGATTTTCATGAATGAACAAAACTTTAATAACCCAAAGATTTAATTATAATAACAAAAAACAATGATTAATATGTACATAGGTGTGATCATGCGCCAGGCATTGTTTTAAGCACTTTTCTTTTATTAACTTACTTAACCCTCTTATCAACCCTATTTTACAGATGAAAAGATGGAAGCACAGAGAGTTAAGTAATCCGTTCAAGGTCACTCGGCTAGTACCTGGAGGAGCTAGGATCTGAACCCAGGGAATATGGCTCTGAAGTTTATTTCCTTACCCATTGTGTTCTACTGGCACACACAATATAAGATACAATATGTGAAGATCAAAAGCAATACATATTATACTTACACAAAACTTCAGTATTTGCTGCATTTTGAAAAACTCACATGAGGCTAAATAAAAAAACAACACAACCTTCATTCTTTTCCAAATTACTAGGTGGAAAAAGGACAAGAAAAGCTGGACAACTTACTGAGCACAGAATAAATAAATGGCAAGCTGACTGGTTCCTGGGAAGCTAGTTCACTACATTTCCAGTCCAATTCTCTCCAATGCTTTCAAATTCCTAATTATTTTAAGTAAATCCGTCTGGGATTTAAAAAATCTAAACACAGCATGTGAAAAACATAAAAGTAATTTGCTGTTCTCTCAAACACCTTACTGGTTCCTAAATTCCATCCACAGGGTCTAAAACTCGGCAGATACCGGCCAGGAATCTTTTTTTTAAATGATTAGATTTCTCACTAGAAACTAGAAGACAGAAGAGAGCTAGATGCCACAAAAAACTTTGGTAAAGCATGGCCCAAGGTTTTCCAAGTCAATACTGAACTGTTGAACACATGCAGGCTTTTGAATTCAACTTGTAATAAATTAAAATAAAAATATGCACAGAGGAAAAATATGCACACAGGTGTTGCCGTGACAACAGTTACATAATAATATACCAGACTGACAAATTCTCGATTTTTTAGAACACTAAATTGTTTTCTTGACATCAAGTTGATGGATAAAAAGCACAAGAAAGGGGCGCCTGGGTGGCTCAGTCAGTTAAGCATCAGACTCTCGGTTTCGGCTCAGGTCATGATCTCAGGCTTCAGAGATTGAGCCCCAAGTCGGGCTCCATAGCAGTGGAGCCCGACTTGGGGCTCAATCTCTCCCTTGACCCCTCCCTCCCACTCTCTCTCTCAAAAAATAAATAAATAAAAGTAAAAAAATAAAAGCCCAGGAAAACATGTCATATGCCCACCGCATGTAAAACATGGAATAAACTGACAATATATTGTTAACTGTTTAAGAAACACAGGTTGAAAAGAGCCATTCTGTATCTTTAGTTCATGTCCTGAATTAATGCCCCTTGAATTTTAAGGTGCACTCCCTAGAAAAGATTCTGATTCAGTGGATCTTTTTTTTTTTTTTTTAAGATTTTATTTATTTATTTGACAGAGAGAGACACAGCGAGAGAGGGAACACAAGCAGGGGGAGTGGGAGAGGGAGAAGCAGGCTCCCCGCGGAGCAGGGAGCCCGATGCGGGGCTCCATCCCAGGACCCTGGGATCATGACCTGAGCTGAAGGCAGAAGCTTAACGACTGAGCCACCCAGGCTCCCCTCAGTGGATCTTGAGATGGGATCTGAGACTAAAGTTTCTAAGAAGCTTCCAGGTGATGCTGGTCAGTAGACAGCACTGAGCACCCCTAAGTAACTTGAATATTGGTCATAAAATTAGCCACCTGGCCTACAAATATGGTGGCATCTAGGACCCAAGAAGTAAGTGTCAATACAACTTCTTCCTAGTACAGGAAAAAAAAAAAAAAGGAAGGTGAGGAGATCAAGGAAGAAGCAAAGGGATACTTGTCATAGTCCAACAGTGCTAAGAACCACAGAATATTGTTACTTGCCCCAACCTAGTAGCTGTTGAGGTCAGATAGAATGTAAACTCCAAGACTGACAGGGTTTTTTTTTTGTTGTTTTGGTTTACTGCAGAATCCTTATGGCCTAGCATACATTAGGTACTCAATAAATGCAATGAATAGGGGCGACTGGGTGGCCCAGTCAGTTAAGCCTCTTGCCTTGGCTCAGGCCATGATTGGGCGGGGGGTCTGGGATTGAGCCCCTCATCTTGCTCCCTGCTCTGCAGGAAGCCTGCTTCTCCCTCTCCCACTCCCCCTGCTTGTGTTCCCTCTCTCGCTGTGTCTCCCTCTGTCAAATAAACAAATAAAATCTTTAAAAATAAATAAATAAAAATGCAATGAATAAATGAGTGAACGGGCAGTATATACAAACACAATCCATACTTACGTCATGACCTAAAAATGTCTGAGAAAAGACTGTGTATAAATGGTTGTGGGCAGCCACAGTTTGATACAAATACCTGGCCCATTCATTGTGCTCCATTCTCCCCCCAAAAGCAAAAAATTCTCCAGACCAATACTTTCCACTTTTATGCCATTTCCCGCAGGCTTATGTTAACTCTTTAGCACTTTGAAAACAATGAAAAAAGGTGGAAGCACAGGGAAAAGAACTCAGAAAAGGCTAAAAAAAACAAAAGAAAAAACCCACGGGGGTGGGAGAAGGGATGGGCAAATAGTTCAGTTCAAGTGAAGGAACATCTTAGGTTGTCAGGAGTTCCACGTTCTTACCTATGATGGTGGCAGGGTTTGGGTTCGGGCTTTTATTAGTTTTGTTACTGTCCAGGGTCACTGGTGGAGTAGTACTTGGCTGAGGAAACTCAGACTAAACAGGGAGCAGGCTCTCAAGCCCACCTTCAGACGCTTTGGGGATTCAAGCTTCGGCCTTACTTCCCCTTTCCCAGGGTCTCCCCGTGCGTGGGGAAAACGCTGCCGCGGCCCAAACACAAGACGATCTGAGCGGCCTCACCGCCGGCTTGAAGCCAAAACCAGGACTTAAGATGGCGGGGAAACACTGAGTGAAGGGCCGGGATAGCGCAAGGAATCTACCCCAAAGAAAAATGGCCTCCGCCCATTTTTCAAGGAGGGCCCAAAACAAAAATGGCGACCAAGGCGGCTACTCAGTCGCTAGGAACGCCGTGAATATGATTGGCAGGTAACGAATCACGGTTACCCATAGTGCTAGACGGCGGAGGCGATCGAGAGAAAAGAAAACTAAAACCCAACGTTTCTGTGGTTCAGAGCACCTTGATACCGGAAAATTACTAGCGCCAAGAATCAGGTATAAAAAAGGTCGGAAAGCAAAGGTGGCTTTCACAATGCTGGACAAACTCTGAAATAGCGATACACATAACTTCCTTTATAATTCTTTCGAATGCTACAGAAAAATAAAAGTTTTGTCCTCAAACGAAGAAGCAGGATGGGTAGATAGTGCCAAAATTACCCACTTTGTGAAGCTAAAGAGTTGGAGGACTCCCGACCTTCCCAAATGCCCCCATCGGAAGGGCAGTGGGCAAAAGCTCTCTGAAAGGGACCAGGACCAGCTCTCACTGAGCATGTCCACTTTCCAACCCGATCCAGGGACGTAGTTATGAGCCATTCCTTTTTTCCTGGTTTTGGAGGCAGGCGTAAAAGAGGGCGGGGAACTGGCGCCAAACAACAAATCAGGCGCCTTGTGATTGGTCAAATCTGGGAGGCCAGAGTCCTGCGGGGAACCGTTGACTACCTTGTCATTCATCCAATAATAGCTCTTAAGCGCGCGCCATAAGGCAGATACTGTGCCCTAACACGTCCATTTGATACTATTTAAATTCTTTAGTTTCTACTCATTTGCTGAGACTGACGCCGAATAAGCTCCGCCCCCGGCTCTTTCCGGTCTCTGGCAAAGGCTTTCTGGACTGAGAACCTCGCTAAAACCCGGAAAAGCGGATTCTCAGCAGCGCTGGCGCCAACCACAGCGCTGCGCATGCTCTGTCTCCAAGGTTCGAGCGCAGGTTGGCCGGACCGGCTGCGGCGGCTGCGTGTGGCTCGGCCTATGGGGCTAGCTGGTGGCGGCGGCCTAGGGAGACTCAGCGGCTGGTGGGCAGGTGAGAGCGCTAGAACCTCAGGTGGGAAAACCTGCTTTCTGCCTGGCCGAAGAGAAGGGAGGTGGGCTTGTTGGTGCCCCTGCCCCCTCTCAGGAAGGTCACTGGTGTCTTCGTTGAAGGATATTTGGGGGCGGGGACAAGGAGGAGTCTGGCTCCTTGGAAAACTAAAGACCTACCCTTAACGTAGCCATAGGCAGTAAATGCTTGCTGAGGGAAGGAATGTGGATGACTAGGAGGTTTTCCAGTAGTGTGGGTACAGTTCCAGGTGTAGACCCTCCTCCCTCTCCCACCTGCGCGGCCACACCGTGGAGGAGATGGAAAAGGTGTTACAGTGAAAGCACCGATTGCACCTGCGCTGCCACCTGCTAGCTGGAACCTGTGATTCGTCGGTCACTCTTTCGCAGGGAGAGGGCACTGTATGCCTGTGTCTGTCTGGGGGGTGAGGGCCACTCTCTGACGTGGAACTGGACGTCAGAACTGTTGTACAGCATGGTTAGTGCCCACCGTGCGAAAGCAGAAGCAGGACGCACAGGACTTTTGACGTCGTGGGAATGGAAATCCTTTTGAGATGAAAACCTCCTGGGTCATACTCATCTTTTCCCCGAATAGGACCATACCCAAATACTGTTGCTGTTACAGAGGCTCTCAATTCTGGCAGTTTCAGTCACTCACTAACCTTGTCAATTTATATTCATATTCATATATATATTTGTGACACTGTGCTGAGTTAGCAGATACAGCAGTGACCAAGACAGATACAGTCCCTGACCACATGGAGCTTATATTCTAGTGATGGGAGAACAAACAATAAACAAGTACACTGATAATGAACAAGATGTTTCCAGATTATCCTAGGTTGGATTCCCTGGGTAGCAGACTCTTAAGGAGGAGATTTGTGGGCAGGACATTTATTAGCAAGGACTCTTTTGGATCTTACCAAGGAATAAAAGAAGCAGGAATTGGCAGATAGAAAAAGTTAAGCTGCAGTGCAGTCCCAAGGGAACTCTGGTGTTGGTTTGTCCCTTCAGAGGTGTCCCACGTTGGAGGGAAGAGCCAGGCCTTTATACATGGGCAGTCGTTGGATGCCTGTTGTCCTGAAAAGACGGTGTGACCTCTGCTGTTTTCAGCCAGGTCAGTCCTGGAAGGGGACTGACAACTGAGGGCTGTCTCAGCAGTCCCAAGACTGGGGAAATAAGCCTTTCATTCTTAAAGGGGACCTCGGTGGCCCATCACAGCATTCACTACAACAGTAGGGCTTTGAAGGTAATGGTGGGATGTATTAGGGAATAATGGGAGTGGGAGAGGGAAGAAACTTTATAGACTGGGTGCTCAGAGAAAGGCTCTCTGGGTAGGTGACATCTGAACTAAGAGCTGAAGCACAAGAATGAGCCACCTTGTAAGACAAGGGGAGGAAGATGCTCCACTTTTTGCTATGCACTGAGAATATAACAGAGAAACAAAAAAAATGGCTGCTACCTTCTGTTACAGTGGGTGGCTGTTACTGGTTTTTATACATACTGACTCCCTACTATAACTAAAGATGGATACATAAAAATAGATGGAGACTAACAGGAAGATAGAGGAGAAACTGAGAAGTCCAGAAGTTTTGAAAAATTAGTCAACTTGGTAAAGACTTTTAATCTCTACAGTGTTGTTTTTTTTTTTTTTGCTCGTATACAGCATTTAATCATGTTTTATTTGGATTTTGCCTTTCTCTTCTTAAGCTTATATTCTCTTTGGGGACAGGAACCATGCCTTATTCATCTTAGTTGTCCCACCACACCCACCCCAGCCCCCACCCAGCCTAATGTCCTGCTAGCACCTAGTAGACACTAAGTAAACATTTGAATAGAATTAATCTCGAACATATTTGAAGTGAAAATTGATAAACCCTAAGTGATAGAAACACTGTTTTGGGATCTGTCTTTACAATATCCCTCAGTTTTATAAATTATAACCCAATATTAGTTGAAGTATTAGATGATAATACACAATTGCTCTGGTCAGACAGGAATCTCCAGAGGTGCCTATTTCTGTTAATTTGTATTAAAGATAATATACTTCCAATAGTAATAGTTGCCATAATTTGAGTGCTTCCCACATACTAGACACTGTACTAAGCAATAAATATATAAGTATATATGTAGTGATCTTCATAACATAGCTGATATTACAAATTATTAAATTGAGGCAGGAGAGAAGTGATTTGCCCAAAATTATAATTAATTTTTGGTGGTTAGAATTGGATTCCCATCATTACTTAATGCCTCTGCTGTTAAGTAACAAAGATATCTGGGGGCTCCTGGGTGGCTCAGTGGGTTAAGTGCCTCACTCTTGGTTTCGGCTCAGGTTGTGATCTCAGGGTCATGAAATCGAGCTCCCCATCGGGCTCTGCGCTCAGCACAGAGTCTGCTTAAGACTCTGTCTCCCTCTACCCCTCCCCCCATGCTCGCTATCTCTCGCTCTCCCCCCCCTAAAAATAAATAAATCTTTTAAAAAAAAGTAACCAACATTTCTGAAAATAGAGCCCACTAGGACTCTATTAACTGTTATCAAAGAAAAAAATTACTAGCCCTGTTTTTGCTGCTTTGCTCTGAGTTTTCCTGTTTCCTTCACAATTAGCTTTCCCGGCTCTCACTGGTAGGAGTTTACCTTTCCTATAACATCCTGAAATCATTACAGATCCACCTCCCCCCCAGTCAAAGTAACCCTAGAGATCTCAAGCTCTTACATGGGAATCGGGGTATTTTTGTTCACATCTAGACTAACTGAAACTGCCCAGAGAAACGGGCCTCCTTTATGGGGACCACTTCCCTTAGTCTGGGCAGGTATTCCAGTCCTCTCCTCTTCTTGCTATACTTTAGATTGGCTCTATTCCTTTTGAAATAACCAAAACAAGAGTAGTAGCTAATAATCACTGAGTCCAAACTAAGTACCAGGTACTGTGCTAACTTCACAACAACCTTGTGATATGGAAGTCATTATTACGCTCATTTTACAGATGATGAAACTGAGGCATAGTGAGTGAGGTTAAGGGACTCATCCAAAGTCACAGCTAGTTGTAAAGTGCTGAGGTGGAGATTGAAAGCTCAGGCAGTAGGATTCCACAGTTCATCCCCTTAATCACACTACACGACAGTGCATTCTTACTAAGATGATTTGCTGTGCTTTACCTTCTGAAAACTGGTAACCAGGACTAGATCCTGGTGGGCCTCTTGTGCTGTACTAAGAAATTTAGATTTCACCTTCTAATCAAAAATATCACGAATGGCTTCTAAGCAGAGCATAAACAATCACATTTGGTTTTTTGCAAGATGGCTGTTAAGTGGGTGGAGTATATTTAGTGAAGAGCAAACTAGAGCAGTGGTTCTCTAACTTTAACTTAAAAAACACAAATTACTGGACCCCACCTTAGAGTTTCTGACTTGGTAGGTCAGAGGCAGCCCAAGAATTTGTATTTCTCATAAGTTGATGATGCTAATGCTACTGGTAAGGGGACCACACTTTGAGAGCCACTGGATTATAAGTAAGGACGTTGTGTGAAGTGATGAGGGTCTGGACTGTGACTGTGGGGAGAGGTTATTTGAGATTGTCATGTCAAATGGCAGGGCTGGGGTACTGATTTGATGAGGAATACAAGGAAAAGGGCAGAGACCACTATATCCAGACTTGAAAGGCTTGGTGGGTAATGCTTTTTTTTTTTTTTTTTTTTTTTAACCAAAACAGTTAATAGAGGTAGAACAGCAGTTTGGGAATGAAAGAGGATTCATATGTATATGAAATGAGTTTAGACTGTTTGTGGGTACAGGTAGAGGTTTACAGTAGCAGTTGGATATGTGGGTTGAAGGTGCAGCCGTCATTAATGGATGTGCTGTAATAGAAGCTTTGGATGTGAATGAGACCACCCAGGGAACGAACACGGGAAGAGACGACCAAGGACAGATCTTTGATAAGGGTGAATAGGTGGATGGAAACCAAGGGGCCATTAAGGGAGACTGACAAGGAACAGACCAGAGAGTCCCAAGTACTTAAGGGAGTTTCAGGAACACATCAAAATGCTTGAGAGATCAAGTAAGGGGAGAGATTGGTGATCTTCACAGTCAGAGCAGTTTCCATGGAGAGTAGAACAAAAGCAGATTAGTTGAGTTTGAAAATGGAAGTGGGAAGTGACTCTAGGAAAAGATTCATTATTTGAAAGGAATCCGATTGTATAGTAGCTGGAAGGGAGACTGGGAAAGGTCTCCTAAAGCAACTTGTTTTGGTTCTTTTCAATGGGGAAAAATGGTCAGGTTTTGTGGAGGAAAAAGACCCATTCATTATAAGTGGGAGGTGGGAGATGTAAGAGAAGGATAGTGGAGTTAGAACCCTTCAGAGACAGCAGGGAAGGAGGTTAAGATGAGAGCTGAGATGGAGCGGTTTTTTCATGTGAGATAGGAAGTTAAGGGTGCTACTACCCAATAGCCATAATTTTTTCTGGACATTCGGTTAGCTGCAGAAACAGAGGTGAAGAGTAAAATAGAGCTCTTGAAAATGATGAAGATAGAAATCGCCTTTTTAGGGATTCAGAGCTAACTAGGGGTACATAGTCACTGCTGTAGCACTAAGGGGCCAGTTTACTGCACATTTAATCTGGAACAAGCTGGCTTTCAGCATGATACCCACTCCCCTTCCCCCACAAACCTCAGCATCAAATGGCAGCCAGGTGTAAAAACAGAAAGGGAATGGAAAGGTTGTAGTGTTGTTTTACAGAGTTTATACTTAAATTAAGTATACTTAAAAGAGAATGCATGAATGCATTTAAGTATAAACTCTGTAAAACAACACTACAACCTTTCTGATAAGCCACAGCCTGCAGTAAGCTGGTTTTCTCTTCCTCATTAGCCCCTAATCACTCATTCACTGTTCACATTTTGAACTGTCGACAATTAGTAAAGCTCCCTTACAAAACTTGTGATGCTTTCAGTATATTATTTATTCATAAAGACGTTGAATTCACGGTAATGGGAGAGGTAGCAGAGACCACAAAATACTTAAACATAACTATGTTGACCTTCACTGTGTTTCTGACTACTCCTGACCAGCTGTGCTGTCAGCACTATAGCTCCTGGGTGTAGGTCAAGCCGACCTTGAGGGAGGGGAGGGAATTGTAGGATTTTGCAGATGGAAACTTTAGAACTCAGGTATGATCCCTTCAGTTCATCAAGAGCCGACAGTACTGTATTTGATGTGTGTGTTTTTACAAGACGTAAATTCAGCAAAACTGTGTTATTTTAGGTGATACAGATAAAAAAGGGGAAAAAAGGAAACTGATGGTCTTTCTAGTATGCCAGTCAGTTGAATAAGCATGAAGACAGTACACAGTCCTTCTAATGTGTACACAAAAAATGCCAGCATTTGAACTGCCATATTAAAAACTGAGGATATTTTTAGCATCAGAGATTGGAGTTCAGAAATGAAGAATTCTCAAATATCTAAGCCAACATTGTCATAAAAGGCATTATACAGCTTCAGTAAACTTCATCACATAATCACAGTCACAAGATCTGGGCTAATTGTGTAACATTCTGTCTAATGTCCTCTTCACGTTTAAATTACATTCAGTGGAAGTCTATAAAAATTGCTATTTTTCAAATACTTTTAGCAGAGCAGTACTGAAAACCTGAGAAGAATCTACCATACACTGTGTCCAAAAGACCAGCAGATGGCGCCCAGCAAGCCCAGTAGGCAAAATGATAACCTTTTACAGAATATTTCCTGCATCCAGGTTGTTGTAGGCCTAATTTAGTAATGGCCAGTAACAAAACTTGATGATTTTAATTGACATGATGCTACACAGAAAGAGTAAACTGATAGCTAGAGCTAGGCTGTTTAGGATTTTGTAGGAAGCTTAATGGCCTTTCTGTCCTTTGCCTTACTGTCCAGTTCTGTCACCTAGAAACCTTCATTTAGCTTGGAATGTAACAAGCTACAAAAGCCTGTGAGAGGCCTTAGTGGTAGAAATTGAAGAGATAATAATTTCTGTAATACAAGTTAGGGGGAGGGAAAGTTGCTACTTTAGACACAGTAATGCCTTGACTTTAAACAGTATTTGTGGTCTGAAGTAATATATCTCAGTGTTTTCCTTTCTTGGCCTTTATATTTATAGGTACTCAGAAGATTACAGTATTTTATTAAGGTGGAGATGTAGCAAGCTTCTCCCCATTCTGTTCATTAACTCTTACTATTCATTCTGTAGTAAGAACTGAGCTGAAGAAAACTAAAATTAGTGCAGCTAATCTCAACTATTAGTAGGTCACAGATGTGTATTTGGAGGATATAGACTCTAATTTTGGACAAGTTGACACAAGACCACTGTTAACCTCTTACATACCTGACATGAGAATCAGAAGAACATGCCAGGCTTAATGCATTAGGATAGTTGACCTCAGTGACTCTTACAAGTGTGCACGATGCACTCAGAATGTTCTTCTCATCCATCATCATGCACTGGAAATTCTGATTAACTCTGCTGCCGAAGCTGGGTCACTAATTCTTGACTTTCGAAAATAGCCTAAAAGAATACCAGCCAAGACTTTTGGGACTCCAAAATCCAAGCTGAGTATCACAATTAACTGACGATAATCTTGGAATCAGTCTATTAGTGTTTCCTCATTTATAAAGTGGCCTCATAAAACTGCTATGAAAACAAAATGAGATAAAAAATGTGGAACCTTTGGAATAATTCAAGATACATATTTTTGAAAGGAGAGTATATAAAAGCATGATCTGTGTTAAGATTGCCTCTAAACAGGGACGCCTGGGTGGCTCAGCTGGTTGAGCATCTGCCTTCAGCTCGGGTCATAATCCCAGGGTCCTGGGATCGAGGCCCCTATCAGGCTCCTTGCTCAGCAGGGAGCCTGCTTCTCCCTCTGCCTGTCGGTCTCCCTTCTTGTGCATGTTCTCTCTCTGACAGATAAATAAAATCTTAAAAAAAAAAAAAAGATTGCCTCTAAACATATTTTAAACTTAACAGAAGGCATTTCAATGAATAAAACTATAAACGCTGTTTTACTTGACCTAAACTTAGTAATTTTATTTCTCTTCCTTTCTCTCATCTTTCCAAGAGTCCCATACCTTCTTTATTTGTTTAGGAGTGCGTTTAAAGAAGATTCAGAAAAGATAAGAAAAAGGCAGTTGCAGGTACCAAAGAGGGGTAAGGAGAAGGAAAAATCATTCTGCTCTCATTTCTGTTGCGGCTTTACTCCAAACAAAATTGAAAAACTCAATGAATAAACAGCAAGGACTAACTTATTTTTAGTGATCAACCTGTTACTGCTCATCAAATCTGATCATTTTGAGTGCCCTCTTGTTTTGTTTCAGACTCAGAAATCTCTGGTGTCAGTAAAATAGTTCCATTGCACTTGGACTGATTTGCCAAGTGTTTTGAGGGAAGGACCATCTCAAGATAAGTTGTATTCAGCCTAATTTCCCATTTCCCAAATTGAATCTCCGTATCCCTTCTGCTCAGCACCATGAACCTTTGTAAAAGTCAAGGTTTTAAAAACCTCGTAAGTTCATTTGGAAAATGAATTAATGAAGAAATCTGGTAATTCTTTATATTATCCTGAGAAGCAGCATATAGGGACTGTAAACAAGGACTCTGGAATATGTACAAGAATATTTGTTGCCATAACATATTTAGCAATAAATTTAACATTGAACAAATCTCAAATGTCTATCTATCAAATTAGCTTATCTCCATACAATCAAAAACTATGCAGCTATCAGAAATGATAATGAAGACTTATATTCTTGGGGGAAGAAAAGATTATAAAACAGCATATAAATTGTCATCACATTTTTGTTAAAACCAAAAAGATGACAGACATTTTTAGCTTTCTTTTCCTTATTTCTGTATTTTCTAACTTTGAAAAACAAGTCTATGTTATATTAGAAATGGCAGGATGCTAATTTTCATTTTGAAAAAATCCCTCAAAAGAATTGAGAAGGGAAAAGGTGTTAAAATTGTATCCCCAAAATATGTTTGATTGTATTTTAAAGCTCCACAAGAAGATATGAACAAAATAAGGAACACATTACCTCACTACCACATGGAATGTCAAATTTCAAAACTATGTTGTCTTTTTCTTAAAACTAATGAGCCTTATTTAGTAAAGTCTAATGTGTCTTGTCTTGGGAAGTTGGTTGTTCAGGCAACTGGATACATGTGATGTGCTGGAAAGCTATTAAATGAAAGAAAT
The DNA here is from genome assembly GCF_029215605.1 of Mirounga angustirostris. Taxonomy (NCBI): domain Eukaryota; kingdom Metazoa; phylum Chordata; class Mammalia; order Carnivora; family Phocidae; genus Mirounga; species Mirounga angustirostris. Next base: position 102,808,845 of record NW_026991718.1, read on the forward strand.
GAAGGAGGTTAAAGTTACTGTACCATTTTAAAAGATTGCTAGTTCCATCTGGCTTGGTGGTGATGGACTGTTATACATACAGTGTGGTAGTGTTTTTATTTGGATTAAATGTGAGAACTCTAAAAGTATCTTACATAGTAAAAAGCCCTAATCATCCTGATCCTGATCATTTTCCAAGCATCTCAGAGTACAACAGAATAATCATTGGAAAATAGTTACCTGCCTCTCACTCCCATGAGCCAAATCAGTATATGAGATACGGAGAATTTGAGGAAATGGGGACATTTAGGTGTTGCATAAACATTAAAGCAATTAATCATTAGATCAGTCTACATCATTTACTAACCAGGAAGTCTATTACTGGACCTCGGTGATAATGGCCAATAATGAGTTTTCAACCAGAACAGATAATAATTCCCTGATTTAACTAAGCCTAAATGTAGAAAAAGATGCATAGTTCCTTAAGTAATCCTAATGGAAATGAATAATAGACTGTTAAACACAATGTAAATAAAATGGAATGCCTCCTTTGTCCTTAACCCTTGGATGACCTGAAGAGTCATTAGTGTAAGCTATCTTGATGCTAATCCAAAACTCTTCCCAAAGTAGGTTCACGGTAGATCACATCACATACTATGTTCTACATGGAGAGAATATTCTATACAACAATTTCCCAAACATTGCTGTTATATAGTTTAATTTGTTCTGCATTTTAGTTATTGAGTTCTTCATCCCAACTTTATTATTTTATTCTTTTATACAAACAATTCTCTTTTCTATAAGCTGTTTCCCAGAAGTTTATAATTCAGGAAAAAGCTGACAAATACTGAATTGTGTTAATGATCATGGAGAAGTAAACTGTGAATAGAAGAGATGCCATCCATTAAAAGTAATGTGACTTGATAACCTCATGTTGAGACTGTCAAAGGTGTTGGAGTCACCTTAGGTATTGATGACACTAGATATGAATGACAGTATCTTCAAAACCTTTAATTGAAGGTATTTTGTGGACAAAAACGTCACATCAGTCAACACAAGACAGTTAACTGGTATAGCCTCTGTCCTTTCTCTCTATGAAGTAATCCTTACTATAGTTCTTCCCTCATTACTCCCAAATCACCCAGGGTTTTATCGTATCCTCAAATCTCAAAGGCATTTTGTACAGTGGGCTTCACAATGAAAGTTAATGATACAGTTAATTGTGATTGGCTTTCTCCAAAGATAGAACATAAGTTTGTCCATAAAAGATACAGTCCCTAAAGGTTACAAGAAGTCATAGGATACAAGAGCACTTTAGAATAGGAAAAAGGCGGGACGCCTGGGTGGCTCAGTCGGTTAGGTGTCTGCCTTCACCTCAGGTATGGTCCCAGGGTCCTGGGATTGAGTCCTGCATCGGGCTCCCTGCTCAGCGGGGAGTCCGCTTCTCCCTCTGCCACTCCTTCTGCTTATGTGAGCTCTGACAAATAAAATCTTAAAAAAAAAAAAAAAATAGAACAGGAAAAAGGCAAAAATACTTCAGTTACAAAGTAGGTCATCTAGTAGTTTAAGTTTTACAATAAAGTCCTTACAAAACGTGAATTTGGACAGTGGGAGAAATGGTTTCTAATGTTGGAAATGATATATGTACATAGGCATAACTCTAAGCTTTCTGTTTATTTTTTTTTTTTAAGATTTACTTTTTTTTTTTTTTAAAGATTTTATTTATTTATTTGAGAGAGAGAATGAGAGACAGAGAGCACGAGAGGGAAGAGGGCAGAGGGGGAAGCAGACCCCCCACTGAGCAGGGAGCCCGATGCGGGACTCGATCCCGGGACTCCAGGATCATGACCTGAGCCGAAGGCAGTCGCTTAACCAACTGAGCCACCCAGGCGCCCCTAAGATTTACTTATTTTAAAAAGAGCACATGTGAGAGCAGGGCAGTGGGGGCAGAAGGAGGGAGAGAGAGAATCCCAAGCAGACTCCCCACTGAGCAGGGAGCCCTACACAGGGCTGATCTCACAACCCTGAGATCATGACCTGAGTGGAAATCAAGAGTTGGATGCTCAGCTGACTGAACCACCCATGTGCCCTCCTGTTTATTTTTTCTTAACATTTGTATAAATTTTAATCATATACATACACAAAGCTGTATGATATTTTTATTTATTTATTTATTTATTTATTTATTTAGATGTAGTGTTCCATGATTCATTGTTTACGTATAACACCCAGTGCTCCATTAAATATGTGCCCTCTTTAATACCCATCACCAGGCTAACCTATCCCCCCACCCCCCCCAGAACCCTCAGTTTGTTTCTCATACACATGGAACACTGAGATGGTTAAGGTGTTTAACTCATTAGCAGTAGATTTTAATCTTAAAAGGGAAAGAATAAGTAAAAGTTCTGTTCAGACATTTTTCTAGTGGCATTCATACAAAAATTTTTTTTTTAAAGATTTTATTTATTTGACAGAGAGAGACACAGTGAGAGAGGGAACACAAGCAGGGGGAGTGGGAGAGGGAGAAGCAGACTTCCCGCTGAGCAGGGAGCCCGATGCGGGGCTTGATCCCAGGACTCCGGGACCACGACCCGAGCCGAAGGCAGACGCCCAACGACGGAGCCAACCAGGCACCCCTCATACAAAATTATTGTAACATAATGGATTGCATGATACTGAAACTCATATATATGCTATTGAACCTAATTCTTAGTATATTCCATAGATGATGGAGCAGTATTTATTATCTTTCTGTGCTCAGAAAGGAACTTTGAAAGTGGGCCCATTCATACCATCACAAGTCTATAAGCTAATCACTAAAGCCTGATGAGGATCCCTTAAATTAAAAAATATATAATTAGTCTTTAGAGGTTGCCCAGACTCGAGTTCCCAAACCCAACAGATCATCAAAAACAGACTTCTTGGACCACATCCCATGCATTCCAGACCAGACAGAGGAAAGGAATCTTTTTTAATACAACCTAGCTTTGTAACTACAGGCAGGTTACTAGCCCCAATTTCTCTATGTAAACTGGGTAGAGAGTAAACCCTGTAGGGTAGAGTCTGCGGGAAGCCTGCTCCCTCTCCCACTCCCCCTGCTTGTGTTCCCTCTCTCGCTGTGTCTCTCTCTGTCAAATAAATAAATAAAATCTTTAGGGAAAAAAAAAAAAAGTAATAAGTGTAAACACTAAAATCCTTTGCTTCAGGACATAAATAGAAATGGCATTAATTCATCCTAACTCAGAGTGCATGCCAGTATTCACCTGTTACAACTGGAATCCATGCATGACTGTCCCAATCTCAGTTGAAACACCATCACTTACATGCCAGAATGCAGAATCTCAATTCTTATTGCATATTTAAGGATTACCATTTGATTCTTCTGTTAAAATTCTGACTAAATGTATTTTTTAAATTAATTTTACTGTGTGGGGCGCCTGGGTGGCTCAGTCGTTAAGCGTCTGCCTTCGGCTCAGGTCATGATCCCAGGGTCCTGGGATCGAGGCCCGCATCGGGCTCCCTGCTCAGTGGGAAGCCTGCTTCTCCCTCTCTCACTCCCCCTGCTTGTGTTCCTTCTCTCACTGTGTCTGTCTCTATCAAATAAATAAAATCTTTGGAAAAAAAAAAATTAATTTTACTGTGGCTCAGAGAATATATAATTAATTATATAAAGAAAATGATATCTATGCATGAGCATTTCCAAAGATTTATATAGCTTTTCTAGGAGGTGATGTGGCCCCTTTAACAATCTTTAAGTAAAGGTTTGTATTGCTTTATAAGTTTCTGAAGCCTGACTTCCTGCTGTCCCTTTGAGCCTACAACATATCCTTTTTTGTTAATGAATATCACACTGTATTGCACCCAAAAATGTTTAATAGTCAGGTTTTATTAGAGTGCAATATTCTCCTTGTGGCAGTTCATAGTTGTAACTTGAGGGAGTTGTTTTGTTCTTACCTTCTTTACCTGTTGGCCTTTTCCTAGGTGCACTGTTGCTGAAGTACTATGAGCTTTCAGAACTTCTGGAGAAACTACAAAGTTCTGATTGTTATGGTACCTTTAGTTGGGTTCATACATTTGGGATGGCATAGAATCAAGAGCAGCCCTGTTTTCCAAATGCCTAATAAGGACAATGTTTCTGCACCAGATAGTCCAGCACTTGAATGTCCTGAGAAGAATCACATCGAAGGGAAATAGGCTTGGAATCTTCAGGTAAGTTCAGTTTAATCTGGTTAACCAAATGGTATGTTACAACAATGGGAAATAGAATCTTTAAAAAAGTATAGGGGCACCTGGGTGGCTCAGTCGATTAAGCATCTGCCTTCAGCTCAGGTCGTGATCCCAGCATCCTGGGGCTGAGTTCTGCATCAGGCTCCTTGCTCAGCCGGAAGCCTGCTTCTTACTTAGCCTGTTGCTCCCCCTGCTTGTGCTTGCGCACGCTCTCTCTCTCTGACAAATAAATAAATAAATAAAATCTTTTTTAAAAAAATTAAAAATTAGAGCTCTGGCAAGAAAAAGCTGAAGTTGGTAAGTTACCTGTTGTTTTTATTATGACCCACTGACACAATATTATTCTGCAGTTGCTTCTAGAAAAGTTTGTTCTATAGAGACCTTTGACAGCTGCCTCGCAGAGTCATTTGGATGAAAGGAGGATAGTCCATTACTTGTCCAGTCCTTTTCATTAACAATGTCACCAGGATCATGAGTGTGTCCAAAAGAGCAGTTGTCTACCTGCTATAAATCCATCCCAGAGCATACAAATCTATAACTTGCAAAAGTTCTCTCCTTTGTTATTATTGTTCTGTTTCTTTCCAAGGCAAATAAAACTAATTGTATTCCATTTTTAGTATCTTTTTTTAGTATCTAATTTTTTTTAATTTTATTTATTTATTTGAGACAGAGAGCGAGCATAAGCGGGGGAGGTGCAGAGAGAGAATCCTCCAGCAGACTCCCCACTGAGCGAGGAGCCCAATGCAGGGTGCAATCCCAGGACCCCAGAATCATGACCTGAGCTGAAGACAGACGCAACCGACTGAGCCACCCAGGCGCCCCTAGTATCTAATATTTTACTTTCAAAATAATTTGTTACTTTTGAGAGTCACTGAAATAAGAGAATATAGTTACATAATTCAGGATTATAATCCCTTAACTATAATTCCAAAATCCAAAAGTTCCAAAATCCAAAAGATTTTGTCATAACTCCTTTGGTAGCAAAACTTGACCTTAATACACGAGGCAGTTTGCAGTCTATTCCACTCAATATGAGTATTTAGTTTCACTGCAGAAATACTGTTGTGTTTGATTAATGGGTGCTAGACACTATACTATTTTTCTAAAATCCCAGAAATTCTGAATTATGAAACTCATCTGCCCCCAGACAGAGAACTGTGAACCTATAATTGTGGAGCATTTTCTACCTTAATATACCATTTTGACCTTGTGGTGAGTAATAATATGCTTTAAATTTTGGCATAAGGTAGGTCAGTTTAGGGCCTGCTTCTTACAGAAAGAAGACCTCAGTAAGATTCTTCTCATTCTTAAGAGGTCTATGATTTTGATTTATGATAAAATTATAATTTCTTATTACACTATTTTAAATCAAGATTTTATTTTTAAATGCTCTTAAAGAGAAAGGGAAGAGCATGGCTTAAAGTATTAGACAATTATTTAATAATAAAAAGCCAGATAGTAAAATATCAGAACCTTAACGTAAAAGAGTAACCCTAAGACATTCTGTGTAAGATTTGTGTTCATAAAGGGAGTTTTAGTGCACATGAGCAGAGAGTTAAGGAGTTTATTAGATGCTTGATTTTAGCTTTTCTAGACTGTAATGAGATCATTAGAGTGGGTGTGTGTGTGTGTGTGTAGAGAGAGAGAGAGAGAATACATATATAGTGTGATATAGTGTGTGGGTATATTACTTATGACATCATTTTTTTCCTTTAATTCTTCTCATAAGAGTTTGGGGCCCTGCTACAGCCAAACTTTGAAAAAAAAAAAGGAAGTAGTTTCTCCTTCTGTGAAAAGAAATACAAGGAATATTATTGAGGTATTCCTAGAGAAAAAGTAAAGTTGAGAAAAGAAAGCATTTTTCTAAAACACTAAGGTAAAAATAGAGATTTTGGATGTCAGTGCTGCAGTATTTAGAAGTCTTAAGTGACCAACACTGCCAGTCAAGCAAGCAGAAACAGATATTAGAACAACTTTGGGGTGAGCAAATGTTAAAACCAGATTTAGAGTGAGTTAAACACTGATTCTATCAAAAGAATGTACTGTTATTTGTCCCTTATTATTTTTTTAATTTTTACTTTTTTTAAAGCTTTATTTATTTATTTTGGAGAGAGAGGGGGGGTGCAAGCAGGGGGAGAGGGAGACAAGCAGACTCCCTGCTGATCATGGAGCCCAACGCGGGGCTCAATCTCAGGACCCTGAGATCATGGCCTGAGCTGAAATCAAGACAGATGCTTAACCAACTGAGCCACCCCATAATTTTTACTTTTTATTATGGAAAATTGCAAACATACCCCAAAATAAAGAGAGGAGAGTATATTCAACTCTCTAGTATCCATCACCCAGCTTTAACACTTAACAACATTTTGCCCATCTTCTTTTATCTATCCTTCTGTCTCCACCCCCTTTTTGATTACTGCAGTATTTTAAAGCAAATCCCAGGCTTCAATGTGTATTTTTAACATTAAGGATAAATACACACACAATCACAAGTGATTATCACACTGAAAAAACTAATGGTAACTCCTATCATTGGATACCCAGGGCCATGTTCCTATTTCCAAATTTATCTTTTAAAAAAATCTCCTTTAGAGGTGGTTTGTTGGAATTGGAATCCAAACAAGGTCCACACGTTGCATTTTAAAGATATATCTTTTCAACCACTACATTTCCCCTCCCAGTCTGCTGCTTTTTGAATGTCCCACATTCTGAATTTGGTTGATTGAGTCCTTATTTTGTCATTTAACAAGTTTCTTGCTCTCCCATATCTCCTGTAATCTGGTAGTTAGATCAGAAGGCCTGCTTTGATTTACTTTTTTTTCTTCTTGAAAAAGAATACTTCATGTATGTGCTTTGGTATACATCCTAGTGAATCACATTGTTTCACATTTAATGTCTGATCCACTTTCAGTGTTGCTAAGATTTAAGTGCATTATCAGTCTGATCTCTCCATTATAAAATCTGTTATGAAATTTATTTATGATTGGGCACCTGGGTGGTTCAGTCAGTTAAGCGTCTGACTCTTGATTTCTGCTCAGGTCATGATCTCAGGTTTGTGGGATTGAGCCCTGTGACAGGTTCCGTCAGGGACATGGAGCCTGCTTGGGATTCTCTCTCTCTCTCCCTCTCCCTTCACCCCTACACACTCTAAAAAAATTATTTATGATCGTTGTTCTAATCTAGGCATTGGAAACTTTTTTTCTATAAATGACCAGATAGTAAATATTTTAGGCTTTGCAGACCATACAGTCTCTTATTTCAACTACTCAACTTTCTGTTGTAGCACAGAAGCATTCATACATGATACATGAGCATGAGCCAATAAGACTTTATTTACAAAAATAGGTGGTGGGCAAGATGTGGCCCATGGACTGTAATTTGCCAACCACCATGAAGGTCCAATCCATTATTTCCTTAGGGGTTGCAAAATGATGCTGTTCAAATTCTATCATTCCTTCTCCATTTATGAGCTAGAACAACTTCCCCTCATCAGCTATTCAGTTACCCCTCAAAATGCATTTATCAGGAAAAGCAAGAAAACTGCTTTATTTCCTCTATCAGTTTTTATAAAAGTGAGTTAGTGCCCTAATAGCAATGAGGGTTTTTGGGTTTGATGACAATATGAATTCATGAGTTTGCAAATTATTTGAGTTATCTCAAGGTATTACTATCAGTATTCTTTTTAAGACTCAAATTGTACCATCTTGGATGCCCTCCCAAGTTGACTTCTGTGTCTGTTTTTTTCCTGTGCTCTTTGATATGACCCAAGTTTATTTTTTGGCAAAAGAAGTCCTCAGCTCACCTTGTGTATTTCTTGCCTCAGACCTAGAATCAGCCATTTCTCCAAGGAAACCTGGTTCCTTTTAGGAGAAAATTATGGTTTATAGTTTTTAAAATCATAATTTATAGTGTTTGTCTAAACTTAGAATACAGTCATGTAAGTTTTACTAATATTTTAATTAGGTTATCCATTACTGCAAAAGCCCGTCTGCCAGGCCTATGCATCCAGGAAGTCAGAGTCATTCATGTGATGGTAGCCTTTGGAACTGTGGGTCACAGTGTTAGGAAAAAAGAGTCTTAACAGATCTAAACTGGCACTTCCAAACATATTCTGTAAGCCAGCCCAGTGTTTGGTTAATTTCTTTTCTTTCAATTGTACCTTGTTTTGTCCGGATCTATACCCACAAGTTGGCAAGTTTTGACATCCTAAAAATGATTTGGGAGTCACCAACACTTTCAATGATTTCTCCCTTTCTCATTTTATAGAGATACTAACCAAAAGATGTAGTTACTGGTCTCACCACCACAAGACTGTTAGAGGTGCCAACTTAACATTCCACTTTTGAAAAGTTGCATGTCACTGTTAGGTATTGAAAATGCTTTTTTTTTTTTTTTTAACTGGAGAAATCATCTTCTTGATCACAGTTTGTTATGATTTGTGGTTTGTGTGGTTGTGTGCTGTAACATGTAAAATAATGTATGGAAGTCACTTCACTAAGATTTCATTTAAGTGTATGTCACAGATTTTCCTGAATCTAAAATAACCATTGAAATAATATTTAAGTACCTTGGCTGTTCCTGGCATAAGATGAAAGATTTTTTTCCTCGTCCTATAAAAAAAAGATGACTATAGCTTTATTGCAGAGAGAAGACTAGTCATCATTGCCTTCCCTTTATTTGGGCCCAGTTGCCATGGTTACAGTCCTTTAAATGGGGAGGAGTGGTAACCAAAATAACGCTTCGAATAACATTCCCTCCCTCTGTTCACCTCTTCTTTGCACTTCTTCCATCACGTTTTTGGCCTGTATCACACTGTGCCATAGTCTACTTCAGTTAGTACTATGGTCTGGTAGTCCACTTAGTTTTATTTGTGCTGAATACTGTCCAAGTAATTAGCATAATTACCATATCCCTAAAAATAATAATTGGCTGAACCTTCACCTTCAAAGCACCTAACCTCAACAGATAAGGTCCATGACCTAAGATTTTTTATTTTTTCCACACATTACTAAAGTGTCAGGATTTTATGCCCCAAGGCACACTATTTATTTACAACCTTGTTAAGAAAGCTAGTAGGAGAGCACATGTTACATTTTATGGTATTTAGACCTTTTGAGATCGAATTGCAAATCAGATCCTATTTTTCTCTTTGTCAAATAGCATATCCCCTGGTTTTTGTATTTACTGTCATTAACCAAAGTCTTGGAGAGGATTCAGTTGTAGGACATTAAAACTGACAATCGTTGATTGATAGAATAAAACTATAGAAAATTACATTGAAGTTAGCCAAACATTGAAAACATGGTTTATTCTTTGGGACAATGTGCTATGCAGATTTATACAGCTAGAGATGGCCTATACAATACAGAGTGTGTCTATAGTAGGGAGACTGACAGTTCTCTTATTTCATAATTATTTTTAAGCAGGATTTGATGTACACGTATCTTTGTTCAGATCTACACTTTCCAAGTAAACCAAAGTTACAGAAGAAAACATAACATTAAATCTTGATGTAAGAGAATAAAAACATTTGGGATTTTTTTTTTTAAGACTCAGCATTTTATAATGAGTTTTATAATGTAGCATTTCTTTTCTAGAAGCATATCTTATTCAAATAATTGTACTGTAAGCTTTCTAGCTATGTTGTTCTGCATTCCAAAATCATTCAAATATCAGTACTTTTTCTTGGAGGGATTCACTGAAGAAAAAAGGAATGACTGTTTAGTCTGAGTGGATTTACATTTCTCATTTTGTGGAGGCTTGTGCCAGTTGGTAATTCCTTTTCCTAAAGAGGGAGCAGAGCATCAAAATATTAAGCTGCATTCTATTAAATGTTTTAGACTTATTTCTCTAAAATGTTTTTCCTTTATTTCTTATAGAAAGAAGCATCTTAATGAGTCTGAGCTTGATATTGAAAGAAGAGATGAAAAACACCAGCTGGATTAGAAAGAACTGGCTTCTTGTAGCTGGGGTGTCTTTCGTAGGTGTCCATCTTGGAACATACTTTATACAGAAGGCTGCAAAACAATCTATAAAATCTCAACCTAGAGGCAAACAAGAGTACTGAAGAATGAAATAAAAATAAATATTTGGAATTACTAATATGTCACTAAGTCATTACATGCTAGTTATTTTCATAAGCCTGGAGCTATTTAATTTTAAAGCCACAGTGCTGCATATTCAAGACTTTCATTCTTGAAGGATAATTTTTTTCTCTAAATGTCAAGACCCATGACAATGAAATAAATAGAAAAATATGTGTAACAAAATAAAAACTGTCTTCATCACTTGCCACCGGAAGTAAGATGTCTCGTTTAGAAGCTAAAAAGTCGTCATTGTGTAAAAGTGAACCACTGACAAGTGAGAGAGTCAGGGCCACACTTTGTATCTTGAAAGGAGTCCTGACATCCAGCTATGGCCCTTCGGGGAGGCTGAAGCAGGTGCACAACGGTCTTGGAGGCTGTGTGCGCACCACCTCACATTCGTCGGCCCTGCTCTCCAGCCTTCCCGTCACCCACCCCATTTTAAAGATCCTGACGACGTCCATGCAGAATCATGTGTCGTGTTTCAGTGACTGTGGCTTATTCACGGCCATTCTTTGCTGCAATCTGATTGAAAATCTTCAGAGAACAGGCTTGACACCGACCACTGTTATTAAATTAAACCAGCACCTTTTACGCCTCTGCACCAGTTACCTCAAGTCCGAGTCCTGTGGTTGTCGAATTCTAGTTGACTTTAGCAGGCCTCAGACCCTCCTTTGTTTGGTGCGCAGTATAGTAACAAGTAAACCCGCTGGTGTGCTCACCAGAGAGGAAACAGACCACATCAGTGCTTTGGTTCTGAGAGCCTTTTTGCTTACAATTCCAGACAACGCCAAAGACTGCCTCCTTTTAGGGAAGAGTATAATTGTGCCTTTAAAAGGTCAAAGAGTTCTAGATTCTTCTGTATTCCCTGGAATACTTATTGAAATGTCAGAAGTTCAACTGATGAAGATCTTACCTATCAAAAAATCAGATGCCTTCAAGGTGGCACTCTTTTGTGCTTCTTTATCTGGAGATCTCTCTGATACTGGAGAAGGAACTGTGGTGGTCAGTTCCGGGGTCTCTCTTGAAAATGCAGCCCTGGAGCAGTTGCTTAACCTAGGAAGGCAGCTAGTTGGTGATCACGTAGATCTTGTCATGTGCCAAAAAGTTATACACCCATCTTTAAAACAGTTTCTCAGTGTGCACCGTGTAATTGCTGTAGACAGAGTTGGAGTGGCTCTGATGGAACCCCTGAGTAAAGTGACAGGTAAAAAGCACCTTCAGCTTTTGCCCCTTACAGTTAATAATCACACTCTTTTTTTGAGTGGACATTCTTGGTGTGCGTCACTGTTAACATCTTGAAAAATTTTAGAAGCTGCCAACCTTGCAGCATGTGTATCATTTCTGCCAGCAAAGGTGGCTTCTAAGAAACACCCTGTACTGTTCGTTTCCTAAAACTTGAGTGATTATGGCAATTTCTGTGTATTTTCCAGCCCCAGAAAAGACTAGGGTCTATTATAATCTAAAACCATTAACCCCCCAAACATCTTAGAGTACTGAGAAGTTTAACAGCCTCATAATCCTAAGGTGTTTCATACTTTACACAAAATTCTTCTACTTGAGTTTTACAAGTAGAAATCACATTATATTCAGAAGATAATTTTGCAGCTAAAATTTTCTTCACTTCTCTACTTCTTCACTACTGTACTGCCTAAATAGTAATTCCTAATTAGGGGTGGGTAGGTGGGTGAATGTGTGCAGGCACACATGCACGCTACCTTTAAATATCCCAGATATTTCCAGCTGAGCTCCTTGAGAATCAGGATTATCTTTTATATTTAGCACTGACAACAGGCCTGGTCCACAGCAGGTGTTCTAAAATGTTTGTTGAACTGACTAATATTTGGTAAGGTACAGAATTGCAACAGGCAAGAAATTCACTGTATTTTACAAATTAAAATCAGACATAAGGCTGATATTCACCTATTACAGCCAAAGAAACATGACAATGTAAAGAGTTCATGATTTGAGCCACTTTCAGTATCTTTTCAATTGCATTGACAACATAGCAGTCATTCTATTCCGATTGATTGCAACATTTATCAGACTTAAGCCATTGTTAAAGTTCACTATTTTTAGTGTTGTTATAAATCATCAAAAAGTAGTAGTACATATGCCAGTATTGAATACCTAATGTCTGGGTTATTGCCCTGTCTCTATGTCCCATGATTGTCAAAGTGGAAATTATTATGAAATAATGAAATAGTTCCATGGACCTCTTGTGGTTGATGTTCTGGGTCAGACCCATAGTTTTAAATACTTACTGGTTTTTCATGACTTTTCCAGTTGTGAATATTTGGGTATTACAGATTATTTAGTTTTTAAAATGTGAAATAGAAGGTTGCTGCCTGTGTTCTCCTTTAGGATTTTGATGGACTCCTGTCTCACATTTAGGTCTTTCAACCATTTGGAGTCTATTTTTGTGTGTGGTGTAAGGAAATGGTCCAGTTTCATTCTTCTGCATGTGGCTATCCAATTTTCCCAACACCATTTGTTGAAGAGACTGTCTTTTTTTCCATTGGACCTTCTTTCCTGCTTTGTCAAAGATGAGTTGACCATAGAGTTGAGGGTCCATTTCTGGGCTCTCTATTCTGTTCCATTGATCTATGTGTCTGTTTCTGTGCCAGTACCATACTGTCTTGATGATGACAGCTTTGTAATAGAGCTGGAAGTCTGGAATTGTGATGCCACCATGTATAGTGATTAATATAACATAATAAAATAAATAAGTAAATAAATAAACAAAAATAAAAAAAAATGTGAAACAGGTGCCTGGGTGGCTCAGTCAGTTGAGCATCCACATCCAATTCTTGGATTCAGCTCAGATCATGATCTCGGGGTTGTGGGATCAAACCCCACATCAGGCTCTGTGCTGGGCGTGGAGCCTGCTTAAGATTCACTCTCTCCCTCTCTAAAAAATTAAGATGTGAAACATTTTGCCATAGAAACAATAGTTTAAGTGGGCACTGGGTTTCTATACCCCTACAGTTCTTACTTATCCCGCATATAACTAGAACATGGTATAAATAGCCAGAACTTTAGTCCTGGATCTTGGGAGCAGTGACCTTTTGAGATAAAAAGGAAGGGAAAAAAATAGTTATACCAAGCCCATGGCTTAGGTAAACTATGTTTTCCACCCTCCTTAGTGTATCTAACATTACCTCCTTTCTCCCTCTTTCAGACAAAATTCCTCTTTATTGGTCTGGATTAAGTAGTGGGGCTATTGTCCATGGGCCACTGGTGCGTTTGAAGTTCGTCATGGCGTACAGAGCATTGAACATTTGATTTGCTTTATTTGTGAAGCAGACAATATTATCCCCATTTTACTCCTATGGGGAGGCCCACCCAGAAAAGTTATATGAGTGACTTGCTTCATGTCCAGTGGCTCATAGCGGTAGAGCCAGACCCTCTCTGTTGCATCCACCAAGTGAAGTAACACATCCTGTAGGTGTTTTTTTTTTTTTTTTAATCCTTAAATTTCAGATTACTCAAGTATTCCTTACTCTGAGGCTTCAGAAGAAAGAATATTCAAAGAAGTCTAATTGTTCGGTGATTATTTTCTGGGTTCTTGCAAATTTTTTAAGCTCCCAGAAAATGTATGCACATTTTTGTGAGCCTTTTTCTAGAGAGTATAAAATAGCTCCTAACAGATGTTCAAAGTCTGTAAACCAAAAGAACCTCTGCTTTGCTTTATTTCTATATCATCTTAATAGCAGAATACTACTTACTTTATAGGTTTTAGAAGCATCTTATTCTATATTTCATGTTGTAAAGTGTATGCGTGTGGGACTTTTATATTGGCTAGGAGTCAGTTTTAATGATTGGATGTTCCATCTTTACTCATATGTTTTGTGTTTTCTAAACTTTGAAAAACAGGAACACAGCCTATTGGTTCCCTAGGCTCAATCTCTCCTAGTAGTTATGGAAGCGTGAAAGATTTGTGCCCTGCAAAGTTTGGCTTCAAACATTTTCTTCATCTTATTCCTAATGAAGCAACTATCTGCAGCTTGCTGCTCTGCAGCAGAAACGACACCGCTTGGAATGAGCTGAAGGTAGGTCACAGACTCTGAATTCCATTATTTAGGGGCTGAGGCCGCAGTTAAATAGACACAGTAGAATTTGTGTGAGCCATGTATTTTGTTTTTCATAACTTTCCCAGGTGATTTAGAAAGCAAAAACAACAAAACTGACAGAATTAAAGTCCCAAGTAAGCAGATTTACTTGCCTGTGATATTACACAGTAGAATCGGCGAGCACTACCAGTTATTTCTGGTACTTACATGCAATCTAAAAGTCCTTGACATGTGAACTTTTCTTAGCAATTAACTTGAACTGTGTACTCTTTGATGCTAATGTGTATGAATAATTCACTGAGAAAAATGAATTCCCCAGCCATACCCGTCATCCACCTCTTGATAGAGTTTGTCTTCTACCAGCAATAACACGTGCAACTTATTTAAGAGAAGTGATAACCTATGGTATTGGTCACGAACTTAAAGATTATATATACTCAAGGATATATCCTTGATAAATATGAAAGGTCTCTGTGTTTTTCTTTTTATTACTACTGGGTTGTAGCTGTTACTACTTCCATAGCAACTTGCAAGAAATTCTATAGCATGTATACAGCTAATTTATTTAGACTAAAATAATTTTTTTTAGTAGAAATACTAGCAAACCTTGCTGACCCAGTTATTTTGAGGCCATCCATTTGTGAATCTCAGTCTGAAGAGCTAAGTGCATATGAAAGGTGATATTAATCTGGTCCCTGGAAACAAACATCTGGCTAAAATATTTTTCTTTAATCTCTAATCTTTATTGTTCGAAAATGTATTCATTACATTACAACCTTGGCAACACAAGCTTTGTTCTTTTGCAATTAAAATCCAGCTCTTTGAGTCTAGTATCTAAGTTCCCTTGAAAACATGGTTATATTTCTTTGTGAATCTCATGTCAATGTCTGATTCTGATGATTCGCCTCTTTTTTAGCTCACATGTCAAACCGCACTGCATGTTCTGGGGTTGACAATCAAGGAACCAAGTGTTTTGTTGGGAGGTGGCTGTACTGAAACTCATTTGGCAGCATATATCAGACACAAGGTAGGTTAGATGGATCTGCTCAGATTATCTGAATTCTCAGCGACATTTGTTTTACGAGATAATAAACCAAACCAGGGTAACATGACCCTGGAGCCTTTAATGCTTAATTTCTCAGTAGTCTAACTCAAATTTTGTATTTGAAAACCCTTGAGGAAAATAACAGTTGCAAATATAAGGTAATATCTTTATCACCATGATTATTATTAATCCATCCTTTCACCAAATGATCACATTCTTTGAGTATTGTTGAAATATTGCATATTGAAATGAGCATTCTGTTAATGGAAGTTGTATTAGAGATTTCAACTGCTGTGGTACGATGATAATTGATAGTCATAATGAAAGTGTTAAGATTCGGGCGCCTGGGTGGCTCAGTCGTTAAGCGTCTGCCTTTGGCTCAGGTCATGATCCCAGGGTCCTGGGATCGAGTCCCACATTGGGCTCCCTGCTCGGCAGGAGGCCTGTTTCTCCCTCTCCCACTCCCCCTGCTTGGGTTCCTGCTCTCGCTATCTCTCTCTCTGTCAAATAAATAAATAAAATCTTGGGAAAAAAAAAAAAAAGAGTTAAGTTTCTACAGAATACTTCAGTACCTTCTGGACTATCAAGAAAAGACTTAGTTTCATTTAATAATGCATTCCAAGTATTAGATTCTATTATAATTTTTAAATTGGTATCTATTTATAAGTTCTATCAAATAGAATGGTTTTTTATTCATTTAGGAAACTATATTCCTGATAATAGATAAATTTAGTGCATTATAGTTCTGATTATTTCATAAATACTGACCTATTTTCTTTGAAAATGGATACAAAAAAGTATGTGTTTTCCAGATATTTGCAGTTGATTCTTTGGTTAGTCAGGAGTGTTATCAAGAGACTGCAAGGAGTGCCTGAGTGGCTCAGTCAGTTGAGCATCTGACTCTTGACCTCAGCACAGGTCTTGATCTCAGAGTTGGGAGTTCAAGCCCTGCATTGAACTTTAAAAATGAAAGAGAGAGAGAGACTGCAGAGCTTCCAGTGGCTGACTAGGATTAGAGAAAGAGTAAATGTTTTTTTTTACAGATATGCCCCACCCTTTTTCCCAAAATGATTTAAAATCTATTTGATGATAAAGCACATTCATGAAAAGTTATCAGAATATACATTCTGAAAAACAAAATCAGTGCCCATGTTTGATGACAATAATATAGTCTGCAAATGGAATTAAGTAAACTGGAAAAGTTTTTTGGAGGAGGAAGGTTTTATGAGTAGGATTTTGAAGAAACAATATAGCATTGAAAATATGGGAAAAGAACAGGCAGCATAGATGGTCTCATCTGGTTCACACCTCCTGGGCAGAAAAAAAAAAGCAGCCACTGCTTTGGAATAGTTTGGATATGGGTTTTAACTATCATTCGGTTATTAGCTTACTAATATATTATTTTTCTATAGTGAAATTGCTAGGAGAAACTTTTTTATTTTTATTTATTTATAAATATTCCATTTATTTGGGAGAGAGAGAGAACACAGAGGGAGAAGGAGACTCCCCACTGAGCAAAGAGCCCTATGTGGGGCTCGATCCCAGGACCCTGAGATCATGACCTGAGCCGAAGGCAGACGTCTTACTAACTGAGCCACCCAGGCGCCCCTAGGAGAAACTTTTTTAGAATGGTGGAACCAAAAAAAAAGTTTAAAATTATATTACCTTTTCATTAATTTAAAGAAATTACTTATTTTTAAAACATTGCTGTGAAAATTACACATGTCCCTAAATAGCTTTTGTCTTAATAATTATGTGTGTTCTCATTTTAAACAAATCTCAAACACTTTGCCAGCTATAAATAAGTACTGTATTTGGACATTAGCCTTCAGGAACCTCCTCCTGTGTGTATAAAAACCTGTGATATATGCATTATGCCTTGTCCATCAAATATTGAGGAGGCACAACTGGGCAGTCATTCAGAGTAAGCTGATGGGGTTTATTCTGATTCATTCATTCTGATAACATGACTAGCATATATTTATACTATAACCAACCCAATTAAGGGATAATAGCCTGGCCAGCTGACCCATATTTGCCCATTAGCATTGTGCTGAACCCCTAAGGAAATTGAACATAAATAGTAACATTATGATAAGCGTCTGATCAAGTATTTTATCTTTAAGAAACATTTTTATAATATTGCTCTGTATGTGTTTTCAATGGTTTTATTACTCTTTAGACTTGTAACGAGCCAGAAAGCATTCTCAAAGATGATGGATGTACTCAAACAGAACTTCAATTAATCACTGAAGCATTCTGCAGTGCATTAGAATCTGTTGCTGGCTCTTTAGAACATGATGGAGGTGAAGTTCTTACTGACATGAAGTATGGACACTTTTGGTCCGCTCAGGCAGAGTCTCCCTCTGTTGTTAAGTGGCCAGATTTGCTTTCAAGATGTGGCTGTGGACTATACAATAGCCAGGAAGAACTCCACTGGTCTTTCTTGAAGACTGCTCGGCATCCCTTTGCACCACAAACTTGCCTTCCACATGAAGCTATGGGCTCAGCCAACAACCTGACCTTGGACTGTTTTACTGCTAAGCTTAGTGGCCTGCAGGTGGCTGTGGAGACAGCCAATTTGATTTTGGATCTTTCATGTATCATTGAAGATAAAAACTGATAGCATAGCATATTTATGTTACAAACAAACAAACAAAAAACCTAGTCAGGTGTCAGTTAAGAAAAATACTGAGTGTATTTTTTTCTCTCCCAAAGGCCTGTTCTGCATATTTGGATAGATTATTCATAAAATTATAGAGATACTTATATAATGGGGAAAAGTCTGATTTTTAAGTAGAAATACCATAGAATATGAAAACTATGAAGCATTATTATTAAAGGTATTATAGTTATCTTAGGGTTTCCACAGATGCCACTGTATATTGTTCTAAATTTTTGTTATTATTTTGACATCATTAAAGAATATAGAGAAATAAAAAAAATTTCCTAACCTATGCTCTGGTTTGGATATGCTTATTATAGATACTTTTTAGTAGTATTTATACATGTTTAGATTCTAAAGTATCACAAAGCACCCAACATATATTGCTCAATTAAGAGAAGTACTCAAACTGCACATTTAGTAAAATTTTGATGTTCTTTACATGAGGTACTATCATTCGGGCTTAAGTAACTGATGTCGAACCTGACCTACCTACAATTTCTAGTTTGTATCACAGTTCTTCATTTGTGTTATTTCAAAGAAATGTGTGATTAGGGGAAAAAATTACTTATGTAGTAACTAAGCGGTATAGAGAAAAGAAGTGGAAAAGTTATTTCTCTAGTTCACTCAGTAGTGTAAAGAAGAAGCCAGAACAGCTCTCATATTCAAAGTAGAGACTGATGTTTCACCAAGGAATGTAATTTGAATGTTATGCAAATGCAATCAATGTACTGATAAATTGAAGAAGAAATACAAAATGCAGCTTGAGGAATAAGTATGGAGCTATAGCAGATGCTGTATTAAACCTTAGGAAAACATTTTGAAAATTTTTGGAAAATTAAATAATGTAAGAGTCAGTGATCAGATCTATAGCCATGATAGAAGGAGACAGAATTTTTAAGCAATTTCCTCCAATATTCTTGTAATGCAAAGCAATTTTTACCCTGAGCCAAAGAAAAAAATGCAATATAAACTCACAGGAATGCACTATACATTGAAAACTCAGCTGCACCTCATGCTTCATAAAATACTGGTCTTAAATTTTACTTCTTTTATTATTAGAGTCAAATAGAAGGGCAGTGTGGTAGGCAGCCTTTAAGATGGCCACCAGTGACCCCTCCCACTCCTGGTTTTCACGACTTGCACAATCCCCTCCCCTTGTGTGTGGGCTGGATGTAGGGACTCCTCTGAGTCTCCATTTTCCCCTTGTGAACAGGAATGTCTTATTGCAGTTCTCCTATGCCTGCTTTATTATTGTATGTTGGGAGTGGACTTGTCCCATTGGCTTCTTGGGTCTACAGATGGAGAGGAGTTCCAGAAGCTGTACTTAAAGAATTACACCTGAGGAGTCTCACCCACCCTGACCTGATTTCAGTGATAAGATTCTGGACTTGAAGCTGATATTGTAATGCAGTGAGACTTTTGGGAATCTGGGAAATATGTGAATGTATTTTGCATGTGATGGGCAGCCTCTAAGATGGCTCCCTGATCTCACTTCCTGGTAGTGCGCCCTTATGGGGTGCATGGGACATAATGACTAGCTTTTAATGAGTATACAGCAGAAGTGACAGGACGTCATGTTGTAAAAAGATGGGCTTCTCTCCATCTCACTTGCTCACCCTGATGGAGGCCACCTGCCAGGTTGGAAACCACCAGGCCCACATAGCAAGAGACTGTGAAAGGCTTCCAGCCAGCAGCCCACAAGGAACTGAATCCTACTGATAACCACAAGAGTGTTTGTAGAAGCATATCCTCCCTAGTGAAAGCCTCAACAGTAGCCCCTGCCATGGCAGCCACTCAAGAGGCCCTGAAGGAGAGAACCCAGATTGATTCCTGACCCACAGAATCTGTGAGATAATAAATCTTAAATCAAGTTTTGGGTGTAATTTGTTATGCAGCAATAGACATAATAAAGGCAGGAGCAAATGCTTCTTTATAATTACATACTGAAAACTTGATCACACAATGGAAAAAAGCATTCTGGATGCCATGCCTCTGCATTTCCACCACCCCTCCAAACATAAAGGCAGTGTTCTTTATCATACACGTTCCCAGTGGGGTTTTTACGTTCATTTACAAAAGCGTGTCACATGGGTGGCTCAGTTAAGTATCCAACTCTTGGTTTCAGCTCAGGTCATGATCTCACAGTTGTGAGAGAGGCTCTGTGCTCAGTGCTGAGTCAGCTTCAGATTCTCTCTCCCTCTCCCTCACTCTCCTCCCAAATAAATAAATAAATCAGAAAGAAAAAGGAAGGAAGGAAGGAAGGAAGGAAGGAAGGAAGGAAGGAAGGAAAAAAAAAGAAGAAAAGAAAGAAAAAGAGAAAGAGGGAGGGAGGGAAGGAAAGGGAAGGAAGGAAGGAAGTCAGATGGAACTATGAGAATTCTCCTGGGTCTCTTTGGCCTTCTATTGCATTTCCAAGTTACTCTACAAAGATGCCACGGTGAATCTCTCTAGTTGACCTTAGAGGTTAAGAACTTCTACTTCCCATGATAGCCTTAGTTCTGTCATTTTTGGCTTTGCCATAAAATTCAGTTACATACCTTGGTGAAACATCAGGGCTCTCATTTTTTAATATGTCATAAATTTGTTGAAATATTCTCATAAAGTCATTTCCTAAAGTTGTGTACAATCCTTAGTAGAAAATACTGTAAATAATTAAAAGAAAAAATCCACTTCCTTAATAGTTCAAGGAAATCATCATTCAAACTCAGATGGTAAAATATGAGATGAAAATTCTTTTAAGATTTTTTAAGATTTTTTTAAAGATTATTTTAAGATTTTTTTATTTATTTAGAGAGAGCATGAGTGAGCAGGGGAGGGGGAGAAGGAGAGAATCTCAAGCAGACTCCCCATTGAGCGTGGAGCTGACACGGGGCTGAATCCCACGACCCTGAGACCATGAACCGAGCCAAAATCAAGAGTCGGGCACTTAACCAACTGAGCCACCCAGGCACCCCGAGATGAAAATTCTTGATGAAAATAATTTCAGAGGAACTCATTTTGACAGAAATAAATGAAAAGAAAAAAAAGCAACTAAGTTAAGCCTCAGGCACTGTTGCGTGACTTAAAATAAAATTGAGGTCTGAATATTGCATTACGAGGTTCCTCAGGAGACAGAACAGGAAACCCTGATAGTTACAGAAAAGGAAAGGGAGAATAATGCACAAGAGCATGAAGTCAGTGACGGCTGCTCGCTTTTATGGGACTTACAGGATGGGCAGCATTCAAGTTTATTGAGCCATAAGTGTCAACAGGATTAGCATCTTATTAATCAAAAGAGGTTAGGATTTTGGCAGCAAGGAAAACATTGGAAAACTAAAGCAAATGAAAAGAGTCTTTCAAGTCAAAATACTTATTTGGTCTTATAAACACCCCACTCCTTAATTCTTCCATTTGTACTATATTTATAAATCTTTACATATTAGATATTTTAAATCAGCCATAACAGTGAAGTATTTTCCCTGGGGTATTTAAATTACATATTATTAGTATCTTTTATTATCATAGTATCCTTGAGCTCATTTAGTTTGTATAATCAAAGCTAGTTAGGCATTCACATGATAGTAAACTTAAGTACCTCTGTAAGATCCATCATATCCTGTATTCATCACACTGGTGAACGGTTCTTTGGATAACTTTAAAATAAAACAATATTGTTTACAGTCACATAAACTATGCAGGTTATTATGTAAGAGCATCATATACAAAAATCACTTATATAATTAATACAGGCCCTGTCAAACATCCAATTAGGTTATTCATTCCTTTCTGAGAATCTTGGGGGAATAGTCAAGGAGACAAAACATCTCTTACAGGGTCCTATTTCAGCTGTTTAAATAAATCTGCCTCTTAATTTGAAGGAAAAGGCAAGTTTGAACATCTGACATCTTTATAATTTTTTTTATCATGTATTTAAATGTTTCCACTTTAGTACCTATGGCATAATCCTTGGAAATTTTTGCCCCTTACCTACAAAATTTGAATTCAAATGTATCTAAACCCAATGTCAGCTTGTATCTTTAGATTACAAGAAAATTTATATACTTTGTTATTAAGAATATAGTAATACAAAACAGGGTGCAGCTCCTGAAAACGACTCCTATATATAGGTCAATCCTTTTGCTGGAGAGATAATTAGTAGACTAGGTGCACTAAAAACAGTGCCATGCCATTACCTGCAATAAATTGTGACTTTAGAGGGAAATGAAGTAACTTGACAATTTCCTATTAAAAAATCACACTGAGGGTGCCTGGGTGGCACAGTTGGTTAAGCGTCTGCCTTCGGCTTAGGTCATGATCTCAGGGTCTTGGGATCAAGCCCCGCATCAGGCTCCTCGCTCAGCGGGGAGTCTGCTTCTCCCTCTCCCCTCCCCCTGCTGGTGCTTTCTCTGTCTCTGTCTCTGTCAAATAAATAAGTAAAAATCTTAGAAAGAAAGAACTCACACTGAGAAAATATTTATAATGAACATCCTATTTTAGCCCTATAGGTTTTGTTTGAAGTATTATGATTTCACTTTGAGAAGTATTAATTGACATCTTTTTGTTTGCCAGACACAATAGTCAGTGGTAATAGAGGTTAAAAAAAAGATTTGTTCACAGTCCCTGACCTCAAGGAGCTGATCACCTAGCCAGTGAGACTTTTTTTTTTATATTTTTCTTTCTTAAAAAGCAATTGCATAAAATTATTTCATAATCATTCAAACCATTCATAAACATTATGTGGTAATAGAAAATTAACAAAGTATGAAAGACACACACACAAGGAAAATAAAGTCCAGTGTAGTCCTACTACCCAGAAAGAACCACTGTTTACATTTTATGTGCATCTTTTCAGTTTGTTTTCTGTATATACTTTTCCAAAATGTGATCACATGGTATGTTGTTTTATAATCTGTTCCTTTTACCTAATATGTTATGAACATCATAAACATGTACAATCACTACATATTCTACTACTGCAGCATTTTTAATTCCTAAGGAAATTTCCATTGTAGAGATTCTACCATAATTTAGTCAATGAGCTTTTATTAGTATACTTTTAGGCTGTTTTTAATTTTTGTACCAATATAAGCAAAACCTCAGTGAACATCTTATATATATCCTTTTCCCATATCCTGATTATTTCCTCAGGATAAATAAATAGAATTAAGATTTCTGGGCCCAAGTATTTATTTGAAATGGAAAGACCATTAATGTACATTGTCTTAATTTTTAAGTCTTCCAGAAATGTTGCATCAATATACTCTGACCACAGTGTGTGGAAGTGCTCATTCTCCTGAACTTTGGCCAACACTAGTTATTTTTTGCCAATTTAATAGCTGAAAATGGACTCCTTTTAGTAATTTGTGTTTTTAAAATTATTAAGGAGGTAAACACTTTGTATACATTGTTGGCCAATGTCTTCCTTCTGTAGTCAAATTTTTCTTAATAGGCCTTCCATGTTTTCTATCAGTAAGTTCATCTTTCCATATATATTTATATTTATTTTCTCGTACACAGTATGAAAGATATGTACATATCAGAAAGGTACATTTTTAAAGCAAATGCATAGCCTTTCTTCATGGTCTCAGTTTTCTAACCAGCTCCACAGGCCCAAGCTTAATGGCACAGTTTTGCACATTTCTATTGATTTATAACACATAAGCAGCAGCAAAACACCTATGTACTGTGAAGAACATAAAATAGTAGATAAACTATTGTCTCTGTCTTTTAATGCCGTCTAACTCTGTGACAAAGCATCCATGACATGAACTCTGTATGACTTGGCTAGGGCTGCCATAACAAATTACCACAAACTTGGTGGCCTACAACAACACAAATTCATTTTCTCACTGTTCTGGAGGCTTAGAAGTCTGAAATCAAGGTGTTGTCAGGGCTACACTGCCCACAGGAGCTCTATGGGGCAATCTTTCCTTGCCTCATCAAGTTTCTGGTGCCCGTTGGCAATCCTTGGCATTCCCTGGTTTGTAGACACATCCCTGCAATCTCTTCCTCCATCTAAACAGGGCCTTCCACTCTCTGTCTCAGTATCACAAATCTCCCTCTCCTTTCTCTTATTAGGAAACCAGTCATTGGATTTAGGGCCCACCCCAATCCAGAATGATCTCATCCCAAGATCCTTAAGTTAATTACATCTGCAAAGACCCTGTTTTCAAATAACATCACTTTCACAGGTATGTGGCCTAGAACTTAGACATTATCTTTTGGGTGCAACACCATTCAACTCACTACAGATGGTAAAAATGTGCCAAGATGTAAATCTTCCTTCCTCAGATTACGGCTGCCCAGTATGCCTAACTGGGACAGAAGCACTAGGGCCCGGTTTTACCACCAAATATTTCAAACCATTTCTCCATTTATTTTTGTTAATTATAATCAAAGTGCATTCTCTTTTCCCTTAAATTGCCCTACACCTGACATTCTCGCCTATTCTGCATCACTATCTCCATCATTTTCACATTTATTCTCTTTCCCCAAGAATCACATATAAACTACCCATTGGATGTTCTCTATGCCCACATAATTTATATATAAATATATAGAGAAAAATAAGTTGCTTTTGTCAAAAATGTAACTTTGCTTTTTCAGAAATGTCTCTAAGTCAACTGAAACTAATTCATTATTTTCATGGTCACATAATATGATTTTCTAAGTTGTAGTGGATGATGTTGTTGTCCCTTTTGCACACATCCCTAAATGCTGTGAGTGAATTGGCTACCGAGGGCTTATAGCTAACCCTTTCTCCAGGGAACTTCTCTAAACCCAAACAAAATCCACCTTCCCAGGGAGATTATGCCTGGGAGATCATTATGCCTGACCCTTTCCTGTGTGTATGTATGTGGACGGAGGACCCTCAGCCAATGACTTTGAATTAGGTCACAAAAAATGTGTACCATTTAATAAATACTGCCTAATCGTTTTCCAGAAGGCTATAACAACTCACATTTTCCACCAGCAATGCATGAGAATACGATTTCCCATAACCTCTTCCCCTAGTGTCTCTCCCTGTAATATGTATTATGTTTCTTGTTTTTCCCAATTGTTGTCTTGTGGTTACTTTATCTTAAAGTTCCTAATTATTAGTGAATTTAAACATTTTAAAAATATATTACAACTTCCATTTTTCATCCCATATGTGAGGAGCTTCAAAGTCACCACTACATCCTAATAACAAGTAGAAAACTGAACAAACTACAAATCAACAACTATTTTTAGATCTGTAAAAGGTGGACCTGCTTACCAAATCCCAATGTGTGTGTTTTTGGTCAGGGAGAGGTTCCCACACCAACAAGCAATTCCCTGGGCACCAGCAGCATGTCCTACAATTCAACTCAATTCTAATACTACCTACCTGGATAGCATCAGATTCCAAAGGCGAAGGGTTCAGTTCTAGATGAACACCCCCCACCACCACCACCCACTCAAGATGCCATTGGCAAAACCAGGATAGCACCTTGCTTCTCACCTACGGCTACAGATCAAAGATTCCAATGATCCCTCCTTGCGTTCACTAATTTGCTACAACAGCTCAAAGAACTCAAAAAACTTACTAGATCACTAGCTTATTATAAAAACATATAACTCAGGAACAGCCAGACGGAGAGATGCTTAGGGCGAGGTATGGGGAAAGGGCACAGAGCTTCAATGCCCTCTGAGTGTTCTACTATCCCCAAATCCATGTGCTCTCTAACCCGGAAGTTCTCTGAACCCCATCCTTTTGGATTACATAGGCATGATTGATTAAATCATTGATAGGAGGTGAACAATTCAACCTCCAGCTCCTTTCTCTAGCCTGGACGTCAGAGGGTGGGACTGAAAGTTCCACACCTATATTCTAGGTTGGTTCCCCTGGCAGCCAGCCCCCATCTGAGGTAGAGTCGCAAAGTCATCTCATTAACATAACAAAAGACACCTTAGCTCTCATCACTTAGAAAATTCCAAGGGTTTTAGGAGCTCTCTGCCAGACATGGGACAAAAACCAAATATATTTATTATAAACCACCAGTATCACGGTCCATCAGAGAAGTGAGGTCACAGAGCAAACAGCTACCCCCCAAACTGGAGACAGACAGATACAGAGAATCACAATTTATCAGAGGAGAAACCCACAATCAGAAACCATTGTGGGAATGAGTGCCAAGATGGGAGAATCGGAAGTGTAATTAATGAATTGCTGTCCACTCAATATGGACAAGTCTGAATACTAAAAACTCCAAGGGGACCGAGTCAGGGGAAGTCATACTTCTGTGAGTTTTAACCCTCACCCCATTCCAGAGCTTTACTGGGTACTTATATTGAATATTGAAGAAAAATCCCCTTGTGTTTTCAACCGGGAGAGGGGAAGAGGCACCATGGATTAATGGTTCTTCTTAACAAGGCCTGTCCTCAGGAGAAATTATTCTACCAAAGCCTGTTAACCTTAAAAATAAAACTGCCAGTTATTTTACTAACAAATGGGCTTATCTGGGAATAGTGGAGAATTGCATTCTTCTGGGACACGCAAGCTACACACCAAAACCAGGCAAAATCACAGGCAAGACAGCAGAACAAAGCAAAGGAATGGTCTCTTATATAGGCAGGGGGAAATTGCAAAGGCTGTTTGTTATAAGCAAAAAGTCCATTGGAGTAAATTCGGAGTTTGAAATATAGTGGCTTTTCTTTTCTTAAGATTTTATCTATTTATTTGAAAGAGAGGGAGAGCACAGGCAGGGGGAGCAGAAAGCAGAGCGAGAGGGAGAAGCAGGCTCCCCGCTGAGCAGGGAGCCCGACAGGGGGCTCCATCCCAGGATCCTAGGATCATGATCTGAGCCAAGGGCAGATGCTTAACGACTGAGCCACCCAGGGGCCCCTATAATGGCTTTTCATTGGCTAAGTTGTGTCTCATTGGCTGGGCTGTTGCCAGGGATGGAAAAGAACCTTCCTTCCTCCTCCTGGGAGAGCAAAGTAGCAGCTAAAGTAGAATTGACTTGGATGGCACATCTCTTCCCGTTGGAGCTGCAATTGACAAACTGTAGCAGGGTGGGAGAGCTCCCCCTGCTGACCTGCGGACTCCATTCCCAGCAAGGTTTCCTTTTATTAATTTTCAGTTTATTTTATCAAACCTGCTGGGATGTTATTAGAGCCAAACCTACCTGAGTGAAGGGAAAAACTCCAGCCCCTTCTATCCTTCCAGGTGGAGAAAGGGAAATACACACCTCCAGCCCTCTCCAGCTGTCCTGTCTCAACTAAGAGGGGAAAAATCTTGGAGGGGTCCAAGATGTCCTTCAGTAGATGAAGGACAATGGAATATTATTCAGTGCTAAAAAGAAATGAGCTTTCAAGCCATGAACAGATACAGAGGAAACTTAAATGAATAGTTGCTAGAGATTGGGGGGAGGGAGGGATAAATAGGCAAAGCAAAGTGGATTTTAGAGCAATGAATCTACTTGGTACGATACTGCACTGGTGGATACATGTCATTATACATTTGTCAAAACCCATTAATAAAAGAATGTTTTAAAATTTTAACTGAGAAAAGGCAAAATTACAAATTTAAAAAGTTGGATGGAGTGGTTACAAGGATATTCAATCCTTTGCTTTATTTTGAAGTCTTTACATAGGCTTAGTAACTTAACTGGGTATAATCTTACGATTCTCTTGGGTTATGTCAGGGACTACACAATGGGCATATTTATTAAACCTCCCTGACAGTCCTGGTTCACTAGAAACATAGAGAAATGTACTACATTTTACTTTGTATCAGTGTATCAGATATATCTATGAGTATGGAGCGGGTGATTTCATTGCAAAGGAATTAATATTCCCTGAAATTAAGAAAAATGCATTTAATTTGTGTCAACAAATTACTAACATTTGATCTCAGTCGTGCTTAAAATATTATCAAAACTGCTATTTTGCATCCTTTAGTCTTATTAAAAATTGTTTTGGGCTGTAAGAAATTAATAAATATATGTGAAATAAGTATGAATCTATTTTACGATTATATAAGCAACTTGAAAATTCTCAAGTTACTCATCAAAATTAAAGAACTTTTAAAAACTAAGACAAAAGTTTCTCTATCAGTTTTTCAAGATAAACTATCAGCCATTCTTATTTATTTTACTTAGGAATTTACTATGCATGAACATCTTATTAAATTAGGCTACTCTTACATGATGATGAAGTATATGGAAAATTTTATCTTTATATTTATGGCACATGAAACCAAAATCTTTACAACACAGATGAATTCAAGTTCTTGTTTAAATATTCTTTTTTGCTTTTAATTGAGCATCGTAAGAAATATCTTCATCATTTTTTATTATAAATTAAATCTTGATTATCTGCATGGATGAATCTTTCTTCTCATATTTGAATCCTTTCTGGTTTATTTTCATTGTAATGCATTGACATAAATATTGGGACTCTTCTGTGGAAACAATTTCAAAATGTGAAATTAAATATAAAGCACTTGCAGTTGGTTTTCTGACCCATGATTCTTAATTACTTAGAACCAGATAAAGTTTCTCCTCATTCATTCAATGAAAAGCTATTGATTGCTGACCACGTCAAGCCATAGTGCACCTATTTGCCTATCTAGCCTCATTCTTCCATTCATTTATTCATGACCTAGCACCATAGCTAGGGACACCATAGCAAGTAAAAAAAGACAGTGTCCCTGTTCTGATTAAGCTTGAAGTCTGAAAATCATCCACATAAGGGTAAATTTAATTTGAGCTATGTAGCAGAGTGATATAAGAGTGTAATGGGAATCAGGAGGGTCTTACCTAAGAAAAAGATGACTGTGATGAGATCTTAAGAAGTAGAGTTAATTAGGATAAAGAAGAAATGAGATGATTCCAGGCAGAAAGAATAGCATATACAAAGGCCCTGTGGCAGGAGGGAACATCACATATTTCAAAAATTGAAAGGTCACTGTGGCCAAAGCTTAGAGTCAGGGCAAATATCATGGAAGGCAGGCGAGGCCAAACTTTGTAAGTCATGATGAAGAGCTTGGAATTAATCCTAAAAGCAATGAAAATCATGACATTGTTTTGAGGTAGGAGGGCAGCAGAGGGAAAAGTACTGAGTTTGAGGAGAAGAAACTAGTTAGGAAGTTATTCACCAGAATGGAGAAGGAATGATGGCAGATGGTGGTGGCACTATAGATGAGAGATACAGATGGACTCAAGAAAAATTCAGCAGGTAAACTCAGCAGGATTTGTGATGATTTAGATAATCACAAATGGACAGTTGGATGGTTAGAGATACCTCCCTGCTTTTAGTTTACCCATCTTGATGACTGGTAGAGGACAGGATTTGCAAGACGGATAGGACATTATGTTTTGAACATAATGAGTCTTAAATTGGTTTCTTGCTAATCAAGTGAAAAGAGTAAGGGGACAATAAGATATACAGGTCTGGAGCTCCGAGGATGACTTTGGGATAGAAATACAAATATATGAGTCATTTGCATATAAGTAGTTATTGAAGCTCTTCATTCACTGATTATTCAAACACCACACATTATTTATTTATTTTTAAAGATTTATTTATTTGAGAGAGAGAGAGAGAGTGAGTGCAGGGAGGGACAGAGGGAGAGGGATAGATGCAGACTCCTGACTGAGCACAGACCCGGGGCTTGATCCCATCCTGAGATCATGACCTGAGCCAAAATCAAGAGTTGGATGCTCAACCGACTGAGCTACCCAGGTGCCCCTTTCACCACACATTTATTACACCCCTACTATGTGTCAGGAACTGTTCTAGGTTCTGGAATCCAGGAGAATTTTTAAATCAGCTTGATAAGGTCCATGAAAATCCTTTGGGACTTTAGTTGGGATTTCATGATTTATACATAATTGACATCTATGTAATATTCAGGCAGCTCAACCTGAAAAATTATATATATATACTTAGAATTTGTTTCTTTAATACTTTTATAATTTGTTTCATTATGTGCCTTGCATGTTTCTTTTGTTGAATTTACCCCTAGATTTTCTTTAAAGATTTTATTTATTTATTTGAGAAAGAGAGAGAGAGCACAAATGGAGTTGGGGGAGGGGCAGAGGGGGAGGGAGAAGAAGACTCCCCGCTGAGCAGGGATCCCTACCCTGGCTAGAACCCAGGACCAGGACCGGGGGATCATGACCTGAGCAGAAGGCAGATGTTTAACCGACTGAGCCACCTAGGTGCCCCTATTCCTAGATATTTTGTAAGTTTTTTTGTTGCTGTGAACAGAATCTTTATGTCACATTTCTCAATTGATTATGACTGACCTATAGAAAGGGCATTGGTTTTTGTATGTTGAACATTCATTCAATTTCCTTACTAAACTCCCTTACTAGTTCTAATAAGTCAGTTATTAGAGTTAATAAGTCAGAATCCCTTGGCCTTTGGAGCTAAACAGTTATATTATCAGCAAATAAAAACAGTTTTGTTATGGGGTGCCTGGGTGATAGACACTGGGGAGGGTATGTGCTCTGGTAAGCGCTGTGAATTGTGCAAGACTGTTGAATCTCAGATCTGTACCTCTGAAACAAATAATGCAATATATGTTAAGAAAAAAAAAAAAGAAGAAGAAGAAGGTAGCGGGAGGGGAAGAATGAAGCGGGGGATATTGGAGGGGTAGACGAACCATGAGAGACGATGGACTCTGAAAAACAAACAAGGTTCTAGAGGGGAGGGGGGTGGGAGGATGGGTTAGCCTGGTGGTGGGTATTGAGGAGGGCACATTCTGCATGGAGCACTGGGTGTTGTGCACAAACAATGAATCATGGAACACTTCATCTAAAACTAATGATGTAATGTATGGGGATTAACATAAGAATAAAAAAAAAAAAACAGTTTTGTTCCTTCTTTCCTTTTCTGACCTCACTGCATTGGCTAGGACTAAGAGTACAATTTGAATAGTCAGAGGGATAGTTAGAACTTCTTTTAGTTTCTTTTGTTTTACAGATTTGTACCCTTTCCTAGTCAATATGAAACATACCCTTCAAGGGGTGCGGGGGGGGGGCTCAGTTGGTAAGCATCTGCCCTTGGCTCAGGTCATGATCCCAGGGTCCTGGGATTGAGCCCCATAATTGGGCTCCCTGCTCTGCGGGAAGCCTGCTTCTCCCTCTCCCACTCCCCCAGCTTGTGTTCCCTCTCTCTGTGTCTCTCTGTCAAATAAATAAATAAATAATCTAAAAAAAGAAAGAAACATACCTTTGACATATAGAACCAAGAAATATATGTCCTATGGTAATGTCCCCAGATGCTTGAATTTATATTGAAAATGAGTCATATATAAAATGATTTAATGTGTAGGCTCTACTGTCATTATTATAAAATTTCAAAACATGAAGTTTTACTGTTTAAATGGATTTTCCCAAAAACTACTGATATAACATGGACCTGGGAATTCCAAATAAGAAAGATCTTTTTGGTTTTCTTGTTTGAGATCTACATCCTAAAATATATCAAGCAAGCTTTAGAAAACAGCAGGGATAACCAAGCCAAATTGGAACGTATGTCTGAAAAGCACTAGTCTTGCACAGTTAATGATGACCCTGGAACATGTGCTGTGAATAGCATTTTGCTTCCTGTTAATAATAGCTTGCCTTCTAAATAGAATAATGTAAAGTGTAATGAGTACTACTCTTAAGATAAATATTGCTCTTATTTTCAGTGAAGTGGAAACTACAGACTTTGTCTTTTTTTATATATATATTTCCAATTGCTACAAAAATAAATTTACCTAAAAGTATGTCAAACAGCCATTGTACGGCTCTGAATTCAGGATACAGTCAACTAGGCTGATCGATGAAGAGCATAGCTATCATTATTAATCTGCAAAACATTTGATGGACCTAGGACTGTCAAGACCTGCCTGCCAAATTGCATAATGTTTAGGGACATTTAATGTCAAAATGAATCTAACTATGATGATTTTGACATGCCACTCTAAAGACAAGAACAAATTATTTACTTCTAGAAAAATATACTTTTTTTTTTAAAGATTTTATTTATTTATTTGAGACAGAGAGAATGAAAGAGAGAGAGAGCACATGAGAGGGGGGGAGGGTCAGAGGCAGAAGCAGGCTCCCTGCCAGGCAGGGAGCCTGATGCGGGACTCGATCCAGGGACTCCAGGATCATGACCTGAGCCGAGGGCAGTCGCTTAACCAACTGAGCCACCCAGGCACCCTATTTTTTTTTTTTTTAAGTGTGCTCCATGCCCAGCACAGAGCCCAACACGGGACCTGAACTCACAACCCCAAGACCAAGACCTGAGCCAAGATTGATTGAGAGTAAGAAGCTTAGCTGACTGAGCCACCCAGGCATCTCCAGAAAAATACACTTTGTAAAGAGGAAAACATTTAGACCAAATGGTCACTTACCAATATTTTCAGTTAAAATGTATACTGACTTTCGGGCACCTGGGTGGCTCAGTTGGTTGAGCAACTGCCTTCAGCTCAGGTCATGATCCTGGAGTCCCAGGATCGAGTCCTGCATCAGGCTCCCTGCTCAGCAGGGAGTCTGCTTCTCCCTCTGACTCTCCCCCCTCTCATGTGCTCTCTCTCTCTCTCCTCTCATCCTCTCTCTCAAATAAATAAATAAAATCTTTAAAAAAAATGTATACTGACTTTCAAATTATGAAATGACTGAGACTACTCTCTGACTTCCACTAAACCACAGAGCAAGCAGCTTTCATTTTGTTGAATTATACATACTCTCCTGTTATCAAGAATTTAGAAGTCCTATGCAACACTGCACACTGCCATATCACTTCATACATTTTATTTTTAAAAGATTTTATTTATTTATTTGACAGAGAGAAAGTACAAGCAGGGGGAGGAGCAGAGGGAGAGGGAGAAGCAGGCTCTCTGTTGAACAGGAAGTCCAATGCGGGGCTCAATCTCAGGACCCTGGGATCATGACCTGAGTAGAAAGCAGATGCTTAACCGACTGAGCCACCCAGGTGCCCTGCACTTCATACATTTTAAACATATATAAAAGATTGGAAATTTAAATGATACTTCAATTAAATCATTCTGTAATATTTTCTTCCTAATTGCAAAGGAAAAAATTACATAAGAAATATTAATTATGATTTTCTCTGGGTAATGGAATTATGGATGGCCCTATCAACTTTTCTGCTTTTCTAAAATCATTTACGTGAGTGTATATTACTTTCATAATAATAATAAACTATTATTTTTTAGAAGTTGATCCACATCGGGCTCCTTGCTCAGTGGGGAGCTTGCTTCTCCCTCTGCCTGTCACTGCCTGTCACTCCCCCTGCTTGTGCTCTCTCTCTCTCTCTGACAAATAAATCAATAAAATCTTAAAAAAAAAAAAAAGAAGTTGATTCAGGGCAATAGGAAATATGTTTGCTAGAGTAAAGCTTCCCAAATCTAGGAGTTTTGCATAAGTTGCTGAGTTAGAAACAATCTTGTGCTGGGGGTGCCTGGGTGGTTCAGTCTGTTAAGCGTCCAACTCTTGATTTCGGTTCAGGTCATGTTCTCTGGGTCGTGGAATCAAGCCCTGCATCGAGCTCCATGCTGGGAGTGGAGCCTGCTTGGGATTCTCTCTCCCTCTGCCCCTCCCGCCCTCCACACTGGCTCTCTCTCTCTCTCAAAAAACAAAAACAAAAACAAAAAACCACACAGCCTTTCTGTGTTGGATAAACATAAATTAAAAAAAAGAAGAAATCTTGTGCTCAAATCTTGAAGTGAGTCAAATCTTGAACTCTTCAGGTCTCTGTCTCCTCTTCCCCCAACCCCCCATAGGGTGAAACTTGACCACTCAGAAACAGAAACAGGAGACAGGAGGGAATGGGCAGACTAACTCTGCTGGTAGAATTGTTTTTTAAGATTTTATTTATTTATTTATTTGAGAGAGCGAGGATGCACACACACATGGGGGCGGGGGCTGGAGCCTGACATGACATGGGGCTTGATCCCAGGACCCTGAGATCATGACCTGAGCCGAAAGCAGATGCTTAACTAACTGAGCCACCCATGTTCCCCTCTCCTGGTAGAATTTTTATCAAGTATTTCCAAAGTGGTTGCAACACTTTATGCTGTGAAAAGTAATAGAGGGAAACGACTAAAGTGGGATCAGGGTGCTAGAAGGGGAGGCTGGTAGGGGGAGCCTTATCACTCAATGTCAACTACAGGAATTGTCAATTACAGCCCTCTAACAGAAGAATCTCCATAGGAAAGAGTCATCAGTTACAGGTCCCAACAGGGAAAGATGTACATTGCCTCTCCTACAAGAAATGGACCACCCCTGCAACTCAGCCAATGACAACGTCATCAACCTGAACTCCTCTGGCTTCTCTCCAATGGGTATTTATTCAAAACAACCCCTCCCGACTTCCTCTTTCTTCATAAAATAACATTCCTCTGTTTTGTTTGCTGGACTTGCCTATGGTTTCGTTGAAGCTTGCTTATGTGGATTGCAATTCTCTGTGACTCTCAAATAAACCCATCTTCTCCTGGTAAAATAACTGGTAGTTTTATTTTTAGGGTTAACAGTGCCTTGACCAGCAGGAAATGCCCACTCCTGTCTCCCACCTCTTCACCTGCATTTGGACTGGTTGGTTGCTGCGATGTTCAAATCACGCTGCCTCCCTGGGTTTATTTATCAATCTCTCTCTCTCTCTCTCTCTCTCTCTCTCTCTCTCTCTCTCTCTCTCTCCCCCCCACTGCCTGTGCATCTGCACACACATACACACTCCTACCCCTATATCATGGAGAGTAAGCCCATTATGTGAATGCTGAAGCCCAGACCCACTGCATTCATTTCCTTCATGCAGAAATCATTATACCTACTGTGTGCTAGACAGATGAACAAAGTATAGAGGAAAAAGGGACAAAGATAGTGCCATCCCTCAAAAGGCACCCATCAGGGTAGGGCCAGGCACTTAAACATCTGGTACAGTCCCCTGTGATAAAAGTGTTGGTGAAGGTGTGGGGTATGTGTGACAGCTGTCAGGAGAAAGGAAACGAGACTGTATTTTGTCTGAGAAAAGGAAGCAGTCAAGGCAGGGTCACCCAGGAAATGCCATTTGGGCTGAGCCTTGGAGATGATTGCTATGCCAACTTCAGACAAAACATATAGAAGAAGGGGCTTCTCATGCTACATCCATCACACTGGGTATGTATTTCTAAGAACTCTGGAGTTCTAAACTAACACAATAGCTTCACAGAGTTCGGGGGCGAGGGGTGGAAAAAGGAAGAAAATGGAACAATATATGGAAAAATGGTAGCAGAAATAAAGATAAATAGGGAAAAGCTCTCAGAAAGAGAAAGAAGCATTTATTTTTATTACTTTCTCTGGTAATAAAATCCAAAGACATAATCCAGAGTTGCAACTCTCTTTATGTCTCTCTAAACTGCCCCAAAGTAGTAGGTAGAAGAATTAAGTAGCCATCCTGTCCACCAACCTGGTAGAGCATATAGCAGTGGCTCTCAAACTTTGGCTGGCCTAAGAATCACCTGGAGAACTTGGTACAGGTTCTCTGGGCCCCACCCCCAGTGATTCTGAAACAGAAGGTCTGAGATTCTGCCTTTCTCCTGCTGGCCTGCAAGCCACACAATGGAGAATAAGGGTACAAAGAAACAACTGGAAAAATATGGAAGTCAAGCCTGGAGACTAACATCTTCTAATATGAGGGATATTTTCTAAAAGCTTAAGAATGGTGCTGTTGTTAAGAGCATGGATTTTATGTTAAACAAATTGAATGCAATCCCATTTCTCCCAGTTTTGAAAGTAAGAGACACTGGACAAATGACTTAACTCTCTGTGCCTCAGTCTCCTTGCCTGTAAAATGGGAATAATCATAGCTACCTCATGAAGGGCTGGGAGAATTGAGCGAAATAATGCTTGTAATGTGCTTAGCACAATGTATAACAGATAGTAAGCACTTAATAAGTATTTGCTGATAGAGCCACTGACTAATGGGACAGCAGTAAAATCCCATTTTATAGTGTACTTCTGGTGGGACATAGAATTTAATAGAAATATTGGTTTCTTACTTCTACAAAGAAACTACATTTGAATAACAGAAAATATGAATCCACACAGAATTATAATACCAAAGTCAACCTGTTAAACTGTGGTGTTACAGCCTGTTTCTTCAACAAATAATGGCAGAGGAAAAAGATAAAGGGGATGGGGAGCCTACTGATTAAGACACTTAAGAGATACAGTAATCAAATGCAGTATACGAGCCCTGACTGGATCCTGAATCAAAAACAACTAACTGGGGCACCTGGGTGGCTCAGGTGGTTAAGCGTCTGCCTTCGGCTCAGGTCGTGATCTCAGGGTCCTGGGATCGAGTCCCGCATAGGGTTCCCTGCTCAGTGCAGAGCCTGCTTCTCCCTCTCCCTCTGCCACTCCCTCTGCTTGTGCTCTTCTGTCTGTCTGTCAAATAAATAAATAAAATCTAAAAAAAAAAAACAACTAACTGGAAAAAAATAATCACAAACAATAAGAAAAATTACAGTACTGACTCACTATTTGATGATATTAAAGAATTTTTGTCAATTTATTTTAGATATGATAATGATATCACGGTCTTTAAGTCTTTAAAAGATGTGTGTGTATGTCTCTACTGAAGCCTTTACAGTTAAAATATGATGTCTGGGATTTGCTTTAAAATCATCTAGTGAGGGGAAAGAGGCAGCAGGTGGAGTATGAATGAAACAATACGGACCTTATGCTAATAAATGCTGAAACTGTTTGATGAGTACATGAGATCCATTATACTATAACCTCTCTTTCTGTATATGTTTGAAAAGTAAAATACTTGTCTATCACAATAGAGCAGTGACAGTTTATATAAGCCCAAACAATTCAGTATTAGAAATGGTTTTTTTCTCTCAAATTATTGAATGTCATGTTAATCCTCTCACATTTCTGATATCTTTGACATGACAATATTTATACAGCCTACATTTAAATTTCTGCCGCCAACTGCTCTTATAATTTATGAAGTTGAAAAGAACATTTCTGGTCACCTTGGACCAATGCAGTTAGAAATAAATATTGAAAAGTGGAGTCATGATTGAGAAATCTTCAAAAGGTCTTAAAACAATTAGGCTCCCAAGTGAAGAGAATTTAACTTGATTTTGCACCTATTGATTGGAGAATCAAAATATGAAAAGGGACTTGAGAAAAGGCTCACTCTGAGAACATTTGCACTCTGAAATGTCATCAACAATCATGATTCATTTTACTGAAAGATTGGCCTCAGCCTTACTTTAGATGGCTGCTTCCACTTGAGCATGTAAAATAAATAACCCAAATTTGATTAACTCGACCAGTTTTAAGAACACACCCATTAGATAGAATAACCGTAGTTACATTCTGAGCCACAATCTTCTAAAAGATTGGACAGTATTTTTGTTTTGTTGTATACTTTATTGAACTATAACATACACTGAAAAAAGTGCACATCAATATACAATTGGTGAATACTCACAAGTTGGACAAAGACATGTAACCAGCACCCAGATCAAAAAACAGGATATTTCTCTGTTGTGTCCCCCTCCAGTCACTACCTCCTCCCAAAAGAAACAAACCACTCTTCTGACTGCTAACACATGGATTCATTTTGCCTGTTTTTTTGTGTGCTTTATATAAATGAAATCATACAGTCAGTAAGGACTCTCTGTGTCTAGCTTCTTTCACTCGTCATTATGTTTGGGAGATTCGTCCATGTTTTGTGAATTTGTAGTAAATATTTCATTCTTGTTGCAATTTTTGAATTGTATTGTCTAAATAAACCACAACTTATATACCCATTCTTCTGTTGAGGGGCATTTGAGTTGTATCCAGTATTTGGCTATTATGAAGAGTGTTACTGAGAACATTCTTGTACACATCATTTGGTGAACATATGTACATATTTTCGTTGGATATATAACTTGGAATGAAACTGATGGAGCATTATGCTTATAGTCAGCATTAGCAGATAAAACCAGGGTGGCTCACAACTAACAGTGTGAGAGTTCTAGTTGCTCTGCATCCTATCCAACATTTGATATTTTCTGTCTTTTTAATTTTAGCCTTGCTGGTGTATTTTAATTTGTGTGTAGTTTTAATTTGCATTTCACTCATGGCTAATGAAGCCAAGCACCTTTTCAAATGTTTATTGGCCATTTACCTTTAGTAAGGTGTCTGTTCAGGTCTGTTGCCTATTTCTAACAGATTACCATCTTTTTTCTTGTTGATTCCTAGGAGTTCTTTATATATTCTAGATAAAGGTCTTTTGTTTGGGGTGCCTGGTTGGCTCAGTCAGTTAAGCATCTGCTCTTGGCTCAGGTCATAATCTTGGGGTCCTGGGATCAAGTCTCACGTCAGGCTCCTTGCTCTCTTCCCTCTTCCTGGGGAGTCTGCTCTTCTCCTTCTCCCTCTGCCCCTCCCCCCCCACCAGCTTGTGCTCTTTCTGTCTCTCTCTAATAAGTAAATAAATAAATCTTAAAATAAAAAAAAGTCTTGTTGGATATATATATTACAAATGTACTTTCTGCAAGTTATGTTTTAACTCTCTTCGTGGTGCTTTTTGATGAATAGAAGTTTGTAATTTTAATATAATCCAGTTCAATTTTTTCCATTATATGACTGTTTTATACTGTTTTTTTTTAAAGTTTTATTTATTTATTTAAGAGAGAGAGTGTGAGCAAGAGACAGAGAGACAGCACAAGTGGGGGGAGGGGCAGAATGAGAGGGAGAAGCAGACTCCTGCCAAGCAAGGAGCCCAGTTTGGAGGTGGATCCCAGCACCCTGGGATCATGATCTGAGCTGAAGGCAGACACTTAACCTACTCAGCCACCCAGGTGCTGACTCAGCCACCCGGGTGCCCCTGTTTTGTACTGTTTTAAAAGAAACCTTTGTCAATCCAAAGTTATTGTTTTTTTAATGTTTTTTTAAAGCTTAACTGTTTGACCTTTTATTTTTATTTTTTTAAAGATTATTTATTTTACAGAGAAAAAGAAAGAGAGAGATCACAAGCAAGGGAAGTGGCAGGCAGGGGGAGAGGGAAAAGCAGGCTCCCCATCGAGCATAGAGCCCAGTGCAGGGCTCAATCCCAGACCCTGGGATCTTGACCAGAGCTGAAGAAAGACGCTTAACTGACTGAGTCACCCAGGCAACCCTGTTTTACCTTTTATAATAAGATCTACAATCCATTTGGAATTGATTTTTGTGTAACATGTTTAGGGGTCAAATTACACATATGCACATGCATGCATATATATATATATATCTCCAAATATCTTGTTACCTCGTGGCCCAATCAAGTTGACACATATTGCATGAGGCCCGGTGGAAATTCCTGTTTGGTGAATACATGATGTGCTAGGAGGGTAACATGCCTGGATTCCATGAGGAGAGAGCATAGAGGCTCTGCCTTATCTCCTAACTTTGCTGTGTGCCTCTCTTTATTGGTCAGATCTGTATTCTTTATAATAAAACTATAATTGTAAGTATAGACTTTCCTGAGTTCTGAAGATTCTAGCAAATCATAAAACCTGAGGGGGTCATGGGACTCCAGAATTTGTAACCAGCTGTTTAGAAGTACAGATGTTCTGGGGACCCCATTTGTGGTTAGCATCTGATTTAGAGGCATTCTGTAGGGTCTGTATTAATTCTCAGTAGTTATATCAGAATTGAATTTCAGGACAGTTTGTGTCACAGAATTGGTGTCAGTCACACCTTGTGACATTGGTTCTTCTTCAGTTACCAAATTGCTTTTCATATTCATATTATTCTCACTTGGCTTACAGGAGAATTTTACCTATGTGGTGCCCACTCTTCACACTGTAGAAGCTTACAGGTATCACAAAATGCTCACAGAGCTCTCTATTTTGATCTCCAGAGCTCTCTCCTTTCTATTTTCTCCTTGATGCCCAAACACCCAGTGAACATTTGTAATTTCCACTCTGGAGGATTTCCTATCATGTCTTAAGTTTTAAGGATCATGAAGGCTTGGACAGAGCTTCTTTCTGACAGGTAAGAGTGTTCCACTCTGATGGTACAGCACCATCTCCAACAACCCCAGCCCTTAGATATTTTCTCTTTTTTACCTATTTTTCTACCTAGTTTTTTCTCTTTAGTTGATTTTATTCAGTATCATGGCTTTAAATGCCATCTATATATTTCAAACTTGACATTTTCTCTGAACTCTAGATTCTTCCATTCAATTGCCCAGTCATTATCTCCACTTGCACATTTAATACTCCTCTCAAACTTCACACACACAAAACTAAGTTCATAATGTTTTCCCCAAATCCTGCACTTCCCACAGTCTTCCCAATCTCAGTTAGTGGCAGCTTCATCTTTCTAGTTGCTCAGGTGTGATTCTTGACTCTCTTTCATACCCCATGTCTGATCCATCAACAAATTCTAATGGCTCTATTAATAAATATATTCCAAATTCAACTATTTCTCTCTATCCTCACTGCCACCAGTAGGTTCTACCCATCATTCTTTCTTCCTGTTTGGTTTTTTTTTTTTTTTTTTTTTTTTTAGAGAGAGAGCGCAAGAGCGGCAGAGGAAGAGGGAGAAGCAGACTCCCCACCAAGCAGGGATCCCGAGGTGGGGCTCCATCCCAGGACCCCGGGATCATGACCTCAACTGAAGGCAGACACTTAACCGACTGAGCCACCCAGGTGCCCCTACCCATCATTATTTCTTGATTAAATCATTGCACTATCCTTCTAATTGGTCTCCTTGCACAGATGCCCCATGCCCCACTTCCATGGTCTATTCTCAACACAGAGGGCAAAGAGATTATACTAAAAATAAGTTAAGAAAAAATATATAATTTAGATCACGTCACTTCTCAGCCTGAATTGTCCAATGATACCCCATCCCATTCGAAATAAAAGCCGACATTCTTAATAAAATCTACAGGCCCTATAAGACCTGGCTTCACTTCCTTTCTGACTTCATTTCCCAACTTCACTTGTTATTTACTCTATTACAGCCAAGATGGTCTCTTTCTATTCCTCTCATGTACCAGGCATACTCCTACCTCAGGGCTATTTACTAACTATTCTCTTTGCCTGGAATGCTACATCCCCAAATACATGGCTCATTCCTCACTTAATTCAAGTCACTTCTCAAAATTCTGCTTTTGAGTAAGATTTTCACTGGCTACCTTATTTAAAACTTCAACCCTCCTCATCCCCAGATATTCATATTCCCTCTGCTGCTTGATTTTTCTTCTTAGCTTATATAACTATCTAATGTACTATGTATTTTACTTATCCAAGATCCAATTAGGAGCCCAATTAAATACCTTAAGCAATTAGGAGTTTGGGAAAGAGGAAGATTCATAATAGCCAGGAAAGACTTCATAGCACAGGATGACTTGAATTGACTTGTGAAAAAGTAGATGGGATTTGAGTAGTCAGTGAGGAGAAAGGAGAGCATTCTATGTGGGCCGGAGAGGCGGTGGGGGGAGACATGAGCTATTTTTCAGATATTTGAGATGCAAAAGTCTGATCTCTTAAGTAAGTAGGGCATTGTAGTACTTTTTTGGGCATCTCCTTAAACACAAGCACTTTTTCATCTCTGTTTTCTCAAAGTTTATCCCAGTAGCTGGCATTGAATAGAAATTCAGTAAATATTGGGTGGATTATTGGATGAATAAATGGATGAATGAATGGATGAATGGATGGATCAAAGGATGGATGAGTGGGTCAATGATACAAACTCATGAATACAGCTACTTTCTGTTTAAACTACACTGGATTCTGATGTATTATAATCATAAAGATAATTCTTCACCCAGGGGATCAGAAGACTGAGTTAGTTTTGACCCACACAGGAAAGAACCTTTTTAAAAAGACTATAATTTTTTTATTGTTGTAAAACACGCATTACGTTAAATTTACCATCTTAACCAATTTCTTTTACAGATTTATTTATTTATTTGAGAGAGCGAGCACGAGCGGGAGGCGTAGAGGGAGAGAGGATCTCAAGTCAACTCTGCACTAAGCCACTCAGTGCAGAGCCTGATGGGGGTGGGGTGGCGGGGGGGCTCGATCTCACAATCCTAGATCACTGCCAAAAGACAGATGCTTAACTGACCAACTGCACCGCCCAGGCACCCCACCATCTTAACCATTTTTAAGTGTACAGTTTAGTAGCATTAAGATTTTCACATTACTGTGCAATAGGTCTCTGGAACTTTTTCATCTTGTAATACTGAAATGCTATAGCCATTAAATACTGATTACCCATCTCCCTCCCCTCAACTCTTGGTAACCCCCTTTCTACTTTCTGTTTCTATGATTTTGACTATTTTAGATACTTTGTATGAGTGGAATATTTGTCCTAAAAAGACTACAAGAAATTTTAACTTCCCTTTATGCTACTTTGACAGTAGTCACTGGAAAACATTCTACCTTGGAAGATAAAGTTCCCTGTTGTGCAACTCAAAACTAGATTGAGAAACAAAAGATGATGATTAATTTCTTGGTTTGATCTTTATGTGTATTCAGTAGAGAAAGTGATAATCATTCTCATTATATAAATGAGGCAAGTCAAAATATTATATTTTATCA
Organism: Mirounga angustirostris; assembly: GCF_029215605.1. Classification (NCBI taxonomy): domain Eukaryota; kingdom Metazoa; phylum Chordata; class Mammalia; order Carnivora; family Phocidae; genus Mirounga; species Mirounga angustirostris. The sequence continues at coordinate 102,851,461 of NW_026991718.1, forward strand.
ATTCTGAGTCACTCATTTCTAACCCCCCACATTTTAATATCTCTGAAATAAATATATGTCTTATAATCAACAGCATTTTTGCATTATGTCAGTTTAATTGGCAGCATTTCTTTTTTCCTGGTGGCTTTTTTTTCCCTTTTAATACGGGGCTTGAACTCATGACCCTGTGATCAAGACCTGAGCTGGAGATTAAGAGTTAGACGCTCAACCGACTGAGCCACCCAGGCACCCCTCCTGGTGACATTTTTAATTGATAAATTTATAAGCATTGGTGCCTTCAAGCCATGAAATAAGATAAATGATTAACTCAAAATCTCACACCCAGTTCATGACCATGGGGTCCAACTGACCATTCCTCAGTTCCCATGAGCTGGGAACTGCACTAAGGCTTCCTCAGTTTTAAAGTAATGTTTTAATGGCTAGGAAATATTTCCATTAAAAAAAATGGATCCCTTCCCAAATTGCTTTTATGCCAGGCCTTATGAATTTAAGGGAACTTGTATTTACCTCTAGATGCCTCCCATTTGATGTTAAAAGGTAAGGAATTATGAATTTCAGAGACACTGTCTTATGACAAGTTTCTTGCAGCTGGGACCTCACCTCATTTGCCAGATATAGCAGAGAGAATATAGGAATGTCTCACCTACTACATGGCACATCCTTATGCTAAAGAGTAACTTACTGGTTATCTGAAACTCAAATTTGACTGGGCATCCTATATTTAAACTGGCAACCCTAACCTCACCTAATCCTTGGAAGAAGGGCTATCCATGGATTAGTTTTGACTTTTTGCAAGATTCTCAGTGAGAGGGCTGGGCAGGGAGGTGTGAGATGCTCCAGTTAACCAAGAGTTGAGGCCCTCTGGACAGTGCCTGACCCAGGATCTTGGGAGTTCCCTTGATTTAGCTCTTAAGATTTATGTTGGAAGAGTACCAAATACTCATTTTTGGCTCAATGCCAAATGACCTAGTGTTAAAATAAATGTTGAGCTGAAGACAAATATCACCCACTGAGAATGAACTTCTAGGGCAGGGCTCAACCCCAAGACCCTGAAATCATGACCTGAGCCAAAGGCAAACGCTTAACCAATTGAGCAACCCAGACACCCCTGAATATGCATCTTAGCAAGATGCCTAAGTAATTTGTGTGTACATTGAAGTCTTACCTCTTAGAAGTATCCTAGAAGTTACCAAAACTGAATGTTGCATTTCATTATCACTGTCCAATCGGCTGACAGTGATGAAGAACCAGGGACTCGGAGTGGTCCCTGTACCTCAGAATGTCAACTGGATCTGATTCAGGATTTCTCTCATCAGTGAAATATGGGGCTTATTTCAACCAATGGTGAGCAGATGTCAATCTCATTCCATTCCATCCAGAGTGGGTTCCTTTTCACTCCTTAATTAGCATAACTACCCCCCAAAACTTCTTCTCTCCTGTCTAGCCCCTACCCTTGGTTTTGTTTCCCAGCAAAAACTGATATAACAACTCCTATGAATGCTTCAACAAAATCATTATAAAGACTTACCCAAAAATATCTGGGGAGATGATATATAAAAGTCTTCCAATTTGTTTAGAGGCTTCTTCTAAAGACTGATTCCCAGCCCTGGCTGCATATTCAAATTACCTGGTAGCTTTAAAAATTCTGATATCCAACGATCACTCCAGACAATTTAAATCTGAATCTCTGAGGGTGGGATGCAGGCATTAATCTTTTTCTAAAAGCTGTCCAGAGGATGATTCCAATATGCAGCCAAGATCTAAAGAGAGAACCAATGATCTAAATCCTGGCTTAATGACCCCACCTCCTCTATACAACTTGGCCTATGCAGCCATACTCGACACTCCTGGTCTTGGAAATTCGAGCAAATGAGACACAGAAGCCTTCTTAGTTTGGGAAGTCTCATAATCTATGTCACATTGAGGAGCCTTCTAAGCAAGAGGCAAATGGATTCTACCAAAACCATCACTCTAAAAACGCTATCAATTGTGAACTCTATACCAAATGCAGTTTAGGAATTGAGTTCTTATCACAGGCTTCAGACACAACAAAACTGGCACATCAACAGTTTGCCCTAATACTCATATTTCATTTTCTCTTCTTCCTAATCTGGTGACTCCCCCCAAATGTGTTGCAGTACATTCCCCATCTACCCCCTTATTTTATCAGTGGGAAAAAGATGTGATATGTGAGAGTGAGAGTCCTATAGGCAGTTTGGGATTGACTTTTAAGTTGAAACTCCAGGTTAAATATTGGTTTTGATTTCTCTCCACCTAACATAGTCTTATGGGAGAAAATATCCATTTTTTAACTCTTCTGGCCATAAGACTGTTATTTAAATTTACCCAAATCCCTCTAGCAGCTGAATGGTTCATTTCTACTCTTGAAGAGGAATTCTTGATTACAGCTCCACAATCCCAGATGTGCTTTTGAATCTGAAATTCGTGGAGTGTAGAAAGGTAATGCAGTGCATATATGGCAAATCATATCACATCTCCAGGGAGTTCTAAAGCAGCATGGTGTAGCAAACACATTTAAATCTCTGCAAATGAAACACGAAAATTCCCAGTAAGCGAGATGAATACATATTATAAACAGTCTCATATGAGTTCTGGTTTTGTCATTAAATTTAAAGAAATTTTACTTTTCAGAGCTTTTTCTATTTGGGCATTATGGATAAGAGATCACAGAGTGCAAGTGGTTGCAAAAAAATAAGAAAGAGTGAACTTCATATGGGAAAAGCTGAAGGGGAAACAAATGAACAATGGCAGTGGTGTCTACTGGAAAATCTCATTTAAGATTTCTTCCTGTAAACAACCCAGATTTGGAATGAAAATTGTCTGTGGCCAGGCTCAGAGTCCCAACCAGGAGACATTGCAATAAAAAAGGTACTGAGGTGGACTGGGCGATGGGTTTCGGGGAGAGATAGAACAAGAGAAATAATAACAAGCCTTGGGAACGCCTAGAAATGGCATCTTGTATGTGGGCTAATGATTTTCAATGATGATTCATCCCCCAAGCAGTTTGCAGCTGGCTCCCTTTTAGTTCTCCATTTTAAAATTCATCTACATCAATGCAGTTAGTGGTGGGTGGTTCAGGATGTCTTGGCCCACCCTCAGACAGATCCATTGTTCTTGCAGCTTTTTAGAAATCTCATGGCTTCTCTTCACATCTTCTGATTTTGTATCCAAAATGCTCAGGCCTTCTCTGCTCCTTGACTGTTAACTCTTGGCAGGGACAAGGAAAGGATCCCTAGGGTCTCCTTTGATTATTGAATTGGCTTTTGCTCAAGGAGCCTCAAAGGTTAGTGCAAAGAAGATGGAAAGTAGGAGGCTGTAGCCCTCCTTTCAGAAACCATATGCTGCTTTTCTTTCTCAGCATATTCCTGAAAATTTCTTTTTGACATCATCTGTTAAAGAATGGATCTAAGCTGAGATGTGTCAGATCAAAGATAGGTTAAAAATTCAGAAGCAAATCATTTTTCCTCTCAAACACTTCACTGAATATAATAACCAAGGACTTAAGAAATAGAAAGTCACTTTTAAGATAGTCTCAGGTTTTTTTGTAATGTAAATTTTGTCAATGTATAGTGTACATACAGAAAAGTGCACAAATCATAAGTGAACAGATAGGTAAATGAACTTATCACAAAGTTTATGCACTTTGCAGTCAGTGCCCTGACTAAGAAATAGACCATGGACCAGCACTACAGAGGTCCTTCCTATGGCCCCCAGCCCAAGGATGACCACCAAACTTCTAAGACCATAGAGTAATATTTTTGTGTTTGTTAATTTAAATATTCTGGTTTTTGTTTCTTTTGTTTCTTTTTTTTTTAAGATTTTATTTATTTATTTGACAGAAAGACAGAGAGAGAGCACAAGCAGGGGGAGCGGCAGGCAGAGGGAGAGGGAGAAGCAGGCTCCCCACTGAGCAGGGAGCCCAATGCGGGGCTCAATCCCAGGACCCTGGGATCATGACCTGAGATGAAGGCAGCCACTTAACCGACTGAGCCACCCAGGTGCCCATTTTTTGTTTCTTTTTCACCACATTATATCTTGAGATTATCCACATTGTTGTGATAGCTGTAGTTCCTCGCTTTGCACTGCTGTGTAGGGCTCTATTGTAGGATATGCCACTTAACCATTCTACCATAATGGTCCTCTGGTTTGTGGCTGCTCTGGGCTGTTATGACTAGCGCCACTTTAAGCATTCTTGTACGTGTCCTGGGTGAACATATATATGCTTTCCTGTTGAATACCTAGAAGGGGGATTCCATAGTTGGGTCATATGACATATACATGTTCACCTCTAGTCCATGCTGCCAATAAGTTTTCCAAAGTGATTGTACTAATTTTCACTCCCAACAGCAGTACATGAGAGTTGTGTGGGGCTTTTTAAAAACAGATATCCGGGTGCCTGGGTGGGTCAGTGGGTTGGGCACCCAGCTCTTGGTTTCAGCTGGGGTCATGATCTCAGGGTTGTGAGGTTGAGCCCCTCTGCACTCAGCGGGGAGTCTGCTTCTGTCCCTCCCCCACTTCCTCTGCCCCTCCCCCTGCTCAAGTGCCACATGCGCTCTCTCAAATAAATAAATCTTTTTAAAAAAAATCAGATATTCAAGCTTAGTAGTATCTTTCAGTTTAGATATTTGAAGTTGTCCCTTGGTTTTATATCTATAAGGATCCTCACAGTTAATCTACAAACCTGTCCTTACCTTTTAAAATAATTTCAGGTTTTAAAGTAAGCTCCAGGTTTAAAAAAAAAAAAATGCCTGGCTCACTGCTTTATGAGCTTCATGGCATGCCATGGCCTTTCCTATCCTCCCCCATGGATCTTCTTCAACAGAGCTTGGTGTTCTGATTTGACCATTTCTGAGCTTGCAGAGAACAATTTAAGAGACTTACAATTTAGGTGTAAGGTTCAGGTTTAAAACTTAATTCATGAGTCATTGGAGAGTTTGCAGAGAAAGTGTTCTCAATTCTAGTAAAATCTAATACTGACCCTAACTTCAGACAACAAAGTTACCAGGGAGATTTTCACATGTGGTTTCTCTATCTCATTACTTTGGAGTCACATTTATGGACCTTCATAAAGCCAAGAATATATAGAGTCTATTCTTACCTTACAGAAGGTTTCCTCTAATAATGGCCTTATTTTATGCACAGGTAAATAAGCTAATAAAAATAACATCTATTTATTAACTGCTGACTATGTGTCAAGCAATGTAATCTAGGCTTTAGACTCTCTATTCAAAGAGTAATCCAGGATCAGCAGCATGGACATCTGGGAGTTTGCTAGAAATGTACAGTATTCAGATCCTCTGCCCATTTTTAAATGGATTGTTTTTTTGCTATTAAGTTACATGAATTCTTTGCATATTTTGGGTATCAATCTTTATCAGATACATGATTTGCAAATATTTTCTCCCATTCTATAGGTTGTCTTTTTATTTTGTTGGTGGTTTCCTTTGCTGTGTAGCTTTTTAGTTTGATGTAGTCCTACTTATATATTTTGTTTTTATTGCCTTTGTTTTTGGTTTCAAATAATAATAAAAAAAATCATAGCCAAGACTGATGTCAAGGAGCTTACTGCCAATGTTTTTTTCTAGGAGTTTCATGGTTTTTCAAGTCTTACATTCAAGTCCTTAATTCATTTTCAGTTAATTTTTGTGTATGGGTAAGATAGTGGTCCAGTTTTATTCTTTTGTCTGTGGCTATCCAGTTTTCTCAATACCATTTATAAAAAGACTGTCCTTTCCCCACTGTATATTCTTGGTTCCTTTGTCATAAATTAATTGACCATTTATATGTGGGTTTATTTTGATGCTCTCTATTCCATTGATCTATGTGTATGTCTATTTATATTGTGACCAACATTTAAGTTGTTTCCATATTTTGGCCAGTATTTGTGAATAATACTGCAATTAACATGGGAGTGCAGATATCTTTTTGAGATCCTTTTTCATTTCCTTTGGGTATATACCTAGAAGTAGGATTGCTAGATCATATAGTAGTTTTATTTTTGTTTTAGGAACCTCCATATTGTTTTCCATAGTGGCCACACCAATTTACATTCCCAGAAATAGCCCCATTTTAGAGATGAGGAACCAGAGGCATGAAAAGCCCTTGAAAATGCAAATTTAGAGAAAGACTGATAGTAGAGCACAGATTTATAATCATTATGCTGTGTGACCTCCAACCTATTTTATATGCATTTGATTTATGTATACATTTTTAGGACCTTACCTTGGCATAAATAAATGATAACAAGCCCACCAAGTATATAGGTTTAATAATAAATTTGGCATCTGGTCTTTTAAGTATTGACTTTTGGATAGTTTGTTGGTAAATGATTAAACAAGGAAGAATGTGACAACAGAGAACTGGTTTTGTCCTCAGGAAAGGTGGGCAGTTTGTTGTGGGAGAGTAAGCAGATGAAAAAATGAGCTGACAAAGCTGAACTTTATCTCAGGCTTGTGCTTCCATGTAACAGCAGAGTTAAGATATCCTCCCAACTTGTTTTTTCCTGAAATCCCACCACCTTTTTTGTTCTGGGAAATGCCTTACTGCAAAGAATTACCCCCCTCCCCAAAACAACTTAGACCTGGTTGTCCACTCTTTGTCAGGACTTTCATCAGATTTGTAGATGACCCTCTTGTTTACCAGTGACAGGCTAAATACAGACTTTACTTCTCCTTTTGCTTGGAACTTGCTAAAAGGCCAGATGAAGACCTTCCACTCCCTGTTCTTTGTCTCATGAATGATTAGCTGAGATTAGAACTATTTGTCCCTTTCTGAATCTAGCTAGACACAGAGATAAACATTTCCTGCTCAGCTAAGACATCACCTGATTGCAAAATATTCCAACTATAAATCATTCTGTCTATGATTGTTTACTCCTCCCTATTAAAGAGTAAGACAAATTAATAGATATTGTGTGGTGTTCTCCCTATTTCATAGCCTAAATAAAATCTATCTCCTTAGTTGTTTGGTTTTTGTCTTGGCCAGAGTTCATGGTTTCATATATTTAGTGACTAAGAGTTGGTGGTCAATTGGCAAAGATAAACCTTGCCTTATACTTCTGAGCTTAGTAATACTGAGAGGAAGAAATGACTGTTCTTTTGAAGCCCACGAGAATAACTTCTCCTCAATTTACTGTCATCTTGCTCCAGGTTTGGTAACTATAATAAGCAACCATCTTCCCAAAGGCTCTCTGGGGCTCAGGATATCACCTGGGCTCCAGCATCAGCCTATATTAAGTCTATCCATAGCAGGCTCCGTAGCCTCTAAACTTCCTGCTAAGGTGCTGAAAATGTTTGTAAAGTGTGGGAATTTCTAAAGTGGAAATCCTCTAGATAGGTAATTGTATATGAGATTGCAGAATTGATCTGATGAGCACTGGAAAGCTTTGAAAGAAGATATATAATGTAGATACTCTTCCAACATTTGCATTTCATTTAATAATACCATTTTGCTCCTTTAGAAGCTTGTTTAACCTCTGAACACAAAAGGTGTTATGGAAGAAATATGTATTTATGTATTTATTCAGTTTCATTTGTCACAAGGAAGAAAAAGCAACCACTTTCCTGTACTTTGCTAAAAAGGCATGCTTTCTACAAAACAGAATTATAGAAGTAAGAGAAGGAAGTTTCCATTTACTCTTTCATTTTTTGCATTATACAATCTTGAGATTAATAAACCCCACCTGAGCATCCTTTACAATGCATCTATATATTTTTTAAAGATATTATTTATTTATTTATTTGACAGAGAGAGAGACAGTGAGAGAGGGAATACAAGCAGGAGGAGTGGGAGAGGGAGAAGCAGGCTTCCCAGTGAGCAGGGAGCCCAATGCGGGGCTTGATCCCAGGACCCTGGGATCATGACCTGAGCTGAAGGCAGATGCTTAACGACTGAGCCACCCAGGCACCCTGTACAATGCATCTGTATTGTGGGTTCAATGTTAAATGATTATGGACTAGAGAATAAATAAATAAATAGGCCCTGATTAACAAAATAGTGTTTGGCTTGAATTTTTAGATCCTGGCAACTGAATGGTATTTGGTGATCTTTTCAAAGATGTGTAGAGTACATGTAATGAATTCCAATTAGAAATTTTTTCGGGTTCTCTTAAAATCACGACTAATGCATCAGCAGAAATAGTTATTTAAAAATATTAATTACTGGGGGGCGGAGCAAGATGGCAGAGGAGTAGGAGACCTGGATTTCATCTGGTCTCAGGAATTCACCTGGATAGGGATCAAACCATTCTGAACACCTACAAACTCAACAGGAGATTGAAGAAAAGAATACCAACAACTCTGAACAGAAATGCGACCACTTTCTAGAAGGTAGGACGTACAGAGAAGTGAATCCGAGGGGATATTCGGGAGGATAGATGGCGGGGGAGGGGGCCTCCACCGGCCACTTCTGGTAAGTGATAGAGCCGCGGAGCACAAAATCGGAACTTTTAGAAGTCTGCTCCCCTGAGGGACATCACTCCGGTAGCTAAGCGGGGGGTGGAACCCTCGCGGGACAGTGTGGTCTCAGGACCCTCAGGGTCACAGAAAGACTGGGGGTGCTTGAGTGTGGCAGAGCTCCCAGGTATCAGAGCGGGGAAGCTGGCTGCAGAGACGGAGCTGAGGAGTGGGCTCTCAGCTCGGGGTTGCCATAAACCGTGATCTGCGGCACAGTCAGGCCACTGCTCCTCCAGCAGGGACCCAACAAGCGGCAGATCAGGGGAGACTCCCTATCCTCCCCTGGGAGGAGCAGCGCGGGAGCGCACTGCAGGGATCTGCTGGGTTTGGAGATGCCAGACGGGGTCGTGTGCCAGAGATAGAAACCCTCAGTCACAGGCTGGGTGAGCATGGAGTGTGGCCGGAGACCAGGGAGACAGGAGTGACTGACTGCTTTTCTCTGGGGGCACACTGATGAGAGGGGCCCTGAGTTCTCAGCTCCTCTGGCTCCTCCGGGGCAGAGATTGGGAGGCCGTCATTTTCAATCTCGGCCTCCAAAGCTGTACGGAAAGGCTGCAGGGAACAAAAGCTCCCGAGAGCAAACCCGAGCAGATTACCTAGCCCAGACTGGGCAAGAGTGGGGCAATTCCGCCTCCGGCAAAGACATTTGGGAACCATGGCAAAAGGCCCCTCCCACAGAATATCAGCAAGAACAGCGAGCCAATACCAAGTTTACCCATCAATGAGAACGGCAGAACTCCAGCATTAGGGGAATAATGCACATAGAATCCATGGCTTTTTTTACCATGATTCTTTAGTCTTTCAAAGTTAATTTTTTTTAACTTTTTTTTTTTAATTTTTCTTTTCCCTTTTTCAACCAACATCTTCTCAATCCCTTTTTAAAAAATTTTTATTTTTCATTTTTAGAGTCATATTCTATCCCTTCATAGTAGTTACCCTTATTTTTGGCATATATATATATAAGTTGTTCTCTCTTTAAAATTTTGAGATAGTTTCTTCTAACAGATCAATGTATACCCTAAATCTCTAGTGTATGGTTTTGTTCTACTCTCCTGCCTGATCACATTCTCTCCCTTTTTTTTTCTTTCTTTTTTTTAATTCTTCTTTTCTTTTTTCAAACAACTTCTTATAAATTACTTTTATAAAATTTTTTTATAATTTTCATCTTTACAGTCATATTCCATCCCTTCATCATATCAACCCTTATTTTTGTACATATATAAGTTTTTCTTTCTTTAAAATTTTGGGAGGTACTATCTTCTAACAGACCAAAATACACACAAAATCTAGTGTGTGGCACTGATCTATGTACCAGCCTGATCATATTTGATCAGATTCTGTTTTTTTGTTTTGTTTTGTTTTGTTCTGGTTTATTTTTTCCTGTTTTTATCTTTTGTTTTATTTTTTTTTTTTTTTTTTTGCTTTTTCTTTTTTCTTTCTTTCCCTTTCTTTTTCCCCTGGCTTCAGATCTTTTCTGATTTGTTTAGAATATATTTTCTGGGGACATTGTTACCCTGTTAGCATTTTGTTCTCTCATTAATCTATTCTGCTCTGGACAAAATGACAAGACAGAAAAAATCACCTCAACAAAAAGAACAAGAGGTAGTACCGACTGCCAGGGACCTACTCAATACAGACATTAGTACGATGTAGGATCTAGAGTTCAGAATCATCACTTTAAACACACTAGCTGGGCTTGAAAAAAGCATGGAAGTTATTAGAGAAACCCTTTCTGGAGAAGTAAAAGAACTAAAATCTAACCAAGTAGAAATCAAAAAGGCTATTAATGAGGTGCAATCAAATATGGGGGCGCTAACTGCTAGGATAAATGAGGCAGAAGAGAGAATCAGTGATATAGAAGACCAAATGATGGAAAATAAAGAAGCTAAGAAAAAGAGAGATAAACAACTACTGGATCACAAGGGCAGAATTTGAGAGATAAGCGATACCATAAGACGAAACAACATTAGAATAATTGGGATCCCAGAGGAAGAAGAAAAAGAGAGGGGGGCAGAAAGTATATTGGAACAAATTATAGCAGAGAACTTCCCTAATTTGGGGAAGGAAACAGGCATGAAAAACCAGGAGGCACAGAGAACCCCTCTCAAAATCAATAAAAATAGATCAACACCCTGACATCTAATAGTAAAACTTACAAGTCTCAGAGACAAAGAGAAAATCCTGAAAGCAGCTCAGGAGAAGAGATCTGTAACCTACAATGGTAGGAACATTAGATTGGCAACAGACCTATCCACAGAGACCTGGCAGGCCAGAAAGGACTGGCAGGATATATTCAGAGCACTAAATGAGAAAAATATGCAGCCAAGAATACTCTATCCAGCTAGGCTGTCATTGAAAATTGAAGGAGAGATAAAAAGCTTCCAGGACAAACAAAAACTAAAGGAATTTGCAAACACAAAATCAGCCCTACAAGAAATCTTGAAAGGGGTCCTCTAAGCAAAGAGAGAGCCTAAAAGCAACATAGACCAGAAAGGAACACAGACAATATACGGTAACAGTCACCTTATAGGCAATACAATGGCACTAAATTCCTATCTTTCAATAGTTACCCTGAATGTAAATGGGCTAAATGCCCCAATCAAAAGACACAGGCTATCAGATTGGATTAAAAAACAAGACCCATCAATATGCTGTCTGCAAGAGACTCATTTTAGGCCCAAAGACACCCCCAGCTTGAAAGTGAGGGGGTGGAAAACCATTTACCATGCTAATGGACACCAAAAGAAAGCTGGGGTGGCAATCCTTATATCAGACAAATTAGATTTTAAACCAAAGACTGTAATAAGAGATGAGGAAGGACACTCTATCCTACTTAAAGGATCTATCCAACAAGAAGATCTAACAATTGTAAATATCTATGCCCCTAACGTGGGAGCAGTCAATTATATAAGACAATTAGTAACAAAAGCAAAGAAACACATTGACAACAATACAATAATAGTGGGGGACTTTAACACCCCCCTCACTGAAATGGACAGATCCTCTAAGCAAAAGATCAACAAGGAAATAAAGACTTTAAATGACACACTGGACCAAATGGACTTCACAGACATATTCAGAACATTCCATCCCAAAGCAATGGAATACACATTCTTCTCTAGTGCCCATGGAACATTCTCCAGAATCGATCACATCCTAGGTCATAAATTGGGTCTCAACCGGTACCAATACATTGGGATCATTCCCTGCCTATTTTCAGACCACAATGCTTTGAAACTAGAACTCAATCACAAGAGGAAAGTCAGAAAGAACTCAAATACATGGAGGCTAAAGAGCATCCTACTAAAGAATGAATGGGTCAACTAGGAAATTAAAGAAGAATTTAAAAAATTCATGGAAACCAATGAAAATGAAAACACAACTATTCAAAATCTTTGGGATGCAACAAAGGCAGTCCTAAGAGGAAAGTATATAGCAATACAAGCCTTTCTCAAGAAACAAGAAAGGTCTCAAGTACACAACCTAACCTTACACCTAAAGGAGCTGGAGAAAGAACAGCAAATAAAGCCTAAACCCAGCAGGAGAAGAGAAATAATAAAGATCAGAGCAGAAATCAATGAAATAGAAACCAAAAGAACAGTAGAACAGATCAACAAAACTAGGAGCTGGTTCTTTGAAAGAATTAACAAGATTGATAAACCCCTGGCCAGACTTATCAAAAAGAAAAGAGAAATGACCCAAATCAAGAAAATCATGAATGAAAGAGGAGAGATCACAACCAACACCAAAGAAATACAAACAATTATAAGAACATATTATGAGCAACTCTATGCCAGCAAATTAGATAACCTGGAAGAAATGGATGCATTCCTAGAGATGTATCAACTACCAAAACTGAACCAGGAAGAAATTGAAAACCTGAACAGACCTATAACCACTAAGGAAATTGAAGCAGTCATCAAAAATCTCCCAAAAAATAAAAGCCCGGGGCCAGATGGCTTCCCAGGGGAATTCTACCAAAATATCAAGAAGAATTAATACCTATTCTTCTGAAACTGTTCCAAAAAATAGAAATGGAAGGAAAACTTCCAAACTCTTTTTATGAGGCCAGCATTACCTTGGTCCCAAAACCAGGGAGGGATGGGATGGCTGGGGTGGGAGGGATGGAATGGCTGGGTGATAGACACTGGGGAGGATATGTGCTATGGTGACCGCTGTGAATTGTCAAGACTGTTGAATCACAGATCTGTACCTCTGAAACAAATAATACATTATATATTAAGAAAAAGAAGAAGAAGAAGAAGAAGAAGATAGCAGGAGGGGAAGAATGAAGGAGGGGGATTCAGAGGGGGAGACGAACCATGAGAGACGATGGACTCTGAAAAACAAACGGAGGGTTCTAGAGGGGAGGGGGTGGGAGGATGGGTTAGCCTGGTGATGAGTATTAAAGAGTGCACGTTCTGCATGGAGCACTGGGTGTTGTGCCCAATGAATCATTACATCCAAAACTAATGGTGTAATGTATGGTGATTAACATAACAATAATTTTTTTTTTAATTTGGAAAAAAATATTAATTACTGATTTTAAAATTCTACCATGCTATCATTAGAATTCTTTTTTTATTTAAGTTGTATTTATTTAAGTAATCTCTACACTCAACGTGGGGCTCAAACTCACAACACTGAGATCAAGTGTGGCATGCTCTTCCAACTGAGCCAGCCAGGTGCCCCATATTATTAGAATTCTTTTAACCAAAGGGGTCCATATATAAACGTTTATGACTATAGAAATTTCTATTCTGCATTTAGACTGTGCAGAAAGATCACCTGCTAACTTCTCAAGCACTTCCACTGCCCACCACCATGTCATTTTCACTGAAATATCAAGATTTACTTTCAGTGGTGCCTGGGTGGCTCAGTCGGTTAAGCATCTGCCTTCAGCTCAGGTCATGATCCCACCGTCCTGGGATTGAGCCCATATCAGGCTCCCTGCTCAGTAGGGAGCCTGCTTCTCCCTCTCCCTCTGTCTGCTGCTCTGCCTACTTGTGCTCTCTACCTCGCTGTCAAATAAATAAATAAAATATTTACTTTCATATCGATTTTCTCTGGTCTGCCTCTAGAGAATAATTAGGCAGAACCAACAACACTGAAGATAATTAAAAGGTTGGAATAGATTTCAGAGGTAGCAAGAAATAACATTAAAAAAAAGTGTAGACTTTTATGCACTATAGCAACAGAGAGGCCAGATTTTGAGCCTAAGTCAACTGAATTCTTTTTTTTTTTTTAACTGAATTCTTTTTGTAGTATAAATACATAGCTAGGTTAAAGTTATCTCAGTATTTTCACAAAATAATCTTTTTACTCTGAACCAATGCATGGTATCTCAAAAACATTGTCCATTATTTTTTCTATTAATTATAAACTGAGCTAATCTAAGGTCAAAATAGTAGCACCTTCTATTATTTTCCAGCTTTATTGTGATACAATTGACATATAACAATGCACAAGTTTAAGGTGTACAACCTGATAATGTGATACACATATACCCTGTGTCTAATTACAACAAAGTTAGTTAACACCTCCATAACTTCACGTACTTATCTGTGTGCATGTGCATGCACATTTTGTATGGTAAAATATTTAAGAGCTACTCTCATAGAAGCTTTCAAGTATATAATACAGTACTGTTAACTATAATCACCATGTTACACATTGGATATCCAGAATTTATTCATCTTATCACTGGAAGTTTGCACACTTTGACCAACATCTTCCCATTTTTCCCCATCCCCCAGCCTCTGGTAACCACCATTCTACTCTGTTTCTATGAGTTCAGCTTTTTTAGATTCCACATATAAGTGAGATCATACAGTGTTTGTCTTCCTTTGTCTGACTTATTTCACTTGGCACAATGTCCTCAACGTACACCCACATTGTCACAAATAGCAAGATTTCCTTCCTTTTTTGGCTGAATAAAATTCTGTTTTATTTTTATAGATGAATATATAACATATTATAATATAATAATATACATCATATATATTTTTTCATTCCTCTGTCAATAGACACTTAGGTTGTTTCCATGTCTTAGCTATTGTGAATAATGTGAACAGGGAGTGCATATATATATTTGAATTATTTCAATTCATTTAGATATATATCTAGAAGTGGGATTGCTGGATCATATGGTAGTTTAATTTTTAACTTTTTGAGGAACTTCCATACTGTTTTCCATAGTGGCTATACCAATTAACATTCTCACCAACAGTGCACAAAGGTTTTCTTTTTTTCACATCCTTGCCATCATTTGTTACTCTTGTCTTTTCGATAATAGCCATTCTACCAGGTGTGAATATCAATGCAGTTTTGATTTGCATTTTCCTGATCATTAGTGATGTTGAGCATTTTTTCATGTACCTAGTGGCCATTTGTATATCTTCTTTGGAAACATGACTATTCAATTCCTCTGCCCATTTTTATTTTTATTTTATTTTATTTTATTTTTAAGTTGTAGGTAGTTTACATACAGTGCAATATTGGTTTCTGGAGTAGAATCCAGTGTTTCATCACTTACATACAACACCCAGTGTTCATTATAACGGGTGCCCTCCTTATAACCCACCACCCAACTAGCCCATATCCCACCCATCTCCCTCCATCAACTCTCAGTTTGTTCTCTATCATTAAGAATCTCTTTTGGCTTGTTTCCCTCTCTCCTTTTTTCTTTTCCCCCTTCCCATATGTTCATCTGTTTTCTTTCTTAAAATCTACATATGAGTGAGATCATATGGTATTTGTCTTTCTCTGACTTATTTCACTTAGCATAATATACTCTAGCTCCAACCATGTCATTACAAATGGCAAGATTTCATTCTTTTTGATAGCTGAGTAATACTCCATTGCATATATATAATACATCTTCTTTATTCATTCGTCAGTCGATGGAACATGTGGGCTCTCTCCATAGTTCAGCTATTGTTGATAATGCTGCTATAAACATCGGGGTGCATGTGTCCCTTCAAATCCGTATTTTTGTAAATACCTAGTAGTGCAATTGCTGGATCATAGAGTAGTTCTATTTTTAACATTTTGAGGAACATCCATACTGTTCTCCAGAGTGGGTGCACCAGTTTGCATTCCCACCAACAGTGCAAGAGGGTACCCCTTTCTCTGCATGTTTGCCAACACCTGTTGTTTCTTGTGTTGTTAATTTTAGCCATCCTGACAGGGGTCACATGGTACCTCCTTGTGGTTTGATTTGTATTTTCCTGATGATGAGTGGTGTTGAGCATCTTTTCATGTGTCTGCTAGCCATCTGGATATCTTTTTTCCTTTGCCCATTTTTAAACTGGATTATAGGGTTTTTTTTTCTATTGAGTTGTATAAGTTCCTATGTATTTTGAATATCAACTCCTTATCAAATAGTTTGCAAAATATTTTCTCCCATTCCATAGGCATCTTTTTATTTTGTTTATGGTTTTTATCTTTTTTTTTTTTTTTAAGAAAACTCTAGGCCCAAAGTGGGGCTTGAACTCATGACCCTGAGATGAAGTCACATGCTCTACTGACTGAGGCAGCCAGGAGTCCCT
The DNA here is from genome assembly GCF_029215605.1 of Mirounga angustirostris. Lineage (NCBI taxonomy): Eukaryota > Metazoa > Chordata > Mammalia > Carnivora > Phocidae > Mirounga > Mirounga angustirostris. Next base: position 102,867,485 of record NW_026991718.1, read on the forward strand.
ATTGATTTTTTTTTCCCTCTGTGCCAAAGTTTTTAGTTTGATGTAGTCCCACTTGTTTAGTTTTGCTTTTGTTGCTTGTGCTTTTGGTGTCATATCCAAAAAATTGTAATCAAGGCCCATGTTAAGGATATTTTCTCCCAAATTGCACTATTGGGTACTTACCCCAAAGATACATATGTAGTGATCCAAAGAGACACCTGCACCCCAATGTTTATAGCAGCAATGTCCACAATAGCCAAACTATGGAAAGAGCCCAGATGTCCACTGACAGATGAATGGGTAAAGAAGATGTAGTATATATATAATGGAATACTACTCAGCCATCAAAAAATAGCGGGTGTTATGCCAAGCAAAATAAGTTAATCAGAGAAAGACAATTATCATATGATCTCACTGATATGTGGAATTTAAGAAACAAAACAGAGGATCATAGGGGAAAAGAGGAAAAAATAAAATAAGATGAAATCAGAGAGGGAGACAAACCATAAGAGACTCTTAGGCATAGGAAACAAACTGAGGGTTGCTGGGGGGGTTGGGGGGGGTAACTGGGTGATGGACATTAAGGAGGGCACATGATGTAATGAGCACTGCATATTATATAAGACTGATAAATCACTGATCTCTATGTCTAAAACCAATAATACATAATATGTTAATGGAATTTAAATAAAAATAAATAAATTTTAAAAAATATATTTTGTCCTAGGAGTTTTACAGTTCTAGGTCTTATATTTAACTATAATTCATTTTGAGTTAATTTTTTTGAGTGGCATAAGATAGGGGTCCAATTCTATTCTTTTGCATGTGATTATCCAGTTTCCCCAGCACTGTTTATTATTAAGGTATAGAAATATAGTTGATTTCCACAAGCTTACTGGATCTGTTTATTAGTTCTAATAGTTTTTTTTGGTGGAGTTTTTAGTATTTTCTCTATCTAAAATCATATCATCTGCAAAAAGACAATCTTCCTTCTTCCTTTCTAATTTGGATGCCTTTTATTTCTTTTTCCTATCCAATTCCTCTGGCTTGGCCTTCCAGTACTGTTAAATAAGAGTGGTGCTAGTTGGCACCCTTGTCTTGCTCCAGATCTTGGAGGAAAAGTTTTCAACCTTTCACCATTGAGCATGTTAACCATGGGTTTGTCATACATGGCCTTTATTATGTTATGTTCCTTCTATACCCAATTTTTGATAGCTTTTATCAAAAAAAGCATAAAAGGATGTAGAATTTTGTCAAATGCTATTTCTGTATCTACTGAAATGATCATACGATTTTTATCTTTCATTCTGTTAAAATGGTGCATTACATTTATTGTTTTGCATATGGTGATTCCATCCTTGATTCCCAGAGATAAATCCCACTTGATCAAAAGGTGTATTATCCTTTTAATGTACTTTTTTTTTCTTTTTTCTTTTAATGTACTTTTAAGTTCAGTTTCTAGAATTTTGATGAGAATTTTGCATCTATATTCATCAGGGATATTGGCCAGTAGTCTTTTTTTTCCCCTTGTAGTGTCCTTATCTGACTTTGGTATCACAGTAATTCTGACCTTGTAAAATGAGTTTGAGTGTGTTCTTTTGTCTGAAATTTTTGGAAGTTTGAGGACTGATATTAACTTTAAGTGTTTAGTAGAATTCTTCAACTGGTCCTGGGCTTTTCTCTGTTGGGGGGGGGTTTGATTATGAACTGAATCTCCTTACTTATTATTGGTCAATTCAGATTTTCTATTTCTTCATGCTTCAGTCTTGGTAGCTTGTATGTTTCTAATAATTTATCATTTTTTTCTAGGTTATTCAATTTGTTGGAGTATAATTGTTCATATAAGTCTCATAATCTTTTATATTTCTGTTATCAATTGCAATGTCTCTTTCATTTCTGATTTTTTGAGACTTCTCTCTTTTCTTTTTAGTCTAGCTAAAGATTTGTCAATTTTGCTTGTCTCTTTAAAAAACCAGCTTAGTTTCATTGATCTTTACCATTCTTTCCCTGGCCTTTATTTCATTCCATTCTGGTCTGATCTTTATTACTTCCTTCCTTCTGTTAGTTTGGACTTAGTTTATTCTTCTTTTTCTAGTTCCTTGAGGTGTGAAATTAGGTTGTTTATTTGAAATATTTCTTTTTGTCTTAATAGAGGCATTTATCACTATTGTGGTGCCTGGGTGGCTCAGTTGGTTAAGCATCCAACTCTTGATTTTAGCTCAGGTTATGATCTCATGGGCTGTAGGATCGAGCCCCATATTGGGCTCCACACTCAGTGGGGAATCTGCTTCTCTTCTTCCCCCTCTCCCTCTGCCCCTCCATGCACTCACTCTCTCTCTCTCTCTCAAATAAATAAATAAATCTTTAAAAAATATATGCATTTATCACTATAAACTGCACCCATAAATTTTGGTATGTTTCCATTTTCATTTGTTTCAAGATATTTTTTGGCTTCTCTTTTGATTTCATCTTGAGCCACTGGTTGTTTAGGAGTATGTTGTTTAATTTCCACATATTTTTGAACTTTCTGTATTTCTCCTGTTATTGATTTCTAGTTTCATACCATTGTGGTTGGAAAAGATGCTTGGTAGGATTTCATTCTCCTTAAATTTACTAAGACTTGTTTTGTGACCTAACAGATGATCTATCTTGGAGAATGTTCCATGTGTTCTTGAGAAGAATGTGTATTCTGTTGCTGTTGAATGGAAAATTCTGTATATGTCTGTTAGATACATTTGGCCTAAAGTATAGTTCAAATCCAATGTTTCCTTATTGATTTTGTCTGGATGATCTATCGACTGTTGAAAGTGGGGTATTGAAGACCCCTGATATTATTGTATTATTTATTTCTCCCTTCATATTTGTTAACATTTGCTTAATATATTTAGATGCTCCAATGTTGGGTGCTTATATATTTACAACTGTTATATCTTCTTGATGGATTGACTCCTTTATCATTATATAATGACCTTTGTCTCTTGTTATAGTTTTTGACTTAAAGTCTATTTTATCTTATATAAGTTACATATGGTCTTTTTTGGTTTCCAGTTGCATGGAATATCTTTTTATATCCCTTTACTTTGAGCCTATGTATATCCTTAAAGATGAAGTGAATCTCTTGTAGGCAGCATATAGTTGTTGTTGTTGTTTATTTAAAGATCTTATTTATTTATTTGAGAGAGAGAATGAGAGACAGAGAGCATGAGACAGAGGAGGGTCAGAGGGAGAAGCAGACTCCCTGTCAAGCAGGGAGCCCGATGCGGGACTCGATCCAGGGACTCCAGGATCATGACCTGAGCCGAAGGCAGTCACCTAACCAAGTGAGCCACCCAGGCACCCTGTTGTTGTTGTTTTTAACCCATTCTTCCATTTGATGCTTTTTGATTAAAAGAATTTAATCCATTTATTTAATTAATTTATTTATTTTTTAAAGATTTTATTTATTTGAGAGAGAGAGAATGAGAGAGAGAGAGAGCATGAGGGGGGGAGGGTCAGGAGAAGCAGACACCCCACCGAGCAGGGAACCCGATGTGGGACTCAATCCCAGGACTCCAGGATCATGACCCCAGCCGAAGGCAGTCGCCTAACCAACTGAGCCACCCAGGTGCCCAATCCATTTATTTTAAAGTAATTATTGATAGGTAAGGATTTATCATGCCATCTTATTATTTACTGCCTGTTTTGTAATTCCCTTGTTTCTTTCTTCCTCTATTGCTATCTTCCTTGGGAACTGATGGTTTTCCATAGTGGTTTGCTTTGATACTCTTGTCTTTATTGTTTGTGTATCTACTGTAGGTTTTTGCCTTGTGGTTACCATGAGGCTTACATAAAACATCTTATAGATATAAGAGCCTATTTTATGCTGATAACAATTTTACTTCAATTGCATGCAAAACTCTACTCTTTAATCCCCACCCCCCATTTATTCAAGACTGTTGGTTTTCCAAGTTTTCAAAGTTCTCTGGTAATTTCATGCTGACCACAGGAATCTACTTCTTTGTAAAGTGGAAGCATAAAAGACTACATAAACAACATATAGTTTATATAAACCTTTATGCTGTGCTTTACAACAAAATGAATTTTACTAACTTGGAGTCCAAAAGCAAAGGCCTTTCCAACAAACAAATGAAATAGTTCATTTCTAGTAATGTGAAATAAATTTAAGTTAATCAAAAAATAAGAAGAAATCAAATATTCAGGATGACTACAGTATTATTATTAAAATATAGGAGTTTGGGGGCACCTTGGTGTTTCAGCCAGTTAGGTTTCCAACTCTTGATTTCAGCTCAGGTCATGATTTCAGGGTCATGGGATCGAGTTACGCTTTGGACTCTGTGTTCAGCACAGAGTTTGCTTGAGATTTTCTCTCTCCCTCTCCCTTATCGTCTCACCCCCTGCCACCCCAAAATCGGGTCACACTTGCTTTCTTTTTTTTTTTTAAAGATTTTATTTATTTATTTGAGAGAGAGAGAATGAGAGAGCGCACATGAGAGGGGGGAGGGTCAGAGGGAGAAGCAGACTCCCTGCCGAGCAGGGAGCCCAATGTGGGACTCGATCCAGGGACTCCAGGATCATGACCTGAGCCAAAGGCAGTCGCTTAACCAACTGACCCACCCAGGCGCCCCACACTTGCTTTCTAATAAATAAATAAATAAAATCTTTAAAATACAGGAATTTATTTCTCTCTAATAATTATTTCTGCTATTTATTATAAGATGTTGCTGGTTATGGTGATGGTGACCAGGGGATGGTAACTCATGGAGACTATGATGTCATATTTGGTATAATTTTAGCCATATCGCAAGGAGGTAAGTATTATTATCCTTGCTTTATTGAAATTGAAACTAAGGTCCAGTGTCCCATCTATTGTCACATGGTTAGGAGCAGTAAAGGCAAGACTCAAATGTAAAGCTCCCATTTAAGTTGTGACACTTTTTTTTTTTTTAATGGCAGAGATGCTTCCATTAGAATGGTACTCAAATACAGAAGACCATATAATTTAGGGTAATACACCTTGCATTGGCTTTGTTTTTTTGTTTACAAATTTCCAGAATGTTTTAAAATTCGATTCTTCACATAGCAATTTCATGCTCAGTATCCCTTTGTAGAATCTCTGCTCATAAAAGAAGTCTGTTATTGTTGATTCAGGCTTCCCATTGTCTGGGAAGAAGTGTTATGTTTTACTAAATTAGAAATGAGAAATGCTCTATTGATCAAACAAAGCAAAGTGAAACTTTACTTGAGGGAATGAAAAGTATACTGGGCTTCCTGAGAGATGATCTGGGTCTCTTTGTTCAAGTTCTAAACATACTAAACTCAGCAAGTGTATCATGGGAACTATTCATGAACTGGATTAAAAAAAAAATACTCATCAAAAGCTCAGAGCATTGCTTCTTGTGGTCAGAGCACCTACATGCTTTAGTCTTCAGAATAGATATCACTACTAAGAATGCTTAATCTTTTAGGCACTCAGTTTTCTCATCTGTCAAATAGGAACAACATAACCTGTTCTGATCTTCTCTTGGGGTTGTAAAGGTCAAATTAAATGATAGCTGTGCATACTGACTTTTGTGCTATTCCCAGGTCCCTCTCTAGGCAAGTTCAATCTTCTTGAGTGAGAGTAAGGTGTGTAGGCTACTGCAATTGCTGCCATCCTACAATTTCTGCATGCAGTTCCAACGTGTGTGTTTCTCCCCATACCACCAACCTCAGTGTCTTATAGTTCAACTCAATTCTGACCCTATCCACCTGAAGATAACATCAGATCACACAGGTTCAAGGCTCAGCCTTACCAGTGCCCTTCACTTCAGATGCCAATCACCAAGTCAGCTTGTCACCTTGGGCTTTTGACCAACTGGCTGTATGTACATTAGAGCTTCCCACTATCCCCTCCTTAGGTTTAATTTGCTAAAGAAGCTTACAGAATTCAGGAAATCAATTTACTCACTAGATTATTGGTTTATTACAAAGGATATGAAAGGATACGGATCGACAGCCAGATGAAGAAATACATAGGGCAAGGTATGTGAGGGGGCATGAGCTTCCTTACTTTTCCAACAATGCCCTTTCCCCATATCTCCATTCTTTGGGTTTCTATGGAGGCTTTACTACATAGGAATCATGGGACCTTGGCGACTGAACTCCTAGCCATACCTCCCCTCTCCCAAGTCAGGGTGGGGCTGGGGGGTGGGGAGGCCTGAAAGTGCCAACACTCTAATCACATGGTGAGTTTCCCCGGCAACCAACTCCCAGGCTTAGGTCTTTTAAAAAGTCATCCAGGGGGGCGGAGCAAGATGGTGGAGGAGTAGGAGACCTGGATTTCCTCTCCTCTCAGGAATTCAGCTGGATAGGGATCAAACCATTCTGAACACCTACAAACCCAACAGGAGATCGAAGAAAGGAATAGCAACAACTCTCTGAACAGAAAAGCGACCACTTTCTGGAAGGTAGGACGTGCGGAGAAGTGAATCTGAGGTGATATTCGGGAGGATAGACGGCGGGGGAGGGGCCTCCGTCGGCCGCTTCTGGCAAGTGATAGAGCCGCGGAGCACAAAATCGGAACTTTTAAAAGTCTGCTCCGCCGAGTGACGTCACTCTGGTGGCTAAGCGGGGGGTGGAACCCTCCGGGACAGTGTGGTCTCAGGACCCTCGGGCCACAGAAAGACCGGGGGTGCCTGAGTGTGGCAGAGCTCCCAGGTAACGGAGCAGGGAAGCTGGCTGCAGAGGCGGAGCCCACACGCGGGCTCTCAACTCGGGGTTGCCATAGACCGTGATCCGCGGCACAGTCGGGCCACTGCTCCTCCAGCAGGGACCCCACAAGCGGCAGATCCGGGGAGACTCACCTTCCTCCCCCGGGAAGAGCCGCGCGGGAGTGCACCGCAGGGATCTGCTGGGTTTGGAGACTCCACCCAGGGTCAGGTGCCAGAGATAAAAACGTGTGGTCACAGGCCAGGTGAGCACGGACTGCAGCCGGAGACCGGGGAGACAGGAGTGAGTGATGGCTTTTCTCTGGGGGCTCACTGAGGAGCGGGACCCAAGTTCTCGGCTCCCCTGGGGCTGAGATTGGGAGGCCGCCATTTTCACTCTCCGTCTCCAAAGCTGTACAGAAAGCTCGCAGGGAACAAAAGCCCCGGAGAGCAAACCGGAGCAGATTACTTAGCCCAGACCGGGCAAGGGCGGGGCAATTCCGCCTCCAGCAGAGACATTTGGAAACCAGGGCAACAGGCCCCTCCCCAGAAGATCAGCGAGAACAGCCAGCCAAGACCAAGTTTACCGATCAATGAGAACGGCAGAACTCCAGCGCTAGGGGATTACTGCACATAGAAATCATGGGTTTTTTACCATGATTCTTTAGTCTTTCAAAGTTAATTTTTTTTTAACTGTCTTTTTTTCTTTTTTTTTCTTTTTGAATTTTTCTTTTTCCCTTTTTCAACCAACATCTTATCAATCCCTTTTTAAAAAAAAAAAAAAACATTTTTATTTTCATTTTTAGAGTCATATTCTATCCCTTCATAGTAGTTACCCGTATTTTTGGCTTATATATATAAGTTGTTCTCTCTTTAAAATTTTGAGATAGTTTCTTCTAACAGATTAAAATATACCCTAAATCTCTAGTATATGGTGTTTTCTATTCCCCTGCCTGATCACATCCTCTCCCTTTTTTTTTCTTTTTTTTAAATCCTCTTCTTTCTTTTTTCAAACAACTTATCAATTCCTTTTATAAAATTTTTTATAATTTCCATCTTTACAGTCATATTCCGTCCCTTCATCATATCAACCCTTATTTTTGTACATATATAAGTTTTTCTTTCTTTAAAATTTTGGGAGGCACTTTCTTCTAAAAGACCAAAATACACCCCAAATCTAGTGTGTGGCACTGATCTATATACCATATAGATCATATTTGATCACATTATGGTTTTTTTGTTTGTTTGTTGTTGTTTTGTTTTGTTTGTTTTTGTTTTTATCTTTATCTTTTTCTTTTTCTTTTTTTTCTTTCTCTTTTTTCTCTCTTTCCCTTTCTTTTCCCACTGCTTCAGGTCTTTTCTGATTTGTTTAGAGTATATTTTCTGGGGATGTTGTTACTCTGCTAGCATTTTATTCTCTCATTAATCTATTCTCCTCTGCACAAAATGACAAGATGGAAAAAATCACCTCAACAAAAAGAACAAGAGGTAGTACTGACTGCCAGGGACCTACGCAATATGGACATTAGTACGATGTCAGATCTAGAGTTCAGAATCATCACTTTAAAGATACTAGCTGGGCTTGAAAAAAATTTGGAAGTTATTAGAGAAACCCTTTCTGGAGAAGGAAAAGAGCTAAAATCCAACCAAGTAGAAATCAAAAAGGCTTTTAATGAGGTGCAATCAAAATAGGGGTGCTAACTGCTAGAATAAATGAGGCAGAAGAGAGAATCAGTAATATAGAAGATGAAATGATGGAAAATAAAGAAGCTGAGAAAAGAGAGATAAACAACTACTGGATCACGAGGAAAGAATTCGAGAGATAAGCGATACCATAAGACGAAACAACATTAGAATAATTTGGATCCCAGAAGAAGAAGAAAGAGAGAAAGGGGCAGAAGGTATAATGAAGCAAATTACAGCAGAGAACTGCCCTAATTTGGGGAAGGAAACAGGCATGAAAATCCAGGAGGCACAGAGAACCCCTCTCAAAATCAATAAAAATAGGTCAACTCACCGACATCTAATAGTAAAACTTATGAGTCTCATAGACAAAGAGAAAATCCTGAAAGCAGCTCGGGAGAAGAGATATGTAACCTACAATGGTAGGAACATTAGATTGGCAACAGACCTATCCACAGAGACCTGGCAGGCCAGAAAGGACTGGCAGGATATATTCAGAGCACTAAATGAGAAAAATATGCAGCCAAGAATACTCTATCCAGCTAGGCTGTCATTGAAAATTGAAGGAGAGATAAAAAGCTTCCAGGACGAACAAAAACTAAAGGAATTTGCAAACACAAAACCAGCCCTACAGGAAATCTTGAAAGGGGTCCTCTAAGCAAAGAGAGAGCCTAAAAGCAACATAGACCAGAAAGGAACACAGACAATATACGGTAACAGTCACCTTACAGGCAATACAATGGCACTAAATTCCTATCTTTCAATAGTTACCCTGAATGTAAATGGGCTAAATGCCCCAATCAAAAGACACAGGCTAACAGACTGGATTAAAAAGCAAGACCCATCGATATGCTGTCTGCAAGAGACTCATTTTAGACCCAAAGACACCCCCAGATTGAAAGTGATGGGGTGGAAAACCATTTACCATGCTAATGGACACCAAAAGAAAGCTGGGGTGGCAATCCTTATATCAGACAAATTAGATTTTAAACCAAAGACTGTAATAAGAGATGAGGAAGGACAATATATCCTACTTAAAGGATCTATCCAACAAGAAGATCTAACAATTGTAAATATCTATGCCGCTAACATAGGAGCAGCCAATTATATAAGGCAATTACTAACAAAAGCAAAGAAACACATTGACAACAATACAATAATAGTGGGGGACTTTAACACCCCCCTCACTGAAATGGACAGATCCTCTAAGCAAAAGATCAACAAGGAAATAAAGACTTTAAATGACACACTGGACCAAATGGACTTCACAGACATATTCAGAACATTCCACCCCAAAGCAACCGAATACACATTCTTCTCTAGTGCCCATGGAACATTCTCCAGAATAGATCACATCCTAGGTCATGAATCAGATCTCAACTGGTACCAAAAGATTGGGATCATTCCCTGCCTATTTTCAGACCACAATGCTTTGAAACTAGAACTCAATCACAAGAGGAAAGTCAGAAAGAACTCAAATACATGGAGGCTAAAGAGCATCCTACTGAAGAATGAATGGGTCAACCAGGAAATTAAAGAAGAATTAAAAAAATACATGGAAACCAATGAAAATGAAAACACAACTGTTCAAATCTTTGGGATGCAACAAAGGCACTCCTAAGAGGAAAGTATATAGCAATACAAGCCTTTCTCAAGAAACAAGAAAGGTCTCAAGTACACAACCTAACCTTACACCTAAAGGAACTGGAGAAAGAACAGCAAATAAAGCCTAAACCCAGCAGGAGAAGAGAAATAATAAAGATCAGAGCAGAAATCAATGAAATAGAAACTAAAAGAACAGTAGAACAGATCAACGAAACTAGGAGCTGGTTCTTTGAAAGAATTAACAAGATTGATAAGCCTCTGGCCAGACTTATCAAAAAGAGAAGAGAAATGACCCAAATCAACAAAATCATGAATGAAAGAGGAGAGATCACAACCAACACCAAAGAAATACAAACAATTATAAGAACATATTATGAGCAACTCTATGGCAGCAAATTAGATAACCTGGAAGAGATGGATGCATTCCTAGAGATGTATCAACTACCAAAACTGAACCAGGATGAAATAGAAAACCTGAACAGACCTATAACCACTAAGGAAATTGAAGCAGTCATCAAAAATCTCCCAAAAAACAAAAGCCCAGGGCCAGATGGCTTCCCAGGGGAATTCTACCAAACATTTAAAGAAGAATTAATACCTATTCTTCTGAAACTGTTCCAAAAAATAGAAATGGAAGGAAAACTTCCAAACTCATTTTATGAGGCCAGCATTACCTTGATCCCAAAACCAGACAAGGACTCCATCAAAAAGGAGAATTACAGACCAATATCCCTGATGAACATGGATGCAAAAATTCTCACCAAAATACTAGCCAATGGGATCCAACAGTACACTAAAAGGATTATTCACCACGACCAAGTGGGATTTATCCCTGGGCTGCAAAGTTGGTTCAACATCCGCAAATCAATCAATGTGATACAATACATTAACAAAAGAAAGAACAAGAATCATATGATCCTCTCAATAGATGCAGAAAAAGCTTTTTACAAAGTACAGCATCCTTTCTTGATCAAAACTCTTCAGAGTATAGGGATCGAGGGTACATACCTCAATATCATAAAAGCCATCTATGAAAAACCTACAGCGAATATCATTCTCAATGGGGAAAAACTGAGAGCTTTCCCCCTAAGGTCAGGAATGCGGCAGGGATGTCCACTATCACCACTTCTATTCAACATAGTATTGGAAGTCCTAGCCATAGCAATTAGAAAACAAAAAGAAAGAAAAGGCATCCAAATTGGCAAAGAAGAAGTCAAACTCTCACTCTTTGCAGATGATATGATACTTTATGTGGAAAACCCAAAGACTCCACCCCAAAACTGCTAGAACTCATACAGGAATTCAGTAAAGTGGCAGGATATAAAATCAATGCACAGAAGTCAGTGGCATTCCTATACACAAACAACAAGACAGAAGAAAGAGAAATGAAGGAGTCAATCCCATTTACAATTGCACCCAAAACCATAAGATACCTAGGAATAAATCTAACCAAAGAGGCAAAGGATCTTTACTCAGAAAACTATAAAATACTCATGAAAGAAATTGAGGAAGACACAAAGAAATGGAAAAATGTTCCATGCTCATGGATTGGAAGAACAAATATTGTGAAGATATCAATGCTACCTAGAGCAATCTACACATTCAATGCAATCCCCATCAAAATACCATCCACTTTTTTCAAAGAAATGGAACAAATAATCCTAAAATTTGTATGGAACCAGAAAAGACCCCACATAGCCAGAGGAATGTTGAAAAAGAAAAGCAAAGCCGGCGGCATCACAATTCCGGACTTCCAGCTCTATTACAAAGCTGTCATCATCAAGACAGTATGGTACTGGCACAAAAACAGACACATAGATCAATGGAACAGAATAGAGAGCCCAGAAATGGACCCTCAACTCTATGGTCAACTAATCTTTGACAAAGCAGGAAAGAATGTCCCATGGAACAAAGACAGTCTCTTCAACAAATGGTGTTGGGAATATTGGATAGCCACATGCAGAAGAATGAAACTGGACCATTTCCTTACACCACACACAAAAATAGACTCCAAATGGTTGAAAGACCTCAATGTGAGACAGGAGTCCATCAAAATCCTAAAGGAGAACACAGGCAGCAACCTCTTTGACCTCAGCCGAAGCAACTTCTTCCTAGAAACATCGCCAAAGGCAAAGGAAGCAAGGGCAAAAATGAACTATTGGGACTTCATCAAGATAAAAAGCTTTTGCAAAGCAAAGGAAACAGTCAACAAAACCAAAAGACAACTGACAGAATGGGAGAAGATATTTGCAAATGACATATCAGATAAAGGATTAGTATCCACAATTTATAAAGAACTCATCAAACTCAACACCCAAAGAACAAAGAATCCAATCAAGAAATGGGCAGAAGACATGAACAGACATTTTTCCAAAGAAGACATCCAAATGGCCAACAGACACATGAAAAAGTGCTCAATATTGCTCGGCATCAGGGAAATCCTAATCAAAACCTCAATGAGATACCACCTCACACCAGTCAGAATGGCTAAAATTAACAAGTCAGGAAACGACAGATGTTGGTGGGGATGCGGAGAAAGGGGAACCCTCCTACACTGTTGGTGGGAATGCAAGCTGGTGCAGCCACTCTGGAAAACTGTATGGAGGTTCCTCAAAAAGTTGAAAATAGAGCTACCCTATGATCCAGCAATTGCACTACTGGGTATTTACCCCAAAGATACAAAAGTAGGGATCCGAAGGGGTACGTGCACCCCGATGTTTATAGCAGCAATGTCCACAATAGCCAAACTGTGGAAAGAGCCAAGATGTCCATTGACAGATGAATGGATAAAGAAGAAGTGGTATATCTATACAATGGAATATTATGCAGCCATCAAAAGGAATGAGATCTTGCCATTTGCAACGACGTGGATGGAACTGGAGGGTATTATGTTGAGTGAAATAAGTCAAACAGAGAAAGACATGTATCATATGATCTCACTGATATGAGGAATTCTTAATCGCAGGAAACAAACTGAGGGTTGCTGGAGTGGGGGGTGGGGTAGGAGGGATGGGGTGACTGGGTGATAGACACTGGGGAGGGTATGTACTCTGGTAAGCGCTGTGAATTGTGCAAGACTGTTGAATCTCAGATCTGTACCTCTGAAACAAATAATGCAATATATTTTAAGAAAAAAAAAACGAAGAAGAAGAAGAAGGTAGCGGGAGGGGAAGAATGAAGCGGGGGAAATCGGAGGGGTAGACGAACCATGAGAGACGATGGACTCTGAAAAACAAACAGGGTTCTAGAGGGGAGAGGGGTGGGAGGATGGGTTAGCCTGGTGGTGGGTATTGAGGAGGGCACATTCTGCATGGAGCACTGGGTGTTATGCACAACAATGAATCATGGAACACTTCATCTAAAATTAATGATGTAATGTATGGGGATTAACATAAGAATTAAAAAATAAATAAATTAATTAATTTTTAAAAAAGTCATCCATTTATGTAACAAAAGACACTTAGGAAATCTCAAGGGTTTTAGGAGCTCTGGGCCTGGAGTGGAGGAGTAAGACTAACTGAATATTTTTTATTATACACACAACATCATAGAACCTAAGGCAGGCTTCTCAGGAGGGAGGAATAGCCTGTCATTTCTCAGCTTAAGGTTCCTTGCTTGTAGCAATGCCAGTAGGAAAACAGTCAAAACTATGTGGATATAACATCACTTGATTGATAATAGACTGACATTGACCAAAGTCGAAAAGGAAAATACCACATGGGCCTAGAAACTCTCAAACAAATAGGTTCAATTTAGCCTCTTTATAAATAATAAGAGTGTTTTCCTCTTCTACTTCATCCTTTGTAACCTAGAACGATGGAGCCTATTGCCAGCTCCACCTCCAGTTGAAAGCACTGTAGAAATGCAAAGATGGATGGAAACTAAGTTGGACACACTAATGCTTCAGCAAGGCTTGACTTTAAACTGAACACATTATCCTTTATTCAGATTAGAAGGTTGAAGCACACAGAGAGTGAGTTCTCCAAGATCAGAAGCATGGTATTTTTTTTAAAAAAAATTTATTAACATATAATGTATTATTTGTTTCAGGGGTACAGGTCTGTGATTAATCAGTCTTACACAATTCACAGTGCTCACCATAGCACATACCCTCCTCAATGTCTATCACCCAGCCACCCCATCCCTCCCACCCCCCACCACTCCAGCAACCCTCAGTTTATTTCCTGAGATTAAGAGTCTCTTATGGTTTTTCTCCCTCTCTGATTTCATCTTGTTTCATTTTTCCTTCCCTTCCCCTATGATCCTCTGTCTTGTTTCTCAAAATCCTCATATCAGTGAGATCATATGATACTTATCTTTCTCTGATTGACTTATTTCACTTAGCATTAATACCCTCTAGTTCCATCCACATCATTGCAAATGGCAAGATTTCATTTTTTGATGGCTGCATAATATTCCATTGTGTATATATATCACATCTTCTTTATCTATTCATCTGTTGATGGACATCTAGGCTCTTTCCATAGCTTGGCTATTGTGGACATAGAAGCATGGTATTTTGATGTCAAAATCCAATGATGTGACTTTTTATGCTATACTGCCCCCAAGTCTGCCAAGTCTCATAAGCCAAAGATAACACACTTGGCAGTAGGGGAGTGAAAGTATACTGGGCACCTCTTTTGCTCATCTACAAGTCCTCTTACTGCACCTACTTACCATGGTGACTGGTTCAGGACATGGGGATACATCTCATTCAGACTAGCCATGTCCCTTTTGTGCAAACACCCTTGGTTTCACTCAGCCTCTACACATGTACACCCAGATGAGTGGCAGTGTGGACCGTTGACCAATGGGTAATGGAAGTCAATGGGTAAACACTTCCCTCTTTTGTCTCTGAGACATGTATTATAAAACTTTTCAAAAAGTGTTTTGGGTTCAAACATCAGTTGCCACAAAGTAGAGGCTCATTCGGCAACATACTCCCGTACTGTTTCTCTTGCCCTGATGCCCTCCCCTTGTCCTACACTCCCACTCCCTAGTGTTATTTCCCAAATAAACTACCTACATTTTTGCAGGCTTGCTTTCTGGGGAACCAGGTGAAGACAAAATCCGGTTAACTTCAGCCAAATGTATGTTGATGATATTTTAATGACAAAATGACATGGAGAAATGGGCTCTCCTTGAATTTAATGCCCCTGCACAACTCTGATTTGTGGTGAAACAAAACATGTTAAAACTAATTAAAAGTGTTTCAAATCATGGAATTTTTTGAAAGGGATGACTTTGAACTAATAACATCTGAAATGATGAATAGTATGGTAAATGAAGAATTAACATCAATGAAGAGTGTTCATTAGAATTTATGGAAATACTAACATGAAGAGATTTCAGAGTAGATATCTGTTTATATGAGTTTAAAATTTTTTCTATTTTAAATAAAATTTCAATTTTATTTTGAATGTGAGGGATATAGAATAAAAACCTTTGATAAGTTATTATCTGCCTCAGAAACTCAGTGGACATAGCATACTGTTTGCTTCCTCACTGTTTAGTGTTGGGCACATAATAAAGACTTAGTAAGTGTGTGTTGAATGAATAGAATCTGAAAACGGAATCAGAGGTTATAGTGGGTTGAATTGTGGCTGCTAAGAACATGTGTCCTCATTCTGACCCCAATACCCATGAATGTTAACTTATTTGGAAAAAAAGTCTTTGTGTATGTAATTAAGTGAAGGATCTTGAGATAAGCTCATTTTGGATTGACAGGGTAAGGCCTTAAGTCCAGGAATAAATGTCCTTAGAAGAGAAGAAGAAACAGACACAGGGGGAAGGCCATGTGAATATGGAAGCAGAGATTGGAGTGATATTGCCACAAACCAAGGAAGACCTGGAGCCATCAGAAACTGAAAGAGGCAAGGAGGGATTCTCTCCTAGAGCCGTTGGAGTGACTGTAGCCCTGCCAACACCTTGATTTCAGAGTTCTGGACTCCAGAACTGTGAGAGAATATATTCTGCTATTTTAAACCACCTAGTTTGTAGTAATTTGTTATGGCAGCCCTAGGACACTATAATACAGAGGTATTCAAATAAAACATGATAAAAGCCAAGGAACATAAACTGAGCATTACTATGAACATTACAATACTAACTGAACATTAAAATACTAACTGAACATTACTATATGCAAGGCATTTCTCCAGGAAAACATCAGTAAGCAAAACAGAGACCCCTGCGCTCATGCTGCTTGCATTCATTCTAGCAATATTCTGATCAGAGAAGCCAGTTTGTTCAACATTCCTTTGCCCTTAACCAAGATGTGTTTGTGCCTGTACCTGTATCAGAATGAATTATTAAACACAGCTAGTGGCAAAGACATCACTCAGAGAATGAAGATTGTATAATGATGTGGGAAGAACTTACTGTCCCTGGAGAATGCAAGCTCTCAATTTCCAGGTAGGAAATATTAAGTTTTAACACGCATTAATAGAAGGAACACATTCAAGACTTTTATGACCTTCAGATTTCTATTCAGTTAATGGGATGGATTGATTGTCTACTCAGTGGCAATGCAACACTGACCTTCTGTGAGCAAGCACAAGGGGTTCTGCTAAAATGGAACAGTATTACAGTTTGAAAAAAAAATAAATCAGGGAAATTTTTATCAAATTTGATTGTCTACAATACTTTAAAAAATGTGTTTCTTAAACTTTTGACAGGTGCCATTGATTATCTTCCAGGGAGGACTAGCCACAAACAAGACAAAAATACATTGAACAAACCAATGTTAAAGAATAGGTTTAGGGATATGAGGGTGATCTGGTTATGACATCTGTCACCCCACTGATCCCCAGAGTTGATTTGGCTGACCTGGCTGGCTAGGCGGGTGTCCCGTTCTTCCCTCACTGCTCCACGTGCATCCCTTCCAAAGCTGTGTGCTTGGTGGAAGAGGACGACCTTCCCCAATAGAGGATGATAGGGGAGGACATTTCTTTGGTCAAGGGTATAGGAGTAGTTGCGCTCCCCCAGCTAGAACCTCCAAACAAACTCTCAAGGTCCATTTGTAGGAGAATGTAGGGTAGTCAAGCTTCTAAGACTCTAGACACATCCAAATGAGGCACTGCATGTGGAAATTTGCCTCTCTTAAAAGAAGAAGAAGAAGGAGGAGGAGGAGGAGGAGGAGGAGGAGGAGGAGGAGGAGGAGAAGAAGAAGAAGAAGAAGAAGAAGAAGAAGAAGAAGAAGAAGAAGAAGAAGAAGAAGAAGAAGAAGAAGGAGAAGAAGAAGAAGAAAAAGAATAGGCTTGGTTCAAAAGTTTGTCTCCGTGTTTTCTATGTTTGGATTGGGATCTTGTGATTGTGATATTCTGTTGGTTTTTATATTGTATAAATTTAATTATCTCAATCAATATAAACTTAAGATAACCAACATAGAATTTTGTCCTCAAGTATTATTTATATGATTGAAATAAAACATACTACTATTTCATCATATTCTGCAAAATGCACTTTGGTTTCCATGTGCTTTAATACTAACCAATTCTGAGTCTTGCTGGGTTAGCATCAATCAACAAGTAGAGCAAAGTTCTGAAATGCTGGAAGGAGAAAGCATAAGGTGAGCAATCAAATCCTATAAAACTAATAATTTGGTGCTTACAGATGAATTGGAAAACCTCTTTACATTTCAATATGTCAGTATTGAACATAAATGTATTTAACTTATATAAATTCAGTTTAGCAACACACATACAAGGCATTCAGGGACTTAGGAAGCTAGCTGAGGGAACAAAGATTCCCATCTCAGACTGACCAGGAGGCTCAACCTCAATTAGTGGAATGACAGGTGCCAACTGAAAAGATTTTGTATATCTTTGTTCCTTCAGCTTCTTAAGTCCCAGAATGCCATGTGTGTGTGTGTGTGTGTTTCTATAAAACTGAGTTGAATATAATTGTTTAAAGGTATATAACTTTTCATACAGTATGTCCTCTGATCCCAAGCCAGCTAGTGTTACTGGCCATTAACCAGAACTTTAATTTTTTTTGTAAGCAATACAGGCTTTAGGGGTAATACGAAGGGTTTTTCAAAAGTAATTCTATATCTTATAGAACCTAAACTCAAAAAAAAAAAAAAGTGAGAGAGAGAAAGAGAATTTGTTAAACATTATATTGAACAAAGACAACAGTATGAAAAATGATGACTGTTGCCCCAGTAAACAGCTTGACTGCAATCTTCTGAAGCAATTTGAGAAAATAAATGTTTGTCATTGTAAGCTGCTAAATTTCAGGATAATTTGTTATGCAGTGATAGATTACTAATACAATAGGCATCGTAGATTTGAAGAAGAAAATGTAGGGCTGTTGCTTTTGACTATTTTGAAATGGAGAGGGGAGAGATATATGCACAAAGCAACTATAAAACAATATGAGAAATGCCATAATTGGGGCAGGTCACTAGTGAGCTAAATGATATCCAGCAGCAAAAATAGGACATCGCATTCCAGATTACTAGGGGACTACAGATACTCTATTAGACCAAGAAGATCCGCCCCAAACAAAAAACTTCCCTACTTGAAGCCCAAGGCAATGGAAGGAAGACTGGGGGCTGGGGAGAGAAGCTCAAAGGAGGGCTGCTGACTTTTATTAATGACCCACTACACCCAGTGTACTTTATATAAATGATCTTATTCAGTCTGCACACCGATTGTATGAGGTAGGTATAATTTTCTTCATCTTATAGGTGGGCATTTAAGGCCCAGGAAGTGTGGAGCTGGAACGAAAACACAGGAGCTGCTGGCTCCAAAAGCTTATTTTTGTTCTACTGCATCAGATTGTTCTCCTTTACCCCTCAAGTTCTTGTGATGCCTTGTGGAATATCAAAGCATATAAAGCCTTTCTTTCTGGAGTAGTCCACAGCATTTGGCAAAGTTGATCACAAAGGTTAGGCTGAAAGTCAGACTCTCTGTCTTGTAGTAGACGGTGACCTGAATCTCCTTAGTAGTCAGCTGCGATCAGACCTCTGTTAAAATTTCAAAGGGTTTGGGCAGATAGTTCAAAAAGGGGGAGAATTAAGCAGTGAGTAAAAGTAACCTAACCTAAAATAGATTATCTTCTCCTTAGTTCCCTAACTTTATAGACAAATACTATTTTCTAATCTTTTTTTAAAGATTTTATTTATTTGAGCTCTTTTTCTGGCTGGAACCATGGAGGGTGCAGAAGAGAAGAAAAAGAAGGTTCCTGCTGTGCCAGAAACCCTTAAGAAGAAGCGAAGGAATTTCGCAGAGTTGAAGATCAAGCGTCTGAGGAAGAAGTTCACTCAGAAGATGCTTAGAAAGGCAAGAAGGAAGCTTATCTATGAAAAAGCTAAGCATTACCACAAGGAATATAGGCAGATGTACAGAACTGAGATTCGAATGGCAAGGATGGCAAGAAAAGCTGGCAACTTCTATGTACCTGCGGAACCCAAATTGGCATTTGTCATTAGGATCAGAGGTATCAATGGTGTTAGCCCAAAGGTTCGAAAGGTGTTGCAGCTTCTTCCCCTTCTCCAGATCTTCAATGGCACCTTTGTTAAGCTCAACAAGGCTTCAGTTAACATGCTAAGGATTGTGGAACCTTATATAGCATGGGGGTACCCAAACCTGAAGTCGGTGAATGAATTGATCTGCAAGCGTGGTTATGGCAAAATCAACAAGAAGCGAATTGCCCTGACAGATAACACATTGATTGCCCGATCTCTTGGTAAATATGGCATCATCTGCATGGAGGATCTGATTCACGAGATCTATACTGTTGGAAAACGTTTCAAAGAAGCAAACAACTTTTTATGGCCCTTCAAATTATCTTCTCCACGAGGGGGAATGAAGAAAAAGACCACCCATTTTGTAGAAGGTGGAGATGCTGGTAACAGGGAAGACCAGATCAATAGGCTTATTAGAAGGATGAACTAAGGTATCTACCATGATTATTTTTGTAATCTGGTCAGTTAATAAATGACTACTCTCAAATGGAAAAAAAAAAAGATTTTATTTATTTGAGAGAGAAAGAGAGCATGAGTTGGGGGGGAGGGACAGAGAGAGAAGCAGACTCCCTGCTGAGTGGGGAGCCCAATGCAGGGCTTGATCCCAGGACCCTGAGAGCCACCCAGGTGCCCCACTACTTTCCCAAAATACTTCAAATGGAAATGTTCACCGAATGTCATCTTTACCTTGAGAGCAATGATTATGTCTAAATTTTTAAAGTCTTGAGTAATCAAGAATAAGCACAAGACGTTTCTCTCCCAAGAAAACCATACTGATGGCTGAAATTTCTTTGAGAATATAAACCTCAAGATCATTCTTACTGCTAATGATCTGTAATTCTGTGAAATCAGATTTGTAAGACTGAGCTGCAATGAAAATGGTTATTACTAAATGAGGCATGGTTAGAAGTTGGCCCCGATAATTGTCTAGCCAAAGTGGAGAGCCATCTACCTCTATATCTGGAGAGGTGATGAAAATGTAACCCTGCCAGTGATTCCTTCATCGTTTGGTTAAAACACCTACAATTCCTATGGTTAGCAGCACTCCTTTTGTGTTTCTGTGAAACATAATAAATGTGCATGGGTAAGGGTTACAGGATCAGAAAACAAAACAACAACAAAACCTAGACCCAGGGACCTCCAGTATAAACAAACCTGTATAAATCAGCCTCTCTTCCTCAATTCCTGAAAACTATTCCAAATTTTCAAGGAGAATGACAAAGCACCTTCCCACAGATTCCATCTATATGAAAGAAGGAGGCAAATATGATCCATAGACTATAAAATAAATAAAGCAGTGAAGCAGGGCAGAAGCTACAAAAAGAAAGGGAACGAAAAAAGCAAGAAATTCGTGAAAGAACCCAGGAGAAAAACAGATCTCAGAAAGCACTGTAAGAACGCACTTGCTGAAGGTGACAGGCTGGCCTTGAAGTGACCATGGACAATATAGAAATGTTACAGCTTACACACTGGAGTGAAGGAGATAGGAGTTAGAAAAGATATGTTGATTATCTCTACAACAACTCTGATTTAAATGACATCATTAAAAGCTAACTAATCCTGGGCGCCTGGGTGGCTCAGTCGTTAGGTGTCTGACTTCGGTTCAGGTCAGGATCTCAGGGTCCTGGGATCAAGCCTCGCATCAGGCTCCCTGCTCCGCGGGAAGCCTGCTTCTCCCTCTCCCACTCTCCCCGCTGGTGTTCCCTCTCTTGTTGTGTCTCTCTGTCAAATAAATAAAATCTTTTTTAAAAACCCTGACTAATCAAGTAATAAACATGTACATAATTCTGAATAGTATAAAGATAACATTAAGAAAGGTAATAATGATTTAAGTTGGGTGGTAGAGAAAAAAGGAATGGGGAAGAAAAAGGAAACATTATTTTTATTATTTCTCATAGTGGAGGACTATAATGCACTGACTAAATGCATTAATAAGGTTAATCACCAGGACAGAACTACAAAGCTTCCTAAAACTCAGAGCAAAATATAAAAAGCAAACCAAAGGAAACAGACCACATAGAAAAAGGCCTTAAAATATATAGACAGAAAATGTGCAACAATATGACAGAACCAAGACCAAACATATATGTCATTTTAGTAAATACAAATGGGTTTAAGCTACATATTAAAAGAAGGATTTTAGATTAGACTGGATTATAAAGAAAATGAAACTATGCCATATCTAAGAATCACACCAAAGTGATTGAGAATAGTAAAAAATAGAAAGATGGACAAAGTCTATTAGGAAAAAGTACATTTTGAAAAAAATTCTTTAGATTTTTCTTTTTAAGTGATCTTTACTTGCAATGTGGGGCTCGAATTTATAATCCCAAGATTAATTAGAGTCGCATTCTCCTCCAACTGAGCCAGCCAGGCGCTGTGGAAAAGGTACATTTTTAAACAACCAGGAATTATGAACATACTATCCAAAAAGATATAATTCAGCCCAAAGAGCAGTCGGCACTTTGTGTTTTTTAAGGGTGCAATGCATGCAAAAATATATCCTTTATGAATATCTATGTATCAAATTACATAGCAATAACAATCAGAAAGCAGAAATTACAGAAGATAAAAAGACAAAGAGAAGCACTCTGGTAATAGAGGACTTCAAATCAGCTTTTTTAGTCTGGGATAGTTTGAGTGGATGAAAGGTCAGAAAGCATATGAAAGGTCTAAATAATATAAAAGTAGAACTGATCAATATATATCCAACTGCACCCTGAAAATAGAGTATATGCATTCTTTCCAACTGCCCATGAAATACTCATGAAAATTGGCCACACTGAAAAAATTAGGGCACCAAAAAGCCTCAATAAATTTAAAAAGTAGAAATACTTAAAAGTTTGGATGAGTTAATGAATGTTTCTTGAACACCTATTGTGTTTTGGCGGGGTACTCCTAAGAAACAGATCCCGAGACAATGATTTGAGTGTAATTTGGGAGGTGCAGGAAACATATGCAGTGGGGATTCACTAAGTGAGACAGGGAAAGGGTAAGGAGCCAGTGATAATGTGCCTTATTGAGCCAGGTACCGTTATGGATGACTGGAGCCCAATTTTGCTGGGAAACTCTGAAAGTTAGTGTAGAACATGTCAGGCTTATCCTACCTGAGGATCAAAGGAACTGGGACATTTTACACCAACTTGCAGAGGGTGTAAAGCCCTTAGGGGAAAACACACAGAGGCTGCCTGCTGAAAGTTGGGCCAGTGTACACTGAACTATAAAGAGGAGTGGAGGGGTGCAGATCAGCAGCATCTGATCTTCAGTGTGCAAGCACTTTTAATAATCGGGGAGAGCTAAAACCAAAATGGATGAGTTTTTCTGGGCACAAAATTAGACTGAGCAGAAGTATGAAATCAGAGTTTTTTTCTAAAGCTCCCTTGTAT
The DNA here is from genome assembly GCF_029215605.1 of Mirounga angustirostris. NCBI lineage: Eukaryota > Metazoa > Chordata > Mammalia > Carnivora > Phocidae > Mirounga > Mirounga angustirostris. The sequence continues at coordinate 102,890,296 of NW_026991718.1, forward strand.
TGTTTTTCTATTTTCTTTGTTCTTTCCCCTGCAAGATCCCCTTGCCAATGGGTGTATGAATGCCCCAATTCTTTCCACTAGGCTAAGCTGTACAGTTCTTCCATACTCAATCTTGTCTTGGTTATGCCTAGAGCCCATTGTTAGAATGGTTTGCACAAATTTTCCTCATTCAGGTAACATTGATGTCCCATTCTAGGTTTGTTCCTCCTGTTTTTCCTTGTAGTTTGCCCCTGCTGTTTTTAAAGAGATTTGCACTGATTTTGTGTGGTGGCTGGTGGGTACTGGTAACAACTGGAAAGGGATTGTAAACAATTTGGTAAGACGGAAAACATTACATGCGGGTGAAATGTAAAATTTTTAGCATACAACATGGTGAGGACACCAGCCAAAGGTCAAACTCTTGACTGAATGTTGGCTCTCAACTCTTTGCCAGAGTTAACACTTCAGTAGCCGGCTGATTCTAGGATTTCAAGGCAGAAAGGCTGGGATGACTGAGATAACCAGGGGATTACCTAAGGGTACTGGTTGAAACTCAGCCCTAAATGCAATCTATGTAAAACCTTGTCAATATTTACTTTTTTTGAGTTAGAGTTAAGATGGCATTTTTCCCTAACCTGTTTTGCAGATGGGGACCAGGGAGTCTATAAAATCTCCCAAATGTCTGTAATTCACAATGGTTGTGGTCTAGTGATGTAGGAAGACCTCTAAAGAGGTGACATGAACTTGATTAGTCTAGACACATACCTTAAAATCTTTGTTCCAATACCATTTCCAAACAATAATCAATTATGTGAGTTTATTTATTTTTGTAAATAAGGTTACCAAGGTAAAGTCAGAAGCTACTTTTTTTGCAAGTGCAGTCCCCTGATGTGGGCCACATATAACAAATTCCTGAAGGAAAACAAGGATATGAATGAACTTAATAGTAAGATCTAGGTTGATTTTTTTAATCAAAGAGAAGTGAGTAAATCGAAATGCTGAGGACTTAAATGGGTCATGGTTTTCTTCTTAGGAATAAAGAACTTGGTATTTCTCTGCTTTCAATGTGTGTAATTGATTCTGAAGGAGTTTCTGAGAATCTATAATGCTGTCAAGCAGAATTCATTGTGCAGCATAGCTGCAAAGCATGCAATTTTCAGTCATATGTATGTGATCAGAAGGCACATACTTCTGATGTGCCTTTGCCCCAAAGAAGTTCTTCTGATTTCACTCTCATGCTTTCTTATTAATACTGTTGCAAAGAAAAATATCATCCAAAACTTAAAAGGGGGATAAAAGATGGTGCCACTCTTGTTTCTGTTGTTAGACAATGCCCAGTTCCTAGTGTTCCTAGATCAAAGGTTAGGCAAGTTGTTTTGTTTTGTTTTCTGCAAAGGGCTCGATGGTAAATATTTTAGATCGTCTGACCATCTAGTGTCTTTTGCAACTATTCAACTCTGCAGCAAAAGAAACCATCTACAATACATAAGTAAATGGCTATGGCAGTGTTCCTTTATAACTTTATTTACAAAAACATGTGGTAAGCTAAGCCCAGCTATAATTTGTTGACTCCTGCTCTAGAGTCACATGATATACAAATTTGTTTGATTTACCATCACTATTGATTAGGGCTCACACAATTTTCAACTCTGTAAAGCTGGATGTTCCTTTATTATAAACTGATAAGATCTAAATTATTTTTGCCCAATATTATGCAAATAATTTGTGTCTGGGAGCAGTAAAAATTATTTTTGTCTGATAGGAACACAATGATTTTTCTTATGTCGAAAAGTTAACCCCAAAGGCTATGGTTGTATTACTGATAGAACAATAGGACAATAACCAGTTTTGCATCTAACCTTGTGACTTATTGCTTCATTCTTCTTTTCTTTCACTCACAATATAATCATTAATTACATGTATTATTTCTTGAACTAACTTCCTTCATTGATGAGTTTAATAAAACTTTGGTTTCTACTCATTATGATTTTATATGAGAATTGCATGATGCTAAACATTTTGAAAATGATACTTTGGATGTCATTCTGTTAAGATATTTACCTAGAATACACCTCGTGTTCTTGTCCTTTAACTTTATAAACAGGGAGAGAAAGGAAAAAGTGTTGCTTTTGACTTCAAAAACTAACTTGAGACTCCAAAGAATCAAACCAAGAGCGGAAGACAAGTAAAAACTATCTGAATATGATTAAGAAGCCATGGTTGCCCTGGACAGAGCAACCATTCAACCTAAATGCCAGGATGTGGCTTCAGGCTTTGCAACAGAAAGTGCAGGAGACCAGAATGTACCACCCCAAAGTATGACTGTAGGAGACCAGAATGTCACCCCCTAAAAAATGCCTTTTTGGTATATAAGAACTATTTAGAACTGGTTGTTGTTGTTGTTATTTAGAGATGATTATTTTAAGAAACAGCAAATGCAGGAGAAGTTCTGAAAACAGAGTAGAAGTGACTCTTTTGTAAGAGAAATTGCATTTATAAAGGAAATCTTCATTTGTAAAGATGTCTCCCTTTTTGTACCAGAAAATGAAGTATGACTCTAAATCCCAAGAGTCTCTTATCAGTAGAGAAGGCACAGACTAAAATCTGCATAACAAACCTTACCCTTTTTTACTGTACTTTTTCTGCTCACCTTCCCAACCTTCTTCCTTTATTTTATTTTATTTTTTTTTAAAGATTTTATTTATTTATTTGACAGAGAGAGACACAGCGAGAGAGGGAACACAAGCAGGGGGAGTGGAAGAGGGTGCCCCCCTTCTTCCTTTATTTTAGCTGAAGACAGTATTTAGGCTCAAGGTCTAGCCACCTCTTTGAGTTCCTCATCCCTGAGTTTCTCCAAAGTATATGGGAGATATACATTTTAATAAACTTCTGTTTCTCTTGTTATTTTCTGTTGTTACAGGGACCCCAGTGGAGAACCTAGAAGAGTAGAAGGAAACGATCCCCCTCCCCGCCACAAAAGTATGGCATGTGCTTCTAATTCTGATAGGATAATGTGCACAGGGTAGACATCTTTCATCATTTTCGCTCACAACACTTATCTCAAGATGGCAGATATTTTACCCCTGGAAGTTGTCAGCACACTTCTCTGATATTACTTTTACTTTCATACATAAAAATGAAGCAAAATTAAAGTAACGCTTCAGTGTAAGCTAAAACCACTCACCAAATACACTCTCCTCTACCCACCCAAAAACATTCCTCAGGGGAATCTGAGAATTTTAACTCCTGTTCTCCCTTTGGCTCACAGCAATGACTGAATGTGTGTTCAAGAGGCTGAAACTTTGAAGGGCAGCTGAGTTCATGCCAATCAGCAGGCAGTGGCAAAATGAAATGGATTTTCTTTCACATTAGACTAGATGGTGTAGTGACAAGCTGAAAAATATTCTGTTTCATTTTGGATTCATGTTTGTTTTTTTTTGCTACTCTGTGATACTTGAAAGTCAAACTGAATGTCAGAGATAAAAATGTCATGCAGATCATGGCTCAGTTCCCCTGGGTTCACTGGAGATGTATGCAATTGAGACTTTTGACAGAGGCATAGAGAGGTTAGTTCAGCTATGCTGTACCCCAGCCATCCCCCGCTATTCCTCACTCCAAAAGAGTAATTCAATATTGTGTCCAGTTAAAGCTCAGGTAAGACTAATATTCAGCTGGGCTCCTAGAGGCTGAAAGACAGTCAATTTATGAAAGTATTAAAGGATAATTTTTTAGAAAAGATAAATTCACATCTCTCATACATATATAGAATGGGCACATGTCAAAGATTTTACTTAACTCAGAAAACACATATTAGGAATGTTGCAATGAATTTGAATTTGCTTAATTTGTGCCATAATGGCTTCTTCCATAGAGAGGGAGGGAAATTAAACCTCCTCCAAATTCATTTGCATATTTTTGGACAAGAATCATTTGTATCTCTTTCAGTTATCTAAAACTTACGGATTTGTGAAAAACATCAATATAATGAAAGTTGTAAAGATGCCATAAAACCAGATAACCTGGAGGGGGATATTAGACAATGCCTAGTTCTCCAGTAATTTTTTTTTAAATGTATTTCAGTATTTCTTAATTTTTCCCTACAAAAGAAAACCTGACTAACATTATGTTTTTTATTGCTAGGGTTATATAAAACAGAAAAGGCAATAGTGTTCTCCTCCTGCATCTGTTTGCCAGAAACAGTCAAAATAGGACAACAGATGGGCTGAGTAGCAAATACTTGAAAGCTGGAGAAATCAAATGGAAAGAAAAGTAAAATACCCTTTGCTTAATCATTGTCTTTACAGCACATTATTTTGCATTTCATGTTGGGGAAAATTTTAAGAGAAACATACTAAAAGGATGAGCTATCTTTTAAGCTACCTCTTTTCATTTCACAATCTTTTCAACATTTTGGAATGTCAGGAAAAGCACCATGAATTTTGGGGCCTTGAATCAAAAGCCCTGGAGAATAATGTGAAAGTCTTATGACAATTGTTCTTTGAAGAATGACCAGAATTTGCATTCTGACCAGCCTACCTTCCTAAGAACACTTCTTATGCAGCTCTTCTCCCACCCAAAGCTCCTGACTCTCTTTCTCACTTACTCTTCCAGAGTCTCCAGTTGTGCTAGGTTTTCTCCCTACTTCCTGTATCTTCTCTTTTTTGGTTTTTATGAAAAATAATTTCATCATCTCAACTCTTTAGGTCTTCTCTCCTTCCACCTCTCAGCATAAAGTCCTGATAACTCAAGCAAAAACTATGTCCTTTATCCTTTGAAGGGAGTGGAGAGAGCGATCACAAAAGCATGATTTGATACATTCCTTCATGCCACAGTTTATTTTAAACTAAAGGGAAAACATCTTTGCTATATATCTTGGAATATAAGTAGCCGCCACATCATAATTTTAACTGTAGGTACACCGTAAATGATAATACTTTTATCAGACTTTTGTAAAAAAGGATTTCAAAGCTTTTCTTAAATGTCATTCAGTTTCCTTCCAACACATCAAATTCAGACAGGTAAAAAGACCATATTAGTTTGCTAAGGCTGCCATAACAGAACACTCTAGATCTGATAGCTTAAACAACAGGAATTTATTTTCTCAGCGTTCTGGAGGCTGGAGTCCAAGATCAAGGTATAAGTAGGATTGGTTTTTCCTAAAGATTCTCTCTTGGACTTGCAGGTGGCCATCTTCTCCCTGTGACTCCCATGGTCTTCCCTTTGTGTATGTTATGTCCTAGTCTCCTTTTTTTTTCTTTTTTAAATAAGGACACCAGTCACACTGGATTAGGGTCCACTCTAATGACCTCATTTTAACTTAATTACCTCTTTAAAGACCGTATCTCTAAATACAGTCACATTCTGAGGTACTGGGGGTTAAGATTTCAACATATAAATTTGGGGGGCGGATATAATTCATCTCATAGCAAGGGCCATTCTTTTCATTTTAGGAGCAGAAAAATGTCAGGTGTTCAGGATTAAGTGATCTCTGAACAATCCATCAAGGAACACAGCCAGCACCTGTAATTGATAGCCTGCACTATTGATTTCCTTAAGTCACTCTGAGAAGAAAGAATTGTTAGAATGCAGCTCTTGGGATGCCTGGGTGGCTCAGTCAGTTAAGCGTCTGCCTTCGGCTCAGGTCATGATCTCAGGGTCCTGGGATCGAGCCGTGCGTCAGGCTCCTTGCTCAACAGGGAGCCTGAATCTCCTTCTGCCTGCCCCTCTCTCACTCTCTTTCTCTCTCTGACCAAAAAAAAAAAAAAAAGAATGCAGCTCTTCTTGGAGTTTCAGTTGGCATTATGGAACAAGCTTGAAGAAAGTAAAGCTTTCTTTTTTAAAGATTTTATTTATTTATTTGAAAGAGAGAAAGAGCATGAGAGCAGGGTGAGGGGCAGAGGGAACAGCAGAATTCCTGCTGAGCAAGGAGCCCAACATAGGGCTTGATCCCAGGACCCTGAGATCATGACCTGAGCCGATGGTAGATGCCTAACCAACTGAGCCACCCAAGCACTCCGATAGTAAAGCTTTTATTTTTGTGTTTAAAGATACAAATGATGGACATATGCCAACCTTATAAATATTCATCAGGGTATCTAGGTTAACATTTCCATAGTTAAAATATTCATACAAAAGCATCATAAGTATTTTTTGTGTGTTTTTTCCACGTTATTGAGATTTACATACCATGAAGTTCACTAGTCTAAAGTGTATAATTATCAGCAGTTCTTTCTGCCTATGGGTCCTGTCCCTGTGCTTTAATAAAACCACCTTTTTGTTTCTTTGCACCGAAAATAAATAAAAATAAAAAAAAATAAAGTGTACAATGCGATTATATGGCAAACTACTCTGCACTCTTTATGTAGATTATAATCTCTATGATAACTCTACATAGATGACACCATTGGCATTTATAGATGAAGACATAAGGCTTAGAAATGGAAATAACTTTCTCAAATTCACCCAGTGAATAAGTAGAAGTGCTAGTAATTCAAACCCAAGTCAATGTGAGTCTAAAACCCAGGCCCTATACAAGATACCACCTCACCTCTCCTTCCCCATTTTTCCATAGGTAATACCTTCGCATTGCATGGAAATTAGCACAGGTAAATAAAAAGAAAATAAGAATCACTTATAATCCCATTACTCAGAATTCACCACCTATCATTATTTTGGCATTTACTATTCAGTTGTTTTCTCATTTGTATGTATCAAAAACGTGTATGACTTCCTACACATAAACTCAATTTTCTAAAGAATGTCACACTTCTACATTTTCTTCAAATCAAATTAAATCTGTCTCTGACCTTTGTCCCACTAGGTTGTCAGAAGATCCTTATAAGTACTGGGGCTTCTGATCTTTCTTGGGGTCAAAGAGAAAAATGGGAGGCCTATGCTCTGCTAGGAAAGTGGGGCAATGCCCTTGATCTTCAACCTAATGTGGCAGCCTTTATCACTGTCTACTATCCAGCGGTTCAGGAGGTAAGGGATGCCATTGCTTCAGGGCCCAAAGGAGCAGAGTCTTGCCCTGGATCGGAGGCAGAGGCTAAGCAGCAGACTGAGTTTCCCTCTCAAGCCTCACCACCACCTAAGGGTACTGTGAGGCATGGGGCCTGGGGCCTCCAGCGACTGTGTCCTCCTCCTGAGCTTTAAAGAATGCTCCCTTCTTTCTATCTGCCTGTCGGACTCTCCTGCAATTCCTTCTCCCACTGTATAATCCCTTTCATTCAATTTAAAAAACTAAGAGCTGAGAAGGGAAATGTTTATAGTTAAGAACTTCCTTTCCAAGAAAGGGAGAATAAAAGATGTGACTATTGAGGATTTATTTATTTATTTATTTATTTATTTATTTATTTATTATTTATTGTGATTATTGCTTACCAAATCAAAATCACATTCTACCTGCTGTTTTTATCTGACAATCTTTATAGTTTTTTAGCTCAATTTTCTTATTATTTTAAAGAATTCTTTTTATATTCTGGATACAAGTCCTTTATCAGATATGTGTTTTGCAATTAGTTCCTCCTGTTCTTTCATTTTCTTAACTGTCCTCTGCAGGGCAGAAGTTTGAAATTTTAATAAAACCCAATATATCAATTTTTCCTTTTATAGATTGTACTTTTGGTATTGCATCTAAAAATTCATCTCTCAGTCCAAGGTTATATAGATTTTCTCCTATATTTTCTTCTACAGCTTTTATAGTTTTGTACTTTACATTCAGGTCTATGAGTGCTCGCTTAGGCAGCACATATACATTTAGGTCTATGATTCATTTTGGGTTAATTTTTGTGAAAAGTGTAAGTTATGTACCCAGAGTCCAGTACCATTTATTGAAAAAACTGTCTTTTCTCCACTGAATTGCCTTTGAGTCTTTGTCAAAGATAAATTGATTATATTTGAGTGGGTCTATTTCTAGGCTCTCTATTCTGTTCTACTGCTCTTCCCTCCCACCCCGATTCTATGCTGTCTTGATTATTGCAGCTTTATAATAAATCTTGACATTGGGTAGTATAAGTCCCCCAACTCTGTTCTTCTTTTTAATATTGTGCTAGTTATTCTAGGTCTTTTGCTTTTTGATATACACATTAGAATCAGTTTGTTGATATCTACAAAATAATTGGTGGGATTTTGATTGGGATTGCTTTGAGTCTATAGAGGAAGTTGGAAAGAACTGACATGTCTCATCAGGATTGTCAAGCAATGACAGATGGGAGTTGGTTGATAAATACTCAAGCTTTCCCAACCCTCAGGTAGGCATGTCTGTGCATGTTCTGCAGTGTTTCCCAGAGTCCTCAGCAGAATCAAGCACCAGTTGCCCACGGTGGCAACTTCTCATTAGAACACCTTTTATGGGCTATTTTCTCTCCTCTTCTCACTTCCCCATCATTTTACTGTCACCAGCTAGACCCTAAGACCTGACCTTAACTGCCCACCTGCTTGTACTCCCACTAACCTTTGCCTTACATTTTTCCTTAAGCTCTTCTTTCTGGGGGATTACCTTTTAACTAAAGCAAATGAAACCCGAAACTACCCCTCAGGTGATGGCCACAGCCCTGACAAGACCTCCCACTGGCCCAGACCACCCAGACCATTTGAGATAAAAGACTCGCACCTGCGCAAATGGACCATGGTGTGACCCCCTGGAACACCTGGTAATTGCCTTTACCTCATTATAATACTAAAATCTCCACCCAAAGAGGAGCCTAAGCCTCATTCACATAACATACAATTTATGTATAGGAGGTTTCCCTAAGGCAAATGTGCGACGTTATGCCCACCTCTCCAGATGATGACATAGCTTCCCTCTCTGAATATTCATCATAACCCTAAACAAAAGGAACCCATTTACCCTCTCTTGGGGAGTCATGGCTTTGGAAGCCATTTTCCAAGATCTCCTTATTTGCTGCAAATAAAGTTTTCTTTGTGCAACTTCACCTGGTGCAGTTTCCGCAACTCACCAAGGGACGAACTCACTTGGTTCCATTACATTACCAGTGTTTCCTGTAATCACTTACCGAAAGAATTACTTTCCCTCAAAATCTCATCTTAGGGTTTGCTTCTGGGGGACCCAAACTAACAGCTGTGACAACACAGGAATATAAAAAGGCCGGCTCAAGTAGGACAACTCCCATTTCCTAAATGTACCCAGGTTCCAAAGAAGTACCAGGCTTATCCGATCTAGATAGAAAACTCACAGATAGGTAACTTAATACCTACTCCTGGCACACAAATTTAGTCTTTAATTTAAAATGCAGAAAGCAAGTGCTCTCAAGCCTGCTATCTCTCCAGAAGGGGAAAAAAAAAGATACAAAGGAAACACATTTAATTTCAACAAGCATGCCCGTGCATGAAAATCTACCTCAAAATAGCTAAAATGGTAAAAGATGTGTTGCTATTTTAAAGCCAGATTTGGATTTGCCTCAGGCAGCTTTTAGCTTCTAGAGTTTTATGGCTCACGAGTTCCAGGTTAGAAAATTCGCGTTGCAAAGGCATGCTGTGGTCTGTCTCTGCCATTCGTTCATAATTTTGCAGCAGGAGGACTTTTCCAGGGAGGGAGAGAAGGGTGGGGTGGAAAGGTAGGGAGGAAGGAGTGAAAGGTACCAAGAGAACTGATCTAACCATCTGTCTTTTTAACCACCTTCAAAGCAAGTCCTGCATGATGAACACTACAGAAGCACCAGACATTTGTTGGGGGAAAAAAGTCCTCTGGGGCTGCACACTCCTTGAGGGGGGAAAACAGCTTCATAAAGAAAGGATACAAACACTGCGCTCTTTATTTGCAGTTGCAGAAGGAAATAGCCACTACACCAAATCCTCTGTCAGCTGCAAAAACAATGGGTTGTAATCGGCTATTTATTTTTGCTGAAATGGAGCTGCAGCTCTGCTATTCTAGATCCTTCAGCCTTGCAAAGCATCCAGAGAGCCTTTGCTGACCCTGGGGGAGTGCAGCATAATGAAACATCCTCACTTTTGCACTTGGATTTTTCCTCAAGAACCCAAGGCAGAGTTAGAGGAGTTTCTCTCCAGCTTTTGGAGGGAAAAACCAAAATGAATGAATTAAGCTTATCAGACGGCCTTTAGCAAATGTAGTATCCGCCCTTTATTATGATACAGTATCAGCCACCACTTGCTTCATTTTTCCCAGGAGAAATTGGATTGGGGCTGGTGATCATGGAAGAGGCACTTTGTTGTCTCAGCTCACACACTCGAGCGATTCAAATCTGGTCTCCAGGAGACCTGACATCATAAAGGGAAATTGTGTTCTGGCCTTCGAATCTATGAAACATTACCTCAACGCTGCTTGATTTCTGTCACTACCACTGTTTCCCTCCCCATATCACCAAACTTCATGGGAGAGAAATTATTGCTCTATTACTTCACCATCTATTATTTTCTTAACTCTAAGATTAGCTGCTGCCATAGAACTCTTGCATGATGCTCTTCTTTCAAAGGTCACCAAGGACTTCACCTTCTCCAACCCCAGGAGCGTGTTTCAGTCCTCATGGACTGAACCATTGGACGGACACTGCCTATCCACCTCTCCTTCCATTCCAAGCCTTGTGCTTCCTTGCCTTTTGTTGACATGGTCCTTCCCTGTTCCCTATGCCTCCTCCTGGCCCTTCCTTGTGATATTTCTCCAAGGTTCTTTCTTCCAGCCTCCTATTCTTTATATTTACTCTCTCAACAAGCATCCATTCCCATACTTTCAGCCATCACCTCCTTGATGGCTGGAGCTTCAGCAGCAATCTTGACTGATGAAGTACCTGGAAGATGGAATTCCCCAGGGGAGGATGCTAAACAGGACATTAGAAGGGACTTGGCTCCCTGATGATTTTGCTGAAACCACTGAATCTATTCTGCCCTGCCTACTTCCTGATTTCTTCTACATGCTAGAATAAACCCTGTGGGTTTAAGCCATTGTTATTTTGGATTTTCTATTATATGTAACAGAATCTAATTTAAATAATAGAAATGGCTATAACAATGCCATCTCATAAAGGTAGTATAAGCTTCACATGATTATAAGTCATGTGCCTAGCTCATGTCCCTAGCAAGGTATAGCCTCTGTGGTCAAATATTATAGATATTATTATAAACTCTATGCTTGCATTCCCAACTTCATGGTGCATCATATCACAGAATGTCAACTATGCTCAAAACAAATCCCTCCCAAAACTAACTCTCCCTCTGATTGTCTTATTCTTTGGTTTATGACATGACTAATCTCTTATTAATCAAGGTCTTGATTCTAATTTTTTTTTGCTCCAAATATTGAATCAGTTGCTGAATGCTATTGATCTAGTCCTTCAAACTTTCTCCAATTAATTCCCTCATATTTTCCCTGTAAACTCCCTAGTTGAAATTTTCATTACTACCTACCCAAACTATTGCAGTCATCAACTCAATTGGTTCCCCACTTCCTATATATCTTCCTACTTCAAGTTATCCTACTGAAACCCTGAGATAAGTCTTCCAAAAGCACTGCTCTAATTTCATTATTCCTCTGATTAAAAACCTTAGTGGCGGGGCGCCTGGGTGGCTAAGTCATTAAGCCTCTACCTTCGGTTCATGTCATGATCCCAGGGTCCTGGGATCGAGCCCCGCATCGGGCTGCCTGCTCAGCGGGAAGCCTGTTTCTCCCTCTTCCTCTCCCCCTGCTTGTGTTCCCTCTCTCACTGTGTCTCTCTCTGTCACATAAATAAATAAATTCTTAAAAAAAAAATAAAAACCTTAGTGGCTTTTCACTGCCCACAGAGTTAGACAACATGTTCTTCAACTTGGTGTTTGAGACCCCAACCTGTATCTTCTGATCCTCATCTCCATGTCCTTCCATACCCATCAAGCCATCTAGACTCTTTGATTTGCCTTCTGTTTCCTTAATTCTGTTGCTTAGCTCACGTTTCACTCACCCAGAGTGTCCTCTTATTACTCCACTCCCTACAGTTCAATATTTTAGCTAACTTTGAAAGCTTCATGGAAATAATATCACTCCTAGAAGGAAGTCCAACTTCCAAAACAAATGTGATTTTCCCTTTACTCAAAGCACTTTCTTATGGTTATGTTCAATTGTTTACAGCAGCAGTGCTCAAATTTTAGGGAGCATCTTAATTATCTGGAAGAACTATGAAAATATAGATTGCTGACTCTCAGAGATCCTGATTCAGAAGGTCTGGGGAGGGGTCTGAGATCTTTCTTTCTTCTTCCTTCCTTCTTTCCTTCCTTCTTTCCTTCCTTCTTTCCTTCCTTCCTTCCTTCCTTCCTTCCTTCCTTCCTTCCTTCCTTCCTTCCTTCCTTCCTTCCTCTCTCTCTTTCTAAAAGATTTTTATTTATTTATTTGACAGAGAGCGAGAGAGTACAGGAGGGGGAGCTGCAGGTTCCCCACTGAGCAGGGGGCCTGACCCAGGACTCCATCCCAGGACCCCGGGATCATGACCTGAGCCGCAGGCAGAAACTTAACCGACTGAGCCACCCAGGCCTCCCTGAGATCTGCATTTCTAACAAAGCCCCAGGTGATGCTGATGCTGCTGGTTTAGGGATCACACATTGAAAACTCCTTTCTAGTTATCTGGATCTCATTCTCTCTCTACACTGTAAACTTCTTGAGATAAGACAACATGGCTTATTCCAATCTTTGTATTTCCTGATGCTCCCAACACACAGTAGATACCTAATAAGTATTTATTAAAATGGAACTGAATAGAACAAGAGGCCAAAGTTGGCAAGGACCCTTTGAAGCTATGTTCAGTTGTTGATTTCCGTCATACAGAAAGAACACATTTAGGTGCTTTTGCTGAGAGCATAACCAAATTCTTCCTGGTCTTAGTTGTTGTTCTCGGTCTGGGGAAGTGAGTTCACAGCATGTGTTGGAGGAATGTTAGATATAAAAGGCAAGAACACGACATGAATTCAGGGAAAGCAGGAGTTGAAGGGCTCTGCCAAAGGAGTAGGATGACAAAAGTTCAACATTTGGGAAATTAAGTATGAAGGTTGCCATGGTAAGGTAACAACAGATTTCAAATCTATAATTGTACCTGGAGCGAGGCATGTTAGAGTCCCCTCCATATACTTTTGTTTCCTTCTTATGCTTTTAATGCTTCAGAAGCAAGTCACTCTGAATTCAAGCTGTGCTTCTAATTGCCCTTATTATTATTCTCAGAATGTTCTTTAGAACCAACATGATTTTGGGGAAAGAATTAATTGCAGCTTTTCTTGATCTGGAAACGTGGGCAACTGGGTATTCTGGCAGCTTCATGTCCTGTTTTCCTTCTGTGTGTAGATAACAGACTGATATTCACCTTCTGCCTGTCTCTCCAGTTATCTCGTCGGGGCATTTTTTTCAGGAGGGTGAGAGGATATTTTGCATATGGAAAGTGTTTTTGAAATGACAAGAAAATGAAGAACAAGTCAGCCAAAGAAATAAAACACACCACAGTCATCACCCAAAGACTTTGTTCTTAGCTTTTTGTATTTCATGTCCTACTTCTCGTGAAATAAATCCTACAGAAATAACAAAAGATAGATGGAGACTATTACATGAAAGGATATATATCAAATATGGATACTTTTTACAGATGGAACATTAAAAAAAGTCACATCTATGCATCATCATTTTTCAGCAGCAGCACAGATGGTACCTTCTCACTTGTACCGCGGGCCAACAGAGTCTGTGTGTTCGGCTGTCTGCCCCACCCCCATCACAAGTCCAAGTTTACATGTAAGAGGACATGTTGTTTGAGTTAACTCAGAGACCCTTGGGAAACTGCCTCACCTGGAGCCCTGACATGACTATTTTATAATATTTCCTTCTTCAAGGAAGCAGATGGGATTGCCACACCATGACTTTTATCTACTGTTCTTGAGTAAGGTGCCCTAAGGCTTCCTGTCCCTTCCCAGAGACACCCCATGGATCTACAGTGATGAGGAGAAGCAGGCAATATCTGCAGACCTTCTGTTAAAAGCTCTTATTTGTTTAAACATCCTGTTTCCTTGCTGTTTATGTTTCTAGAAATTAGGGAGATGCTTATCCCTTCTTGTCCCAAAACAGTTAAAAATTATGACCGATGTCATCAAGGGCCCACAATTTATGTCCTGAGTGAAGAAACAAAACAAAACAAAAAAAAACAGAAAAAGAAAAACAGAGTGAAAATACACCACCACTGTCACCATCACCACTCCCATCATCACCCCCACCTGACTGCTGGAATGGTTTGCCCGGGGACAGCAGAATTTCTGCCTTCTCTAGGGAAATTACCATGGTCTTCTGGGTAACCAGCTCAGGGGTTACCAGGAGAAACCCACTCAGGGAAGGTCTTGCATCACTAATGGCTGAGAAGAACTTACAATTAAACTAAAGGGAGAATGAATTTGTCTCTCAGTCTATCTCATGCTGTCCTGCAATGTCTGCTTCCCTGTGATAAAACAGAGCTGGCCAGAGAGCAGAGAATCTTTCATTTGGGCAAACACGGAGGCGCTAGGGCATTTCACAGTCTCGCATTTATTTATCACTTTAATTCTTTGCTTCCTGAGCTCACTGATTTCACAGACGGTGATAGGCACTTCTCATTTTCAACATTTCACAACTGTGTTAACTTCTGTTGTCTCCCATCCCTGGCTGGCAACACAGAGCTGCCAGTCCTTCACAAAGCCCTGTCTTCCCATTCTTCAACAACCCCTGTATACATGCCCTTTGCCCTGTGGCCTTAGAGCATCCACCAGTAAGAGGTTGAGCCTATTTCCCCACCTTTTGATTCTGATTTCGTCCATGTGGTTTGCATGAGCCAGTGGCACATTAGCAGATGAGACTCAAGCAGAAGCCTGAGAAAAAGCTTCCTTCCATTGTGGTTTGTGTCTCTGCTGTCTCCGTGGGTGGGTGCCCCAGCTATCCTACTAGAGAATGAGAGACACATGGAGCAAAGCTGAGCTGTTCCATTTGTCCCTGGTAAAGACAGTCTGAATTGACCAAGAGCCAACTAACTCCTGTACCGATCCTCCACCTTTTAATCCACTGTTAAATTCTGGTTTTACCTCCAGGGTAATCCTCAAGTTTGCTCATCTCTCTCCATCTCCACTGTCACTGCCGTAGTTGGTATACACCTATACCATATTTCACCTGGATTCTGTAATGTCCTCTTAGATGGGGCCCGGTGTTCCCTCACATTTCCCTGCAAGCCTGTTCCCACTTGGCAGCTAAGGGACCTTTTAAAAACATAAATCAGATGGTGTTAGTCTCCTGGATAAACCTTGTGATGGGTTCTCCTTGCTCTTAGAATAAAATCCAGTATGTCGACACAGTTCTCAAGGTTTGCATACTGTGCTTCCTTACTGGAACTTATACACGTCTTCCCAGTCTCCTATTGCACTGGTCTGCTCTTTTGAGTCCTCAAATAAACTGAGCCCCATTCCTGTCCTTGTCCCTGTTGCTCCCTCTGCCTGGGATGCCCTTTCCCAAGCAATGTGAATCATCATCTCTTTATCTTCTGTCAGTTGCTGCTTCAATATGACCTCCTCCTGGAGCTCCTCTCTGTCCTCTATCTAATAGACTTCTTCCAAGTTGCAATCGGAGCAGCTAGATGGTTTCTTCCATAACATTAATCACAATCTGTAATTATTTATTTGTTTTTTGTTGGCTGCCTTCCTAGTTAGAATATAAGTTTCTCATAGACAAGATCTTATTTTCTTATTTTCACTGATATTTCTAGCACCTCACCCATAGTCAGTGCTCTGTATATGTGTATGAGAGATTAAAACTGGAGGACTCTTACACACACACACATTATATATATATAATATATATATAATATATATATACATATTTGTTTCCTATGGGAAACTCATACATTACACATACATGTAATTAATATTTGTGCATATACATTAATGGGTCCTTTATCTTTAGTTCACATACTAATGCATATGTGGAACACACATTTGAATTTATTGTATATGTATAATGTACACATATATGTAATGAGTCCTTTATTTTTAACCTGACACACACATATATGCAATTTACTCTTTAGAATCCTGCGTTAAAGATATAACTTGGACATCTTTTTATAACAGCAGGTACAAGCCTACCTCATTAGGTTTTCAGAACATTCCTTTGTATGAATGTACCATAATTTATTTAGTCAATATGAGCTAGTGCTAAGACTGTTCCCATTCTTGGGATGAGGAAACAAAGGCTGAGGAAGAGGAATCCTTTGCCTGAGCTAGCCAGGGTTGGACCTGGTGGTTGAGTCGCAGTGGTGGGATGGGGCAGTATGGGCCTGACCTAGCACTTGCAAGGCACACGCATGGATAGAGGTAAGTCTGTGAGGGCTCAGTTCCTGTTGATGTTGCACTTCTTTGTCTATGGCTTTCTGTCAACCATCCTCCCTCCAGTGAATCCATCTTCCGACACGTTGAATGAGATGACATATATTAGTGGTTTTCAAATGTTAGTGCCCATAAAATCACCCAGAGATCTTGTTAAAATAGATTTCTGGGCCTTACCCCAGAGATTCTCACTCGGCAGATCTGGGCTAGGGACTGAAATTCTGCATTTCTTTTTTTTTTTTTTTAATTTTTTTTTAAAGATTTTATTTATTTATTTGAGACAGAGAGAATGAGAGAGCAGAGAGCACATGAGAGGGGGGAGGGTCAGAGGGAGAAGCAGGCTCCCCGCCAAGCAGGGAGCCTGATGCGGGACTCGATCCAGGGACTCCAGGATCATGACCTGAGCCGAAGGCAGTCACTTAACCAACTGAGCCACCCAGGCGCCCTGAAATTCTGCATTTCTAACGAATTCTTAGATGATGCTGATGCTACCAGTCCATGGAGCACACTTTAGATATGTGAAGTGCTCCATAAACATTAAAGCATATGCAAACTCAGGAGAATGTGAATTTTAAGTTTTTATTAAGCCCCTACTGAAGGCCAGCTATGATAACAGGCATTATGGCAAAAAACCCCTGTAATGTGGGGCCTCATCCATGAAGACTTAAGAATTCAGTTGGTGAAAACAAAATATGTGTCACAAAAACATAAATTTTCAGTGCCATGAGGAGTGACATAAGTGACAAAGGAATTAATTAGAAATTAATTAGAAACCAGTTCTGGGTGTACAGAACACCCCATGCAGACCATTGGATTTGGGGCATGTACTTATTAAATAGCCGTTCTGTTGATGAAGACTTCTTCCCTCATTTTAGTTGTGTGCCGAATTAGCTTCCTCCCAGAACTCATTGACGACTGGTTTGAACCTATGCTTGCTGCCCCCTTGCTTGGCTAAGATGGTCATAAGAGCTGCAGCACCAGAAAGGGAGGCTGTTTTAGGTTGGGCTCCCTAGAGCA
Source organism: Mirounga angustirostris (assembly GCF_029215605.1). NCBI lineage: Eukaryota > Metazoa > Chordata > Mammalia > Carnivora > Phocidae > Mirounga > Mirounga angustirostris. The sequence goes on from NW_026991718.1 coordinate 102,907,609, forward strand.
GAGCCTGAGATGAGGGTTCTTGTGCATATGATTTATTTAGGGAGCACTTTGGGGATGACCCTGTGATTGGGTGAAGCAGGGCAGGGCAGGGTGGAACAAGGATGTGGTCTCATCTGCAGCCTCACCTGACTCCACATGGCACCCAATTCCAAAGCACCAAGAACTGTCTCACCTTAGGGGGCTGGCCTTTGCAACCCAATATTAGTCACTGCCAGTGGGTTGCCTGGGGTGCTGTGGCATCACCTCCCAGTTGAGGTGCCTCCGATCAGCACGGGCACATTCAGAAGGCCCTTGCAGGCCAAGGGGTCCTTCTACTGTGGTTCATGGAACTCCTGCCTTTCCCCCATTTCCACACCGATGCCCATAATCTTTGTAAAAATGCACTTTTCTGATTTTATTTAGCAAGCATGTGTTGCCCTCATATTCTAGGCACTAGGTACCTGTAAGGTCAGGGACTTAACAGGCAGGGCCTGAACTTCTCTGTCTCAAAGCCCACGGTGATGTCATTTGATACTGAAACCTGACCTCGTGGCTGTGGAGGGCTCAGGCACTCTCTCTGGGCTGCACCCAAGGAACTCACCCAGCATATAAGGTAATGGCTTGCCTTTAATCTAGCCCTCTTCTTCCCTGCTTCATATGGCAGCCCGGGGAGCCTCCAGGAAAACCCGTCTGTTACTGCCCTCTCACAGAAAATCTTTAACGGGTGCCCTATTGCCCTCAGAGTAAAGTCCAAACTCCCTGTTCTGGTCTGTAGGATCTTTCATGCTCTCATAACTGCCTACCTCATCTCTCACCTCTCGTTAAACCTGAGGAACGCTGAAATATCTGCTTCCCATGATGTCTACACGTCCAGGTCTTAGGTTGTTGTAGTACACTGAGTTGTGGGATCCCAAAAATATTAGTTCCTAATCCCTGGAGACTATTAATCTTACTTTATATGGAGGGGCATCCGGGTGGCTCAGTTGGTTAAGTGTCTGCCTTTGGCTCAGGTCATGGTCCCAGGGTCCTGGGATGGAGCCCCGCGTCGGGCTCCCTGCTCAGCGAGGAGTCTGCTTCTCCCTCTCCTCCCCACTCGTGCTCTCTCTCTTTCTCATGCTCTCCCTCTCTCTCTCTCAAATAAATAAATAAAATCTTTGAAAAAAATCTTAATATGGAAAAAAGTGCAGATACGATTGTTAAGAATCTTGAGAAGGACAGATTACTCTAGACTATCTAAATGGGCCTTAAATGTAATCACAACTGTCTTTATAAGACAGAGGCAGAGGAAAATTTGACAGGGGAGAAGGTGATATGAAGACAGAGGCAGAGACTGGAGTGATGTGGCCACACCAAAGCATGCCGGCAGCCCCCAGAAGCCAGAAGAGGCAAGAACAGATTCTCCCCTAGAACTCCATAGGGAGAATGGCTCTGTTGGTACCTTGATTTCAGACTTCTAACCCCCAGAGCAGTGAGAGAATAAAACTCTGTTGTTTTAAGCCACCCAGTTGTGGTAATTTGTGGTAGCGGCCCTAGGAAACAAGTACAAATATGATATTACCTGTTTCCAGGGTTACCTGGGTGCCCTACTCTCTCCCACAACACATACTTCATCACAATGATGCCTGTTTCTGCAGCTCACATGCTGCCTCTCTGGGCAGTCTCCTAGATCTTTCCTCCCACCACCCACAGGCTCTGGTCTGAGTAGACACCCCTCCTCTGTCTCCCACAGTTCCTTGAACAATCCTCTCTCGTTGCTTTTGCCTCATTCTTTAATATGACCTTTCTAGGTCAATCTCCCTGTGAAATTCTAGATCCCTTGGGCCTTATTCATTTTTTTTTTCTAAAGATTTTATTTATTTATTTGACAGAGAGAGACAGCAAGAGAGGGAACACAAGCAGGGGGAGTGGGAGAGGGAGAAGCAGGCTTCCCGCGGAGCAGGGAGCCCGATGCGGGGCTCAATCCCAGGACCCTGGGATCATGACCTGAGCCAAAGGCAGACGCCCAACGACTGAGCCACCCAGGTGCCCCGGGCCTTATTCATTTTTGTAGTCCCTAGACCTGGCATAGTGCTGAGTGCAAAGTGGCTTCTTGGTATTTGTCTCTTGACATGAAAAGTGGTGGATGGTGCTGTTCGGTGGCTGAAGAGGGAGACTCAGAGGTCTTCAAGGTCTCACATCACTGGCCAAAACTCTCTGGATGTGGATAGGTGGTAACTCCCCTGGTTGAGACGCCACGGACAGGCTTCTCCCCTGTGAACTTGCACTGCCACTGCCACCCCAGAGCTTTCTGAGACCTCAGGCCTGGGTGCTCCCTTCGGCTTTGTGTCTGCAGAGTTTGTGGTTATTTTCTGCTTGGCTCTTCTTATGCTCTTCTCTCTCTGCTCTCCCTCTCCTGGCTCCCAATCAGCCGTGACTCACAACCTCAAACACTGCTCCCTGTTGTCATTATTTTGAGGAGTCACATGATTTCCCTCATTATCGCCTTCAGGCTAGAATGGGAGCTGGCCTGCAGTGTTTTATTTCTCAGGGTCAAACTGGGGGGTGTAAAGCAACCGACAAGTTCAATAAGCTCGGGGTCATGTTAGTGTTCTAGTAATCTAGTTGCTCTGAGGAGGTGGCGGCTAAACACATAATTGGAAAATAAGGGATTGGGCATCAGTCAAGGGGATGATGTTAGAGTCCTTCAAATTCTTTGTGTACAAATTTGCTTTCCAACTCAGACTTCCTGGACAACATTTACAGTCAAATTTAACAGTCTCTCCTAAAACCTGACAGTTTTCTTTCTATTAGCTTCCCAGGAAGGTAGATAATGATTTTGTCTTTTTTTTTAAACATTAGGTAGGGGGACTCCCAGGTGGGGGGTATGGTTTTATTTTCTCTCCTTTATGCTGTTTAGAAGCCACTGTATTATTATTATTTTTTTATTATGTTAATCCCCATACATTACATCATTAGTTTTAGATGTAGTGTTCCATGATTCATTGTTTGTGCATAACACCCAGTGCTCCATGCAGAATGTGCCCTCCTCAATACACATCACCAGGCTAACCCATCCTCCCACCCACCTCCCCTCTAGAACCATCAGTTTGTTTTTCAGAGTCCATCATCTCTCATGGTTCGTCTACCCCTCTGATTCCCCCCCTTCATTCTTCCCCTCCTGCTATCTTCTTCTTCTTCTTCTTTTTTTTTTTCTTAAAATATATTGCATTATTTGTTTCAGAGGTACAGATCTGAGATTCAACAGTCTTGCACAATTCACAGTGCTTACTAGAGCACATACCCTCCCCAGCGTCTATCACCCAGTCACCCCGTCCCTCCCACCCCACCCCCCACTCCAACAACCCTCAGTTTGTTTCCTGAGATTAAGAATTCCTCATATCAGTGAGGTCATATGATACATGTCTTTCTCTGTTTGACTTATTTTGCTCAGCATAATACCCTCCAGTTCCATCCACGTCGTTGCAAATGGCAAGATCTCATTCCTTTTGATGGCTGCATAATATTCCATTGTATATATATACCACATCTTCTTTATCCGTTCGTCTGTCGATGGACATCTTGGTTCTTTCCACAGTTTGGCTATTGTGGACATTGCTGTTATAAACATCGGGGTGCACGTACCCTTTCAGATCCCTACTTTTGTATCTTTGGGGTAAATATCCAGTAGTGCAATTGCTGGATCATATGGTAGCTCTATTTTCAACTTTTTGAGGAACCTCCATACTGTTTTCCAGAGTGGCTGCACCAGCTTGCATTCCCACCAACAGTGTCGGAGGGTTCCCCTTTCTCCGCATCCCTGCCAACATCTGTCATTTCCTGACTTGTTAATTTTAGCCTTTCTGACTGGTGTAAGGTGGTATCTCATTGAGGTTTTGATTTAGATTTCCCTGATGCTGAGTGATGTTGAGCTCTTTTTCATGTGTCTGTTGGCCATTTGGATGTCTTCTTTGGAAAAATGTCTGTTCATGTCTTCTGCCCATTTCTTGATTGGATTCTTTGTTCTTTGGGTATTGAGTTTGATAAATTCTTAATAGATTTTGGATACTAGCCCTTTATCTGATATGTCATTTGCAAATATCTTCTCTCATTCTGTCAGTTGTCTTTTGGTTTTGTTGACTGTTTCCTTTGCTTTGCAAAAGCTTTTTATCTTGATGAAGTCCCAATAATTCATTTTTGCCCTTGCTTCCCTTACCTTTGGCGATGTTTCTAGGAAGAAGTTGCTGCGGCTGAGGTCGAAAGGTTGCTGCCTGTGTTCTCCTTTAGGATTTTGATGGACTCCTGTCTCACATTGTGGTGTTTCAACCATTTGAAGTCTATTTTTGTGTGTGGTGTAAGGAAATGGTCCAGTTTCATTCTTCTGCATGTGGTTGTCCAATTTTCTCAACACCATTTGTTGAAGAGACTGTCTTTTTTCCATTGGACCTTCTTTCCTGCTTTGTAAAAGATGGGTTGACCATAGAGTTGAGGGTCCATTTCTGGGCTCTCTATTCTGTTCCATTGATCTAGGTGTCTGTTTTTGTGCCAGTACCATACTGTCTTGATGATGACAGCTTGGTAATAGAGCTGAAAGTCCGGAATTGTGATGCCGCCAGCTTTGCTTTTCTTTTTCAACGTTCCTCTGGCTATTCAGGGTCTTTTCTGGATCCATAAAAATTTTAGGATGATTTGCTCCATTTCTTTGAAAAAAGTGGATGGTATTTTGATGGGGATTGCATTGAATGTGTAGATTGCTCTAGGTAGCATTGACATCTTCACAATATTTGTTCTTCCAATCCATGAGCATGGAACATTTTTCCATTTCTTTGTGTCTTCCTCAATTTCTTTCATGAGTATTTTATAGTTTTCTGAGTACAGATCCTTTGCCTCTTTCGTTAGATTTATGCCTAGGTATCTTATGGTTTTGGGTGCAATTGTAAATGGGATCGATTCCTTCATTTCTCTTTCTTCTGTCTTGTTGTTGGTGTATAGGAATGCCACTGACTTCTGTGCATTGACTTTATATCCTGCCACTTTACTGAATTCCTGTATGAGTTCTAGCAGTTTTGGGGTGGAGTCTTTTGGGTTTTCCACATAAAGTATCATATCATCTGCAAAGAGTGAGAGTTTGACTTCTTCTTTGCCAATTTGGATGCCTTTGATTTCTTTTTGTTGTCTGATTGCTGTGGCTAAGACTTCTAATACTATGTTGAATAGCAGTGGTGATAGTGGACATCCCTGCCGCGTTCCTGACCTTAGGGGGAAAGCTCTCAGTTTTTCCCCATTGAGAATGATATTCGCTGTAGGTTTTTCATAGATGGCCTTTATGATATTGAGGTATGTACCCTCGATCCCTATACTCTGAAGTTTTGATCAAGAAAGGATGCTGTACTTTGTCAAATGCTTTTTCTGCATCTATTGAGAGGATCATATGATTCTTGTTCTTTCTTTTGTTAATGTATTGTATCACATTGATTGATTTGCGGATGTTGAACCAACCTTGCAGCCCAGGGATAAATCCCACTTGGTCGTGGTGAATAATCCTTTTAATGTACTGTTGGATCCTATTGGCTAGTATTTTGGTGAGAATTTTTGCATCCATGTTCATCAGGATATTGGTCTGTAGTTCTCCTTTTTGATGGGGTCTTTGTCTGGTTTTGGGATCAAGGTAATGGTGGCCTCATAAGTAGAGTTTGGAAGTTTTCCTTCCATTTCTATTTTTTGGAACAGTTTCAGAAGAATAGGTATTAATTCTTTAAATGTTTGGTAGAATTCCCCTGGGAAGCCATCTGGCCCTGGGCTTTTGTTTTTTGGGAGATTTTTGATGACTGCTTCAATTTCCTTAGTGGTTATAGGTCTGTTCACGTTTTCTATTTCATCCTGGTTCAGTTTTGGTAGTTGATACATCTCTAGGAATGCATCCATTTCTTCCAGATTATCTAATTTGCTGGCACATAGTTGCTCATAATATGTTCTTGTAATTGTTTGTATGTCTTTGGTGTTGGTTGTGATCTCTCCTCTTTCATTCATGATTTTGTTGATTTGGGTCATTTCTCTTTTCCTTTTGATAAGTCTGGCCAGGGGTTTATTAATCTTGTTAATTCCTTCAAAGAACCAACTCCTAGTTTCGTTGATCTGTTCTACTGTTCTTTTGTTTTCTATTTCATTGATTTCTGCTCTGATCTTTATTATTTCTCTTCTCCTGCTGGGTTTAGGCTTTATTTGCTGTTCTTTCTCCAGCTCCTTTAGGTGTAAGGTTAGATTGTGTACTTGAGACCTTTCTTGTTTCTTGAGAAAGGCTTGTATTGCTATATACTTTCCTCTTAGGACTGCCTTTGCTGCATCCCAAAGATTTTGAATAGTTGTGTTTTCATTTTCATTGGTTTCCATGTATATTTTTAATTCTTTAATTTCCTGGTTGACCCATTCATTCCTTAGTAGGATTCTCTTTAGCCTCCATGTATTTGAGTTCTTTCCGACTTTCCTGTTGTGATTGAGTTCTAGTTTCAAAGCATTGTGGTCTGAAAATAGGCAGGGAATGATCCCAATGTATTGGTACCGGTTGAGGCCTGATTTATGACCTAGGATGTGATCTATTCTGGAGAATGTTCCATGGGCACTAGAGAAGATTGTGTAATATGGTGCTTTGGGATGGAATGTTCTGAATACGTCTGTGAAGTCCATTTGGTCCAGTGTGTCATTTAAAGTCTTTATTTCCTTGTTGATCTTTTGCTTAGACAATCTGTCCATTTCAGTGAGGGGGGTGTTAAATTCCCCCACTATTATTGTATTGTTGTCAATGTGTTTCTTTGCTTTTGTTATTAATTGCCTTATATAATTGGCTGCTCCCATGTTAGGGGCATAGATATTTACAATTGTTAGATCTTCTTGTTGGATAGACCCTTTAAGTAGTATATAGTGTCCTTCCTCATCTCTTATTACAGTCTTTGGTTTAAAATCTAATTTGTCTGATATAAGGATTGCCACCCCAGCTTTCTTTTGGTGTCCATTAGCATGGTAAATGGTTTTCCACCCCCTCACTTTCAATCTGGGGGTGTCTTTGGGTCTAAAATGAGTCTCTTGTAGACAGCATATCATTGGGTCTTGTTTTTTAATACAGTCTGATAGCCTGTGTCTTTTGATTGGGGCATTTAGCCCATTTGCTTTCAGGGTAACTATTGAAAGATGGGAATTTAGCGCCATTGTATTGCCTGTAGGGTGACTGTTACCGTATATTGTCTGTGTTCCTTTCTGGTCTATGTTGCTTTTAGGCTCTCTCTTTGCTTAGAGGACCCCTTTCAAGATTTCCTGTAGGGCTGGTTTTGTGTTTGCAAATTCCTTTAGTTTTTGTTTGTCCTGGAAGCTTTTTATCTCTCCTATTTTCAATGACAGCCTAGCTGGATATAGTATTCTTGGCTGCATATTTTTCTCATTTAGTGCTCTGAATATATCCTGCCAGTCCTTTCTGGCCTGCCAGGTCTCTGTGGATAGGTCTGTTGCCAATCTAATGTTTCTACCATTTTAGGTTACAGATCTCTTCTCCCAAGCTGCCTTCAGGATTTTCTCTTTGTCTCAGAGACTCGTAAGTTTTACTATTAGATGTCGGGGTGTTGATCTATTTTTATTGATTTTGACAGGGGTTCTCTGTGCTTCCTGGATTTTGATGCCTGTTTCCTTCCCCAAATTAGGGAAGTTCTCTGCTGTAATTTGCTCCATTATACCTTCTGCCCCTCTCTCTCTTTCTTCTTCTTCTGGGATCCAAATTATTCTAATGTTGTTTCGTCTTATGGTATTGCTTATCTCTCGAATTCTGCCCTCCTGATCCAGTAGTTGTTTATCTCTCTTTTTCTCAGCTTCCTTATTTTTCATCATTTGGTCTTCTATATCACTGATTCTCTCTTCTGCCTCATTTATCCTAGCAGTTAGCACCCCCATATTTGATTGCACCTCATTAATAGCCTTTTTGATTTCTACTTGGTTAGATTTTAGTTCTTTTACTTCTCCAGAAAGGGTTTCTCTAATAACTTCCATGCTTTTTTCCAGCCCAGCTAGTATCTTTAAAGTGATGATTCTGAACTCTAGATCTGACATTGTACTAATGTCCGTATTGAGTAGGTCCCTGGCAGTCGGTACTACCTCTTGTTCTTTTTGTTGAGGTGATTTTTTTCTGTCTTGTCATTTTGTCCAGAGGAGAATAGATTAATGAGAGTACAAAATGCTAACAGGGTAACAACGTTCCCAGAAAATATACTCTAAACAAGTCAGAAAAGACCTGAAGCAGTGGGAAAAGAAAGGGAAAGAGAGAAAAAAGAAAAAAATAAGGAAAAGAAAAAGATAAAGATAAAAACAAACAAAAACAGAACAAAGCAAAAAAAAAAACAGAATGTGATCAAATATGATCAGGCTGGTATATAGATCAGTGCCACACACTAGATTTTGGGTGTATTTGGTCTGTTAGAAGAAAGTGCCTCCCAAAATTTTAAAGAAAGAAAAACTTATATATGTACAAAAATAAGGGTTGATATGATGAAGGGATGGAATATGACTGTAAAGATGGAGATTATAAAAAATTTTATAAATGAATTGATAAGAAGTTGTTTGAAAAAAGAAAGAAGAGGATTAAAAAAAAAGAAAAAAAAAGGGAGAGAATGGATCAGGCAGGGGAGTAGGAAAAAACCATACACTAGAGATTTAGGGTATATTTTGATTTGTTAGAAGAAACGATCTCAAAATTTTAAAGAGAGAACAACTTATATATATATGCCAAAAATAAGGGTAACTACTATGAAGGGATAGAATATGACTCTAAAAATGAAAAATAAAAATGAAAAATAAATTTTTTTTTTAAAAAAGGGATTGATAAGATGTGGTTGAAAAAGGGAAAAAGAAAAATTCCAAAAAAAAAAAGAAAAAAGACAGCTAAAAAAAAAAATTAACTTTGAAAGACTAAAGAATCACGGTAAAAAAGCCATGAATTCTATGTGCAGTATTCCCCTAGCGCTGGAGTTCTGCCGTTCTCATTGATCAGTAAACTTGGTCTTGGCTGGCTGTTCTCGCTGATCTGGGGGAGGGGCCTGTTGCCGTGGTTTCCAAATGTCTTTGCCAGAGGCGGAATTGCCGTGCTCTTGCCCATTCCGGACTAAGTAATCTGCTCGGGTTTGCTCTCCGGAGCTTTTGTTCCCTTCAAGCTTTCCGTACAGCTTTGGAGGCAGAGAGTGAAGATGGCGGCCTCCCAATCTCCATCCCGGTGGAGCCGAGAACTCGGGGCCCCGCTCCTCAGTGAGCCCCCAGAGAAAAGCCGCCAGTCACTCCCATCTCCCTGGTCTCTGGCCACACTCCGTGCTCACCCGGCCTGTGACTGCGCGTTTCTATCTCTGGCACCCGACCCCGTGTGGAATCTCCAAACCCAGCAGATTTCTGCAGTGTGTTCCCACACCTCTCCTCCTGGGGGAAGAAGGTGAGTCTCCCCGGATCTGCCGCTTGTTGGGTCCCTGCTGGAGTAGCAGTGGCCCGACTGTGCCACAGATCACGGTATATGGCAACCACGAGCTGAGAGCCTGCGCCTGGGCTCCGTCTCTGCAGCCAGCTTCCCCGCTCTGATACCTGGGAACTCTGCCGCACTCAGGCACCCTGGTCTTTCTGTGACCCCGAGGGTCCTGAGACCACACTGTCGCACAAGGGTTCCACGCCCCACTTAGCCACTGGAGTGATGTCCCTCAGCGGAGCAGACTTCTAAAAGTTCCGATTTTTTGCTCCGCGGCTCTATCACTTGCCAGAAGTGGCAGGCAGAGGTCCCTCCCCCGCCATCTATCCTCCCGAATATCGCCTCAGATTCACTTCTCCACATGTCCTACCTTCCAGAAAGTGGTCGCTTTTCTGTTCAGAGAATTGTTGCTCTTCTTTTCTCGATCTCCTGTTGAGTTTGTAGGTGTTCAGAATGGTTTGATCCCTATCCAGCTGAATTCCTGAGAGGAGACGAAATCCAGGTCTCCTACTCCTCCACCATCTTGCTCCGCCCCCCCCTGACTTAATGAATCTAGAAGCCACTGTAATGTTGTAAGTATGGAACCTGCTATGGGGGAGGTTTTAATAATTTATTCACAAAGTGGCTGAATTATTTATTTTTTGCTGCCTAACAAAATATCCCAAAACTTAGAGGCTTAACACAACAAGCATGTGTTAACTCACGGAAGTTTCTGAGAGTTAGGATAAAGCAACAGCATATTCTGGCTCAGGATGTCTCTGCAGTCAAAATGTTGGTTGAGGCTCCTACAATCTTCAGAAGGGCCTGGAGTAGCTGCTTCCAGAAAGGCTTATCATACGCCAGTTGGCTGGAGACCTCAGTTCCTTATCACATGGATCTCTCTACAGGGTTGCTTGAGTGCCTTTATGACCCAGTAGCTGGTTTCTCCTGGAGCAAGTGATCCAAGAGAAAGAAAGGAAGAAGCCACCAGGCCTTTGATTACCTACTCAGAAGTTACACACTGTTCTTTCTAACTTATTCTATTCCTTAGAAGTGAGCCACTATGCCCACGCTTAAGAGGAAGAGAATTAGGCTTCACCTGTTGGAGAAAGTGTCAAAGAATCTGCAGATACATTTTAAAACACCAGAGTACCTTTCCTTCGAATAGCTCCAGAGAATGCAAACAAATCATTGTTACCACCTGGTATTTGAATGTTTTGCTGGGAGATTGCAAGAAACATAGAAGTCTTAACATTTATAATCATAGAATAGTGAAAAATGAATAGTATATAATAGTGAAAAAATAATACTTATGAGGATAGGTGCGAGGACACTGTACTATCTTATCTTAGGTCTGGATAGGTGGGAGGATTTGGGAAGAGTAGAGGATACCATTGGCTTCAATCTCATACTTTCTGTTTAACATATACAATATTAAGTAGCTATCTCATTGTGCTCTTTGATTCAACAATTCAACACCAGGTACCATAGTACCCCCTGCTTTCAAGGCTGAGAGATAGATGGAAGAGAGCTCTCCTAGAAAAAGCCAAACCCAGCACCGATACAGAACCCCACCTGACCATAGATGAGTGAGCCCAGTAGAGACCAGGAGAACCACCCAGCTCAGATATGTTGAACCATGCAGAAATGTGAGACATTAATATTTATTGTTGTATGCCTCTGAACTTGTGTGACTGTTTGTTATACAGCAGTAGTAACTGATATAAGTTTACAGTGTAGTGGAAAAGGTGAATAGAAAGGCAGATTTTGCAGTGCTATATGATACATATCATAGTTGAAGACTGAATAGGGTGTTCGACAAGAGTGAGAGGGGAGGGCCTAAATCTACCTCAGGGTGATCAGGGAAGCTGAAGACTTCTGGCACACCTGAATGAAGTCCTAAGGATGAGCACCAGAGTGGGTTGGAAGACTGAGGCTGGGGGTGGAAAGCACATCCTTTTCAGGTAACTGCAAGGTCTTAGTAAGCTAGAAAGCAGTTGTAATGGGTGGGTCCTAACTGCTGGCAGCCACTGGATTATGAATCACTCTATATGTCCTGCTAAAGAGTTTGCTCTTTGTCCTAAAAGTAACCACTGAAGGACTAAAGAGGCATAACATAATCAGATTGATGGCTTATTAAGCCCACCCTGGGAGTTGTGTGGACCCAGGCAGGAATTGGGGTGGCTGGTCATGAGTCTGTGCTCCTCCAGATATGGCCATGGGAAAGAAGGGGGCAGAGGAGGGAAATATTAGGAGGTGGTTCAGACAAGGCTTGGCAACCAATATAATGAGGGGGTGGTACTTGGCTTCAGCTCCAAGGCAGAAAAGTTTGGAAGGGGGCGGTGGTAAGCATTTCAATGTGGGTCATGATGAGTTTGAAATGCCTGTGGGTGAGCTGAAAGGAGGTGTTTAGTAGGCAGGGGAAAAGCAGTTCTGGGCCTCAGAAGAGGAGCCTGCATCAGGCATATACTCTTGAGCATCATCCACATGGAAGCAGTAACTGAAGCTATTACAGGCAAGGTTGGGTTTATGTAGAATGAGAAACAAACCAAATTTAGTACCTTAGGGAAACACTGACACCTAAATGATGGACAGAGGAAGAGAAACCAAAGAAGGCTGAGAAAGAGAAGCCAGAGAGTGAGAGAAGACACAGAGGAAAGTGATTTCACATAAAACAAAGGGTTTTGAAGTTGGAGGTTAACAGTACAACATATCACAGGGAGGGAGGAGCATGGAGGATTGAAAAGTATTTTGTTTGTTTGTTTTGTACCCAGAAACTTTGATGAGTTTCATGGTGACTTAAGCAAGGATTGAATCAAAGATCAAGAGGGATGAGAGATATACTGCAAAGAGTAGACAAGGACATGCAGACAATAATGGATATTAACTACTGCTCAGTAGAAGAACCATCTGTGGTCTCTTGGCTGCAGCTCTAACTTCAGCCATGGACAGGGAGAGAGTTCTGTGTAGGTTTTGACTCACTTCAAGCAGACAGCATCTTGCCTCTGGTATGTACTTTGAATTTTCCTTTCTGTCCAGGGCTTTTCCAATACCATGGGCCCTAATGAGAACTTGCTCAGCCCCGTACACATAAGCTTGGGAGTATTGGAGAATTAACACCTCTGTGAGAGAATTAATAATCATCCCCCCAAGGGGATGCAATGTCCACTGACGGATGAATGGATAAAGAGAATGTGGTATCTATATGCAATGAAATATTATTCTGCCATTTGTGACAACAGGCAAGGCGCTTGAGAACATTATGTCAAATGAAATAAATCAGACAGAGGAAAACAAGTACTGTATGAGCTCATTTATATGTAGAATCTGAAAAAAAAATTCAGAGTAGCAGGTTGTCATGGGGTGGGGGAAATGGGGAGATTTGGTCAAGGGTACAAATTTCCAGTTATAAAATGAGTAAGTTTTGGGGATCTAACATTCAGCATGGTGCCTATAGTTAATGATTCTGTATTTTACATTTGAAAGTTGCTAAAGAAGCAAATCTTAAATGTTCTTATTGTAACAGCACTCCAACTGGTCTTAACGGTTAACTTGCTTTAAGCTATGGACTCCTTGCTTCGAGTCCCTAAGACCGAATTACCTTGATCTATAGCAGAACTGACCTTCTTTCCTTGAAGCTGGCCTAGAGGAGTGAAGAACCAAACTCTCCCAGAAGATAAGTCCTGACCACATTTGAAAACGGCTACCTCAGATGCCCGCAAATCTGTTCAGGGTCCGATCAACATACGACTAACCTCCTGGGCACCTGCTTCTCCTGCATGTAGCTCCCCTCTCTTTTCCTGTGCCTTCCCCTTTAAAACCTTTGGTCTTTGAGACGTTAGTCCACCATCTTCCCAGGTGACTGCCTTCCTGAATAAAGCAAACTCTCCTTTCCCACCCTCACTATTCTCCTGAGTACTGATTTTTAAGCAGTGAGCAGCGGAACCTGAGTTCTGAGCTGGTACTCTGGTAACATTACCACACACATAAAAACTGTAATTACCTGAGGGGACAATGTTATTTAATCTTATTGTGGTAACCATTTTGTAGTATAAATATGTAGCAAATCATCCCCTTGTACACTTTTAACACAATGTTATATGTTAATTATATATAACTCAATAAAGTTGGTGGGCTGGGGGGGAATGCCTGCCTCTCATCTTTAGAGCGGACAATTCTGAGAGGGATTCTGTAAACTTCTCACAGGTCAAATGGAATTAAGCTCCATTACCAGGAGGTCTGCTATTGACAACACATGCTCATGTTGGCCTTTCTTCCACAGATCCCTCACTTGGGCTCCCTGGGATCATCTCTCAAATAAACTACTTGAATCTAAGTCCATATCTCAGGCTTTGTTTGGGGGAGAATCTAAATTAAAAGAAAATTGTTTACAATAAAGATTTAAGATAAATATATAGGTATCAAGAGGTACTCACCCACTGCACTCCCTCTCCTTAGCTACTTAGGTGGCCATGTTTTGCATCACAGGACCTTACTCTCCAACAATAGCTAATTGAACCAAGGGTAACTGAGCTCAGCCAATCCAAACACACTCTGGTCAGCAACCTGTGATGTTGCTGTTATGAACATAGGGAAGGAGCTAATTGGATTTCCTTTTTTGGGAAACTAAAATATATCGAAAAAATTGACTAAAAAATATCTCCCGCATGAAGTAAGCAATGAGAGCAGAAGCTGAAAGGTGGAGATGGATAGAGGGAATGGAGAAAATATGGTAGCAACATTATGAGAGAACAAAAGCAGTGAGCTAGGGGCACCTGGATGGCTCAGTTTGTTAAAGGTCCAACTCTTGATTTTGGCTCAGGTCATGATCCCAGTGTCATGAGGTCGAGCCCCACTCTGTGGGGAGTTTGCTTGTCTCCCTCTCCCTCTGACCCTCCTCCACCTCTCTCTCATGCTCACTCTATCTCTAAAATAAATAAATAAATCTTTAAAAAGAAAAAGCAGAAGTGGAGTTTCCATGGGGCTCATAAACAAGAGGAAGAGAGGAGTCCTGTATTCTCCTTGACTTTTTTTTTTTTAAGATTTATTTATCTGAGACAGCGGGTGAGAGAGAGTGTGCACAAGTGGAGTGGAGGGACAGGGGGAGAGGGAGAGGGAGAAGCCGACTTCCCGCTGAGCAAACACAGGGCTTGATCCCAGGACCCTGAGATCATGACCTGAGCCCAAGGCAGACCCTTAACTGATTGAGCCACTTAGGTGCCCCTCCATAGTCAGAGTGACCAGAGGGAGATGCTTGTGGGGAGGAAGTGTGCCAATCCCATCATTCACCCTTCCAAGCCAATGCCCTTCCCTTCTCTGCCCTGTCTGCATCTGGCAGGCCAACTTGTGTTTTGTGGGTTATTTTGGTGCAAAAACTGGTTTTATTAAAGCACAGGGACAGGACCCATAGGCAGAAAGAGCTGCCTGGCAGGGCAACTTGTGTGAACTTCTCCTCCTCCCTTCGCCTGGCTCCTGGTGGGGTTCAGCTTGTGGGAAGCATCAGAAAGGCCAGGGATCAGAAGGTGGGAGAGGAGGGAAACCGTGGTGTTTTATCTCCAGCTTACTTCTACCACGGTGCCATAAGTTAGCACCATCTTCAGCCAGGCAGTCTTCTCCATGTAATCCAGCCACCCTTTCCAGGTTCAGGGAACTGGTCCCTTCCCTCACGTCCTTGGAAGTATAGATGGGAAGAGACCCTCACTGATGCTAGTCCCAGGGGGCTGCACTCTCCTTCCTGGTTTCCCTAAATCTGCCCACACCTTCATAAATAGTCCCTAATATTAATAGTCCCTCTAGGAGCCTGACTGATGTGGGAAAACAGTACAACAGAGGAGAGGGACAATCTTGAAACTGGAGGGACAGGAAATGCAAATAATTTGTGCCTGATAATTACAGACTGCCAAGCTGCACTACTCCAGGAAGTGTTTTTCACATTGGGATGGAATTGTGTGAACTATGCTTCTGCTGACAACTGCACTTTTCTCTTAAAATATAAGGTAAAGTCATGCTAAGAGAGAGAAGGTAAAAGGGTAGTGCAGGAGGGGTTCCTTTATATCTGAAAAACCCCAGCAGCCGAAGGGAGAGCCAGATGAAGTTGGGGACTGTAGCTTGTTGTTTTTACAACCATTTCAAAACTTCTTGTTGAGGTGTAATGTATATCCCCTAAAGTGCACACATATCATATTACATAGTTCAGTGAATTTTTGCAAACTGAACACACTCATGTAATCAGTACCCATGTCAAGAAAGAGGACTTTGTGTCCTGGTTAACTCACTAACCCTTTACCCCAAGGGTACCCACTATGCTAACTTCAAACACAATGGATTAATTTATCCTGTCCTTAAATTTTATATGCATGGAATCAAATATATTCTTCATATTTGGCTTCTTTCATTCTACATTGAATTGGTATGGTTTATGCATGTCGATACATGCAAAAGCATGTAGTTGTAGTTTGCTCATTCTTGTTGCTGTATGTACTACATGTGTAAACAACCATAAAAGATTTCTCAATTTTATTGTTAATGGGCATTTAGGTAAATTCCAATTTGGGGCTATTATGACTATTTCTACTATGAACCTCCTTGTATGTATGTGTCTTTCGATGAACAAAAGTACACATTTCTGTTAAGTAGATACTTAGGAATGGGATTGCTAAATCTTAGTGTGTGTACTTTTGTAGATACTACCAAATGGTTTTCCTGAGTGGTAGTACCAATTTACACTACCAGTTGCTGGGCATGAGAGTTCCAGTGGGACCATACATTTTTATTGGCATCAGCCAGGTAATTGTGTGATTTTTAACCTGTGTTCCCAAAATCCCAGGCACGGGCGTAATCAGGCAGAGGGCTACATTGGCCCAGAGTTTGGGGTTTGTAGTCCAAGGCTGAAGGGCAGAAAATTGAAGTTGCCGACATGAAGTGGAAAGCGTCATGCCCCGGGGCTCTTGCCAACGTCGGAAGCTGGAGTTATTGATAGATAGCTTAAAAGAAGGAACTAGAAGTTTAGATGAGTTTGAAGGGCATGGAGAGAGATGTAAGAACATGAGAGAAGAGAGGTGTGAAATATTTTGTTTTTGTTTTTGTTTTTTTTTAAGATTTTATTTATTTATTTATTTGAGAGAGAGAGAGAGCGAAACAGCATGAGAGGGGAGAGGGTCAGAGGGAGAAGCAGGCTCCCCACTGAGCCGGGAGCCCGACGTGGGACTCGATCCCAGGACTCCGGGACCATGACCTGAGCCGAAGGCAGTCGCTTAACCAACTGAGCCACCCAGGTGCCCGAGAGGTGTGAAATATTTTGGTAAGAGAATGAGTTTGGAGAAATGTTGGATGAGTTGAGACTGAAGATAAGAACAACTTGAAAGAGAGTAGCTTCAAGCTAGAGAAACTTATAATCAAGGTCACCTTGACACCAGCCATGAGAAGAGAGGAGGGTCAAGGAATACAGGTGGGGTTATTTTGAGAAGATGAAAGAGAAGTAGCCTGCAAGTGGCTCGCCCTATGTCCTCCAGTCTTTCAGTCACTATTTCTATTTAAAAGTTCCCTTTTATATTTCTTTCTTGTTCCCTTTTAACTAGTTACATCACTCCCACCCCCATTTTCTTCTGTTATCACTTTGCCTGAATTGCTCAACCTTATCTTCTTTGGTGTCCCTTTTTCCTTCTCTTCCTCCTCATGCTGAACTTTCTGGCCCTTTGCCTCTGGGTCTTGAGAAGTCAAAACGACAACAACAACAACAAAAAACAAAAACAAGTCTTCCTTATTACTCTTCTGCTATCACCTGAAACCTTGGCTGAGATCCCCCAGCGGTTGTGTGAGGGGAAGTAGTCTGTGCGGAGATCACTATACTCTCCCCCCAACCCCCCGTGACTCACCACCATGAGCAGCACCTTAGCCAAGATTGTGGAGATCGAAGCCAAAATGGCTTCGATCTCCAAAAGAACAAGGCCACAGCACACCACCTAGGGCTGCTTAAGGCTTGCCTTGCTAAGCTTCATAGAGAGCTCATTACCTCAAAAGGTGGAAGTGGTGGTGGGCCAAGAGAAGGTTTTGATGTGGCCAAGACAGGTGATGCTCAAATTGGGTTTGTGGGTTTTCCATCAGTGGGGAAGTCAACACTGCTTAGTAACATGGCAGGGGTATATTCGAGGTAGCAGCCTATGAGTTCACTACTCTGACCACTGTGCCTAGTGTCATCAGATACAAAGGTGCCAAGATCCAGCTCCTGGATCTTCCAGGTATCATTGAGGATGCCAAGGATGGGAAAGGTAGAGGCCGTCAAGTCATTGCAGTGGCCTGAACATGTAACTTGATCCTGATTGTTCTGGATGTCCTGAAACCCTTGGGACACAAAAAGATAATTGAAAATGAGCTGGAAGTCTTTGGCATTTGCTTGAACAGCAAACCCCCAACATTGGCTTTAAGAAGAAGGATAAAGGAGGCATTAATCTCATGGCCACTTGCCCTTAGAGTGAGCTGGATGCTGAAACTGTGAAGACCATTCTGGCTG
Source organism: Mirounga angustirostris (assembly GCF_029215605.1). NCBI lineage: Eukaryota > Metazoa > Chordata > Mammalia > Carnivora > Phocidae > Mirounga > Mirounga angustirostris. Next base: position 102,925,536 of record NW_026991718.1, read on the forward strand.
AATACAAAATTCACAAAGCTGATATGACACTGCGTAGTGATGCCACAGTGGATGACCTCATTGACGTGGTAGAAGGAAACAGCGTTTACATCCCTTGTATTTATGTGTTGAATAAGATTGATCAGATCTCCATTGAGGAATTGGATATCATCTATAAGGTGCCTCACTGTGTACCCATCTCTGCCCATCACTGATGGAATTTTGATGACCTCTTGGAAAAGATTGGGACTATCTGAAACTAGTGAGGATTTACACCAAACCCAAAGGCCAGTTGCCAGATTATACATCCCCAGTGGTGTTGCCTTACTCTAGGACTATGGTGGAGGATTTCTGCATGAAGATTCACAAAAATCTTATCAAAGAATTTAAATACGCTCTGGTTTGGGGTCTGTCTGTGAAACATAATCCTCAAAAAGTGGGTAAAGATCATACATTGGAGGACGAGAATGTCATTCAGATTGTGAAGAAATGAAACCTTCCCCTCTAACCATGTGCTTGGCCAACCATAACAGCTTTTCCCATGACCAAGCACCCTACCCCAAACCCCTTTGAGCTTTGGCAGCCAGTGGATCAGGATTCAGGAGAGGGAGATGAAGGCATCCAAGCTGGAATTTTGTCTTGGTGTCACCTTGTAAATTCAACTGCATAAAGGACCTGGTAGGCCATCCAAAAAAAAAACAAAAACAAAAACCTTGGCTCCACCACCAATATTTAGAACTTTATTTTTGCCATCTATTCTACAGTTTGCCTTTTCTATTTGTCCTCCAAGTTATTCTTGAAGAGTGGCTTTAAAGGTTTTATTTTTTTGTTTATTTTGCATTTTCTTTTTATCACTGGAAGCTCCTTCAAACAAAATCTCAGTTGAAATCTTATATATTGAGCAGGGAAATATGATGTTCCCTAGGGTTGAGCAGTATGCAACCTGTACAACTCTATGCAGTGAATGTCAGACATTTCTTAAACCTTCAGATTCTCTTGTCCCTGTCTCTTATTCCAGCCATAGTAGTGGCAACCAGTTTTATGCAGACTTCAACCAGCCTCATACAAGTATGAACTGATGGTGCCTACCTCAGCCCCACCTCTCACTTCTGCCCTAGAACTTCTTCTTTCTCCTTGAGAAGAACCCCTTAACCTGGGTGCACAACCCAGAAGTACAGGGGAGTTAAGGCGCTGTCCCATGACTGTGCTTGACCAAAGGGGGATGGAAACAGCTGGGTAAATCTCCCTTTCTTGCTCCAAAAAGATGGTCCTGATGTGCATTTTTCAGGATTTCTCAGCTGCCTCATGGGAATTAAACACCCAGGTGCCTATAGCGTCAGCTAACTCTATTGTGCATTCTTGAATTAGCTTTCCCTCCTTCAGCATTTCCCTCTCCCACACTCATTCCTGCTCCCTGGAGTCACACTCCCAGATTAACTACTTAGATTCCTGCCTCTGTCTCAGGCTTTGTTTTCTGAGGAAGCAGCTGATAACACCCCCTAACTCAATCCCCTGGGGGTGGGGAAAAGCATTTCCAAAGCACTCGGGTGATTTTCGTCATTTGAAGTGATTGTTCTGGAATAAAGTTAAGTTGAGACAGTTAGTAGGGATATCTTGACTGAAGAACTGCTCATTATTCTTGGAGCTGAATACGTTATTTGCATTTTAGGTGCATATATCAAAGTTCAGTGGGCAGAAATTGAAATGGGCCATTGTTGTGGTTGAATCAATAGGTGTGGAAAACAAAGTGGATTTCAGTGGAGTGGTATAAAAGCTCTAGCCCCTTAGGGAATTTACTTGGCCTAGATTGGAGTTTTGCCTTTAATAACAAATGAGAATATGGGTTTAGGTCTCTAGGGCTTTCTATCTGCACAGCCTCTGAAAGTTTAAAAACACACACCATTAGCACTTGCCTCATCTTTCCTAAACTGGCGGTTGTCACAGTTTCTTTAAAGAAGTAAGACAGTGCCTGGGAAGACAGCAGTCACCTCCCACATCCCCACTCCCCCAGACACCCAGGATACATCTTGTGTATACTTAAGCTGTCTCTGACACACATACGTTCTTTTTCATCCCTGAGTAATCAGTCTTTTTTATCCTCTTAGCAAAGAGAATGGTCTATTTTTGCACAGAAAAGATTGGGAGGAAAGGAAAATAAAATAAAGCCCTCTCCCCCAAGAAATACCCCACAAAATTCCCACAAAATAGCAACAAATGAAAGATGGCAAGGAAAAAACAGAAGCTTCTAGAATGAGGGTATTTGTCAAGTGCTGGTTGAGGATCCGGTTCTATTTTGAACATTTTGAAATTGTTTTTTTCAAATTCTGTTGTTTAGGGGTTAATGACGGTGCTGAAGCCCTATTGCTTTGAATAGGAGGGATTAGTTTCTCTATTTCAGGATTAAGGTCAGTCTTATCATCTTCAGGCTGCCACATCTTGTCAGCAGTCCTCAATCCTACAATCATTCTGCTCACGGTTCTCAAATCCTTCCTTGGGCTGCTGGCCCTGCTGAGCCCTACACTTTTTCTTTTGAATATTACTAAAAGGGAAGACTATTAGCATGAGTCCACTCTAAGACACATGGAGGGCTCACCCTCACCTTTCGTTTCCATGAGATTCTTTTTCTTTTTTAAAGATTTATTTATTTATTTATTTTAGAGAGAGACAGAAAAAGAGAGCACACAAACAGGAGGGGCAGAGGGAGAGGGAGAGAGAATCTCAAGCAGACTCTGCACTGAGAGCAGAGGCTGATGTGGGGCTTGATCTTATGACCCTGAGATCACAACTTGAGAGGAAACCAAGAGTCAGATGCTTAACTGACAGCCCCACTCAGGCACCCCATTTCCATGAGATTCTAAAGACACAGAGGAGAGAAGTAGAACTCCACAGGCCTCTTTGAGGTTGTGGTAGCATGATTGTAAAGATAGCCATATTATTCACCCTTCTCTTTGCAATATGACTTTGAAATTTTTCCCAATAAGAAGTGGAGTATATTTCCCTATATCTTGAATTTGAACTGGTCCTGTCACCAACTTTGGCTGATAGAATATGGTAGAAGCAGTGAGCCTAGAAGAGGTTTTGCATGCTTCCACTCTTTCTGACTTTGCCATGAGAAAAAGTCCTGGCTGACCTCCTGGAGAATGCAATACTACACCATCTGCCAACTCCCAGAAGCTAGGCTGCCCATCTGACCTGTAGTTGACCATAGTCATGTGAGGAAGCCAACCAAGACCAGAACTCCCAGCCAAACCTAGCTCAAAATGCCAAACTGCAGCACTGCAAGCTAAATAAATATTTATTATTTTAAGTCACCATGTTTTGGGGGCAGTTGGTTACAAAGCAGTAGAAAACTTACAGAGGGTTCCAGCCTCCACCATATTCTTTGGATCCTTTGTCTAGTTTGCCTTATTATCATTAATAGTATTGGCAGCCGTGAAAACAATGGGTAATATTAGGAGTAGAACTGTAGAGGGTACAACTCATTTGGGAATAATTTCTATTTTGGACATGAGAAATGGCAAAAGCAGTATTAATGCTCTTGACTTTAATGACCTTTGGGTAGACATTAGAAAGACTGGTTAAACCTCAGTGGTGAAAAATTTAGAGCACATTTCTCTAAAGCAGTGTCTTGGGGGAGATGCTCAGAAGCTGGCATGGATCTCATGAGAATGTATTGTCTGAGGTAGGGCTTCCCCAGAAGCAGACCCTGAGAGATGGATTTCAGGGGAAGTAGTTTATTTGAGAAGAGATTCCAGGAAACACAAATAATGAGGTGGGAAAGAGAGAAGAAAAGACAGCCAATAAATAGTGATAAGTACCAGGCAAGGTACCATGTGAGGAACTGGAGATTGATTCTGCTGGGGGAACTCTGGCAGACAGTGTAGAACACACAGCTCAGGGCTACCCCAACCTGGGGCCAAGGAAACTGGGCATCTATCTACTCATCAATCCCCATCCACCCTTGGTTAAGGACTGCTTCCCAGGGCATTAAAACTTCAGCAGTTTTGGTGTTCTCTGTCCCAAGACAGAGAATTTGCAGTGTTCTTCACTGCAAACAGCATTTTGTGAGTAGAGGTAAGTGCTCAAGAGGGTATGGGCACGGCACTAGCAGTGTCTAGAAGGATGATGGGCCACATTTTTCTGAGTTGCTTGTGGAGACAGTATCATGAACTTAAGGGAGGAAGCCCCCTGAACAGAATGGTCTTGAAGCTGTATTATGGCAAGAGGCTGGAGGAGCTAAGGATGGTGAGATGGTGGGTGGGAAACATCACCTGAGTTTGGGACTCTGGAATAGTTAGATACCTGGAGCTTTGGCAACTCATCCTGGAAATAGCTGTGGGCATTGGTGTTAACTGACTTGTTAATGGTTTATTTTTCTTTAGTTTCCTTGTTCCCCAAAGTCTCCTACATTCTAGGAGATATATTTGAGTTTCCAAATCCTAGATGGAGAACTTGAGATATATGACTAACTTGCTTGAAGGTAAACTAGTATGTCAATGATTGTATGAAGAGCACCCAGAGCAAGAATTCCTAAATCTTGGACCTTGAAGTCAACACTTTCTCCTCTTCTAAGACAATTTAACTTGATCATTCCTTGCACAGTTTGTTTCATCTTGTGGACTTGCATCCTTCTTCTCTGAGCCAAGGAGTTTGCAAGTTTCTTCCAGACAGTGTGGGATATAGTTAAAACTGGTGTTGACTGAGTTGCCAAGGAGGAACTCCAGGATTACTAAATGACAAGATATAGTTTGTATGTTTGTTTTCTCACTCCCAACCCCTGCTTCTTAAATGGGTTCACTCTGGACATATCACTTTGGTTACTCCAAACCTTGAAGAATTCTCTACTTAAATTTCACTTATCTGTGAGGTCTTCCCCAATCATTCTATGTTAAATAATACCCTGTCCACCTTCTGCACTCTTTTTCCCCTTCACTGCTTACATTTCTGTGTGACACGTACTATCTGATATACTTCATTTTTGACTTGTTGGTTTATCTATCTCCCCCAGCTTGAATATAAATTCAATGAATGCTTGAGAATTTTCCCTGTTCCCTCTGCTGCCTCTTCCCCTCCCCCTGCCCCATGTACTCCCAATACTCAGAGCAGGGCCTGATATAGAAGCTCAATAAATATTTCATGAATGAATGAAAGAATGAATCAAAGGTGTTCCCTAAGACTTTTGGCTAAGAAATCCAGTACATTTGTCTTTGCTGCTCTTTGTGAAGCCAGATATCTCCTGGAGTTTTCTGGCTGCTTGAACTGAGAGAGGCACAATCCTGGATTTATCTTCCAGGCTTCCCTATAGCTTTGGAAGTACACATCTGGTTTGAATCACACCTACATTACTTATTAGCTGAGAGGTCTTGTTCAAATAAACTATTAATTTCTTCTTCTGCACAATGGGCTAATAATCCCCACTTTGTAGCATTTTTAGGAGGGTTTAATTGAGTCAACATAAATAAGGCACCTAACACAGTACCTGGCATGTAGTAGATGATCACCAAGTATGAGTCTTCTTCCTTTTCTCTTAATTTCAAGTGCAGTCATCAATTGTCTGGCCAATCAGTGACACAAAGATCGGGAAAGTTGGTCAAAGGAGATGCTGGGGGAGGATGTGAAAGAAGGAAAACTGAAACTAGAAATGGAGAGGCAGGCAAGAGGAAAGGACTCTGCTCCTAGGACCTGGGACCACCTTTCACCTTCTGGTTTGTAGAAGGGCCATGGATGAGGCGGGCAGAAGATTTAGCCTTTCCCCAATCGTTATATTTCTAATGCACTTCCTGAGTTGGTTCCTACCCAGAGCTGATTCATTCCCAGGGAATATGTCCTCTTTTAGCCAAAAGGAACTGACTGCAGAAGAGTTGAGGCTGGACAAACTCAATTATCCAAGGAAATGGGTTTCAGAATGAATTATGTGGTGGGCCTTAAAGCAAAATGCTTATATCTCGATTTTCATGTATCCAGTATGGGGTTTTAATTACTCATACAATGTGGAAACACACCTCACTGAGAGGAGATGGAATTTGGGAGAGAATTTTCTGATATGACTCATACGTTGACCCCTTAGCAACTTTGACATATGTAGCATATTTATCCACTTTCTCCATCTTCTAGCATCCTCTCTACTACTCTTAACTTTCAAGAAGAGATGTATTGTTATAGTTGTTCCTCAGAAGAATTTCCCTGAGCATGTGGGTATATCTAGAACCTATCCTGAGGCTTGGGAAGAGGGTGAAGAATTGCAAACAGTTATTGAGAATGATGAGTTTGTCATCCCTGTTTCCACTCCTTAACTTCTCTAGCAAACCTCCATAACTGCTTTTGGGGATGAAATTATCTGGTGGCCAGCCAAGGCAACCAGGACAAATTCATCTGTATCGCTATTATGGGACAGAAGAGGGAGGCAGAGGAGGAGATGGAGGTTCGGGAGGTGATGGTGGTGATGGTGGTGTTAGTGAATGTGGTGGTGAGGGAGGTGATGGTGGTGATGGTGAAGGTGGTGGAGGAGGTGAAGTTGAGGGCATTGGTGGTGGTGGCAGGGGATGGAGGTGATGCTAGTGACTGGGAAGATGGCAGTGATAAAGATGGAGATGCTGAAGATACTAGGTAAGAGGAGGGAGAGGTGGCAGAGGAAGAGGAGAGAGGAAGGTGGTGGTAATCAAGGCAGTAGTAGCAGTGGTGGAGGTAAGGCTGATACAGGTGCTGGTGGAGATGATGGCGGGGGAAATGTTGGCTTGTAGTGACAGAGGCAGTGATGGCAAAAATGGTGATGTCAAAAGAATTGAAAACAGGTCTACACAAAAACTTGCACATGAATGTTCACAGCATCATAACTCATAATAGCCAAAGAGTGAAAACCATCCAAGTGTCCATCAATGGATGAATGGATAAACAAAATGTGGTATCCACACCATGGACATTATTTGGCCATAAAAGGGAATCAAGCTCTGTTACATGCTACAACATGGATGGACCTTGAAAACATTATGCTAAGTAAAAGAAGCCAGACACAAAGCCATCACGTCCTGTATAATTCCATTTATATGAAATGTTCAAATAGGCAAATCTATAGACAGACATAAATTAATGGTTGCCTATGGCTGGTGGAAGTGGGATGGGAGTGACTGCTATTTGGTATGGGCTTTCTTTTTGGGGGCGTTAGAAATATTCTAAAATTTGATTGCACAAATCTGTGAGTATACTAAAAACCATTCAATTATATACTTTAAATGGGTGAATTGTATGGTATGTCAATAAAGCTGTTAAAAAAAGTGAGGGCAGCAGTGGTGTGGTTGTGGAGGGTTCACTTTTGGTGGTGGGACTGGATTTTGGGGAGAGGAAGGAAGAGTGGATTGATACCTGATATACCTAAATCTAGGTAGGGTCAAGTCTGAGTACCACAGATTTTTTCCATAGATGTTTTCTTTTATCTTCTGGAAAACTGTATTTTCTCCCATAGCCAACACTGAATCCACACACAAATATTTCTGAAACAGATGATAAAAATCAAGCCAAGTGTCACCTGCCATTGGAATTGTGTCTAAAAGGGACATCTTTGTTTTTTCCACACAGTGTTCTCAGCACACAGAACTGGCTTCTGAGGAGCAATGGGATGGAGTGGCCTGGCTTCCTCTTCTCATGTGAGTGCAAAATCAGACGGAGTCCATAAAGAAATTAAAGCAGACATCTGGGGTCTATAATTTTTAATAATTTTAAACTAGCTACAAAATGTCAATCACTTCACAAACCAACAGAGGAGACAGGAGGAATTTAATATTACATGCTGTAATGATATTTATCTCACAGTTTATATTTCATTCATTTATATTATTTTTTAAAGATTTCTTTATCAGCTACTAAATATCTCAGCAATTTGGTGTGCATAGCTCTAGATTAAGCAACAGAGAATTGTACTGATAACAAACCACAGGGGGAAATGGTGATTAATAAGAGTCAGCCTTATAAAATTTACATCTCCACACTGTTTCACAGCAAGACTGCTTTCTCCAAAACATAGCCTTCAAAAGCAGCAAACAAATCCTATATTACATTCATTTGACATAGTTCAGCCAAACGTCTATTTTGCTGGAAATGATTAAGTGGTGAGTGTGTCAAATCCATCTTTTTTTAAAATTCTTTTTTCTTAAAAAAGGATGATCATGATTAATAAGTCTATATACTGACAGAAAGAAAGTGACACTACTTCAGTTTTGCTGGTAGAACTTAATCTTGACAGTGTCTCAATACTGAGCATGCTTTGTTGTTGTTTTGTTGTTTCTGTTGTGTGTGTGTGTTTTCTCATCAGTATGCTACTGTCATGGAAAGATTTTGTTTAAGTAGGAATCTAAAAATCTATTTAGTTCTCATGCATAAATGCATAAATCACATCACTTTTAGTGCAATGCCTGTAATGTAATTCCACATTGTCTAATCATGAAATCATAAAGACAGATGACAACCATGAGGAATCAAGGACAGCAAATTTTGAGAGTTTCAGAGCCTGACACTCAAAGAAAGGACAGTGGCAGTAGCTCTGTGGAATGTCACAGTTTTACAAGAACAATACTGTGTATTGAAAGAATCAACAGCACGTTGAGCATTCCTAAATTGTTGTCATTCAGCAAACACCACTGAGGAGAGAAAAGGAAAAATGAAACCCAAGACATCTTATGTAGGGAGTTAGAGCCACCAAATGACTACTATATACAACCTTTGGAAAGAAAGAGACTCAGAAAGAACAAAAGACACATAATAGTTTGGGGAAGCTGATGAATGATACAAGACAACATTCACAATGGGGGTGGACTGATGTGTGTATGTGTGCAGACCTACTAGGTAATACGATGAGAAAAGCACAAAGGTGCTATCTTGCCCAACAGCATTTGGAAGAGAACACAGGTGGGCACATTTAACCACTCCCCAGCATCTTTGTTGCACGTTGGTTGGCCTCATCAATTCTGGTTTTGTTGGAATCAGCCTAGAAAAGGGGGAAGAAAACAAAACTCAGGTTACCTTTGGACATTCTGTTCTTCCTTCTGGGTCTGTTCAAATGCCCCCTTCTTGAGTGAAGGCATCTTGAAACTTCTCCTGTCAGAACTGACCCTCTCTTTTTTTGTGATTCCAGAACCATTGCTTGTGGTTCTACTTGGACATGATCATAGAAGCTCCATCTTAGTACTCATGACTGTTTCACCCTACCAGAGTGCCTCCTTTTGAGGACAGGGTTACATCATTTATCTTTCTATCCTGGAATGACACCCAGTGACGTTATGAAAGGCATTCACATCTGTGGATTGAGTTTAATTACCACCACTTATACAGTTGGGTTCAAATCATGGCTAACCAGTGTCACTTCGGGCCAATTACATAACATCTTGGGGCCTTGGCTTTCTTGTCTCGAAGCTGGACAAAAAGGAATCCTGGTAACAAGCATGAATGTCTATTATATCCAGTTCATTCAACCTTGACATCAAGATTGATATCAACTATGAGGAGTATATTATTATTAATTCATTTTTCCAAATGAGGAAATCAGGCAGCCTGGAGTCAGAATCCACACTAGTAATCATCATGTTAATCATTATAGTACTAGGTCTGCTGTGAAAATGAAATGAGTTTGTACATATAATGTGCTTGGAATAATTTTTTGCAAAGATTAAGTGCTCAATATATTTTATCTTGCAATTATTGTTATTGGGTGAAAATCTGACTTGTTGGGATGTTTAATAATTTTAAGTTCCATTTTTGAAGACTCATTCCCATGGAGTTTGACAATGGCTTGTTTATTTATTTATTTTATTTATTTATTTTTTAAGTAGGCTCCACATCCAACTGGGGGTTTGAACTCATGACCCCAAGATCAAGCGCCACATGCTCTACTGACTGAGCTAGCCAGGTGTCCCTTATCATTGGCTTGTTTTAACAAGAGCACTTTTTCCATAATTTTGTGCCTTGACTGATCTCACTGCTTCAGTTACCTTTTGCTGTATATGCAGCTTGAAACCCAGAGTTGCTACCAGGATAGACTTTTAAAACCCAGAAAATGAACTATTCCCAACACCACTGAGAAAGGTCTGAGTGAGCAAGCAGAGGCAAAAATGAAGATTCTGTTTAGGCTGTTGTTTTGTCTTATCATGATTGGTGATGGTGTCTGCCCTCTCTAGCCTGGAAAGAGGAACACAAAGCTGAGAGGCAGTGTAGGGAAACTGAACTGCTTTTTTATCAACCTGTATTTGTTCAATGATTACCGATTTTGCATCTTCTATGGTGCTTGGTGCTTTCCAATCTCCACCAAACTGGATCTTCTTTATTTAGTTTGTGAATTCCCAGCACACTTAGAGTTATCTATATTCAACTAGAAATTTGCCAAGTTAAAATAGAAATATTGCTAGATTATTCATTATTCTGAATTATCTGGCAATGGTTTCCTACCATCTGTTTGGATAATCAAAAGTTGACTTTCAAAACAAGTTAAGATAGAGCATTAATTTTCCTTGTTTTGATCTATAGATTCATATTTTGGACCTTAGGTTCCTGATTTGGAAAATAGGTATTCTTTCCAATTTTACTTGGCTCTTAAATCTCCTCTCTTTAGCTATAAACTCTATCAGAAATAATGATACTTTGGTGCAAAGGAAAATTCTAGGCTCAGACCAATGTGAAATGTTTCTGCAGACTGAATTATGCTATTTTTCCAGACTGAATACTAAGGAAAACACAAACGGGGGAAAATCATTAATTTAAAAATGGATGGCATGTCTGGAAGCAAGCATTCTAGAAACTCTTGCATTAAGAATACACTGGTGAGCATTCACCTGGTGGTGGAAGCGGATATTTTGAAGTAGAGCATGAGGTTATTCTCTGGACATCGTCAAAGGATCCAAAACAGACCTATGTTCACTGAAGATCTGTGATTTCTACCTAAATTTTCTCTGAAGCATATCAAAATTCAAGCCCATATACCTTATGCAATAGGTACTATATCTTTATTATATAACAGAAATAGCATCTTTTAGGAACAAATCCTGAGGTAATCTCCTTTTAGATGTCTCTCTGGTATTTGGAGAAGGCCTCTGTGTTCATTCTTTTTATATGCTTTAGGACTGTATTTATGGAATATAGCCCACCCCAGTTTTCATATTTCTATTTAGAGAATCTTAAGTTCACTGGCATACCCAAGATATGCCACATGATTTGCCCCTGTGAGAAAGCAAGGATGATCCCCATAAAGCCACTAAGAGAGTTAGAAGGAGATCATTAGCCCACCCTTCTGCACACTCTGGAAATCTCAACTTCAGACCATGGCAGGTAGCTTTTAGGCTCCTGCTCAGAATTCCAGAAGTGGATGCTTATTACCCTACATGGTAGCCATGTTCTCATCCAAGGTTTGAACTGTTCCCTTATTATCTTTCAGAAGAAGAAATCAGGTCATGAAGCTGGTGAGCAGGAAATGCCACTGGAACTCAAGGTCTTAGTTTTCAAATGCTGTGTTTCCTCATTGATAGGAGAATTCAAAGGAATGTTAAAGCTTCAGCCTCACTGTATTTCAATGTGTGTGTGGCATCTACCACTGACAACTTTAAATTGAAGTTTGAACATTACTACTTCCTGAACAACATAAAGAAGCTAATACAACTTGCCCCATTTTAGTTTTCTGAAAGAATTGTACCATTTCAACCTTAGAAGACTGTATATATATATATTAAAGCAGAAAGCAAAGTTTTTAAATAGACAAAGTAATTCCTTGACAGTCCATGGGGATGTATTAAGAATTACATTGTTTTGGACTTCCAAAACTTTACTATCAATCCAAGAGATGAGAGAGGATCATAATTGATGGGGTAGGGTGAAGGTTGTTGTTGGGGGCCATGGGAGAATATGGGAGAAACATCAGAAGATTCCCTTTTTTCGTTTAATTTTTTAAGGTTTCATTTATTTATTTGAGAGAGAGAGTGTGAGGAGGAGAAGTGGCAGAGAGAGAGAGAGAGAATCCCAACTAGACTCTATGCTGAGCCCTGATGCGGGCTCAATCCCACAACCCTGAGATCATGACCTGAGCTGAAACCAAGAGTTGGATGCTCAACAGACTGAGCCACCCATGTGCCCCAAGATTCTTTTTATTCTTAGACTGTGAGTTTAATTTACTCTTAGATATGCAAGAGACCTTTGAACACTGTTTCCTATGATCAGAAGTGAGAACTTACATGAGACAGGTGGAAATCTATTAAAAATTGTGCAGCTCATATAACATGTATCATTTGTGGCGATGCTGGGTTGAAATGGACTCTCTCTAATCATGTTCAGATTCTGATTTTGGAGCTAAGATAAAGGCTAGTTATTCAAAGGCAACTAGACCCCTCTCTCACTTCTTAAACAAATTAGCACTTAAAGAATGATACAAACCATAATGGCTATTTCCCATCCACTTGCCTGACTCCAATTACACATCTTGGCTGCATACATCTTTGCCATTTAGTAAACTGGGCCCAAAATGAAAGGTTTTCCCTAGAGAAGAGAACTAGAAATGCAAAGTGGCAGAATTAAGATGCCACTTGCCTTTCCAGGAACACTTTTTGGTGCTGAAAATCCTACTCTATCAATAAAGATTTGACCCCTCTTTCTTAGTAAAAGTACTACTTCTAGAACTCTAATTGAGTTAGAGGTACATTATCTCCCTACATCTGTGAGTAAATTGGGTCCATTGACAGAAAATGAGTACTTCTTGTTTTTTCAAATCATTTTCCCATTGGAAGGTGGTTTGGCAATTGTTTTTTTCTGGCCATAATGGGCTAGGTCAGCTTGTGTTGGCTCCAGTGCTTTTTGAAACTCTCAATATTGTTCTAAAATCTATTGATTTGTGCAGCTTTAAAAGCTTTAGCATATCAAAGGCTCTTAACAATGATAAGTATGTCATGACTTGTAAAAGTAAGCAAAGCACAAGCCTTTTGCCAACCAACACTGACATTTGTGTAACTTAATATTGATCAGGCAAAATATTATGCAATCAGATATTTTTAATAGGGAGCACATAGAGCACAATAGGGCAAAGCGTTCCCTTTATGTCTACCTTTTCTTTTTCAGGTCGGTGGAGGATGCTTGGGTTCCAAGAAACTCAGTGTTTAGCCTTAGGATTCAAAGCATCCTTCTCTGCTCATTAAAGTGGAATGAATTGTTAAAAAGAAACTCAGGGTTTCAGGCTCAAAACCTCAGTATCTCTCTTTGAATATAGCTCATACAGCAATATGAGCTGTATATATACAGCTTGAGCTGAATATAGCTCAGGAATAAACTCATACAATGTAAGATTGCCAACTAGAATTGATTATAGATGCACAATTACCATTAAACCTATAATGTATCTATTTCTTCCTGTTGGCATTTTGAGATCTTAAGAGATGATAAGCAATATTCAGGACTCTACTGATCGGGGAGGGGGAAGAATACAAGATCGTAGAAAGTATGTCAGATTTGTAGTGTGGAATATCAGGTTTTGGTGCCCCAAATCTTTTTATAAGGCTTATCCAGTGTTTCTTTCTGTTCCCTTCCAATCTCAAGGCCCTAAACCCATCCCTTCCCATTCTGTTCTCTTCACTTTTCCTTATGACTCTTGTTGACACCAGGGGGTTTTCTCTTAGAGCCACATCTGGTGTCCTTGTGTGAACTCAACTTCATCAGATCATGCTTTCTATTTTGAGATCTGGACATGTGAACTGTTGAACTGGAAATGGAATCTGGGCTTTTTTGAACCATCATTAAAGCTTTGGCATTTATAAAATCAAAGCTCATCATATTCATCTTCTCGTTAAACTAAAATAAGTATTCTTTCCTTTATTTCCTGATTCTATTCCTACACCATCTCTTGACAAGCTCCTAACCAACCTTCAAGACTCGATTTGGCTTTTTTGGAGATTTTCCCATCACTTAACTCTTGAAATCTTTCCTCATCTAACCCTACTTATTAGCATTTTATGTGTGGCTCTCTTGGCAAATTATATTTTGTGTGGTAGTAAATTCAGCTGGAGGCTCACTGCCTCCCATAGGCTGTGAGTTTCTTAGCAGTGGGGATGATGTCTTTCTCATCTTTATGGCCTTTGGATCCTGAAACAGAGGTGCCTCTGAGGAATATCTGCTAGATTAAATTCTACTCTCTTATTTACTTATATGTTGGTGAATTTTTGTCTTGGAAAAATAAGGGGGAAATTTCCATCTATCAGTATGCCTGAATCCCATGCCACAGTTTGAGGGGCTTATTTTGCCATTCATCCTTCCTCAGTGGTATCTCAGAAGAAGTAATGAACAATGGAAGCTTGCTGACTGCCATAAGCTCACCTTCTCCATGATCCTGTCAATCTGGCGGTTCTGTGTATCGATCTCATTGCCCATATCCAGGGCCATGTGACGGAGGTTTCCAATGATACCGCTCACCTGCTCCAGGTTTTCATCCATTTCATTTTCTCGGGCATCGTTTGTTACCCTGGGAGTCAAAATGTAATTTTTAGAAGATAGAAAGTGTGAAAAAAAACTCACATACCAAGGACCCAAAGCTAAGGGAAAGTCTGGAGACCCCTTAGGTATCAATCCCATGCATCTTTAGTCTTTGTTCAATGAGTACATTTTAGCTTTTATACATTAGAAAATAATTTTTATTTATTTATTCATTTATTTATTTATTTATTTATTTATTTATTTATAAGTAGGGTCCATACCCAGCATGGATCTCAACGCCAGGCTTGAACTCATGACCCTGAGATCAAGACCCAAGCTGAAATCGAGTCAAACCCTTAATTGACTGAGCCACCCAGGTGTCCCTAGAAAATAATTTTTAAATTTCATTTTTGAACATTTAAGTTTCTTTTTTAGAGAAGGCATATTAAATAGATTAATTTATTTACTTCTTTCATTTCCACCAGCACATCATTTCCTCCCTATGTTCATATGTTTATCCTAATTTTCATTTTTTAAGAATAAAATCATTTTAGTTGAGAGGACTGGGTCAGAGAATGAAGATGGAACTAGTTAGAAACTATATTTTTCTTTCTGAAATGTCAAACAAAGTCTCCAAGAGTTAAATTGAGAATGAAAGAAAAGGCTTATTGTGTTAAGTCAGAGAATTTCTCTGCTCCATCTTCTTCCGCATTTGGGGCCAAAATCCCTGGGAAGAGTAAGGATAATACAGTCTGCCCCTTAATCCTGCTGGCTCCTAAGAACTCCAAAGGGAGCTACTTATTCAAGATGATTTCTATTTGCTCAGATTTCATTGCAGGGGGGGTTGGGGTTGGTGGCATTGTGAATGGGTGATTTCAGGGGAAAAATTGTGATAAAAGATTATTGTTCCAGTTTGGGAAGGAAGGAGTTGGCTCTCGAAGTGCCTTACCACCTGGCCATTTTTTTCACAGTTCAGCTTGAAAGTTAAGAAGGTAGTAACTCTTTATTGCAAATGGTAAGTATTCATTCTAGGATGTTCTGGTTAATTAATATTTTCCCACTGCATGTGGTGATGAGCTAAAAATGTTCAGAGGGGTTAAAACCCATTCCCCATGGTCACCCCCAGTGTAGACTAGCCCACAAAGGTTTTTAAAGCAGCCTAGGCCAGTAGAAATTAAAGGGGGAACTTCCTAGCTTTCTTACATAAAAAAGAAACTTATTTAAATGATTATCAACAGCTAAGGCATACTCTGGTTCCAGGATTCTCAATGCTGATTGTATATTAGAATCACCTGAAAAGCTTTAAGAACCACAGATGGCTGGGTCTCACTTTTTTTTAAAGATTGTATGTATGTATGTATGTATGTATGTATTTACTTGAGAGAGAGAGAGCGAGCATGTGAGCGGGAGGAAGAACAGAGAGAGAAGGAGACACAGACTCCCGCCTGAGCAGGGAGCCCAATGTGGGGCCCCACCCCAGGAGCCCCGGATCCCAGGATTATGACCTGAGCCAAAGGCAGACATTTAATTGACTGAGCCACCCAGGCGCCCCTCAGTACTGATGTTTTTAAAAAACAGCCTCAGGTCATTCTAATTTGCAGCCAGGATTGAGAACCCCTGGTCTAGTTTCCCTGGGAGCAGATAGAAACAAGAATAGAATTGTCATCTGTGAGGCTTTATGTAGCTATCTAGACCTTATACAGGTCACTGTCATTTGAATGTGGGTTATTGGTTGGTAACATCAGCTACAATGGCCCAGTAATATATAGCTGTACAACTATCTCTACACTAGTCATTAGGTACCCTAGTCACTGCTGAGTCCTAGCAGTAGCCTGTAAAAAGGGATAGGGTTTTTTTTTTTTTTTCTTTTCTTCTCTTTTTAACAACAGGAATATTTGTCATTATTTACTCTGTTTTCTGGTCTCCTGAGAGCTGATTTCTGGATAGGCAGATCTGTGTAATTTGAGATTTTTAAATAGGTCTTTAAGTTGGCTTTTGCTTCCAGGTCTCACAGGAAATCAGAAGTCAGGTATGCTTGTTATTCTCTATTTGTCCCCCCAGGTCCATTCTCTGACCTGTTTTGCTCTCTGCCCAGAGACGCTGACCTCTCTACAAAGGCATCACCCAGATTCTCTTAACCCTCCGGCTTCCAGTAGGCTTTGGCAGATGGCCCGTGAGATATTGGAGGGCAAGAGGAAAGAGGAATGGGGGCATTTATTTCCCTTTCTCATTTCCTGCTAGTTTTGCAACAGCGGCATTTCTCTATAGCCCCTCCCCCACAGTGGTAACTACTGTCAGGTTCTGATAACAGCTCCCATCCCTTCAGGACTTTTCCTGCTATTGCTAGTCCACCAATGCTTTACCATCGCTTGTTATTAACCCGGCCCACATCTCTGTAAACAATCTCTTTAATAAGTTCTGTTCAATTCCATTTATGGAAAGAGACACCTGTTTACTGCCGCATTGAGGCTGGATGTGGCCACGTGACTCGCTTTGTCTGATGAAACTCTGGCAAACCCGACAAGGCTTGATAAGTGCTTGTGCATTGGAGCCTGCCCCCTTGGAATGCTGCCACCACCACGTAAGAAGCCAGGGCTCTTTGCTGGAGGGACCGCACGGGGGAGAGTGGAGGCGCCCTGCCCTAGTCAACCACGAGCCGAGTGACTGAGACCATCTTGGGCCATCGTGCACCCATCTGCACGGAATGAGGGAGCCCAGGAGGGGCTCTTGGCAGAACTGCCCAGCAACATACACATTCATAAGTAACCAGTAAAATGGTTGTTGCTTTAAGACCCACTCAGCTTGGGATGATTTGTTTACTTAACAATGGACGACTGCTACAGGGCTAGCTGCACTGCGGCTCACCTCCGAATGAAGCCACCACTGATGGCCATCTGCTCCCGTTCGTCCACCACACGAGCAGGCTGGCTGGCCACCACTCCGTCCTGATTATTGCCCCAGGCTTTTTTGTAAGCATCGCTTGATTTAAGCCTATGCAAAAAAGAGGGTGAGTGACAAGGCAAGGGGGTGGAGCATCAAGCTCACAACAATGGTCACCTCTTCAAGCTAAGAACCAAACCAAGCAAATGGGTTTTAATTCGAGGCATTAGAGAATACCGATATATCATGATTTGGACCCAAACAGTTGGCCACCACCATGCCTCAGCTACTCAGCATTGCATTTCCAATCGAGCCAATTGCAATTGTCAAGACTGCAACCTTTGCCCAAAGGTTGTTCTTGTTTTGGTTTGTCTTTGCAGTTTAGTTGGATTTAAGACAAGGATTAAGGTAGCTGGAGGACATTCAGTTCTATTTCAGTGACATGGTTATATTTTGAGACACAAAACACACAGAAAAACATACTGGCAGACAGACACATAACAAGACTGCCAAGTAGAGTGTGTACATCACACCACAGCAACACACTGTCACCAAGAAAAACATACTCGACTGAGTTTTTACACACCATCATGCAAAGATTCCCTGTTTTAATTTTTCCCCCAATGCATGTGTGGGACTAACCCTTCCAACTCTGCATGAAGGACATAAAGCACTGGTGGTTGGCCAAGGGTGGTGGTCTTTGAGTTGCCTCGAGAGTGATTTGAATTAGATAATATATCGGTACTTCCAAACAGTCACCATACATCTAGTCGATGTACAAACCTTTGTCCACAGAGACAAAAAGTAAAAGAGGCATAGTGAAATGAGTGCAGGAAAATAGAAGAGAGAACAAGCCATCTAGCACCAGAAAAGGAAATCCCTCTATGTCTTCTTCATGCACCAGCTACAGGCATGAGTAGAAAGTGAAGCATTCTCATTTAAGCCAAACTACTCCAGAAGTTGACCATTCTTGAAAAAGGCACTAGCAGGACAGTAATAGCCTTCATGAGGATTTGAAACGCAGGTTCAATAGCTTCTTTGTCAGGCTGGGGGGCAGGGTGTGAGTGATTACAAACTCCTACTTCAAGCTATCCTGGGATGTGGCAGGGGAGAGTGGTCTGGAACTGGTGTGGTCTCCATGGGCTGTATTTCACTGATCTGCCTTGGAGAGAAACTTAAAATCCAGGCATACCTGTTGTGCCCAATAGAAACATGTGCAGCATATTTCGGTGGGTGTGTTGTAATTTAAGGCAATCAAAGATGTTTTTAGGTTCTTTGCATAGTAGAAACCACATGCTTTTAGTCCAAAAACAAGAGAACTTCCTGTGGTCCCATTTTCATATTTTCTCTTATAAGACAACAGAATTTACACCCCCCCCCCTTTTTTTTCTTGTATTGGAGGATCTCAGCCATCTATTAAAACTGGCTCTAATACTAATATTTGCAGAGGGGACCAAGCAACCCTGGAATAAGCTGGAAAATTGTACAAATGGAATTTCAGCAATTCCCACAATCTAGTGTACAATGCCACAGACCTCGGAGCTGTCAGAATTTACTGCTCTAAAGAGCCATGGGCCCACTCCGTGGGACAGGATCCAAAAACTAATTTAATAGAGCTTAGAGTCTGGCTTTGTTTTCTTTCCGACTCCCCGTTCCCTCCCTCCTCACATTACAAGAAGTTATATGGACCTTGTGAGGTTTTCTGCTATGTAAAATATCTGGTATACCATCTTTGGCAAAGTCAAAGGGGTGGGAAAGTTTGCGTTTCTGAAAGAAGGCGAATCACTGCACCCACAATGCTGCACATAGACTCACAGAACTGCCGTACATCTACCATAATCCTTTGAAACATGCCGAGACAGGGCGAAGCCCTCAGAGAGTCCAGGGCACCACCAGCCACTGCGTTGTGACACATGGTTTTTAAAGCATTATTTACACACAATAGGGAACACTTCACTCAAGCTTTGAAGCTCAGTTAGGGTCTCTTGTGCCGACTACTATGTGGAATTCGTAGGGGCCATCATTTCATCTGAACATTAGAATCCATCCCGGGGCGGGGCCTGCCTCCACGCCTTCTCCACACAGTTGATGAATGGGGAAATTGTATCTGTTGGAATTCATCACAAAAAGGGTGGATATCTCACCTGGGGGACAAGTGGCCAAAGAAAAGGATATACAGTTAAGTCTTAACTAACTGGAATGTGTAGCCATGAGTCATTTTGGTGAATGACGTGACTTTGTTAATTAACAGTGGGCCATGGAGGAAAACTTTGTTTCAGGGGTGATTGTTGAATATCTGTTAGATTCTCAAGGCACTTTCCTGCCTTAGAGTCTTAGGGTAGTGAACATGACCAAATTTTTCCTTGGTTATGGTTTCACTTGATGTGCCTGATGGCCTTTCCTCTGAAGATCAACTCTTGTTGTTTGGTCCCCTTAGGTGTGGAAGTTACATAGGAAAATGTAGACTGAGTGACAGAATGTGAACTGCCTAGACTGCCCTTCAAGAAAAACCATTTTAAGTCCCTGATGTGATCCCCCATCCCTTTGTTCAACTGTCTCTTTTTACTAAAAGTGGAAGGAAGCGAAAGTGTAAATACATTTGAGAGTTCCAGTTAGCTAGATTCCAGTTAATCAGGCTTTACTGTAGATCATTCTTTTAAAACAGTTTTAAATTTATCTGTAAATCGAGCCCCTCCCCCTCCTAAACAGGAAGTGGGATATTTTAAATCAGCCTCAAAGTTTAAAGGATGTGAATGGTCATATAATCAGCTAGAAATGACATAAATTGCTGTTCTAAAAGCTAGGATCAGGAGAGCTTTTAGGAAAAAGGCTTCTGTTCAAAGGGAAGTGGGAGGGGTGAGGGAGATCGGGTAATGGGTTTAATTTTCCAAATGCATGTTGGACAATCCACTCATGCATTTTTTTTCCACTGCTAGTCAAATAAGACTATCTTCCAGAACCCTCATTTTCAGGTTCCTTCTGTTGCAAACCTTTATAACCACATGTCACATTTCTGCTACATTCCAAAAAAAAAAGCGTTGCAGAACCTTGAAAACAGTTGAAAGTTTTGTGATGTCGTGCATGCAAAATCTACACATTTCAACATTTTAGTCAGTGTACGGATAGATCTTCCAAGAGGAAGAATTTCACAGGGATGGGTCCAATTTGAGTAAGGCTTGAGCACCTCTTGCTGAAGGGCTCGTGGCCTCTGCGGTGGGTGCAGCTGGGGCATCTATAGTCTAATAACGGGGCGGATTTGGCAACTGGTGGGGCAATCTCTGTCATATTCTCTGTGTTACAGATGCTTGCTTAGGCCAAATTACCTGTCTCTTTTGCTTCTGGAAAATCAAATCTTGAACATATGTGTTTCTCAACTTCCAAACTTACCCTCCAATCTTTTCTAGCTCTGCAGTTTTGGCTTTTGGGGTTGCAGGAAAATAAAATTGCCTGGGTGCCTCTTTTTTGAGGCTTGTCTCTGTCTCAAGGTACACTTTCTGGAAAATGTTGAAATGTTCATCAATAAAAATTGCTGACAGTGAAGCTTTCACTGTAGTATGCCTGATTTTTAATGCATCAACAGTAACTCCCACTATATCATCTATGCTATGAGATGAATGCATTGGAGACGGTATTGATCTGTTCTGCATGCCACATGCTCATCCTGCCTTTGTGCTTGGCAGGAATGAGCTTGTCAAGGCTTGGAGATGGGCCTTGGGAAACCAAAGCTACAGGCAGGCAGGCAGCACCTACTTGTTACAGGGACACACACAAAGCCCGCAGAATTTTCCTAGGTCCGTCAAATTCTTTTCTGCTTCTTTCATGTCCTTATTGATTTGGTCCATCCCTTCCTCAATGCGTTCCAGTTGTTCTGATTAAACACAAGTATTTTATCCCCACAGAATGAAGCGGATGGAAAAGGACAAAGAAAAAAAAGACAAAACTTCAGACATTCACTTTGACATTAAAAAAGAAAAAAATCAAAAGAAAGAAGAAAAGAAAGAAAACTGGACGCCACAGATTAGAGCTGGTACCCAGTACCTACTTGTTACAAGGACATATGAAAAGGCCACAGCATTTCCCTAAATCTTTTAAATTTTTCTCGGCCTCCTTCATGTCTTGGTTGATATGGTTCATGCCTTCTTCGACACGATCGAGTTGTTCTGGTTAGGACAAAGGGATGACAGTGTGGAATGAATTTTTTGGGGGTTTCCAGCAGAACATGAGAAATGACTATGTGGAACAGAATTTGAAAGAGAAAGATATTACAATGCATGGTCCTAGAGGATGCATTGCTGGAGACTGCTGCCACCCTACACAGGCACAGGTGGAAGGAAATGAACAAAAATGATGCTCAAAATAGTTTGTAATTCAGACACAATGGGATGGGGTACGTGGGCCTGTTGGATTCCTAGTGTCCAGGAAAACAGCACAGCCTATTCACTTACTCAGACACCAGTGAAACCCAAGAGAAAGAAAAACAGGGTGTTAATGTTTTAGGAATTCAGATTTCATGCTACTAGAGAAGGTACCTGCTTCAACTTTAAATATCTCTATCTTTGGGTTTTAAGCATCCTCGACCAGGTAAGGGTAGCAGATAGAATCAATCTTCTCTGGGGAAAATATCAACAATTAAAGGGATAATTAGCAATGGGTACCAGATCTTTTTATTTTTTCCCCTAGCAGTGGGCTGTTCCCTAGCCCAGGGGCAGTTCTTGGTTTTGAATACTTAATTCATAGGCACTGTTTAAAAAAGAAAGCAACATCAGCAGTCATGTTCCAAGCACTGGGACATTTAAATTCCTCTCTTCATCCTATGACTTACTTGCTATGAAAGTTCTGGAAGGCATTTCACTTCTCTGCCCCCTGATTTCCCAGTCTCTACAATGAGGGGCATGCTGGATCCCAATGGCAGACAGCAGGGAAAACAAACACATGGGTCTCTGAAGGTGGGGTGATGAGCTGGACCATAGAACAGTTGCCGAGTCAACTCTGCCAACAAAGCCAATCTGAGTGCATCTGAGACGTA
Source organism: Mirounga angustirostris (assembly GCF_029215605.1). Taxonomy (NCBI): domain Eukaryota; kingdom Metazoa; phylum Chordata; class Mammalia; order Carnivora; family Phocidae; genus Mirounga; species Mirounga angustirostris. The sequence goes on from NW_026991718.1 coordinate 102,947,845, forward strand.
GATCGATAGCCATAAAACCAGCTCGTGCTTCTAGGTTGCCTGGGTTACATTCACTAACTCAATTAATTTTTCAAAAGTTATGGCACCACATTGAGTAAATTACAAGTTCAATGAAGGGGTTTCTTAAAACAGCTTTTAAGACCCTTAAAGGAAAGCAGCAATGCGATGTCCTGGCTGTTGAGTTACAAAACCTAATTACACTTGCATCTCTCTTTTCATCTGCATTTCTGTGCATACCTGCCTGTGCCTCTGGGAATAAAGTTTTGATTAGAATAAAACTGATAAATCCATTTCCAGTCTAAGGGCAGACATAATCACTTAGAAAGAATTTCACGTTAAATTTTCCAGTGGAAAGTATCAGTCCAAAAAACTAAGATAGGTTCCTTACTGACCCATTAAGAGATTGTCCATCTGGAAAACAAGAGCCCACTGTGTTCTCTTTAATGGGGCTAAAGAATAGAACCCAGCTTATTGAGAATCTGCTACCTGTGCCTGCTCTTCAAATGATAGATGAAGGCAAAATTTAAGTACATCTCCAGTGTTGGATAGCTGGGGAGAAAAACAGTGTTGTGCTGGTGAACTTCTGCTGGGTAAGCATAGGTCTAGTAATGTCTTTAAGAAAATCTTTAAAAGGACTAAAAAGAAAAAAAAATGATGGCAATTCTTTATATTCCATAAGATTTTTGTACCTTTATAAAGACTTCTTTCCAGTTCCCTTTAAAGAATGTAATAAATTAGCTTGCAGATAAAATTAACTATTGAATAGGGGGATTGATAGAGAAGGAGCTCAACATTGTCAAAAGGAAGAGCCATGTCAAGTACAGACAGAAGTCCCAATGGAATAATTGCTAATAGCTTCCTGGAGCACTGGGTGGAGGTGGGATTGAAGGAGCATCTGGACTCAGGGAAAATATGTCGCACTCCACTAATGAAAGCTGAAATACACACAGATTATGGCATGGGGATACATATTCAGGCATTTGTCCTTCTTGAAGAGTTTCTCTGACATTTCAGGAGCCCCACCCACGGTGGCCCCAGGGATTAGGAGGTAATAAAAATAAAATGTAATAAAATAAAAATGTGAATTGGTCCCCAAGTGTTGTGTTTCTGAACCAGTGAATTCAGATTAAAATATAAAAACAAACAAGCTGGTCCCAGTCGGTATTTCTTCGAGCTGGGTTCTATCACGGGTTGCCAGACTATTAGGCAAAGGTCATAGCTAAGAGAGGGATGCTGAAGCTCTTTCAGAAAAGTTGATTCAGAAAATGATTTTATAGCTTCCAATATTGGTTGAATTTATCATTTCACACAATTATAAGCCAAACCCTTAATTTAAAAAATATTGTGGAACCATTTTGTCATCGGTATTCTAACTATTCATCTTTGGAGGGTACTGTGTTAGGTTTGTGGGTGTTTGGCGTATTGAAACTTCATTGATACTTATGAAGTATCAATTTCTGTGAGGACATCTCTCAGGAAATGCTCGAAAATAACCAATATATTTATTCCATCCTGGGGTGGCCAGCAGCATCTCACCAGCTGATGCAATGTACTGTCCATAGTTGACCACTCCTTACCACTCCTTACTAGGCTTGCTTTCTGGCTGTTTTCTGTCTATTCTTGGAGACTTGGGAGGACAATAACATTTTGAGTTAGGAGAGGTATTCCAGTAGATGACACTAAATGTTGGGGCAAGGGATTATACTTTCTTTTGCCATGTTTGGATGACTGGTTATTTATGATAGATCCACCAATGGCAGGATACTCAGGGATCTAAGTTAGACATTTTTTTTTTCTACTAATCTTACTTAAGCAAGGTGACATGAGGCCCTTAGAATCCCCAACCTGGTTAAAAAACGGATAGTAGAAGAATAGCAAGATGTCAAAGTTATTGACCCAGTGTATAAGCCTTCATGAGAATAGTCAGTTACCAGATGCTGCTTATGTGATTTTCATTATCCTTAGCATTGATGAACATGTGGAAATTCATTACCTAAATTCACATAGCCACTTGTGGCTAGTGGCTATCACACTGGACAGTGCAGCTTTAGTCATCCATAACAGATATTGGTGTGCAGACTTTAGCAAGAGGAATGTTTTCTCAAATGCTACCTTGTAGTGCCATGAACCTTTTAAGAAAGTCAGCAGGCACTCCGGAAGAGGCCTTATTTTGCCCTTCCTCTGTCAGGCAGAGGTCAAAGATTTCACTGTTTAGTTTGGAGTTGATCCCACGGGATTTTCCCAAGGGCTGCATCTTCAGTATTGAAACAAACACATAACCCAGCAAAGACCAACAAAAGGAACAAGAGATATGGAGGTGAAAGGTTAAGTCATCCCCCATTAGTGATAAGGTGGTTTAATGGGGATTTCTAGAGGAATAAAAGTCCCAGGACTCAGTACATTTCCAGGGCCATCTGTCATGCTCAATGCTCCTTGGTGTCTCCTGATACCTGGGTATAAAACAAGAATCCCGTAAAGAATTTTTGAGTGCAACCATTTAGCTGGACAACCTGGAATGGCTCTTTAGAAGGATGTCTGTTTCTTGAAACTCCTGTGCAGCTGCAGGATAGAAGCAATCAACATTTTTGGTGTTGAGGCATAGACAAAATTAGGAGAGCATAACTGGAGAGAAATTTTAAAGCAGTTACTGATCTAAACAACTAAAAACAGCATATGCAGGATGAAAATGCATTAACCACGGCAATGAAGATAGTTGTTGACTTATGCTTATCTGTCATTTTAAAAGGTCCTAATCACCTTATAGTATAAATGGAACATGTACCACTTAAGACCAGGCAGAAGCCACACACTTTGGGGGGTTTTACAGTTGTGTGTTTTTTCAGTATCATTGTGATCACCACGCATCTGGTAAAACCAGGGCTAGTCTAGGAAATATGTTTAACCAAGGGATTCAGCATTTATTGTGGTATGGCCACAAATGAAATGTTTTAGCGGAGAACATTAACTATCTTGTGGGGGAAAAAATCTGCTCTTCTGCTTCCTTTCTCAGAGAATAACATATAGATGTTCCTGAGAATCATTTGTGCTTAAGAAGAATATATTTTTGTATGGAGATTCTGGCAAATTTTGTCTCGAGATTTTCTTCATCAAAGTGCAATGAAATTTGCAACTCAAGTAAGCATATTATTCACCTTCTCTTTTTTTGATTCCAGATTTGTAGAGATTACTTTCCAAGTCTTTATGTCAATTCTTTATAGTATTGGGAAGAAAGCATTACCTTGAATCTTGCTCAAAACTTTCCTCCAATTATCATTCTCCCTTTTCTACCCCCTTCACATGCAAATTACTAAGAGAGTATTCAAAGGTGGAACTCCTAATTATTTAAATGTGTATCAATTTAACTCTGGAAACGAGGTACCACTCTTCTACATGGGCACCTGTGGGTTAATTTTAAAAAGATGATTTGCCATGTTCAGAGTTTCAAAATCTGGGACATTATTACACAGATCAAGCCAGCAACCCTTACAACTATAGCAAATTTATCTGGGGAGTTCTGAAGACTGCCACAGCTATTATAATTCCTTCAAAACACAACTACATCACTAGATTCAGTTATTTGTGTCTAAATTTTTGCCAATTAGTATCTTAAAAATTGTGGGGAAGTGTAAGGGTTGATGTTCAATTGTTTTTTAAAAAAATTTTTTCTCTTGATTTTTTAATTGGTTGGTATATATTTATTGACAAAGCTCAATACAAATAAATAATATAGAAACAAAAGTCTTTATATGACAGCCATGAGGATGTGCCCCTCAGATCTCCCTTCAAGAGGGAATTTGTAGTTAGCTCACATGTCCAGTTGCTACACCTATGGGATCTGCCAAAGCATTTCCATGGAGACCATGCTGTCGCTGGGATGCTTCTAGCTCATGGCTATGGCTGAGCACAATGGAATCACTAGAGCTGAGGCATCCTTGCCTATGGTGGGGCTGCTCCATTGGGTTTTCTTAGCTCCTGGGCTCCCCATCAGCCTGGAGTGTGAGACTCTTCCTCCTTGCTCCTCTCCTCTTAACAAGTGTCAGACCTGCCTCAGTCGACAGCTTTCCCTGCCTACACCTGCTCCTCTTCCCTTGACCCATCACAGGTGTCCATAATAGATCTTGTATACTTCTGACTCTTAGCATTTGCTTCCCAGAGGAGCCCAAATGATATCCTTTTCTAGTCCCTCCCTGCCCTTGCCCTAACTCATCAGAAGTTGGTAAAGATTTGTCTCATTTAGTGTAATGGTTGAAGAATATTTCTTTTATGGCCAGTCCATAATTCATTTGGTCGGTCTCCCCACTGACAGACATTTAGGCTGTTTCCAGTTTTACACTCTTAAAGGTAAGACATAGAGAAATGTACATCTGCAGCATATAATTCTAGGAGTAGAATGTCTTGGTCAAGGATGAGTATACTTCATACTTTGAAAATATTATCTTGAAAATATTATCAAATTACTCTTCAAACACTTATATCAGTCTATAGTGCCTATCTGTACACTGAAGATCTCCATTTTCCCAAAATACTCACAGCATTAGTGATTATCAATTTAAAAAATCTGTACCAGTCTGCTAAAGAGTGTCATCTCATTATTGTTGTTGGTTGAAGCATGGTTTCATATGTCTATTTATAGATTTATATCTTACACCAATTTGCTTGTAGGTTTTTGCCCTTTTCTTTGATCATATGCAAGGTCTCTCTGTATTTTAGGAAAATGCCTTATGCCTGTTATCTGTAGGGCAATTCCCAAACCCCCAACCCCATCTGAGGTTTATTTTTTTTTGAAGTTTGTTTGTGAATACATTACATTTTTATCTTTGACATTAAAAAATTTCTCATGATTCCTAAGAATTTTCTAATGTTTTCAAAAATACACATAGATACATAATAAATATAAATAAAATAAATATATATAAATAAATATATATATAAATAAAGAGAAAAAATTCTCAACAATTTGCTTGTTATAATAAGAATTCAGAGTAGAATCAGGTAGCTAACTTGTGGCTAGAATTATTATTATTATTATTTTATTATTTTTTTCTCTTTATTTTTAAAAAAATTCAATTAATTAACATATAATGCATTATTGGTTTCAGAGGTACAGGTCTGTGATTCATTAGCCTTATATAATACCCAGTGTTCATTACATCACATGCCTTCCTTAATGTCTGTCACCCAGTTACCCCGTGGCTAGAGTTAAATAAGCATTGCCATATGACTAGATGTATTGAGACAAAAAAAATTACCCTTCTAGATTCCACTTTAGAGTACAGAGATGATTTTCACTGATTCTGATTTTCACTGCTTCAGCATTTCCATAACAATTAAAAGCAATTTAAATATTTTAAATGGTTCATTTATAATCTCCCTTGGCTTATATCCTGTTAAAGATATAACTAAGAGGACTTAGTTACTAAAGGAATCCTCATGATAACTTGGAAATCAAAACTGCCAGATACTGAATTAGGATGGTCACAAGAAATGGACGTGATGTACTATTCTCTTATTCTATCTAGGGATTATTACAAGAAAACTAAGTTTATGGGAAAAATTGGGGATAAGGAGGTTCAGAGAATTCTCAAACTGTCCAAAATACTACCATTAAAAGAAACTCCAAAAAATAATGACTTTTGCCATCAAAATTCTGTTATTCCAACATATATAACAGGGAGATTAGTGACATTCAATCAGCCATGAAGGCCTCAACATTCCCATACATTTACCAATCTTTTCAACAGAGAAAGGGAAAAAAGCAAGATAATGAAAACTCTAGAACCCTCATATATGCATATAAATATGTTGAAAGGACCACCTGTGTATACACAAATAATTTTTTTTTAAAAAATGCACTTTATTCAGATGAGGAATTGTGCTTACTGAAGAAATCTCAACTTACCTCCTTGTTCATCCAACATAACCAAAGTCCTGATACCAGCATCTTTACTCTACATTCCAATAATGGTAGCAAAGTTGAAAAAGAGTTAAAGAGAGAAAAGAGAGAAAGAGAAATCAGTAAGGGGACAATTAGCCCTAGAAATGGAAAATGAAGAAGGACCAAAGGAAAAAGAGGGAGGAAATAGGGCAAGAGCACTAAGGGCTGGGGAGGGACTCAGAAGAAGGGGTCACCTGTGGACTTGCTCTATCAGTGAATCTTAGGGTAGATGAGGTAGATGTAGCTCAGTCTCCATGGGGGTAGGGCTGGGGATGGGGCTTGGCATGAAATTGGAATACACAACTTAATACTATACTGTGGTTTTATATTTGCAAAACAAAAATGCCTTACAGGTTCTGTAACACCAACCATAGAAAGCAAATCTTTCAAAATCTTCTAGACTAAATCTTCTCTGGCATGATACATCAGGAAGTTTCCCTCAGTGAACTGGGAAGGGATGCCCCACTGGAAAGTAAGAAACTTTGGGGGTGAGATTTTTAGGTTTATCAAAATAGATGACTGCTTCACAAAGGTTGAGAAATACAGCCCCAAACAGAACTCACCCTCCCATTTTCTCTCTACGGGGAAAAGTTATGTGAGATTTAGAAAACCAATGGACAGATGAGAAATAAAGGCTCTTTATTCTGAAATCTAAAATTCTGCACAATAATAGAATGTGAGAAAATAATTCATCCACAAGCTTTACTGCATTTCTTTTGTGCAGAAATCTGGAAAAGGCACTCCTCATCTCACTCCACATGATCTAAACAAACCAAACACCACCTGAACTATTTGGTGGAGGGGAGTGGGACTTGGTGGGTAGGGGAAAAGGAACACAGATATTTGTACAGCTCAACCTTAAAAATCATCATTGCTGGGAATTCAAACTGTTAAGGAAAGACTTTTCATTTTATAGGGTGATTATTAATAAGTATAAAATGGCATTGCTAACCGTTTGGATTAATTGGTTTTTCAGGGGATGCTCATGGTGGCCCCTAGAATAAACTCAAAAGGAAGACATCTCTCATGGCCCCATTTATTTTCCACTGACTTATTTTATTTATTTTTTAAGATTTTATTTATTTATTTGACAGAGAGAGACACAGCGAGAGAGGGGACACAGGCAGGGGGTTGGGAGAGGGAGAAGCAGGCTTCCCTCAGAGCAAGGAGCCCGATGTGGGGCTCGATCCCAGGACCCCGGGATCATGACCTGAGCTGAAGGCACACGCTTCATGACTGAGCCACCCAGGTGCCCCTCCACTGACTTATTTTAAACTAAGAAAGAAAGAGAGGGATATTAGTGGAGGTCAACAGAGGGTTTTGTTTTCTTTTGTTTTGTTTTTAAACAGTATTTTAACAACTCAATAGGGCTTCTAAAAAATAGAACACTGAAAATGTTTTCTGTGAGTTTTATAAACTCACCATTTCAGAGAATGTTCCAGACAGGAAAAACCAAGCTGCTTCTGAACACATTTTGATAGGATTTAGTTGTGAGGTTAGGAAGTAGTTTGGAGAGCTTGGGTTGACTTCCGGAGTCATCAACAGCACAAATTCTGGAGCCAGACTCTGCCCTGAGATCCTGATGATTTCATTTCCTAGCTGTGGAGCCTCAGGTAAATGTCTTAATTACTCTGTGCCTCAGTTCCCTCATTTGTAAGACAGCGATGATAATAGTTAATACCTCATTGAGTTGTCATGGGAATTAAATGAATTAGTATGTGGCACATGGTAGAATGGTGCCTGGCCTAGAGTTCGCAAGACAGAAGTGTTTATAAAATAAATACCTTCAGAAAATGCATCTATAGCAGGATATTTGGCAAATGAAAACTATCGTCATTACCGACTACCATCAGAAGCTTCCAGACCACTACTTCCCAAACTTTAATGTGCATATGAAGCCCCTGCATAGGAAACATCTTGTTAAAACATGGATCCTGATTCAGTAAGATTGAGATAGAGCCTGAGATTTTGCATTCTGAATAAGCTCTACCATCTAATGATACTGCTGGTGCAAGAATACCGATGGAGCAGCAAGATTCCAGATCCCAGGACACATTTCAAAATCTTTTATTTCAGTGTGTTGTAAATGGACATTTGTCTGCACTGGCCTGTGTTTTAACCATTTCTGTGCCCAGACAGGAACAGAAACAGCTCCTTCACTTTCCAGAGTATGTATAAGGATAAAATGAGCTACAGAATGTAAAGACTTCTAACAGTTCAACTCTTTGGGAGGCTCTGGTTCCAAAAAGCAATTAAGATAAAGGATTTACTTTGTATAGAATATCAATCAGTTTAGAATGGGCTACTGTGTTTGTTTTCTCAGATCATTTTCTCAAAGGAAAAAGGAAATATGGTAGGAGTTGCCTGATGGAAGGGAAGTTCTGTGCGTAGGAATTCACACTCTGGGATCAGGTAGACCTGGGTTTTAATTTAGTTTCATCTCTGCCATTTGTAGCTGGGTATTTCAAGCAAGTTACTTAATCACTGCATACTTCGATTTCCTCCTTGGTAAGATGGAGATCAGAATAATAGTAAAAGGTGGCTACCTACAAGGGTTAAGTTAGATTACATACGTTTGATGATGATAGCTCTGGGTAGAGTACCCAGCACATAGTAGATTCTCAATAAATGTTAGAACTTACATTTGACTCCACAGTTTTGCTGACAGTTTTTATCAAAATAACTGGATTGTTCTTTGGGGAAACTAGAAATGCAAGGGAGGAGAAGGGCAGGGATGAAGACAATATTTCAGGGAAAGCAGAATATTACTTTCTTTTCTTCTTAACAAGTATTATGTTTTAATAGCTAGGAGTGAGAGGAGGTGGTTCCATTTTTGTCTTAGCTCAATTGTTGGTTTCTGTTTGAGATTGCTGGGAAAACAGTCTACCTAAAACCAGAGAGTTGGAGATATGAGGGATTTTTTTTTTTCATTTCTTTCTTTTTTCTTTTTATTTCTCTCTTTTTATTTTTCCTTTCTTGCAGATGAACCAAGACCATTTCTAGAACATTTTTAAGTCTTTCTTTTGTCATTCTGAGATGTTTTCCCCAAAGTCCAACACATCTGAGCTAAAACCAGGACTCTCCAGGCACTTTCTTAACTGCGAGAATTCCAAAAAACCCCACATCTACCTATATGAAAAGAACTACCCTGCTTCAGTTATCCAGTAGAAAGTCTGGCATAACAAAGACATGGCTTTAGAATGCTTATTTTCTTTTCATTGCCAGGGTGTCTTGAAAGGTAAGTTGGGATGAAAAGAAAAGATGCTTAAAACATCCATGCAGTGTTAAAGAGCCTCAGTAACTACCACTCCATGAAAGCTCTAGGTGGTGCTTCTGAACTGGCCTGCCCTTAAGCCGTGGGCCTTTCCTGGGGTGACCTTTCATAGCCCAAGGCATTCATGTGTAGACTTCATTTCTGGCATGCAGTGTCAACAGAATCAACTTTTTTGCCTGGAACCAAATATTCCCTTCTTGAAGAGACAGTCATGATTCTGTTACCAGAATTAATTACATGCTCCAAAGGCAGGTAAGGCCTTGACTTTGGAGAGCTATTTTCATACCTGTTTTGTTGCATGATACCAATTTATATCTTCCCTCCCACCCCCAAAGGTAGGCCTTCCATACATGTTTCTTGACATGCAGCCATCAAAAGAGCCAGTTTGCAACTCTAGCCTGGGAACCAAGTGCTATATGACTTCTCATCTTTTTGCCTGTGTATGATATCCAGCTTTTCTGAACTTTCCCAACTGACTTCTGTATAACTTTACATTGTCCTTGAGATGCCAATAACGGTTTCTATTAAAAAGCAAGTTTCTATACCTGCCACTCTGTTACACCCTAATGTCTGTGAGGGCTGGCACAAAGTCCTATGTTGAACTGAGAGTGGGGTTGTCTGCCTCAGGGAGATTTCACAAGTTTAGTAACCTTTCCCGTCTTTGAGACTGAATTTCAATAAAAATTCAGCTCAATTCAAATTATATAGCACTGATGCACTTCGGGATCCTGGGTAAGATCCTGGTATTTCAGTGCTCATATTTGCCAAGTTATTTCTGCCCTTGATGAATATTTAATGCTGATTCTCTTTAAAGAGAATTTCTTTTTTGATTGAAAAGCAGACTACCCCCTGAATAGCCAATGCCCTAGACATAAGGGGTATTTGACCATCAATATAAAATAACCCAGGAGGAAGTAAGAGCAATCAATCTACGCTAATCATACCTTGCTCATAAGTTCCTAAGGATAGAAAATCTAATAGCCTCCTCTCATTTATGAGAGGTAGGAACTAGCTTCCATCTGTTTCATCCCTTGTTCTAAGATGCAACCTCATTCTTGATCAAGAAATCCTTTAGGAGAAACAAAAATGTATGATTCAAGTATCCTACTTTAATCAATAGAGCTTTTGAGACTTTCTCCCCGCCGGAGAATAAATTAGAGCAGACACTCCTTACTCAAGACTGGTCGACACTGCCTGCAATTTAAGAAGAGGCAAAAACGAAGTATTCATTGGCCCAAAGACTCCGATGTATGAGGGGCCAGTTCAAAGTGATGCATCCTGATGCATTTGCTCTACCACTTCCACCTCCTAAGCAGGGTTTCAACATTGCACAGGTGGAGCGATTGGTGATAGTTCTGGTATTTTAGAAATTTACTTCACATGTGCACAAACATAAATGAAAATGAAAAATGAGCCTGGAGGCTATGGCTGAAGGTCATAAAGATGTATAACATAATTATGTCAGCTGACATGTGGGTTCCCTTCAGGTCAACGTGAGAACTCATGTGGGAATGTTAAAAAGATTTGTTCCTTTTGCTTGTTCTCATGATGGGTTGAGGGAAAATAAGTCAACTCTGAAAGCCTTGCCAGCACACTTAGATTTAGAATACCTGCCTCCTTCTTGGTCCTCAAGTATTTCTGCATGAGTGGTGTTCCCAGGATAGAGCAAAGACAACATTTCTCTTCATTTAGAGAGGGAAAACTGCTTTCTGTGCTTCCAAGTTCTCCTTTGTTGGCCTGCCTTCCTGTGGGGGCCAATTTGTGCTACATTGCAGGCTCAAATACTCATTTTTCGTGATAACAGATTTCATTAAATGTACCTCCCACCCTTTCCCGGTGGCCTGGGAGCTCATGGTGTCCCCTTCTCCCCACTCCTCTTGTGGCAATTCACATTTAGCCAATATTTCATTTCTGGGTAAGAAGCTGAAGCTGCAGAAATAAAGGAAGATGTTGGCTTCTCTAGCGTGAGGCAGCCGAACTTCCTTCTAGCCTTATAACATTGATCTTTCTTTCCTTTCATGTCATTGCATAAGCAATTTATAGTAGCGCAAGGCAAGTAGGCTCATTTAATCATTCTGCTCAAGAACATGCAAGATCCTTAAAAATGATAACCACACATGAATTGATAAGCAGTTTCAAAGCATAGCTAAAACAGCATTTCACTGAATAAAAACTATTAGGCTTGTTTTATTCAGTAAAGATAAATACAGCCCATCCCATTCTTTTTCCACTTCATCTCTCCCAGTGGGCAAGTTCAATTAATCCACTTACTCTTCCTGGTTGACTGCTGCTCTCCCCAATTGGAATGAGCAAGGTTTATTGTAAATGCCCTTTTGATTCCATTATTGCTATCTGCCCTATTTTGCCCATATAAAAATAGTTTGGGATTCATTAACCATGCCTCGCAAATGGATGTTCAATCCAGAGTCAGGAATATAAAAGAGCTTCTGTATTTGCGTTATGGCCTTGAAATGCCTTTTATCAAAGAATTTTCCTATTACTTCATGAATTTTAGTGCCTGACTCTCAATATTACAATTTCTGAAAATGTTGTTTCTATGGGGTATGTATTTTTAAAAGTCATATGTGTGGCTAAGTCAAAACAGAATGTCAAGATTAGACGTGATTTAGAGGCATCAAAATCACTGCAAGTGAAGTTTTTATGTAGGTAATGCCTTTAGATTTGCTTAAAGTGATTCAGTCTTCTGTGATTTCTTAGGAACATTTACTTAGAAATACCATCCTTCTCTACTTCCCAGACTATAAAGGTAGCTAGGGCTGGGAGGGAGAGGGGATCCTTTGATGGCTACCTGACATCTCCCTCAGTAATGTGAATTCCAGATAGGCTACAATGGAATCAATGGAACCAATGGGATTGTGGCATAAGAAAAGGCAGTAGGGTCTAGGAAAAGAATATGCCGGCAAAAGGGATTAGTTTATCTTGAAATATGGCCACTCCTTACCTCTTCAACCAGTTGCAGCATACGACGGGTGCTTTCCAGTGACTGGGATTAAAAAAAAAAAAATTATGAATGCAGGATCCAGAGGTCTTGGAAAATCCGAACTACTCTCTTCACTTGAGAAACACAAAGGGTTACTATCACACATTCTTTTAAGTTTGTAACTGAACACATTTTCAATCTCTTTCCTATCAGTCTTTCTACATAGTAAGATTCCCTAAAGCAATTACATTAAAGTTGATCTTCTAAAATCAAAACCATATGAAGCTGATCTTGATATCAAAGACAAGGTAATCTGGAAAAGATAATTTTGCATGTGCAGGATGCATGAAAAATTATCTCAAATACTCAGAGGATTAATTTGGCCTCCCTGGACCAGGAATATTGAATTTTAAGCACAAACATAATTTCTCATGAATTGAGATGAATCTAACATCAAGTTTCTTATAAAGCTCCGAGAAACACAATTGGAAGTTCTTATCAATACAAATTAAGCTGTCGCCTTAGGGTGAAAAAAAATCAAGCATGTTTGAAATAACTAGCCTGTAGGAGACAGCTATAATAATTATCTTCATCCTTAGATAAGACAAAGTGAGATGGAAGGTCTGAAGTCAGCACTGGTTCCTCGGGCACATCATTGTCACTTTTTTCTCAGTTCCTTTGTAACTAACTACTAGACTCCAGCAACCAGTGTGATTTCTCAAGGCTTTGCTTTTAAGTGACAAACTTATTTTGGACAAGATCCTGAAGGAGCGGGAAGAACGTTAACTTTCCTAGAAGAGGCTGGGCTTGTTGAAATACAATGGCTGTAAGCAGTGGTATGTTGGTAAATGCTAAAATAGATGAATACAAATATGAAACAGATATGAATATACATATATGTATAGGTGTATTTAAGTTTATTATTTTCCTTATATAAGGGATGGAGAGCATAGAATTTACAGATAATAAAATACACAATGCCCTTTATTATAAATTCTATGTAGCCAACTGAGTCTCACAGAAAGCTTTTGTTAAGTTTTACTGAACTCTTGTGTCCATTGCTAAGCATGCAAAGGACAAATGTAGTTCTGACATGAATGTTGGTTGATATTTTCATTTGCATTAATGAGTAAGAGGAAAGTGAAACAATGGAGAAATGTTGGGACTTCGCTAGTTTGTCAATGATGCAAGTGACTTCTTTGCTGAAAAGAATAAAAATTTTCAACTACTAGAAGATTTTCTCCATTTTTTTGTGTTAATTAAAGAGTAATGACTAGAGACATGCCCATTTTTAAGTTTAATCTGTTATTAACATTTTCTCTACTTTCTTAAGTCTAGACAGTCAACAAAACAGTAAGTCAAACCCTGATTTGTAGTGTTTGCAGATTCCTGTGAAATAGCCTTAACCTGATTTTTAACTACAGCATAGCATCACTGAAGGTGAACTTGGGAAAAGTACAGTAACATGCTGTTACATGGTATTCCTACACTATAGATATAACACAAGTCAAGAACTTTGAGAGCATAGGTAATATGAAAATATAGGAAAAAAATTAAGAAGTGATGAATTTTGAGTATTTATTGCCTTTGATTTTTAATATAATCTACTTAATTATCAATTTATATAATTCAATTTAATTAATTAATTAATTAATTAATTTATATAATTCAATTTTAATACCAGCTTGCAAGATTCTGGAAAATGTAACAATCAGCTCTCAGAATTAGGCCAGCTCCGGACACCCAAAGACATTGCTTTTCTTAGAGGATCTTGACTTCCCTAGATTTCTACTAATTGGGAGTTTAGGCTAAGACATTAGTTGTATGTAGGTTTATCAACCCATTCTTGTCTGTAGAGGTATCAGGTATATAGAAAATCAAAGTCATACTCCTCCGTTTTTAAAACTGAGATGTTAGAAGACCTTTTCCACCTGAACCTGAATAAGACAAACTACTCAGCTACCCAAATTTTGCTCCTTTTTCATGTCCCATCCCTCACCTCATCAGCCAGCTGGTCAGCCCTTCGCTGCATCTCCTCCAGCTCATTGCGCATGTCTGCGTCTTCAGCCATGGTAGTGGTGGGGGTGGGGTGGCTGGGTGCTTGGGCTAGAGGTCAGTGAAGGCTTTGGACACAGAACCTGGAAAAAGCAGATTTGAACATGTGAGAGTTTATGTAAGTGCATGTAGTATGTGCAAATAGGAGATCTAAATAGCCCACACTCTGTCTCCATGACTCAGTCATCTTCTGAAGACAGAAGCCATACTCAGACAGGGTTCAATAGAATTTTGCTGTTTCTCCAAAAGATGCATTATGAATGCATACTTGCCAGCTTTATAATGGAGACACATACCTGTCTATCTATGAAGCATTTTTTTTTTAAAGATTTTATTTATTTATTTGACAGAGAGAGGCACAGCGAGAGAGGGAACACAAGCAGGGGGAGTGGGAGAGGGAGAAGCAGGCTTCCCGCCGAGCAGGGAGCCCGATGCGGGGCTCGATCCCAGGACCCTGAGATCATGACCTGAGCGGAAGGCAGACGCTCAACGACTGAGCCACCCAGGCGCCCCTCTATGAAGCATTTTTAAGACACAAACCACCAAGAGTTTGGAATGATGGTGTGGAGGGATGTGGTTCTGGGTTAGTATACTTTTAACCTCACATTTATTTTCCATTTTTATTTTATTTTTAAGAGCTTTATTGAGGTATGATTGACATATAATAAATATTTGAAGTGTATAGTTTGAAAAGTTTTGACATAGGTACACACACAGGAAACCATGACCACAATTAGGAAAACATATCCATCACCCCCAAAGTTTTTTCCATGCTCTTTGTAATCCTACACACCCACTCATCCCATCTCATCTTACCCCTGTGCTGAGACAACTGCTTATCTGCTTTCTGTTACTATAAATTAGTTTGCATTTCCTAGAATTTTATATACATGGATGATACAGTATGTACTATCTGTTGTCTCTTTTTTACTTAGTATAATGATTTTGAGATTTATTATGTTGTGGTATGTATTAATAGCTTGTTCATTTTTGATGTTGAGTAGTATTCCACTACATTTAGAAGCATTTGGAATGTAGGAGCTAAGGGCAGGCCACCTCAAGATGTGCCACTTTGGCGTGCAGATTATTTCGAGCTGAAAAGAATCAAGGCCCAAGAGACTCAGGAAGAAAATTTGACCTTCCCTCTAACTGCCTACAAGAGTTTAGATAGAGGACCTCCTGCAGGAAAGGAGAAATCACCATAGATAACTACAGTATAACAAGAAGTAGGGGTGGTAAACACAGATGGATTTAGCAAGGTTTGATTATTAAAATTACTTCCTATGTCCCACTGTTTCTGTATGGCCCAGCAAACATTTGTTTACCAAACATTTACTCTTTTTTTATCTTCCTGTGAATTTTTTCCTTTCCTTTGAAGTTCCAGACTCCTACCTTCTTCTCCTTAGTTCAGAATGACATATATACCTCATTTTGCCTGACTGCCTTTGGAACTCATATCTATGTGGATTCCCCATACATATATAATTAAATTTGATTTTCTCCTGTTAATCTGTCTTATGTCAGTTTAATTCTTAGACCAACTAAAAGAATCTTGAAGGATAGAGGTAAATTTTTCCTCCCCAGCAAGGAGCTAAAGGCAGAAAATCTTTAGTCTCCTTCAGTGGTTATCAGAGGTTGTCAAGAAGGCTTATGTGAGCATGCAGTTATTTTTCCAAAAAGGGATGGATCCTTGTCCCTGAAATGTGATTGACTCTTTCTTGGTAACACTCTTGAAATCCCATATGATGCAAATTACAAGTAGCCAGACTGAGCTCCCTCCAGAGCCAACCAGCCCTGTCCCCCTCTTCCTTTTTCCTTTCTTTCTTTCTCCTGTCTTCTCGTCTCTCCTCAAATATTTATTGAGTATTTGTAAGATGCCAGGACAGTGTTAGGCACTAAGGCTATAGTGATGAATGAGACAGGTAAATTCATTGCTGTCGCAGAGCAACAGCCTAATTAGGAAGATGGAAGTAAAATAAGGAAATTAAATTATTCAGTGTGAAATGAATTATTTGGGGTCATACCATAGCTGCCCATGGGGCACAGCAGGCCTCCCTGAAGAAGTCACGTCCCCAGGAAAGGCTATCAGAGGTAATGGGATAAAGAGCCCAAGGAAGGGTTTGAGATGATAAATATTTGATATGCTAAAACCTTCTCTGTGAGTAGCACAACTGTAGAAGGCATGGGCTCTTGCTTTGTGGCTGAGATGGTCAAGTGTGCACTGGAATTTTTCCTCCCTCTTCCATGGTAGAGCAGGGTCTTAGGGAAATGGCTGCCCAGTTGGGAATTAATTTCCAGTTCCCACTGCAAGGAGGTGGTGCATGTGGCTAGAGATGGCTTATGGGTTACAGTGGAAATGATGTGCATCCCTGCCAGGCTAAGGCATCCCTTCTATGTCCTCTCTTTCCCTCTCTGCCAAAAAAAACAGGGCCCTAGAGGATGGCCAGGCTATGAGACAGCAAGAACTTGGGCCCCTGGCATCCCTACATGGAGGCAAGTTGACAGTTAACCACAAAGACCTGAACCTTCATATGAAATGACAGCACACTTCAACTGTACTACACTACTGAAAATGTGAACATTTTGTTTTGTTTTAGCAGTGGGTGTTACAATAACAGAAGCAGACCTAAAGAAACTTAAAATGGAATAAAAATATTGCATAGGAACACGATTTCCCAACCAAAAAACATATCAGTGTTTGTTCTATTGAAAATTGAAGATGGGAAAGGAACTTAGATTTAGGGCTTTGGAGTAATACCATGTTTAATTATTATTCTTTTTTTTCTTAAGACTTTCTTTATTTGAGAGAGAGAGCATGAAAGACAGCATGAGCAGGGGAGAGGAGCAGAGGGAGAGGGAGAAGCAGGCTCCCCACTAAGCAGGGACCCCTACATGGGGCTCGATCCCAGGACCCTGGGATCATGACCTGAACTGAAGGTAGACGCTTAACTGACTGAGCCACCTGGGTGTCCCCATGTTTAATTATTATTCTAATAATTATTGTTATTATTACTTGTATGAGAAGCATTTTTTTTTTTTGCAAAAATAAAATGAAAACTCTCCATCAAAAAAAAAATCAGGTTCGCAGAGGCAGGCCTTCAATGACATCTCCCAGGCCCGCTGCTATACTGCTTTCCCAACAGCTAAGGTTGAACTCCTCTGGGATTTTAATTTAGCATGTATTATTAGACTCTTCCACATGTATTACTTTTGTGAAGTAACTCAGAACTATTCAGGGTTCCTCAATAGGAGGAGTCCTAAAGTGAATCTTCTTTGGAGATAATAGATTTCACAGTTCTTTTATACCCAGTGGTTCTTGGGCAAAGTGACAAATGGGGAATCACAGTAAAAAAGAAGGAAAAAAACTTCAGAACTACATTCTACTTACCAGTATTTTTTAAAAAGGTAGTAAGCTTATGTTAGGCTAGTTCTATGTGCACCATTTAAAATGTTGACAGAGCATCATACCATGAGCCTGCTGATTTTTTAAAAAGATTTATTTATTTGAGAAAGAGAGAGAGAGGGAGAGAGCATGAATCGGGGGAGAGGGAGAGAGACAATCTCAAGCAGACTTCCCACTGAGTGCGGAGCCCGACACAGGGCTCAATCCCACAACCCTGAGATCATGATGTGAGCCAAAATCAAGAGTTGGATGCTTAACCAACTGAGCCACCCAGGCACCCTGAGCCTGCTAATTTTTGAACACCAATTCTGGCCACCATAATATGTACTCATGATATAGAGCTTTATATGCTTTGTGTTTCACTTAAATACATGTTTCCACTTTGTAAATTAGGGATCTAGCAAACAGAAACTGGAAGGAATTTATACTAAGCCACTTCTGAACCTTGAAATAGGCAGAAACAAAATTCCTGTGTTCTTCTGGGTTGCTGGGATCTACCCTCCAGAATAAAATGGTGCATCCATGGAAATGTGGAGTAGATCATGAGCCCTAGCTTAGTGGAGTGGACAAGAGCTTGCATAGATGGTTGACTCGGGCATTCAGTTGCTGGCTGACTCTGGGCAAGTTTATCACTGTCTCTGAGCTTCAGTTTTTTTCAACAAGGCACATAATACCAGTCTCATAGGCTTTCTGAGGGGAATATATTATAGAAAGTTCTGATCAACCTTGTTTGTAACGATGTGGGGGCTTCATATTCGGAAAGACTTGCTCATTCAGGATAAGCCTGTACCCTTTGCTAAGAGGGGAACAAATCCAGTATTTGTTAATTAGCTTTCCTTTCTAACAGCTGGGCAGGAGGCACGTTGCTGTGGTGCTGAGCACCCGCAGAAGCCTGAAACCAGGGAAACCAGCAGAGTGCCCCAGCCTGCAATCTCGAAGTAGCACCTCTCACAGGATTGCCACTTGGAGACAAATAAGAGCATCTTCTCTCCCTGTTATTTATCTTTGTATTTTGCTGCTGGGTTCCTTGGGGGAACATCTTCCTTCACTCTAAGTAAGCAACTGACCTTTCCTCCTAATAGGTTAGTTTATTAGAAGGCAGGTCCTCTGTTTTCCAACCTAGAGTATTATTGCTAGTTCTCTCTTCCAGGTCTATTTGCTGATGGTGCTTTCTCTCTTGCTCTCTCCTTGTCTCTCTGTCTCTCTGTCTCTGTCTCTGTCTCTGTCTCTGTCTCTCTCTCTCTCACACACACACACACACACACACACACACACATCTCATCGGTTTCCTTGGCAATCTCCTCCCAAAGTTGCTATTTTCAGCACCTGAAAAACAGCTGTAGGGCCCCCTGGCTTCAAGCTGAGGGCAGCTGACGAGGATCTGGCTGATGGGCAGTTGGTGTGAGGGCAGAGAAGCCATGTGATGGATATCTTTGTTTTCATCACTTCCATGGTCTCCCCAGGAGCTCCCACACCTTAGTGTGCTCTAAAATGTGGGGGATGTCTGATTTGGGAGGGGGGCCGATGCATCTAACAGATCTCAAATGCACAGCATTTCCAAGCTGAAAGAGCAGTGTCCACTCTCCTAAAAAGATTAGAGGGAAAGTAGGCATGGGGCATGCCTCTGGATCCTCTGTTGGGATAGGTAATGCTAGTGTTTGATAAATTCTCCCCACAAACCCCAAACCCAAGCATACTAACCTTCTAAGAGATAGCACCTGAAGAGGCATACTGATGTTGATGAACAGCAATTTGACCAGCTAAAAGGATGGTCATAGTGAAATGGCATTTATAAATTATCCAGGGGGCATAGCACATTCACTCATATTAGCACATTGAACCTCCATCCTATGTGTCGCTCGAGCTAGTGGTATGGTCCCAGCCAGCAAAGCCTGCTCAGTTAAGTGAAGAAATTAGGGAGCAGAGCCACTCCAAACTATTCCCTGGGGCTCTGCTGTAAGATAATCTCCCATTCTATTAAGGGTCCAATAGTATCCTATTAATTATCTCAAATCGCCAGTGTGTTTAGTAAAGGATCTGGCCCCTAGTAGGTGTTCAATTCATGTTAATTGATTTGTTGAGTGAATGAATGCACTGATCTTCCCCCAACCCCACCCCGCCCAACAGGTGGCATTTAATGTTCCCAAGCCAGCAGTTTTCCAGGTGTGGTCTAGGGCAGTGCTTCTAAAACTTCAGCGGGCATCAGAATCACTAGAAACCTGGTTAAAACAGACTGCTAGGTCCCACGCTCAGAGATTCTGAGTCAGCTGGTCCCAGATGGGGTCCCAGACTCTGCATTTCCAACAAGACCCAGGCGATGCTGCTGCCATTGGCCCACAGACAGCACTTCTGCATAGCTCTCATATCTGGAACAGTGTCTCCTGGAGTGTTAGTAAGTGCCACCAGGTGGGCAGGGAGTGGGGAGGTTCTGCAGTTACCCAGACTGCGGGGAGACTGTAGGCTCAACCAGGGGCTTCAGGGAATTATGGCCAAATCCAGTTCACTGCCTATTTTTGCACTGGCGGTATGCAAAGGATGATTTTATATTTTAAATGGTTAAAAAAGACTCAAAGAAGAAGCATAACTTATACATGTAAAAAGAGTATGAAATTCAAGTTCCAGGGTCTATAAACACAGTTTTATAGACATACCCCATGACCATTGGCTTCCCTGTTGTCAATGATCCTTTCAGGCTACAAAGGCAGAGTTGGGGGGTTGCAAGAGACCACTTGACTCTCAGTGCTGAAAATATTTACTCTCTGGTCCTATACAAAAAACATGTGCTGATCCCTGGGTTAAATCAAGTTAAACAAAAACCTTTAAAGCATTCCTTTTCAGTTTTTCATACCCACAAAGCATTGTACATTTCCCGTAGAAAGACACATTGTCTATATCTGTCTGAAGAAGCCCTTTCTCGTGTAATAGGTTTGTTTCCTGGACCATTTTTTAAATTTTTTATTTCTTTCTTTATTTTTTAAAGATTTATTTATTTATTTGAGAGACAGAGAGACAAAGAGAGTTTGCAGGGGCAGAGGGAGAGGGACAGAGAGTTCTAAGCAGACTCTGCACCAAGCACGGAGCCCAATGCAGGGTTCGATCCCATGATCCTGAGATCATGACCTGAGCCAAAACCAAGAGTCGGACACTTAACCAACTGTGCCACCAGGTGCCCCTGATTTTTTAATTTGACATGTAATATGAATTTGCTTTTGATTGACGATTTCTATAGAGTTTTAGGACTACAAATCAGATTTAATCCGTGTAATTCATCACAAGGTCGTGGGATGCCTGCACAGCCCTCACAGAGATTCCTAATTTCCATGACCAGCTACAGGCCAAGGTTCCCAGCCCCAGCAGCAGCACTGGACTGCATTAGAGACAGAAACATCTGAGAAGCTGTTGCTGTCACTGTACATGGTACAAAGTAGGCAGGGTGCCGCTATTCCTTGATGTCAAGTATAATTTGCAAAGCTCTTCATTTTCTAATGTGGCACGCAAGTCTATTTGAGACTCACATCAGACACGGGGCAAGTACAATACAGAGACATCCCTTACTTCCTTGTCTAGGGGCTTACTTATTTTCATTCATTAGGCTAAGACTATTCTCTCCATGCAGAGTCTGGACTCAAATATGGGGTTAGGATCCAGAAGGAGAGGTGAGCATGGAAATAAGGGATGTGTGTTTTTAACAGACAAGATCAACAGAGACATGGATAGCTATTATTCTGGGGACACTCGTCATTAGCCTAAGCACCATAGGGCAGGAACATCTTGGAAAAGATGTAAGGAGAGTGTGCCCTGAGCTAACATCTATTTCTCTTCATGCTTTATCTTTTAATTAATAAAACAAATCAACAAACCCACATACATCAACATCTATTGGCTGAATCATCACAGAGCTGAAATCTACAACTTGGTGTCTTCTCACACTGCTGATCATTTGAACAAAGCCTCTTCGGGGTAATCACTCTCTCCTCCTGCAGAACCTGCCTGCTTTCTGGTGAAAATATACTTTAAAATTCAACAAAAGTTTATTGAAGACTCACTGTATTCAACCAAGCCCAAAGAAGAACAAAGGGACTTTATAAACCAAGTTGGACAGCTCTCCTTAATTATTAATAAAATCTCACTAACACGTACTGAGGGCTTACTCTTTGCTGGGCCCTGTTTTAAGTGCTTTTCATATAATAACTTACATGAACCTTCAATGCCATATGGTGTGCATACTATTACTATCCCCACTTTGCAGATTAGAAAACACGTTTAGAGGTAACTCTCTATTAACCACACAGCTAAATTTCAGATCAGGAACCTGGGTCATTTTTAAAAGCATAATTTCAAAGCATATTTATTCTCAAAGCACACTGTGTGGCTATTCTTGTTTTTTAATCAAAAACTGAAAACTATTATTTTTAGTTTCATTTACATACTGGAAAATAACATAGAGTGGCTTGACAGGTGCATCTCAGGATGCCCCAGCTTTGGATATCATTTATCATCTCTACCAATGCTTTTAACCTCCAGTTCTTTTCCCCCCCTGTTTTTTGCTTATTTTAATTCTTTTTTCCTCCTAGGATGTGACTGTGTTCTCTTTATAACTTCTTGAATTGACAAGAGATTCATTTATTTCACATTTTTCTTGTTTTTGGTACAGCATACTTAATGCTGTAAAATTGTCCTCTCTGTGTTATTGTGGCTCTATCCTAAAGATTTGGGAATATAGTATAGCCTTTGTTATTTATTTCTAAATAGCATTAAATTTCAGTTTTAATTTCCTTTATTCTCATTCTTCTGTTTTGAGTTTAATTTCAAATAACTCAAGAGTTATTTGAAAGTACGGTTTTAAAATTTAAATGATAGAAAAAAACTTTAAATAATAGAGGTTTTTTGCTTGTCATTTCTTTTTTTTTTTAAAGATTTTATTTATTTATTTGACAGAGAGAGACAAAGTGAGAGAGGGAACACAAGCAGGGGGAGTGGGAGAGGGAGAAGCAGGCTCCCTGCAGAGCAGGGAGCCCGATGCGGGACTCGATCCCAGGACCCTGGGATCATGACCTGAGCTGAAGGCAGTCGCTTAACCAACTGAGCCACCCAGGCGCCCTTGCTTGTCATTTCTAATTTTATTTTCATCATGGTCAGTGAGGGTGGCCCATATGATTTGGTTTTTGAAATTAGGTGAGATTTCCTTTGTACCCCAATGCGTGGTCAATTTCTGGTAATGTTTGATTTGTGTCTAAAAAGAAAGTCTAGGGGAGCCTGGGTGGCTCAGTCTGTTAAGTGTCTGATCACAGTTCCTGGGACAGAGCCCCATGTCAGACTCCCTGCTCAGTGGGAAGTCTGCTTCTCCCTCTCCCTCTAACCTCTGCTGCACCCCCTGCTTGTGCTTGCTTGCTTTCTCTCTCTGTAAAAATAAATGGATAAAATCTTTAAAAAAATAAATAAAATAAATAAAAAGAAAGTCTATTCTATCTCTGACTCTCTTGCTACCTATCTACATCAAATCAAGCTGAAAAGGCAGATCTGTTATTCAAATGCCCCGAAATCTTCAGTCAACTTGACCTATTGATTTCCATGTATTCAAGTCCCTGGTAGTACTGTAGCTTTATCAATTTCTTCTTACATTTCAGCCCATTTCTTGCTTTTTATGTTTTGCAGCTGCATTGTCACATAATAGCCCCATGATCGCTACTTCCTCATAATAAATTGTAGCTTTTATGGATATTAAATAATAGAATTGCACCCATATACCCCATTTCACTATGTGATTGATTGATTGATTGATTGATTGAAGTATAGTTGACACATAATGTTACATTAGTTTCAGGTGTACAACATAGTAATTTGGCAAGTCTGTAAGTTATACCATGCTCACCGCAAGTGTAGCTACCATCTGTCACCACACGGCATTATAATAATACCATTGACTATACTCCCTATGCTGTACCTTTCATCCCCATGACTTATTCATTCCATGATGGGAAACCTGCGTCTCATATTCCCCTCCACTATGCTATTTATGCTGCACAACTTTGGTCAAACTCAAGGGTCAGGAATAAATGTCTGAGCCTTATTCCTTTCATCTTCTAAAACAAACCCAAACAACAGCAATAACAAACCAGTATCACCCATCTAAGATGTGGGAGCTCTCATTCGGCTCATGACTCAGAATCAAACAGTGGAGCAGTCACACTGGGTTTTTGTCCTCACTCTCGAGAAGGAGCTGGTACTGGATATGTTCGGAAGCAGGATCTCTTTCCTCAACTACAATGATATGAGGATGTGATCAAGGATGGGCCTACTGCCATTACTGTTACTGGATGGAATTTCTCCTTGAAGATAATGCAACCATAAGACCCAAAGTGCCCATTCTAAGGGATTAGTGAAGTGCAGTTACTGCTGCTGAGACAAGTCCCCAAGATGCCTCAAGTGCATCAAGAGCATTATTTACTCTGAATAATCAGAATTTGACCCAGGTTCAAAGCAGCCTTTCTCAAATAAGAAAAATCAGCTGCATTTATTCCAACATTCTATGTCATTATAACTCTTGTAATAATCATCATCATTTACTGAGAACTTGCTATGTGCTAGGAACTTTATATAAAGCTAGGGGGGTTATATAGGAACCCCCAAACCTTTGCTACTCCAACTGTGGTCCCCAGACCAGCAGCATGTGCTTCATCTGGGAGCTTGTTAGAAATGCAGAATCGTAGGGGCACCTGGGTGACTCAGTTGGTTAAGTGTCTGCCTTCAGCTCAGGTCATGATCCTGGGGTCCTGGGATTGAGCCCCGCATCGGGCTCCCTGCTCAGTGGGGAGTCTGCTTCTCCTTCTCCCTCTGCCCCTGCCCCACTCCCCACTTGCACGCTCTCTCTCAAATAAATAAATAAAATTTTAAAAAAAGAAATGCAGAATCCTAGCCTCCACCCCAGACCTCCTGAATGAGATCACCTACTGAACAAGGTCATCAAGCATCAGAAGTTTGAGAAGTGCTGCCCCAAACCATGTTATCTCCATATGAAGCAAGAAAAGATGAAGTACAAGTTGACTCAATAACCAGCCAAGATCAGAAGGTCAGTGGGAGAGGCTGAGAGTCCCCACTGGGCGAGCCAGACTCTGGGCCTGTCTGCACTTCCGCTATTGCACCAAATGCCATGATCCACTTTGCCCCATTCTACACGACCTGCAGACTTTTAGCAGCATTTGCTTCCCAGCAGATGGAAAGCTCCATGGGCCATGGGTTCCATGTCCCACGACAGTGTCCTGTACTGGAAGGATGGACACACTGGCTAATTTCCATGAGACAGTCTTTCATTCAGAGAACAAAGGGAAGATGCTTATCAGAAAAAGCACACGGAGACTTTCCTTCTCCAAATAACAAAGTCCAGGAAGGCTAAGACTCGTTTAAGATGATTAGAGCTGGATAGTTCTGATAAACGCTTCCTCTGGAAATGATAATAATTAAGTTACGTGTCTTAATGCCAAACTGAGGATCAGAGCAAATCGTAATTTTTAGCAAGGTAGCAAGGTTCTGTTTGTATTTCTGTTGT
Organism: Mirounga angustirostris; assembly: GCF_029215605.1. Taxonomy (NCBI): domain Eukaryota; kingdom Metazoa; phylum Chordata; class Mammalia; order Carnivora; family Phocidae; genus Mirounga; species Mirounga angustirostris. The sequence continues at coordinate 102,972,999 of NW_026991718.1, forward strand.
TAAAAATGGCCAGTTCTTAAATCTGCTATGTTTGTGGTTGTATAAGTTCTTCAAAGTGTGGACTGGACTTGGCTCCCTGTTCTTCTACATTGGATATTCTTGTGCAGGAAATTCAACTTCCTCCTCTCTTCATAGTGGGCACTGGTTTTAACAAATTGCTTAGCTGAATTAAAAAAATATATCTTTCTTTTTTTTAAAGATTTTATTTATTTGACAGAGAGGGTGAGGGAGAGAGCGAGTGCGTACAAGCAGGGGGAGCAGCAGAGGGAGAGGGAGAAGCAGGCTCTCCGCTGAACAGGGAGCCCGACGCGGGGCTCAAACCCAGGACCCAGGGATCATGACCTGAGCCGAAGGCAGACACTTAACCGACTGAGCCACCAGGTGCCCCCAAATATATCTTTCAAATATGAAGAAGTGGTTCATGAATAAATGGATTTACCACCTTCATTCCATTTTATGCCCATGATCTGGCTCACTGATAAGTCACAGTGCTCATGACAGCACTTCTTCATAGCATGGTCTAAGGTTTCCTTGCATCTAAACCTTTTTGGTTGCTTGTAAAAATGCAGACTGCCAGTCATACCACCTACGGAAGGAGACTGATGAAGGTGGGGCTAGAATTTGCATTTTCTACCACAACAGGTCCTTCTTATGCCCCTAGAATGGGAGGATTCATGTACCGCTTCCCATAGCACTGAAGGGCTTTGCAAGTATCCAACGGGAAACTCTGATGATCCTATGATAAAACCATCTAGAAATGCAAATATGTGGCTATTGTGATCTGAGAAAAGGCAGCCTCCTTTTCTCCCCACCAAGTTCTTCTCAATATTTGATGGCACAGAATGGGCTAGGTTAAACACTATGAATGCATTCTTTACAGGAAAGTTTGCCTTAAGAACCATCTCATGTGAAAAGATCTTTCACCCAGTTCACAGATATGTCACTGTTTCCCCAGTCTCTCTGGGGGAAGCCACTGACCACCGTTACAGCCCAGTGCCTTTCAAGCTCGGCTTCCTTATTTTCCAAACCATTGCACTCCACCCCATTCCTACATGGGATTCCGTGTCTGTACATCTAGACAGATAAACAAATACAGTCCTGATCTGGTTTCTTTTTAAAAGAAAAGTCTGACTTCCCTGATGAGCCCCTTCTGTGGGCTATGCTGGGCATAATGACAGTATGGCAGATAGGTGGCTTCAGTTCGGTTTTTGTTTTTTAGGGTCCTGGTCTGGGACCCTAAAGCAGCCGGCTTCCATGCAGCCAGCTTTTGGCATCTCTTAATTGCAAAAGGACTGCCAGCCACAACCAACACTGATTATGCCTAAATCTCTCGTTTTCAAAAGTGCCAATGTTTCCTTTGTTTTGCAAATGCAACCAAATGGGTATTTAGCATTGAGGTTTGTATTATGCCACAGTTCCTGATTGTTTACTTGGGAGCCAAGCACAGAGGACTCACTGACCGGGAGAGAGGGATGGACAGAATGGGACTTCATCTCATTTACCCTGATCCTAGTCAAAGCAAACCATAGAAATCGGTTCAGTCATTTAACCAATGTTTACTGAGCGCTAGCCACGTTCAGCATGCAGCTGGAGTGGAATGGCCACCTCTAAGGGTTGGCTCCAGGAGCCCCAGCTAGAAGCCTTTTGCTTCCAGGTCTCTTCCTTCATCTTGCCTAGGAGGAAACTGATGAAGATGTTTGTATTCCAAGGAACCTGGCTGGTTCCTGGGAGAACAGTGATATCTATGCAGGACTAAACAGATAAAATCCAAGACCAAGCACAAAGACCTTCATTCTAATCAAAACAAACCATCTCTGTGCCTGGAGGACCAAATCAACAGCTGTTAGCTGCTAAATGTTCCTGTTCAGACAGTCCTGCCTTCAGTAATGGATGTTGGTGCTCTTTTCAGCCCCCTGGGATCTCCCTCACTTGTTCCATATGGGCATCCCCTAGTTTTGGCATATTTCACTCCTGACTCCCTCCTGGGACCCTTTTTGTAAGACCCCCCCCCCCCCCAAGGATCCTTCACCTGATCCACTGAGAGCTGTAAGTGCCTGGGTCTTGCCAGGGCAAGCCCATAGCTGGTGACCCACGGGCACAGCAGAACAGAAGCTCAGCTGTTTTTGCCTTAAGGTGAGATATGAGGTAAAATGGACCATCCAAAGGTCTCTTGCGGTCCTGCCACATCTAAAAGCTCTCCTGCACTTACTCCACTCCCTGCTTCCTCTCCATCTTGCTGTCTTGCTTCCTCCTTTCCTTTCTTGTTTTTCCTGGTGGCACTTCCTTAATTAATCGTTGCACACACATCCTTGTCTAAGGGTCTGCTTCTGAGGAACCCAGCCTAAGACAACTTCCATCGGCTTGGGAGTTATATTTCATGAAGTATGGATGATTGTAGACCAGGTACTGAAAGGAATGAACACATCATTGCATCAGGAAAGGGGCAGGGGCAGCGGGAGAACAGAAACTGCCTGTATTCCCAGTCATGCCAAAATATGGTAAGTCCCGGCTAGACTTACTTGGATGTGAAGACTCCACAACCAAAACATCACAGAGTGGCTAGAACTTGAGGGTTACTGGAGCATCATCATCACAGGAGGAAAGAAAGCTTGGAGAGGTAGAGTAGTTTGTTGGCGGTCACATCATCATCATCTGGAACCCAAATCTTTTAACTCCCAATCTAGGGCTCATCTTAGGGTACCACTGAAACCTCAAACTTCAGAAAACTTGGAAGGGGGATGCCTGGATGGCTCAGTCGGTTAAGTGTCTGCCTTCAGCTCAGATCATGATCCCAGCATCCTGGGATAGAGTCCCGCATTGGGCTCCTTGCTTAGCAAGGAGCCTGCTTCTCCCTCTGCCCACCTCTCCCCCTGCTTGTGTGCTCTCTCTCTCTCTGTCTGACAAATAAATAAATAAAATCTTAAGAAAAAAAAAACTTGGAAGGAAGGGACTAGTCTTGTCTGGGCTCATTGAAGGTCTTCAGAACGTATAAAAATACTACAACTATTGCCCATGTGGCCTGTGCTCTTTTCCTCCTGTTAAGTTGAGGCAATTGCTCTTTTTATCTGCCATCATATCATCTTTCTACAACAAAACCAAAACTGTAGTTTCTTCTAGCTTAGATCTCTTCTAGTGGTACTGATCTTGGTACAGAATGTTTTCTCTACTGAATTAAAAGAGACATATGAGCTATATGGGGTTTCTCAAAGAATCAGTAGTATTTGTGTTGCTAAACTAACTGAATGTTGTCATTTTCCTTCTGGAGACATAAACAGTTTGACAGAAGAATGATGTTGATTACCATGATCTGTTTTCCTAGGAAAGGTACTCATGGTGAAGATACCCAAAGCCAGGTCCTCCACATCTAGACCTGTTAACCCATGTGAATAATTTGCTCAAAACCCTAGGCCTCCTGTGTTTTCTTCACAATTAAAGCATAAATGCACACCAGATTATTAACTTAATCCTTTTTAAAAATTGGTTTTAATGGACTCATGTTTCAAACTTAACCTTATTCTAAGTAATAATACCTATACAACCAGAAGTTTTAATTGTGTTATGTTTTCCAAATAAACACTGAAAATAGATACACAACTATTCAAATTTTGAAAAACAAACTTTATCAGACCTTTTGGAAACCATCGTGTGTGTGTGTGTGTGTGAGAGAGAGAGAGAGAGAGAGAGAGAGATACTTGGGAGTTTATTGCTTTACAAATGTGGGGAAGGGCCATCCACCAATATTCTTGCCTACATTTGCACATGTCTGACCTACATAGAGAGAACAAAGATAGGCAAAAGAATCTTGGCAAACAGGGGCTCTGAGTTTGAGCAAAATCTAGGGTGTGGTGGCCAGGGCATAGTAGTGGAACATAGTAGTGTGTGTGTGTGTGTGTGTGTGTGTGTGTGTGTGTGTAGTTGGTCTGGATCTATGCTATTGGCTTAAAGTTTAAATGTGGCCCTTTATTCTCTTTTGATTAAGCATTCTCTTGCTCACTGGCTCTCCCACCTGGAAAGCTTGTTAAAGCTGAGATTGCTGATGTAGTAAATGATTCCATATGGTGTCTGATAATTTGCCCTTCTAAGAAATTCTCAGGTGGTACCACTGTGAAAGTACAGGGAACACACTTTAAGAACCATTGCTCTTACCTGATCTGACTGTAAGGTCACCTGAATCCTGTTACTAGAATATCCTTGAATCCTCCTGGATAAGCCTTTTATGCAAGGTGCTTACTGGAGTGCCCAAAGAAGGCTGGGGCATTGTGTTGGTAGAACAGGTTGTCCAACTAGGATTGTGTCTTCCTTCTAATAATATGCGCATGGAGGGAAGAATTCATCCCAAGGCTTGTTTTCCTTGAACATAATACCTAGTCTCAAAGTCATGGGAGAGGAGACCTACAAATGTCACCTACTCTACCTACTAAAGGCTGCAGATATCTATTAAGTAACTACTGACAAATGCCAAATTGGCAGAGATCAATTTACTGCAGACTCTAAGGAACAAAAAACATCAGCACTGGGAAAAAGTTACAGGAGAATAGAGTTTGTTTCAATAAAGAATACTGAAGAGATCTGTCCAAAGTCTAGGTTGGAAGCCTTCAATAAAGTGAATTCCTGCTTCTTGGAAATATGCGAGGAAAGCTTAGTGGCCAATGGTGGTGAAGATTCAGTTAAGAGAAGGGACACTGGATTCCCTTGCAAACCTGAGGTCACTGGCTCTATGAAAGAAGTTAAGGTGTAGTTATGGTGTTGATGCCACAAGCATGGATCCCCACATAAGAGTGGGTTCTTTGGGGCACCTGGGTGGCTTAGTTGGTTAAGCGACTGCCTTCGGCTCAAGTCATGATCCTGGGGTCCTGGGATCGAGTCCTGCATTGGGCTCCCCCTGCTCTGCGGGGAGCCTGCTTCTCCCTCTGCCTCTGCCTGCCACTCCCCCTGTTTGTGTGCGCTCTCTCTCTCTCTCTCTGTCAAATAAATAAATAAATAAAATATTAAAAAAAAAAAGAGTGGGTTCTTTGTAGCCAGGGGAATTGGGATTTGCTGATTAGTCAGAGCAAAATCCTTTAACATGACTCTCAGTAACTACTTCTTCCATAGGCAGTCACGGATGTGAGAACTTAGATGGACCTAATTCTACCCTCTTGATCCTTTTGGGAAAGGTTTGCCATGCAGGAAAGGACACCATCTGCTTCTCGGTATTAAAGGATCCACTGTGGTTGTAAACAACGAAGACAATCTCTAAGTGGACAAATTCCAGGGTGGAGCTGACTCACTTGCAAAGTGGCTTCATGGAGAGGAGAGGACCAAAAAATGCCAACCTAATGATTATTTCCCAGATTAATCTGACAATATCATATCCAAGAATATAGGCATTTGCCCTGGACTTTATCACTTTTACCTTTGATGGAGATAATTATTATTAGTTTTTTTGCCTTAGATAACAGTTCTGCTATGTCTCCGCAGGAAGCAACCAGGACCTACAAATATACTCCCACTCCAAAAAAACTCATCATGCACCAACCTAATAAGTGGTTAAGCTAAAAGACTCATGGAAAATTATTTGCTCTAAAAATGAATTCACAGCAGGGTTTCTTTAAAATAGCAAAGCTCCTGGCTTGAGTCCTAGCATGTTACAGACTGTTAAGTATTTGCCAGAAAGAATGGGACCAAAAAGTAAAAAAAAGTCCAACCAAAGCGTCAGGAGTCCCAGCTGATATCAGAAGAGCTCCAATTGATGATAAAGTGTCTCTGAAGTGATTGTGTAAGTCACTGGGAACAGAAGACTGATTTATAAAATTAGATTTACCCAAATCTCCAGTTGCTTAAGATAAGTAACTAATGCTACTGTAACTACCCCAGTATATAAATTTGGCTTCCTCAGTTACTCTGTTTGGCACTCACTATCATTAATATGGAGTGGATTTAAGAAGCACTTTGGACTAGACCTTGTGGGCAGAGGAGGGTCTGGGGATTTTTTTTTTTTTTTCATGAACCGAGAATATCAGAGGGAAGGAAGCTTTCTGTGGTCAAATGATAGGATTATCATGCTGGATAAATCTCTACTCAGTGAGTGTCCCATGTTCACTTCTATCATTTAATGTGTGTTTGATTATTGCTAGTTTCAAGATATAATTTCAACAAGTTAAAAACACAGTTCTCATAAAAATATAGAGTGAGTATGTGTCAAAGATTTACTTAACTCATTAATGAGGGAACTAATATGATGATAAATTTGATTCAAGGACAATTCATACATAATAGTGCTGGAATGAGATTGTTAAATTAGATACAAAGTTAGTTAACATCTTCTAGGGCAATAAAACTAACTTTTATCTTTTCTACCAGACAGAATCATTTAAATTTTTATCACACAAAAATCTTCAAGTTAAGGAACATGTAACTTCACAGAGTATGGAGCCTGATCAAAAGTTAATAGTAGGGGCGCCTGGGTGGCTCAGTTGGTTAAGCGACTGCCTTCGGCTCAGGTCATGATCCTGGAGTCCCGGGATCGAGTCCCGCATCCGGCTCCCTGCTCGGCGGGGGGTCTGCTTCTCCCTCTGCCCCTCCCCCCTCTCATGTGCTCTCTCTCTCATTCTCTCTGTCTCAAATAAATAAATAAAATCTTTAAAAATAAATAAATAAATAAATAAAATTTAAAAAAAAGTGTTAAAAAAAAAGTTAATAGTAAGTTAAACAAAGAGAGTTACATAATCTGTAAGTGGGTCCCTTAGGCCTTATTTCTTAGTTTAGGATAATTTTTCCTGATAATAGAAATGGGTGAGTTGTTCCTTAGGCATGATGCCATTATATTTGGTAGCAGCCACCAGATGAACTTTCTGCTTTGGAAGGCTGAGTGGTTATTCATGCTCTCTCCCAGGGCACTTAGTAAAGAATCTTAAACATCCTATGCCCAAGTTTCTCAAATCTGGTGGGGGAGGGGTGGGGCACATTAAAATCTCTTGAGGAGCTTAAAAAACTCCAGATGCCCAGCCAACACCCAAGACCAATTCAATGAGAATCTCTGAGAATGGGTCACAGGCAGCAGTGTATTTTAAAGCTCTTCTGGTGATTCTTCTCTTTCTTCTTCTTTTTTTAATGTTTACTTAACTTTATTTTTTTAAATTAACATATAATGTATTATTTGTTTCAGGGGTACAGGTCTGCGATTCATCAGTCTTATATAATACCCAGTGCTCATTACAACACATACCCTCCCCAATGCCCATCACCCCATTCCCCCCACCCCCACCCCTCCAGCAACCCTCAGTTTTTTTCCTAAGATTAAGAGTCTCTTATGTTCTTCTGGTGATTTTTTTTTTTTTTAAGATTTTATTTATTTATTTGTCAGAGAGAGAGAGACAGAACACAAGCAGGGGGAGAGGCAGGCAGAGGGAGAAGCAGGGTCCCTGCCGAGCAAGGAGCCCAATGTGGGACTCGATCCCAGGACGCCGGGATCATGACCTGAGCCGAAGGCAGCCGCCCAACCGACTGAGCCACCCAGGCATCCCTCTTCTGGTGATTCTAATATACACCAAGACTAAGACCCACTGTACTACTTAGAATCAATATGTATGTGTACATGTGTATACACAAATTTATTTTAAAATAGGATCATACTAACATACAATTTATACTGTTTTTAAATTAGTAATTATATTTTGAAAATTTTCATAAATCATTAAACATTGCTCAAATGCCACTCTATTTTATTTATTTTTCAAATGCCATTTTAAAAGGCTATATTGTGTTCCATCGTATTACAATTTATTTGGCTATCTCTTATTCTTGGACGTTTAATGGAATATTTTCTTTTCTGTCTCTCTCTTTTCTTTTTTTGCCATTATAAATTAGACTTCTATGAACATATTTATATAAAAACTTTATCTACATCTTGGATTATTTCCTTACAATGGACTTCTGGGAGTGGATTTATAGGTCAAAGAAAATAACTGTTTAAAGACATCTGAGACATATCACCAAAATGCTTTCTACAAAGGCTTATTAATGTATACTTTTAAACTGATGATTTCCTCATTATTTATTCAGAAAAATTTGCATATTCCAAGAACAGTTAAAAATTCATTTTTAAAAGTATTTCTCAATGGACATTTTTAAGTTTAATTTAATTCAGCTAAAATTTATTTTAGTGTGTATATGGAAAGAGTTAAAGCCCCAATTTGATATTTTCTCCAAACTGCTCCTTTTCTCAATGTCATTTGTGGGATAATTCATTCTTTCTCCATTAGTTTATGTAACATAACATATGTAGGTTAGTACTCTTAACTACAGAGAACAAACTGATGGTTACTAGAGGGTAGGTGCATGGGAGAATGGGGGAAATAGGTGAAGGGGATTAAGAGTACACTTATCACGATGAGCACTGAGTAATGTACAGAATTGTTGAATCACTATCTTGTACACCTGAAACTAACACTCTATGTTAACTACACTGAAATTAAAATTTTAAGAAATATGTAGGTTGGTTAACTGTACTTTGTAACAGTGGATAGACTCACAGATGCATATGAAAAAGACTGACACTAGTAACAAACTATTTTGAATATATTCTTGTCTCAATTTTAACCATTATTATTTCTTAGAGTGATCTAGTTGTGGTTTAAACTCTCACTCCCTTACAGAACTTTTAGGTGTTGAAAAACAACTTGAAAGCTCATCCTCTCTAAGATGGCTTTAATCTGTCTGCAAGCAGCTTGTCGCTTTGCCAGTAAGAGACCTGCCTAAATCCATCTGTTCTACTTTAAATATTCTCCCTCTGTAAATTGGTTATACCCTTGCATTGGCTCTGAAGAGAGGTTTTTCTATGTGATGTCCCAGATTGATGTATTACCAATTCTGAATTGAATGGGATCCATTTTTATGTATTTTTGTTTGTATTTATTTATTTTTAAATATTATTTCTATAAGCATGATAGTCTCATTGTCCTATGCTTAGTAGCCCCATTGAAAATCAATAAATGAAGCCCAAAGTCATCGAAGATTACACAAAGGAAAAGAAAGCCAGGATTAATGCTCAAGAAAGCAGAAACATTCTCAATGAATTCAGGACACAAATCTCCTCCCTCACCCACAAAAGTCCTCTGGTAGATTGTAGGAAAGGTAGACTTGTCGCCTAAGTTTTTTAATGAGTGTACTTCATCAGCTATTGCTCTTTTTTAGCTTTGTTGTGCCTGAGAAAACTTTATTGTGCCTCTCCTACTGCCAGGCATTATACAGACCACTAGTAATTGCGTATTACAAAAAGGAACAGCTGACTTCAGTAAATTTCCACCCACAAGCCTCTGAAGGCAGAGGAAGGGGTGTGTGTGTTGCTGTTCCAGAAACTGGGAAGAGCTTACACTGACCCATTCACCCTCACCCACCCAGTCTGTCTTCATCAAGAAATTATTTGCTCTTGGGACACCTGGGTGGCTCAGTCAGTTTAGTGTCTGTCTTCGGCTCAGATCATGATCCAGTTCCTGGGATTGAGCCCCTGCAATGGGCTCTCCCTGCTCAGCAAGGAGTCCACTTCTCCCTCTGCCTCTGCTCCCCCTGCTTGTGCTCTGTGTGTGTGTGTCAAATAAATAAATAAAATATTAAAAAAAAAGAAAAGAAATTATTTGCTCTTTGGAAGAATACAAAGCCAGATGGTGGACAAGAATTAAGGGTGTCATCTGTGGCCAGGGGAGCAGGCATCGCTTGCTGGCCTTTTAAGTGATCAAACTTTGAAGTGCTTTCCAGCCCCAGAGTCCATGTCAGACCATCTTGACTTTTGGAAATCTGGCAGGTTGGCGGCTATGGTCATTACACTCATGCAAGGGCCCACTGGGACTCCATAACCTGACCAACTCGAATAGCAAACCTTCAGGTCTTTCTCTTATCAAAGGCCCGGCTATGGGGCTGCCCTGACACCTTCCCGGGAAGGGATCCCTCGATGTCACTTCAAGCACCTTTGGCTAGCAGGTGGGCTGTGCTTCAGAGTTCTGAGGTGCCTCGGCAACCTTTTTACTTCAAGTGAAAAAACAGAAGCCTCAGACCCCCTGTTGTGGCTGAGCTGAAGGACAAAGCTGAGGGAACTTTCCTGAGGTCAGTGAGGCACAGAGCAGGCTGATCTTTTTCAGGAGAAGTTCCTGAGGTTCTGAGACTGCCCAGAGCATGGGAACATCTTCTAGCAAGGCAGGCCTGATTAGCCCACTCCTTGCCTTGGGAACATGAGTGTTTTCTTTGGAGGATTCTGAATGGCTGCTTTCCCCTACCCACTGCAAGCCCCATGCCTTCCTTTCCTGCTTTCCCTCCAGCCCTCAGAGTGTTTACAGAGCAAGCAGCTTAGGATGGGGCCAACAGCTCAAAGCAAGCCCTAGCTTTGTAGAAACTTCCACAAGTCCTTGCAAAGACACTTCTCTACCGGCAGTGAGAGTAAGGGGAGAAGGTGGTCCTGGGCTGGCTTCTTCAAGGAGTCAACCCTGAGCCAAGAATCTGTGCCTAAGAAGTTTACTAGGGAAGCCCCCCGCTGCTGCCCTAGGAAACCAGAGAGGGAGTGGAGGAAGTAAACCTAGGAAGGGACAGAAGCCAAGCAAGATGAGGTCATCTATGGGGAGATCTGATGTGTAAAACGCACCTTAGAGTATGTCCCACCTCATGGCCAAGGTGCTGGGCTTTTGGAGTTATTGGTGAAAGTCACTGAATGGGGCAGGGGGACAAAAACTCCCAGGCATTTCTGGAATTCTGTAAGGATGAGGCAATCCTCTATGGGGTTATACACAGGCAATCCTTTGCATGGGGAGTTATAGGTTGCCTTTAGCAGCAAAACCTGCAGAAGCTGTGCAGTGGGGTGGTAAGAAGGATCCAAGGTGATCTTATGGGGGGGCTACAATGTCCACTGTTGGAACCCTCTGGGGATAGATCTTGCAGCTCTGGGCTGAGCAGTACCACAGAACTAGAGAGAAACTATCCTGCCAAAAGCAGGTGGTAAGCCATCTGTGGGCTCTGTGGGAACAACAGGGCACATCCTGCTTAGGGAACCTTGCCAGTCAGCAGGGTGGAAGGCCTGGCCAGGTCACCCTGAAACCTGCCTGGCCAGCCCCTTTGTGGATGTCAACACCTTTTTTCTAGTCCCAGGGTGTGAGTGATATGTAGATCACAGAAGGCTTTTGTGTCATTAGACTGTGTATGCTGCTGCCAGACAACCCCAAATACACCTTTGGAGTTGTTATTGAATGACATCCCAAAGAGGAATTGCCCTGCATATAAAAATTACATTTCAACCCTCACCACTCTGAGAGGTTCAACAACACTCCTCGGTCTTGCTTAGTATCCAGGACCCATGGCTACTCAGCCACTCATCCAAAGGCCCTAATAATAGGGAATGATCACTGAGTGCTTCGTGTCTGCCAAGCCCTCTTTAGATATTTGGATGTGAAAACTCAGTGTGAAAGTCCCAGTAACTCTGTGTGAGATGGGTGCCTTTACTGTTTCCATTTTAGAGATAGGAAACCAAGGCACAGAGGGGTTAAGTAGATGGCCTAGGGTTCCACACAGCTAGTGGATGGCAGAGTTGGGATTTGAACCCAGAGAGCCTGAATCCAGAGTCTTTGCCATTGACCACTGAGTTACAGTACGGTGAACATACAGCCCTAACCTAAGTGCTTATGAATAGATTCTGGATGTGAAGAAGCTAGAATTCCATCAGGATTCAGTTCAAGTCCTGGTGAGTGAATTCCACTTCAAAAGTTAGATCCTACTTTGACCCTCGTTTACTCTTCCTATAGTGTAATTGGTGAGAAATGAGAGATAAGGGAAAGGGAATGGACCTGGTCAAGGTCATGCAGTTCTTAGCATCCATAGAGCCTCATTCTTGGTCTACAGTCTTTCTATCTGCCATATTGTCTCATTCAGACTCTTCATTGAGCTACCTCCTTCCTTGGAAACAATAACTAAGAAGTCCTTAATGTAATATATACCAGGTGCTTTGCTAAGTACTCCACATGTGTCATTTTATTTAATCCTAGTTATATGTCTATGACATGGCCATGTATTATTATCTTCATTTTTTTCAGATGGAAAAATCTGAGCCTTATGCCGGTTTAAATATTTTACCCAAGGTTATACAATTAGCAAGTAACCAAAACCTAAATCACTTTTATTATAGAATCAATTGCTTTAATTAGTGTCAAGAATTATCCAAAACTTGGAAATAAAGCAAAAGGATGATAGCATCTTTTTATACCATACTGAGACATTGTCTAACAGACTCACCCAAGGATCATCTATTTTCCTAAGGGAATGAGCTTTTGTTTTGCTTACTATTTTTTTCTCACTTTTAATTGCTTTATTGGGATAGAATTAATGTACAATAAATGCACATATTTAAAGCCTATAATGTGATACATTTTGTCATATGTACATTGCCCTGAAACCATCACCATAATCAAGGGAATAAATAAATCTATTGCTCCCAAAAGTTTTTACTATTTGCTCTTAATGGGAAACCAGACTATCAAGTTGGATGTTACTTTACAAAAGACTGGGCAAATGACTTTCATCCAGTCGAGATGCAAATGATTTCTCTTTGGTAGAAAAGATAATCCCAAGTATTACAGTTTTATTGCCCTATAGGACATTAATCAGTCTCATACTTAGCTGAGAAATTTATTTTAACATGCCTTTCCTGACTGTCTATATAAATCTTTGTTCCTCAAATGCTCTGTGAATGGACTTTACAGCCTCCTGGTACATTAATGATGTGAATGAACCTTTGACATATACTCACTATACGTTGGTAGGAGGGCCTTGTTTTAATTCAGGAAATTGTATTTTGCCACTACTGAGTTTGCGTGTGTGTATCTCAAAATGAGTTGATGTATTCCTGTGTCCATAGGCCCTTCCAGACAGCAAATCAGGGCACATATTGTCTTATCCACCTAATGATGGTAGAGCTCTAGATGGTTCTAGAAGATCATGGCTGCCATGTTAGAAAGCAAGTTTGCAATTCTCACTCATTCTTATTTGGTATATACTGGTGGGGTGACTTGGCAAACACAGTGTCCACAGAATTCGTGCCTTGAGTCTCTCCGAGTTCCTGTTCTTTCCATTCCACCAGATTTGAGATTTCTTTTTCTGTAGCTACACAAATATCTAAAATTTCCATAAATTTGCTTTCTAGGAGACAGTTATCACAGACAGACAGGATTTGGGGGGCCTGCAATCCACGTAGCTAGAACCTCAGGGGAATGTGAAGAAAATAGAAGATTTCATGAATAACAAAATGTTAAGATGAAAGCCACCAGAAAAGGTTAGTCTGCTTTAATCACAAGTGCAAACACTGCTCCCCTTCAAATAGATTTATGTGTTGCTTTTCGGAGGTAGCAGCAGGTTTGTTTAACATTTTCTAAGGAGTCAGATCTCATGCTTATTAATCATTTGCTCCCTCAGGAGCAAAACTGATGGAAATGCTTACCTATTTAACTTTGACTGTAATCCTCCAAACCCCTGTCATTTTGTTTGCCATAACATCACCCCTCAACCTTGCCCTGATTTCTTTATCTGCACAGCTTCCAACCGGCCTTCAAAATTCAGCACAAAGGGCATCTCCTGGAGAAGGCTGGTGGCCCGAGCCAAGGCCCCTCTAGACTGCCTTGTGCTCTCAGGAGTCCTGTCCTGGTATTGTTTACCTTGTGCTGCAGTGGTCTCTTCATGTTATCTCCATCTCCCACTACCCTAGGACAGGTTCTCAAAGGGTATCCTTTTAGTGCCAGTGGCTAGCACACAGAAATCATTGAGTAAGGATTTTTGAGGACAACAATCATAGCTCACACTTCTTTATAACATTTTTATTTGACAAGATGTTGCATCTCAAACTTGAGTAGGCACTCACATATATGTTGCTTAATTATTTCCTGCAGCTTTCTGGCACCAATCTTTCATATTCCATTTAAGGCAATATGTTCTCAACTATCTTGAACATGTTAATATTTATGAGAGAGTCCAATAAGCAACTTAAGAAATCATACACACACACCCACACACATTCATTCACCAGCCTCAGTATCATAGAAGGGGAAGCATTAAGGGCTTAGAGGAGATCCAAGTGTTAGAGAAACACATTAAGCTTTCTTTTCCAGAGAATTTAGAGACCACTCTTGGCCATTTGGATGTTATTTTTGTGGGGCCTGATTAATGCACCCAGAAAATGTAGCCCCATGCAATGTTTATCAGTAGCTCTGGGTCTAAGCAGATGGAAGTTTATCAAAGTCTCCCACACATGAAGTCATGAAGCTGTATCTTACCCTCTTCCACTTATTTAGACTTGACCAGATCCTTTAGAAATGCCCTGGACACCAGACTTGGCACTATTTCAAAAATAGTTGTGGGCTTTGGTTGAAAAATAAAGTTTAGAAGTAAGCAGTTTTCCAAAGAAAATGAGTTCCCTAATTAAGAAAATAGCATTTTTGTTTATTTTATTTTATTTATTTATTTTATTTATTTAAAGATTTTATTTATTTATTTGACAGAGAGAGGGAGAGAGAGAGAGCACAAGCAGGGGGAGTGGCAGGCAGTGGGAGAGGGAGAAGCAGACTGCTTTCTGAGCAGGAAGCCTGATGTGGGGCTCAATCCCAGGACCCTGGGATCATGACCTGAGCCAAAGGCAGATGCTTAACCTACCGAGACACCCAAGTGCCCCAAGAAAATAGCATTTTTAAATGTAAATATAGAATCAGAGATCTTAAGAAGGTCTTGAAAGTTAAAGTCAGGTTCTTTTTTTTTTCTTTATGAAGAATGTTGGCTGAAGGAGTCTAGAGGGCATATGGTTCAGGACTGGTAGCATCCATTAGCAGCCCTGGGGAACTTGCTAGAAATACAAATTCATGAGCCCCATTCTAGATCTGCTGAATTGGACTCTGAGGATACTGTCCGAAAATTTGTTTTAACAATGTCTCCATGTGATCCTGATGGTTACTAGTTTGTGACGTACAGAATTAAGTTTCCAGAAGGTCAGCTGTCCTCCTTGGGAAGCAAAATAATTAGTTCTACAGGGTTCTCCATAGAGCGGAGCTTCTAAAAATTTAGCTGCATAAAAATCACCAGGAGAGCTTGTTAAAACACAGATTCTTGGGCTCCTCCAACCTCAGAGATTCTAATCCAGTAGATTTGGACTGGGGCTTATGATTGTTGCATTTCTAGCAAGCCACATAGTGATCCTGCTGGTCCCTGGACCACACTTAGAGTAGTGGGGACGGCCACCCAGAAAGCCATGAGCTCATCCTACATGGCTACAAAAGCTATACTCCATCCAGCTGGAACATCATGAAGGCTTGGTGATCACAAGGAAAGTTTTTTTTTCCTTGTAAGAAACCTGGCAAAATATTACCAGGCTCTTTGCTATTTAAAAATAGCACAGAAGACTTTGGAGCAGGTTCCTTTCTGTAGCTTAAAAAGGCAGCATCTTTGTGCACTTTTTTTCCCTTTCAGATCTTTTTTGATCAGGACAGTCTGTTAAATATCAGTACGTGGAGGCTGCTGGGGGCAGAGCTCATAGCACTACCCATCCCAGGGCTTCCCAGCTAGAGCCCCTCACCAAGAAAATGAATGAATAAAGAAGGAATGACTGCAATCTCTGCATCTTACAGTAATGCTTGGCTGTCACAGAGGCTGCATCTAAGTTCTGAACCATCTCCTTGAGTGCTATCGCCTCAACAGAAGAAAAGCATGGGCCATAAGATGAAGTGAAAATTCCCCATTCATTGTTTTCCACGAGAGCAAACTGGACATAGGAAATAACATAGAGTTAACCAGCTGTGTGTCCATAAGCTATTTACTGAACCTCTCTGAACTTCTATCTTTCCAGCTGTGAAGCAGAATTAACAGTACGTACCTAAACGCTGCTGTGAACAGAACTACACAGTGTGGTTCCTGGACCAGCAGCATCAGCATCACCAGGGAGTCTGCTAGAAATGCAGAATCTGGATGCCTGGGTGGCTCAGTGGGTTAAGCACCTGCCTTCAGCTCAGGTCATGATTCCGGGGTCCTGGGATCAAGTCCCGCATCAGGCTCCTTGCTCGGTGAGGAGTCTACTTCTCTCTCTGTCTGCCACTCTCCCTGCCTGTGCTCTCTCTCAATCTGACAAATAAATAAATAAAATCTTAAAAAAAAAAAGAAATGCAGCATCTCAGGCCCCACCCCAGACCACATGAGTCATAATATCTGGGGGTGGGGCTCAGCAATCTGTTTTAAGAAGCCCTCTAGGGGATTCTGATGCACACTGAAGTTAGGGGAATAGTGAATATCATGACTGACAATAGATTCTAATGGTTAAGAATGGTTTAAGGAGTGAGGTTGCAGTGTTTCAAATGCTGACTCCACTACTTACTTGCAGTGTGATCTCAGGCAAGATGTTTACCCTCTCTGAGCCTTATTTTCCTCATCACAGAAGTGATTGCTATTGTAAAAATTAAATAAGTTAATACAGGCAAAACAGGAGAAAGCCTGAAACATAGGGCTCAATAAATGGTATCACTAGATACTTAAATATAGAAAAGAACAAAGCCAGTGTTATACCACATATATAATATAATAATTATTTAAAATTACTGCCTCTGAACCATGGGATCATGGTTGAACATTTTTTTCTTTTTCTTATACTTCTTTTTACGTATTTTTTTTGTCAATTGCCATGAATTGCTTTCATAAGCAGAAGAAACACCATAAAAATGATTTGTGTTGAAAGAGGGCAAATGTTAACAACTGAAGTAGATGAGGTGTTGGGTTTGACTAGGGAATATTTCATGGGTTGTCATGGGTCTTCCCTATATGAATGCCCTTATCTGTACAGCCAAGCATACTTTTTATTGGCTTCTGAAATTACATGTGTGAGTTTGATCATTCCCATGCAATCAATCAGGAAGAACATCTTCTTCGGCCTCATTACCCATAGGCATGGGCTCAAGATAGATTAGATTGAGGTGTCCTCCAACCCTCCTTGTATGCATGCACCCATTAGGTGAACAAACCAGGCTAGCCTAGTGGATCATGAGATAGACCATCATGTGATAAGTCATCTCAGCTAAGGCCACTCTAAACCAACCAGTTCCCAACTGACCCACCCACTGACCACAGAGTGAGCTCAAGCAAGACTAAAAACAGCAGCCCAGTTGAACTCAGCCCAAATTGCTGACATGTAGAATCATGAGCTAAACAAATGAATGCTGTTTGAAGCTATTACATTTGGGGATTATTTGTTACCCAGTGAAAGCTAACTGATATACTGGGTATACCTCAAGAGTTTGCTATAGTGTCATCATCCTGTTCTGCCTTCCATACTCAGCAGTCAAACTTCTTTCCACTCTTTTATGTTAGAAGTTTTACAGACAGTTGAACTATCAGTATGAGTAAGTAGCAGGCGGCAAGTAGAGCAGAAATAAAGCATGCTTGGAAGGCAAGTCAGTAATGGAAGGTGCTGTCTTCACATCCTTTAATAAAAGAAAATAGGCCAAGAGGAAAAAAAAGAAGACTGACTTAATATAAATTTTTCATATGGCATATCAGGAACAACCGGTAATTCTATTCTTAGCCTTTTCCTCTATTGAAGCTGAAATTTATTTTCAGGGTAATGTCTATCTTGGTCTGAAAAGGAATACTGAAGTTGTGGGCCAGGACAGGAAGAACGTAGTTGGTAAAATAAAATGCTGTCATCCCATTTCATCATAAGAGAGCTAAAATAAGTCAATGCAGGGCTGGACCCAGATGTCACCACCAATCTGCCCAAGTGATTTTGGTGGCACATCTTTACTGAACTGCTGATGGTTGTCAATTAATGAATCATCAGGTGCAGCAATCTGGGCAGAATTAGGGTGTTCTCTGCAACTTTAGGGAGAAAGAAAGTCCTTGCCTTAGCCGTGAGATATTGCCTATTCTTTTCTAGCTTTTGGGTCACACAGATTTTAATTAGATGAGTTAATCCATCTTGAGTACCTAGAAGCACCATAGTTGACACACGGTTGACTCACTGTGTGCCAGGCAGTGTCTAATCCTGTGTGCTAATCCTTACAACAGCCCTGTTATCATCACCCCTATTTTACATATAAAGAAACAGGAACAGAAAGATTAAGTAACTTCCCCCTTCATTGGAGGCCAGAGTGCCCACCACTAACCAGATCGTGACCAGATGCCAGCACAGCATGGGGGCATGGCAGATGTTCGATAAATACTGTGTTTGACTTACCATAGAAGCCCTAAGAGGGATACTGTGCCTGGGGGGCTGGTGAGCACTCCTAGAGAATAAATATTAGTGGTGAGTATTGATTTATTCTCCTCTTATATCTCTATCTTTCCACTTAAAGAACCACTCAGCACATCTATTCTTTCTGGATTTCAAAGGGACCATGAAATTCTTTACAGTTTAAAAGGTGGCAATTTAGTAGACTTGCCTGGAAAGTGACTTACCCCCCACAAGCAAGCAGTTTTCACTTGGGTTCTGTGTGTAGATGATGACTGAAGTACCCCCTACACACACCCATCACAGTCAAGGTAGCTTGTCTCTATTCTTTCTTCTCTGTAAGATGTTTTGGCCAAACATCAACATTTCCTGGGCCCAGCATCTTTCAGTCTTTATTGATAAGAAGACTCATGCAAGTGCAATTTGCTCTCCCTCTCAATAAATAGGTCAGCCCCTTTTATCTCTTTCCTACTTCTTCTACTCCCAGCCCACACACCCATACAGATGTGCACACAACATGCACGCCCATCGTTCTTTCCTTTGCTCCAAACCAGGAAAATTCAGTGTGAGACTGTTCTTTCAAATAAAATGGCTCGGAATCAGTTCAGAATCAGTATGTCCCCAGCAAAACCACCGGAATTCTGAGTTTTCCCATTAGGCTTCGGAAAGAAGTGGAATCAACATATTCAAGCATAAAATGAATTCCAATGAGCTCCACTAAATAACACCAATGCCTGAGAACGCTCTTTACCTGGGCTGAAGGACATGCTACTTTGAAATACCAGATGTCAGTAAAGGTATGTTTAAATTTTCAATCATGATGTGAATGATGTACTTTTATTCCTTGCCAATTTTGGAAGCAGAAAGTCAATTTTATATGGGGACAAGATGGGACAAAGGAAGGGATATAGCTTGTGATTTACATGTGCTCCTGAGGTTTCAAATATAGATAAGTTTCAAATACAGAAAAAATAAGCAAGTCACAGCACCTTGTCATGAGTTTAATTATAAATCCATTTAAAAACACATATTGAGGGGCACTTGGGTGGCTCCATCGGTTAAGTGTCTGTCTGACTCTTGACGCTTCAGCTCAGGTCATGATCTCAGGGTCTTGAGATCAAGCCCCATGTGGGGCTCTGTGCTCAGCAGGGAGTCTGCTTGAGATTCTCTCTCTCCCTCTCCCTCTGCCTCTCTGCTCCCCCTGCCACCACCCCCCGCGCCCTGAGCTCGCAGGTGCACATTTTTTCTCTCTCTCAAAAAAAAAAAAAAGACCAAAACACTAATGTGTGGAATTTTTAGTGTGTGTGTATGTGTAAAAGATAGATAAGATGGCATTCCTGTCACCATTTCAGGTGCAAGAATATGGGCCTGGGGATATACCCAGGGTGAGGACCTAAATGTGATACTTTGAAATCCAGAGAAACAGTATTTTTTAGACTTACAGATTCAAACGAATACTTGTTTTCCCAAAACACATTTGATAGCTAATCTAAGTTCTCACAATCAGGGATTTCCTTTGCATTACTAAACTCCTGACATAAAAATGAAGGAGGGCAGGCTGATTTCCTTAAGTGTAGAAGACAAGGCATGAGGATGTGTTTTGAATGGTCCAGGTTGTTTTATGCCAACCATCAGTTCCAGTTACTGCAAGAGGTGTCCTACACACTCTGATCTCCCTAAAATCAAAGACATGCTGAATTTCCCCAAGTGCACATTAAAGAATTAAGAAAACAAGAGAGGTGAGAGAGAGACTTCTCAGGGAAAGGATGCCTAACGTCAGCTGGCTTTGGGGGGGAAGCAGAATGTTCCTTAATCTTTCGAAACACCTCCGTTCTCCTTCCCCTACCCCACCCCACACTTGCCTGGTATATCCTGACTGAAGATTGCACAGATATTTTCCTGACTGGGCTCCCTTCCCTAACCCAGCCAAGCTCCCCTTTTAAACAGCATCACAACACTCAACACTACTTATTTGTAGCATCTGGCATAGTGTCGTGGTTACCAACACAGACTTGAGAGTGAGACTGCCTCAGTTCGAATCCTGGCTCTGCTACTCACTGGCTGTGTGCCTCAGTTAGCCAAGCTCCTTCACCTCACTGGACCTCAGTTTCCTTATCGGTAAAATGGGGATAATAATAGTTGTTCCCTTATATGCTTTTTATGAAGACTAAGTGAGGCAGTATTTATGAAAATGATTAGAACAGTGCCTGGCATATGGTAAATGCTAAAGAAGTGTTCACTTAAGAGGTAAACATTCTGGAATGCGTTGTTTAATATGTCCCTCTCAAATGTAAGTTTCAACTTACCATTTCATGTCATTGAGGTGCCCCGATGTTTGATACACAAGGCTGGAGTAGGGAAGGCATTACTAGTATTATTACTACTGTCAATAGTTAACATTTATGGAATGCTTGCTCTATGTCCGGCACTACAGTCAAAACTGTATGCGTTATCTAATTCATCTTTGCAATAACTCTTAGAAATAGATACTCTATTGACACCTGTTTTTCAGATGAGGAAACTGAGGCTCAGCAGGGACTAATCACTTGCCCAAGGTAACACAGCCAGGAGGTACTCGTTCATTCGTAGGGGATTGGAGGAGTATGCCAAGTCCTGGATCATTTGAGAAAGTTTGCACAGTAATGACTGGGAACCAAGCCAAGAGATCAGGACAGTATCATGGCCATGAAAATGTGCCCTTCAGACTTTTGCCTGCAGGTAGGGCTTGATTACCACCTACACACACACACACACCCCTTGATATTGGACTAGACTTAGTGACAGGTTTCCAAAGATTAGAGTAAAGGAAGAGAAAAATAGTAACTTCACAGTGGAGTCACTTGGCAAACGCTATCCTGGGCGAGTAGTGAAGTCTAACATCACCAGTGATGTCATATGGATTTGCTAGACACCCTGATGTGAGATGATGTGTAGGGCACTTCACTTCTGCCATATTCTTTCCCAAAACCCACAACCCCAGTCTAATAATGAGAAGAACAGACAAACCCAGATTGGATGACATTCTGTGGGTACCTGGCCAATGCTCCTCAAGACTATCAAGGTCATGAAGAACAAAGAAAAATGGAGAAACTATCACAGAAAGGAGATGGGGAGACACAACAGCTAAATGCAATGTGGTACCTGGATTGGACCCCAGAATAGAAAAGCTGGTGGAATCCCCACCTAAAATCTAGAGTTTGATTAATAGTCATGGACTAATGTCAATTTCCTAATTGTGATAAAGGTACCATAATAGCGGAAGGTGTTAACAGTGGGAGAAATTGGATGAAGAGTATGCATTCTTCAGGGGAGAGGTATGCTATCTTCATAACTTTCCTGCAAATCTAAAATTATTCCCAAATAAAAAGTTTATTTAAAACTGCCCCCAGAAATTGTGATTTGATTGGTTTAGGATACGGCCTGGGCTTTGAAATTTTTATAAGATCCTAAACAATTCTGACGTGCAGACAAGTTTTGGAAACCACGGGTCTACATTCTTAAGAGCTACACAGTTGAGCGGTAAAGCCAGTTTTTAAGTAAAGTCACAAGGGGCAGCCGTGTTAAGGTGGTCCTACTCCTGAGCTAATGGCTCCTTCCTAGGATCATAGTGCAGTGGTTCTTCCTAGAACTACTCCTTGTGAACAGGCCACATCTACTCTCATATTTACTCTCAGAAACTAATTTAGATCTCTCTGGCAGGAGACTCTAAGGTACTGAGTGGGTGGGCCTACTCCTAATCTTCCTTTATGTTAACTAAATGGATATTCAGATGTAACCTTTGTAGAACCAAACGAAAATGGAGTTACTTATGTCAAGGACAAAATGGAGATGGTTAACACAGGTGCATTAAGGAAATCTAACCTAACCTTATAGAAATTTACAGTTCTTTTCAGAAATCAGCAAAGGACCCAGCCAATCCCCCAAACTCCAAGTCTGTTTATGCCATCTCTGGACTCATTGTTCCCCTGACTCAGCTCCTCTGATTCAGGTAAACTAGACCACGAGGCAACCAATCAGCTGAAAAAGCCAAATAACTTCTTTATTTATTCCATAAAAATCCCTTAGTCTGTGGGGAACTTGGAACTCACTGTTCCCGCAGCCTTGCATCTCCTGGCTTGCAGGTCAAAAGCCTTGCAATACACTCATCTCTCTGCTTTGTTTTATTCCATATGCAGCTTGGTTTCTGACACTTTCCAGCATGCACTGAATTTATTACTGAGAAGCTGGGTGAATGGAGCACCAGGAAATCAATTCCTATTTTAAGTGCATAGTGGGAGCTGACTGTTTAAAGGTTTTTTGAAGAGAACCAGTGGGCAATGAGAGCTTCCTCCTATAACAGGCCTCTCGTGTTAGCTCATTTCATTTATTTTGAAATTTTGGGGTCTAATGTTTTCTTCATAGCCTGGGCATCCCCCCGTCCCCACCCTCCACCCTCCACCGGGAAAAGTCATGGCTGCTATCATGGCTGCTGGAAATGCCCTACCCAGATCCTTGTTACTCTTTTCTGGCAGGGGCACCAGATCCCCAGACATGCAAACATACCAGCCTGGCTCCTGTCTCAGGGCTTTGCACCAACCTTCTGAAATGCTCTTTCCACCGTGATGGGTCCCTCCTCATCCGGAGCTTAACTGCCATCTCCTCGGAGGGGCCTTCTCTGCCTCTCTTGTTACCCTCTCACCAGATTTTAACCTCCTGCTTAGCATGTGATAGATGCTCAGTAAATATGTGGTGGATGACGGAGAAAGAAGGGAGAATTGACGGGTGCTGATGAGGATCCACAGGGTTCAACCCACCGGATGCCCTCTGAGGCTCAGGAGGCATTGCCAGGCTGCCTGTAGATCACTGAACAAAGAGGCCACCCTTGCCCTGATTGCACCCTCTGCCAGCCTGCCCCTTGAAGTCTGTCCCAGTCCCCGTCTTTCTGGTCAAGGCCTCCACTGCTCTTTCTGGCTCAAAGCAGCCCAGCTTTGGAAAAGTTCAGAATGCCAAGGACCCCACAGCCACATTGACCTCCCATGAATGGGGTGGGCAGCCCCAGACCTCTTGTTTGGCTCTGTGGAAGCTAAGCAAGGCTACAGACATCCCCATTACCCCCCAGCAGCTGCTCCCCAGAGGCGTTTCCATAGCTCATGCCAGGGGACCCCCCTCCTCCTACCCCCACCCCCCACAAGCCTGCCGTGATGGCTGGCTCCACAGAGTGATCCGAGCCATTGGCATCACTCTCCAGGATGCTGACGGCAAACACTGAAAGTCAAATCCTCTAGAGACCCCCTGCCTGCTTTTCCAGGGCTCTGCGAGCCTTGCCTCTTCTGGAACGATGATTGTGGATTGAGGCAATCAAGGTCAGGAAAATGAACGCAGGCCCCAACTCAGGCCAGCAGGCAGGTCTGCAAACATCAAAATTACCCAGTTCAGAACGAAGCCTGGCCGCTGAGAAACGGTCATTTGGGAGGCCTCTGACTGTGTGATGTACCTCCAGGTGCTCTCTGGAGTAGGAGGATGCGGCTGGCTGAAGGGAGAACGGGGCTTTCCCCGGTGGGGGAGGCAGAATTCTAAGATGGCTGTCACAATTCCCACTCCTGGCACACAGGCTCTGTGTGGAATCTCCTCCCACTGAGTGTGGGTGGCTTCTGTGAATATGACAGGCTGTCACTCTGTAATTAGGTTAGGTCATATGGAGAAGGTAAAGGGATCCTGCATGTGTAATTAAGGTCCCCAATCAGTTGACTTTGAGATCATCGAAAGGGAGATTATCTGGGCCTAGGCCTGTCCTGATCAGGTGAAAGCCCTTCCAAGAAGGACTTGGTCCCTCCTGACGAAATCCTGCTGCTGGCCTTGAAGAGGTAAACTGCAGTGTGGTGAGAGGGCCTGTGGGGGCCACGTGGTGAGGACCTGAGAAGGGTTCTGGCCTGACAGCCAGCCAGGAAACCGGGCCCTCGGTCCTACCAGGGAAGGAATTGAATTCCGCCAACAACCTGAATGAGCTTGGAAGTAGACCTCAGGCTCCAGATGAGAATGCAGCTCCAGGAGCTTGTGAGGCTCTGAGAAGGGAGTCCCGCCACGCTGTGCCCACAATCATGACGTGTGGAAACTGTGAGATAATAAATGTGTACTGCTTGAGGCCTCTGGGTTTGCTGTCATATTATTACATAGCAAAAGTAAGAAATGCATCTGGGTTCCAGAAAGGCCTCTGTGCATTCCTGGTGCTGCCTCCTGAAATCAGAGGGCTTCTACCCCCTTCTGTCTCCCTCTGCTCCTCCACTTAGGGAAGCCTTGTGGGTACTGTGGTGTAGGGTGGGGGCTCCAGGTAACAGGTGTTAATTTAACAAAGTCACAACAGTATCTTTACTTGTGAGTGAGGGTTTTGGGTTGGAGGCTTCCCAACATTTCTTCCAGCTCAGCCTTCCCTGATTCTATGATGCAACCCACACACAGGGACGCAGAGTTGGCACAACATGTCGTGTGGTTCCAAAGCGCCTAGAGAGCTGCGGTCCAAGATGGGGTGCAAAACTAGCCTAAATGCCAAAGGCTCCTACTCTTCCTTCTCTGCTAAAACACTTTGGATTTTAACATCGTTGTTTAAAAATGGTCTATTTGGGGGCGCCTTGGTGGCTCAGTCAGTTAAGTGTCTGACTCTTGATTGTGGCTCAGGTCATGATCTCAGGGTGGTGAGATCGAGCCCCACATCAGCCTGTGCTCTGAACCTGGAGCCTGCTTGGGATTCTCTCTCTCCCTCTCCCTTTGTCTACCCCCCCCCCCCACCTGTTCACGCTCTCTCTCAAAAAGAAAAAAAAAAGGAAAAAATAAGATAGTAGGAAGGGAAAAATAAAGGGGGGGGGGAATCGGAGGGGGAGACGAACCATGAGACACTACGAACTCCGAGAAACACACTGAAGGTTCTAGAGGGGAGGGGATGGGTTAGCCCGGTGATGGGTATAAAAGGGGGCACGTATTGAATGGAGCACTGGGTGTTATACGCAAACAATGAACCATGGAACACTACATCTAAAACTAATGATGTAATGTATGGGGATTAACATAACATAATAAAATTAAATTAAAAAAAGAAAAAAAAAGGGCACCTGGGTGGCTCAGTTGGTTAAACGACTGCCTTCGGCTCGGGTCATGATCCTGGAGTCCCGGGATCGAGTCCCACATCGGGCTCCCTGCTCGGCGGGGAGTCTGCTTCTCCCTCTGACCCTCCTCCCTCTCATGTTCTCTGTCTCTCATTCTCTGTCTCTCAAATAAATAAATAAAATCTTAAAAAAAAAAAAGAAAAAATCAAAATGGTCTATTTGGATCCATGGTATAAAATTTTCACTCACTGATCTACAACAAGCCATTTTTCCATCACAGATCTCAGCCCCATTCTTTTACTTCTTGCAGTTCCACCTTTATCTTCTGGTTTGTTCTGGGAGAGGATGAGAGAATGGGCTGCTCACCAGTAGTGGTTCCAGAACACCAGAGGTAGTATTGGCTGATGCGCTAGGATATCGTCTTTCAAAATGATAGTGTGTGTTTCTCGAAGTCAGACCTAGTATCTCTAAAATGGTGCCACGCAGCATCGTTTTGCACCCCACCTGCCTCCCTTTATGTTCCTTTGCCACCTGGAGGCTGAAGCTCTGTGTTTCCTGCGGGGTGTCCTCCCCGAGACTGCAAGAGCTGCGCCTTCCTCCCACTCCCCTGCTGGCAGACTGGAATAATTAATCCCTCTCCTGGCCCTCACCTCATGCCATTTTATTTTTAAAATATTAACAACAGTAAATTGGGATTTGCATTTTGGTCCAATGCTCAAAAACAAACCATTTGCTTGGGACCCACGGATGAAAAGTGAAATCAGCCCTAAAGTCACGAGACGTCACAAAGAGATGGTTCCCTGATTCCTTTAGCAGGATACCAGAAGCAGCGGGACCTGCCAAAGTGCCTGACAGAGCCGGCTAAAGGAGCAGAGATCACGGGTGGGTGTGAGTCGGAGGGTGTTTAAGGACCTGGAGAGTCAAAGATGGAATGAGGTTGGAGAAAGAGGTTACAGTGCCCAGGGTCAGGGGGCCCTGGAGGTTGGGAAGGACAGCCCACTGCCCTGAGAGAGGGTATGAAACACCAAAGGGGCAGGAGGTAATTCCCCGGAGCCAGCCTGAGAAGAAGAGATAAAAGAACAGGGCCGACAAAGAAGGGAGAGGGGAAAGGTTCTGGAAAAGGCACAGGGGCTGGGCATGGTTGAGCCTTCTCTCAAATGAGCAAAATAGTGTCCTGACCTAACTGGGTGGTAGTTACAGTGGATGGAGCTGAGACCTGAAGGTGAACCAGGATGGGGATCTCAGCTCTGCCATTTTCAGGCTGAGGGACTTAAGGTAATTTATTAACCTCCCTGAACCTCACTTTCTTCATCTGTAAAATGAAACTAATAATACCTCCTTGCAGGTTGTCATGGGAAGCAAATGAGATGATGTGCGCAAAACCTTAGCTTACTGCCTAGCACACAGGTGCTGCATAAATGGTATCCAGTAGGAGCCCGATGAATACATGTTGAATAAACACAGGACTAAACCAACAATGCGCCAAAGCTCGAGACAGGTGTTGTGGTGCTTGGGGTGTCTGGAGGTGACTGTTTGCACAACTGTAGCAGCTATTCTTAATGCTCCACTGTGTTTCCTTGGCACCCACCTTTCCTGTACATTCTGAGGGCTACACAAGCTATGACTCATTGCCGTGGGATTTCTCCAGTTTCAGGAGTAGGCTTGGCTTCCCACAGGGCTGGAGGCAAGTTTATACCCCTGGGAACAGCTCTTAGCCAATGAAGGATGGGAGTTGCTTCACAAATACTCCAGATTCTTTGCCTATCAGAGGAAGCATTCTGGGACTGAGCCCCAGCAGGTGGTAACCTGCTCATAATGCCCCCTGCATTGGCTGCCTCCTCATTCTCTTGCTTCCCTGCTCACCTACCAGTGTTCCCTAGGATCACCTCTCAAATACAGTATGTGTACTCACACCCCTCCTCAGGGTCTGCTTCTGGGAGGACCCAATCTAAGATAGCACTCTGACGAAAGAATTTAGAAACCTTTGAATTTTGTGCGTGTGGTGGGAGAGCTCAGTAAAGACGCTGGTGCAGGATCTGAAAGAGTGAACAGTTCTTCTGCTCGGGGTCTGATCCTCAGGAGTCTGCCATCTGATACCTGAAGCGAGCTGAGAAAATGTACAGCAGGACTCAGAATGCTCTTTGAAGTGCCGGACTAGACACTGGGTGAGTCAGACATCCCCTGCTCATCTACAGAATAACTAAGACGAAGGCTCCGGTGGGACTTGCTGGGAGGGACCAGTGCAGGTGCCTGGCTGGTTTTCCATGACTCCGCAGCACAGTTGAAAAGCCTTCAGGGTATTTCCCACTGCCTCCTCCCTTGGGTTCCCATTTCCAAAGTGCTCATTGGGCAGAAGACTGGCTGAGACTTGTTTCTACCATTATGGGGAGCTCTTGCAATTAGAGCAGAAAGAAGAGTTTGCTTAAACGGGGGAGAGCTTCTGGAAGGAAAGAAAAAAAATTCAAATGAACTGTCCTCACACCAAGGCCAGCCCGGGCAAAATTTCAGATGAAGAAACGTCATCACAAAACAATAAGAAGGTGATTTTTTTTTTTTCAGTTTGATTCCAGAAAGGCCTACTGATCCTTAATGTTCAGAGGAGAAAATTTTCTTTTTGCTTACCCCCTCCTGAATTTACCAGACATCTGAGTCTGTGGTTGTTTAGTTAACTTGCAGAGATGCAACAAGATGTTCCAGGTGCCTTCTTGACTCAAGGATATCTAAAACTAAACCCAAGGGCTCTCAGTTTGGCAGGGTAATAATAAGCCATGTCTAAGTTCCCCGGTTTGTGGAATTTAGTGGGAGTTCTGTAGCCCCAGGATGGACAGACAGAGCCTGGTGCCCAGCCTGTGGCAGATGGAAGGGCTTTCTCTGACTAATGCTCCCAAGTTTGGTGGGGGCTATGGTAGATAATTTTGCAAAAGTGGTTGGAATAATTCCCTTCTCAGTATCCATAATTTTGGGTGGCCCCCTCCTGTACTGACTCTGTGCTTGGCCATGAGACTACTTTGGCCAATGGGGCAATAGCAAATGTGGCCTAAACAGACTTGAAAAGCATTTCCACATTGGTGCTCACCCTTTCTTGCTGTTTTTGGATGATGAGACATATGTGGTCTAGTCATCCATCACCCTAGCCCACAGTCAGTACCAGCCACCATTCATGGAAGTGAGGATGTTACAGACCAACAAGACCCCAGCCAATCTACCAGCTGATTGAAGAATTGCCTAGTTAACCCAGAGGCCCAAGAACAATAAGGAATTGCTGTTTTAAGTTTTGGGGTAAGTTGTTATACAACAAAAAAATAACTGCTTTGGGGCACCCCAAGTATCGCTTGTGCCACATGACATGTCGATCTACCCTTCCTTCCTCTCCACTGGCTTACTCCCACCCCCACACTGGGAGCACTGGAAGGGGCCCCAAACCCTGATGCAACACCAGTAGAAATCTCAGATGTCTTCCATTATCACCTCACGGTTGTTACAGATATCTCAAAATATATCTCATAAAATATAAAAAATATATAAATATAAAAATATATATAAAATATAAAAAATTATATTCTCATCACCACTTGAAATTGTGGTTGTTGTTAGACTCTCCACCAAATATTGCTATTTCTTGCTGTACTTTTCAAAAGATCATGTATTACTATATCACAAATTACAGAAATATTTTGATAACTGTTCAATAGAATTTGTTTCCTATGAAATCTTATGTATTCTATTTTATACATTTAAAAAATGTCATTCTGCAAAGGGATTCATAGGTGTCACCAGACTGCCAGCAGGGTCAGTGGGAAAAACAAAAAGCTAATTCTATTCAGGTTTTTAAAAAGTAAAAATTGGTTGGTCTATTTAGTGCAACTTATTTGCCCCATCTTGTCTCTCAAAATATTGACATGACTTATGAAGACATCTCGAGGGAAGAATTGTGGCAAAACAACCTAAGAAACTTCTACTTTGATTTGGTTCTGGCAGTTCACAGAACCACCACAAATGCTCTAACTTTGGTAGGCAGCAGAAGAAACTCAAATGTCTATAGGGGCCAGGAAGATAAGAGAACCAGGTGGATTGAACCAGGTATACAAAGACATGTAGTGTTAGGCTCTATGGCAAATTGGAGGGGACATATGCTGCCTTAAGGCATTCATATTTAAGATATCTGCAAATCCAGCACTGGCCAAATAAAGTAAGTTTGTGGATCATATTAAGCCTAGGGGCCACCAGTTTGCCATCCATGAATTAGGAGCAGAACTGGACATTTGGCCAACCTTCATCCTTGAGTTGGCTCTGCCTTTGATTAATTTGACTGCCTTTTTCAGGGCAGTCAAGTTTTAGGCCCCAGTTTTTAGATCTGAAAAATGTTTTGTTTTGTTTTCTTTTCTTTTACCATCTTTCTTGCCAGAGCTGCCATGAAGTCATAGTGGGGGAATTAGGTCATAGCAAGGGGTGGGGGGGAGGGAGTGGAGGAACAATTTGGAAAAAAGAAACAAGTGTCATTAAACACTTCCAGGGTGAATTAATATACCCTGTTTGGTAAGTGACTAATAAAAATTATGTCTGTGTATATAGGACACATAATATGGCTTATTATGTCTGCCAAGAATCTGGTTCTTTCCCCAATCGAATCATGTGGTTCAAGCCTGTAAATCATACTCTTGCATAACACTTCATATTCACAGCTGATTGGTGTAAGCTGGGCAACTGGCCCAAGCTGGGCCAATCAGAGCCTTTCCCTGAGATTTTTGAACACCGGGTACAGACAACAAGTGGCTGTGCCTTTTCCATGGCAGATGTGTAGGAAGGACAAATTGGGTGCCATGTTTCTGGTATGTGGAAGGAGGAACTGGCTTTTTCACAAGAGAAAGTGGAGTCAGTGTGCAGAAGGAATCAGGGACAGGAGGGAAAGCATGAGCCTCCATAGTATTTGCATATCTCCTCTGCCCTTCCCATGGTTTGGCTGTTCAACATTTATTCGAATTCTCTGGGCGAATTAATCTCCATTTTTGCCTAAACCACTTATATTTGGGTTTTTGTCATGTGCAAAACCAAAAAGACATAAGCCATAGTCAACCTTTTCAGGAAGCTCTGCCTGGCAGCTGAGAATCATAAGAATGTTCCTACCTTGTTTTACAGATGTTGGGTCACCATCCAAGGCCAAAGACCTCTGAGGGTAAGAACAGACTGAGAGATTTCCAGCCTGGAGTGTGGACCTGTACTGGACAGAAAATGTGAAAGAGGTGGAGGCAGAAGTGGCAAGGCAGTGGAAGCAGCACTCAACTGTGAGCCAAGAGCCCAGCTGCAATGCTCACCCTGTGACTTTGGTAAGTCATTTATCTCTGGGCCTGGCCATTTGTCATTTTTTTTAAAAATACCATTTGTGAGGTCTGCCCCAGCAACCCAAATGCATGATTCTATAGGAGAGAAGGGCAGAAAAGAAGGTCAATGTGAGCCACCAGGATCTTTTGTTTCCCCAAGGGCAGTTGGTGCTGGGATCCAGAGCAGAAAATAAGAAATTGCAGGGATGTGTGAAAAGGGACCAGTCCCCTCCTTGTACCCATGACAGTTTATGGAGGGGCCCAAAAGAGGAGCAATGGGAACGGCTGTATCATTTGCACAGTGGGTACATTTTCCTCTCTGGTATCCTTCAGGCTGGCGCAGCAGAAAGAAGAAAGGGTCTGTCCTTCCATCTGGTGAGATTTTACATTTTGATAAGTTTTGGGGGGAAGATTCTAGGAGCCAGAGATTGAGCCATTGTTGCAGGGGGAGAAAAGTATAAAAAGCAGCCCTATGTTCCCCACCTAAGACCCCTGTCCTCATGCTGTGGACACTCATCTTCCTCATCCTTCAAATTCATTCTTATGAGTAACCGCATCTTTATTACTAAGTGAGAGGGTGAGTAGAGACTTCTATCCAGTGGCCCAGGATAGTTCTCTCTCTAAGTTCCTGGTCACCACTTTTGTGAGGCAGAGAACAGGGGAAACACCTCATCCTCATCAGACCCAGTTTAAGATGAATGTGAACACATGAAGGAGCTCCTAAGATCTCTAGGACATTGGTTCTCAAACTTGAGCCTGCCTCAGAATCACCTGGAGGTGATGAAAACACAGACTCCGCCCCTCCCCACTGCACTGGAGTATCAGATTCTGTAGGTGCGGGGTGGGGCCTGAGAAGAGCATTTCTAACAAACTCTCAGGTGATGCTGATGCTGCTGGTCCAAAGCTCCTCATCTAAGAACGAATGTCCTAAAAGTAATGTGTCATTGATTGTGGAGGGTCAGTAGTATTGCACTTCGGATCTTAAGTTCAAACTCAAGTTTTCTCTCTTATTAGCTGTGTGGAAGAAGGAGGAACTATTTTCTGATGTTCAAAGAATCATCAATTCCTACCTTGTCCCTTAAAATGGGAACCTCCAGTCTTCGGGAAGAGCAGTACTGGGAAGATAGCTTCTACCATCCCCTCCAACCCTTTCTTTATTTGCCCCAGCTTAAGTACTCTGTGAGATAGGAAATAGGCAGTGAGCAATCATAGCTCATCATCGCTCCCAACCCCCTCTCTCCCAACTTCTTTTTTTCTCTCAGATCTGCCTGCTCCAAGCTGCAAACCTCCTGAGAAAGATTCTGTGCTTTGGGAGGGGATGGGTGGAGGAGGGAGGTAGGACCTTAGTTTTCCAGCTGTTCTGTCTGATTACACACATCTCTGCAGTCCTTTCTCCCTTGGTGGGTCCCAATGTAGACTTGGAGCAGAACTAATCTGATTCTGGCTAATGGTCCTAAACATTTTTTCTCCAGTCAGGCCTGATATTTTCATCACTAACCCCAGTTTATGTATCCACTGGTTCATGGAGAAGGGAGGGGCAGCACTTAGCACCTTGAAAGGGCCTGGATTAAATAGTATCTTCTCTAAGTATAGAAAATAACACCCACCACTTAGAAGGTTGCTGTACAAATTAAGAATAATACTAGCTACAGTAGGGAGCGCCTGGGTGGCTCAGTCGGTTAACTGTCAGACTCTTGATTTTGGCGCAGGTCATGATCTCAGCGTCCTGGGATCGAGCTCCTTGTGGGGGTCCATGCTCAGCACGGAGTCTGCTTAAGATTCTCTCTCTCCTTCTGCCCCTCCCTCCACTTGCACACATGCTCTCCCTCTCTCTAAAATAAATACATAAAATCTAAAAAAAAAATACTAGCTATAGTAGACTATCATATAATAAGTAGTACATAATAGGTGCTCAAAAGACAATGTGGGTTTCAAAAATTTTCCCCAAAGAGCTGTCTTATCCTCCAGGCCTAGATTCACAGGACTTCTCCCAAAAGCAGAATCTGAGGTCATGGGCACAGGCAGGGTTTTGGGGGGGCCTGTTCCAACTTTGGAGAGAAATCATTATGTGATTGTGACTTAGGAACATCCATTTTGCAGCTCATGTAACTTGCCTATGCAGGTTTTATTGGTTTTAATGATGAGGTGAGACATGCAGGAATCTTGTACCCAAGGCTGGCTGCAAGAAAGCGTCTGTGTTTGCACCTCTCTGCCTGCGTATTGTGTGCACATACAAAACATACATGCACACACACAAAATTTAGTAAGGAATCCAACCCTCCTCGACAAAAAAACCTGACACAAAGCTGAATACAAAATGAAGCCAAAAGATGTAGCTTCAATAACGATTCACTAAATAGCTTACAGCAAATTTCTTTTTCTCAAGCTACAGAATAGCAGAAAATTTTGCATACCATTTCTTTTTAACTCCTTAAGGGCCCTAAGTCCTCAGGCACCAAGCAAGAGGGGACCAGTGTTTAAACTGTAACTGAGCCTCTTGGGTCTCCAAATGCTATCCGGAGACTCACGAGGCCACTCTGTAAGCAGAGATGCTATTCAAAGGCATTTTTAAAAATCCTCCCCCAAACAGAAAAACCAAAGACTGTTGACACATTTTCCCATTTTATCATGCATGCTGTGCAAGCTAAAAAATAATGTGATACCAAGACCTGTGTCTTTAAGCAAACTCAACATTATAAAGAGGAAAAGAAGCATATGGCCTTCACATAACCTGCAATAAAGAACACTGGAAATCTGGCATGGCAAATGACAGCTACCAGAACATGGCAACAACAATTTCTTCCTCGCTCCCAGAGTGGTGGAGGGAATAGCACTTCACAAGCATTAGCTTCTTTAAGTCTCAAGACAACCACATGATGTATGCAAGGCAGCTATTGCTTGCTTTTTATAGGCGTGAAAACTGAGGCTCGGTTCAGGTTATATAAGTTGGTCAGGGTCATATAATCACAGTGGCAGAAATGGGCCAAGTATGCAGCCATTTCTCGCAATCCAGTGCTCAATGAGCTTGTCTGGATACTTCCGTTTCTCCTGGTTCCTCATACCACCATATCTCACCTGACTTTTTAGCCCAGAGGACTGAGTTCTTTGGATTTTGCTGACCCATGTTCTACACGTCAGGAGCATGCTTTCCGTTAGAAGATCACCATGGACTGTATGCAACTGATGGGAAAACTCATAGGATGGTGGGAAAAAACACAGACTTTGCAGTCAGAGATGAGAATTTTAAGCTCTTTTAAGGCTGCCGTAGAGATTCAATGAGATAATGTATGCCAAGGGTCTAGTGCACCATACCATAGTCATTCCATAAGTTAGTTACTTTTTTCTTATGGTCATCAAGTGGTATCCTTGTTCTCAGATGGAGAAAGTAGGGTGCAGGGTAACTGACCCATGGTTTTAGACTTGTTTCATGAGAAAGGCTGGGGAAAAAGAAATGCAAAATTCAGTGCTTAGTTGTAGTTGCGGTAACAGCTTTTTTTTTTTTTTTAAGATAAATGGGACTGATTTACTACATCATGCCGCAGTTTATTTTTCTCTCCTAGGCAAGAGAACACTGGATGTTTGAAGGGAAAAGTTAGAAGCTGACGTATTTGAGGACATTTTCTGGGAAGCCAACTCAACCATGCCACCCTTCTAACAGAGAAGCAGCAAATATGTGACCCAGAAAATGAGAGTTAGCTGAAGCCACCAATCTATCCCCCAGTGACTATGATATGTGTGGATAGCAGCATCAAAAATATCTTTTTAATCTTAGCGAAAAGTAAAGAATTTTAGCTTTGTATTTTATATATGTGAAATAGCTTGGCTCTGTATGTAAATTGACTTAAATCACTCACAGGAAATGGCTTTTCATCTCTGAATATAAACTTGCTTTTGGCAACACTTTCCTTGAGAATTACCTGAGTCTTCATTAGCATTTTAACCCCTGACTCATAAGTGATAAAAGAGCAGATCAGAAAAAGAAATTATTTACCAAAGTTTGGCAGCTAGTTTGGGTGAACATAAGTGCTTCCTTGGCACAAAACTTCATTCCAACAGTTAGGGTGAATCTGCATTCCTGAGTTGTTCTGATATAACATTTGGTCAATAAAAGGAGGAATTACTTACAGTAGTAGAATTCTTTTTTCTGCAAAGGGGTGGTTGGTATTCCCATTCACTCATTCATTTCCTGTATACCTGGTGTGTGACAGGCACTGTTACCAAGGATTCAAAGATGGTTAACATATTGCCCTTGCTCTCAAAAACTTTTATAGTCTGTTAAGGAAGAAAAATGCATATGTAATTACAAAGCAATGTGAGAAATTATATAAGGGAGATGGGAGCATTGCTCATTGGTAAGAAGAGGTAAATTTCTAAAGGCAAGAGTTGGGAGACTAATACATACTTCTACTTGATCCTGAATCTTTGAACCTTGTTTCATGACAGGGAGTTCTCAGAGGAAGGAAGTGGATTGGCTTGGGAAGTACTGTCATCAAAAAGATGCTGCTTTCTCTCAGTCACCCTATTCTTGCATTGTTCCATGACCTTTATAGTCGGGGCTAGGTTTTCTGGCCTAGGAGGTACCATGTTCCTCAAAGATTGACCTGTTTTCCCCATGAGTGATGGGAACGATCTATATAGGGAGAGGACCCAATAGACTGGGGTACATGTACTTAAAGGAAATGTTAGTGATATCCTAGTTGATTGCCATGTCCATAGAGGCAAATTTACATAAGGGCATATCTTAGACATTTACTGAATTCCTTGATGGCTGCGGGTGTTCTTAATATATATTCCATCTATGATGCAGCAAACTCTCTATGGATACTGACCACTCAGTAGAAAACTTCAATCAACTGTACATTTTGAATAGAGAGCCAAGTTCTTTTCTAAGTTGGGTTAGTATCTTAGATTCAAAAAGGGATCCTATGTGAAATATGTCTTCTAAAATAATAATACCTCAAAAGGGGATGCCCAGAAAAATGCATTGAAGGCAGAAACATGCATGCTTTATTTACTGCTCTATCTTCAGTAATCAGTGCAGTGTTTTCTTGTAGATGACAGATGCTCAATAAATATTTGTTGAATTAATTAATTAATGAAGAGTGCCATAATGACAGCTGATTTAAGTTTGAGGAATACAGGGAGAGTCATCTTGGAATTGGAAAAAGTGGGTATGTTCAGCAATTTCTCCAGCCTAAATCAGGAATGCTATCTTATTTCTAGTGTTACAGTGAGGTTTACAATAGGATTTCCCATTAAAATAAAAAATTCACTCAACAGGACTATTGCATAGTCTTCCTAGCAGACTCACAGGCAGGCATTTCCCTCCACTTTCTGTTTATCAATGGAGAAGTCACAGTGTGAGTTACTTAGAGCTATCAGACAGATCTTGGACTAACTGCAAAGAAATTCAAGAAATACGTGGCTTTGCAATTTGTCAGTTATTATTTTTTTGAAACTGTACAAAAGATGAAGATGAAGAAAGGAAATCAGCAATTTGGTCTGAGATTCCCCATAGCAATGGGATTCTATCCAACTTGAAGAATTCTCAGAGCTATACGGAGGGATTTGTCTGAAATAGGAGCAGGGCCAGAGTGCAGGGCGAGTCTGGCCTGGCGGGGGGGGCACCTCTGAGGCTCTCATTTTCTTGAAGTGCTGCCATCAGTAAAGAATAGAAGCCACTCGCTCAAGCCTGCAGGCATGAACAGTCATCTCCCAAGTTCAAAACCTGTGACTGGTGGGATTTGGATATAGGAAGCAATGGGGAAATGATGAGACCAGATGGGCATTTTGTAGAACCTACCATTTTAGCAGGAGTAGAACCTTGTTCTTCAAGTATAAAATGGACCATTTTGGAGGATGGATGAGGTGAATCAGCAGAAATTGCAAACAGTCTCAACTTAAGACACAAGAGAATTAGCCATCTCTGGGTACTAGGAACCAAATCAGGTCAACAGCAACAATAAAAACCCCATAACAGAAGAAAAGATTAGTGAGTTGTTTTCGTTCCCCCTTCACATGAAACAGAATTTAGCTTCCTTTACTAGCTAAGAGGATCATGTATATTTTTCCGTGACCACCGAAAGCAAGCCACAAAGCTACTGCAGCTGTCATGGAGCATCAGTCCGGTGCTGACATTGTCATTCACTTTGAATTTCTCTAGAGTGATTGTTGAGCATTTAAAAGGAAACACGAACCCTTCAACAGGATTGTCCCCCATCTCTTTTAGGGGATAAAGATTTGTTCTTATCATCTGTTAATCACTGCTGAGGCTAACCTCTGAGGGTCAGCAGTAAGAAAATGAGTGAAACACTGCTCAAATGCTACAGTAGGAATGGGATTGTAGCAACAAGGAGAACGTGGCTTTTCTGGAACATGGGACTTTAATTCACATGGGACTCTGAGTTTAATTAATAAACATTGTACTGCCCACTGCTGGCCTCTGAACTGTAAATCTCAGAGGCTTTAAGGCTTCCCCTTCTCCTTGTCCCTTGACCTTAAAGCTTTTTTGAAATGCTATTTTCCCTCCCCACCTCTAGCCCATCCATTAAACTTGATTAGTTTTTGAGCTAGCTAGTAATATCACGTGATTCAGATCACATGGAATTGTTATGTTTTAAGTACTTAAGGGCTTATAGAGTCTATGAAAGTGTTTTCTTTTTTCCAAGTGGCAGAGGAAGAAAGAGGAGAAATGAAGAAATAGTAGCTAATAAATTGCTTTAAGTCAGACACAGGAGATCATCAAAAGGGGGCCTAGAAAGGGATAAAAAAAAAAAAAAAACCACCACCACCAGTTAATTACGTTGGGGAAAGAATTATAAAAAGTTTAGGCAGGTTGTAGGAAATAGTCTGTGCCAGAGAACAATAAAATCTGATTGAGAAGGATGAAAGATCCCCAAAACACTGATGGCTCAGATAAGGGCTTTGAGGAAAAAGCCAGGGTTTCTTAAGTCTGACCATAAAGACTTCAGAAAGGTGATGTCAAAGAAATTACTGGGAGAGGGGGAAAGAGAAAGAGAGAGAGGGAGAGAGAGATGGAAGAGCGGGGGAGGCTGTGGATATAAATTAATCTTATAATCTTATAATGGGGGAGGGAGTCAGGTCAGGTACTAAAGCAATATTAAGGCAGTGACAGCTGAGATCAACAGGTCACTGGACCCAGACCTATTACCCAGAGTTTTCAGCACTGATTTCATTAACTTCTGAATGGTAGGGATACTGGAAAATATTAGTCCAGTTCTGTCATTCTACAGATGAACAAACTGAGTTCAATGGTGGCTGAGTGACTTACGTAAAGATAGTGTGATTCCCAAACAGGAAATTACAAGCAGATGTTTCAGGGCTAGAACCAGGTCTCCCTGCTCCTGATTGGCATCCTTGCCATCACACCCTGCAGCCCAACTGAGGGGGAAAAGATATTGGAAAAGAAATCATGTACATTCTGTGTGCCTGATTTGGCCAATATGAAAAATGTGGATGATGCAAGAGGTCACCTAACAGATAGTTAATAGCTTAGTCTCTGGACACAGAGTGATCGAATTTAAATCCTGGCTCTGCTCTGTGATCTTAAGCAAGTTTCTTAGCCTTTCTTTGCCTCAGTTTGCGTATCTCTGGAACGGAAATAGTAATAGTGCCCTGATCATAGGGTTGTTATGAAGATTCAGTGAACTAGTACAGGTAAAAGCTTTTAGAATTAGTGGCTCACTATTCTCCCGCATAGGCCTATTCTGATTAATCCTAGCTCTGGGTGTCTCCATTCTTCTACATGAGATCTATGGCTTACTAAACATTATCTACTATCATATATGAACTCATCCTATAACTGTGGTTTGCATTATTCATCTAGAAATCAGAAACTGGTTGTACTTTTATATTGGGTGAAGTGCTTTGAAATCCTTGTGAAGAAAATTACGTAGAAATGAATAGCTATTATCATTACAGCAGTGATAGTAATTCTGACACTGCAGCTAGAGTTCTCTGAAAATTTCCCTGTAATCTCTTTCCCCTTTTACAACTAATTGTTTTTCAAAACTCTTTCTCCACTCACCATGTCCTGCTTCATGTCAATGCTGTGTGGTGTCTCCTCCCTCCCCCTTGATACTTACAAGGCCGTCTGCATTCAGATTAATAACCACCAGTTTGACCTCCTCTGAAACATCACTATTTCCAAATTTCCCCCGGGGAATCATCTTGGAAATCAACACGTTATCCTAAGGATGTCTCACCTGCCAGTGTTTTGGTGAAGAACAGATGAGGATAGTCCCTTGACACTTCCGCATGAGAACTGAAATAGCAACAAGATCTATGCCTGCAACTGCCACTTATTCCTCCACATGGAGCCACTGACTATTTCAGTTCAGCAGTTCTGACAGCATTTGGAATTTTGAAGCTCTGCTGAGAGAGTAATAACCACAAGATTAAAAATGAAAAAGGTATAGTTCAGACCTTGAGCTAGTCCTGAAGTGAGGGGGCTCAGCAGATTCAGCGAGGCTGGTAGGGAAAGAAATATGATGTTCTGTCCACCTCACCTCAGTTTTCCAAAATTTTACTATAGTTTTTTTTTTTTCTTCCAGTTTTAGCTACTTGGGGCTGGTTGTTATGTGTCATGCTGCCTAAACAGGCACAGAAAAACTGGCCTCTATTTCCATCCAGCCAGCTAGTGTATGTGACAATGCAGAATACTCCAAGGTGCAAGAGAGTGTTCTACATGTTTATCATGCAAGTGTACCTTTTGGGTACCTCTCATTCCTGGCTCTTGACCTGCTTTGCAATCTTTCTGGTAGGTGCTCATCTTGAATAATTTGTTCTAGTCAATAATGAAAATTTGAAACTTTTAATTAACTTCTGGGCAGGACTCATAAGTCCATGTGTATCCTGAGAAGGGATCTTAAAGGATGCCTAAATGAGGACTGGTTTTGTTTTTTTTTTCTTCTAATTAATCATCCTTTATACCAATTTACTCCCCTCTATTTCTGGAGGAAAACAAATGTAATCCATTCTGGGAATAGCAGTTTTCAGATGTTAAAAAGGACCTGGTTACTTTATTATATCAACTTCTTCTCTGAAATCAACTGTAGGAAATAAAGCACTAAACCATCAACTTAGTATTCAAGGCCTTCCATAGAAGGCTTCAAGTCTCTGTTCCAGTATATTCCCCAACATAAGCCTCTCACTACCCAAATGGATGGATATTTGCTGTCCATAACTTGGGCTTGCCTTACTTATAGTTCTGCCTATGCTGTAACTTTTACTCAGCAAATCTCCCCCACTTCTCCAACCTCCAAAAACCAGCTGATGTACTGCCTCCTTGCTCAGATCATTCTAGTCCAATGCAATATTGTCCTCCTTAGAATTTACCTTCCTTATTTCTGGTCACATTCACTGGGCAAATTATTATATATTTCCTTCATGATTCTTCTTCCACTGTTTTATTGTATTTCATTCGGTATTATTTATTAATTTTTGTTGTTTATTGTTTTTACTAAGATTACTACATGCTAAACTTACTGAGGTCAAAGACTATATAAGCATGAGACTTTATGTCCTCCATGGGGTTCATTTATGTATCTGGTGCTCACTGATTGGTCAATATCTTCCTATCATGTTGGTCCTTGCTGACAAGGGATGACACTGCAGAAATGTATCTACGCTGAGGTTGACAACACCAATTTTCTTACCTTTATAGAATTGAAAAGCATTTCCATAATGTGAGAAAAATAGTTTATTCATAGTACATCATATAAAAAGCAGATTTATCTTCTTTTATCCTTCATGTCTCCCCTCTCAATCTCTTTCTCAAGTTATCTCACATTTCTACTAATCATCAAAACCTACATGTTCTGCTGAAGGCTGTCTGCTTTGGGAAGAGGTGCCACTGGCAGAAATATCAGTCTTCTGGTTGATAAACATCACTCTGGGGTTAACACTTAGAGTTTAGGAATGTCTTTAGACTAGCTAATTAAGGGGCATTTTATTGTGTTTGCGCACATGTGGTTGTGCATGTTTCACAAAGTAGGAATAAAATTTTAAATTCTTGGGAGATTTTACCATGGAGAGGTTAAGAAGATTATAAACTGTTTCGTATTCTGAATGCCAAGGTGATAATGCACAAAATGCCAATGAACAAACAAGCAGGTACCATCAGAGGGTCTGCATGAATGTTTCCTGGCACATCCTGACGTCCATCTGCTCCGGCCTCTTCTTGCTGTATTGCCCTGGATGTTTAAAATTTAAAAGAGAAAATCTCTTCTTTTTTTTTCCTGAAGCTTATCAATAATATAAATGTTAAATTCATGCTTCAATTATGTTTTTCTTTAATTTCTCAGTAAGCTGTTGTAGAATTAGCTCCATAATTGTGCACATCGTCACTTCTTTCCAGATCTTTGCCCTTTGCCAGTTTCACTGCGGTCTTCTACCTCCACCCCCCGTTCTCCTCCCCCCCCCCCCCCACCCGGTCTTCCACTAGCAAACAAACCCAGCAGTAATTACCAATGTCCAAGCACGTAATTCCGGCAGCATTAGGCTTTTTCATTTGACGCAACTAGGCAGAGCTGTCTGGACATGCAGCATGAAGTCAAAGCATTTTTAATGACTCCTACCCATCTTTTCTCCCCTCCTCCCATCACTAAAACACAGTTGTTTATTTTGTTTGCGGACTTATAAAATTTTTCCATGCAGTTACGTACCCCTGAATATTAATTTTACATCCATATACAGTAACAGGTCAATATACACTCAAATGGAAACACATGGTTATTCATGAAATTGAAAAAAATTAGGAAATAAATAGCTGGGAATGAAAGTACCTCCTTTATATGGACCAGGCATTTTAACAGCTCTAGTATAGAAATGATTGGAATTATGATTTACATAAACAATCCAAGATCTTATTGTGAGGCTTTTCAAGGGATCATGACAGTGTTTCTTTTAATGCGTTGCATAGATTCCTACATATGACGCTGTTACTCTTATTTAACAACTATTCAAATAGTACAGTTTTGCTCCTGGTCATTTTATGCCAATTTTAGTTATATCAAACAGGAGGAAATAACCCTGTGGTAATTTTTGTTCACT
This sequence comes from Mirounga angustirostris, assembly GCF_029215605.1. Taxonomy (NCBI): domain Eukaryota; kingdom Metazoa; phylum Chordata; class Mammalia; order Carnivora; family Phocidae; genus Mirounga; species Mirounga angustirostris. The sequence goes on from NW_026991718.1 coordinate 103,014,671, forward strand.
CAGAGGCTCCAAGCCTCAGAGTAGAAAATGGTTAAAGTACTTATCACTGTCTCAGCAAAATCCCGCAGTGCCGTAATAGAAATTGCAGTAGATCTTTAGGTCAGAGTCCGGTTTCAATCTAATACCTGCATTACCCTGAAGGTAATTTTCCTGAGGAAAACCAGTCTTAATGACGTCCAAATCAGAAACTATCAGCCTGAGATAACCAATGTCCATAGGAAACACTTCCACTCACTCTGAAACCATAGCCAAAGAGATTAAATCTATACCCTGTAGGACCTGTAATATTTCTCAGAGATGTATTTTTGTGAGTGTGTGTTTATGTTCATGCCTAATTACAAGGATGGGGGAGAAGGAAGAGGAAGAGGGATTCATTCTTAAAGTTGATTCTGCTTAGTTCAACTACCCCCATTTTTTTTTGTCAGATAGAAATATATATGGAAATATATTACTCCTGTAAACAGATCATGTTGGTATCTTCATATATACCTTATTCATGCTCACCAAAGGTCTGCAGACAAATATACTCTGTGTTAAAAACAAAACCAAACAAAACCCTTGATATCCGACTGGAGGATGAATGCAGATTTTTTAATAAAAAAAAAGTGTTTATTTTCTACCTAAAAAAAAGGGGAAGAGGGTAACATGAAAATTTCCACAAGTAGACTTATTTTTTTGAAGCTATGCAGGAGCTGAGGATGGGAGAGGTAATTGCCTGCAAAGGAGTCCTGTGGGCAGGATTTATTTTTTTCTTTTTTAAAATTCTTAACCTACTATTCCTTCTCTATTAATGAGTCTCTGTGAGACCGGGGTCTCAGACAGGCAGTTTGGCCTCCAGCCCTGAATACCCAGGTCTGTCCAGGCATCGCTGCCGGACCGCTGTCCGCGGTGCTGAAAGGTCGCGGGCGCCCGTGAGGTCCCTCGGTATTGCTGTCCAGGGTGCTGACTGCGGGCCGCCGCAGTCCCCGAGGCGAGCCCACCCCCACCAGCCCTCCGCAGAGCCCTCCCACACAGCACGACCCGCCCGCCTCCCGCCAGCCTGCAGTTGACGTGGAGCAGGCGGCATAAATCAAGTCCGCGGGGCATGGAGGCTGCTGTCGCTGCTGCAGCTCGGCTTGCCCGGGGCGGGAACTCCCCCTTCTGCTTTCGCCTCCCCAGCGCCCACAACCTGCCTTCTCCCTAATTCTTCCCTGGATAATAGAGCCTTAAAGACAATAATCAAAATAACAGGGTCAGAACGACAGGGTTTGTTTATTTCGGTCTACAGAAAAAAAACAAAAACAAAAACAAAAACCCAGCAGCCTAAACATCTCTGAAAACTGCATCGCAAAATGGAAGAGAGAGAGAGTCCCACTACTGTTTCGAAAAGAGTAAGTTATTATTCGGTACGTATCCTTGAGCTTCCTCCCCATCGCTCCATCTGCAGTGTCCCCATTCCTCCCTTCCCCAAGCAGCTCACCTCGAAAATACTTTATAAAGCTCCAGACCGGAGCTATCCCAAGGCGCACACACGGAATACCGCACCCTAGGTGCACAAATACTTGTATTTGTCCAAGCTCACTTGGTCTCCCTGGCTGTGGTCCCCTCTGGGTATGCAGCCATCCAAAACCAGAACCACGACCCGAGGTGGAGGCTCCTTACCTTGGTTTCTTCGGAGGGTGGTGCTCGCCTGGCCCCTTGCAGGTTGCAAGTGTGGAGGAGCCGCCAAGCAGGGAGGGAAGGAGAGACAGCGCCTGACCTCCCCGAGGTTTCGTCTTCAATGCAACGTGAGCTCTGCCCTCATCAAAGATGGCCGTCCCTTTTGACGTCAGCAGCTTTTAATAGCCCTCTCTAGGAGGGGCGGGGAGGAAGTGTGTTGAGGGGAGGGCGGAGGGAGGATGGAGGCTGGCGGTGGGAGGGGAGGAGCCGAGTTGTGCGGAGCGCTTGACTCAGCTCCCTGTGCGCTTTACTGCAAACCTTTGTATTTCAGTCTTTTATAAACACCTGAACGGGACGATTCTTATGACTCCATTTTAACACCCGGTGTCAGGCAAATACATTTATCTCGCGACTGGTTTTCTGATATTCTTTGTGTGTGTATATATATATATATCTGTGTGTGTATATATTGTGTTATATATGCGACGTGTATGCAATTATATGTAATCCCCCCCCCCCCCCCCCGCTGAGTTGTCTTTGGTTGAGTCATAGAAGGGGAGGGGAAGGCAGAGGAGTAGAAGTGGGGGAGGGAGTCGAGGAGATTTCAGCAGCAATTTGTTTTTTCTGAAGGAGCGGCTCAGAAGGGGCATCCCTGTCAACCCTCACCAGCTCCATATATGGCCAGGCTACGTGGGCTGCTATTTTTATGAGTGATTTCTTCATTTTATCAAAGCAGCATCGAGCGCTTGGATTTTGCATTAATGTGGTCAGTTGGGGAGACAGACTCATACACGTTATTTTAAAGTACGTCAGAGCAATTATCTCTGAGAGATATAAAATGAATTGGGCTAAGGGGGAGGGAAGGGTAGTTACCCCGACCAGCGTGGGTTTCCTGGAGTTCAAGGCTTGGAGTTGAGAGTTGTTTGCTGAGGGCAAAATAGATGACGCTGTTTTCGGTTGAATATGCAACGGGAGCCTGGGGTTTTATGTTGAGTTTCTTAAGAATAGTTCACAGAAGCGCGTACACACCTTATAGAACCGTCCATATTTCCAAGGGGAGTGTGGAGGGCTGAGGAGTTAAGGATCTCTAGGACGCTACAAAATTCTGGTGGTTCATTCAGTGCGCAAACCTAGGTACCAGTCGAGGCTAGCTTTGGGCCGGGGGCGTGGGGCGGGGGGTGATGCTCAAAACAGCGTGGTCGAGAAAGGCTACTTGTGCTGGTCATAGGAGAGACTAAAAATAATAATCATAAAGAAACAATCCTAATTGTCCTCCTTTGTTGTGCATTAGGCACTGAGGGAGGGCGGGTGGTGGGGTATGCAAATGGTTCCGCGGTGGCAGCCTCTCAGATGATTCACAGGTGTTGGGGAGGCTCTCGCGGGGCTCTCCGCGGGGAGAGCGAGCTGGAGAGCGCGTGGGAGGTGGGGGACCTCGGCTGAGGAACTGCTTGTACTTTTCCGGGAAGGATGCGATTAGAAGTCGTGCCTTGCAATGTTAAAACTTGATGGCCTCTTTCAGGCGATGGAAAATCCTTGTCTCGGATCCGGAAAAACAACGCACAATCCCCAACCCTACCACCACATCCACACACCCACACACCCACCCCGCGCTCTGGCCTGAGAGCCAAGCTCAAGTTTTTAACTGCAAGCTATTGGAGAGAGAATCCCAGGGGAAAAAAAGGAGGAAAGCAGAGCTGTAAAGGGGGCGTTTAGAGCTAGCAGAGCTGTAAGAATTGAATAAAGGATGCTTTTAATTGAAATAAGTAGAAGTCATTTTTTTTTTAATTTTATATATTTGTCAGAGAGAGAGCACAAGCAGGGAGAGCTGCAGGCTCCCCGCTGAGCAAGGAGCCCCATGCGGGACTCGATCCCAGGATCCTGGGATCATGACCTGAGCCGAAGGCAGACGCTTAACTGGCTGAGCCACTCAGGCGTCCCAGAAGTCATTTTTTCTTAAAGATTCTCTGACCCAAAGGGTATTTTGAAATGTTAATGTTTTTAATAATAATAAACAAATAGTGTTTGGATTTTATTAAAGTAGGATTCTTAAAACAAGGCATGTTGCTGAAATTTGTTTACTTAAATAATCATAAAACATTTAAAATTCTTATACAATAAAGAAGAAGAAGATCTGCATGGTCCTCAGATCCTTAATTGCCAATAAAACTCGGAATTATGGTTCTGACTTTCATTAAAAAGCAAGCCGGCATGGGCTGGGAGAAGTAGTGACAAATGCAAAGTCACTACAAAATCCTTTAGTCAGGATTTTTTATTCCCCCAAATGTGACACTTATTTAGCATGTGGAAGTTTCTTGGAGAAAAGCCTGCAAGTGGAGAAAAACGAAATATATGTATGGCCCTCAGACTGAAAGTCATTCCTGCAGAAAGTTTTGTGAAAGAATGGAGGAAGCGGGGATGTTCCAAATAAATAAATAAATAAATAAATAAATAAATAAATAAATAAATAAATAAAGAAGGAAGGAAGGAAGGAAGGAAGGAAGGAAGAAAGAAAGTTTGGCATCGATGTAGGCTCATCCTCCAGGCACATGTTATGTGAGAGTCACAGGGGAGGACTTGCTTGGTATTCTGAATTTTCAACTGCTGATGCCCCACATTGACATCTTTAAATATTACACATATGAGGAGAGAGTCAGACTGATTCAAAGCTTCACAGAAAATACCACAGGCCCACAGGATTATTTAGTGGTGGTGGCAGCATTTTCCACTCTCTTGTGCTTATGCTGAAAATGATACTGGTTAGGAGTTTCTTCATCTTGCTCTGGGAAAGGTTATAGAGTCTAATTTGAGAAGCATAAACACTGGATAAATATTAAGTCTATTAAGGATGACCAGATAGCCCTAAATTTATTTTTAATATGATAATGAGATTTTTCCCCCTAGGATTTACTCATTGCTTGATTAAAATAAAATATATCCATAGTCATCTTTGCCAGTAGGCAACCAGGAGATTCAAGTTATTCAGGGTCTATAAAGGCCTAAACCACACAGAGAAGGAAGGAGATGGAAAATTTGCTTTGAAATGATTCAGCTGCCTGTGAGTTTTTTCCACAAAGAACCAACATGTAGAGTAACTAATGCTTAGGAACTCATTTGATGAGTAATGAGAAAATTACCTGCTCTGCTGGATGGATATTTATACTGTGCTAATTCAGTCTCTGAAAGCTTTTTCTGGTACACCATGCCCCAAAGTATTCTAGTTTGTAATAGCTCCAGATCCAGGTAGTTAGCATATATTTGCCAGGTAAGGTGCAAAATGCATGATTGACTAAAAAATGACAACTTCAAAAAGTATAATAATAAAAGTTTCTTTTTAAAGATTTATTTTTATTTACTTGAGGTGGGGAGGGGCAGAGGGAGAGGGAGAAAGAAACCCAAGCAGACTCTGAGCAACATGAGGAGCCCCACACGGGAGCTCCATCTCACCACCCTGAGATCATGACCTGAGCCGAAATCAAGAGTCAGGTGTTTAACCAACTGTGCCACCCAGGTGTCCCAATAATAAAAATTTTTATAAAACTTCCTATCATATGGGTGCCTGGGTGGCTCAGTTGGTTAAGCGACTGCCTTCGGCTCAGGTCATGATCCTGGAGTCCCTGGATCGAGTCCCGCATCGGGCTTCCTGCTCAGCAGGGAGTGTGCTTCATCCTCAGACCCTATCGCCTCTCAGGTGTTCTCTCTGTCTCATTCTCTCTCTCTCAAATAAATAAATAAAATCTTTAAAAAAAAAAAACTTCCTATCATATGATCTTTCCAAAGTCAATTTGCAAGTAGGTTAGCTACTTGCTCAGCTCAGAAACCCCCCTCTCCAAGGTCCACCTTTGGGACATGCCTGGCACCCTGTGACAATATTTCAAAACACCACAAGGGCACAAGGCTTGGGCACAGGAATATACAATTTGACAGATCCACTGTTTTGATTCCTTGGTTTGCCTTCCACATGGCTGTTTACTGCTTTTTCTTTATATGTTCTTCCCGCCCTTGCCCCAGCCCCCACCCCATTTACACGTAGTGAATGAATAGTACCTAGTAAAAGCTTAAATGCTCCCAATCTAAACTCCCCAGATTATCCTTGTTCCTTGAAGCCACTTAGGTAGGGACAGATCTTGTGAGAGGTACAAAAAGAACAGGAATATTGGTTTCTCTTTCTGGCTTGCCATGTAGAGAAGAAATAAGACTGTACATCCAGAGTTTTAAATCACATTTTGGTTTTTACTAAGAACAGCATTGTAGGAAAGGAGGAGAGTGCTCATTAGCTAGAGGCTAGGTGCTTCCAGACCCCTGTTCCTTAATGCATCAAAATTATAGGCTCTCTTTTGTACATGAATGCATCCTAGAACCCTCTCCAATGCCAACACATGCCTGTGGTCAAGTAGGAAGGAAGAACCTTGTGTCAGTTATGGACAGAAGGAAGGAGAACATAGTTGTCAAAATAATGAAATATTAAAAAGGCTATTTGATGGGGTGCCTGGGTGGCTCAGTCATTAAGCATCTGCCTTCGGCTCAGGTCATGATCCCAGGGTCCTGTGATCGAGCCCCACGTCGGGCTCCCTGCTCGGCGGGAGGCCTGCTTCTCCCTCTCTCACTCCCCCTGCTTGTGTTCCCTCTCTCGCTGTGCCTCTCTCTGTCAAATAAATAAATAAAATCTTTAAAAAAAAAGGCTATTTGAAAGGGATCACAGTATTCATTCAGTGAATCTTTTAAGAATCTTCTTGTTCCATCAGCTCTGTGTACCTCAGTTATCTCATAGGTAAAATGGGGACAATAATTATAACCAACTCACAAGGAAATTGTGAAGCACTTAGAATCATCATGTCTGACACTATGAAGCATTGGTTAAATAAAATAAATTGATCAATTTGATGAGACTTTTAACTTTCTCTACATAATGACACATACCTCTGCTGCTTTAATGTGGAAGGTTATTTTTTTTTCATTAGCTACTAACTAGACATGTATAATTTAAGTCCTCTGGGCCTTGGTTTCTTCATCTGTATTCATTCATTCATTTACTCAACATCTAAAACCTTCCACATGCTTGGCACTGGAACATTCTTGGGTTTAGGTAAAACAGAGGAAAGAATCGAGGATTAGAGAGGTTGAATAACCTGACTAAGGGCACAGTTAATGAATGGTACTGGAATTTGAACCTCATGGCCCAAGTTCATAATCATCATGCTTTAGTACAAACTCTTGCAGCCCCATCAGATTCATTCCCTCTGTATTAGTCAGGGTTCTTCAGAGAAAGAGAAACAGAACCAATAGAATGTATACACACATGCATACACACACACATATTCTCTCTCCCCTGCTCCTCTCTGTATATATGTGCAAAAAGACTTATTATAAGCTCATATGATTATGGAAGCTGATAAGCCTCAAGATTTGCAGGGTGAGTCACAGGCTGGAGATCCTATAGAGCCAATGGTGTAGTACCAGTCCAAAGGCCAGCAAGCTTGAGACCCAGGAAGAGCTGTTGTTTCAGTTTGACTCTGAAGGCAAGAAAAAGCCCGTGTCCCAGTTTAAAGGCATTCAGGCAGAAGGAACTCTGTTACTCAGGGGAGATTCAGACTTTATTTAATTTAGGCCTTTAGCTGATTGGATGAGGCCCACCACATTAGGGAGGGTAATCTGCTTTAGTCAGTCTATTGATTTAAATGTTAATCTCATCCAAAGATACTCTCACAGAAACATCCAGAATAATGTTTGACCAAATATCTGGACACCTTGTGGCCCAGTCATACTGACCCATAAAATTAACTATCACATGCTCCCTTTACAGCTAACCTCTCTGCCTCAACATATTGTGGCTTGTGTATGACATTTTTCATTAGCAGCCTCAGGGTTTCATTTGCTGATGGGATGAGTCTATGGATCACTGACCACAAGGCTTGGTTGCGGTGAATTCCAAGAAAGGGATCTAGGCTGGCAAGATGATTACTTGGAGTAAACAGAAACAACATAGTCAAAGGAAGAGTGCCAAGTACAATCAAGGAAGAAATCCAGAGATCAATACCAAATAAGCAGCATAAATAAGAATTGGGTCAAGATGATGTACTCAAAATATACTTGAAAGAGTCAGCCAGGGAGGTCAGAACAGAACAGCAAGTTTGATCACTGGTTTTGAGGGAATGATAAGAGATCTTAAATAGGAACTTATTCCGGGAGCCAAGAACTCTCGCAGTGAAAATCAGGTTGAGATGGGTTGAGGTGAATACTTCAGGATATGTCTGGGAATGGACAAAGGATACCTGGAACTATTCTGTCAGTCTTGGCACAAAAGGCAGTGAAATTCTACCACCTAGCAGGCACCAGAGCATTTTCTTCATTCTAATATCTCAGCAGGTAGCATCAATGATCTCCTGGTCATATCCAATGGACTTCCCATGTTTCTTTTTTTTTTTTTTTTAATTTATTTATTTGACAGGGAGAGACACAGCGAGAGAGGGAACACAGGAAGGGGGAGTGGGAGAGGGAGAAGCAGGCTTCCCGCCGAGCAGGGACTTCCCATGTTTCTTAACCTCTGGCTTCACCTGACACTCTTTACCATTCATTCCATTTCTGAAATTGTTTATGAAGTGGCTTCACCTCTGGTTCTCTCCCTTGTCCTTATTTTCCATAGCAGATGAGTCAAAGCACCAAAATTGTGATGCCCAGCAGGTTAAGCTGTACATTTCCCTGAGCTCCCTGGGAGCTCCATTTGTCATGGACTGTGTCCTGAATCTCCACCATGAAAACTTCTGTACTCTAAACCAAAGAGTAGAAAATTTAGCAGCTCACTCGTGTATAGCTGGGTACAAATTATAAAGCACTATCACACACATGATCTCATTTTAGTCTTACAATTCTCTGAGATATATATAAAAGCAATTATTATTTTATTTCTAAATTAACATGTGAGAATTCTGATTGATTTTTTCCAGACTCCTGTACTTTCCTTGGTACATCAGGAGAACCCAATGTCCTATTCCTTCTTTGACATCTTGTCTTAAAAGAATGTGATTCATACCCCTGATTTTAACCATTGTTTATATATGTATAACTGTTAATTTTATTTTATCAATCTCAACTTCTCTCATGAGCTTCAGAGTCATATTCCTAGCTTCTTACTGAATACTCCCATCTGCAGGATCAAGGCATCCTCAAACTGAATGTGTATATGCATCTGTTGATTTCCTCTACTCTTCATCTCTTACATTCTTCTTTTTTTTTAAAGATTTTATTTATTAATTTGACAGAGAGAGACACAGTGAAGAGGGAACACAAGCAGGGGGGGTTGGAGAGGGAGAAGCAGGCTTCCCGCTGAGCAGGAAGCCCGATGTGGGGCAGCATCCCAGGACCCTGGGATCATGATGTGAGCCAAAGGCAGACACTTAAGGACTGAGCCCCCCAGGCGTCCCTTCATCTCTTACATTCTTAATTAACAATCTCAGCAGGTGTCCTGTTTGCTAAATTAGCACTCAGAAAGCATCTTCCTTTCATTCTCCTTTTCTGGCTTTTCTTCATCTCCCCAACTCTGGGCTCAGTCATGCACCTTCTCTCCTCTCTATGCACTCATTTCTTGGTGATTTTATCCAGTTCTAGAACCTCAAATAGCATCTATGTGTTAATGCTCTCGTATTTACATATTCAGCCCTGATTTATCTCTTAAACTCCAGTTTGTCTATCCAACTTACTACTCAATACCTGCACTTAAATATAAAGCAAATATGGATATAAACCTAGCAGGAACCAAGTGGAATTTGTGGTTTTTAACTCCAAAATGGGTCCCTCCCCCTATTGTTTTCCTATATTTGTAAATGGCGGCTACATTCACCTACTTCCTCTTGTCTTACTTCACTGATCTGTTTCTCATGCACATCTCCCCTGTGAGCAAATGTTGTTCTATTTTCAATACGTTCTCTAAATCCAACCACTTCTCAACTTCCACAGTTGAAGCCAACATCATTTTTCACTTGTGCTATTACAGTAGCCTCCTGATTTGCTCTCTAGTCCTGATTTCTTCACATAGCTTCCACAATGGCATTTTTAAAAAATAAATTTTTCTGAAAATTTTTTAATGGCTCCTATCACATTTAGGAGTCCTAACCTACAAGATCAGGCTCCTGGCCACCTCTCCAAATTCATTTCCCAACACTCTCTCTCTACTTACTCTATTATAATCACACTAACCTTGTTCATTGTACAATCAAACACACTTCGACCTCAGGACCTTTGTATTTACCATTACTTTTACCTGAAACACTCTTCCTTAGATTTTCTCATATCTAACTTCCTCAAATGCTGCTTTTTCAAAGGAGTCTTCTCTGACCATCCAAACTAGCTAACCTTGTTAACCTCCAATTCACTATCATTATTTCTCTTACCTTGAATTATTTTTCTTCATAGCGCTTTTCTCTCCTTGACATTATATATGTCATATATATGTATATATTATATATATGTGTATTATATATGTATACATATATGTAACAATTTTCAATGACATTAGCTTTTCCTTTGGGTAAAGTATTTTTTGTTTCTAAATAGTATGCAGACATTGCTAATTCTAGATTCATAAAATAAACCTATCATTTGACTTATTGTTATGACCAATGATAATCAAGCTCTCTTACATTGCCCCTTTTCCTTCTCCCCATCCTCTCAATACCATGACTTTTTATTAAATAATCACTCAGTTATTAATAAGAATAGGTTAGCATTGTTATAAATTAATCCCACACAATGAGTATGCCTCTTCTTTTGCTTAATTTCCCACTTTACTTGGAGAAGATTTTAAGAACTTCTATAGAGGAGAAAAAGATGGTTGCTTACAAAGAAACATGAATCACATCAACATCCAACTTCTCATCAGCAAATGTAGACAGTAGGGGGTCAATGGAATAAATCTTGAAGTGTTAGAAAAAAAAAATAAGTTGCAATCTATAAATCTGTATAAAGCCAAAATTTTGATAAAGAATTAAGGGCAAAATAAAGACATTTCCAGACATACACAGATTCAGAAAGTTTATTTCCTATGCACTCTGTCTACAAATAAAAACATTTTCTGAGGATTGTACCCCAGAAAACAACAATCCACAAAAAAATCCACAAAATGCAGGAAGCCTAGGGATTTAGTAAATGTTAGAATTAATGTAGGATTTGTTTCCTAGGATCAAAGCTAGGAAGCAAGTATAGAAATAAATCAGTAAAAATTAGATCATTTAACAAACAGTATGATTTAAAAGGTGTATTAGTCTGACATCAATCTCTTTGAATAGCAATAAAAATGAAAGTGCCTTATAAATGCCAGGAAAAACAAGCTATCCCATACACTTTTGGTCCAAATATGATGTAATTTTGAGCGATTTTTAAAATATTTTTTTATTGTTATGTTAATCCCCATACATTACATCATTAGTTTTAGATGTAGTATTCCATGATTCATTGTTTGTGCATAACACCCAGTGCTGCATGTAGAATGTGCCCTCAATACCCATCACCAGGCTAACCCATCCTCCACCCTCCTCCCCTCTAGAACCCTCCGTTTGTTTTTCAGAGTCCATCGTCTCTCATAGTTTGTCTACCCCTCCGATTACTCCCCCTTCATTTTTCACCTCCTGCTATCTTCTTCTTTTTTTTTTCTTAACATATATTGCATTATTTGTTTCAGAGGTACAGATCTGAGATTCAACAGTCTTGCACAATTCACAGTGCTTACCAGAGCACATACCCTCCCCAGTGTCTGTCACCCAGTCACCACATCCCTCCCCCCCCACCCCCCACTCCAGCAACCCTCAGTTTGTTTCCTGAGATTAAGAATTCCTCATATCAGTGAGGTCATATGGTACATGTCTTTCTCTGTTTGACTTATCTCGCTCAGCATATACCCTCCAGTTCCATCCACGTCATTGCAAACGGCAAGATCTCATTCCTTTTGATGGCTGCATAATATTCCATTGTATATATATACCACTTCTTCTTTATCCATTCATCTGTCGATGGACATCTTGGCTCTTTCCATAGTTTGGCTATTGTGGACATTGCTGCTATAAACATCGGGGTGCATGTACCCTTTTGGATCCCTACTTTTGTATCTTTGGGGTAAATACCCAGTAGTGCAATTGCTGGATCATAGGGTAGCTCTATTTTCAACTTTTTGAGGAACCTCCATACTGTTTTCCAGAGTGGCTGCACCAGCTTGCATTCCCACCAACAGTGTCGGAGGGTTCCCCTTTCTCCGCATCCCCACCAACATTTGTCATTTCCTGACTTGTTCCTTTTAGCCATTCTGACTGGTCTGAGGTGGTATCTCATTGAGGTTTTGATTAGGATTTCCCTGATGCCGAGCGATGTTGAGCACTTTTTCATGTGTCTGTTGGCCATTTGGATATCTTCTTTGGAAAAATGTCTGTTCATGTCTTCTGCCCATTTCTTGATTGGATTCTTTGTTCTTTGGGTGTTGAGTTTGATGAGTTCTTTATAAATTTTGGATACTAGCCCTTTATCTGATATGTCATTTGCACATATCTTCTCCCATTCTGTCGGTTGTCTTTTGGTTTTGTTGACTGTTTCCTTGGCTTTGCAAAAGCTTTTTATCTTGATGAAGTCCCAATAGTTCATTTTTGCTCTTGCTTCCCTTGCCTTTGGCGATGTTTCTAGGAAGAAGTTGCTTGAGCTGAGGTCAAAGAGGTTGCTGCCCGTGTTCTACTTTAGGATTTTGATGGACTCCTGTCTCACATTGAGGTCTTTCAACCATTTGGAGTCTATTTTTTTTTTTTTGGAGTCTATTTTTGTGTGTGGTGTAAGGAAATGGTCCAGTTTCATTCTTCTGCATGTGGCTGTCCAATTTTCCCAACACCATTTGTTGAAGAGACTGTCTTTGTTCCATTGGACATTCTTTCCTGCTTTGTCAAAGTTTAGTTGACCATAGAGTTGAGGGTTCACTTCTGGGCTCTCTATTCTGTTCCATTGATTTATGTGTCTGTTTTTGTGCCAGTACCATACTGTCTTGATGATGACAGCTTTGTAATAGAGCTGGAAGTCCGGAATTGTGATGCCGCCAGCTTTGCTTTCCTTTTTCAACGTTCCTCTGGCTATTCGGGGTCTTTTCTGGTTCCATACAAATTTTAGGATGATTTGTTCCATTTCTTTGAAAAAAGTGGATGGTATTTTGATGGGGATTGCATTGAATGTGTAGATTGCTCTAGGTAGCATTGACATCTTCACAATATTTGTTCTTCCAATCCATGAGCATGGAACGTTTTTCCATTTCTTTGTGTCTTCCTCAATTTCTTTCATGAGTATTTTATAGTTTTCTAAGTACAAATTCTTTGCCTCTTTGATTAGACTTATGCCGAGGTATCTTATGGTTTTGGGTGCAATTGTAAATGGGATCAACTCCTTAATTTCTCTTTCTTCTGTCTTGTTGTTGGTGTATAGGAATGCCACTGAATTGGCATTCACAATTCTGTGAATTGATTTTCTATCCTGCCACTTTACTGAATTCCTGTATGAGTTCTAGCAGTTTTGGGGTGGAGTCTTTTGGGTTTTCCACATAAAGTATCATATCATTTGCAAAGAGTGAGAGTTTGACTTCTTCTTTGCCGATTTGTATGCCTTTGATTTCTTTTTGTTGTCTGATTGCTGTGGCTAGGACTTCTAATACTATGTTGAATAACAGTGGTGATAGTGGACATCCCTGCCACTTTCCTGACCTTAGGGGGGAAGCTGTCAGTTTTTCCCCATTGAGAATGATATTAGCTGTAGGTTTTTCATAGATGGCTTTTATGATATTGAGGTATGTACCCTCTATCCCTATACTCTGAAGTTTTGATCAAGAAAGGATGCTGTACTTTGTCAAATGCTTTTTCTGCATCTATTGAGAGGATCACATGATTCTTGTTCTTTCTTTTGTTAATGTATTGTATCACGTTGATTGATTTGTGGATGTTGAACCAACCTTGCAGCCCAGGGATAAATCCCACTTGGTCATGGTGAATAATCCTTTTAATGTACTGTTGGATCCTGTTGGCTAGTATTTTGGTGAGAATTTTTGCATCCATGTTCATCAGGGATATTGGTCTGTAGTTCTCCTTTTTGATGGGGTCTTTGTCTGGTTTTGGGATCAAGGTAATGGTGGCCTCATAAGTAGAGTTTGGAAGTTTTCCTTCCATTTCTATTTTTTGGAACAGTTTCAGAAGAATAGGTATTAATTCTTCTTTAAATGTTTGGTAGAATTCCCCTGGGAAGCCATCTGGCCCTGGGCTTCTGTTTGTTGGGAGATTTTTGATGACTGCTTCAATTTACTTAGTGGTTATAGGTCTGTTCAGGTTTTCTATTTCTTCCTGGTTCAGTTTTGGTAGTTTGTATATCTCTAGAAATGCATCCATTTCTTCCAGATTATCTAATTTGCTGGCACAAAGTTGCTCATAATATGTTCTTGTAATTGTTTGTATGTCTTTGGTGTTGGTTGTGATCTCTCCTCTTTCATTCATGATTTTATTTATTTGGGTCATTTCTTGTTTCTTTTTGTTAAGTCTGGCCAGGGGTTTATTAATCTTGTTAATTCTTTCCCAAAGAACCAGCTCCTAGTTTCGTTGATCTGTTCTACTGTTCTTTTAGTTTCTATTTCATTGATTTCTGCTCTGATCTTTACTATTTCTCTTCTCCTGCTGGGTTTAGGCTTTATTTGCTGTTCCTTCTCCAGCTCCTTTAGGTGTAGGGTTAGGTTGTGTACTTGAGACCTTTCTTGTTTCTTGAGAAAGGCTTGTATTGCTATATACTTTCCTCTTAGGACTGCCTTTGCTGCATCCCAGAGATTTTGAATAGTTGTGTTTTCATTTTCATTGGTTTCCATGAATTTTTTAAATTCTTCTTTAATTTCCTGGTTGACCCATTCATTCTTCAGTAGGATGCTCTTTAGCCTCCATGTATTTGAGTTCTTTCCGACTTTCCTCTTGTGATTGAGTTCTAGTTTCAAAGCATTGTGGTCTGAAAATAGGCAGGGAATGATCCCAATCTTTTGGTACTGGTTGAGACCCGATTTATGACCTAGGATGTGATCGATTCTGGAGAATGTTCCATGGGCACTAGAGAAGAATGTGTATTCCGTTGCTTTGGGATGGAATGTTCTGAATATGTCTGTGAAGTCCATTTGGTCCAGTGTGTCATTTAAAGTCTTTATTTCCTTATTGATCTTTTGCTTAGACAATCTGTCCATTTCAGTGAAGGGGGTGTTAAAGTCCCCCACTATTATTGTATTTTTGTTGATGTGTTTCTTTGCTTCTGTTATTAATTGCCTTATATAATTGGCTGCTCCCATGTTAGGGGCATAGATATTTATAATTGTTAGATCTTCTTGTTGGATAGACCCTTTAAGTAGGATAGAGTGTCCTTCCTCATCTCTTATTACAGTCTTTGGTTTAAAATCTAATTTGTCTGATATAAGGATTGACACCCCAGCTTTCTTTTGGTGTCCATTAGCATGGTAAATGGTTTTCCACCCCCTCACTTTCAAGCTGGGGGTGTCTTTGGGTCTAAAATGAGCCTCTTGCAGACAGCATATCGATGGGTCTTGTTTTTTTATCCAATCTGATAGCCTGTGTCTTTTGATTGGGGCATTTAGCCCATTTACATTCAGGGTAACTGTTGAAAGATAGGAATTTAGTGCCATTGTATTGCCTGTAAGGTGACTTTTACTGTATATTGTCTGTGTTCCTTTCTGGTCTATGTTGCTTTTAGGCTCTCTCTTTGCTTAGAGGACCGCTTTCAAGATTTCTTGTAGGGCTGATTTTGTGTTTGCAAATTCCTTTAGTTTTTGTTTGTCCTGGAAGCTGTTTATCTCTCCTTCTATTTTCAATGACAGCCTAGCTGGATATAGTATTCTTGGCTGCATATTTTTCTCATTTAGTGCTCTGAGTATATCCTGCCAGTCCTTTCTGGCCTGCCAGGTCTCTGTGGATAGGTCTGTTGCCAATCTAATGTTTCTACCCTTGTAGGTTACAGATCTCTTCTCCCGAGCTGCTTTCAGGATTTTCTCTTTGTCTATGAGACTCGTAAGTTTTACTATTAGATGTTGGGGTGTTGACCTATTTTTATTGACTTTGAGAGGGGATCTCTGTGCTTCCTGGATTTTGATGCCTGTTTCCTTCCCCAAATTAGGGAAGTTCTCTGCTATAATTTGCTCCATTATACCTTCTGCCCCTCTCCCTCTTTCTTCTTCTTCTGGGATCCCAATTATTCTAATGTTGTTTTGTCTTATAGTATCGCTTATCTCTCGAATTCTGCCCTCGTGATCCAGTAGTTGTTTATCTCTTTTTCTCAGCTTCTTTATTTTCCATCATTTGATCTTCTATATTACTGATTCTCTCTTCTGCCTCATTTATCCTAGCAGTTAGCACCCCCATATTTGATTGCACCTCATTAATAGCGTTTTTGATTTTGACTTGGTTAGATTTTAGTTCTTTTACTTCTCCAGAAAGGGTTTCTCTAATAACTTCCATGCTTTTTTCAAGCCCAGCTAGTATCTTTAAAGTGATGATTCTGAACTCTAGATCCTACATCGTACTAATGTCCGTATTGAGTAGGTCCTTGGCAGTCGGTACTACCTCTTGTTCTTTTTGTTGAGGTGATTTTTTCTGTCTTGTCATTTTGTCCAGAGGAGAATAGATTAATGAGTGTACAAAACGCTAACAGGGTAACAACATTCCCAGAAAATATACTCTAAACAAATCAGAAAAGACCTGAAGCAGTGGGAAGAGAAAGGGAAAGAGAAAAAAGAAAAAGGAAAAAAAAAAAGGAAAAGAAAAAGATAAAGATATAAACAAACAAAAACAGAACAAAACAAAAAAAAATCAGAATGTGATCAAATATGATCAGGCTGGTATATAGATCAGTGCCACACACTAGATTTTGGGTGTATTTGGTCTGTTAGAAGAACGTGCCTCCCAAAATTTTAAAGAAAGAAAAACTTATATATGTACAAAAATAAGGGTTGGGGGGGCGGAGCAAGATGGCGGAGGAGTAGGAGACCTGGATTTCGTCTCCTCTCAGGAATTCAGCTGGATAGGGATCAAACCATTCTGAACACCTACAAACCCAACAGGAGATCAAAGAAAAGAAGAGCAACAACTTTCTGAACAGAAAAGCGACCACTTTCTGGAAGGTAGGACGTGCGGAGAAGTGAATCCGAGGCGATATTCGGGAGGATAGACGGCGGGGGAGGGGCCTCCGTCGGCCGCTTCTGGCAAGTGATAGAGCCGCGGAGCACAAAATCGGAACTTTTAAAAGTCTGCTCCGCTGAGGGACGTCACTCCGGTGGCTAAGCGGGGGGTGGAACCCTCCGGGACAGTGTGGTCTCAGGACCTTTGGGGTCACAGAAAGACCGGGGGTGCCTGAGTGTGGCAGAGCTCCCAGGTAACGGAGCCGGGAAGCCGGCTGCAGAGGCGGAGCCCAGGCGCGGGCCCTCAGCTCGGGGTGGCCATAAACCGGGATCCGCGGCACCGTCGGGCCCCTGCTCCTCCAGCAGGGACCCAACAAGCGGCAGATCCGGGGAGACTCACCTTCCTCCCCCGGGAGGAGCCGCGGGGGAGTGCACCGCAGGGATCTGCTGGGTTTGGAGACTCCAGACCGGGTCGGGTGCCAGAGATAGAAACGCGCGGTCACAGGCCGGTTGAGCATGGAGTGCAGCCGGAGACCGGGGAGACGGGAGTGACTGACGGCTTTTCTCTGGGGGCTCACTGAGGAGCAGGCCCGAGTTCTCGGCTCCTCCGGGGCGGAGAGTGGGAGGCCGCCATTTTCACGCTCCGCCTCCAAAGCTGTAGGGAAAGCTCGCAGGGAACAAAAGCCCCGGAGAGCAAACCCGAGCAGATTACTTAGCCGGGAGGGGGCAAGGGCGGGGCAATTCCGCCTCCGGCAGAGACATTTGGAAACCACGGCAACAGGCCCCTCCCCAGAAGATCAGCGAGAACAGCCAGCCAAGACCAAGTTTACCGATCAATGAGAGCGGCAGAACTCCAGCGCTAGGGGACCACTGCACATAGAACTCATGGCTTTTTTACCATGATTCCTTAGTCTTTTAAAGTTAATTTTTTTTTAACTGTCTTTTTGTCTTTTTATTTCTTTTTGAATTTTTCTTTTTCCCTTTTTCAAACAACATCTTATCAATCCCTTTTTTTAAAAAAAAACATTTTTATTTTTCATTTTTAGAGTCATATTCTATCCCTTCATAGTAGTTACCCATATTTTTGGCTTATATATATAAGTTGTTCTCTCTTTAAAATTTTGAGATAGTTTCTTCTAACAGATTAAAATATACCCTAAATCTCTAGTATATGGTGTTTTCTATTCCCCTGCCTGATCACATCCTCTCCCTTTTTTTTTCTTTTTCTTTTTTCTTTTTTTAAATCTTCTTCTTTCTTTTTCAAACAACTTCTTATCAATTCCTTTTATAAAATTTTTTATAATTTCCATTTTTACAGTCATTTTCTATCCCTTCATCATATCAACCCTTATTTTTGTACATATATCTTTTTCTTTCTTTAAAATTTTGGGAGACACTTTCTTCTAAAAGACCAAAACACACCCCAAATCTAGTGTGTGGCACTGATCTATATACCATATAGATCATATTTGATCACATTCTGGTTTTTCTTTTGTTGTTGTTGTTTTGTTTTGTTTGTTTTTGTTTTTATCTTTATCTTTTTCTTTTTTTTTCTTTTTCTTTTTTCTCTCTTTCCCCTTCTTATCCCACTGCTTCAGGTCTTTTCTGATTTGTTTAGAGTATATTTTCTGGGGACGTGGTTACTCTGCTAGCATTTTGTTCTCTCATTAATCTATTCTCCTCTGCACAAAATGACGAGACGGAAAAAATCACCTCAACAAAAAGAACAAGAGGCAGTACCGACTGCCAGGGACCTACTCAATACGGACATTAGTACGATGTCAGATCTAGAGTTCAGAATCATCACTTTAAAGATACTAGCTGGGCTTGAAAAAAATATGGAAGTTATTAGAGAAACTCTTTCTGGAGAAGTAAAAGAGCTAAAATCCAACCAAGTAGAAATCAAAAAGGCTATTAATGAGGTGCAATCAAAATTGGGGGCGCTAACTGCTAGAATAAATGAGGCAGAAGAGAGAATCAGTAATATAGAAGATGAAATGCTGGAAAATAAAGAAGCTGAGAAAAAGAGAGATAAACAACTACTGGATCATGAGGGCAGAATTCGAGAGATAAGCGATACCATAAGACGAAACAACATTAGAATAATTGGGATCCCAGAAGAAGAAGAAAGAGAGAGAGGGGCAGAAGGTATAATGGAGCAAATTATAGCAGAGAACTTCCCTAATTTGGGGAAAGAAACAGGCATGAAAATCCAGGAAGCACAGAGAACCCCTCTCAAAATCAATAAAAATAGGTCAACTCCCCGACATCTAATAGTAAAACTTACGAGTCTCAGAGACAAAGAGAAAATCCTGAAAGCAGCTCGGGAGAAGAGATATGTAACCTACAATGGTAGAAACATTAGATTGGCAACAGACCTATCCACAGAGACCTGGCAGGCCAGAAAGGACTGGCAGGATATATTCAGAGCACTAAATGAGAAAAATATGCAGCCAAGAATACTCTATCCAGCTAGGCTGTCATTGAAAATTGAAGGAGAGATAAAAAGCTTCCAGGACAAACAAAAACTAAAGGAATTTGCAAACACAAAACCAGCCCTACAGGAAATCTTGAAAGGGGTCCTCTAAGCAAAGAGAGACCCTAAAAGCAACATAGACCAGAAAGGAACACAGACAATATACGGTAACAGTCACCTTACAGGCAATACAATGGCACTAAATTCCTATCTTTCAATAGTTACCTTGAATGTAAATGGGCTAAATGCCCCAATCAAAAGACACAGGCTAACAGACTGGATTAAAAAACAAGATCCATCGATATGCTGTCTGCAAGAGACTCATTTTAGAGCCAAAGACACCCCCAGATTGAAAGTGAGGGGGTGGAAAACCATTTACCATGCTAATGGACACCAAAAGAAAGCTGGGGTGGCAATCCTTATATCAGACAAATTAGATTTTAAACCAAAGACTGTAATAAGAGATGAGGAAGGACACTATATCATACTTAAAGGATCTATCCAACAAGAAGATCTAACAATTGTAAATATCTATGCCCCTAACATGGGAGCAGCCAATTATATAAGGCAATTAATAACAAAAGCAAAGAAACACATCGACAACAATACAATAATAGTGGGGGACTTTAACATCCCCCTCACTGAAATGGACAGATCATCTAAGCAAAAGATCAACAAGGAAATAAAGACTTTAAATGACACACTGGACCAAATGGACTTCACAGACATATTCAGAACATTCCACCCCAAAGCAACGGAATACACATTCTTCTCTAGTGCCCATGGAACATTCTCCAGAATCGATCACATCCTAGGTCATAAATCAGGTCTCAACCGGTACCAAAAGATTGGGATCATTCCCTGCCTATTTTCAGACCACAATGCTTTGAAACTAGAACTCAATCCCAAGAGGAAAGTCGGAAAGAACTCAAATACATGGAGGCTAAAGAGCATCCTACTGAAGAATGAATGGGTCAACCAGGAAATTAAAGAAGAATTAAAAAAATACATGGAAACCAATGAAAATGAAAACACAACTGTTCAAAATCTTTGGGATGCAGCAAAGGCAGTCCTAAGAGGAAAGTATATAGCAATACAAGCCTTTCTCAAGAAACAAGAAAGGTCTCAAGTACACAACCTAACCCTACACCTAAAGGAGCTGGAGAAAGAACAGCAAATAAAGCCTAAACCCAGCAGGAGAAGAGAAATCATAAAGATCAGAGCAGAAATCAATGAAATAGAAACTAAAAGAACAGTAGAACAGATCAACGAAACTAGGAGCTGGTTCTTTGAAAGAATTAACAAGATTGATAAACCCCTGGCCAGACTGATCAAAAAGAGAAGAGAAATGACCCAAATCAACAAAATCATGAATGAAAGAGGAGAGATCACAACCAACACCAAAGAAATACAAACAATTATAAGAACATATTATGAGCAACTCTATGCCAGCAAATTAGATAACCTGGAAGAGATGGATGCATTCCTAGAGATGTATCAACTACCAAAACTGAACCAGGATGAAATAGAAAACCTGAACAGACCTATAACCACTAAGGAAATTGAAGCAGTCATCAAAAATCTCCCAAAAAACAAAAGCCCAGGGCCAGATGGCTTCCCAGGGGAATTCTACCAAACATTTCAAGAAGAATTAATACCTATTCTTCTGAAACTGTTCCAAAAAATCGAAACGGAAGGAAAACTTCCAAACTCATTTTATGAGGCCAGCATTACCTTGATCCCCAAACCAGACAAAGACCCCATCAAAAAGGAGAATTACAGACCAATATCCCTGATGAACATGGATGCAAAAATTCTCACCAAAATACTAGCCAATAGGATCCAACAGTACATTAAAAGGATTATTCACCATGACCAAGTGGGATTTATCCCTGGGCTGCAAGGTTGGTTCAACATCCGCAAATCAATCAATGTGATACAGTACATTAACAAAGGAAAGAACAAGAATCATATGATCCTCTCAATAGATGCAGAAAAAGCTTTTGACAAAGTACAGCATCCTTTCTTGATCAAAACTCTTCAGAGTATAGGGATAGAGGGTACATACCTCAATATCATAAAAGCCATCTATGAAAAACCTACAGCAAATATTATTCTCAATGGGGAAAAACTGAGAGCTTTCCCCCTAAGGTCAGGAACGCGGCAGGGATGTCCACTATCACCACTGCTATTCAACATAGTATTGGAAGTCCTAGCCACAGCAATCAGACAACAAAAAGAAATCAAAGGCATCCAAATTGGCAAAGAAGAAGTCAAACTCTCACTCTTTGCAGATGATATGATACTTTATGTGGAAAACCCAAAAGACTCCACCCCAAAACTGCTAGAACTCATACAGGAATTCAGTAAAGTGGCAGGATATAAAATCAATGCACAGAAGTCAGTGGCATTCCTATACACCAACAACAAGACAGAAGAAAGAGAAATTAAGGAGTCGATCCCATTTACAATTGCACCCAAAACCATAAGATACCTAGGAATAAATCTAACCAAAGAGACAAAGGATCTTTACTCAGAAAACTATAAAATACTCATGAAAGAAATTGAGGAAGACACAAAGAAATGGAAAAACGTTCCATGCTCATGGATTGGAAGAACAAATATTGTGAAGATGTCAATGCTACCTAGAGCAATCTACACATTCAATGCAATCCCCATCAAAATACCATCCACTTTTTTCAAAGAAATGGAACAAATAATCCTAAAATTTGTATGGAACCAGAAAAGACCCCGCATAGCCAGAGGAATATTGAAAAAGAAAAGCAAAGCCGGTGGCATCACAATTCCGGACTTCAAGCTCTATTACAAAGCTGTCATCATCAAGACAGCATGGTACTGGCACAAAAACAGACACATAGATCAATGGAACAGAATAGAGAGCCCAGAAATGGACCCTCAACTCTATGGTCAACTAATCTTCGACAAAGCAGGAAAGAATGTCCAATGGAACAAAGACAGTCTCTTCAACAAATGGTGTTGGGAAAATTGGATAGACACATGCAGAAGAATGAAACTGGACCACTTCCTTACACCACACACAAAAATAGACTCCAAATGGCTGAAAGACCTCAATGTGAGACAGGAGTCCATCAAAATCCTAAAGGAGAACACAGGCAACAACCTCTTTGACCTCAGCCGAAGCAACTTCTTCCTAGAAACATCGCCAAAGGCAAGGGAAGCAAGGGCAAAAATGAACTATTGGGACTTCATCAAGATAAAAAGCTTTTGCAAAGCAAAGGAAACAGTTAAGAAAACCAAAAGACAACCGACAGAATGGGAGAAGATATTTGCAAATGACATATCAGATAAAGGGCTAGTATCCAAAATCTATAAAGAACTCATCAAACTCAACACCCAAAGAACAAAGAATCCAATTAAGAAATGGGCAGAAGACATGAACAGACATTTTTCCAATGAAGACATCCAAATGGCCAACAGACACATGAAAAAGTGCTCAATATCGCTCGGCATCAGGGAAATCCAAATCAAAACCTCAATGAGGTATCACCTCACACCAGTCAGAATGGCTAAAATTAACAAGTCAGGAAACGACAGATGTTGGCGGGGATGCGGAGAAAGGGGAACCCTCCTACACTGTTGGTGGGAATGCAAACTGGTGCAGCCACTCTGGAAAACTGTATGGAGGTTCCTCAAAAAGTTGAAAATAGAGCTACCATATGATCCAGCAATTGCACTACTGGGTATTTACCCCAAAGATACAAAAGTAGGGATCCGAAGGGGTACGTGCACCCCGATGTTTATAGCAGCAATGTCCACTATAGCCAAACTGTGGAAAGAGCCAAGATGTCCATCGACAGATGAATGGATAAAGAAGATGTGGTATATATATACAATGGAATATTATGCAGCCATCAAAAGGAATGAGATATTGCCATTTGCAACAACGTGGATGGAACTGGAGGGTATTATGTTGAGTGAAATAAGTCAAACAGAGAAAGACATGTATCATATGATCTCACTGATATGAGGAATTCTTAATCGCAGGAAACAAACTGAGTGTTGTTGGAGTGGGGGGTGGGGTGGGAGGGATGGGGTGACTGGGTGATAGACACTGGGCAGTGTATGTGCTCTGGTAAGCGCTGTGAATTGTGCAAGACTGTTGAATCTCAGATCTGTACCTCTGAAACAAATAATGCAATATATGTTAAGAAAAAAAAAAAGAAGAAGAAGAAGAAGAATGTAGCAGGAGGGGAAGAATGAAGCGGGGGAAATCGGAGGGGTAGACGAACCATGAGAGAAGATGGACTCTGAAAAACAAACAGGGTTCTAGAGGGGAGGGGGGTGGGAGGATGGGTTAGCCTGGTGGTGGGTATTTAGGAGGGCACATTCTGCATGGAGCACTGGGTGTTGTGCACAAACAATGAATCATGGAACACTTCATCTAAAACTAATGTTGTAATGTAAGGGGATTAACATAAGAATAAAAAAATTAAAAAAAAAAAAAAAATTGCAAAAAAAAAAAAAAAAAAAAAAAAAAAAAAAAAATAAGGGTTGATATGATGAAGGGATGGAATATGACTGTAAAGATGGAAATTATAAAAAATTTTATAAAAGGAATTGATAAGAAGTTGTTTGAATAAAGAAAGAAGAGGATTTAAAAAAAAAGAAAAAAAAAGGAGAGAATGTGATCAGGCAGGGGAGTAGAAAAAAAACATACACTAGAGATTTAGGGTATATTTTGATCTGTTAGAAGAAACGATCTCAAAATTTTAAAGAGAGATCAACTTATATATATATGCCAAAAATACGGGTAACTACTATGAAGGGATAGAATATGACTCTGAAACTGAAAAATAAAAATGTTTTTTTTTAAAAAAGTGATTGATAAGATGTTGGTAAAAAAGGGAAAAAGAAAAATTAAAAAAAAAAAAAGACAGTTAAAAAAAATTAACTTTGAAAGCCTAAAGAATCACGGTAAAAAAGCCCTGAATTCTATATGCAGTATTCCCCTAGCACTGGAGTTCTGCCGTTCTCATTGATTGGTAAACTTGGTCTTGGCTGGCTGTTCTCGCTGATCTTCTGGGGGAGGGGCCTGTTGTCCTGGTTTCCAAAAGTCTTTGCCGGAGGCGCAATAGCCCCGCCCTTGCCCAGTCTGGGCTAAGTAATCTGCTCAGGTTTGCTCTCCGGAGCTTTTGTTCCCTGCAAGCTTTGGAGGCAGAGAGTGAAAATGGCGGCCTCCCAATCTCCGCCTTGGAGGAGCCGGGAACTTGGGGCCCCACTCCTCAGTGAGCCCCCAGAGAAAAGCCATCAGTCACTCCCATCTCCCCAGTCTCCGGCCGCACTCCGTGCTCACCCGGTCTGTCACCACGCATTTCTATCTCTGGCACCCGACCCCGTGTGGCATCTCCAAACCCAGCAGATCCCTGCGGTGTGCTCCCGCACCTCTCCTTCCAGGGGAAGAAGGTGAGTCTCCAAGGATCTGCCACTTGTTGGGTCCCTGCTGGAGGAGCAGTGGCCCGACTGTGCTGCGGATCACGGTTTATGACAACTTCGAGCTGAGAGCCTGCGACTGGGCTCCGTCTCTGCAGCTGGCTTCCCTGCTCCAATACCTGGGAGCTCTGCCGCATTCAGGCACCCCCGGTCTTTCTGTGACCCCAAGGGCCCTGAGACCACACTGTCCCACGAGGGTTCCACCCCCCCGCTTAGCCACCGAGTGACGTCCCTCAGCGGAGCCGACCTCTAAAAGTTCCGATCTTGTGCTCCACGGCTCTATCACTTGCCAGAAGTGGCTGACGGAGGCCCCCCCGCCCCCCGCCATCTATCCTCCCAAATATCGCCTCGGATTCACTTCTCCGCATGTCCTACCTTCCAGAAAGTGGTCGCTTTTCTGTTCAGAGAGTTGTTGCTCTTCTTTTCTTCGATCTCCTGTTGAGTTCGTAGGTGTTCAGAATAGTTTGATCCCTATCCAGCTGAATTCCTGAGAGGAGACGAAATCCAGGTCTCTTACTCTTCCGCCATCTTGCTCCGCCCCCCTGAGCAATTTTTGTTGGAGCTTAAGGAAGGAGCTTCCATCTATCTCTTTTGTTTAATTATTTTCTTTGTGTGAAGATTTGGTGTCAAAGGAATATTTAAAGACTCACTACTTGGTTCTGCAGTGAATAGTATTCATATAATTATGATGCTATAAATGCTATTTATTGATTTTTAAAATTTATAATCAAGCTGTAAATCAAGCACAAAAGACTTCATTATGTTTTCCTAACAGAATATAAATGTTATGAGCCCTAACCTATAAAAGTGGTGGTAGAACTGTCAGAATGTGGTAGTTAAAGGAGGGAGCTGAGGAGGGGACAAGATAAAGAGGTGTCATTTAATATATAACCCCCAATTTACTCATTTTCTGTGGTAAGGAGTTAAGAGAATTAGTATAAAGTTGATAGAAGAAATAAACTTTAATCATATTACATAATTATATATAAAGTTATGTATAAAATTATAAAATTAATTGACAAAACCAAAATTTAATAAAAGAAACAAGGTTTGGGTGTTTGAATAAGAGAGAAAGCCAATTAGATCTAATCTTTAGATCTAATCTTTAATAAAAGCGAGTTAATACATATTATTCAAAGTTCATAAATCAAGAAATAGAAGTATATAATTTAAAATTAAAGTTATAAACACCAAGAAGAACTTAAAAGTGAAATATTTAAAGATGGTTACTTTGGGGAAGAATAAAAACTAAGATGTGTGATTTTATTTTTTAAATTTTTTGTTTTTTAAATGTGACTATATCACTCTTCTTAAAAAGAATAGATAGCAAAATTATAAAATTATTTCAAGATGCTTTTTTTAAAGATTTTATTTATTTGAATGAGAGAGAGAGAGAGCACGAGTGGGGGGAGGGGCAACAGGAGAGGGAGAAGCAGGCTCCCCACTGAACAGGAAACCAGACAGATGTGGGGCCTGATAACTGGACCATTACCTGAGCTGAAGGAAGATGCTTAACTAACTGAGCCACCCAGATGCCCCTTTCATAATGCTTTTAAGGAGGCACTTGGTTTGGGTGAGCTGCAATGTTCTATCTACAATGACTATCTTATAACACCTTGGCAATTCTAAAAACTTGTTTGCTCAGTCTGTTACAATGGTATCCACTTTTGTAGTGGAGAACAAAAAAGAATACTGAAATGTATTTTTAACCCTTTTGCTTTTCTGGGTTATGCTAGAGAGAGAGTCTGGCTTAAAATTGAAAAGTGAGATGTGAGAGTTAACATCTGGGCAAGAGGCCTGTTGGAGTCAACATCTCAATAATATAATTATGTTTATGGGAGAGCCACTTTTGTGATGGTGGAGTAAGGACCTCCATAATCTGTTTCTCCATAAAAGCAATGAACTCACTGGCAAAAATTGTCAAAACGAAATTTTTTTTAGAACTCTGGAAATTAACAAAAGATTTGCAACAACTTGAGAGCATTTATTTGAGAAAAATGGCTAGATCTAGGTAAGAACAGCAAATTTTGTACCATTTAACTTTCTCTATTCCCACTTCCTTCTCCTCAGTTCTGTGGTAACCTTGAAAACCTAGAAGCCTAGAAGACAATGGAAGGAGGTATAATTGGTTTGGAGCTTCCCAGAAGCCCCATCCAAAGAGAATTGTCACTATTTTACCTGTGTGAAAGTTCCCTGCAATTTACCACTCTCAGTGCTTGTCTTTGATATGACTCAGAACTCAGTGTGAACAGTGTTTTCCCCATGGCACTTGTCAAAAACAATCAGCAGCAAATGTTTAACATAGCAGCTGCCTGAGGCAGTAATGATAGTTGGGGCAAACAAGGTGCTGACAAAAAAACTTAAAAGGAAATCCTGAGAAATGAGATGTACATAGGGGCTTTGAAAAACTTCAATATATTCCTGGGAATCTAGAAATTCATACAGATGAATAGGGCTATGCACATACCCAGAAAGGATCTGAGAAGGCCCTATTCTCTAAATGACCTTGAGATTCTGTAAAAGTACGAAGTAAAGACTAAGGCAGTGTTGCAAACTGCCTGCTGGAGTGTTGCAACACTACCCTAGCACAGAGACAGATCTTTGCAAAGATTGTGAGAAGTTTTGGTTCCAGGCATTTAAGGAAATCTGTCCATTCATTATCTGATCACTAAGTTAGCTGAGCAAAGACTTCAGACCACACACAACAAAGAATACACACTTTACACAAGTAGTTTAGAAAAAGCACCAAACTAACAAACAGTGGCTGTAATAAATGCTGGGGGTAGTGGTGGTGGCAGAATCTGATTTCCAGAGTTTCCACATTATACCGTTTTTAATGTATTTTAAAATGTATTTGAACTAAATATTGAAACATGCAAAGAAATATGGCCCATAAGCAGAAGAAAAACTATCAATAGAAACTTCCCATGTGGACACCTAGAAATTGGCTAACTGGACAAAAAATTTAAATTAGTGATTACCAATATGTCAAGAACTAAAAGAACTTATATCTAAGGAACTAAAGGAAAGCATTAGAAAAATGACTCAATCAAATATAGAATATCAAGAAAGAGATAGATATTATTTTTAAAAAGAACCAAATAGTTCCAGAGCTTAAAAATACAATAACTGAAATGAAAAATTCACTAGAGAAGAACAAGAGTAGATTTGAGCTGGCTGAAGAAAGAACTAGCAAATTTAAAGGTAGGTCAATTAAAATTATTCAGTCTGAGAAACAAAAAGAAAAAAGACTTTAAAAAATTAACAGAGGGGTGCCTGGGTGGCTCAGTTAGTTAAGTGTCTGCCTTCAGCTCAGGTCATGATCCCAGGGTCCTGAGATGGAGCCCCACATCAGGCTCCCTGCTCAGTGGGGAGTCTGCTTATCCCTGCCCCTCCCCACACCCCCACTTGTGGTCTCTCTCTCTCTCTTTCAAATGGATAAACAAACAAAAAAAAACTTAAAAAGAATTA
Source organism: Mirounga angustirostris (assembly GCF_029215605.1). Taxonomy (NCBI): domain Eukaryota; kingdom Metazoa; phylum Chordata; class Mammalia; order Carnivora; family Phocidae; genus Mirounga; species Mirounga angustirostris. The sequence goes on from NW_026991718.1 coordinate 103,042,888, forward strand.
ACAGAACCTCAGAGACAAGTGGGACACCATCAAGCATACCAAATATTCATAAAGGGAGTACAAGAAAGTGAGGAGAGAAAGGGGTAGAAAGACTATTTGAAGGAATCATGGTCAAAGCTTCCCAAATTTTGGATACATTAATCAAATATTTAAACAACTTAATGAACTCCAAGTAGGAAAACTCAAGGATATCCCCACCTACATACAGCATGACCAAACTATCAAAAGGCACCAAAGAAAAAATCTTGAAAACAGTAACACAGAAGTGCTTCATCACATACAAGGGATCCTGAATAAGATTAACAGCTGATTTTTCATCACAAACCATAGAAGCAATGATATGATATATTCAAAGTGATGAAAGAAAAAGACTTTCAACCAAGAATTCGATATTAGCAAAACTATCTCTCAAAAAGAAATTAAGACATTCCTGGATAACAACAACAATAACAACAACAACAACTGAGAAAATTTGTTGCTAGCATAACTGCCTTACACAAAATACTTAACCACAGGGCAACCACTAAGAAAATAACTAGAAAAATATAGTATAAGAAAAGAAATGACAATGAAATTAAAATGGTACACTAGAAAATATCTAACACAAAAGAAGGCAGTTGGAGGAGTAGAGGAAAAAGACATAAGACATATAGAAAACAAATAACAAAAGGGCAGACATAAATCCTACCTTATCAGTTGTATTAAATATAAATGGATAAAACCCTCCAATCAGAAGGCAGGGATTGGTCAAATTGGTCAAATATCCACTTATATGCTGCCTACAAGAGACCCAGTTTATAGTCAAAGATACAAATAGGTTGAAAATAAAAAAGACAGAAAAAGATAAACAATGCAAACAAATATAAGAGAACTGGACCATACTAATAACAGATAAAATAGATTTTCAGACAAAAGTTGTTACTAGAGACAGAGAAGAACATTTTATAATAATAAAAGTGTCAACTGGTCAAGAAGACGTAATAATATATACATCACAGCAGAACCACAAATAGATTGAGGGGAGAAATAGATAATTCAACAACAATAGTTGGAGACTTCAACACCCCACTTTTAATATACACGGGAGACCTTAATAGAAGATCAATAAGGTTCAAAGACTTGAACAACACTAAAACGCACTAGACCCTGACAGATTTCTATCCCACCTGTCATTCAACCCAACAACAGCAGAATACACATTCTTCTGAAGTACACATCACCTCTCTTCTGTGCACATATGTCCAAATCTTTCTCTGCCTCCCTTTTATAAGGATACATGAACTCTGATTTCATTTAAGCCTCACCCCAGATAATCTAGGATAATACCATCTCAAGGCCTTTAACTTAATCACATCTGCAAGACCCTTTTTCTAAATGAAATCATATTTACAGGTTCCAGAAATTAAAACCTGATATCATTGGGAGACATCATTCAGCCCACTAGAGGAAGCTTTTAAAAAACACACATGCTTGGGTACCATTTCTAGAAATTCTGATTTCATTGGGTTGAAATGAGCCCTTGGCATTCATAATGTTTTTAAAGCTTTCCAAATGTATCCAGTATTTCAAACTATTGCTGTGGGCAAGTCATAGATAAACTAATGAATAGGAGTTACCTTGTTTATTTCTTTTTGTTTCATTCTATCCACTCAATCCTTTAATAAAATCTCCTTCTCCTTTCAACATGGCAGTGGAATTAACCTGCTGCCTTGGTAGCTTCTACTAAGAATGGATTGTCAGGTAACTAATTAATATTAAATTCACATTAAGTTAATTCATGTTCACCATGCTAAAAAAAAAATCCAAGTAATTTTAAAAAGAACTAAGGTGGGATTTCAGACACATTGCCTGGTGGTTAAAGAAATCTTGTGGGGAAAGAAGGGACATTTCTGGTATAGGAGAGTTTCAGTGTACCATGGAAATCACTCCAGATGGGATCAGGATTTATTTTTTTTTTATTTAACAGACATATATAAAATGTTATATGTTGCTGACATAATTTAAACACTTTACAAATTTAATTCCCTACAGCATCATGAAGTTTGTACTATTATAATGCCCATTGAACAAATGAGCAAACTGAGACACAGAACAGTTAAGGATCTTCCAAATGACACCCAGTAATAAGTGCCTGGGCAGCCCAGCTCCAGAGCAACAGTGTCCAAACACTACCCACTGTTCTTTTGTACCTTCTCATCTCTACTGTATCTTCTCATGTCTGCTCTGCTATACCTGCACTGTGTGTTTTTTTAAAAACCTGTTAACATCTCTGGGCTTGTTTTCTCATTTTTAAAATAAAAATTGTTTCCAGTTGGAGGTGGATATCATTCTACACACAGAGTCCAACCAACTGCTTTCTGACTGATAGAGGCTTTCTTTTATTTGTCTGCCCCCTGCCTTTTCTATTAATCTGTATGCTAGGCTGCCACACTTTATTTGAACCAAGGACTATAAAACATGAGTATCTTAGGAAGTCCAGTCTACAGTAAATCTCTGAAATAGTCTGGTCTGTTCATTTCACAGGTGAAAAAAATGAGACAGAGGAAGAACTATAGGACCAGTCTTCTAACTTCCAGGCAGCAACTTTTACCATTTACGTACATGAATTACTAGGGATTTTTTTAAAAGATTTTATTTATTTATTTTGAGAGAGAAAGAGAGAGACCATACAAGTGGGGGGGGTAGGGGCAGAGGGGGAAGCAGACTCCCCACTGAGTAGGGAGCCTGATGCGGGACTCAATCCCAAGACCTTCAGTTCATGACCTTAGCCTAAGGCAGATGCTTAACGCACTGAGCCACCCAGGCACCCTAGGGATTTGTTAAGATACAAATTATATTTGGCAGGTCTATGGTGGTGCCTGAAATCCTGCATTTCTAACAAGTTCCTAAGTGATACTGTTGCTGTTGGTCCATACTTTGAATAGTGAAGTTCTAGATAGAACCCAGCACTTCAGGTCTATGTTACACTTGGAAAAAAATTATGTCTGCCCAAATCTAGGGACTTGACCAGTATTATCTCAGGAAACTCCATTAGGCTTGTGACCATGGCAACAAGTACAATTACAAACATTTTGGAATTTGGAAGTTGGAAAATGACCATGTCACAGCTGGTGAGGAACAGAAGAGAGAGTGGAAGCTGAGAGCTGAGGACTTGTTTGGGGTCAACAAGCTTGGAACATAGGGTGGCTTTGTATATGAGGATTATGTTGCTTGCAAGTTATAGAAATCCAAATTACAATAATTAGACAAAAAGGGGAACATATTGACACACAATTAAAAAGTCTGGGGTCAGGTCTGGCTTTAAGCAAAGCTGGATTCAGGTGCTCAAATAATGTCATCAAATTTATCTCTTATCATCTATGTGTTGACTTTATTCTCAGATAGACTTCACCTGCTGTGGTGAACAGCAGAAAAGAGCATGCCACTTTCCCAATAGTTCCAACAAATATCCCTGACTATTATTTTCATTGGCCAGTCCCAGGTTATGTGCTTCCTCCAGAACCAGTCACTGTGGCTGGAAGAGGATTGTGCTCTAATCAGCTGGCCTGAGTCAAATGTCCCTTCCCAGAACCATGATAAATCCCATCCAAAATACATGGGCTGGGAGTTGGGGAAGAGAGTTGTCTCAGAATGAGGTCAGCAGGAAGGGAAATGCATGTGGAATAAGCAAAAATAATAGACATTCATTCTAGAGAGTAGAGCCAGTTGAGCAACTGAAGGTGTTAAGAGCTTGACTAGGAGGTCAGAGGCTCAGCAAGGTGCTGGGATTTGAAGGGTTAACTCACCTACTAGCACCGTCTAGTGGTGCTATTCCAGTGGTATGACTCTATTTTTATTCTTGCTAAAGAAGTGCTTCTCAGGGGCACCTGGGTGGCTTACTTGGTTAAGCGTGGGACTCTTGGTTTTGGCTCAGGTGATGATCTCGGGGTTGTGGGATCAAGCCCCGAGTCAGGCTCCATGCTCAGTGCAGAGTTTGCTCGAGATTCTATCTCCCTCTGCCTCTCTGCTCCTCTCCCCACTCACATGCACTCTCTCTCTCTCTCTCTAAAATAAATAAATAAATAAAATATTTTTAAAAAAGGAGTGCTTCTTAGATTTTGATTCAGGAGGTCCAGGGTGGAGTCCAAGAATCCACATTTCTAACAAACTCCCAAGTGATATTGATGCTGCCGGTTCATGGACCACATTTTGGTGTGGCACTGTGTGGAGGTATCAACTTCAATCTTTTCTAGCTTTTCTAGCTTGATTGCTCTTCCCTGGAAATGGTAGGGACTCAAAACTTCTTAGTAGGCTCTCTCCTGCTGTCAGTCATCTCTCTCAAGGATAACATGGGGAGGGAGGCAGCCTTTCTGTCAGAATCATAGGCTTTCTCATTTCCCTACTGCAGGCCTATACAGATTTAAGGCGTTGAACCAGAGGAGGTCCCCGGCTTAGGGTTCAGGGAAGGTTAGTTTGTTGGCTCATGATCAGCATTTCATTCAATAAAGAAGCCAGAGATTACTCCACTTCCTGCTGCTCACTTATGATTCTTTAGCCCTAGACTAGAGAGATTTGCCAAACCCCAGATGACAGCAATTGCATGAGTGGGCCCTGCTGAGACCAATGCAAATGAGCAGAACTGCCCAGGTTGACAAGCCATACCAAATGGCTGTTTATGGGCCACTGAGGTTTGCAAGGCTGCATTACTGTGGCATTAGATTACTAAAAAGCTATCTATGTGAAGTTGGGCAAATTTTTAACTCTAAGTCTCTTCCTTTGTAAAATGGGAATAAACTCACATAGAATTATGTGACTATTAAATAAGGAATGTGAAAAACTTAACACAGTACTCCAGTAAGTGGCAGAATTAGAACTACAGTTTGCCTTTCTAAAACTGGTCTTCAGAAAGCCTTATGGAGAAAGAAAAGTCCTTGTAGAATAAAGAAGAGATAATGTGAGAGACAGAAGAGAGAAAGAAACAGTGATCTCTGCTTGGCATCAGGCACTTTCCAAAATCCTTTATTTTATTTTATAGCATTCTATCTTTCTTACCAACTTATGTGCTAAGTTTTATTATTCCCTTCTTACAGAGGAGGAAATCATGACTCAGAAAAGTGAGCTGAATTTTGTCAGTCAGACAGCTAGTAGTGGAGGTGCTGGGTTTAAAACCCTTAAGTCTTTCCCATTCTAATGACCTTGCTCTTTCCATTGTGAAAACCTGATTCAAACCTTAATCACATTAGAGTTTTTATTAAAATATGTATAAAGGCTCCTACTACAGAGTAAGAAAACTGATGTCATAGCTAAATCTTTCAAATTTCATTTTTGCTTTTCCCATTTGACTTAATAGATTTTTCTTCTTTCTTTCTAGAATCAATCTTTCTTCTTCTCTCCCTAAATCTCTCTGTCTCTGTGTCTTCATCTCTGTCTCTGTCTCTGTCTTCTGTCTCTCTCTCTCTCTTTCTCCTTGCTGCCTTCAGATTTCTGTAGTTAAAATTCAAGTGGAAGACAAGTGACTCAGCAAGCTGGATGTTAATCTCAATGGTTTATTTTTTCTTAAAGGGAAAAAAATGATCTTAGCAGCATATCTAGAAAGAGGGGAATGAAAATTTTAAGGCTTTTGCAGGAAAAGCATTTTAGAAATACACAGCCTATATAGCACTTTTTTCTTCAACCAGATAGGAAAAGAGGCCCCACCTTACAGCAGAGCTTCAATAAACGTCTATATACCATTTACACTCGCACAAACAAGTTATTTTTTCTTCCTATGTTTAATGCCTATAAGAAATGAGGGCTAGGATTGACTTTGTCAAATTTGATCCCTTGCCTCTAACTCTTGATCTGCACACATATAGCTTTTCTATTTTTATTCACAGAAACAAAAGGCTCAGAACTCATCGTTTCCATTTTGAGCCATATGACCTGGATTTAGGTGATGTATTGGTCACAACAGGCTAGACTATACTGTAGTTCATAATGGCTTAACATAATAAACGTTTATTCTTTTACTCACTACTTGTCCAATACAGTATTAGCAAGGGCCTTTCTTCATCATAATCACTAATGGATTTCCGCTGATGGAAACTCCAATGTGGGCTTCTATGATTGTAAATAAACCTGGGGAGAAAGGAGGAATCAGTCAATCAGAGGAACTTAAATGCTAACACTGGAAGAGACATACATCACTCCTGCTCATATTTAACCATGCAAACCAAGTCATCTGGCCTCTCTTGCTTTAGGGGGTGGTAAAGTGTAGTCTCCCATATTCCGAGAGAAGTAGAGCAGGAATTTTTTTTTTAAAGATTTTATTTATTTATTCATGAGAGACAGAGAGAGAGAGAGAGAGGCAGAGGGAGAAGCAGGCTCCCCGCGGAGCAGGGAGCCCGATGCGGGACTCGATCCCAGGACCCTGGGATCATGACCTGAGCGGAAGGCAGACGCTTAACCGACTGAGCCAGCCAGGCGTCCCAGAGCAGGAATTTTTATGAACAGCCCTAATAACTAGTCCAGCTGGCCTCTCTGATGGCCAGGTAGGATTCTTGCCTCTCCTGGACCAATAATAGAATAGGTCCCTTGTCTATTCACTTTCCTCTTGGGTAGACTAACTTCTCTTGGGGAAAAAAATGATGCCATATCTTATTATATAGCTTACAGGTTAACATGTACAAGGAGTATAAATATTTCAGTGCTTTGAGTATTGTAATATAGAATTTTATTTTTAAAATGATATGTACTTGGAGATCACACCCTTAAAAATAGGCAAGATTCTTTTTCAGTTCATTCTTAATTCTAGTGTTATCTGAAAAGGGTCTCACATTGCTTGTTTTCTCTCTCTCTCTCTCTGGAAGATGTCAGGAGATATTAGATTTGTGGTTTTATTTAACCTTTCATCTATAATGATGGCTGAGCTCCAGGCAGTTAAAACCTCATTCATATTAGAGATGCAAAATTTAACTTTCCAAGGTGGACTGACCTTTCAAATATGTAAAATTTATTTTAAGAAACTACATGTATATGTCTAAATTTTAGCCAAATGCATGTCCTCTTTTGGTATCCTAAAAAGAGCTTATCATATTTTCTACCAAATAGAGTTGAGATAACTTGATCTAGAAAGCTGGACTCACTATATGGAAGCAATTTCTAGAACATTTCTGTCCAGTAGAACTTTCTGTGATGCCAGAAAATATTCTATAGCTACATTTTCCAATGGGCTATTTAGCACTTGACATGTGGTCAGTGTGACTGACAAACTGCATCTTAAATTTTGTTTAATTTTAAGTAATTTAAATTTAAATCTTAATAACCACGTGTGGCCAGTGACTACTGTATTTTATAGTGTATTTCTGAAGCTGGGCTTTCAATAAATGTTTATTATTGTTCAAGTAAAAAAAACCCCACTAAAATGCATTCTTAACTTGAAATAAAAGAAGCTCATATATGCATCCCTGGTCTGTATGCTGAAAACCTAAGACTGCCACAGGAATGTTTTCTAATTCTGGGGTATGGGCATCTTGGATTCTAGCAACCTGCAGAATCACTTCTTTGGGAGTGGACTCTCGGTTAGGCCCTGCTGGGTGACAGTGTTAGACTATAGGACAGTGGAGGGAAAGTCAGTAATTGCCCTAGAGCAGAATTATTATGTCAGTCATTGTGGTGGCCCTGATACCTTCTCTTGGTAAAGCCATGGGTTCAGGGAGGAGGCCTTGCCAGCTTGTGGTGAAAAAGATCTGAACCTCACAAATACACAATCATCTCATTATTTACTCCCATTATTATCTTTCCTCAACACTGATGGGGCTCAAAGTTGATAGCTTTACCTCTTCCACCCTCATTTTAGTAAAACTTCCCCATCATCCTGTGAAATGACAATTGCTCTTTCTTCAAACTTTTCTGAAGTATTAAACAAACAATTTAATGTACCCCCCAATAGAGACACAAAAATCAAACCTTATAAATCACCCCTACTCAGTATAGTTATTTGGGAGTGAGCACTGACCACCAACATCAGGACAAAGCAGTTGGGGGTATCTTCTTTTTTCTGATTTGCCCAGGATCTCCAATCTTTAATAAGTGCCATCCACTGTGCTGAGCTCTGAGTATATAGAGAGGAAGTACACAAGGTCCTTCTTTCAGGAAGTACCAGCAACTAGTGGGACATAGACATATAGAGAGTTAATTCATGATAAAACACAGTAGTAGTATGAGGTACTTGGGAACACAGGATAAGCAGTGACATATGGGAATATTCAAAGTGAGATTAATATTTCCCTTAATTACTTGCAATTCAGAGAAAGAAATATTTCCAAAAATGTTTATGGCAGAAACTGTCTCAATACTCTCCAATCCTGTTGCTTCTTTCTGGTCTCACAGGCTACATTACAGTACCCAGCCTCACTTTTATTTAGTCTGAGGCCATGTGACAAGACTCTGGCCAATGCATCTGCCCAAACTGACATGTCTCCTATAAAAACTCATGTTTTATTCTTCATATTCTCTCTTACAGAAATCATGAAAGCCAAATACAGAGGATGGTAGCACCATGAAATGAATGGAGCTAAGGCTTTGAAACACTGCTTGGAGGAGACATCAGGAAAGCCTCATGAATCTAATTGGACCATTATGTGAGAAATAAGCTTTTATGGTATTAAGCCACTATAATTTGGGAACTGTTTGTTGTAACATCAATTATCCAATTGGCTTCAACTTGGATATCAAATATAATCACAGAATTTTAGAACTTAGAAAGCTCTCAGTCTATTTAATCTCTTCATTTCACAGAAGAAGAAATGAAGTGACTTGCATTCAGCCATCTTTAGGATATAACAAGACTAGAATCCACTCTCCCAATTCTCAGGGAAAGGCTGGTTTCATCAGGCCAAAGTTGCCTCTATTAGTCTATACATACTTTTCAGCACACCAGTGAAACAGAAACACACAGGTTGAATTTTATGGAAAATAAAAGTTGTCTGTATGAGGAAAGGAACATTGAGATTTAGCCAAAAGTGATTTATTTTGGCATTAGCATATTTAGGTTGTTTTTCAAGTACTGAATTTAAAATAGGGTTGGATTTATTATCGGGACAATTTTAGGTTTATCATCAGAACAGTGTCTTATTATATTGTTTGTTTTGTTTCACTATGCCTGGTATTTAAGTTTATCCATTACCAGGAGGTAAGAGGTTGAAATTCTTTGAGTGTAACATATGGGTTCATCAATTTCTGAGAAAAATAGCCTGTAACCTTGCAGACCTTCAATGTCATGAGATTGAACTCTGAGTTTCCTAGTTCATGGACTAAATCTATGGCACCTATACTTTCTAGGATAAAGTGGGACAACAACAACAACAAAAACCCACACAGGGTAATTGAATTGCTTTGACAAATGCTGTTGTTTGCATGATCAATTCCATTCTCCCCTTCTATCATGGATACCAAATCTTGATGCATTTGTGTGGCAAGAAGCCTAGCCCAGGTGATGAATGGTGATGGATGCAGACCAGACGTGGCAGTCTTGGTCTCCTTAGCAAGTGATTTGTCTAAAAGTAAGAGTAGAACCAAATTATGGTCAATGAAATATAATTAAAAATCTGCTGGAGGCTTTTGGGAAATATTTTGCTCTCTGCTAAGAAGGAGGTACTGAGGAAATGCCATTATTGTCTGTCCCTTCCTTCTTACATCTGGATTTATTTTCATGAGGACGTGACTCTAGGAACTGCAGCCACAGTCCAAGGGTGGGAAACAACTAATTGTGAGTTGGGACATTTTTTTTTCCATATCCCTTTACAATACTGCCTCCTGACAAGTACTACACTTGCTTGGTTTTCAAGTCACTGGAATTGAGGGACTAAGGATTAGGCACTGTATAGGTTCCCAATAGGTTAATTTAGTTCTAGTCCCTGACTCTTTCTCTAATAAATTAGCCTAGCTACCATGTTTCCATCTCTTCTATCTGCTCTGAAAAATGGTTATACACATAATATTTGACCTCAAGTTTCTTATTTGTAAAATTGGGGTAATAAAAACCTATCTGATATTGTTATTGAAGGGATTGTATTAAATTCATTTCTTCAACTAATATTTACTGAGTGCCTATTATGGGACAGAAATTGTGGTAAGCACAGATGATATTAAATGAACAAAGTAAAGACAATCTCCAGCCCTCATGGGACTTCTGATCTGGTAGTAAAGACAGGGAAGGGAAGGAAGGAAGGAAGGAAGGAAGGAAGGAAGGAAGGAAGGAAGGAAGGAAGGAAAGAAGAAAAGAAGGAAGGAAGGAAAGAAGGAAAGGAAAGGAAAGAAAAAAGAAAGAAAGAAAGAAAATATACCAAGAATAAGAAATTGTAATAATTTCAATGAGCTGGACCAGATGGGCTGATGGAAGAAAACAAGTGCACAGAAGACCTCCAAGAGGTGATGAGAGTTAACCTGAGAAGGATGTAATAGAGCCCATCAGGTAAAGAACAAGGAGCAAGCAAAGAGATTTGTAACAGACAGAATAGCAAGAATGAAAGCCTTGAGATGGGAGGAGTTTGGTTGTTCTGGGAGAAGCAAGAAGGTCAGTGTGGCTGGGATGTGGTGAGTTAAAGAGAGGGCAGCAAGAGAATGGCAGGGACTTAGTCATGTAGGATTTCATAGGCCGTGATAAGAAATGTGGATTTGATTCTAATCCCAATGGGAAGTCTTTGAGGAAATTTAAGTAGTGACATAATATTATAGGATTTTTAAAGTCAAAACTAGCTTTTGTGTGCAAAGGGGTTGGAAAGATTTAGCAGTAGAGAGGGGGAGATCAGATAGGAGGTTACTGTGGTGCTATAGGCAAGAGATGGCAGAGGCTTAGACTGGGAGAATGATGTTAGAGGTGCTGGAAAGAAGTGTAGATTTAAGATAAATTTAGAAAATAGAGTCAACAGGATTTGCTGATGGATTGGGTGTGAGAGGTAAGAGAAAGAAAGAATTAAAGATATCTTCCAGATTTTGTGTTTGAATATCTGGTTGTATGGTGGAGCTACTTTCCAAGAGGAAAAGATTAGAAAGGGGAGGTTTTGTACTTGGGGGTAAAAATCAACAGTTTAGTGTAGACTTGTTTGTTTTTTGTTTTGTTTTGTTTTGTTTTTTAAGATGGCTATGGACCATTTATATGGAGTTGTCAGGCTGGTAGTTGAATGTATGTCTATATATAAGTCTAAACTGGTATATTAGTTAACTATTGCTGTGTAACAAACCACTCCAAAAGTCAGCAGCTTAAACAATAACTATTTGTCCTGTTATATTTCTTCAGGTTGGCAAATTATCTTGGATTAAGTGGGGAGTCTTATTTGGTCTCACCTGGGTTCCCTAATGCATAGGTAGTCCGCTCTGAGTTGGCTAGGTGGTTTGCTGCTGGGGTTGGTTGATTGTCAGTTGGTGTAATGATCTCTGTGGTTTTTCATTCTTTAGTGGGATTCCTTGGGCTTGCTCATATAATAGATGGAGGATTCCAAGAGTAAGTAGAGCCTTAAGTTCACAATTGGTACATCATCACTCCCCAGTATTCTATTTACCAAAGAAAGTTATAAGGCCAGCCCAAGTTCAGTAGGTGGAGAAATAGACTCTGCCTCATCATGGGAGCAGTTGTAAAGTCACATTGCAAAGGTATGGCTACCAAGAGGCCATTAATTGGGGCCATCAATGCCATTAATTGACTAAATTATAGGTTATAATTTGAGAGTCTTCAGCACATAGTTATTAGTTAAAAACATGGAAACAACTGAGCTCAGCTAGAGTGAAAGTGTAGATGAAGAAGGGTCTTAAGAAATTCCATTTGGGGGCGCCTGGGTGGCTCAGTTGGTTAAGCGACTGCCTTCGGCTCAGGTCATGATCCTGGAGTCCCGGGATCGAGTCCCATATCGGGCTCCCTGCTCAGCAGGGGGTCTGCTTCTCCCTCTGCCCTCTTCCCTCTCGTGCTCTCTGTCTCTTATTCTCTCTCTCTCAAATTAAAAAAAAAAAAAAAGAAAAGAAATTCCATTTGGCCAGTGAGGTTGGGGTCAGTAAAAAGACTTAGAAAGTCAGGTGAAGTAAGAAATAGAACATATAAAGAAGAAATTGGCATGTATTAATGTATAATAAACTGAGTCTGAATATAGTTCATATTCATTTGTTGAAGTTGTCCTCAGTTTAGGGCATTTAGCTAGCTCTGTGGTAGAAAAAATGAGGTATAAACTATAGTCCTACTGTAGAAACCATATTGAACATATAATTTAGTTGGAGAAAATAGCCTCATGCTTAGATAATATTAATAACAATGTAGGACAACTATACAGGAGTTTCTAAAGAGCCCATCACTGAGAATCCGTTAGCAAGATAAAAGTCAATCCTTTGGCTGGTTACATGGATGTTTTCAGTTTGTGAAAAGTTCCTCAAATCATATACTTATTATTTGTGTAATCTTCCATGTATATGTTATACTGCCATAAAAAGGTTTTTTTAAGATTTTATTTATTTATTTGAGAGAGAGAGCATGTGTGTGAGAGAGAGAGAACGAGCAGAAAGAGGGGCAGAGAGAGAAGCAGACTCCCCGCTGAGCAGGGATCCCAGGACCCTGGGATCATGACCTGAGCCGAAGGCAGACACTTAACCAACTGAGCCACTCAGGCACCCTGAAAAGTTTTTTTTTTTAAAGCTACCTCAGCCCTCTTGATTATTAATACCTGATAGTTGTTTAGTCTGTATAAAAATACTAAATTTACTTTTGTTATATTTATTTACATATATGTGATATATTCACATATGTCTCAGAACCAAAATTTAGAAAAGTTGGTGTGGACTTTTTTTTTTTTCAGCATTGGTCAGGGAATGTGACCAGAAGCGGTGGGAATGCCAAAGGATGTACTTTACAAAGGCTTGAGGATAAACAAAATAATCTTTTTTCTCCTTATAAGCAGTTCAATCAGAATGGATTTAAACAACTTTTATCTAAATAGTTTTGAAAAAATATATATTTTGTCTTTTACCCTAGCTTAAATGAACCCCTAAATGTAAAAGGAATTCAGTTTTCTACATCAACATGCATTGTATTTTTAACACAAGAGCAAAAGAAATTCAGAGGGGAAATTGCTTTTTGTTATAAATTTATGCTAACGTAAAGTTCTTCTGAATAAGACAACTGAAGAAAAAATTGGAACAGTTAGAAAGAAAAGAAGACCTTGCAGGGGAAAAAAGGCCAAATCAGATAGGGGCTTGCTTGGAAAACTGGAATGGGGATAAATTGGCTGGGCCAAAAAAGAGAAAGTAGCTTTTAGAAAATTAACTATAGAAATCATCACACCATCTAAAGTAGGTTCAAATGATTTAGGGATGCTGGGGAGGAGGGATGGCAAAACAGCTCAAATCTTCAGAAGACTTGCATCATGTTCTATGAAAAGATGAAATGTAAGCGGATCTCTTATAATTAAAGCAACTAAAAGATTATTATTAGTTATATATCTATAGTGTGTGAGCATGGTCAGTGACTGAACTCTCACATTGTTGGCTGAATTGCAAAGCACTTAGAGATGATGAGATATAAGGACCCTTAATTCATCAGGAAACTGAGTCCTAGAGAGACTAAAGAATTTTCCAAAGGCTCACTGAAGAGCTAACGATACAGAGGTAAGGGGCTGCTCTGAGTCAGTCACCTCAAAGTCTAAGCAGACAGGCTTGCTGAGTTCTTGTAGGTAAACCATGCAAAAAATGGACTTTGTAGAAAGATGCAGTTGGTGTGGACTTTTTTTTTTTTCCACATTGGGCAGGGAATGTGACCAGAAGCAGTGGGAATGCCAAAGGAAGTACTTTACAATGGGTACCAATTTCTGTAAGAGTGAGTGTGGCAGTTAAAAAAAAAAATGGCCGCAAGTTCTTTGACATGCCTTTTACTGAGAGCTTGGGTGTCAATGTTACCTCCCTTGGATCTGGGTTGGCTTGTGACTGCTACCTGAAGAATGACTTGGGAAGCAAGAATAAAGGCCAAGACACTTGGTCAGAGGCTGTTGTTGACATTCAGAATGATGGCAGCTTGGACTGGGGGGGGATGATTCTGGAGATAGAAAAAAGTAAAGTTTTAAATTTCGCAAACAATGAATCATGGAACACTACATCAAAAACTAATGATGTACTGTATGGTGATGAACATAACATAAAAAAATGGCCAATGAACACATGAAAAGCTAAAAAGAAGTTCTAAATACATTTTGGAGGTAGAATTAGCTGTACTTGATGACAGAATTGATATCAGAAGGTATGGCTTGAGCAATTAAATAGTGCTCATTTCCCTAGATGGGAAAAACTAGGCATAAAACCCAAAAGTTCTATTTTAGCCATGTTCAATTTGGGATGACCATGAGATATTTTTTCTGTTGGTGGTTGTATGCTAAGTGGGCAATTGGGTCTATAAGCCTGGAGCCACAGGAGAGATCAGAGTTAGATATAGAATTTCCCTTATTACACAAAAATGTGGTTTTGGTTTTTTTTTTTAACTTGAATTATTCTTTTGACACAGCTGTCTATCTGTCTTTCTCCAAACCCGTGAATCTCAATATCCCCCCATGCTTCTTCACACAACACTGGGGTCATTTTCCTCCATCTTTGTTCTTGTACCTATGAAGAATTTCTTTAGTCATTTTCTTTTGTGAAGTAAAGCAAAGGCCAACCAGATTTCTGGATTTTTAGTTACAGCATAAAAAAAAAATCAAGTAAGGTCTGTAGCTTAAATGGCTCCACACCACACATTTGTAATTTCACAGCAGTCCCCAGGAGTTCAAAAGAAATATGGGAGACTCAGAGTCTGAGAAAAAGGTGGTACTCCTCATCAGTTTTGTCTATAAAATTCTGTAACCCAATGCATCGGATTACATCAATTTTTCAGTCTATAGAAGCTTCAAGGGATGGCTTGTCTTCCAGATCTAATAACTCCCCATAGGACTGTACTGCTGGTTGGGCCCCTACTCCAAAATCCACACTGTCCGCCTCTCAGAATTACCATTATTTTCTCACTAGGTCATTTCTATTCCCTCAAGCTTGTTAGCCTGACCCCATTAAGTCCTAGCTTTGGAAAGATACATCTGTTTAACTCCTTTCCTCAGAAATAATTTCCACCATTTCGGCAATCTTTGTAATTTATTCTTGTCATTGAAAATCAAAATGCTAAAAAGAGTAGAAAAGGATACTTTCCTCCAAGATATGCCACATACCTATGTGTATTGATTCCTGCCCTTAGGAATCTAACTAAAGAATGCCAATTTCATAACATAATGAGATAGGTTCTATACAACAGGGTAGGAAAAGCGCAGTTAGTCAGTGGCAATAATTTTGTCCCATTAGAAGACTAGGACAGTATTATTATCAGAGGGAAAAGTAGCATTTCACAAATGGTTAGGATCAGAGACTCTGGGGACTGACCAATCTGAGTATATAATCCTAGTCTGACTCTTGAGTAGCTGTCTGATCTTGAACACAATCATTTAATATTCCTGTAAAATGTTCCTCTCATCTAAATTGTTGCACTTCTAGCTCATCTTTACCATTCAAGTCTTAACTCAGATGTTCCTTCTCTTAGAGGTCTTCTCTGCCTGCTCTCTCATTTAAGGAAACACCCCCATCTCTGGATAATTATTCCCTTAATCATTATGGCACATATCTTTTCCTTGTACTCATGAAAATTATTTGTAATTGTCTTATTTTACAATGTTGGTTTATATGCTTGTTTATAATTCAATTGTTCCTTTCTCCCTAGCTCCGAATAGGTGCTCAATTAATTAATGAAATGTCTGACCAAGGCCAAAATCACCAGCCACTCTGGTAAGAAAACTCAATCCAATTATTTGTGTCCTCTGCCAAGCACTACCAATAGAAATATAATGCAAATCATTTATGCAGTTTTAAATTTTCTATTCACCACATTAAAGAAGTAAAAAAAAAAACAGATGAAATTAATTTTATGATGTATTCTGTTTATCCAACATATCATTTAAATATGTAATCAATATAAAAATTATTAATGTAAAAATTATTAATGAAATATTTTACATTCTCTTTTTTTGTAGTAAGTCTTTAATATGTGGTATTTGACACTTACAGCACATCTTTATTCAAGTGTTAAATTTTCATAGGAAATCCTTGATTTGTATTTCAATTTTATAAAATTTATGGTTGAAAAAGGAGATTCACATACCCAAGTGGCTCCATACATGCATAAACATTTTCTAATCCGTGAATCAATATCAGATTTTATTTTATTTTATTTTTTTTTAAAGATTTTATTTATTTATTTGACAGAGAGAGAGACAGCGAGAACAGGAACACAAGCAGGGGGAGTG
Organism: Mirounga angustirostris; assembly: GCF_029215605.1. Lineage (NCBI taxonomy): Eukaryota > Metazoa > Chordata > Mammalia > Carnivora > Phocidae > Mirounga > Mirounga angustirostris. The sequence goes on from NW_026991718.1 coordinate 103,059,195, forward strand.
GGAGAGGGAGAAGCAGGCTTCCTGCAGAGCAGAGAGCCCGATGCGGGACTCGATCCCAGGACCCTGGGATCATGACCTGAGCCGAAGGCAGACGCTTAACGACTGAGCCACCCAGGCGCCCCAATATCAGATTTTAAATGTAAGTTTAAATAAATTAAAATGAAATAAAAAATTCAGTTCCTAATTACAGTAGACACATTTCAAGTGCTTAATAGCCACAAATGTCTAGTGGCTACCATTTTACAGCTCTAAACACTTTGCCAAATTTTTCTCATCGTGTTTTCTTGGGAAATGTGTTCTTACAATCAGATTATCTTATTCCAAAAGGAGATGAGATACTTTTTTAGATAATCTAAGAATATCTAAAAAGAGAAAGGAACTCGAACACATTAAGTGGAGATGTTTGCCAGGAACTTCAGCAAGGATTTTCCAAATAACCCTTCTAATAAGCCTATGAGTCTGGTTTCACTGTCCCTGTTTTATACATTAGGAAAATGAAAGCTGAGAGTGAGAACTTGCTACAAGCACAAAGCATCTTTCTCTCTCTCCAGTGGTTTCCAAATGAGCGGAGTATGCAAAGGGGTACTCACTCTCAGCTTTCTGTCCTCCTCCCTGTGTCTTTCTATGCACTCCACCAAACATCCAAGAGCATGCCCACCTCTTCTGCTTAACACAAGGCAGGCTTTCTTTTTCCCATTCATTGCAAAGCCTGGGGAAGACTGGTCACTTGAAGGTAAGGAGAGCACTGCTTACCTCAAAGTCAAAGACTTTCTAGACAAAAATTGAGATCATTGCCCACTGTCTACGGGAAAGACTCTGGGTTGGGATGGCCTCTGGGGAGGTGGAGACCAAGTGGACTGCGATCATTTAAAATCTTCTGCATTCTTTAACTTGGACAACTTTCCTTCTATCCTCCTTTGGAGAAAACAAATTGTATATTTAAAACAAGTTTGAGGGGCCCAGACATCATATGTGTTTATGTACTCAGTTTCTCAAAAGGGTTCAGGGGGGAACATTTTGATGACTTTATATGTCTGAGATTACTAGTTGACCCTCCGTATCCCTTTGCCTTCCATACTTAGTAGTAGAACATCTTATTTTTTTAACTGGGCACATATCCCTCCCCAGAGAACAAAGTCTATATTTCTCAGTTTTCCTTGTGGCTAACGATGGTCATGAGACTACATTTTGGCCAATGCACTATAAGAGGAAGTGTTGTATGAGGCTGATGGGAAGTTTCCTTAAAGAAAGAGTCTCAACTCTTCCTCACTGCCTTCCTCCACCGTGCAGGTTGGAATGCAGAGTTGATGCTAGAATTTTAGGAGCTAGATTGGACCATAAGGTAGAGGCCATGTGATAAGGATAATAGATCCACAAGATAAAGGAGTTTAGGTCTTAGGTATCAGGGAGTGCCAAATCTGCCCTGGGTATCTAAATCTAGATTCTCCTTATGTGAGGGGAATATGAACTTTTATCTTCCTTAAGGCACCATTATTTTGCATATTCTGTCACATGTATCTACACCCAAATCCAATGCTAGCTGAAACACATACACTTTTCAAGTAAAAGGCACCAGTGGAAGTGGGACTTCTGAAACTGAAATGGCCCAGTTAATAAGACTAAAAATGGACCAAACATTAAATGGGAGGTATGAGGCCCCACCTGGCCCGCTCATTATTAAGATGTATCTAATCTCTGGGCTCATCACCCATATTTATTCAGGATGTGATGTACTTCCATTAGGTCCTTAGATTAAATACTAGACCAGAGCATCTCCACAGCATTTTTCCAGATTTTTTTTCATTTTATCATTTTTTTTCCTGCTGATATTTCTTGATTTTTTTTTCTTTCTCTCACCTCATTTTGTTCCCCTCAGTGTGTCTACATTTGACTTTCTAGTGTTATGCTTCACAAACATGCAAGGGGAGTATTTTTCTGGTTAGGGAAGGACAGCACAAGGGTTGGACAAGAAGGAGGAAAAAGCTAGCTTTCTGGACTGTCAGAGTGATGCCTAGAATGTTGGCCTCATTACCCCAGCCCTGCTCAATAATGCATGAAAGTCACATGCAAAAAAGTACATATGCAGGGAAAAGACTGGAAAGAATGGTCCAAATTGAGAGCAATGACTACCCCTGAGGAATGAGGTAGAAGCCACACCATAATTTTTTCATATGTACTTTTGAATTATTTGCTGTTTTTTCCTTAGAATGAGCATTTCTTAACCTATAATTTGAGACATGGAAATAACAATATGTTCACAATTAAGGGGTGGTAGTGATTATAAGGTCATAGAAGCCATGAAATGTTCAGCTGTACCTCTGTCCAAAGGCATTCAAGGCCCAAGATCATACTCTGGAAAACCTTAGCTCTTACTGGATCTGCCCTTGTGCCTTCTGGGAAATTTTCTTCTCTTCTTAGTCAATACTAGGGATTTATTGCTTCCTTCTAAGAACCCAGTTCTCTGTCCAGCTTCATGATTATTAACTTGTTATTGAATATTGATTGCATTAATAGACACAGATTTCCATGCCTCTCTTTATGTTTTTTAAGATTTTATTTATTTATTTGAGAGAGAGAGAGAGGGAGAACACAAGCAGGGAAGAGGGCCAGAGGGAGAGGGGTAAGCAGGGAGTCTGACATGGCTCAATCCCAGGACCCTGAGATCATGACCTGAGCCAAAGTCAGATGCTTAACCAACTGAGGTACCCAGGTGCCCCCATACCTCTTTTTATCCACAGCATTGGTTAGTGACCTTCCCACTGATTCTGGGCCTGGCCATGAGATGTGTTTGATTAATGAGATAGTAGCCATCTTACTGAAAAGTGCATGCCCATCTTCGCTTTCTGTCTTGGACGCTTGTACCATCAAGAGGACATGTCTGAGCTAGCTTGCTGGAGGCATGTGAGAGATACATGGAGCAGAGCCAAGGCATCCCAGCTGAGGCCACCTTAGACCAGCCAGCTGATAACCAATCTAGCAGCAGATAGTTGATGTCTGAGCAAGCCCTGCCAAGATCAATCAAGACTGATCCAGGATGCAGAGCTTCCTAGTAGAATCACAGGTTGATGAGAAATAACGGTTGTTATTTTATGATACTTAGTTTTGGGGTGGTTTTTTGCATAGCAATAGCTAATTGATTCAGTAATACACTTCCTTCCCTACCTGCTCCATCCTACCACCTTACCACAACTAGCTCTGCCATTTACCATCTTTGTGGCAATATCAGTTAATTTTTTCAGTATAACAAACCACACTCAATTTTTTTTTTGCATAGAACAATAACCATTTATTCATGATTAATCATGAATCTGTGGGTCAGGTATGGGTTCTGGTGATTTGGGTTGAACTTGCCTGATCTTGGTGGGCTTGCTCATGCATCTGTGGTCACCTGAAGGTTTGGCTCGTGCTGGCTGATTTATTATGGTGACACTGGGATGATTGGGGTCTCTCTCCATGTGGTCACTCATTATCCAGCAGGCCTAGTTTGAGCTTATTCACATGATGACCACAGAGCTCAAAGAGTATGCAAGAGTGGCAAGTCCTAATGTAAAAGCACTTTTCAAGCCTCTGCTTATATCATGTTTGCTCTATCCATTGTCTGAAGCAAGTCACATGGCTAAGCCCAGAGTCAGTGTAGAAAGGCACTACCAAAAGATGTAGATACAGAGAGGCATAGAAAAAACTGGGGTCACGAGGCAACTGATTCACCACTGTGACATCACACAATTCTTTTGGTTTTTCTGAGCCTCAGTTTCCTCTTCCAAAAAAATGGAGATAATAATACTAACCTGTGATAAGTTGAATTGTGTCCCACCAACAGATGTAGAAATTCTAACTCCTGGTACCTATGAATGGGACCTTATTTGGAAATAGGATCTTTGCAGATGAAATCAAGTAAAGACAAAGTTATTAGGGTGGGCCCTAATCCAAATATAACTACTATTCTTATAAGAAGAGAAAAACACCAGATGAAGACTGAGACACACAGGGAGAATGCCATGTAAGGATGAAGGTAGGTATTGGTATGATACAGCTATAAGTTCACAAATGCAAAGGATTAACAGCCACTACTGGGAGCTAGAAAGAGGGGAGGAAAAATTCTATCCAGAGTCTCAGAGGGAACATGGTCCTGCCAACACCTTGATTTTGGACTTCTAACCTCAAGAACTGTGAGGCAATACATTTCTGTTGCTTTAAGCCTCCTGTTTGTAATGCTTTGTTATGGCAGCCCTAGGAAGGTAATACAGAGCCCAAGTCCTCTGGCAAAGCTTTTCATTAAGGGTCAGTGAGAACAGTGGCTGCTAAAGGATGAGCTCTGGTCCTACCAGTGGTTATTCGGAGATAAGGTTTATCATATCTTACATTGGGAGGAAGCTCTTCAAGCACGTATGAGGTTGTACAGCTGTTGCAGCGTCAGAGCTGCCTCAGGTCTCTGGTTTTAGCGGCTTTGGGGTTTCCAAGGTAGGAAAAAGCCAGCATTGCTCGTCCTGACAGCTTCCCTCCTGATTTGTGGTCAGCTCCCCAAGCTCCTGACAGACACCCGCCCTGGCCAATCCTTCAGCATGAAATGGGGCATGCCTGCAGGGCCTGGGATATTTCCCTTTGCTGAAGGAGAAGCCCTGCTCTCTGATTGCTGGCCTTGTTCCCCAGTAGCTCTAGCTCCGGGAACATTCCAAGAAAACAAAGGCTAAATTTAATCTCCTCCACCTTGGGATTCCTATTCTGTGTCCTCCATTCAGACTCTTACTATGCAGGGAACTTGCTTCTCTGCATTGCTAGAGGCAGTAGTGGTTGTTTACAGCCAAACACAGGCAGGAAAAAGCTCCCCTCCTCTCTGGAAAGTCTTGCATCTCCCTAGCCATTTTATGGGGCTAGGTACAGGAAAGTGCTCCCAGAATGCACCACAGTTCTCCAAGAATGCTCCCTGTTGCCTCCTATCTCCCTAACATTGCTCATTCTGTTCTCTTTGACTAGAGAGGGCTTTCTACCATATGTACCTGTTGAAGTGGTTCTTAAGCTTTGAGAACTTTAAAGCATGGGTCAGAATGGAGAGAGCACAGAATTTGAGACAGAAGACCTGAGTTTGAGATTCATATTAACACTTACTGTGTGTCTTTGAGCAAGTCCCATAACATCTCTGTACCCAGATACTGCTATCATTATTATTATCTGGTGAAAAGAGTAACTTTATTCTGAGAATCCACTAAGATAATGGATCTGAAGGTCCATTAAGAATTGTTCAGTTTAGGGTGCCTGGGTGGCTCAGTTGGTTAAGCGACTGCCTTCGGCTCGGGTCATGATCCTGGAGTCCCCGGATCGAGTCCCACATCGGGCTATCTGCTCAGCAGGGAGTCTGCTTCTCCCTCTCCTGCTCCCCTCTCTTGTGCTCTTTCTCTCTCTCACTCTCTCTCTCAAATAAATAAATAAAATCTTTAAAAAAAAGACAGTTGTTCAATTTAGAAAGAGACAAATTCATTCATTCATTCATTCATTCATTCATTCATTCATTCATCCAACTAATAACTAGTGGAAGTCTATTTTTGTTCCAGGTCCTCTGGTAGAGGTTGGAGATGAAGTAGTGAATGATATACCTGAACTCTCTACCCTCATGGTTCTTACATTCTAGTGCAGGAAATGGGAAATAAACTAGCAAGGAAATAAATAGGCATAATTATAAATAAATAGATAATTACAAATTCTAATAATTTCTAGGAAGGAAGCCATTATAATGGTGAACTAGAGAATTACTGGGAAAAGTCTTTTGGACTGGATGTTAAGCAACATGGACAGAGTTGACATGGTCTGAAATTTGAAGGGTCTAATATTCTTTGCCTGGAGGAAAAATCAGGCAGGCAGTGTGATGTGTTTTTTGTTTTTCTGTGGGTTTTTTTTTTTCTATATTTTTATAATACATTCTGAATCTGTCTTGCTGCCTTAGTACACTCTACTCATTGGCTTACTGGCATTTATATCTTCATGAGGATGGCAGATGCCCCCTAGACAAATGTTAGTGTCATCATTATAAAGGGGGCTCTGTCTACTAAACGACAGTTTATAAAACTAGCTTTTGTTGACAAAGAAAAAAGGAATTTTAAAATTTCAAACCTTTCCTTTACATGGTAAGGGGAAATGGAGTCTAAACACAGGGTTTCACAATGAGCTAGAGGTAGAGAGAATTTAGTGTATATTTAAAGAGAAGTTTCAATGAGACAGAAAGGAGTAGGAAGCTTCTCACTACTAAAAGAGAAAGGGAGAGAGAGAAACTGAAGGACAAGAGATCAGATATGAATGTACTGGTTCTTTCCAGTAGATATAAAAAAAAAAAACCTTTTGTGGGTTGCCTCTGTGGCTCAGTCAGTTAGACATCTACCTTTGGCTCAGATTGTGATCTCAGGGTCCTGGGATGGAGCCTGGGTGGGACTCCCTGCTCAGTGGGGAGTCTGCTTCTTCCTCTCCCTCTGCCCCTCTCCCTGCTCATGCACTTTCTCTCTCTCTCTCAAATAAATAAATAAAATCTTAAAAAAATACCTTTTGGAAATATGTTTTTAGGGAACATTATTGTGGGAGAACAAACATCCATAACTGCTTATCTTCTTACTGGTAGAATGAAGACTTTGTTAGGTGTCCATCTTTACTTCACATAGTCTGTGTGACTAGGAAAACTGAACTCACCTCCAGTTACAGGGGTGGAGCTTTAGTTGAACCAAATTATGGTAATGTCAACCGTCTTCATGGCAATTGGTTCAGAAATTCAGGCTTTCACCGATCAGCACAAGCCATTCCTCTGTCCACTCTTACTTGTTTTGAGCTGGTCCAATGAAAAGGGAAAACTTTTTAATACAAGATTACAGAGAGGTGTTCTCCCTCTCTCTCCCACTGGTGATGGAGGAAGCAGGCTCCCAGTATGATTTACAGCCAACTTCTGAGCTAGCAGGAAACCAGTTTTAGAATGAGGTCAACCGTGTGGCTCTCAGAGTGAAGAGATGGAAAGAACCCATATCAGAGCTGATAATGTGATATTGCTGAGGTCTTGAACCAAACAACCCTAATGCTAGACTTCTTCTTTTGTGACATAATAATTTTATTTCTCTAATCTAATTTGAGTCAGACTTTCTGTTATTTAGAGCCAAAAGCATCTGAGATAATACAATGGGAGAAATAGCCATACTGTTTTGGAGAAGTGCCAGAGTGGGGGGAATTATGTCTCAATTTTAATGAACATATCTTAGGAATATTTCAAGATTATTAGAAGAATCCTATGCCAACAAGAAGAAGTAAAAGCAGAATAGACAAGAATACATGGCATGATGTGGTTAATCATCAAGAAAGCTTATACCACCTGCTTTAGCTTCAGAATGCTTTGTAAGGCATTCAGAATCCCCTGTATACCCCAGAGAGTGTGGGACAGAGGGGCACGTAAGATAATTGAAATAGCTGCTTTGTGACCTGAATGAAGGGGATCCTTATAGTAAAGGATGTGGTGATTTTGTAGTAGAGGGCAGCAGGGTGGGCCACTCCAGATCAATTTGAATGGAAATCATTGCCATGTCCCAGAGGAGGAGCATCACCACTAAGACCCCAAAAGTTGAACAATTCAGCCAGAGAACATCATGAATTACATTAGACCCATCAGCATTGGATGCAGTAAGATCGGAGTTTTGCCAGGTAAGGTGAGGTATATCCAAATTTGAGGTCAGTGGGATTTAGCAGAGAACCACATTAGGGAAGAATGTGAACTTCTACCTATACCCAAACCTCATATTAGAAGGGTAGATCAGATTATGAGACCAACTGAGAAATAAGAGATACAATCTTGATAGAGCATCTGGAATTAGAAGTACTTAATATTTAACCAAATGTGACTGTTTAATTCATTATGGTAGATTGCATCATTTGCCTTAATTCCTTGCCCATCCTATACCCATGTCATTTGTCCCATGACTTCATAACTCCTCTTTCTAACAAGGTAGAGTCTAGGGCATAGTCTATTTCCACACCTCTGAATCTGGAGTTGGACGTGTGACTTGCTTTAGTAAATAGAATGAAGCTGAAGGGATATGTCCCCCTTCTATGCCTAGGTCACAAAAGGCCTTCTGTGCTTCCATTTGCTTGTACTTTTGTGTCTGCCACCATCATGAAAACATGCCCAGGCTCAAGGGTTTGTGGAAGAGAGCTGAGTCACCCTGGTCATCCCAGCTGAAGTCATCTTAGATCATCTGACAGCCAGACATCTCAAGACGTATTAGTTCTCTAGTGCCACTTTAACAAATTATCGCAATTTTAGTGGCTTCAAACAGCACAAATTTATTATTATAGATCTGGAGGTCAGAAGCCTAAAATGGGTACACAGAGCTGCCTTCCTTCTGGAGGCCACAGAGCAGAACCTATCTCCTTGCCTTTTCCAGCTTTTAGAGGTCGCCTATATTTCTTTGACTCATGAATGCTTCCTCCATCTTCAAAGCTAGCAGCATAGCATCTTCTCTCCTGTATGACCTCCTGCTGACTTCCTGTAAGGACTCCTGTGTTTATATCAGGCCCACCGAGATAATCAAAGGTTATCTCTTCATCTCAAGATCCTTAACTTGATCATATCTGCAAAGTCCCTCTTGCCATGTAAGGTAATATATTCACAGGTCCTGGGGATTTGAACATGGACACCTTTGGATACCATTATTCTACCACACCAGTCATATGAGCAAGCCAGACCAAGATCAGCAGATACAGATGTGTGAAAAATAAATGCTCATTGTTGTGTGCTATTGGGGTTTTGAGATCATTTGTTTTGTGGCATTGTTGTGTCAATAGATAACTGATACATGGGGCAATTGAGCTATCCATTATTGGTGAGTTTAAAACTGTAACCTATCATTAGTTAAAATTAAAACCACAGAAGGAGGTGCCTGGCTGGCTCAGTGGGTGGAGCATAGTGACTCTTGATCCCAGGGTTGTGAGTCTGAGCCCCACGTTGGTTGTAGAGATTACTTAAAAATAAAATCTTAAAAAAAAAAAAGAAGAAGACAACCACAGTACAAATGAAAACAAAACAGTAAAGGAAGTTACTTTCCTTTCATTCTTTTCTTTTTCTTTCTGTCTTTCTTCTTTCTCTCTCTCTTTCTACTTTTTCATTATGGAAAAAAAGAGGACATGTAGAAAAACAAAATCATAGAAAAGAATTAAAAAGCACTTTTAATCATACCATTTTTGAGATCATTACTATCAATATTTTGGTGCATATCTATCCAGAAATTTTCAAATATTCAATACTTGGAAATTTTATTCTGTGACTTCCAATGGAAGGTTGACCTGACCCAGGAAATCTCTCCTTCCATCTCAAACACATAGAAATGCGAGAACAAATGTACTAGAAAATAATAGCATGAGTGCAAGAGGTCAGAGGTAGCACATTACTAAGAATTGTACTGTTTGGAAGAAGGAGAAAGATGCAAATTAACTTGAGATTTCCTTTTTTTTTGAGAGAGTGCACACTGGGGGTGGGCAGAGGTGCGAGAGGGGCAGAGGGAAAGGGAGAGAGAGAGACTCTCAAGCAGACTCCATGCCCAGCACAGAGTCCCACATGGGTCTTGATCTCACAACCCTGAGATCATGACCTGAGACAAAATCAAGAGTTGGACGCTTAACCGACTGAGTCACCCAGACACCCCAAACTTGAGATTTTTTAAGTATACATCTTAAACCTGTAAGGTTAACCACTAAAACAGTAGAAATAAAATATGACATCTCAACCAATAAAAGAAGCCGAAGGAGATGGATCCAATAAAATTCAGGGACAGGGAGAAGAAGCAAAGAAAAATCTCCAAAATGGAATGCACAAAATAAGATGGAAGAGAGAAGTCCAAATATATCAGTAATTATAATAATACAAATAGATTACATAAAAGGTACAGACAATCATATTGGTTTAAAAACATCCATCTATTTGCTACTTTCCAGAGGTACACTTAAAGTAACAAGACCCAGAAAGGTTGATGGAAAAGGCATTTGATACATCAGGTAAATACTGAAAGAATGCTGGCCTTGCACATGGCTGAGATATGAACTAAGTCACATACAAATTGCAACACTGTTTGTACTAGAGAAAATGGGGAAATAACTTAAAGAGCTATGAAAAATGGAATGGATAAACAGATTATATATTCACATGATAGAATGCTATACAGCAGTTACAATGAATGAACTAGAATCATATGAATCAACATAGACAGATTTTTTTTAAATGTTGAATGGAAAAAGAAATAGAAAAATATTGCATTCAGTCTGATAACATTTAAACATATGAAAGAGAAACTCTATTTCCCATATGTATGTGGCAAAAATATAAAAATCTGGACTGGGTGATATACATCATATTTATGACAGTCAGTTTGAAAGGGGAAAAGATGAGATAAATAGAATAAGCAAGGCTTCAGCTTTATATTCTAATTTCTTTAATTAAAATTCTGAAGGAGATATAATTAATTAATGTTTGTTTCATCATTCCATCTAATTTGCTGTGCTTTTAAAAACATCTCAAAGTGGGCACCTGGATGACTCAGTCGTTAAGTGTCTGCCTTCGGCTCAGGTCATGATCCCAGGGTCCTGGGATCAAGTCCCACATCGGGCTCCCTTCTCCGCAGGAAGCCTGCTTCTCCCTCTCCCACTCCCCCTGCTTGTGTTCCCTCTCTAGTGTGTCTCTCTGTCAAATAAATAAATAAAATATTAAAAAAAAAAATCTCAAAGTACAGTTCCTTAAAATAGAGTGAGAGCTATTTTTTCTAAGGCTTTGTTCAGTGCCAAAATTCTGATTTTACTATCATAACTAATAGATAAAGAAAAATAAGAAGAAAAAAAAAAGAAAATCTTAGTACTTTGGAATCTGCAGGCAAATATTAAGCATTATTTACTACAGAAAAAATGGGAAAACTCTAAATGTCTCAAATAATAAAATTGGCACATGCCTTTGGGGTCAGTATTAAACAGCTATTAAATTCATGTTCCTAAAAAATATTTCATGACATGACAAAATGTTCACAATAAACTGTTTAACTAAGTGGGGTACAAAACTATATATACATATATATTCATATTTACATATACACATATAAAATTGAACTGTTCTGTGACTGCTGGCATCACGGGTAATAGTTAGCTATATTTTCTACAATAAGTATGTATTACTTTTAAATTAAAAAAATTTAATTAAAGAAGGCTAGTTTCATCACAATTGTAAATGGATAGGAGTCATATAGTTTAAATAATAAGTCTTTTTTAAAAACTAAGTGACAAGTGTTAATACACCAGCTCATTAGAAATGATTCAGATGATAGCGTTATTGAGTTACTTTCTGCCTTTCCCTTCCCACCTATGGGCCCATTCGTTGTGGATTCAGGATGGAGAGAGGTAAACAGGCTGGTTGGGACAGCTGATGAAGCTAAATGTGGCAAGCACAGCCATCCTGCACTCAGCCCTACCACCATGAGAATAAGGGGATGGGCCGGTATAGACATTTTTATCTGTAGAAATTTAGATTCTTTCCAAGACTGAGGCATCCTAGTCTCGCAGAGCATTGTCATCTAGACTATTGGGGCAGCACAGCATTTGTCCCAACCAGTGCTTCCTCCTGGCTAAGGATCTGATTGCTTCTGGCCTTGGAATAGGTTTTTCCAAGGATGGTCTTCTTCTCTGGTTTATATCTCACCCCGCTCTGGATTTTGATATTGAAACAAAGAATTTTATGTTTCCCTGTGGAGTGCTATTTATTTTATTGTTAATGCAAGGGAAGCAGCTTGCTGAGTTTGATCATTTCTCAGCTGTCTTAAAAAAGATGAATGGATAAAGAAGATATGGTATATATATACCACGGAATATTATTATGCAGCCATCAAAAGGAATGAAATCTTGCCATTTGCAACAACATGGATGGAACTGGAGGGTATTATGCTGAGCGAAATTAGTCAATCAGAGAAAGACATGTATCATATGATCTCACTGATATGAGGAATTCTTAATCGCAGGAATCAAACTGAGGGTTGTTGGAGTCGGGGGTGGGGTGGGAGGGATGGGGTGGCTGGGTGATAGACACTGGGGAGGGCAAGTGCTATGGTGAGCGCTGTGAATTGTGTAAGACTGTTGAATCAGAGACCTGTACCTCTGAAACAAATAATACATTATATGTTAAAAAAAAAAAAAAAAGAAGAAGAAGATAGCAGGAGGGGAAGAATGAAGGGCGGGAAATCGGAGGGGGAGATGAACCATGAAAGACCATGGCCTCTGAGAAACAAACTGAGGGTTCTAGAGGGGAGGGGGAGGGGGGGATGGTTAGCCCGGTGATGGGTATTAAGGAGGGCACATTCTACATGGAGCACTGGGTATTATACGCAAACAATGAATCATGGAACACTACATCAAAAACTAAAGATGTGATGTATGGTGATTAACATAACATAATAATAAATAAAACAAAACAAAACAAAAGCTAACCTGGAGCACAGGGGCCCAGGAATTAGCCAGTTGGAGACCTCCGTGAAGTCTAGATTTAGGTGACCAGCATATTTCAGACACTAACTCAGATGAGCATCCAGGCTGCCAATCTTGCTCCTTCTCAAAGCAAATATGGTTTCAGAAACCAGTGAAAACATAGATGGAAGAAGAAAGGACACCTGTCTCCCAGCACACCGATGGCAAACACTAGATGGCTGGCTCCATTGTCACTGATGGCTTCACTGATATTAGTGAATAACAAACAGCATGCAAATGTCTTCACTCTAATAAGCCCACAGAAAAAAATGACAAAAATACTGCATGTGGCACACAATGTCACTTGGAAACTGGCCTCTGTCTAAGAGTAATTGAATCACTGAGAATGTTTGCCCATCCCAGGCTTATCACTAGGACTGGTTCTTTAAAAACTATGGGCATTTCTTTTCTTTATGAACTCAATTTCCTTGCATTATTACTACACAGAGGATGCTGAGATGAAAGAAAGCTTGGTTGAACTATTGCACTTCCTACTGCCTCCGCTTGGGCTGGAAATGAGACTTTGTGTCCAGAAATGGTGGAAAGCAGCACCTGTTTAGGGTCTTGCTTCTGCCCCCCCAGCCAAGGATCTCTTTGGATACCTACCAGACTATTCATTTAATTGGTCTCCTTGGATGCACCAGCAGCACACACCCTGGGGCTCTGCCAATTCCCAAGAAAGGACCTATTTACCACACACCTTGTTTTGCTGACTGCAAGGTTCTTGTTAGAACATGTTTATTTCTTCCCTAAACGCTGAAATAATCTTTCTAGTGGAAGCTTGCATAGGAAACACATGGATCCTACATTTCATTTCTTGAAACATGCTGGACTGCTGGGTAGAAGTTACTGATGCTTTATCTTTTAATACAGATGTACATGATGAAAAGAGCAACCACAAAGTAACCACTCAGAGGCTGTTGAGTGGGGACCAATCTTTCTGTGGTAGAAAAATAATAAGACAATTATGGGATATATATATATATATATATATAACTTTATATATAATATACATATTATATACATACATGTATATATAAATATGTTTGTTATCTACTTATACATATATATATAAAATTTTTGGTAAATAGCAATGATCAAAGAATACAGGAGTCACAATAATCAAGGAATACAAGATTCACAAAAGTCCAATCTTTGGACAAAAATGTCACCATCAGCCACTTGACCGTTTGCATGTTCAGATAAATAATGGGGAGTAGCTCCGGAAGGAATGCTATTGCAAAAACCTACTTCCATGAGACTGTTTAAAAACTTCCATGAGGGTCAAGAAATTACACAATAGGCTTGATCTAGTCTTTGGACTATGTATTTCTCACTTCAGGGCCAGACCTAGCCTGATTTATCATTTGCCCATACAACCCAAGTGTGATAGGACTCTGTTGTGGACCACTCTTGGCCTGGAAGAGATAGCAGTGTGGCTTCTGAGGCCTTGGAGACAAATGGAAATCTTTACTATACATTTCCTCAAAGATGTAGTACAGGGGCTTCTCACAGTGAGTGGCCCAGAAAACATTGGGAATATCCTCTCCAGGTACCTGTCTCCCAAGTCTCCAGGAAGAACAACTGCTAAACTTTCTCCCTTCCTTTCCACACATCCCTTTCAGCATCATGTGGCTTACCATTTCCTCATTTCAGACTCTCTGATATGCCTGCCCACTGTGCTGGACGTGGGAATTCCCAGCACATTATACTTGGAGAGTTATGCCCTTTTCCATTCCTAACTTGAAGAGACATTCCAGGAAATAAAATTCTTTACTGTGGTAAAAGGCAGAATGTCCTACCTCTAAAGGATGGATTATACTGAGTGACTTGCTTCCAAAGAATAGGATTATGGAAAGGGAGAAAGAAGTACCTTTACAGTGGGGAACCCTGGCAAACACTCCCTTAGGTCATCAAGGTTAATATCATCGGTGATAAGTCATATTGATTCATATGGGCCCTTCATATGATGTGTTTTAAAAAATCCCACTTTGCCTCTGTGGTCATCCTCTGTAAACCCATAACCCAAGCCTAACTATGAAAAAAAAAAAGAGAGAGAGAAAGAAAAAAACCCCAAACAAATGGAAAGACATTCTACAAAACACTTGACCAGGACTCCTCAAAACTGTCAAGGCTATCCAAAAAAAAAAAAGAGAGAGAGAGAGTCTGAGCAAATGTCACAATCCAGAGAAAAAAAAGCTAAATGAATGTGACATCCTAACTGGGATCTTGGAGCAGAAAAAAAAAATCATTAAGGAAAAATCAATGAAAACTGAAAGAAATATGGAGTTTGCGGGGTTCTGTTTTGTCTTTGTTTTGCATTTTTAAGAAAAGGATGACTGATTTTTTTTATCTGGACCATGTATCTAGTGAGGGTACAGAATTTGGTTGTCCTGCCGGGGGACATAATAATTCTTAATTAAATTTGCCCCAGCTAAACTTCCAGTTTTCGTGTGGTCTAAGCTTACCAAAATGTTACATTAAAAAAAACTCAACAAAGTTAGTAACCAAAAGTTATCAAAATAAAAGGTAGAGCAAACTTTACTTGCATATCTGAAAGAAAAACAAAACAAAAGAGATCCAACTTAGACTCAGCACAGCATTTTAAAAAATTCTTTCTTCTCTCTAGTTTTCATATAACCTGTAGCTTTTCTGGACTTTCCTATTCTCTAAATCCCTTTCTTTCTATTCCCTACCTCTGCTCTTTCTGAAGCCCCACCACACATGACTCCCCTGTGTCATCATTCTCTTGGTCTTTTCCTCCTGCTTCTTCTCAACTTGCTCTCCCCATTATCCACATTCAGCTGTCACTAGAAGCCTGGGACTCTACCCAGGAAAGACAATTCCCCAGGGGAGAGGTAACAAAGCTGAGTAGTCAAAAAGAAAATTCTCCATAGCAGGGGCAGGAAAGGGAATGAGGGTAGGCTGACAACTCCATAAATTAATATAAATAGCTCCCATCACAATATAAAGAGTTGGCTTTGATATGCCGACCAGCCTTAGGAGATCCATAACAGCAACTAGGGATGAGAAGTATGTCCAGAGGAAGAATAGGATGGTCTTGGTTCAGAACGGTCTTGGACCTGTCGTTTAAATGGTAAACTCTATGCTTTGTGCAGATAGACATGTCTGCCCTATTTTCTCTTGTGTCCCAGTAGCTGGTCCAGAGAAAGAATCCCCATATATTTGATGGGTGACCTTGAGAATAAGAGTATGTGTTTCTTTAATTATTAAGTAGCAAATATAGACATTGTCTGCCTAGTTACTTCACAGAGATTTTGCTAGGAGTCAAGCAAACCTACATTATATGGGAAATAACTAAAAAAGAAGTGTAGAAAACAAAGTATTGGCATGGACACAGCATCAGTGTGGAGGCCAGACTAATCCTCCATAGTCAGAGGGGGACCTGAATAAGCCCCCTGGCTGCCCGTCAGTGGGAAAGGTTGGGTCACATCATCTCTGAGTTCTCATTGGCTCACTGCCATGGGACTTTGCAACTTATCCTGTCAGAAAGTGGAGTTGTGACTTGCTTTGACAAATAGAATGACAATGTGCAAGTTCCAAACCTAGATCTCAAGATTCCTTGTGTGAGTTTCCTCTCACTCTTGGAATCCTGCCTCCACCCTGTCAATAAGCCCAGGCTGGGCTGCTGAAGGATGAGAGACACAAGGCCCAGTCACCCATGGCCCCAACCAACAACCAGCCAGTTTCAGAAACAGGCACTTAGCTGAACAGAAACTGCAGATACAAGAGTGAGCCCAGCTGAGACCAGAACACTCCAGCTGACCCTAACTCCAAGTGCTGACCTACAGAATAAGGAGCCAGATAAATCATTTGTTTAAGCCACTAAGTTTAGGGATAGTTTATTTTGCAGCTATTGCTCACTGATATGACTTCCAAATTAAAAATTCAGTGAGTCAATGACTTGGCTCCCACTTGTACCTTCAGACAGAGGGTACATTTTCCAGGAGAGTGCCCCTGACCGAGAAAGCATCTGGTACCTTGTCTTGATGGTCTGTGGCCTGCTTTTGTTTGGCCATATGACTTCCTGTATCATTCTCATATTGGCTATTTAAAAAGCTCTAGCAGGGGCGCCTGGGTGGCTCAGTCGTGTAAGCGTCTGCCTTCAGCTCAGGTCATGATCCCAGGGTCCTGGGATCGAGCCCCGCATCGGGCTCCCTGCTCAGCGGGAAGCCTGCTTCTCCCTCTCACACTCCCCCTGCTTGTGTTCCCTCTCTTGCTGTGTCCCTCTCTGTCAAATAAATAAAATCTTTAATAAATAAATAAATAAAAAGCTCTAGCAGACAGGGTTAAAATTTAATTCACACATTATCCCTCAGACTTATCTACTTCTGCCTCAAGCATCTTCTTATTTAGTTAAGACTGAGATACTCATGACTCCTGATGTTTACGAAAGAAAACAATGGACTAGGATACGTCTGTCTTTAGTTTCAGCACCCATCTGTTTTGAGAGCCACCAGCCTTGAAGGTGGACAGCATCCTCTTGTCTTTAGGTGCCTGGGACCATTCACCATGAATATCTAAGCTCATTCAGATCAGAACCCTGTTCTTTGCATTTCAAGGTAACATCTAGTTATGTAACAGATTAATTCTGCTATGATGTGGCACATCATAGAAAACTCAGCTCAAATTGGCTTGAGTGAAAAGGAGAATTTGTTTCTGCTACTGAAGGGTATCTGGCTTCGGGCATGGTTTTAATTAGGTTTCAGGCTCTTTCACTCCATCACTAATCTCTCTTTTCCTCCATGTTTCCTTAATTTACAGGCAGGCTTTCTCCATATGGTGACAAAAAATGGCTGCTGTGAGCCCAAGACTCATTCTGTTCTCTGCTGAATAATCGCAGCACAAAGAGACCGTCCCCTTCGTTTCAGCAAAAGTCTTGAGGCTGATTCTCACTGGACCTCTTTGGGTCACATGTCATGCCTGAACCATTTACTTTCTACAGGGGAATGGAACATGCTATTTGGTCAAACTGGTGACCTGTTACCTAACCCACCCCCTACCCCACCCCCCACCCCCCCAGCCCCTCCATCCCCCGGCCAGGAAAAACATGGTACAGGAGGTGATGCTGGGGATAGCATTACTAAATTGGGTGGATCCAGAGAGAATGGGGCTTCCAGAAGAATATCAGGTGCTCTTACTAGAAAGAACAGTTGTGGGCAGGCAAAACCAGCAGTTACCATTACAACAGTGGTTTTTAATCTTACAGCACACTGTAGTCACCTGGGGGAACTTTCCAACAATACCACCAGAAATAGTGATTTACTTGGTCTGAGGTGTGGCCTGGGCATCAGCCTTCCTTTAAACTCTCTAGGTGATTCTAATGAACAGCCGAGGCAAAGAACGGCTGCATTAGAGATATTAATAGCTAATTAAGCCTTAACCCTGGGGAATGCCTTGAAGTGCTGTTGGTCACTCTAAAAGGCTGCATCTCTCAGGGTAGAGTTTTCCACACTGGAGGAGGCTAAGAATCAGTGTGGTGCAGTAATGTGGGAGTGAATGGGGGTAGGCAGACAGGAAGCTCTGATTGCCCCCGATTTGAACCATATTAGCAACCATCTGCTGTGTACATGAGCTGCCAGTCCTGATGACAACTTTTAAAATTAAATTTGAGAAACCTTTTGCTCCAGAAAGCCAAAGAACCCATTATGACACCCCCAGTTGCAGAATGAAAGGTACAAGGTTAACTGCCCTGTCAGATGCCACCGCTCCCAGGGTCAAGTGTGGAGACCCTTGGGGAGGGGTCCCTGGCATCATTGCCTGACTCCGCTGTACCCCATCAGAGAGGGGTGGGACAGCCATTGCACCTTGGCTTCTGCACAGTATTTCCTCCCAGCTGGTGGGAGGAGGCAGATTCTCCTCATCTTTCTAGTGAAGAAAAGTTCTGGCCAATCACTAGAAGCCAACTTGAGACTGCAAATGTGGGGATGAGATGGCAAAATCTGTTTTTGGAGCTGCAAGGGACACTCCTCTCCCAGCGAAGAGCCGCTCCAGAAAGCTTGTTATCAGGCGGGGGCTGGCAGCTGCTCACCTCCCCAGGTGGGGGAAGGGAGGAGGCTTCAGAAGCTTCTGGCTGCCTGTATATCTGCGCCCAGAATTCCCCATTTTCCTTTACCAGGGTCCAGGCCCTGAACAAATTACAATGTGGGGCTTCCCACAGAACTATTATCTTAGAGAAACCGGGAGTGGAGAATTCTCAGGGAGAGGCAGTGGGGTGCAGTAGGCAAGGTAATGGATTGGAAATCCAAGCCCCAACACATCCATTCCTGTCTTGTTTTCCTCTACTTGGGCATATGACGGAGCCCCCCAGCCCTGTAAAATGGGATGCTGTTCGAGAATCCTCCAGGCTCTGCAAATTCTGAGGTTGTGATGATAAAGAAGGGAGGGGCCACCAACCTGCTTTGCTTTTGGGGACAACTGCTGGCTTGGGGCCAATGGAGTGTTTATGACCCTGGCCATTTTTAAGGGTGAGACAACTCCTTCCCTCCTTGTCCTTTCTTCCCTCCTGACCACCATCACTGTCATTCTAGGAGCAAAAACACTGGGGATGATGCCCAAATGTGTGAGGGGCAGCTAAGCCAAATCCCACGTATACCCACGGCTTTAATTCCTGTAGCACACAGGGAGATGTTTGGCACTTCTGCAGAAATGGAGGCTCGAGTCTCCTTCCGTTTCTGTTCTTCTGTTCTCTCCGGCCCTGTCTCCCTCCTCCCCGCTCCTTCTCCCTTCCTTCCACTGCTGTTTACTGATCCCCCAAGTCGTGATGACGTGCCACGCACTGGGCCAAGTGCGAGGGCCCCCCAATCCCCATCAGGGGGTGGATTAGAAAGCTCTGCCCTAACGGAGTCTCCTGGGGCAGATGTGGAAATAAACAAACAGTGACTGTATGGTGACAATACGGTGCCCCGAGGGCTCCCGCGGAAAGGAGCACAGGCTGTTCGGAAAGCCCACAGAGGACCCCTGAAGCAGATTGCAGGGGCGCGGGGGAGGCCCAGCCCCAGCCTGGGCCCGCGCCAGCCCCGCCTGTGCCGCAGTGAGTCAGGAACCCCTCCTCCCCTCCTGCACCCGCGAACGAGTCACCGCCACCCGACTCACTGCGGCACTGCCCGCTGGAGCCCGCCCACGCCCTCGCCCCTCGCCGTGTCCCTCCTTCCCCGGCCCGCTCGCGCCTCGCCTCCCGCGCCCGCGCCTTCTGCTCGCCCGGGGGGAGCTGGCTCCCCGACCTTCCGCGGCTGCTGGAGCGAGGCCAAGGGGGTGCGGTGCCCGCCCTGCTGGAGGGAGGCGCTCGCAGAGCTGCAGTGTTCCTTTGTATCGGGAAAGTTGCCTGGAGAAAGGGGGGGAAACAGAAATGGTGAAATGACTCAGGGTTCTCGAAGTCGCTCAGCGCGGCGGCGGTGAGGAGGGCTGGCTCCAGAAGGAGGGCTGGGAGGTGAGGGGTCTTGCCAGTCTCTAAGTCTCAAGCGCGGGGGACTCTGCCCCAACCCTTAGCTCGAATTTCTGCGGGAGAGTAGAAATGCAGTTATAATGTATAACTAAAAATATCAAACTGGTGTATTTGGATGAATTCACATCAAGCAGGTGACCCAGAAAAGGAAATAAGATCTGAAAGTCTTGAGCATCCACAGAATAATCACTCTGCTGGGCCAAGGCCAAGTGCCTTAACCCTACTGGATTTACCAGATGACTTTTTGGGAACAAAGTCTGGTGATGGGATGGAAGTGAAAAGCAGCAAATAGCGTCATTTCTGTCTGAAATCACTTAAAGGGTCCAACTCTGAAAATCCACCCTAACTTCGGGGCTATGGGTGGGGTCACCAGATTTTGCAGGCTCTGCTGCTATGGCTGGAATCTGTCCTCCCCTAGTCACTAGTAGGCTAATGGCAGGGGAATGGCACTGCTCCGGGCCTCTGGGATGGAAAGACCTATCACAGGTCTAGATGTGCCTCACCAGGACGCACAGTGACCGGCTCAGTCAGCTCATACAGGGGCAGTGGGAAGCCCACTTTGTTTCTCTAGTCCCTACCAGTTTGCTTCCTGGTGAGGAAAAGCCTGGCTTGCCTTCATACAGCAGCCAAAATTATGCTCCTGGAAACTAAGTTGGATCATAATGTCACCTGCTCAGATCCCACCAATGTCTTCCCATCCCAAGTTATTACCAAGCCTAAAAGACCCTCCATGATGGCAATTACCTCTCACCTCCTCCCTTTCCACTCTTTTCCCTTCCCCTGTCTGCTCCAGCCACACTGGCTTTCTCTCTGTTCTCTGAACACACCAGGATCCCCCTACTTGAGGGCATTCCCACATGCTATCCCCTTCACCTGGAATTCTCTTCCCCCTTTTTCTAGACCGTCTATCCAAAATAGCATCCTATCCATAGGACCTCTCCTCTCTATCTCTGCAAATCTACTTACTGTTTTCTTATGCTCCTTATATGTTTACTTATTTATCATGCATTTCCCCTAGCGTGTAAGTTCCTTGAGGACAAGAACTTTGTCTTGTGGGCTGTTCTAATTCCCAGTGCCTGGACCTTTGTAGGTGCTCAATTAATATTTGTGGAAAGAATGAGGTTGGGATAGGCCAAGGAATTTGCTCAACTTCACGAAGTCAGTGGAACAACCAGTAGCCGAACCCTTGACACCTCCTCTGGACCTAGAACTTTTCTACCATCTCATGCTGGTTATTGGAAATGATCTCAAAGTGGAATCAGATTGGACAATGGCCACTGGGCAAGCTGGATACCTTCTCAAGATGCAGTTTTTAGGGTCCTCCAAATGTTCCATTACTCTGTCATGTAAATATTTATAAAGGTAGTAAGTTCCAGTAGATGTTGAGTGGTTCACAATATGATGCCAACCTTTGGTCTCCCCTGACATTTCTTTAATCACCTTTGAAAGCATGGCTGGAAGTTGAGGTTCATAGTGTTCAGGGCTTTTGTACTGAAGTTCATCCTACCCACTAAGGCTGGAGTTATTTTGGGAAGAGTGAGTCCTGTTAACTGAACCCAGAATCATAAGATCTGTATTAATGTGTTGGAATATCGCTGACAGTCATTTGGGCAAATACAAGCATTCTAAGTGGATCGGTCTTATTGTGGCCATTTTTTGAACCATAATACCTCATTCCTGTTCTTAGCAATTATTGTTTTTTTCTCTTCTAAGTTTGAATATTATAAAGGATGTCCGAGACTTTCAGCAGGGACAGTACTTTTTGAAATAGCATAATCCAAAGAAATATTTTCCAGAGTTGAAGACAGGAAAACTGGGTTTGCATCTTGGTTGCTCTGTATACCAACTCTGTGACCCTCTTTGTATTCCAAGTACTCATTTGAACAGGTGGGATTGTACTGAGAGCACTGTGGTGAGGTCAGATGAGTTAGTGTGCAATAGAGTGTTTTGTAAGCAGTATAACACTGGATACTTCAGTACCCATCATGATGCTGTTAGAAAGAATATTAAAAAAGAAACTGAGAATTAAGGTCCATCCTTCTGAAGTGACAGCCAGGATGGAGACCGTGTACAAAATACAGTGTTCTGGGGCACATAAAAATGGGGTTGAAAGCTAAAAGGAAAACCTGCAGGTATCAAGAGTCACGTCTGGGGGCACCTGTGGGGCTCAGTCAGTTAAACTTCTGCCTTTGGCTCAGGTCATGAAACCAGGGTCCTGGGATCAAGCGTCACGTCATCGTCGTTGGGCTCCCTGCTCAGCGTGGAGTCTACTTCTCCCTCTCCCACTGTCCTTCTCCCCTGCTTGTGCTTTCTTTCTCACTCTCTCTCAAATAAATAAAATCTGAAAAAAAAAAAAAAAAGAATCAAGTCTGAAACAAGCAATATGCCAGGGACTAGGGGGGAAATGTGATCAGTGAACAAATTTGGAGATTTGTGATGGCTGAATCACATGGCTGGAACCAGTGGGAGTTGGAGGGAGCAGACAAATGGATGACTTTTGATCAAACTGAGATGAAACAGTGTGGAAGGATGGAAGGCTGGGTAGGGCAGGCTAGTTCCTGTCTTCTTCTCTCCTTTCATTTGGCAAATATTGTTGAGTGCTGGCCAGGTGTGAGGCGTACTTTTTCCAGCATCTCCTGGAAACTGTCCTCAGATAACTGATGAATAACCACATCCTTCTTCCATCAGTGGGCTGGTATTGATAACCGCCCCCCCCCAACCACCCCAGCTTGGAAAAGCTGATGAAAGAACTAGGGGATTTGAACTTCTTAAACACCTAGAAAAGCATGTAACTTTCTATAGATGGAAGCCTGCCACAGATTTCTAAAGAGACAGAAGAATTGGGTTTTCTGGGGCTTTGAAGATTATGAATGCATCCAACAAAGTTAACATGGTAGAATCAGACCAAATAAAATATCTAAACTTGCCCTTGGTTTATCGATTTATCTGTTACCTATACAATGTTTTCTACCAATTGCCTGCCTTTGTGTTGTCTGCTTTAGTCAATAAGCCACTAGGGGATGGGCGGTCTGTCTTCCTAGCACATCGAGCACCAGGTCAGTATGTAAAGAGGCACAGGGGAAATATTGTCTAATGGCAATGTGTTTTCTCTAACATGCTAATTATAAAATAGCCTTCAAATGCCCAAAGTTTTCAATCACTCATTAAATAATTATTTGGCTTCTATGGTGCTCTTTTTTTGTGAGTATAACTTTACCTACCTTGTTTTTAGTACCATTTGGGTCCTTAATAATAGCTTTTCATAATCCTATGATGATACCAATCCCGTTATTGAAACTCTTGCCAATCTAAGACTTAAGAAGAGGTGGTGATTCGCTGCCTGGAAAAAAACAGGGAGTGAAGATAACTTCACTTCAGCTTCAGATGGGCTCAGCTTAAAGTTGCAGATTGGGCCTATATCCGCACACGTTTTTTGTTTTTTTTTTCCCCTTGGCTTAGCGAGCTACATTGGGCAGGTAATAGGAATACAAGAGGGCAAACCCAACTAAGCAAGTTCATTTTGAGTCTTTGCTTACATCATGATTGCTAACATTTCATTGGGTAAAGCAAATCACATTGCCACATCCATCATGAGTGAAGCAGGGAAATGTATTCTGCCTCTAGTTGGAGGAATAGCAAAAGGTCATGGGTACAAGGAGAGGTGAAGCACTCTTTTTTTTTTTTAAGATTTTATTTATTTATTTGACAGAGAAAGACACAGCAAGAGAGGGAACACAAGCAGGGGGAGTGGGAGAGGGAGAAGCAGGCTCCCACTGAGGGGGCAACCCGATACAGGGCTCGATCCCAGGACCCTGGGATCATGACCTGAGCCGAAGGCAGACACTTAACGACTGAGCCACCCAGGTGCCCCAAGGTGAAGCACTCTTATCAATGATGCATAGTAAGAATCCAGTTTCTGTCTTTGGAATGTTTCCAGAAAATGGGAATATCACTTTATTCCACCCCCTGATGTTCTAACTCATTAAAGCAGTTAATCCATGGATTAGGCTGTTCTCGCAGCAGTTGGAATTCTTCCCCAGTGAAGGCTCTTTTGGCTGTTGATTCATTGGCAAATGCCAAATCAGATGCATCACTAGACATAGAATCAAAAAGTTTTAGGTTCAAGTCCCAATGGCACCATTTACCTTCTGTGCATCCCCGAGTGGTCATCTAACCTCTCTGAGCCTCTATTTCCTCATCTCTAAAATGAGGGTAAGAATTCATGCACAATTTATCTCATGGGGTTGTTATAAAGATCCAGTCAAAGGAGATCATAAGTATGAAAGTGTTTTGTGAACCGGAAATAACTGCACATACAAGACAGTATTATTGCTGGGTACTGTTTGTGTTGGAGATTTCTGGAAGTCCATTTAGAACTTATCCAGTTCCACTGATTGAATGATTGTCCTACTGCTGTGCCCCTCAGGCCTTGTTCCTGGGCAGCCAGATTGAAGCATAAGTACTTTGAGTTGGGGATGGGATACTCAGGGTTGACTTCTCAGGAAAGGGCCATAGAAAGAGATGGTAAAGCCAAAGATAAATTCAGCTCACTTCTTGTTCTGCCATCACTGGCCTTTCTGGGGTCTCGCAGCATGGAAATCTGAAGTCGAGGTCCTTTGTTGCAGCTTTGACTTCTCTCCTCCCGGTTATTTTCCAGTGGTTTCTCTGGAGGTTGCAGCATGCTATGGAGGCCAACACCAATGAATATGAAATAATGCACAGCTTGGAAAGTGCCTTGTGGTTTCCTTTGCTTGGCTTTCATTTCAGTTATAAAATTCTTGATTTTCATGAATCCACCTAAAAACACATACTTATTTAACAACCTTAGCAGTCTAAATTTTACATATTCATATCTGGAATACCATCTGTTCTATCTCTTGGAGTGAGTTGGTTCCTAGGTGTGTGCCATCAACCTCATCCAGGAGGTGGCCTGGGGAGTCCATATGGCTTCTGGCATTTTCCTGGCCACACCAGTACCTGGGCTCAGGCCCAGGAAATGGTTTGGGATTAGGGAGAAACATCAAACCAAATGGACTAAGGTTGGATCTGCAGTATAATCTGACTTTTCAGGCTGTTTCTGAAGGGAGAAGGAAAGGTCATGTGACTTTTTCTTGTGACATCCCATGACAAAACTCACTGTGTGGGAGGGTTCCTCCCCAGTGTGACTCTTTAGGCAAGGCCACTAAATGCAGTGGTATAATTTCACATTCTCTAAGAAGAAAAATCTCATACCACATCCAGAATAGGTTATAGGAGAGAAACATGAGCTTAAGATAAAACAAACATGCAGGTGAAACAAAAATTCCATTAAACCAAAATTAATGAGAGTGGTCTGATTGAGGTGCAGTTATGGAATCAAGATTCCTTAGTTCTAGCCCCAATTTTGTCCTTAACTAACTATGAAGTCTTAGTGAATCATTTCACTGATCTGTGCCTCAGTTTCCTTACCTGTGACAGGAGTGAATTAGCTCTTAAAGTCCTGTCCAGCTTTGTCATCTAAGACTTTCATGCCCTCCCTCTCCTTATCGGTGAAATAAAGAGGTTGTACGATGTTACCTGGAAGGTGCTGACTCCTTTATTCCATGATGGTACTTTCTCACAGGAGTGAAATGGAATTACACTGGGCTCAGCATGAGCCCTGTTGGCCATATGTGCTCTTTGGCAAGAATTTAGTATTGGAAGCTGGAAAAGAACAAAAAAGAGAAGTGGACCTTTTCCCATTGGCATTAAAGTGAATGTTTTGTTTAAAATACCCCAAATAAAAATAAAACAAAGAAGTCTGCATTCTAACACTTTTCATGTAAATAATAGACAACATCCCATTAGTGAGACTAGGCAGCAAGTACACTATTTAAAAGTGCTTTTTTCATCTGACAGGTACCATTTGGAGTGCAAATGCATGTTTTTGGCAAAGCCCCGTGCCTGGTGATGTTTTTCTTAGCATGGAAGGTTTAGGAACTGGAAGAGAGACGATGCAGGGAGAGAGGAGTATATCCAGAAACGAAACATATCTGTGTTGCTTATCTTTTAGCACCACCAAATTAATAATCTAGGTGATCATGATTCTTCCAATGAAGAATCTAGACAGCTCATGGCCACTGCTAGAGGATTAATGAGTATCCTCTGCACCTTGGCTGTTCATGCTTTTACTTCTCTTTCTCTCTGAAATCTTCCATCTAGTACGTCACCTTCTGTTTGGCTGGCACTGACAGGAAAAAAAAAATGCATCGACTTACTGGATTTTGAATTCATAGCTTCTTTCTAGACTGAGTCTATGTCAAAATGGTCTGTGTATACATCAGTCTACTTGGGAGTGGAAAGATGAAAATTGTGTAAGCCAAACAACTCTTGGGGTGCATTTTTAAAGTTATAAGTAGATGTTACTTTTTATAAATTCCTGTGGACCAGTGTAGCTTTAGTTTGCTTCTCTGCTAAACAGTGTCTTGGCTTGCAAGGACCCAAGTGCAAGTAATTTAGTTGGAAGGTGATGCCAACAAGCCCATAGAGAAGTGAGGAAGTGAGACAGGGAAAGGAAGGCAGCCAATGCAGGGTGCATTTGCAAACAAATTAGGCTCAGTCCTGCTGGGAACTCTGAAAGCGCATATGAAACATGTATCTTAACTATCCCAAGGGAGCAAGGCAACTAGGGTATTTACCCTACCAACCCCTCCCACTCATTGGTTGAGGGCTGCCTCAGAGTGGTGTTAATTACCCAGCATTTTTGGTCTGTCTTGTACTAAGGCAGAAGCACTACAGTAAGCCCAGGAGTAGGAATTCAGGTAGAAGAGCATTACAATGGTAAGATCTGAAAGGAGATGGGCAGGGCTTTACCTGCACTTAATACATATAGATAAGGGAGACCACATATAACAAATAGATATATTTGTAATCTATTTGTTAGAATTGAAATGAAAGTATTAGAATTCCCCACTCAAACTTAAATAATAAAGGAGGCATAATGATTCAGAACTGAAATGTCCAAAGATTGGGGTGGCTTCAGGTAAAGCTTGATCCAGGCTTTTAAATGGTTTGACAAGTATGAGTTTCTTTTCTCTATTTCTTTGCACCACTCACTATGTGTTAGCTTCATTCTTGGTAGTTTCCACCTTTATGATTACAAAATAGCATAGCAGCTCCTTAGGGTTCTATTCTCTAGGTTCAACATCCATCTAAGAAGAGAGGGTGTGTTTTTCAAATAGCTTAAACAAGTCCTAGAATTAAGTCTTTTGGGCTATGATTGTCCTGATTAAGGTCAAGTTTCTGTCTTCCCATCCCAATCATTGCAGCCAGGGGCTTAAATCTATCTACACTCATTTCTGAGCTGTTGGTGGGTGGGGGCGAGGTTACTCTAACTCAAAAACACATGGCTGAGAAATTTAGTCTGTTGGGACAGGAAATAGAAGTAATTAATACTAAGGCCTTAAGTCTAACAGCATAGGTGTTTGATAACCATAAGGAAGCAACTAAATCAATGATATTATATTTCAACTCCCTGAGAATCCAGTTGAATGTCCAGGGAAGAGAGAAAGATTAATAGTGGTGTGGTAAGGGAGGGCCAGGAAGAAAATGTAATGGTGAAAACTTGGGTACCAACAACCACTCCAGGGAGGTGAATTCAGACTGTATCTTTGACAACACTAATGCTGGGTAATATTTATTTAGCTGAGCCTAATAAGCAGTGTAAAGAGTCTCATCGCTCAAATTGGCAAAGCAAGGGGCCACAGCAGTCAGGCTGCTGATAATTAACAGTGAAATGCCTAGCCTGTTCTCTCCCTGCATCATCCAAAGAGATGCCTGGGACTGCTGGGCAAATTCATTTTCCTCTTGCTGGCTGGGATAAGGATGGAGCTTGCTGCAGAAAATTACCAGAGAAGCAGCTAACCAAGGGCAAAACAAAATGGCTATTCTGAGCAAGCAGGCTGGGCTGAGGAGGGCAACCCACCTCTTGATTGTGGAAGGTCACATACACACTGCATTTTCATTACCCATGAGTGTAGACCTATACAGCCAGTTATGGTGGTTTTAGCTCACAAGTGCTGCATTTGAAATAGTAGTTGCAGAATCAAAGACTGTTAGAATTCAAATGAACCTTGGAGATTGTGTAGTTCAATTGTATTTACTGATGAAAAAACAGAAACCTATACAGATGTGTGGCTTATTTAGCATCACAGGGAGTTCATTGTAGAGTTGACACAAGGAACACAACACCCCTATGTGAAAATTCACTGTTAATAATAACAATGTCTATGATCTAAATTCTTGAGATTCAGTCTGGGCATAGATCTTGTTCCCCTTTTATAGCTGAATCATTTTGTGGAATTCATACAGCAATTCAGTAGAAAACAGAAGACTCCAATCCTAATTGACATTGTCCATTAATAATTCTGGAAGCCCTCTCTAATTAACTAATAATAGTGATGATAGGGATGATGGATAATTATTTGCCTCTCAAAATATACCAGGAGCTGTGCTAAACAACTTACATGCATTATTTTGAATTATAATCCTTATAATAACTCTTTGATATGAGTATTACTCCCATTGTAAGGTAGAAGAAATTGAGGTATACAGGGTTTATGAACTTGCCCAAGAACACACAATTTGTAAATGGTGGAGCTGAGTTCCGATCTCATGTATTCGCATTCAAGAGCCAAGCCTGTACCTGTAACCACCCCAACCTTAACTTTTCTCTTAGCCCTGCCAGAGTTTCAATGACTTCCACTGGATTTTGCTTCTCCAAGAAGAAATTCTATATCCAGAGAGATCTGGTATCATTTCCTTTATCTTTAAAAAAGATCATAAATTTACTGTACTTTTTAGAATTGCTATTAATGACTTTTGAGATTTGGTACTTTTTTTTTTTTGGAAGATCACAGTGAAACACTACATTTACATATTTAAAGACAGTTTTCCTAAATGTCATTTCAAAATATAGATTTATCAGAATTTGGAAACGAAAGGATTTTCTCTTACTGCTGACTCTACTGGATGTCAAGACTGTGCAAACTGCATCCCAGAATTAGAGCACTGTGGGGCATCTGACCCCACCCAAGTATCCCTGCCCAATAGCCTGTCTTTCTTCTCGTTTCCCCACCCTTGATCTGCATGGCTTCCAATTCTCCTTCCCCCAGTTTCTCCAGATGGCAGACATCTTTCAGCCTCCTGGCTCCTGCAACTTCTTCCTACTGAACTGGAGCCAATTCCTGTAATCCAACTTCCTCCTCTTCAAAGGGATGTGCATAGCTTCTACAAGGATGGGGCCATCTGACTCCAATGCTTGTTGCCTTTTCTTGCCAGTGTCCTTATTTGACTTCAGTGTTTCCCCAGTTTGGTCTCCATGGAGAGATGACCATTGGCTTGATTTGCATCAAGTTTTCCTGTTGGTCAACTTCTCTTCTGAATTCTTCTCTCTCATCTTTACCATTAATAATATCCTGCTATTCTCTACTTTGGGGCCGTTTCTTCCTCACTATAATAGTATTATAATAACTTAGAACAGATGGATTAACTCTGATAATTTTACACTTTAAGCAGTTTTGCCAATTATATCACCAGAGAACTGGCTTGAGGATGACCAAAGAATTGACCCTTCATCGGTAAGGGGGTTTGGGAGGAACTGTTTAGCATGGGGAGCATCTACCACAGAACGGATCATTGAGGCAGAGGCAAGAATCACATAGAACATACCTGAGTATGAATCATACTTTTTTCTTTTTCTCTCTTATCTTAGGTTGTTAAGACCTGAATTTGCCTCTCTTTCCTATCTTTAAGCAAGACTGTCTTATATAAGGTGGTCTATTCCTATATTATCAATAAAAAATTGACTTTCTCCTATCTTCTAGAAATGTTTAGTCTACCTGAATGTTTATAATATGTATGATTGAGCATTTCCCAAAAGTATCAAGACTCAATTAAAGGGGGCTTATACTACTCATTGAGATTACCTTTTTAAAAAAAAAAAAAAGCAATTATTTCGGGCGCCTGGGTGACTCAGATGGTTAAGCGTCTGCCTTCGGCTCAGGTCATGATCCCAGGGCCCTGGGATTGAGCCCCATATCAGGTTCCTGGCTCAGCGAGGAGCCTGCTTCTCCCTCTCCCTCTGCTTCGCCCCCTCCTCATGCTCTCTCTCTCTCTCTCTGTATTTCTGTGTCTCAAATGAATAAATAATAAAAAAAAAACTTTAAAAAAAAGCAATTATTTCTTCTGATGGATCATCCCTTTATCTTCAGGGTGGGTACTTCTTACTTTCCCTCTACATCAGTGTTTATATTTTATTGCTTTATTTTTTATTTCTTTTATGTTGAACCTTGATGAAAGCTACGAATTCTCTCTCCCCAGTAAAATGTCCAAATACCACATTCACACACATACACACACACAGAATTTTGGCCACAACTTCAAAGTGTTCACTGATGCTCATACAGAGACCCATTCATCATACTGCTGTCAGACTAATAGTTCTATAGGATGAGTGAGGTCATCTTACTTTCCTAATCCCTGTCACCTCCAGAATAAAGTTGAAAGCCTTCCATGACTATTGCTCAAAGTACTCTTCCTTTCCATTCATCTTCTGCTCTAGCAACATTTTGAGTATTTTTATTTCTTCATGCCTTTGTTCAAGATGTTTACTTGACCTGGAATACCTTTTTCATTTTCTATCTTGAAGAATTATGTACGACTTTCCCTATCCCACTAATGGCACCTTCTGTGAATCCCTCTATCACCCCAACCAATGTAGATGACATAAATGTACTCAGGATTAATTTCACCTTTCTTTATATTACAACTTCCTGAGTTTTTTTTATCTCTTTGATAGCATTTAGGAGCATGTAAATCTTAAGACTAAACAGAACCTTAAAAATCATTTTGTAAAGCTCTTTTTTGGCCTCATATTATTCATTTATTTGTAAATAATGATAACATTTTAAAAATGCTTAATGTGCAACTGTTATATGCCAGGCACTGAT
Source organism: Mirounga angustirostris (assembly GCF_029215605.1). Lineage (NCBI taxonomy): Eukaryota > Metazoa > Chordata > Mammalia > Carnivora > Phocidae > Mirounga > Mirounga angustirostris. The sequence goes on from NW_026991718.1 coordinate 103,090,140, forward strand.
CCAGCCACTGGGGCATAGTGGTGGACAAGGCAGATAGAGCCTTTGCTCTCATGGAACTTTCTTTATATTAGGAAAAGAAAGACTAGAAATATTTTTTTTTAAAAAAAAACGTACTTGCAAATATTGAGTATTTGGAAGACCATTACTTTGAGAAATGTGATAGAGAATGACTGAAGAGAAGGAGAGGAAGGACATTATGTTTTTTAATTGGAAGGTCAGGGGAAGCATCTCTGATATTTGAGTTGAAACCTGAATAGTAAGGAACTAGCCAGGTAACAATGGGGGTAAGGAACTGTCTGGTAGAGTGTAGAGCAAGTGCAAAGGCCCTGAGGTGGGAACTTGCTGAAGCAAAGACAGAAGGTCAGTGGGGGACAGTGGAGACGTGTTCTTTGACAAGGTCAGAGAGGAGTAAGGAGTTTGGAGTTTATCCTAAATGACATAGAGGCTTCTAAGTCTGCAAGCTCCTTGAGAGCAGACCTATCTACTCAGCACAGGACTTAGCAAAAGAAATAAATGCTATAAAGAAAAGTTTTATAACCAAGTCATTTTGAGCATGTTAAGATGCTCCTTATTGTAAACTGAAAGAAAATTGTTTCCTAGGCTATTCAATATATGTCCGTGGTCACATTTGGTTAAGAGGAAATGTAACTGTTAAGTAACAACCCTTGGATTTCAATTTCCTCGAGGACCATTGTGGGGACTTTTATGAGCTCGTAACAGTCCTACATGCCCTGCAAATTCCCATTCATTCCATTTTCTTCGATTCTATCTTATCACTGAAATGGTTTGAAGCCTCAGGAGTTTTACAAGCTTCAATCTGCTCTTGGCTTTTTGCCTCCGACATTCAATTTTCACACCTACTTTTATGAATTCAAGAATGGTACTAGACTGGCTTCCTCTGATAGGATTTTTTCCCCTCTCAACACATTTTCAAACATTACTTGTTTAGAAAGTTGTATGAAACATGTACGTTCAGCTTAACGAATCATTAAAAGCAAATACTTGTGTAACCACTACCTAGGTTAAGAAATAGAATGTTGCATTTTAGAAAGTGGGGTTTTAGAACTGAAAGCAACCTTTAGAACCAAAATCACCTGGTTTGCACCCTTTTTATAGATGGGAAGTCTAAGGCTTCGAGTTGGCAAGTGGTTTTATACAGGCCATACTGCAGTTACTGGTGGAGGTAACAGAATCTTTTAACTCTAAACCAGCAGGCCCCATAGAGATTAGGTACTCATTTTCTCACACCAGATTGTTTGGGCTCCTACATGAACATTTGCAGTCAGAGTTGAGGGGATAAGAGCTAAATTTCTCATGAAGGGACTGTTGTCTTTCTTTCTAGAAGCTCTCTATGAAGGCAACACTGATGATCTATCCTCAAGGTGCTTGCTAATTTCATGAATGGATAGATTTCTAGCATGGAGTTCTTTCTTTTTCTTTTTTCTTTTTCATCACCAACTTGGCTCATGTTTAGAGTTGACATTTTCTGAGTATCTTAAGATTTCTAGTGAAATCTTATGAAATCTGGAGTCAGACGTGGTTTGGAGTTCTACCTCAGTGGCTTTTTATTCCAACGACAGTTTTAGTTGGAAGGGTGGGGTGTTGGGATTATATCTGATAATTTCCCTAGTAGGATTGAGATCTGGGCTTGGTAATTCTGTCATTAGCATGATTTCTCTTTCTCTCTCTGTCTCTCTGTTTCTCAACTTTGTCTTGGTACACACAAACACACACACACTCACATCAATAAGCCAATTAACACGGGTACCTTGGAAACACCAAAAGATGGAGACAATAGTCACACAAACGTCTATATTCCTCCATGTAACTTTTTGCTCCCCAAAAAAGACTTTCTTGACCTTCATAAGCAAGAGGGCAAGGACAGCATTTTTGGATCCCTAATAATTAATTCAAAGGTAGAGAACTCAAATGTCTTCTATTCCAGGTAGAAAATATGAGTGTGGTGTGCAAAAAGTAGTGGGGGACCATGGTTGTTGACTGGAGATCATTTGCTCATTTGTGATACTGTAATATCATAAAAAATGCATATTTGGTCTTTGTCCCAGGTTGTTGGCACAGAGATCCTAAAACTCTTGGCATTTCTTAGTGATAGGCATAAGAAGAGCACCTTTTGTTATTCATAATAAGCTCATTTAATCATACCTGAGTTTATGCTAATGAAGTGACTCTGGGGAGATGGGGGCTGGTTGCCAAAGGAACTAACCCTGTGATTAGAAGGTTGGAACTTGCAGCCCCACCCTCCATACTCTGGGGAGGGGAGAAGAGCTGGAGGTTGGGTTAATCATTAATGGCCAATGACTTAATCATGCCTACTAAACGAAAACCCCATAAAAAATCCTAACTGAAGGGATTTGGAGAGCTTCCTGGTTGCTGAGCCATTAAGGTGCTGGCTAGGGGTAGCATGCCCAGAGAGAGCATGGAAGCTCCATGCTCCATCCCCCCATTCCTTACCCTATGCATCTTTTCCTTTTTGTTGTTCCTTTGTTGTATCCTGTGTAATAAATGGGTAATAGTAAATGAAGCACTTTCCTAAATTCTGTGAGCCATTCTAGCAAATTATCAAACCTACAGGTTTGATAACCTAAATTAGAGGCTGTGAGAACCTCTAATTTATGGCAGTCTGGTCAAAAGTACAGTGACAATCTCAAACTTTTGACTGACATCTGAAGTCGAGAGCAGTCTTGGAACTGAGCCCTTAACCTGTGGGGTCTGTGCTAACTCTGGGTAGTTAGTGTCATAACTGAGTTAAATTGTAGGAGGCTCAGTCAATGTTTGCAGAGAATTGAAGAATTGCTTGGTGTGGGAAAAAAAAACCACACACACATTTGGTGTCAGAAGTAAGTAGTAGAAGGAAGGAGTGTTGTTCTCCCCCTTTATAAGTCGAAAGACATTTACATTCAAACATTTAAAAAATGCTCTGTGGGGGCACCTGGGTGGCTCAGTTGGTTGAGCTTCTGACTCTTGGTTTTGGCTCAGGTCATGTCCTCAAGGTCCTGAGATTGAGCTTTGAGTTGGGCTCTGTGCTCAGTGTGGAAGTTGTTTGAGATTCTCTGTCTAGCTCTGCCCTTACCACCTCCCCCACCCCCTGCTCTCTCTCTCAAATAAATAAATAAAATCTTTGTAAAATGTCCCCCAAATAAATTATCTGTAGGTGAAATGAAGCCTATAGCCACTTCCAAGTTTGTCATCTTTGAATCTTTTCACACTAGTCAAATCAAATTAAAATTGCCATACAGTATAGCACCAGTGAGGAAAAAAGTTACAGAGTGGTAGGATATTGGTTCAGAGTTCTGGCGGTGATGACGGTAGAGAAGGACATGGTGCATAGAATGGGGTAACATGGAGGATTTTGCTACAAAGCAGCCTATCTCTTGGTGAATGGGTGTGACTTATCAGTTCACTCTCCCCATGATGCATTTGGGTTATTTTTTTTTTCAAGCTATTTTCCAGCTCATAAATTCTTTCTTCAGCTCCACCAATTCTACTGTTATAATCATCCTCTAGTTTTTCCTTTGGCTATTGTAACTTTCAGTTCTAGAATTTCATTTGTCCTTTTTAAAAAAATTTACAATTCTTTGTAAAATTTTTCAATCTTAATTTTTATCTTCTTCAATAAAGCAAAAAGTTATTTTCAAGTCTGTTTCTTATATTCATATATAAGGGAGACCCTGTGGTTTTCTTTCTGTTGTCTGAAGTTTTTGATGCTTCTTTTTAAAGGTCTTCATTTTTACCTAATTTCATTTTATATAAGACATTATATTTGAAAAAAGAAATTGTGGAAGTTATCTTCCTCTAGAAAGGAATTGCATTTTTTTTCTGTCATGTGCCTGGAACACTAGCAATTTGAGAGCACCTTAATCCAAGTTAGGGATTTATTTGGGCAATCCAGATAATTCAAAGCTAAACTATGTATGAGAGCAGAGGGATTTTGATCCCAAGTTTTGTCTTCCTGATACAGTGAGACTGACAAAAACCCTTTATGCTCTCACATGCATTTTCCATATGGGCAAAAATAATGGTTCATTTCTCTGGATTTGCAACTCCCCCTGGATTTGGTTGGTAATTTCTTGCTATCTTATTTACTCTTTTATGCTTTCAAGCTGACTTTTATTAATTTTTTTTAAAGATTTATTTATTTTAGAGAAAGAGAGAGAACGAGTGCACATGCACACCCACATGGGGGGGGGAGGAGCAGAGGGAGAGAATCCCAAGCAGATCCCTGCTGAGCACTGAACCCAACGTTGTAGGGCTCTTTCTCATGACCCTAAGATCATGACCTGAGTCAAAGTCAAGTCGGATGTTTAACAGACTGAGCCACCCAGTCGTCCCTATTGTTAATTTTTAAAATATATTTTCCCAGCTTTTTCTAGTTGTCCTCAGTGATGAGATTAATTCAAATTACCTTGTCTTCCATTACTAAAGGCAGATGTCTCAAGCTAATGAGATTTATAGACTAGTCGCCTGTGTATAAACTTTAAAGGCTGGTTATATACTGGCTAGGAGAAAAATATCTGAACTACTACCTTTCTCAGATACTGCCCTATTACCTGTTTTTTGGTGAGTACCTCATTTCACTCTGACAGCCACTTCCTGCCCTCTTTTTCCTAACCCACTCCAGAGCCATACTTATGATGCAAAACTCTTAGCAATATATGACTTGAGCTAGAAGAGAAAAAAGATGTCTATCCACTAATACTCTTCCTCTTCAGTTAAATATACATATATATTTTATAATAAAAATATACATTGATCGATTGATTGATATGTTTTGGTGAATGACCAGGAGAGAAGGTATGAGATTTTTAAAAAATATGTAACTTGGGATCCTGAAAACCAAGCCATTTTCTTTTGAAAAACTCAGAATATGCGACATCTTCAGATTCAAATGTGTTCTTTTTGTGAGATTCAGCTAAAGATTCAACTTCTTTTCAACACATGCTTCTGATGGGTTTGAAAGTTGGCATATCAATCTGTGAGTACTTGCAAAAGAGGCTTTCTTAATTTTCTTGGCTTAAAATTCCTTAAAACATGAAGTTTTTTTAGTGAACTTTTATTGAAATAGGAATAAATACAGGAACATGCACATGTAAATGTATAGCTAAATGAATTTTGGTAAAGTTAACATATCCATGTAACCAGAACCCAAAAACAGAACTAGATCATTACCAGCATCTCTTTTACATCCCCTTTTTAGTCACTAACTCTTCAAGGGTAACCACTATCCTGATCTTATACTATAGATTAATTCTGCTTATTTTTGAACTTTACATATAGAATCATTTAGTATATACTCTTGTGACTGGTTGTTTGGTTTTTGTCTCTCAACATTATATTTGTAGAATGTATTAATATTACCGCATGCAGTTGTAAATCATTCATTCTTGCATTTTGTATAGTAATCCACTGCATGAATGTAATGTGATTTGTTTGTCATTTCTACTTTCGATGGATAATGGGGAGTTTCACCATTTTAGGAACAGTGCTGTTACAAAAATTCTTGTGCATTCTTATTACCTTTTAGTAAATACAGATAGCAGGAAGATTCTTGAACTTTCATCTTCTAAATTTCATCCTGTTCACCAGGACTGTGACCCAGATTTCTGTCCCTGATCTTTTAATTTGGACCAAATACAGATGAAGACAGATGATTTCCATGAACTCTTTCCTAGATTAGCCAGGAGCATATTGTCCAGATGACTGTGGTCTTTTGTCTGAGCTTTATCTCCAGACTCTAGTGGTTAAATTGGATGGGTTTGACAAAATGGTGGAAAAATCCCATTGGCAGAGTGCCTCAGTTTGGCTTAATCCCTGGGTTTATACCCTGATATCTGAACATTGTTTTGTAGTTTCTTCTGGTGAACTGAATTATATCTACTGCCCATATAGATTGTTTTATAATTCTGCCATGTCCCAATTGAATCTTTTAACAATGTGAAAAAAAAAACTGTTCTTTCAAAAATAAAATATCTAGTCTCTTATGAGAATATTATTATAATTCTATTAGCTAGTGACATTCTGTGAGAATTCACAAAAGAAGGGATATCTGTTTATGGGACCTTCACATTTCTCAAAATTTGCTTGGATAGAAAAACTGTCCATGAATTAGAGCAAAAGATGCTTACAACAGGATATTGTCATATATGCCTCAGAGCTAAACAGATGGCTAATTGGGAATTAGAGTAGAATTACTCATTCATTCCACAAACACCAAATGAGCCTCTACTATTTGCTCCTCTCTATACTAATATAATTTACATTAAGTTATATTAAATTCAATGTTAATTATATAACATAGTATTGTCATAACATGATCTACTATAATTCCAGGGAGTGATAAGAGCTAGAGAGAAAATAAATCAATAGAAGAGGTGGATCTGGATGTTATTTTAGATGAATGGTAGGAGGAGGAGTCAGGAAATCACAGAATGAGTGACACATGTGAAGACCTAAGTAAAGTGAAGGAGCACTGCCTTGATCTGGGGGAAAGTATTCCAGGAAGAGAGATTTGCAAGACCAAAGACTGTGAGAGGGAAACAAGAATGGCAGATTCAAGGGGGAGCAAACAGGACAGTGTGGCTGGAGTATAGTGAGCAATGGGCAGGAGAAAAGGAGGTTAGATGAGAGAGGAAAAGGAAGACAAGGGCCACCTAAGGAATTTGAATTTTATTCCAAGGTGATAGCATTCCACTGGATCTTAAGTAGGGGTTGCGAATATGTGGTTTGATTTGACCTATGGTTGGGAAAGATCAGTTCGGCTGCTGCATAGAGAATGGCTTATAGGTATTAAGAATGGAATAAGAATGGAAGTTATCTGAGAAACTCATTTGATTTCCTGGGGTTGGGAGGTGGGAGAGATATGTGTGGTGAAGTCTGCTACAGGGCAGGGTAGGACATTGCTCCCACGGAAGAAAGGGATTTACAAAAGTTAGCTAATGCCAGAATTTCAGTTTGAGAAGAAATCAGATGAGCCACTACATTTCACCCTCTATTTTACAGATGAGAAAACTAAGACTCAGAAAGCCTAATAAGTAACTTAAGGGGAAAAATGAGGTAACCACATTGAAAATAGGAAGCAATTTGGGGAAAGGCGACCTTTGCTACTAAGTCAAACTGTTCATATGCAATAAAGTAAAATTATTGGTAAGAGTTAAAAACATTTGAAATTGATTGCCGAATCTCTCCCTCTTTTCTTTTTTTGAGAACTGAAATCTTGGTGAAATAAAAATGACCAGCTTATCATATTGAGATGACTCTGAACTTTTAAATGGCAAGTCCAAACCTTATTAATTTTCCTAAAACCATTGGGAACAATGCCTGGCATATGGTCGGTGCATAATAAATATTTGCTGAATGATTATATGATGAAACTGAGAGTCAGAAGTCCAAAACTTAGAATTATAGAAAAAAGGAGAAAGAAAAAGTACATGCTCTGTACTTAGCACTGTACTAATATTGAGAACAAACAATTAAAGCTTTAGTCAGCATGCTTTGGATTGTGACAGAAACTCAGTTCAAACTGATTTAAGCATTAAAGAACATTCACTGGACCATGTAATTAAGTCTAGGAGGGTAGTTCTGAGTTCAGGTATGACCGGATTCCGGACTCATATGGCATTTAAAGAACTCTCTGTGTCTCTGTTTCTGTCTTTCTCTTTCCATTTATTTGTTTATCTTTCCTTCCTGTTCCTTCATTCTCAGGCTGGCTTTCTTCACAAGGAGATCCTCCTGCAGTTATAAGCTTACATCTTCCTGTTTATTGATACCAACAGACAGAGTTCCCTTTTCCCAAATGGTTCTATCAAAAGTCTTCAGGGGCCAGGCCAGTCAGCCCATGTGAACATGGGCTGGGAATAGCAGGGGAGTGGTTCCCAAAGGAGGAGTTAGGAATGATAAAGCAGAAGTTGGTAGAGTAGATAGTGGCAGGAGAAACAACAAAGATGTACTACCAAAGTGAAAGAAAAGGGAGCAGCCAGAGAGGCAATTTCTATTTGTGAAATCCCCCTAAAACCTAGGGCATCTCAATTCTAGAGCAAGACTTGCCAGGTCAATGTTCAATGTTCTGCTTGCTGTATCGACAATGCAGATATTTGTAGATATTTCCATAATCTCTACTTATTCTCTTTCTGGCCTCCCGAGGCAGCTAGATTTTCCCAAGTTCCCCTGAGAAATTTAGCAGACTTCTTGAGTATATAAGAGCTCACAGGATCAGCAGCCACTACCATAGTTCTGTCCTCCTCACAGACTCTCCAGTCCATGGTTCATCCACAGCTTTTTAAAATTGTTCTTCATGTTTATTAAAGAAACCATGAGCCTGGTGACTGCTTTCCTGTGAAGTTAAAATGCTATGAAAGGGAATGGTAAGCCAAATAGTGTGTGTGTGTGTGTGTGTGTGTGTGTGTGTGTGTGTGTGTAGGGGCAACTTCCAGTAAGTGTGTAGTTTTTACTCCATGATGAAGGTAATCAAAGAAACAAACCGCTTTCCTACACTCCACAAAAATGTCTCCCACATGGATATTTCTCATTCAATGGAAAAGTGAGTCAGATAAAGAACTCCAAAACAATTAAGTTAATTGAAAACATATTTCATTAGAAAAACTAGATAGATTGTTTGAGGTCACAGAGCATCCACCAATGAGTATTTACCTCAGCATCCACAGCTTTACTTTGCCTCGCCAATTGTAACATTTCTGAAATCCACTTGTTTCTCCTTTGTGTGTAAATTCTGAAAATGCGTGCTTCTGATTATGGCTCCATAAGACCAGTATTTACCACCTTCACAATTTTGGTCACATGTGCCACATCATCAGGCTTCAGTGAAGGAAAGCAAAACCATTCTAGTTATTTCAAGCAGAAGGTGATTTAATACAGGGAAATAAGTGCTTACAAAATGGTGAGAAGAATGGAAGTCAGAGGCACCAGTGGGATCTTGGTTTCAATGTCAAAGTAAAAAAGAAATGTGGTCATCACATTTTCCACTGTTGCTGCCTCCCTAAGTGTCACTCCTGTGAGGCTGCTGACTGAAAAGCAGAACCCTGAGTCTGACTCTTATGTGCACTCAAATCTTTGAAAACTTACTTTAACTGCCTTTACTGTAGCAAGACTGCCTCCACTTTATTTCTGCCTTATAAAACTCAGGCAACTGCATCTAACTGGCACAATATAATTCATATCCAGAACCTTAGCAGCAAGGGCATCTGGAAAGTATAATTTTAAGACTTCCAACCTTGGAAAGAAAAGAAGAGGTTGAGAGAAGGAATCCAAGAACTTGTCACTTGTACTCACTTTACAAATTAAAGTTGTTTTTTTTTTTTTTTAAAAGAAGACCTTATATTTATACTGTAAATGAAAATCCAGGATAATTTGCCATTAACAGAAGGTATTGTCAAAATAAATGCAAGGAAATTTTTTGCCTTACGCTTACCAAAAATATTTTTCCTCCCTGAGAGAACAGAGTAATTATAAAAGGCTCTTTTCCCAGGCTCTCCCTAAACTGCACTCCATATACTTTGTGTGAGCCAAAAGTCAATATTTGCAATTAAATGACAGGTCATGTTTGAATTAAGGCAGGCTTCTATGCAAGTCATAGTCACGTTGTCTTTTTTTTTTTTTTTTCCTGGTGGGGGGATAGAGAGGACCACACAGAACCAGTCCTACCAGCAGTGTATACGTCAGTGAACTTTGGGAAACTCTTATTAGGTTGTAATCAGTTTGAAGGTGCTTTGATCTCTTCCTCTGTCTTAATTTCTAGGATAGACCTCACATTTTTTTCATCCAACCTGGAGTTACAAATCTGAGAAGCAAAACCATCAAGAAAGGTGACCCAGGGAATTTCAGAGTGAAACAAATACCAACAGCAGTTTAAAGCAGGACCTTGTTGCCTTTCTTTGCTGAGGGCAGGAGGTGGGGGACCTGGGGACACTCCTACAGGTGGAGTTATACCCTCTGGACAAGAGTTGTCGACCTAACCAACTCCTTCCCTGGCACTTTGCATCTACCCTTCATGTTACCAGCTGGCCAAACCCTTCTCTGCATGAAGACCATCGTTTTCTTCCACTTCCCCTTGGTCAGTCTACCTCTTAACCTCTTCTCCCCAACTGTTCTTCATTTTTTTTTTTCCAGAGCTACCACTACCAGCTTCATTACATATTATTTTTTGCCTTTGAAAGAGCTCCATGAATGTCTATTTTGTTCACAGCAGAACCCATAACATCTAGAACACTGCTTGTTACAGACATTCAATTCCCACCATGTGAACAAATAACAAATGGGCAAGGGAGCAGTCAGCCTGCTTGGCTCAGCCAGGCCAACCCAGAATGAAGCCCGAACCCATCCCGGACTCACTCTGGACCTTACTGTGTTTCACAGAATGCCAGATTGATCAAAACTATTTGCAATGGAATGCACTCCAGGTTCTAGACCACCTGAGTCAAGTGTAGGCCTTCAAGTTATTGTACTGAATTTTGAGATAATGTTGGTAGCTTCCTCATTTGTATTAGAGAATAAAACATTGGGTTGAGACTTGATGCCACCATCTCCTGAATGGCAAGTCACTTTCATTTTCTGAGCCCCCATTTCCTCACCTGTAAAATAGGGGAAGACTTACTTTTTGCTTAATTCACTGCTTGTTGCATGGGGTCACATGAAATTAGGCATTTACCCATGTATTTTATCATTTAAAAAGTAGTTTTTTGAGTGCCTACTATGTACAAGTCTCTTAAATGTCATCTTCTTAATGTGGCTTTTAATAATCACCTTATGTAATATTTCAGCCCTGATTTTTCAACACCACTAATCCTCTTCTCGGCTTTATTTTTCTAACAAGTGCTTTCATTTCTTAACTTAAAAGATATTTTATTGATTTATATTATTTATTATAAGTATCTATTTAATTTGTATTGTGTGTCTCCCCCTACAATGTTTTAAGCTCCCTGAGAGGGATGATTTATTTTTTTTTTAATTTTTATTGGGGTTTTTTTGTTTTGTTTTGTTTTGTTTTGTTTTGCTATTGTCTTTCTAGGGCCTGGCCCATAGTGGGCACTTATTAAATAATGTTGAATGAATAAACAAACGTCCCATGCTCAGAGTACAAATGCTGATATAAACCAGGCTACCATATAAAACTCAAATTTATTTTTTATTGGAGAAAACTCACTGAAGAATGTGTGTTCTGTACAGATGGTTTGTACAGAGGGCTGGAGTTGCACTGAATGAACAATTAGGAGGCCAGTATATAATCCAGGCAAGAAATGACAAAGGGACTGAACTCAAGACAATGTCAATGAGTGAAGGGAAGGAGACAATTAGAAAATATGGAGGATATAGAATTGCAGGGTTTGGCTCCTTGGATGTGAGATGTGGTGGGAAAAAGTGAAATCTGCATTGAATTCCTAGTTTCTGGGCTGGCCGACTGGGTGGATGAAAATGCTGCTCACTGAGATGGGGAGACTAGAGAAGGATATAGTTGTTTGAAGGACAAGCAGGAGGAGAGAATTTATTGTTTGGTGACTATGGGTCAACAGATGTTTACCCAGAGGTTGAGTATATGGCTCTGGGCTTATTTATTTATTTACTTATGAAAAGGAGGCTTTGGTCTTTTAAAGATTTATTCATTTATTTTAGACAGTGAAGGAGAGAGAGAAAGGTGGGGGAGCAGAGGGAGAGAGAGAGAGAGAATCTGAAGCAGACTCCCAGCTGAGCATGGAGTTGGAGGTGGGGATAGACCTGGGGCTCGATCTCATGACCCTGAGGTCAGGACCTGAGCTGAAATCAAGAGTCAGACACTTAGCCGACTGAGCTACCTAGGTGCCCCTATGGCTCTGGATTTAGAAGAGAAATTTAGGCTGGGGAAAAAGATTTGAGAGCCATAATCTTAGGCTCCAGGGACAACATGCAGAGTAAGGATAGGGGAGGGTCAACAGGATATCATCATTTGGGATAAATATTCTTATCCCACCTCTCCATAGATGAGACCACTGGGGAGGGCCCCTTTATTCTCAAAAATTAGTTTTTCATCTATTTCATGGAGACCCCAGAGTTTGGCACCATGGATGATGGAAAAAAACTTTCATGTACTTAAAATCCAAGACTACTACAGTCTCCTTGAGGCCAAATACCCACAATTCTTTTACTTTATTTTTATTATTATTTTTTAAATATTTATTTATTTGAGAGAGAAAGATAGACAGGAAGAGAGAGAGTGGGGGGAGAGGGGCAGAGGGAGACAATCTCAAGCAGACTCCCCACTAAGCATGGAGCCCAATGCACTGGGGCTCTATCTCACGACCCTGAGAGCATGACCGGAGCTGAAATCAAGAGTCAGATGCTTAACCGACTGAGCCACCTGGGCACCCCAATTCTTCTACTTAATTAACAAAAATGGTGTGCTAGATAGTTCTGGGGTTGGGGGCCAGAAAACCTAACTTAATATCTGCTATAGCTAAAGGGTGACCTTGAACAACACATGGATTTTTCTTTCAGGTCATTTCCTCATCTGTAAAATTATGGGATTAGCCTCCATCAGGTCTCTGAGAAGATGTATCAGGAGCATTTGAGTGATTAAATAATGAAATCCAGAGTAGATATTTATTAAATATCTTATAAAGCATCCAATTTCTATTCTATTCCAATGATGATTTTGTTGCTGGACCCATTCCAGTTCCTCTATATATTCTTTAAAGCATGTAGAAACCTAAACAATACACAGAGCTCTCTAGCACAGTCATGACTAATGCAGCAGAGTACATAAGAAGGCAGAAGAAAATACAAACTATACTTCGGTCGTAGGCTGCTGGCTGTTGTCAAGCTGCTATTGATTTATTTAGCATTCTGGTTACAAAGAAGCAGGGCTAAACCATTTGCATTCATACTTTAGGTTTTCTTTAAAAGTAATTAACCCAAATTAAGACAATATTCACCAAGGGTCCTGAAAACAAAACACAACAATAAAACCACCCATCTACTGATTTAGTAGTAAGATTTCTTAAAGGTAGCTAAGAAAATTTTGCTATTATGTTGTGTGCTTTCCCAGCTAAGATCTTAATATATTTTGCAAACATGACTCAAATGCCAGTGGTACTTCCCCCTCTTTGTCTCTCAAAAACATGGAGCCAGTGAGAGCTGAAGAAACATGGTGGTATTGAAAATGTGGTCTTTGAAGTTCATGTGTGTAACTATAGTATATTATTTAGCTTATCTCCATTCCTTCCTCCCCCTGCCCCCAACATCCAAGGGAAGGGTAAGTGTGTACTTGCCTGTCCAACCCATGTTGGCCTTGATCATGTGCCTTGTTTAGACTGATGGAATATGTGTGGAGGTGACAGTGTTACTGCTGCTTGATATCGTTCTGACATCTGACACTTTCAGCTTCTCCCTCTTTGAAATGGTGTCTTATCCTGAAGGAGATAATGCATGTTTTTGCTAGCGCTTGTGGAAACTTCTTCTGTCATGAGAAGGGCTTCTCCCTAGGAGCTGCTCCTTTTTCAGCCCGAGTCTCAAAATGAGATTCATGGAGCAGAACTGCCCCAGTGTGCCTACCGACTCAGAGTGGCCCCAGCCAACTTGTACACCCTGAAGCATCAGAATAAATGATTGTTGTCTGAAATCTCTGAATTCCACATTGGTGTGGTATGCAATATGATTGTGTCAATAGTTAACTGAGACAGTATCATTTGGCATAACAACCTTTCTTGTAGATTTAACCCCCTGGGAAATCTCTGGTCTCTGTAACTACTCTATTCAGGGCCTAACTGACTTGGAGCAGAAATCAATGCAAAGCTGTACTTAGCAAAAAATTGGTTTACAATTTTCTAAAGCTTAGGAGTCAATTTTACATCTCTAACAGTTGACCATTTTTAAGGCCTAAATCTCAACCAAAGGCAATTTTTCCTTTTAGGGATATTTAGCAATGTCTGGATGCATTTTGACTGTCATGACTAAGGGTGGGGTGCTGCTGGCATCTAGTTGAGTAGAGGCCAGGGATGCTGTTAAACATCTTACAAGGTATAGCTCCTCACAACAAAGAATTATCAGTCCCAAATGTCAACAGCGTCAAGATTGAGAAAAGCTGGCCCAACTATATATTCTTTCTCTCGGGGCATATCAAATTTATCTTTGGGGGGGCCCCTGGGTGGCTCAGTCGTTAAGCGTCTGCCTTCGGCTCAGGTCATGGTCCCAGGGTCCTGGGATCGAGCCCCGCATCGGGCTCCCTGCTCGGCGGGGAGTCTGCTTCTCCCTCTCCTGCTCCCCCTGCTCGTGTTCCCTCTCTCGCTGTGCTTCTCTCTATCAAATTGACCAAGTCTATTGTATCATTCCAGATAGCCTCCTGAGAAGAGACCAGAATTCTTTTATTGTTTATTAACCCATTGAAAAACAGAACACAAAAGTAATTATCTGCTCCCTTTTTGAGTTTTAAAATTCTTTAATTGGATTAAAAAAGGCTTTCCTTTTTCACCAGCACTTCAGGATATTTCTGTATCACTCAAACATCAGAGGCCTCATGACTTAGTTATTCATTTACTCTCTCATCCATTCAAATTATTTATGGAGCACCTACTCGTGCCAGGCAATCTTAAGATTTCTCATTCCAAGATGTCAGGTTTAATTCTGTTTGTTTTGTTTTGATTGAAACTGAGTATATAAGAGTGTGTGGAAGTTCACATCTACCTTAAAGCGCCCCTAGAGTGAACATAATCTTTCTGTTCACCCTACACCTTTGAACACCCTTCCCTGTGTTTTGAACCTCAAAAGAGGTAGAGCCTGCCTCTCACTAGAGATGTATAAGATGTATTCTCTTACCCTCTGTTAGGAACAACCCAGTACAACTGCATACAACTTTGTATTAGACTCCAGTGGGTCCCAATAATGGTTAGAGGTAGGTACACAAATTTTAGTGGTAGCAATATAAGCACAGTTCACTTTATAGACATATTTCTCCGTGTATTTCATGTATCATATTTTACAAGCAAATATTTCATATGCTTTGTTAGTAAGAGGCATCCAGCAGAATCTGATACTACTGGGTGAATGAAGATGGTTTTTAAGCTGAAGAACAATGGTGACCCCCAAAGAAAACTTAATAGGTGGAGCCTAAAAGTGCTGGGCACCGGGCTTTTATCCACCTGAAACAGAAGAATTTTCTGGCAGATCCACAGGCCCAGTTGGGTCCTTGAAAATGTCTACCATAGGGTGCCTGGGTGGCTCAGATGGTTAAGTGTCTGCCTTCGGCTCAGGTCATGATCCCAGGGTCCTGGGATCGAGTCCCGCATCAGGTTCCCTGCTCAGCGGGGACCCTGCTTCTCCCTCTGCCTCTCTCTCTCTGTCTCTTATGAATAAATAAGTAAAATCTTTAAAAAAAAAAAAAAAGAAAAGAAAATGTCGACCATAGCAAAAATGTCCTCACCTCCCACTGCAGGCTCCAGGAGAAGGCATGGCCACTGGCAGGCTCTGATTATGAAAACTCCTGCTCCAGCCCTCTCTTAGCTCTGCCATTTTGATGCCACAGTGGGCTAAATCCCCGTGATCCAGGGTATGGAGAGCCGAGGACTCAAGCAGGAAGATGGTACAGAGCCTGACCCAAAGAGCTGAAGGTGTAGACAACACACAAAGGTAGTACTTTTCTGGCCTTAGCGGACTGAAATGTCCTTTTTTTTTCTTCCTAATTTGATTTTGCTGTTTTGGATTCAACCCCAGTATCTCCTTCCGATAAAGCTCTTTTCTGTACCCAGTTACAGAAAGAGTAGAAGGCAGCTAGCAGGAAAACAATGGTCTGACACTTAAGAAAAAATCAATGGCAGATGTCCTCCTTTATGTTTTCTCAGCTAATCCTTACTAAAACCATGTGGGAAGGATTAGTTCCTATTTTTCAGGTAAGAAAACTGAAGTGCCCAGAGGGTAACGAACTTGAATTTTAATTGAGGCGTGTCTGATTTTCAGGTCTGTATTCTTTTTCATTAACTACAAAAGCTAATGTTGACTCTCTTTTATGACCTGTTAATATTCAAATCAATATGATTTTTGTCATGGAAAAATCCAAGCCCTACCCAGAGGGAGGAAGCAGGGAACATAAATTCAGCTCCTTCAAATCACATGGAGAGGCAAGGAATCTACTTTGAATTTGCAAATTTGATTTTGAGGACTCCAGGCATGGGACCGGTGTCAGAGTCAATATATCTGCCCATGGGCAGATTAGGACCAGGTGACTGCCAAGCTATTCACTGTCCCCTTCTGACCCACCTGCTCCACTCACCAAATCTTTGTGCCAGCAGAAGATCAGTGAGGCAAAGGTGGCCTTGTGCCTTCTGACTTTTGCTTTCTGCCTTCTCACTGGGCTTTTTGACACCATGTCGGTGGCAACCAGTGGCCGCCTGCTTATAGGCACTAGTCATCTGAAGTAATAAAACAAGAGGTAACTGGCCAGAGCCAGCCATTGAAATTTTAAGGGTCCAAGCCTTTCTTCAAGAAAACATGGTTTCTTCAAAGAATCAAATGGAGTATAGCAGTTACATGTGTGGACTCTGGAACCATATTATTCAAATCCTTGAGCACTCACTGGCTATTTATTCACTGCATGACCTCGGGGATTTAGCTTTACCTCTTCAATGCCTCAGTTTCTTCATCTGTAAAACAGGCTTGTTTATTCATTCCAAACATATGTTCTGCCATGTACCACAACCTTGATTCCATATGCTGGGGATGGAGCACTACACAAAACCATCCAAGTCCTTCTGTTCTCATAGAGGAGACAGAAGATAAATGGATCTATTTGTAACATAATTTTAGATAGTGCTAAGTGCCATAGAGTCAAATTAAGCAGAGAAAGAGAGGGGATGTTGAAGGAAGGGATGGCCACATTACGAAGAGCAGAGAAGAAAGGCTCTCGGAGGAGATAAAACAGAGAGAAGACCAGAATATTGTGAAGGGAGGGTGCCACGCAGTACCGGAGGCAAGAATATTCCAAGCAGAGGGATCAGGAATGTAAAACAAAACATAACAACTATACTCACCTTATGGTGTGGGAGTTAAATGGGATAATGCATATAAAATAAGACCATAGAAATTACTCTGTAAAGGTTGGCTCTGCATATATCTTAGAATCAGAGTTGAAAGAATGATAAAGTTCTATTCAACCTTTCCCTTAGAGTGCAGGTATCTCCTAAAATAGTCATGGAACTGAAGTACCTGTCATGATGAGGAGCTCCTACTTCAAGAAGCAGGGTCTTGCCTCCATTGTTGGGTGGCTTTACTTTGTGAGGAAGTGCTTCCTTCCACTGAACTTACACCCTATCCAGGGAACAATAAAAACTTTATTTACTTGCTCCCTCTTACACACGACAACATCTCCAGAGTTCAAAAATAACTTTCATCTGAGCACCATCAGTATCTTCAAACATTTCTTACCTATATGACTTCCAGATTTCTCATACTTTCATTTGATCATTTCAAAAACACAGTACAATAGGCTTGGTCTCGGAAATATGGAGGCAAAATGATGAGATTAGTGTTTGAGGCTCAAAGTTCCCCACTCAAAAGCTCTTTCCTAAAAGCATAGTCCCTAGAGAAAGAGGAGTAGGTCTACTCTTCTTGGTGTGTGGTTGCCCCTACCTGCCATCTTGCTCAGGCATAAACTCAGCCTACACCAATTTGAAATCACATCCATGGTAATAGTTAAGAGAAGTAGTTGACCAACCCATGCTTCCAGTGTCCTGGAGACTGGAGTGGAGAAAAGAGAAGAGGGTTGTCTCGAGGGGTGGTGGGTTCAGGACAGATGTTACTACCATGTTATTAATTGTCAGATCAATGGGATTAGAATAGAGTTATGAGTCGAAGACCTTAGGTTCCATTTCCTGTGATTCAGCCAGCTGGGACTTGTTACCCAGCGTCTGCTCAGCTCCTTACCCTGTGAGCTGCCTCATAAAACAAACCATGGTTGCAGAGCTTAGAGGGTATGAAGGACTCAGCACTCAGCACAAACCCATCCCTGCTGCTAGAGAAGAATCCCAAGGAGAAATCTGCCTGATGATAGATGAGTCGGGCTACATTATCTTTAGAACTTACCTTCTTTAGAGCAGATTCTCCTTGGCATGACTTCTCAAAAGATGTGCAGGATTTATCACTATGGAGTGCAGGCCTGAATTTTAAGTAATGAATTTGATGGCATTGTGAAGTTCTGTATCATCTTTTTCTGATTAAATTAATGGACACACATAGGTTTTTGGGGCAGTAGGTAGAAACAAGGGATAACACTAAAGGCAGTCATGTTTTGTTTTGTTTTGTTTTTTAATTAATTTATTTATTTGAGAGAGAGAGGTGGGGGGGGGTGGGGGCAGAGGGAGAAAGAATCCCAAAGCAGACTCCACATTGAGCGTAGAGCCGCATACAGGGCTGGATCTCACAACCCTGAGATCATGACCTGAGCCTAAACCAAGAGTCCGACGCTTAACTGACTATGCCACCCTGGCGCCCCTAGGCAGTCATGTTTTGATCTGTTTGTTTCAGTTTTTATATTTAGACCAAAAAGCTTAATTCTTAAATTGGATGTAGGAAGGGTGAGTGCAAGAAAATTGCGGCATCCACTTCAGCTGATCCGATAGGGAGCAATAGTCACGGTGCGGACTGCCTCTAACAGAAACTTCACGGTGATTTATCTGCTCTCCTGGACTGGCCTAATAAAGCAGCCTCATCACTGATGTTCGTATGATGCCACTCCAGGACTCGATTTGCTGGGAGCTGCCAGTTGGCTGAGTTAACTGCTGGAGAATAATGAGCCAGCTTCTCATTGGTCATCTGTTTGACTAACAGGCAGGTTGGACAAGGCCAGGAGTCTTGTGTGGGCTGGTCCATTCCAGGACACAAGGCCATCTGACCTTGAAGTCGTCCAAACTGGGCAAGTTGCCATTTGGGGATCCTGACACCGAAAGCCACAAGAATTTGCCGACTCATCCTACCTGACTCAAAGCTTTTGCTGTTGTGGAAAATGTGTCTGCAAAATTTTACTGCCTTCTGCAGTTTGCAGACATATATATATACATATATATATATATTTTAATTTGGTGGAAGTGGGAAATTAATATTCCCTGAGCCCTCTGTACCCAGCAAAAGTCTAGTCATTCTTGAGAGACAAACTGATGCATGGGTACATTTCTGACCACCGAAGTACATGATAATCTGTCTCTCCCCTGAACTCCTACAGCTTCAATTGTGCCCATCAGTGGTCTCAAATTTTACTGTGCTTGGAGTCCCCTAGGGATACAGTTAAAATACAGGTTCTTACTCAGCAGGTCTGGGGTGTGGGGCATGGTGGGGGGCTGGGCTGAGACTCTGTGTCTCACACAAGTTTTCAGTGAATCCACACTTCTGTAGCAAGAATCCACTTCTCTGACAATAGAAATGGGCTGTCTGTGATCTTGCACATTTCTCCAGATGTGTCTGAATCATCATGAGGGCTTATATACTCTCTTCCTTTTCACCCTTTCTAGTACCTTGCACAGTGCGATGTGAGCAGGCAGCACTAATAAATATTTGTAGAATAAATAAACTCCTATGTGGCAGAAACTATATTCTTCATTAGCACAATGACTCACACACAAGTGCTCAATAATTATTAATTGAATGAATGAATGAACCGCCAGTATCTAGGAGGCTGGTGAGAGAATAACAACAGAGAGAAGACGAAATCTAAGCTCTGGCTTAGATTTTAAGCTCTGGCTACTTGAATCAAACAGGTAGGAAAAACATGGACGCAAATTCAGGAAACACAGTGTCCGGAATTAACTGATTTACACCCTAGTCATGTGACATCTGACACCTACGCTGACAGACCATTTCTGTCATGAAGATTTTTAAACGTATTTCCACTGCCACAAGAAGGTTTGAGTGAATTCGCTGATCTGTCCTGTTTTGGGAACTGTGTAGAGGTCCATAGTAGGGGTGGGGGAGAACATTTACTCTGGAGGAGCTCAGTGGGAAGGAAAGTTTAGGCTGCCTGAGAAACAGTTCGTCCTCAAACAGTGATTTCTGATGGATTCTTTCCAGTGACCTCCATCTCCTTCTTTCTCCACTTTTGACCATCCACCAACATGCACAACATACAGACCAGTTTTTGACCTTGGCCTGGAAACTGATCTTCATTCTTGCATAGCTTTATTAGCTAGGAGGTTGGTTGGCTCAGTGTCCTTGCCACACAACTGGACCCTGACTGAATAAACAGGCCACAGCTGTTCGTGGAGAGGGGCAGCCATCTCCCAACATGGGGGAAAGAAAGCCATTGATGGCAGAAGGGTGAAAGTTATGGAAATTGGCAGTGGGAAGAACCCAGGAGGCTGTGGGTCAAGGCAACAGCTGGAGTTCTGCTCTTTAGACTTAGAGACATGTTTGGGTCCCCACTCCAACTCCCCATAAGCTTCTTCACCTGCCCGAAGTACCTCTTTCCAGCCCATGGTAACTCCCTCCTTTTGCCTGTTCTGGAACCTCTGCCATCAGAGCCATCATTTGGGTTAGGAAACAAATCAGACATTGGCGTTGAAGGGCCACTGTTACCTGTTCCTTTGATGTCTGGCATCTATAGGACTGGTGAGGGGGAGGCTGTAGGTTTCATTGGAGTCTTCCTATGTCAGTACCCAGATAGAAAGAGCCCTGGGTATTTTCTAGCCCCCTCCAGCTGGATTTGAGGAAAGACCATAGAGTCGAGGTGGGTTTCACTGGTCTGAACCTTGAGCCTTATTGAGCCAGAATCATCCTGGCTGTCAGACTGTCACAGGGCTCAGGGTCAAGAGGGAACATTCAGATGTCTCCAGGCCAGGTGGAGCAAGTCTGCAGCCTGGAGCTGCTTCCTGGAGGGACAGAATGGGAGGGTGAAACCCCAGGGTCCTTAGACTCTGCCAGCATATACAGGCATGCCCTGAGCTGCACCTCTGTTGGATTACTGCACCCAGCTTTCCAGCCAGCTCTGCAGTCTCGCTGGTTTTGTTTGCTGCAGATCTGTGTCCCCTCTGGCGCAGGTGGTGCTGATGCTCTGCGGGGCCCAGCAAAGGTACACCAGGCAGCCTCAGTCTCCCTTTGTAGCTGAGAGCACTGCAGTGAGGGCCCGGGCCTGCTCTGGGCTGCCTGCCAACAGTCTCTTGCAGACTGCGTCACAGCACAGACCTCTTGCTTAC
This sequence comes from Mirounga angustirostris, assembly GCF_029215605.1. NCBI lineage: Eukaryota > Metazoa > Chordata > Mammalia > Carnivora > Phocidae > Mirounga > Mirounga angustirostris. The sequence goes on from NW_026991718.1 coordinate 103,111,310, forward strand.
AGGCAAGGGAGGAGGAAGACAGCAACACCAGGGACTTGCATGTGTCTCTGGAGCTGCTTCGAATGCTTTCCATGCCTCTCTGCTGTTTCATGCGTTTCCTCATTCCCTTTCCTTCCCTCCACCCCACCCCTCTCCCCCCACCCCCCATGCTGCCTCATCTGTGTCCTTCTGATAATTCTTCAGGCCAACCTCCAGAGAAAGTGACCCAGACATAGTGCTTCCCATCGGGACAGTGCTTTCTAGGGAGAAACAGGCTGGTTGACCTGATGACAAGCTAGGCATGTCAGTGGGTATTGGCGTGAAGTAATGGAAAATGAGCAGTTTCCATATAGAGAACTTCCAATGGCATGGAACCAGTGGGGTTCCCTTGGTACATTAAGTTCACTTTCTGTGTCTTGATGTTCCCGTCTGTAAAATGAGAACAATTACCCTTCCCTTCTCTGTTTTATAGGGTCTTGTGAGTATAAAGAGGGATAGAAGAGGGCTTATAAACTTTTATGTACATGGGAATTACCCCGGGATCTTGTTAAAATATGGATCCTGATTCCATAGGTTTGAGGAGAGGAGAGTCTGTATGTCTAACAAAGTTCCAGGTTAATGGATACTGCTGGGCGGGGGATCACTCTGAGTAGGTTGAGCTAGCAAAGAAGGGGACAATGTAAACATTACAAAACACCAGGAAACTGTAACATTTTAATTATTTTATGTATTTGCCCTCCCAAAAAAGCACATTTGCATCTTAAAAGGACTCTTCACATCTTTAATTCAAATGAATATCATTATTTTAGGCATCTCAGATGGCTACCAGAGAGAAAATGTAAAGTTGAAAGGGACTGATTATCATTTCTGTTGTCACTGGAGCTGCCTCCTCTTTTCCTCTCCCTTTTTCTTCTCTTTTCCTCCTCCCAGAAAGATTGAATCTGGATTCGAATGTAGATTCTTACCTAAGCCTGTGGTCAACAGGTGACCAAGGGTTTTGGGTCCTTACCTGGACCAGATAGAGGACAAAAGAGAAGTTGATTGAAAGCCCTTGTTTGCTCAAGAGAAAGAGAGTGTGTGTGCACCAAAAGGCTCATGTACAAAACTGTTCATAGCAGCACTATTCATAAGGTCAAAGCTGGAAAGAGCCCAAATGTCTAATAGCAGTAGAATAAATAAATCGTGGTGTATTCATGCAATGGAATACTACAGAATGATTAAAAAAAAAAAGAACAAAACACTATATCATGTACCCCTCATATATGAATCTTAGAAACGAAACAGTGGGCAGAAAAAGCCGGACGTAAGAGCATATGCCACATGATTCCATTTATATGAAGTTCAAAACCAGGCAAAATTAAGTAACAGGGTTACTTCTGTATAAAGGAGTGGTGTTGACTGGGAATGGGCATAAGGGAGCCTTCTGGGTGCTGAAAAGATCCTTCATCCTGGTCTGGGTGCTTACACTACCAATTCACTGCTATGGACTTCTAAGATTTGTATTAATTACTGTATGCTTGTTACATTCCAAAGACACTTTAAAACTACAAAAAGAGAAAGCCTGTTTCTAATTTTACCCCCGATTTTCACATTTCTGGGCTCTGTTCTCCTCTCCTTCCATCCCACGTCTTTCATAAAATGGAAACACCTGTTGGCCATATTAGTCAACTTCCCTGTTTTGCTCCCTGCTGGCTTCCCAGGTACTTTTGCTAGACCTTGGAACAAAAATAGAACATGCTTTCTCATCACTTCCCCTGTGACTGCACGGGAGGCCTCAGACTGTGGAGTTTGCTGTTCACAGGTTCCCCTCTGAGCTCAAATCCTGCTCTTGCCTCCAGTGCTTTTCTCTGGCCACCAGAACCCCTGCTCCCTCCATGGCTGTCAGCTGCAAACCTGTCTCCCCAGACCAGAATCAGGCATGCAGAGCTGTTTGTAGTTTGTAGTTTAATATTTCTGTTCCATATTTGGGTTTCTCCAAGAGGGGTCTGAAAGCTGTGGGGTATCTGTGAACTGTTGTCACAATACTGCCTAACAGACCACCCCAAAACTCAATGTCTTCAAGCTACAACCATAATTAGGTCTCAAGGTTATGAGTCAGCTGGGTGCTCTTTCTGCTCAGGGCCAGGCTCTGCTGATCTCGGCTGGGGTTAGTTGTGAGTTGGTGGCCAGTTGGAGGATGACTGCTGGAGGATGGCCTCACCCACATGGCTGGTAGTCAGCTGGCTGCTGTCTGGGGAAACAGCATGACTGGATCACACAACTCCCATCCTCCAGCAGACTAGTCTGGGCATTCATTGCCACATAGCGGTGGTTGGAGGGTGCAAAAGAGAGAGGAGAGGTGTTTGAGGGCTCCAGGGGTGAGGCTTGGAACTGGCAAACTACTTGCTCTCCTTGACTCTGTTGGTTAAAACCAGTCCAGCCCAGGTTCAAGAAGTGGGAAACATACTCTAACATCTAAATTGGAGGAACTGCAAAATCACATTGCAAGGAGTGTGCGTACAGAGAGGGGTAGAAAATCAGGGCCATTTTTGGTAATCAATCTGCTCCATGTGGCTGGGGCATCAAGACAGCAGCATTGAGAAGTCTTTTCCTTTCTGCAAAGCATCTATAGGGTAGCAGCTGCTCTCCAGGTTTCCCAGGCGACATCCTTGACCCTCGCCCCACAAAAACAGTCAAATCTGTTCTCCAACTCTCTTTTATGCATTATTCCTTTGGGGCTCAGCAGGCTGTTTTAATCCTGACTGGTCAAACAAATGTGTGGCAATGTGGGTGATCACATAAAAGGAGCAGTCTTAAATGTTTCTGCTCATGAGAAGCTGTTTTAGGTCAAGTTCCCTAGAAAAGCCTAAAATGGGGCTTCTTGTGAAGTGATTTGTTGAGGGAGGATTCTCAGAAAAAGGGGAGGGGGCTAGGCATGGACATGCCTAGGATCTCACCCCTTGAGATCAGAATTGCCCCACCTTGAGACAAGGAATCTGGGCTTTCTTGTCCCCATGTATGTCAGCCATTGGTTGTGGCTGTCCCTGGGTAAGGGGTGGCACACATCTCCATTGCTGTGGCACCCATCAGCCTCAATTTTCTAGAAGATATAGCTGTGAGCTCTCAGAGCAGGCAGGGAATGGGAATATAGCCCAGGAAATGGGGTCTGGAGCAGACCCCAACAGTATCTATTATAGAGAAGCACTATTTTGAAAGTGAATTTTTAAAAAAGTTTTATTTATTTATTTATTTATTTATTTATTTATTTATTATTTTTTATTTAGTACCTGTGAGCAGGAGTTGGGGGGGCAGGGGCTGAGCATACAGCCTGATGTGGGGCTCCATTTCATGACCCTGAGATCATGACCTGAGTTGAAAGCTGACTCTGAAAGCTAAAAGCTGACTCTTAATCAAGAGTCAGATGCTTAACTGACTGAGCCATTCACACGTCCCTAAAAAGTGAACTTTGAACTCAAAGAAGAACTAGAGAAAATATAGAAGAGGTTTAAAGGTTCTGATACCAATTCCAGTGTGGGGGAAGGGGCTGGGGTTCCCATAGCATGAAGCAATTCTCAGGCTCCAGCTGGATGTTCAACATTCATTCAATTGATACTGTCTACTTGAGATATTGTCAGATCCCACAGGCTATGGGCTCAATCCTACAAGACAACCCTCTACTTCACAAGCTAGCCAATTGCAAGTCCTGATTGTTATTTGTACTTCTGACCAACTGGATATAGTTTGGAGGTTTCAATGACTCCCTCCTTGTGTTTGAGTAATTTACTAGCATGGCTCACAAAATTTAGAGAAACATTTTACTTACTAGGTTATGAGTTTATTATAAAAGGATATAACTCAGGAGTAGCTAGATGGAAGACATGCATAGGACACACTATGCGGAAAGGGCAAGGAGCTTCCATGTCCTCTCTGAGTATACCTCTCTCCCCCAAATCTCCACATATTTACCACCCAGAACCTCTCTCAACCCTGGCCTTTTGGGTTTTTCTGGAGGCTTCATTACACAGGCAAGATTGATTGAATCATTGGCCATTGGCAACTGATTCAACCTCCACTCCCTCCCCAGAGGTTAGGGGGATGGAACTAAAAGTTCCAACCCTCTAATTACCTTGTTGGTTCTCCTGGCAAGCAGCCCCCATCCTTAGGTGCAGTCCAAAAGTCATCTATTAACATAAAGACACTTTTATTGCTCTCATCATTTAGGAAATTCCAAAGGTTTCAGGAGCTCTATGCCAGAAATAGGGACAAAGACCAAGTATATATTTCTTATTATAAATCACAATATCACAAGGCTTGAAAATTGTCTAATGTTTGATGAGTTGTAATGTCATGTAGATAACCCCTTTCTGTAGGCAGATGTAGGATCCATAATTGGGCCCTCCATGAAAGCAGATTTGTGCTTAACATAAGGGAAAGACTTTGTACAATTAGAGTCTTATGAACATGAAAAGGCCTATCCTAGGAGTAGTGAGTTTCCCAAAAAGACAATGGACACAGTTTGACAGGAAGATAGTATAGGACATTAGTTAGGTTCCTCAAAGAAAGAAAGAGATGCTGACTCGGAGTTCTTGACATTCTGACCAGAGATTTAAGAAGAAAGTATACAATGGAGACATTGATTCAGGGCAAATACACTTCTTCTGTTAATACAGGGTGTTGGCATGTTTATTATGAATGAATCCCCTGTTCATTACCCCCATGGGCCACATGCCCCTGAGAAGTGGATTGAAAGGAACTTCTTGCAGCTACAGTGAGCCCTGGGGTACATATAGCTCCAGCTACAAAGGAAAAGAGAAAGGGTGGGCCCTAAAAGAAAGATCAAGATAGAACCTAAAAAGAAGGGTCACTAGATACATCCCTGTCAAAGCTCTATGGTCCAGTCCTGGCTCTGAGTCTTACTGGAGATGTACCCTCAGATACATGGGTCTTCTGCTTGGGAGCATTTTCTTATGCCTCTAGACTCTAGGCTACACAATAAACCCACTTGGGGACCTTTTAAAAATCCTACTGTCCAGCTGCTCCCTAAACCAATAAAATCAGAATTTCTGAGGGTGGGAGACATAATAATTTTTAATTTCATTGTGTAATTAAAGATGAAGACCATTGGTCTAGGGACAGCAATTCTCAGACCTTAGTTTACAGCAGAATCACCCAGAGGGCTTGTTAAAACACATGTCACTGGGCTCTAGCCCTAGAGTGTCAGATTCAACAGATCTGGGATGAGCCTGAGACTCTGCATTTCTATTAGGCTTCCAGGTGATGGTGGTGCTGCTGCTGCTGGTGGGAACACAATACTTTGAGTCTAGGTTTCTAGATTTAGCACCACCCCCATCCCATCCCATCCCATGTGTGCTCATTGGGGGTTTTAACTTTCTCCTGGCAGGGTCCTAGGTGTTGGGGGTGGGTGGAGAGGAGTATAAATTCACTGGGATGCATGATAGGCAGTGATGAGCATTAAGTGGCTTCATTTGGCACTAGAAAAAGAGCTGGTGAGGAGGGGGTGCTATTGTAAGTATGAATGGAGTATTTTCTCAAATTTAAACCTCTGCTGCCAGGGAAAAAAAAGTCACTGATGAAAATTGTATACTTCAGAGTAAGTGGATTTAAGAATACTTCTCTGTGATACAGATATTTTATTTGGCTTGTTGGCAAACTAAAAATTTGTGATCAGGAAATAACAGTATGATATGAAACAATTTCCACAAATAAGTGAAATGAACTCAGTCAAGAAAAGACAACGTAAGCCATCTTGCTCGAGTACAGTGACCCAGCATTACAGGCAGATGTTACACTTGATGCTAGCCATTTAACTTCTGAAATGTCCCCAAGAACGAAAACCATCCAGGGATGAAGAAAAAATAAAGGAAGTCTCAACTACAGTTGCAAAGATGAGTTGCATTACTCATCTTAAGAGGAGCAATTTCCAAAATAAATTCGACCATTTTATAGACATTTTGCCAGAACTGGATCTTATTCCATAAAGTTTTTAGCCACTCTTTTTAAACGTTTTGAGCTTTCTTAAAGTCTCTTTCAACCCTGATGATTTAATGTCTACAATTAGTATTTATATTGACCTGAATCATTAAGCCCTCTTTACCAAGCCCACTTAGCAACTTTGCTAATTGCACACCCATGTTCTTTCTCCACTTCTGCCTCACTAACTGAACCCTGATTCTTTTTCAGAGCAGCAAAGTATCCAGCTAAAAATGCTCACCACTCCACTCTCCTTTGCCGCTGCCAGTCCTGGCCAGCAAAATGTTAGTGGTGATCACTAGCCAAAGCTTCCAGGAAACTTTTCAGAAGTGGAGAGAGATCCAGCTTGCTTGTACCCTTTACCTCTTGCTCTTCATCAATCATTCTTCTCATCTCATCTTTCCTGACATGTATGAGAGGCCATCCTGCGGCCTTGAAGTGTTGTACCTGAAGACAAAAGCCACTTACCAAGGCTGGCAGAGTGTGAAGGTAGAAGGAGCCTGGGACAATGATAACGTGGGATTTGCAGCATCAGCCCAGGGGTGCTGACCTCCAGTCTTCTTGTGACAAAAGAGAAATCCTCATTTAGAGAGACCACAATGGGTGACTCTCTGTGCCTTGCAGCCCCAAACAATCCCAACTGGTATATCCACTCTTTTCTTTAAAATAGCTCTGTTACTGGCAATAGGTAGAGTCATAATGCTCAGACTTGAGCATGCATCAGAATCAGCGGGAGGGCTTGTTGAAATACAAATGTCTGAGTCCCAGCCCCAGATATTCTGATTCAGTAAATCTGGGGAGAAGCCTAGGAATGCGCATTTGTAAAAATGCATGGCGATGCCAATGTTGCTGGTCTGGGAATCACACTTTAAGAATCCACTGATAGAGATGAGCAGAAAGAGGGCAAACCTATTTCAGATGGTTTCAGTGGAAGCCTGCCTCAACTGAGAGTTTAAAGTGGGTGATACTTCAATGTCCGTTTCTTGAATCCCCTAGTTCTGTGACTCTTTCTACACTGGCCGAAAGACCTGAATACTCTCCATATTCAGCTGTTGGGTGTTGGTAGTCAAACTCTCAAAGTGGCTGGCTAAATATTTTCAAGACATCCTAGGTATTTAGCAGTGGCTAAAAACAATCTGTGGTTGGGTCAAATAGCTTCATGAAATCTTATCTTTCCCTTAACATACCAGGGTATTTCATGGGATCCAGTTCACATATGTAGTGAGTTTCAGGCACCAACAACTTCCTTTTGCTGCACCTGCCTGCGGGAATCACTCCTGTCCACAGCTTACTTGAGGGAAAAACTTTTCTCTAATATCAGTGAGTTTAGAAGAAACTCAAGGTGACATTGTCTTACCATTCCTCTTTTGAAGACTCTCTCTCACACTAGCTACTAATAATTGCTGACTTTCCAAAGGATTCTGGGGAAATTGGTTTTCTGCAAAATCTGATTTATGGCCAGCCACCTCTAAGAAGATGGCCTGAGTCACTCTCCTGGACTCATGCTCACTACAGAATATTCAGTGATAAAAATCTTCCGTTTAAATGCTGAAAATTTATGGACCAACTTCAAGGTCCTCCCCCTAAACTCAGTAATTAATCATGAGGCTAGATAGGCAAAGTAAATAAACACCATTTGCAGAGCAGCAAAAAGGGATGCCCCAAATTTGGGTTTTCAGGCACTATCCGCAGGTTATGAATATTGAGCCTTTGCCCTTCACATTCTTTGTTTTTTGTTGGTTTCTTCTTTTTTCTTTTTTCTTCCTCTCTTTCTTTTCTTTCTTTCTTTCCTTTTTTTTGTTTTTGTTTTTGTTTTTGCCCTTCACATTCTTTGTATTTCCCCAGTTAGGAATAAGGCTGAGTCTGCTCCAATAAGAAGGCTAAGTAGTTTAAAATTTAAGATGTTTTTGAGAATCTGCCAAAGAGTAACTATATAAATACTACTGCTATCATGTATTGAGCATAAATCCTTGTCTTAATGACTGAACCCTGAATTTTTAGGAAGTCATTTAGGCCTCCTAATGACCCCGTGAGATGAATTCAATTATTCATCCCATTTGACAGATAGGGCAAAGAGAGGCAGTTAACTTAACCTAAACCATGGCTAGTAAAGTGGTGAAGCCAAGGATTAGCAGCCCAGCAGGCTGACCTTAGACCTCCTAACCACACGATGTACCAAGCCAAGCCAAACCAAACCAAACCAAACCAACAAATAAAAAACTCCCTGTGGAGGAAGTTGAGATGGCATATTTATGTAAGGAGGAAGTTTTATGAAGGTCAAACGAGCTTAGGTGTCTTCAAAACCAGACCAGGAGAGGTATAGGGCTCATTAACAATTACAACAAGCCCCATTACTTATTATCATTTTGTACACTATAATTACATATGCATTTTATAATATATAATTGACAATACATAGTATATATGATATATATATCAGTGTAATACACACTATTTGATTATCATGTCTTATATAATATGTGATATTTAACATATATAGTTTTTGGAACAGTTTTATTAAGATATTATTCACATACCATAACATTCAGTAATTTAAAATATACATTTCAATAGTTTGAAGTATAGTCACAGACTTGTGCAACCATCATCACTAATTCCAGAACATTTTCATCACCCCTAAAGAAGCTCCATACCCATTAGCAGTCACTCGCTACTCCTTCCTCTCCTCAGTGCCTGGCAACAACTCATCTACTTTCTTTCTTTGTGGAGTTGTCCATTTTGGATTGTCCATATAAATGAAATCACACAGTATGCAGTCTTTTGTAATGGGCTTCTTTCACTTAGCATCAGGTTTTCCAGGTTCCTTCATGTTTTAGAATGTGTCTGTGTGTTATTCTTTTTATGGCCAAATAACATTCCATTGTATGGATACATGACATCTGTGGATGGACATTTGGTCGTTTTCACTTTTTGGTGATTATAAGTCAAGATGCTATTAGCATTCATGTACAAGTTTTCATACGAACATGTTTTCAATTCTCTTGGGTATATATGTAGGTATGGGATTGCTGAATCATATTGCAACTCTATGTTTAACTTTTACGGATCTGCCAGGCTTTTTTTCAGAAGTGGCTGCACTGCTTCACAATCCCATCAGCAAAATGTGAGGGTTCCAAACTCTCTACCCTCACCAACATTTATTCTCTGTCTTTTTTATTTTAGTCATCTTCGTGGGTGTGAAGTGGTATCTCATTGTAGTTTTGATTTGCATTTAGGTAATGACTAATGATGTCAAGCATCTTTTCTTGTGCTATTGGCCTTCTGTGTATCTTCTTTGGAGCAATGTTTTTTTCAGATCCTTTGCCTATTTTTAAGTTAATTTGTTTTTGTCTTTTTGTCTTTGACTTGTAAGTGTTCTTTATACAGTCTAGTCCCTTATCAGATATATGATTTGCAAATATTTCCTCCTGTCTACAGTCGTCTTCTCACTTTCTTTGTGATTTCCTTCAAAACACAAAAATTTTTAATTTGGTGAAGCCCAATTTATTTTTTCTTTTGTCACTTGTGCTTTTGGTGTCATATCTAAGAAGTCATTGACTAATGCAGTATCATAAATATTTATTGTTAGGTTCTCTGCCACAATTTTGATAATTTTAGCTTTTATATTTAGATCTTGGGTCTATTTTTAGCTAATTTTTGCATATGATGTGAAGCACACATCCAGCTTTATTCTTTTGCATGTGGATATCCAGTTGTCCCAGCATCATTTATTGAAAACACTATTTATTCCCCATTGAATTGTGTTGGCTTGCCAAAAATCTATTGACCCTAAATGTAAGAATTTATTTCTGGACTCTAAATTGGATTCTATTGATCTATATCTTTATCCTTATGCTTGTATTCAAGATGATTGCTGAAGCTTTTCAGCAAGCTTTAAAATGAGGAAGTGTAAGTTCTTCAGGTTTACTCCTCCTTTTTTAGGATTGTTTTGGCTATTCTCAATTTTAGAATAAGCTTGTGTGAATTTTAGAATAAGCTTGTCAGTTTCTGCAAAAGTGCAGCTGGGATTTTGATGGGACTGGTTTTTAGTCTGCAGATAATTTGGGTATTGTTACCTTAACAGTCTTTAGCCCTCTAGTCCCTAAACATGAGATGTCTTTCTACTTAGTTAGGTATTCTTTCAATTCTTCCAGTAATATTTTGTTATTTTCAGCATTCAAGTCTTGTACTTTCTTGCTTAATTTTTTCCTACATATTTTATTCTTGATGTTATTATAAATGGCATGTTATTCTTAATTTCATTTTTGGATTGTTAATTGTTAGTATATAGAAATACAATTGATTTACATATACTGATCTATCTTGCAAACTCATGAATGTTTTTATTAGTTCTAGTAGGTTTTTTTTTTTGTAGATTCTTTAGAATTTTCTACATGCAAGATTTTGTCATCTTTGAATAGAGATAGTCTTTTTTTTTTTTATTATGTTATGTTAGTCACCATACAAGACATCATTGGTTTTTGATGTGGTGAGCCACGATCCATTGTTTTTGTATAACACCCAGTGCTCCATGTAGTACGTGCCCTCCTTAATACCCATCACCAGGCTAACCAATCCCCCCTCCCGCCTCCCCTATAAAACCCTGTTTGTTTCTCAGAGTCCATAGTTGAATAGAGATAGTCTTAATTCTTTCTTTCCAGTCTGAATGCCATTTGTTTCATTAATTAATTAATTAATTAATTAATTAATGCCTAATTGCTCTGGCTAGAATCTCCAGTAAAATATTAGATAGAAGTGGTGAGAGCAGACCATCCTGTTCCTGATCTTGGGGGAAAATGTTCCAATCTTATGTTGGTATGATGTTAGCTGTGGGCTTTTTGAGGTGGCCTTGTCATATTGAGGACGTTCCCTTCTCTCCTAGTTTATTGAATATTTTTATCATGAAAGGGTGTTGAATTTTGTCAAATGTTTATTCTATGTCTATTGAGATGATTGTGCAGTTTGTGGCCTTTGTTCTATCAATAAGGGGCATTACATTACTTGATTTGAGGAGGTCAAACCAACCTTTCATTGCTGGGAAAAATCCCAGTAGATTATGGTGTATATTCCTTTCTATATGTTGCTTGATTCAGTTTTCTGGAACATATAATATTTTCATTATGAAGTATAATTAGGTCTCAGGAATTAAACAGACCTGACTAGGGGTGCCTGGGTGGCTCAGTCATTAAGCATCTGCCTTCGGCTCAGGTCATGATCCCAGGGTTCTGGGATAGAGTCCCACATCGGGCTCCCTGCTCAGCTGGAAGCCTGCTTCTCCCTCTCCCACTCCCCCTGCTTGTGTTCCCTCTCTTACTGTGTCTCTCTCTGTCAAGTAAATAAATAAAATCTTATAAAAAAAATAAACAGACCTGGCTAGATATAAATATAACCTCTGGCATCTATACTAATTGTGTGACCATGGGCAAGTTATCTCCCCAATCTTTGTCTCAACTGTAAAATGGAGATAACAATAGAATATACCTCTATTCCCTTGGGTTGTTATGAGGATGAAATGAGATATCTAGAAAATTTTAGTATCTGGCACATAGTAAGTACTCAATAAATAGTAGTCATTATGATAATTACTTTAATAAAACATTACAACCATTTCTCTTGCAGCCAATTGGTGCTTATTTGTGGAGTCAGTATTTGTGGCACAACTGTGGTGGGATTTACTTTGGCCTAAATGACTTGGAAGGTTACCTCATAAGGGGCTGAACATTTTAATTGCAGAGGGCAGAAATATGCTCACATGCTAGCAAAATAACAGCCCCTTGTGAGGTAGGATCACGGGAGACACATGATCTAGAGTCAGAGGAGGAAGAGAGCTGGGGCTGAGGGAGCTGAAAGCAGGAGAAGGCCAGGGAGAATGCTTCATTATGGCAGAGCTGGTACCAAACCTAACCAGAATGGAAGAAGGTTTGCCCCATGCAGAGCTAAGTAAGCCAACACAAGGGGCTGGTAGGACTGGCGTAGGGACTTCCTTCTGTAGACCAGAGGCACATTTTCTCTATAGACAGAGGGTTCTCCCTGGGGGAAGGTCAGAGGCATCTTGTGGCACTGGTGCTGGCCTCTAAGATGTAGAGACTGACAGACCTGCAGTTTTGAACATTGTCTGTAATGTTCTTGTAAAACAAAGATCTGATTTTGACACTGTTCTGCTTCAAGCCCTTCAAGGCTTCTCTTTATCACCAGCATAAACCCCAAATTCCTTAAATAGTTTATAACATCTTTTGCATATTCTGTCTCTCCTCTTGCCATTCCATCATATTCAGACTTCTTCCTTCTTGAATATGTCTTTTCATCACTGAGTTTTTGCAAATGCTGTCACCTCCTCTCAGAACCCTCCCCCTTCTCCTCTTCCCCACCTCCCAGCTGCCTTCACGTGGCAAGAATTCCTCCTCAATCTAAAGTTGTCAGCTTAGGGGTGCCTGAGTGGCTCAGTCATTAAGCATCTGCCTTCGGCTCAGGTCATGATCCCAGAGTCCTGGGATCGAGCCCCGCATTGGGCTCCCTGCTCTACGGGAAGCCTGCTTCTCCCTCTCCCACTCCCTCTGCTTGTGTTCCCTCTTTCGCTGTGTCTCTCTCTGTCAAATAAATAAATAAAATCTTAAGAAAATAAATAAATAAAGCTGTCAGCGTAGCCTGAAATTTCTCCCAGGAAACCTGATCCCCAAACTTTTAGGTAGAGGCCCTCCCATGTGTTTCTATAGCTCCCTGTTTCCCCATCTACCCCTCACATGTGAGCTAAATTATTGCTTGTTGATGGCTGTGGGCTCTGAGAAGGCAGAGGTGATGTGTGTCGTTCACCACTCACAATGGGGTTCTCACCCAGCAGCAGCAGCAGCTGAGAGTATGTTGGAAATGCAAACTCTTGGGCCTCACCTCAGATATACTGAGTCAGAACCTCTGGAAGGTGGGACCCAGGAATTTGTGTTTCACAAACTTTCCAGGTGATTCCAATGAGTGCTAAATTTTGAGAAGCATTTATACAGTCATGTGTCTGGCTACTGGTAGATGGTCAGTCAATGAATAAATGCATTTACATGCATTTATTATATGTATACTCATGCATTACTCATCATGTAATCTTTACCAGATCACTTAGCCTTGTGATTCTCATCTGTAATATGCTTACCTCCTCTCATAGGGTTGGGAGGAGAAAATGTAATGTCTTATGAAGAAGCTCCTGCACACTGTCTGACACATAATAGGCTCCTTCTTTCTTGTTTCTTCGTTTTTTGTGTTTTGTTTTTAAAGTAGGCTCCATGCTGAGCATGGAGCCCAACACGGGGCTTGAACTCATGACCCTGACATTGAGACCTGAGCTGAGATCAAGAGTCAGATGCTCAACCAACGGAACCATTCAGGTGCCCCTTGTTTCTTCATTCTTATTTGTAGTTCAATTGACTGCCTGCCAGGGTGGTCTTCCAACCCCCAGCCTGTTTACAGAACTTGGACAAGTTTGGCGCATCACTACCTCTGTTCACAGATCCAAAAAGGGAATAAATAAAATGCAGCTGATAGGAAAGAGTGTTCTTAGGAGTTTGCAGATGGCCCATCTGAGCAGGAGTTTGTCTGGTTATGTGGGTTGATCAACATATGTAGCAGATGACAGGATATTGAAATGTTTTCTTTCCCAGCTTCAAACCTATAGGCTAGATGAGAACCATCATTTTTATTTTTAAAAGATAAAATTTTGGTTATCAATATTTTTCAATGCCAAGTATAATAATTGCATTCAATCTGTTTATTAAATGGTTTCAAAATTTGAAGTAGTATCTCTCCTAGTTTTGTGGTTTTAAAGTTTTTCTTAAAAGCAAAGTAGAAGAGGATTTAAAAGTTCCTAGGCTCTTTTCTTTGACCACATCCAACCACATCGAGTCTGGTTCCTAAGTTCCTAATGGTTTCAATCAAGGTCTCATTCTCCTTAAATTGTCATTGAGCTGTTAAAGAGGGTTATAATTTCCTCCACATTTATTTGAATTGAATGGTCAATTAAAATACACAGTAACTAACCCTTAAATCGACTGGACTTCTAAGAGATTTTTCAAAAGGTAGTTAAGGGAATATGAAAGTAAATGATGCTTGAATGGTTAAGAGCCCTGCAATTCTTTTAAAGGCCCACTTTAATTTAGGCTGAAATCTATGCAATATGAAAAGCACTACAAAGAACAGAGTGGGGCAGTATGGGCGTTTGTGTTCTTCATCAAAGGGAAGGGATAGGTGGAAATTAATGGAGACATAGAAAGGGATGGTGGCTTCTGATCTTGTACCCTATCATCTCCTTAGAATTCCCCACAAAGGAAAGCTTGACACCATGCTCTGGGAAAACAGTCTCAGCAAAGTATCCTGTATCCAAGAATGACAGACGACTGTCAGAGCCACCTTCCTTCCAGGGATTGCACAAGTCTGAACAATGAGCATACAGGGTAACCAAATACCAGTGAGAATCCTGACCTCACCCCCACCCCCAATTCTATTCTGCATGCAACTTCCTGGAACTTTCTGTGAGCTGAGAGATGGGAGAGAAGAACCCACATACCCACTGTGATTGAATCCTCCCTAACCCAAATGAAATGAAGACTTGGAGTCAGCTACAATTTGATTTTTTTTTCTAATGAAGAATAAAGCATTGTGCCATATTTTTAAGCATAAGAATTTTTGGAAACAGAGGCAAGTTGACAACTTGTTAAGACTCTTCTCTTTGATCTCTGCATTTTCTTACCTCTGGTAAAGATGTCAGAACCAAGTAGACATGAATCAGGTAGGTACTTTGTGGCATGTAAGACAAAGGTTCCAGAACTTTTGCTCGACAAAATGTACTCTACCTTGTCAGAGGTGGTGTAGAGTATAGCTAAGAGAATAAGCTGGGTTCCATCTGAGCTTCACCACTTACTAGCTATGTGATCTGCAGAATGTTATTTATCCTCTTTGTACCTCAGTTCCATCATTTGTATATGGGGATAATAATGGAGTACTCTACAATATTAGTGAGATGATTAAGTTAGCTAATATATTCATAGCACTTGGAATACTGTCTTGCTCAGGATTAGGGCTCAGTGAATGTTAGTATCATCATCATCATCATCATCATCATGATTATTATTCCATGGAGTGGTGTCAGGTGACTAGGGTACTAATTTGACTTTACTCCATTCCTTTTGTAAGACAAAAAGTAGTAAATAAACTGGACCAAGATCAGCCATTTCTAAATACAGTTTTAGCACCAGAAATAATTTTCAAACATAAAATTCAAAAGGATCTTAGCATATATATATTCATTGATGTTCTTTGATTCTAGTTGCTTAAATCAACAAGAAAAATAAATCTGTGGGCTCACACTACAAAATAGCCCAGGAAGATCCAGCTTCAAGAATAGCCAGAAATACAGGTACAAAGTTATCAAGATCAGTTTTGTTTGCTTGTTTCTGTCTCCTCTTCCCCTCTGCTTTCCCTCTTTCTGCTCCATCCCCAGGATCACCTGCCCCTCCCTATCACAGCACAGCTGCTAGCAGCTCCAGAACAATATCCTTCTCAATTCTAATATACTGAAAAAGAGAGAGCATATTTTCTCTAGCATTCTCTGTGAATGTCCTGACTTTCATTTTGATTGACCTGGCATGGGCCATATGTCCGAGGCTACACCACTCATGAAGGCCAGAAGAATGTGTCGTGCTGATTGGCTACTTGAGTCACACGTTCCACCAGTGAGGTCGGGAAGAAGGAAGAAGCCCCATCCCTGAGAACAGACAAAGGGAATAAGCTATACCCACCAGGCTTGCTTTGCACCCTACCTCCTTGGCAGGCTCTTCTCAAAATCCCAAGTGTTCCTAGTTTGAAGCCCATTGGATGTGAGGATCTCTACATTCTGCAAGTTTGCCAGCTTGCAGATCCTATCAGAGCAATTACCATAGGAGCAGTCAGGGGCCTGAGCAGTCCCCTGAGGGAGGTTCCATTGAGTATCTCTCAAATCATAGCAGGCTGACAGCTACCAGCTCTGCTGTCCCATGAGGCATTGCCTTGTCTCTGCATGTCCTCATCAGTGCTATCATAGACTTGTGTACAGTAATAGGTAGGAGAATCATTTGGGTTGAGTTCTACACCACACTCTGTGCTATGAGCCTCCTGTTTCAGTCATTTATTGTAGCTTAAAACAATAATAACTTATTACTGTCTCATCAGCTCCTCTGGGCATTTCTGGCTTCCAGCTCTTAGTGGTTACAGACAGCAGCTAGGGCTAGAGTCCTCTTGAAGTCTTCTTCATTCATATATGTACTGCATTCCCTAGGCTGAGAAGATCAAATGGCAGGAGCTAGAACATCTGGGGCTCATTGTTCATCTCTCTCTCCATCTCAATGGTGTCTCCACATAGTACCCCCAGCAGGGCAGCCTCCAGGTTGTCAGATTTCTTATAGGGCAGATGAAGACACCAAGAGTGAGTGTTCTAAGAGAGCTAGGAGGAAGCTATATGCCCCTTTTCATACCTGGCCTTGGAAGTCACACAGTGTTACTTCTGTTGCACTCCTTCAGTTGAGGCAATGACAAAACCCATCCAATTTCAAGGGGTGGGAGCATAGATTCTAACTCTTAGTGGGAGATGTGTCAAAGAATGTACAGTCTTCTTAAAACCATCTTACTCCCTGGGGATGACTTTGGGTCAACCTAAACAATGCATGCTTTCCAGGTCTCTGAGAAACCAATTCACACTTTTAAAATCACATTTCAGGGATTATCCTTGGTCATGCTGCTCTGATTCTGTCTTGCTCTTGGTGGAAATGAGGTGAGATTATCAGGGCATAGCAAGAAAAGTGGTTTCTTAAACAACCATGTGCCAGAAAAGAGGCTTAGACATCACATGCAAATGTAGTGGTCTCCATCTGGGTACATTGACATATTTTTGATAGTCGGGATCCTTTACAACATTTGTGAAAATATTGCAATAGTCACCCGAGTAGTTTGAGCTTTTGCTACAGAATACAACTAAACTCAAGAAAAATAGTAGTCAAGCACTCTGGAGGGACTGTGATACAATCTATTATTACTTGGAGTTTGATCATTTCTGGAAAAAACAATGTTATCTTTAAGATGAGTTCTAGATTGATTGAGAACTTTGGCATGTCTTCATATTCAGAGTAAAAGGGAAAATATACAAACATCTGACTGCACCAAGGCTCAATGCTCTGCTTTCTGCAACCAGTCCATCTTGTGGTCATTACCCAGCATGTATGTAAAATCAGAAGGCAGGGAGAAAGCAAGATAGGAATGCATCTACCTAACTCTTCAGAGGAAACCACTTAGAAGTGGCTTAAGGAATCCTCATTCTCACATGTTTGTGATGGTGTTTTTTTTTTTAAGATTTTATTTATTTATTTGAGAGAGAGAGAATGAGAGAGAGAGAACACATGAGAGGGGATAGGGTCAGAGGATGAAGCAGACTCCCTGCCGAGCAGGGAGCGCGATGCGGGACTCGATCCAAGGACTCCAGGATCATGACCTGAGCCGAAGGCAGACGCTTAACCGACTGAGCCACCCAGGCACCCTGTGATGGTGTTTAAGAAGGAACTGCATAGGCAAAAGACATGCAAATTGTCTTCCTTGTAATTTCTGACATCTAGCCCAGGCCTAACCCATTTCATTGGACCCTAAATGCCTTCAAAATAGTGGAAGAATAAAATTCTCCATTATAGAATTGGCTTATTATTCAGAGCTAAGTTCTGCTGAATAAAGAGTACTAGGTAAAATTACAAAACCAGCAAAGAAGGTCTTTGGTTTTCTTCTCTTTAGTGTGCTAACATTTGGGCCTGTGAAATCCATCCTCTTATTAGTGACTCTGGCAGAACTAACTTGGGAATGCTACAGCCAACATCTTTCTTCCCACGGCTTGGGACTCTGGTTAACTGGTAAATGTTTATGATGCTGGCCACTGGGGTTCATTCCACAGGCATTCAACATGCATTTATCGAGCACCACCACATGCCAGCGGTTGTTCTAGGTACTTGGTTTACAAAAATCAACAAGGCAGTCATAGTTTTGATGTATGGAACTTATAATTTAGTACCATGTCTTTCTGGAAAAACAATTGGCTGGGGGAAGTTCTATACATTATTCATTTCTACTGTAAAGCCAAGAGGGAGACCAAGAGGAAGTTTTCTGAGATTTACAGTTGAGTGATGCTCTCCCTTTTCCCCCAGTCCTGTAATACTTTCTAGAGAAAGTACAGAGAACCCCAGACATGGCTGATATAATAGCAAATGTTTTCCAGAAGCCTGAATCTATTAGTTAAATTTCCCCAAGATAGAAAATCACAAATACTTGTTCAAAGTGCATGCTTGTCATTCTCTATCAATGTGAAATTTTGTAGCTTGGGACAGAGCTGGATTGGACTCATTAACTTAGGGTTAAGCTAAAAGGGAAAGTCCAAGATGCTCTTGCTGGAAAAATAATCAAGGGGCAGGTAGAATACAGTATCCATTTAATCAACAAATACTTATTAATTTCCCATAGGTCCTAAGGTCATTGTGGTAAACAGGACAAGATGACTCCCTTGTGCAAGTTGTATTCTAGTAGGGGAGAGAGAAAAGAAATGAATGCAAATAAATAAATTCTATAATTGCAGAGTAAGGTGAAAGAGAATGACAGAGGTAGGTTGTGTTTGAGATAAATGAATCACAACATGATACTCTAAGGAGTTGAGATTTAAGCCAGATCTGAAGAGTATGAAGGAGTGAGTCATGCGGGGATCTACAGGACGGTTTCAGGCAGAGACGGTAGCATGGAACAAAGCAAGTGATCCCCCAGTAGGACAGGACAAACAGGGAGGTACAAGGAGCAGGGGAACTTTCAGTAGACATACCCAGTTGGTGTTGAGCCATCTGGTAGTGGGCTGTATCTGGAAAGAAATGATCCAGCTATTTAAACAGGATTACAGACAGCTCAGAGCCAGAGCATTGGGAAAAACTGATACCATGAAAGCTGGGTAAATTCTACCTTCACAGGTAAAGATTGACCTTTGAGATTTGGGTAAAACTGAGCTGAATGGTGAGGTTCAGCAGCTGCTGAGAAGAGATGTGGAGGCCTTGAAGCAGAAAGGGTCTGACAAGTTTAACTTTGGAGTCCACCAGTTTTCAGAATTGAGGGTCAGGGGACCTCATTCTATGCTGTGAAGGTGGATGGTGATTGCTTCCTTCTTGGCTTAATCTGCCATCCTGGAAATGTACTAGAGGACTGGACTTTGTATAACTACAGTGTGTCTGAATGGGATTAAGCTTTAAAAAGAAAAAAAAAAAGATAAAGGATCTAATGTTTTCTGTTCTGCAGTAGGCAGGTGAGAATAACCCAAAGTTTCTTGGGGCCCCATAATACACAGAAATCCCCAAATCACTTAATTCATCCCAAATCACCTTAATTCACTGCAAGTCACTTAATTCACCCTACTACATCATGAGGCCAAGATCTTGATTTTGGCTCCTGAGATTGTTGTAGGGCTTGATGATTCTGTTGGAAAAAACTGCTGTACATCCTCACATAATGGAGACTATTAATCCAGAGTAAGGCCTGCTTACTGCTTTCTGTGGATGTGGAATGCCTTCAGATTTCCTTCTTTTCTGAGATGCTATGGCCAAAGTGTAGAGTTGACTCTTTGCTTTCCACTGCAGGTTCTGCCATAGTCCCTACCAAGATTATGATGTTTTTTGCTTCTTCTCTGATACCTCTCTTTGCTTTCTCTTCCTTTGGTCTATTCTCCAAAACTGGAATTTTCCTTGAGCATGAATTGCTTTCTACCTCTCAGGGGTAGGGACTATTTTTCACCCTTTTCTCCTATCTCTCACTAGTCTACATGGTCTGGTCCAGGGTCTTCTTCCAGTATTTCAGCAGACCCTTGTTCTTCTTGGACATCCTAGAAGTAGAGAGGTTTTCCCTTGATCTTCCCATGGACTGTGTCTTCCATTTTTAAAAAAGTTTATTTATTTAAGTAATCTCTACACCCCACGTGGGGCTCAAACTCATGATCCCAAGATCAAGAGTCACATATTCCTCCAACTGAGCCAGCTAGTTGCCCCTAACTGTGTCTTTCAGTATCATCAACAGAAGGTCAACAAAAGCCTTCACTAACCTTTAAAGCTAAAGACCTGCCTCTCATGATTCCTTTTGATCTCCCATGTTTCCCATAACTCTTGTCTACTCAGTCTATGGACAATACTCTCCCCATTATCAGGCTCCGGTAAACTACTTCACCCCA
This sequence comes from Mirounga angustirostris, assembly GCF_029215605.1. NCBI lineage: Eukaryota > Metazoa > Chordata > Mammalia > Carnivora > Phocidae > Mirounga > Mirounga angustirostris. The sequence goes on from NW_026991718.1 coordinate 103,131,501, forward strand.
GCATTGTGGTCAAGCTTAGAGGAAAGTTAACTTGGCAAAGATGAAATTGGCTCACCAAATCTATTTCCCTTTCTTCCTGGCTACACAGCTAGACTACATTTCCTGGACTCCTCTACAGTTAGTTGTAGCCATATACCTGAGTTCTAGCCAACAGAATGTGACCCATGAAAATTTTCCATGAGCTCTCTACCATTTTGTTTTTCCTATCTACCAGGTGAATGGAGAGGATTCTAACAAACTAAGATGAAGAGTCATGAAATGAACGAGTCTGGGCCTTAACCAAACCGGGAGAATCTGGTGGAATTTATATGAATAAGAAATACATTTTTATATTGTTGGATTGCTGAAATCGCAGAGGTTGTTTGGTACAGCGCTAACATTATTTACCCTAAGTAATACAGTTGGTCACATCCCTTCCCTAAGGTACTGCTCCACACAGACACACATACATTCTCCTAAACACCCCCTAGGGGATGCCTGGATGGCTCAGTCAGTTAAACGTCTGCCTTTGGCTCAGGTCATGATCCCAGGGTTCTGGGATCAAATCCCTCATCGGGCTCCTTGCTCAACAGGGAGCCTTCTTCTCCCTTTGCCTGCCGCTCCCCCTGCCTGTGCTTGCTCACTCTCTCTGACAAACAAATAAATAAAATCTTAAAAAAAAAAAAAAGCCTAAACTCCCCCTAGATTCCAGACCTCTTGGACAGGTCTTTGGGTCACTTCCAAGAGGCACTGGGTCTAACTAGGAGCACATGTATAAGAAGCAGAGGCCTCTCTTTCCCAGAAAAAATCCATGATGGTTAACCTTTAGTGAGGACTGGCTAAATGCCAGTCATTGTGTCAAGCAAAGGCAGATTTACAGTAAAGCCAGTGAAGCTGAAACTTGGGGCCCCTTACATACAGGACCCTTCCCAAGGCTCTGGAAGGTGATTGAGCATGTTCACATGGTCATGCTTTCATAAAGTTTGCAAATGTAAATGTTTTCTTTGTTTTAATTTGTGGGAGGGTATATTTGTAGAAACTTCAGACCCCACCAAATGTAGATACAGCCTTGAAGCAGAATGTTCAATATGTATTTTCAAATGTTATCCTCATAACAATTGTGTAATAGTTTCTATTATTTTAGAGAGAAGAAATTTGATGCATGAAGATTATAAGTCACTTGCCCCAGATCACCCAGCTTCAACTTGTTGGAATGAAGATTCAAGCACAGGCTCTCAAGCCCAAGCTCACTGCAGCTCTCATGGGGTCTCTAGCCCATGGGTTACATGCATGTGGTCTAGGCAAGCTGAAACAGGAATGGCAATGGTTAGCATATTTCTCTTGGACCCTCTGCACAACTTCCTTTGGACCCACCCTAATTTCTTTTCTTTTTTTTTTTTTTAAGATTTTATTTATTTATTTGAGAGAGAGAGCATGAGCATGAGCGTGGGAGAGGGAGGGGCAGAGGGAGAGGGAGAAGCAGGCTCCCCGCTGAGCAGGGACACTAACTCAGGGCTTGATCCCAGGACCCTGAGATCATGACCTTAGCCAAAGGCAGATGCTTAACCGACTGAGCCACCCAGGCGCCCCCACCCTAATTTCTTTAGTCCCAGATAAAACAGGCTGGAGAGTTTTTTCAGGGCTGCATTAAAGTGTTAATTTCATACACTAGGAAGCAGATAGGATTTAGCATCGGAAGACAGGAATTTTAGAATAAGGAGATAATGGTGTGTAATGGCACAGATTTTGCCAAGAGATTGCTGGAGGTAGCAGTCCGCAATTGAATCAAATGACTGTCAGGGGCTGTCAAAGGCAGTGGAACAGCTTCAAAGCTCATTTCTGCCTCAGCTTCCTGAGGCCCACACCGTGCAAAGGAACTGGAAGATGTGGAGGATAAACAGTCTGGCTTGGAAAGGGGGATTAAAACATGCAACTCCAGATGAGCCTTCGGGGCCAGCAGTGCCCCAGGGCTTGTGGGTGCATAGCCAGCTGTTACCTGTGTGGTGGTTTTATCCCCAACTAATACACCAGCTGGTGGAGTTTTATTTCCTTGTTGACTTTTTTGCTGCCACCTGGGGAGTCTTGGTAACTGTCAACAAAGATTTAGAACACTAATAAAGTGTCGGGCGCCGATGCGGTTGACTCTGTGCAGATACTAAAATCAAGTAAGCTGTGGATGGGGAGCTGGCATTGGGGACCCCAGCCACTGGTGGGGAGCAGGAGGAGACCAAGAACAGGGAGTGAGAGAGAAAGGGGTTTGGTTGCTGAAACCCCCATGTTCAGGGCCCATGGCTTAGGCACTTGCGGTAGATGCTGTTGGATGGGCAGGAGATCCCAGGCCCTGGCTGCTGTATTGGCTGCTAAGGGCTCACAAAAGCCCCGTTCCCCCAAGAATTGCCTTCATCTGATGCCTAGGAGGTTACATCTCTATGCCCCCACCAGGAGAAGCTTATGGTAATGACTGACTGATACAGGGGTACAAAAGGCCAGCCCCCTTGCCTTAAGGAGGGGACAATGGTGTCAACATTGTGATTTCATGGATTTCAATAGTTGGCCAAGTTTAGATTTTACCTGAACACACATCTTTGACCGGCTTCTTCCCCTATCCTGTCTGCTTTCCTCCCTTAGATGCTTCTCCTAAAGGTCCTTTCTCAATGCACTACAGGCACCTGATTTTCCCCGTCTTGGGTTCTGCTTCTGGGGATGACCTAACATGGCACTGAGGGTTTTAGGCACTCATTGCCACAGCTAAGTTTGGCAGGAGGTGAGCAGGGATTTGAAGCAGGCAGTCCCCAGAGATGTGTATTCAGGCAAATCCTCCAGTTATGTGTATATGTAGGGGATGGCTGGTAGAGATTGAAGATATATTTTGAGGAGCAGGTGTCAACTCCCAGAGGAAAAAAACAAGTGGGCCAAGGATGGATGTCAGAGTCTTAACCAGGAAAATACAAGGAGAGTACTTAGCAAGAAAACCAGAGACAAACCCAGTGCTACAGCCCAGGTCAGCAAAACCAGGGGCAAGAAATGCCAGGACTTGTAATATACATGGAAGTTCAGGGATCTTATGAGACTCACCAAATCCTTGGTCTGTTGGTGGCAAGACCTAACTACATATTAGCCATGTGAATCTGCACAAGTTAGTTTTCTTTTGTCAACCTCAGTTTCTTCATGTGTAAAATGGCAAATAGCATACATTCAGGAAATAGAAACTATTTTATTATATAAATAATATTCTAAGCCACAGTGAGTAATGGAATTTTTGCGTGCTATGCAATGGCCCTGGATATCTGCATAGGGCCCATGTGTAGATTCAAACTTGGAAAGTAAAGAAATACAAAGCTATGCAATACAAAGTAGGGGCTGAAATAATGGCCAGACCAACCTGAAAGGTCATAATGATGTTTGTATGACTCTCAGTCGTTTTGCATCTCAAAGCCCAGAGCCCTGAGTTGCCATTTTTATATCTTCAGAGCCAGTCTTAGAGGGGAAGAGGGAAAGGGAGAGGGAGAGAGAGAAAAGGAGAGGAAGAGATGGGTATAAGCCAAGAATACTCTAGCTTTGATCATCATTAATCCAGAATTGGACCCAAGAGGGTCTGTTAGGGAAAGTTGGCCAGTCAATAGTTATTGACCCCAAGTCTGAAATTGCAAGAGAGTCTGTCTCGACTTTGGCAGACACTACATTCACAACGCCAGATTCCCAGTGCCTAAATAAAACTGGAAATTCTAAAAGATAAAAACATCAGGAACCCTGAGACACTCAAATGCTCTTTCACTAGGACCACTCTCTATTCTCTCTATACGTCCAGTACAGAGTTTTATGGTCCTTATTTTAGGAAAGGGTCCCAAGAAGCAGATCTTGAGATGATAATTCATGTGCAATTTGGCTTATAGAAGAGGTTCTCTTGGGAAAAACTGGGTGTGGAAAGCAGGACAGAAAAGGAAAGAAGCAAAGTAGAGTTCCCACAGGGGAGGTTGAAAGAGTAAATTACACCTCAGATTTTGGCCTAACCCCAAGGCAAGGGAGCTGGGCTTTCATTTTTCCACTCCAGTTCATTATTGGATAAGGACCACTCATTGAGGACACAAAATCCCAGGAATTTCTGTCTCTCACTGGCCACCCCAATGGCCTAATGATTCTTTATAGAGAATCACAGAGTTGGACAATTAGAAGCAAAACACTTAGAAGGCAGAGGAAGGCAAACTGAAAAGGTCAAAGGGACCCAAGGAAATGTGAGTAGAACACCAACGTATATGCTAACTTAAGATGTGCTAACAGATATGCTAACTTATGCATACTTAAAATTATTTTAAGGGTTTGGAAAAAGGCTAGCCAGTTCTGCAAATACGCAGTTTATTCTATATGTTTTAGTATTATAAGGTGGGTAAGGCATAGGATTTAGCATTAGAATATGTTTTAATCCTGGCTCTGACTCATATAAGCTGTTATCTTGAGGGAGTCACTCAACTTCCCTGGGCCTCAGTTTCTACAGCTATAAAATGGGTTATTTTTTTTCTATTATTTTATTATTTTTTTTTTAAGATTTTATTTATTTATTTGAGACAGAGAGAATGAGAGACAGAGAGCATGAGAGGGAGGAGGGTCAGAGGGAGAAGGAGACTCCCTGCCGAGTAGGGAGCCCGACGCAGGACTCGATCCCGGGACTCCAGGATCATGACCTGAGCCGAAGGCAGTTGCTTAACCAACTGAGCCACCCAGGCGCCTCTCTATTATTTTATTTTTTTAAGTAGGCTCTACACCCAAAGTATAGACCCCAAGATCAAGAGTTGCATGCTCTGCTGACTGAGCCAGCCAGGTGCTCTTATTTAGCTTTTTAAATATACATTGATATTTTCTGCTGGTTCCACAGGTTTTGATATATATATTTTAAAACCTTGAATAGGACGGTAGATTGTTCTATTTTGTGTTGTAATTTAGTTAGTGGTTTTTTTCCCTTTATATTTGAAGCCATGGTGTTACCTATTCAGATATAGAATGGATTCTTTTATCACAATGTATGTCTCTTTCTATGCTTTTTGGCCTGTGTTCAATTTCATCTGATATTGATATAGCTTTCTATTAGTTAGTAATTGCCTTTTTTAGCTTTTTCCATTCCTTTATTTTCAAACTTTCTTGATGATTATATATATGTAGGTGTTTCTACTGTAAACCACATACAGCTGGATTTTTAAAAGTCTGATAACCTTGTTCTTAAGGCTTAAAGCATAAAAAAAATTAACAAAGTTTAAGTTATTCAGTGTCTCTACCCTCCTCCCAAATAACCCAAGAACTTAGTATACTTTAATTACTCACTGAATACCTACTCCATCCATATTTTCCTTGGTAGTATTTGAATTATACCTAGTTATGTGAAAAATATCATTCTCTTTTTGAGTCAATAGCAAACTACATTCATCATATTTTATGAAATTGTATATCATTGTTTATGTACTCTATTTCGTCCCTCTCTGTTTCTCAGGGTGCTTTCTTCTTCCGCCTGAAATACATTCTTTAGTAGATATTTCAGTGAAGATCTGTGGGAAATAATCTCTTATTTCCATTTCATCTTGAGTAAATTCATTTTCAGTTGTTGATTTTATTGCTGTCTTAGTATCATTCCTCATATGTTTTGGAATTTTATTATTAAATGGAGGTTCTCTCCCTCCCTCTCTCTCTCTCTTTCCCCCACTCCCCCACCTCAACCCCCATGTCTCACAGTTTTGCAGATTTATATGTGGTTTCTTCTTCCACTACCTCCTAAGAACTTTCAATCTAAAACCAGGTCTTATATGGTAGCTCAGGGCTCCCAAACTTCACTGATATTGGAGTTATTACATATTCAGCAACTGAAGATGAAAGACTTTATTTCTTAAAGTTTCCCTGCCACACAGCTTTATATAAATGGTAGTTGAAACATGGTTTTAAGAATGTATTTCAGCATGCTTTAATGGGTGAGAAAACCTCAAACTTTCTTCCAATTTCAAACAGTGAGGTGGTTTTTTTTTTCATTTTAAATTCTTTTTTTAAATTATTATTTTGTATTATTATGTTCACTTAGCCAGCATATTTATTTATTTTTTAAAAGATTTTATTTATTTATTTGACAGAGAGAGACACAGCAAGAGAGGGAACACAAGCAGTGGGAGTGGGAGAGGGAGAAGCAGGCTTCCTGCAGAGCAGGGGGCCAGATGCAGGGCTCAATCTCAGGACCCTGGGATCAATACCTGGGCCGAAGGCAGACACTTAATGACTGAGCCACCCAGGCACCCCTAGCCAGCATATTTAAACATGAGTTTGAAGAGTAAGCCTCTTCCTTCCATGGGACACTTTTGCTCTTGCTACTCCACAGGAACCCAAATTTCTCCATTTGCTTCTGGATCTGGAGTTAAGTGAGTCTGAAAACTCAATCCCAGCTACTCCTCTGCATTCACTTTCATTTCTGGTCTCCCAAGTGGTTTATCTCAGTTTCTAGAATGGTGGTATTATCTTTTTTTTTTTTTTATGTTATGTTAGTCACCATACAATACATCATTAGTTTTTAATGTAGTGATCCACGATTCATTGTTTTCATATAACACCCAGTGCTCCATGCAGTACATGCCCCCTTAATACCCATCACTACGTTAACCCATCCGCCCACACCCCCCTCTAAAACCTTCAGTTTGTTTCTCAGAGTCCATAGTCTCTCATGGTTCATCTGTCCCTCCAATTCCCCCCCTTCATTTTTCCCTTTCTTCTCCTAACGTCCTCCATGCTATTCCTTATGTTCCACAAATAAGTGAAACCATATGATAATTGACTTTCTCTGCTTGACTTATTTCACTTAGCATAATCTCCTCCAGTCCCAACCATGTTGATGTAAAAGTCAAATATTCATCATTTCTGATGGCTTGGTAATATTCCATTGTATATATGGACCACATCTTCTTTAGCCATTCATCTGTTGAAGGGCATCTCAGCTCTTTCCACAGTTTGGCTATTGCGGACATTGCTGCTATGAACATTGGGGTGCATATGGCCCTTCTTTTCACTACATCTGTGTCTTTGGGGTAAATACCCAGGAGTGCAATTGCTGGGTCATAGGGTAGCTTTATTTTTAATTTTTTGAGGCACCTCCACACTGTTTTCCAAAGTGGCTATACCAACTTGCATTCCCACCAACAGTGTAAGAGGGTTCCCCTTTCTCCACAACCTCTCCAACATTTGTTGTTTCTTGCCTTGTCAATTTTTGCCATTCTAACTGGTGGAAGGTGGGTATCTCAATGTGGTTTTGATTGAGTTTCCCTGATGGCTAATGATGATGAACATTTTTTCATGTGTCTGTTAGCCATTTGTATGTCTTCTTTGGAGAAGTGTCTGTTCATGTCTTCTGCCCATTTTTTGACTTGATTATTTGTTTTTTGGGTGTTGAGTTTGAAAAGTTCTTTATAGATCTTGGATACCAGCCCTTTATCTGTAGTGTCATTTGCAAATATAAACTCTTCTTTCACCATGTCATATTTTGTATCAGCTATTACTGTATACAATATATCACCCCTGAAAATTGAGTGGCTTACTATAGCAGTCATTTATTCTCACTTGTGTGTCTGAATTTTGGCTTGGGTTTGGCTAATCTGGGATGAGCTCAGCTGGGCAACTCTACTTCACTCTGAAGGAAATAAAGGAATAAAAATTTTGGCTTTTTTATTACTTGCTATCCAGTCTCCTGTTAGTTACCCACCCCACATTAGCCAAGCTCAGTGGTGGCCAAAGGACTGGGGTACCATTGAGGAATCCATAAATGTCAGTCCCCTGGGGCACAGAGATGATAGAGAAGATGCAAAGGGTAACAGAGAATATCCTAGCACATGACCTAAGGAGAGTCAGAGGCAGTTGGAAAATCACTGGGAGACATAGGGCATGCTCAAACAGAAAACCAAGACCTGCCAGTCTCAAAAGGGTGTGATTATCAAAGACACATTTTGGAAAATCACTCTTTTGGGGTTTTTGGAAACTGGTGACTTTCAGTTCAGATGGGGGATACAGAGGCAGAGGGGACTCTGTATCTCTAAGTGGGGAAATCCTGTCACATTTGAAAGCTTGTCTTGCACTCAAAGAAATATTGCATCCTTTGGACTTTTTACTACTTAGGTCCCATTAACCTAGTCTTTTGTACTGGAGAGAAGGAGAAAGCAAATTTTTCCATTCAATTGATACAGGAGTGGTGGTCAGGAAAGCTATTGAGTTCCAGCTCTGCCCTTGTCAAGTTCTGTGACCTTGGACAGTCCCAGTGGCTTCCTGAGCCTCTGGTTTCCTCCTACAGAAAATGAGAAGGTTGAAATAAATGCCATTATGACTCTGGAAACTCAGTATATATGGCTTATAAATGGGATGAATGGCCCTTTTTTTTAAATTAATTAAAAAATATTTAGGACTGATTGTCCATGTTCTGGTCTCTTTACTGAATCACTGGAAATCCTGAGAAAGAACTTTATATTTTCTGTTTTCCCTTTCCTAATTTTTAAATTTATTATTTTCTTTGATGCCTCCCAGGCAAAGGAGAGCGAGATCTGACAGCCACCCTGACAGGCAAAATGTGGTTTGATAATGGTAAAATGAAAAAGCTAGACGCTTGTAAATTTAGATTTCCAGCATGTGTACTCATTTCCTGGCCTCATGGACATCCCAGTAATTATCTAGAATTATGCATAATTTACCTACTTCCATTTTCTAAGAAATTGTTGGTTTTAAGGTCAGAGTTTGACAATTTATTGGTTTGCCCTGCAGAAATAAATTGGGGGCATCTGGGGTTGGAGTCTATAATGTGTGCAGTTGGGGCCATAGATGTGAAGCTGCCTCCTATTTATATCTGAGCGAGCTTAATTGTTGCTTTTCAATCTAAATAGAAAGGCTCTGTTTACTGCTGCTTTTAATTGTAACAAGCTGGTTAAAAAGCATGCAGGGCCTCTTCAGTAAAGGCAATTCAATAAAAGCATTTTGTCAATAAATTATTATTGCCATCATGAAAACCATGCACAGCATTCAAATATAAAGCAAGCAACAGCTCGACTTCTCCCTTTGATGGACCCAGCATAATGCTTTTAAATTTTCTTAATTCATTCTCTTTTTCTCCTGTTTTCATTGAATGTTAGAGCTGATAAGGGGATTGTGGATCTTCTTAATCCCTACCCTTCATTTTACAGAGGGAAATCTGATTTCCCTATCCCCTTCATAGCATCCCTCAGCATGAGTGGTTAATCCAGGAGTGGACATCTGGCCCAAGGTAACCATGTATAGATTTGGCTGAGCTAATAAATTTTCTTTCTCTGGGAATTTGAAACACACACACACACACACACACACACACACGGACTATTGCAGCCTGCTACCAGTGGAGGGCAGAGATATAAATTCTTGTAGCCTTAGGAGTATGGCTGCCAATAAGGACTATGAGGAAGTTTGCAAGTAAATGGAGAGGTTCTGCAGAGAAAAGAAAATAGAGCAGATGGGCAGAAAGAAGAGATAGATACTTCAGTCCCTGAGATGTGAGAAAGCCCAGCTCAGATTACAGAGCTGCCTCCCACACCTGCCGCTGACCCTACACACAGGACAGCCCAGGTGAGCCTACAACTTCCCAGCTGAGCTCAGTCCCAATTGTTAGCCCCAGAAACAGGAGCTAAAGAAATAGTTATTTCAAGTTTTGGGATGGTTTATTATGCAGCATTGTTATGGCAACAGGTGACTGATAGAAAATGATTGGGAAGTCCTGTACAAACACACACAAGCACACCAGCTCCCATGGACCCTGGAGTGTGGAGAAGACTGAGATTATTTGTAATCCCTGAATAGAGTAAGCCCAGCCCAGTGGATCTTGGCTCTGCCTTCTCAGTCTTTGTTTAGGGACAATTTCTTCCTGATTCAGAGAATTTCAGATAAAATGAGACCCTGAGGAATATCCTATTCCTTTCTGAGGCTACCCTCAGCTTCCCAAGCAAGATGGAGAGAGGCCAGAGATGCCTTCTCTCCTGGAGGTCGGGTTCTCAGTTCTATAGACTTCATTCCATTCCTTCCACTCTTAGAGGTCCATTATCCCCCTGCCTTTAATCCTCATAGCATGTTATGCTGTCAAGGCTAGCCATGGGCCTTCTCTAATTTGTATAAGGAATCAAGAGCTCTCATTTCCACTCAGAGAAAGGCAGTAGCTCTTTCACAAGCCACACAAAAGTATCTAGGTCTGTTCTGGAAAAGGTTAGTGCTCTTGCAAGGTAGAAAACCTTAAGGCCCCAAGAAAAGTCGAGAATTGATAAATTCCAGAATCCCTTTTTACAAAGGGAGAATGTCCCTCTAGCCATATTTCCAAGAAACATTTTCTTTCTTTTTTAAGACCAACTCTGTCTCTGGATTCAGAGGAGTCAGGATAGGCTTTAATTAGGATGTTTCTGTTTCTTGCTACTTCTAGACAACTAGCTGATTGTCTGGTTAGACTCGGTGTAACAGAGGGCCTAACCCTTGTACCCTTGGAGCTAGGTGTCTGTGGGAGGGGCAAAGGGAACAGCAAGCGTTTTGCGGGGGGGGGGGGGGGACCATCTTGCTTGGGGCACTGTACTAGGTACTGTGGGTATGTTTCCTCATTTGAGGCTTGTGACAATCCCCTGACATGGCTACTATTAGTATCTTCATTTTATAAATAATGTAATAGAAGCTCAGAAGGGAAAGTATTTGGTAAATGTTACTCAAGAAACAGATCAGTGTTCCTTCTTGAACCCTACGGGACCTTGCTAATTACAGAACATCATACCCACCTCCCACAACATACTTTTTTTTAATTTAAGAAAAAGTATAGATAATAATATGATAACCACCTAATATCCATTATGAACAACTGATCATTCCTGATATTTTGTCTTATTTGTTTCAAATATTGTAAATAAAATATTAAATCACTTTGACCCTTACTTTCAACCTCATCCTACCATCTTCTTTCCACTCCCACCCCAAAGAATAAATCTTTACTGTAAGTCTCCTATTTTTTCCTTCCAGCCCATTTTTTTTAGATGCTTCAAAGACCTTTCTGGGTGTAGAAAGTGTCATCCTCCTTACGGCTGCCTTCCAGGGATTTTGTGAATCCCACTCCTTAGAAAGCACCAGCGACCGCCACCTTCCCCTCTGAGCCCTGTCTGCTCCCCACCTTCCCCCAGTGGTTTGTGAAGTTGCTGCTCACAATGGGCTCAGACAGAGTGGTGGCCAAGTGGCCCCCACCGCGACTGGCTGCAGACACAGTCCTTCGTTCTCAGCTCAGGCTGGTATTGTTCGATTCCAAGGACAACTAGCAACACTGCCTGGCATATTTCCTGAGCTGTAGGACAACTTGATAGGATGCCATCTAGTGTCCCAACCTTTGCCAGCAACACAAATGAAACATCACCCAAAATAAAACAAATAGACCAAAAAAGAAAGAGAAAAGATGTTTTGACTAACTTAAAACTGAAGCTTGAGGGGTTTTCTTCTTTGTTATGGCCACTGCCCTGCAGAAGCTACTGTAGCTGTCCTACCTGTATTTCCCTACCCTTACTTCTTCAACACACAGTGGCCAGGCCACCAGCTGCCAGGACCTGCATACCTCTGGGGCCACTTTGCCCAGCATAGGAAGCTGAAGTGATGGAGAATCAGCGTCCCCTTGAAAAGCAGCCCTCAACAAAGGATGGATGTGAATGGATGTGTAGTATAAATATTCCAGCTCCCTCTCTCAGGCAGAATAACAAAGAAGCCTGTGTCCAACACTTTCAGAGTTTTCCAATGGCATTAAGCTCTAACTGCCCAGAGTGCTAGCTGGCCCAGTGAGGGACCCTTTACTGGCTGCTTTTCTGTGTCTCAATCCCCTATTCCCTGCCAGGATTTCCTTCGCTTCCCAAGTAACCAAGTAAACCAGTAGCTTTGGACTCTTTGTCTCAGGATCTCCTAACCAAACGAAACGTCTCTGTGGTACATAGCAAAAATGGCCGCCCCTCCCCCCTCTCTATTTCTTTACCCAGGGATGTTCCCGCCCCTCCCATCAAGCGGTGGGCCCAGCTGTGGGTCTTGCTTTTCACCAACAGAACATGGCAGAAGTGATAGCAGGAGGAACCTTGCACACTTTTACTTTTTTTCTCAAAACTCTTAAGCAATAATAGTTGTTTTTTTTAAAGTCACTGAGTATTGAGTGATTTGTCACATAACAGAAACTAACTGTTCTGACCTCCACCCCAAGTCTACATACGAAGCCCTCTTCTATGTGTATTTGCTTGAAGGAGCGTATGGTTTTTCAAAAAAAAAAAAAAAGGCAATTTCTCGGGCACAGAGCAGCTCAATGACCTTCTCAGAGTTGCCCAGCGGAAGGTGGCTGGCAGTTGCTGTCGGGGTCCTGGTTCATTACTTTGCTCCAGGCCTCCTGTGCTGAATCACTTTGTCTGCCTGGGTTTGCCTGCATGCTGCTGCATTTTCTGCCCACCACGGCCGCCAGCCCTGGCTGCTGGTTTTTTCCAAAGCTCGCTTTTCACAGAACTGTGAAGTAGGAGGCCACTGTGTTTTCACGGATTGTGCCGATGACATGTGTCTGACAGGGATTCGAGTGCCTGCAAAGCTGGCCCAAGATGGAGAGCTCACCAAAAATACTGCAGTTGCTGGATGCTGGAGAATTTATGGAGCTTCAGAGGCAGCAGGAAGCAGAGTAAACAACCTTGAATCAAGACAGTCAGGATGCTTCATCCTGGCTTTGCCTCTGGTATCTGAAGTCTCTTTCCGTTCTAAAAGGACAGGACTCAGGGACTGAGTAGAGTTCATACAAAGGCCAAGCCGGAAAGCATGAGGTTCATTGTCTAATTGAAGGAAATCCTGGTAAGGCTAGAACAGTGGTTCTCAAACTGGGGTCCCTGAACCTGTGGCATCAGCATCACCTGGGGACTTGTTAGAAATGTAAAGTCTTGGGCTTCATCCCAGACCCTCTGAATCAGATTCTCCTGGGATGGGGCCCAACGACCTGTGTATTAACAAGCCTTCCAAGGGATTTGAATGCAGGCTCAAGTTTGAGAAGGGTGGATCTAGAGCCATGTTATTGGAAGTGTGGTTCAGGGCACTGGCATCATCTGGGAGCTGGTTAGAGGAGCAGAAGCTCAGCGCTATCTCCTTAGCCCTCCTGAATCAGAATTTGTATTTCATAAGATCCCCAGGTGAGCTCAGTGCACATCAAAGTTGAGAAGCCCTGGGTAGAAACTCTTGGTCACCAGCTTTGAGGATTGTGATTCACTAGATCTGGGGTGGGGCCCCAAAATTTACATTTCTAAAAAGCTCCCAGGTATTACGGACCCTTCATGGCAGGGATCATACTTTGAGTAGCTAGGCTCTAGATTTTAAGGCAGGCTTAGACTCTTGGCCTTGGGATAGTTTCAAACCAATCTAAGTTGGTTTGAACCTCTCTACAGATGTGCAGGCTGTGCACTGCCCAAGTCTAGGAGGTGGGAGTTTACATAGACTATGAGACAAGAACCTGAAACCCAAAGCTAAGTACAAGAAGAGGTAGGGGCTGGCTAAAGAGCGGGTTTTGGAGAGAGAGCTGGGTTTGAATCCTAACACTGTGGCTTACGTAGTTGTGTGATCTTGCGAGATACATTGAACTCTGGGTGTCAGTTTCCTTGTCTATAAAATGGAGACGATCATACCTGCCCCACTATAGGAGAGATTCAGTGGTCAGCACACAGCACAAGCCAAGGGGACAGCAGGTGTCATCAGACTTGGAGGCTCCTTCTCTTTCAGTTTCATCCTGGCTAGCGGCCTAATTGCCTGGTTCGGGCTGAAGGCCAGGTGAGCATGATGGGCTTTTCTTTAGAGCTCCCAGGGGTCAGATGAGGGTGAGACAGCAGTAAGTCAGGCTGTTTATATTAGGAACGCTTCCCATGGGTTTGTTTGTACAAATCGATTCATAAAAAATGACCAACGTGGCCAATTTCAAACCGCACCCCAGGTTCACCTGAGTCACGAAAGACAGTAAGCAGTTCCTGTATCTGCCAAGGCTGTCTGTGGTGCCCCTGGAATCACCCAGAGGCTTTGTGAGGGCACCTTGGCCAACCAGGCAGGGAACTCTGCCCTCTTCCATGTAAAGGACCCAGCTAGACCCTTCCTGTATTTTTAGGAAGAAAAGACAGTCAGGAATGCTCTGAAGCAAACCTAAAGACCAAAATAAAGTCCAGATGTGGGGAGAGGGGGTGAGGGAAGAGCCACTCTGGGTACAGAGCAGGCAGCGAGATGCTTTCAAAACTCATCAATAACAAACCAACCAGGGCAACATTAAGAGGTCAGATTAATCTTGATGGTGTCAAAAATTAGACATCCCCAAATTTCCTTTTTAGGAGAAGCAGAAGAAAAGGATTTTAAGGATTTTCTTTCTTTTTCTCTTTCTCAGGGCTGGCGGAATTTTTAGAAGATGGGAAGGGCAACTGTTAGGCAGGATTTCATCATAAAATGGCCACTAGAGGGCCTCAGAGATCCAAGAAAACTTTTCCAGTGTTTCCAAGGAGAGGCCCTGAGAATGAGGGGGCTGGTCTGGTCTGGGTGGGGTGATGAGGGTGGACCTGATTCCTGAGAACCTTCTCAGCAGGTGCTCACCTTCCCATGAGAAAGAAGTAGCCAGCTCTGTTAGTTAAGTTAGGTAATTAATTGATCCGTTTATCCAGTGATAAAAGATGTCTGCATGCAAAACCCTGTTCTGTCCTTGGAGTGAAAGTATAGGACTTGAGAGTCTCTAGCTCAAAAGAAACCTAGTGTTAGGGCTCAGTTCTGGTATCAAGGACAGTATTGGGAGGTGGGATCTAGTACCCCTTTACTTTCATGTGCTGCCCCATTACATAAAGTCAAAACCAAAACAGCATTTTGCTATGCAAATATAGCCTCAAGTGAAGTCCCATTGGGTAACCAGATTGCCACACATTGGTCCCTCCTGGAGTAGAAATCCTAGCACTGTCCTGATTGGCACTTTGCAATGTACATTGAAGCAGAGATGAAGCTGTCTTCTCTATTACTGTTCAAAGGCCCTTATAGCGTACAGTTAGAACACCAAAGAAGTTTAGGAACTCATCTTTCCTGAAGAGATCTAGAAAACAGGACAGGCTATCTAAGTAGGGGGACAAGCTAGAAGATGACCTACAAGTGTATGCTCCAGCCAGAGGAACTGCTGGTCGTGGGAACCAGAAGGACAGAGCACAGGACAGAATCTGCTTTGCTTCATCTGCCCACATCTACTGGGGAAGAGACTCCTCTCCCTCAGCCTCATGGCTCTCCAGTGCTCCCAGCAAGGCATTTTGGCTAAGGAAGCCCTTTACCAACATAACCTACACCTGCTACCCTCACTCCTGCTCCAACACAGCAGCAGCAACTTAACTGAGTAGGAAAGAAGGGTTCCCCCAAATTGAAAGGTCTCCCAGTCCATGGGTTTGCTCTGGGAGAGCGGAGTCCTAGATGACTTACAAATATGGTCTCCTCTGTGCAGAGAACTTCTGGAAAAGGAAAGAAATTGGTTGGGTTTCAGTATATTTCCTTGGTTATAGGAGACAGATGGGGATAAAACAAATGAGATGAATCAGATTATATTAAGCAATGTAATTATGTTTCCCTTTTAATAGAAATTTTCTTTTCAGAGGCTAAAAACCCAGCAAACCTCTTGTATCCCCGTTTCTCATGGATGAAAGGAAGGACGTTTTCCTGTGAGACTCTCTATTGTTGTCTGGATCACTGTGGCCAGTCCCTCTTGCTCCTCTCTCCAGGTGGCATAGTCTTGTAGATACTCTCTTGGTCTTGTTGCTCTTTGCTCCTTTATTCCCACCACATTAAATCAAGCACCCTTACCTGGCTCCCAAGGACAGGTCATCCTTTTCACATAATACCCATCCTTTACTCTCATCCTACTGGTCATCTCACTGTCCAATAAAGGATCCTTGACATTGACCCCTCTGAGCATTTAGGTATGCTATTCCCCTTGTTTGGACACCCTTCTTTCTGGCATAGAAACTGAACCCAAGCTATATTTCCTTCAAAGGGTCTTTTTTAACTACTTAATCTTTATTGACTGCCTCTTCCTTTGAACTCCCATATTTTCCTACAGACAATGGGGAACTTAATCCAATACTGTTTCTTTTCCTCTTTGTTATCTTATTTTAGGAAATTGATTGTGACCTGACAATTAGATGGCTAGGTTTTTGAGGGTAAAGGTTTGAATATAGCATCTCAAGATCCCGGCATGGTGACCCTAAGCACACATTAGAAACACAGTATTTGCCTGGTTAACTCCTATGCATCCTTGGGATCCTAGGTTGAACCTCACTTCGTAAAGGTAGTCTCTCCTAATAGATCCAAATCTCCTACTATACGTTCCCAGAGAACCATGTATCTCTTCTGCATAGCACTCTTCAAAAATAGAAATTTTTATTTATTTGTTTTATTCCATTACTCAGTTCCCTCCATGAAGGCCAGGTCTATGTCTAGCTTTGTCTGGTACACAATGGGTACTCTGTAAATATTTATCTAAATGAATGAATACATGTTGGTTGGATGGCTGAACTGGAATGTGACACAGACTTCTTGGGGAACAAGGAGAACAGAGTTGAAGATGTTAATCTCCTGGGAGCTGGTATCCTTGAGCACAGTCCTAAAAATAATCTAACAGCAGAGGCTTAAATGGGCCAAATCAGCAAAATCATTTTAGGGTCATTATTGACTATGCATAACATAATATTTTCTCAAAGATTTTATAATCAAGTCATAAAAGTAATACATGTTTATTGTGGAAAATATGTAAAGTTTAAAAAGTTATAAGGAAGCAGAGGAAAGTAACTATAAGTCCACCCCTCAAAGGCTTTTCAAAAAATAGTATTTTCGGGCGCCTGGGTGGCTCAGTCGTTAACCGTCTGCCTTCGGCTCGGGTCATGATCCCGGGGATCTGGGATCGAGTCCCACATCGGGCTCCCTGCTCGGCGGGAAGCCTGCTTCTCCCTTTCCCACTCCCCCTGCTTGTATTCCTGCTCTCGCTGTCTCTCTCTGTCAAATAAATAAATAAAATCTTTAAAAAAAATAATAATAATATTTTCTTCCAACACTAAGTACCTTTTTCTTTACATATTGGAAATCCTACTGAATATACAGTGTTGGATCTTGCTTTCTTTTTAATCATTTAACATTAAATGATAAGTATTTTTCTTTGTTATTGAAAATTCTTTGGGTTGATTTTAATAAGTCATAGAATAGAATTATAATTTTAAATAGCTCTAGAATATTCCACAGTAAGAATGTACTCTATCATTCCCCAATATAGGATGTGAGGGTTGATAAATGTGAATTTTGACCGTTATGATTTTGAAAACATTCTAAAATCTAAAGACGATAAAGATAAATGGGAGATGTGTGACAGATTTCCCCAGGTGTTTCAATGCGACACCTACCTTCATTCATTGGCATCTTACTCTGGCTATCCAGAATTCAGCCCTACGCAAGTGATGCTCCTCATCCCTGGCGCCTTCATCCCCAGTCCTCTGCTTCTCCATCTTCTACTTCTCCCCATGTGGCAGGCACTATTTTTTTTAAGATTTTATTTATTTATTCATAAGAGACAGAGAGAGAGAGAGGCAGTGGGAAAAGCAGGCTCCCCGCTGAGCAGGGAGCCCGATGCGGGACTCGATCCCAGGACCCTGGGATCATGACCCGAGCCGAAGGCAGATGCTCAACAATTGAGCCACCCAGGCGCCCCCAACATATACTTTAAGGAACAGGGTAAAAATGCAAAACCATACCAGATGGCTGACTCTTTATCATCACAACGTCTGATAGGAATGCTCCCAAGAGGGAATAAATTATTCAGAGACTCTGGTCTCTTTGGAGGTGACTTTGGATTGTTCTTTCTCCTCTCGTTTGCCCTCTCATTTCTCTCTTAATCTGCTTCCTCTGTAGTAGAAGGCATCCTAAGCTGAACTATTTTTGCTGCCAATCCCTAATTAGTTTTCCAGATACAGCCATAAACCTGGATGTGAGCCTAGGTATGTTATCCAGCAAGTTCATGTTCATTTTATTTAATTCATGGTTACTACTAGTTACTAAAGGTCTGATGTGTGCTGAGCAACTCTACTAGGTTCTGCAAGAGATTCTGCAGGGACTAGTAAGACACTATCCTTGTTGAGAAGATAAGACAAACACCTGGACTCCTGCAGGGCCGAGTGTGATATGTCAGTTGAGGGGCAACACATAGACCAAGACAAATAACTCCAGGAATTCAGAGAAAGTAATGGTTCATTCTGGCTGGATTTTGAGAAAGCTTCTTGGATTGGGCTAAGAATGGTGGGTGGGTTGGATTTTATTAAGCCAAATAGGTCAAGACAGAGGTAGAAGTGATCCAAACTTCCCCCATCTCAGTTCCTAAGGGACTTCTATTTGATGTTCAAAGACAAGCTTCTGCTTCCCTCCACCTCCCCACAGAGGGTTAGGAAACCTTCAGTTTTCTTCTATCTCAGCTCCTCCACTACACACTGAGGAAACTATAGCATCTTTCTGATGTAAAGACTGGGCCAGACCCAAGTCAAACTGTCATGTAGTAAAATAGCATATCCATTAGGAATGCATTTCATTTTAGATATAAGAATGCCATCTCACAGGGGTTTAAACAAAATAGACAACCTGATTGTATCTCATGTTAAGAGAGGATTGGAGATCGGCATTTGCTGATGCTGGTTTAGCTACTCAACATCATCAAGGATCTGGGTTTTTTCCATCTTCCTACTCTGCCTTCCTTAAGCCGATGGCTTTTCAACCTCATGCTATTCACCTCCTGGTCACAAGTTGGCTGCTTTGGACTCAGGTATCACCAGTGCTTTTGAGGCAGGAAGAAGGGAGAAGGACAGTAACAGAAGTTCCTTTTGTTCTTAGCAAGACAGCAAAAATTTTCTTAGGCGTCCCTTGCAAAGCTATACCTATGTATCATTGGCTAGGACTGGATCATATGCCCACCCCTGGCTGTAAAAAAAATTCTGGGAATGTAGGGATTTAATTTTTAGAATGTATAATTGTAGAAAGTAAGGAAAGGGGGATAAGAAATGGCTGCATTAAAGTTCCTACAAATTCTGCCTTTCTTCTGCTGTGGCCAAAACTCAGGGCCTTGCTCCCTGATAGCTGGTATATTAGTCAACTATTGCCACAGCTATCCTGTACGAACCACCCCAAATCTCAGTGGCACATAATAAGCAAAATTGTGAGCATAAGAGAAGCAAGCAGAAAGACAGGGACCACGGGAAGGAGCCCCACGTGAAAAACATTATGCACCTACAGCACTTCCCGTTGGCTGTTGTTGTTAAGCCTCTCCTCTCAAAAAGTTGGGTAAGGATGGGGCCAGGATGCGGCCTCATCTACAAGCCGGACTTAAAATAGAGGACCCCGGCTCCAAAAAGCGCCAATGAGCTGCCTGAGTTGCCTGCCGATAGCGACCAATCGGGATGAAGCCCTTCTGACCAGTCAGGTGGCCTTTCCAACCAATCAGGATGAGGCTTTTTTTTTTCTTTCCCTCATTAGCATATTGGACCGGAGTGGGTACCTGAGCAGGCACTTTCTCTATATAAGCAGGGTCTTCCCGGTGTTTGGGGAGGCTAGTATGACTTTTCTGTTGGGTGTGTAACCTCTCGGTTTGAGCTGTAGCCCTGATACAGACTTGCCTTTGGTTTTGGGGTCCGGCCTCGCTTTTATTGTTCTTTGGCTGAGGAGCTCAAGTCCTTTAATAAAGATGTGCTACCGCCTCAGGTGCAGGCTCGGAACTGGCACATCTCCATTTTTGTCTCTATTCCCCCGGCCAAAGAAGCCACACGGGGCCAAAGCAAGACTATTTGTGGAAGGAACTGTAGAGTTACTTGGGCAGGGATGGGGACAATTCCCATACCCCAACTGGGTGACCTGTATTATCTGTGTGCGGCAAGTGGTGGTGGAGGTAGGATGTTAATGTGTGTCCCTGCTGGTGACAAACGCGCCTTTGATGGGCAAGGACCTACTGAAGGCAATATCCATCGGGAAATGACCCTAGAGGTGTAATTCTAGACCAGGTGTGAGGGAAGGGATGGATAGGGCACACTAGTCCTCTAGGGAAGGCAGAGCGTGTTGTACCTTGAATCACCTTTCACAGGCGGCTCTTCTTACTGATGAGTATAATCTATCCAACAAAAAAAGGGATTCTGAAGCTCAGCTTCCAGCATATATCAATTTGGCATTACCAGGGGCAGGCAGTTCCTCTGGGTTGAATGAATCTTGTTTTCCCAAGTAGTGGCACCTGGGGCTGTTAACCTTCATTTCTCAAGGAGGCTTTTCTCAGCTAAACTCCATTTACTGTAGTTACTGTAACTTAAACCAAATATTGAGACAATAAGAATAGAATAGAGATGGAGGTATTCCCCATGATGGTCATGATACCCAGATTTTTGTTGGTGCTGTTACATATCAGAGCATACTTGACAGGAGGGCTGCATTGGGGTTTAATTTAAATTCTGATGTGTGCTCAGAGGAAAAGGACAATACAAGCAAACTGTATTTAAGGACAGGGTTGTGTCTCTGAAAAAACATGTACATATTCTTTGAAAATGGGAGTCATTCAATAAACATCTTCAGTTTCTTCTCTTTCTGGAGGCCACCTTGATGGAAGAAGTATATATGAGCTCGTGAGAAATCAATGAATCTTCTAAGAAAAATATACATTTTGCATATTTAGTGTTTAGTGGTTTTTTTTTTAGCACTTGTCATGTGCCAGACTCTACTGGTAGCACTTCACAAATATTAACTTATTTAATTTTTATTATAAATGTATGAGGTAGGTCCTATTCTTGACCCTGTTTCACAGGTGGAAACCCAAAAGCAGAGTGATTTTAAACGACTTCAAGGTTGGGTGGCTTGAAAAGGGTATGGATTTCCACATGACTAATTAATGGCAAAAGGAGATGAGGCACTCGGCGGACGATGCCATCTTCCTCATGAAACCACATGAATTCTGAATAACCATAATCAGTTTTGGAGAACCAAAAAACCTCATTGCTAAGAGTCTTGATTTGACATACAAAGGATTTGTCCTGCCCAGTAACCCTTCTCTCCCCTCCTAGCTACAACAACCTGATTTTCCCTTAGGAGAATCACTGTTCATCAGCTAGAGCTTGTGGTTTGAATAGGCAGATCTGACCCTTTGTCTCCAAGGCTAGGAAATAAATCAGGCCTGGGGATTAGGTGAGAAATGAGCATCCACTTTAGGATTTGGTTCAGGCTTTTAGGAAAGAAGGATGCCCTTTCTGGTAGGGATGTTAAGGATGGGACACAATCCTGGGATAGCTGGTGGCCATCTTGCCACGGTTGGAGAAACTCTTGAGATTTAAAGCAACCCAGATGCTGGGGGACTGAGAAAAAGAAATTCCTAATGATGTTATTTGAGCCCCTGGATTTTTTTTAAGGTTTTATTTATTTGACACACAAAGAGCATGTGTGAGAGAGCACAAGTGGGGGAGCCCAAGCAGGGGGAGCAGCAGACTCCCCACTGAGCAGGGAGCCCAACTGGGGGCTTGACCCCAGGACCCTGGGATCATGACCTGAGCTGAAGGCAGACCCTTAGCCCACTGAGCCATCCAGGCTCCCCCCGAGGCCCTGGATTAAACACCATGCTTTAGCTTCTCATTACAGAGCCTGTAGACTTTTTAGTTACTTGAGCCAATAGAGAACCTTCACGGTCAAAGCCAGTTTGAATCAAATTTCTGTCATTTGTACCAAAGATCCCTGTCTGAAAGTGTACAGATCACTTTCCAGGCCCCTTCTGCTGCCCTGGCCTCCATCCTTTCTGTAACAGATCTTGGACAGTTAGGCTGATTCCCTTTCTCTGAAGCTTCCACCGACATCCACCCATTCTTACCTGGAGCTTTGCTCCTTAAAACTTCACTTCTTTATTGACACCAACAAGAATACAAGTTCTTTTCATTCAAAGGCTTCAGGCTCATTATTATGAAGAGAAAACAGGTCACATAGAAAATTAGCATACAAAAGTTTCAAGTGGAAAAAAACTCACATGTTCTGACAGTCATGGTGTCTGATCCAGTGTTTTGTTTTTCAGTGTGGTAACCGTGAACCACAGCTGTCCACTGAGCACAGCAAATATGGCCATTGTGAGTTGGAAACTGAATTTTTAATTTTATTTAATTTTAATTAAAATTATGTTTTAAAATTTATACTTGACTTAGTTATTGGAAGATATTTTTATGCATGCTTGGAATAACTCGAGTATATGAATTTTTCTTACCAACTGTATATTTTGTAAATATAAATACAGATCAGTATTTTGATAAAAATTTAGTATCTGAATTGACACATGGTATAAACATAAAATACACACGATTTCAAAGATTAGATTTGAAAAGAAGCAAAAATAGTTCATTAATTTTTATGTTGATCACATGTTGAAATATTTTTGATATATTGAGTTAAGAGTGTTTTAAAGATTTATTTGAGAGGGAGAATGGGGGAGGGGTACAGAGAGAGGGAGAGAGAAAAGCTCAAGTCGAGTCCACGCTGAGTGCACAGCTAGATGCAGGGCTCGATCTCACCACCCTGGGATCATGATCTGAGCCAAAACCAAGAATCAGACGCTCAACCCACTGAGCTACCCAGGCACCTCTACAAGTATTCTTAAAATTTTACCTGTTTTCTTTTACTTTTTCAAACATGGCTTACACTGTATTTCTGCTGGACAGTGCTGGTCTATAGTTTTTGTCTAACCAGTGATCTGAAGACCCTACTGGTACTCTGTAGGGCAAGTTCACCAAACCAATGGTCATGGTGTTTTGTTCTGACAGTGTTCAGGATTGTGCTTTTACTCTGGAAAAAGCACTGAAGAAATGTGTCAGCAAGCCCTCTTATGTTAGTCTTCTTATAAAAGTCTGGAACAATCTAATTAAGTAGTTTTAATTATTTTTTATATCATTATTTGATCAATGAACAATCCTTCTGTTCTCTATGTGATACTCTTACAGTTGAGGGTATAAAACATAAGTTCCTGAAAGATAAAAAAATGGGGTAATATTCTATTTAATGCAAAATACTAGATATTGTTGTATATTATTTCCAGAAATCTTCCCTTATTTTATTGCTTTGGTTGCTGTTTTGTTAATTTTTTACTCCTATATGTCTGATATTTTTATTGAAATCATCTGACAACCCTGGGAAAACTCTGCTTTGCTTCATTTCTTCCACTTTCCAGAGATCATGATTCTAGAGTGCTTCCTTCCACTCAGAAGATAGAAGATAAAATTACAGCAGATGGTGAATGAGGGCTCAAGCTGCAAGGGACCTGCCAAGTGGGGGGCTCCTGGCCCAGGAGGTCCCCTCCTGCATGGTAGGAACTCCCTTTGGATTCTCCTTTTAAGCATTCAAAGGTCCCTTGACACAAACAACAAAACAAAGCTATGTTCTTCACCCTGGAAAGCTGAAAAGCAAAAGGTTTCTTTTCAAGGACTTCATGGTAAATCCAGAATATACACTGCAAAGCATGTGCCAGACATTTGCCTGCTTGCTCTCTGATCCACTCTCCACATTTCCCCTGCTCGCCTCTGCATTGCAGAAGGCTCATCCTGCAAGCTACATTTCTCTGACTTTCAGCCAGCTGGCTTCTGGCTCAATTCAGCCCATGGGAGGCATGAGTAAAAGACAGGAGGTAGGACAGCAAAGGGAAGACAGGGAGGAATCAGGAAGCTTATCTCCCCCACTGTTTCTTTCTGAAGATGTGTCATCTTTGGTAGTGGCTTTGTGTCCTTTGTTTTCCAGCTCTTGTCAAACAACCCTTCATTCTATGACCTTATATGTAAAAATTTAGATAGCGCACATAAAATAATGCTGTAAATTGATTATAGACTTACAATTAATATTTTTAAAATGGATACATACACATGTTGAAATATGATTATGCTTGATGGAGTGGATCAGGGAATGCCCCTGGGGGTTAAGATTAAAGGAGACCTGATGTTCAACTGTCATGAATATTTTATTCTTTTACAAAAAGAATGAAAAGCCATAACATGAAGGAGAAAAGAAAAAAGAAAAACCACACTTTTGGACATTGTGGGGAAGAAGAAATAAACTTTATTATCATAATATATTTTTTCTTACATAGGTTTTTTTTTCAGGAATTATTTAAATATCGTAATTATTAGTTTTCTGTTGCTGCTGCAACAAATCACCATGAATTTGGTGGCTTAAACACCACAAACTTATTATCTTACAGTTCTGGAGGTCAGAAGTCTGATCCAGGTCTTATGGGCCTAAAATTAAGGTGTCAGCATTGTAGCCACCCTTTTTGGAGGCTCTAGGAGAGAATCTGTTTTTCTCTGTCTCTCCCAGCTTCTAGAAGCCAGCCACATTCCTTTTGGCCCCTTTCTCCATTTTCAAAGCCAACAAGATTACACATCTTTGGCCCTTCTTTCGTGGTCCCATTTCCCTCTGACTGCAGTAGGGAAAGTTTGTATGATTTTAAGGGTCCTTGTAATTAGGTTGGAACTACCCAGATAATTCAGGATAACACCACATCTCAAGATCCTTAACTTAATCACATCTGCAAAACCCCATTTTGCTATGTAGGGTAACATATTCATAGGCTCCAGGGATTAGGATGTGGACATTTTGGGGGAAGGGCCCATTATTCTGGCTACCATGATGATTTACAGTAGGAAGATATCCTGCATCTGTTAAACTAAAGACTCTCTCTATCTGTCTAGCATGGATGTAAACCCTCCTCCATTTAGCATGCTATTTTTCTGAGAAGACAAAATGTTTGTTGAAGTTCAAGTCTACAGCAGTGAGGGTGTTCCTCATCTGATTATGCATAGCTGAGCAGGAAACTTGCTATACGTTTTTACAGTAGAAGATAATGAGAATTTTACCAGTTCATTACAATGGTTCTTATCAGGACAGCCAGGCAGATCTCAAATTAAAGTTATGACAGAGCTGTCTTGTAGATTTCCCCAAATGAAGAGACAAGCATCATTTGCTCTAATTGTTGCTTTGCTATCGCAAATCATCTTGGCTATAATGACAAATTAACATGGTTCTATGAGATGTTATATTTTGCAGTGGTTGCAGAGGTTCTGCTGAAAATAGGTCAATTTCTTATGAAGTAAAATTTTGCTGAACTGGCTAGTTGTCTAGAAACTGGGGCTTGGAACTAATTATTAGAATGTGCTAATGTTCACTGACCTATGATGTGCAAGCCTTCCTTCCCAAGCAGATTAACTTCTCTTTAAGGAAAGAGGTAATGAAATTCAGAATCTTGCAAAGAGATCACAAGTAGACATTGGATTAAGCAAACAAGTTAAAGCAAGAACTTGGTAGATAATCATGAAAACAGTCCTTGTCAAGTCTTCTTTTCACATTTCATTGAGCAATTGCATTCCTCCAGCAAACAAAGGAATAACACATTAAATGTTCAAGAAGTTGAATTATGCAATCAACCATCAGAAATACTCAAGCTGCTTGCTCTTCCAGTTCATCAGAGGTTAACTGCTTTTTTCCTGTCATTCTTTTGTAGGGCTTTTGTATGCTTTGTTTCTGAAAAAATGATTTCAGCAGCTAGACACTGTTCCAAAATTTAAGATGCAAGAAAGGGGACATCTCTCTGATTTCATAGCCCAAGTCAAATGTTGTTTGTGAAGGTTAGCAAAGTGTCTAATCATAGTTATTTTTTTCCTGGCTGCTTTTTCTTTTTCTTGGAGTAGTGGAAACCAAGATAAGTAGAGGTATGGCTATTGGGCTGCCAAGGTACATTACCCATCCCAAATTGGGCCAGTAAATTGTGGGCCAGCTATATTGTAAGCACCTGGCTTCTCTAGGCCTGGCTGGATGCTGTGAACTTCACAACTGCCCCCAGGATGCAGCATTTTTTGCTTTAAACAGATTTTCATGCAGCTTCCCTTTTATGGATGCTTCCACTTTTGAGGGACAGAGTGGGAGTTGAGTCTTCTATTCTCCCAGTCTTGAGAAATCCAACCCTGTCCCTGGCCTGACTTCTCTCCCTGTGAGGGAGAAGGTGAAAATTGCCTTTTCATTCATTCCATAAGTATTTATTCAGTGTTGTCTTAGCTTAGGTTCCCTCAAAATTAGACCCTGGGATAAGATAAGGTAAGCAATTTTTGGGGAGGTGACCCCAGGAAACACTAGTAGGGAAGTGGGAAGTGAGACAGGAAGGGAAGGCAACCATAAGGAGTGCCTTATCAAGTTAAGTTACCGCTGTGGGCAACTGGACCTCAAGCCCACTGGGGAACTCTGGGAGCCGTGTAGAAGACCCCGAGTTGAACTATAGAGGGCAGGGGAGCTGGGTTGTAGATCCACAAGTTCTTAAGGACCGTTGGTGGAGGGCTACCAGTAGTTAATTTCTCAGATTGTCCAGTCAACTGTGCTGAGGCCAGAGTGGCTTTCTGCTGTTTGTAAGAAAGCTGTCTGGCAAAGAGATCCAGATACTGGCCATTGGAAGTAGAGCAAGCTAACACTGTAGTAAGACAGTCATACAAACAACTTTGTGTTTCAGCCTATGAGTAAAGCACTGAAATAAGTGTTGGAGAAAAGGTTAATCTACTCCAATTGGCACATTAAGCAGAAGCAGCTATATTTTACTGGGTGCTCAGAATGATGTCAGGTGCTGGGGAGGAAGCAGCAGAGGTAGGAGGCATGGTCTCTCCCTGATTTTGAGGTGCTTCCTAAGTAGGGAAGGCAGCCCTGACTTTATCATGTAACCTGGGTAAACGAACAAAATTGAATGGTGCTGTAGGCGTTAGGGGAGGATGGGAAAAGCTTCTTGGAGGAAGTAGGAAATAAAGGAAGGAAAGTGTTTGCAGAAACAGAGACAAAGCCCGTACAGCTGGAGGAACTGGGGAAAAATGTCAGCATGGAGACAAAGTTAGCCTAGCATGTTGGTAGACCATGAAAAAGCCCATGAGATTGGAGTAGAGGAGAAAGGTTCAAGAGTGAGAATCTTCAAGCTGGATTGGGTAGGCAGGGCCAGCCTGAGAGGTTTGAAGGCAGAACAAAAAAGTTTTGGCTTATTATTCTCCTAGAGATATCAGTCATTGCCTTGAGCCTATAATCCCCTGTGAAAAAGTCCACCCATTCCACAGTACTGCTGAAGAAGGGGTTGTGTCTCAGAAGAGGACCCTGCCTCCACAGCTACATCTGATTGGGATGGGGAAGACACCTGACCCTAGATGGGCTAATCAGATTTTGGTGTTTGGGTTTGTTTTTGTTTTTTGTTTTTTTTTCCCTTGGCATTTGGCATTTGGACCTAGGACACTAAGAGTTCGAATAAGCTGGTTTTCTGTAGAACCAAGGCAAGCGTCTTGTTTCCTTAGTAAGCCACAGCCATGTGCAGGCAACTACATTAGAGTAAAGCATCACAGGAAACATTGAATTGCAGCAAAATAGATGAGTTCCTGTGCTGAGAGAATCAGAGAAGGGAGACTATGTGGTCCCAACAAGCTACAGGTAATTTTCTAATTCCCCCAGGGCATGGTATACTTCTGTAAACTTCCCATTCAAGCAAATTTGAGTGGGTTTCTCCTCCCTGGAGATCAAGGACACTTAACTAAGACAAAATGGTAGCCATTAATTTGCATTTTGCTAGTGCTCCAATTTTTAGTCCTAAGGGTTGACCTCATAGCTAGTGATCCACAGAAGAAAACCTGGAGATGAGAATCATGTGCAAATAGATTCTTAAGGAAGGGCTCCAAGGGAGACAGTAAAGGAATAGGGGAAGCAAGAGGGAAGGGAAAGAAGTCAAGCCAGGGGTGAATTCAGACTAAGTTGGTGGAGCCCGCAGGGGGTGCTGCAGTGGAAGTCTGGTTTCAGGTTTGCTTTCCTCCTTAACCCCAGGCAAAAGAGCGGGGTTTTCACTCTGCACTCTGCACTCTGCACTGTCCCAGGGATGTAACTTAGGTAAGACCCTTGCCCTCAACTCCTTTATAGCCTATTAGGGGGAGATGAACTTGCAAAACACATATAGGCAACTAGAAAAATGGCTTCCGGTGGTAGAGGAAATCTAGACCCAAAGGAAGTTCTCTGCAAACAGTGAATGCATCTATGTGCCATGTGTTACCACCACCCACCCCAAACAGAGAACCACTGAACAGCATAAGCGTGGCTGATTTCCTCCTAGGTACTTTTGGTTTTTCCCTCTAGAAAGCAGAACTTCCTGAAGAATAAGGACCTGGCACCCAGTTTACCCTCAGCAGGCTTGACCCAAGAAAGAGAAGGGAAGTATCAAACCCAACATCGATAAGGTTGCTGTGTGTTTTTCCTCGTTTCCCTAAAGGCATGTTTGCTCTTTCAAAGACTAGGAACACACTGTTTAAAGTATTTTTGGTCGAAAGGCCAGGCTGCCAAGAAAGCAGTGGGCATTTGCTTGCAGTAGTGGGGTTTTTACCCCATGTGACCTCTATTTAGGGCAGGAATTGTCAGTGTGGACCAGCATTCATGAGGCTTTCGGGAGTTTTAAAGGTTCAAACTGATGAAGGGCTGAGAGGCTTTTTCTTTATTGTGAGCAAATGATACACCATGTATCATTTTATTTTTTATATCTAAGCAAGTGCTATATACTAGTAAACTACTGTATGAAGAATTCACTATTACTAAACTTTGGTATTCATACATTTTAGATAGTACAATATTGGAGTTTACTGAGAACAGTAATTCAGGATTCCAGTGAAAGTCCGCTTCCCATAAGTAGTTCACAGCTGCGCACAGGTGGATAGGAGGAATTCCCACAAGGCTTGGGGAAAACCTGAGCAGTGCCTCCCCAGTGAGGTCATCTATAGTTCTTAATCACAGCTATGCTTGATTCTTAATCATCAGCCATTGTTGGCTCAAACTCCTCTTAATCTACTTTCTTTCATATCTGGTTCATTTTCTCATGTGGTAAAATGCTGTTTTAGCTTGGGTCTCCCCAGAAGTAGAGTGTGAGAGGATGTGAGTGCAAGTAATTTATATGGAGGGTGATCCCAGGAACTTGGAGGCAAAGGTGAGTGAGGAGATAAGACAAAGGGAGAAAAGCCATTAAAGGTGTGCTAATGAGCAGAATTTGCTCAGGCCTTTGGGGATCCTGGGGACACTGCATAACATGCCTCTGTGTTGCCCCACCAGAAAGGTGAGGATTGGGGTATATACCCAACACTTCCCACTGGGTGGTGTTAAAGGCGGCTTCTGGAGTCATCAACTAACTCACAGATACTTCCAGCCTTCCTAGCACACTGGATCAGGCTCCTGCAGCCAGAGAAAGCCTTCAGGAGAGTTGCAGGTGCTTTATAAGGGGCTGTTCAGTGAAGAGAAGAATCAGAAGAGAGGACCAGCGGAAGCTGGCAGGGCACAGGTCTGCTATGGATGCGTATTTCCACAAACAGTATTTGGAGTCCATAGTTTTCTAATCACTGGACTTTGAAACACCCATGTGTTGCATTCCAAAGAACTACATAAGCCCAAATTGCTTAATAGTCATGGAGAACTTTATGTAAGGATATAATCTTAATGTTGAACTTGGAGGATGGGAAGAAGCCAGACATATGAAGAAGGAAGCATGGTCCTAAAGTCTTCTGCATCAGTTTGCCCATGTAAATTGAGTCTAGAATGTGCAGATTTAAATCCTAGATTGCTTGAAGAGTGATTTTTAGCAATCCTGTTCTCATTCAGAATGAAATTGTTTTGTTTTTAGCCATCTCCTGCAGGATAGAATTTCAGATTTTTCATTTGATCCCATTTTAATATCATGCTTCTCATTTCTCTGTGCCCACCCATTAGTCACATTTCCCAATTCCATTTTCACCAATCACTGCTTTGACAGTTCCCAATTTCCATCCTAGGTTTCTCTCATCTAGTTTCTTAGGAAAAAAAAAATCCCATCGGAGACACGGAAATCTTCAATCCCTCTAAACGTGGTGAGGGTGACAATTCTGATACCTGGTACTGGACTTGCTCCAATTTGTCTGGTTAAAGACTTCCCCACTTTGTCTTGCCTCTCAGCCTGAAGGTAATTCCGTATCTCTCAGATACTAATCCTGAAGCTTGTCTTAGGTTCTTGACATTCTGTGAGTAATGGTGGCGCATTGAAACAGACTTAAATGAGTATGAGAACGGACGTATTCCCCAAAGTCCTTGCATCACAGATTTTTTTTTTTCCTTGCAATGGGAGTCACTGTCAGATTGCCTCAGTCATACATTTTTTCTTTCCAGTGTAACACACCCCCAAGGGACTTGTGGCTTCATCCTGAGCGAGTTCAGTCAGCAGTGTTAGAGGGAATACTAAGAACTCTAAAGAATTATGAAGCCAGCTCAGACCTCATTTCTTAAAAGATTTCCTGAAATCTTCCCTGTAGAAACAGCATCACTTGTCATCAGACAATGGCATGTCCCCTTCAATCATATTCTACCATAGATGGCATCGCCCTTCCTTAGGCTTTCTCTGATGTTTCTGACTTTTGGAAGAATCATGATCTCCCATTTGTATTTGGACTTGTCACCTTCTCTGCACATGATGGTTTTCTACCTCTCAGAGATTCTTCACAGTGTTTGTTCCTCTGATGGAAAACTTTGTTTTTACATACCATTATGGATTATTTTCATCAACTTTTCTTTCGTTAAAAAGGCTTTACAATGGAAATAGACACCTGTACTCTATCTGTAATTTGATTCAATTTTCAATAGCCCTTTCCTGTTACCTATTTTTTCCATATCTAGTAACACAAAGTTAGCTCTCAGTGAAGGCTGAATGAATAAAACATTTAAGTCATTGCTTTATAAGAAGATCCAACCTAGTGAAGCTGTATGCAGACTTCAAATATATGTGTTAAAGGAATTCTAGGTATCTAGGTTTCTGACATTCTATCTGAAATCTCATACCAATTTCATTGACTTTGTGGTGCTGGATAGCAGGAAAGGAAAAAAGTAATACATAAGCATATCCTTACATAACTACAACAGGAAAAAAAATCCTCACCTCACAACTGTAAACCAGTATTTTAATCCACCCAAAACCTCTCCTCCAGTGGTTTTTCAGCCCTCTTTTAAAAAAAAAATACTTCCAGTGATAGCAAACCCATTATCCCCTCACAAAGCAATTCAAACAACTTTCAGAAAGTTCTAATTGTTAAAGAAAAAAAAAAGTATTCAGGGGACCTAATTATGGACAGTTTTAAGTGCTGTGCTAAAAAAAATGTGGATAGCTTTCTGGGTTGGTCATCTTAATTAAGGGAACTCTGCAAAATAAACCATGTTACCAGCCCATGTGGGAAAAGAAAACAATTTATATTGAACCTCAACATCCCCTGACCTCTGTAAAGTCCTCATTCCCTAACCAGTGTATTTGTTTATCCAGCAAGTGTGTACCCATTTGGGTCACTCTCATCGACATACTGCGAATGACTACGACTCAGTAACTGTGTTGAATAGATTTACTCTTCTTTCAACCTGTAGCTCAGACATCATCGTGGCCCAAAGGAGTATCTTTCTAGTTCTGTGGTGGTCATGTTGTCCTAGAAGGGTCTTTAAAGTAACCAGCCTGAGCCATTTTCTCTCCTTATGTGACCTAGCACAGGTCCCTGTGTTCTGACTTCAATTACAGTCAACATCTAAGGTTGGTCCCCGGGTGGCATGTGAAGGGGTAAGGGACATCCTAAGCCTCCTTGATGGCCCCAATAGTCATTGTCGCCGGTGCCTTCACACAGGCCCTCTCCATTTCTAATCTGAATGGTGCCATGTTTTACTGTGCCCCTCAGCCTCCGCCTTGCCGGGTCTCTCATCCCTTCCTGCTAGAGTGCTCTCTCTTTCATGCATCCCTGATCATGTCACCCTTGGTTAATTGCCTCATTGCTATCTATGTAAAAGACTCCTTACTATGAAAATACAAAGCTTACGCAGACTTTTCTCACCACATCTCTTGTCTTGATCTATCTTCCAACCATGTGGGATTACCTTTGTTCTTGGGTAGCACATGTGCCCTGCTGGTTCCCCTCCCCCCAGTCTTTGGCTACACCCACCCATGAGAGCAAAGCCCTACTGCATAGCTTCCAGAAAGCTGGTTTTCCCTTACACTTTCTTCCCCAGCAGGATAGGTTTATGCTCCACTGCCTCTTGAGCTTATCTCAATTGCTAGCACTAATCACTCTGTATTGTAATTAGTTCCTACTCTACATCCTCCCCAAACCTGGAGCTTTTGGTGAGAACAGGCTGGGTTTCTATCTCTGTAACATCAGGATGTAACGTAGTATAGTTACCCCATATTACAAATGCATGATGAATGCAGGTGCTCCAACTCAGAAATGAATAAATATTCAGCACTCTGAATAATCTAATCATTCTGCTGAAGACTGTTCTATGGAATACACCTTTTGAGTGAACTCTCAAGTAGCTATGTAATGATTGCTTTTAATGGAACTAAAATATTAATAGTAGTGATCTCTGGTGGTTTTCCCCTGGATTATGTTTTTGTCTTAGTTTTTATATTCTCAAAATTCTCTACAAGGAGCCATATGAATTACATTCATAATCAGGAACAAAGGTTAAGAAACATTATATATTATTTTGTATTTGCATTTACCTTTATGGCAAATGTGTGCAGAGCAAAAGGACTGGGATAGAGTCCTCAAGGGGTGAACGGTGGTTTTCTCTAGAGTTGGAATAATAGGTGATGTTTTTCTTATTCCTTCTAATTTGCATTTTTCCTGTATGATTATGTATTCCTTTTATAAGAAAAATTGTATTTAAGTATTTAAAAATTAAATAACATGACTAATAATTGGAATAGTCAAATAATCAAACCACCTCCTATCAAGAGATTACTGAACTTACTCAAATCATACTTATTGTCAAGCCATTTAGCTCTTATTCTGAGAACCCACGGAAAATAACATAAATATAAGAATCTATCATTTAAAATGGAAAAAATGTGATCCTGCAAATTATAAAACTAAAAAATTTGTTTTAGACCTTTTGGAAGTTAAGTATATCATTGGACTGGGAAGAGAACCTAGGTCCAGTTGTGAATTATAGAGTTGGTTTTTAATGGAATGTAACTATTTCTGTTGCTAAATCTATTATCCTTTGGTACATAATACACTGGAGATTAAGGTTCCTTATATTCAGTAAAAGATTTAGTGTGAAGCAGTAAAAATAGCTTTAGTCATAATTTATACAGGTGCATATTTATAAGTAGAACATAAATATTTGAAAAAAGGCAAAGAGAAAGGTAGGATCCAGCATTATTTTAGAATTTATTTTTACTTTCTTCTTTAAACCCATATGCTTTGTATTTATTATGAGTTAAAACTAAACACTCCTTCAATATTTATCAAACAGTTAAGACTTTTCTCAATTGCATTTTACTCAGCTATGAGAGCTGAGTAAAAATCAGTTGCTTGTGGTTATTTATTGAAAAGGAGGTTAAGTATTAGTTTTTAGCCATTATGAGTTGTTCTTAAGGTTCTTGTATATTATCAATTATCATGAACTGAAAATATGATTTACGAACTTGATGATCAGTAATTTTCATGAATAATTAAATGTCAGCATAGACACTTCTAAAGTGTCCTCCCATCCTAGGCCTCAAACTCCTATCCTGAGAGCTACACAGATGCTAATACTTAGACGTGGAAGGCCAACAATGACTGAACGATGGAAACATACATGTACTTAGCACCTTATAGTGTGATGGATAATAAATAGAGCAATTGCCTAGTATATATTGTCCCACTGTGTCCTCAACACAAATCTAGGAAGAAAGTCTATTAGAGTAGTTGACAACCTGTAATCTCAGCTGCTTATGACCTACCATGACAGAACCTCTCTCTGTCATGTCCGTTGACAGGCAGCTCTGGACCTCGCTCTGTGTCTCCTGGGCTGACAGAAGAGCCAGCAGCAGAGGGAAGTGAAGCTCAGAGACTCTCAAACCTGCAATTCAAAGCACCACCCTGGAAATGACAAACATCGCTTCTGCTCACAACCCATTGTTCACAACTAGTTAAGGGGGCAGGACAGGAAGTGTGGTCCTACAGTGTGTGGGGACAGGCTGGAAATATTTGGTGAATAGTACTAATCACTACCACAGTGAGTGAGGGTCCCTATTTTACACACGAGGAAATAATCTGAGAGAGGTCAGTTTGCCAAGTCACATAGCTAGTAAGTGAAAGAGCTAAGATGCTATTGAAGAATTAAGCCTGAATTTTATAGCAAATTCTGAGCCTACCAATTCTATGCCACCTAGAAAGACATGGGAATACTAGAAACTGAACAGAGATGAACAGAGATGAGATATCTCTTGGTCTCACTTTCGTGAACTCTGAAATCCCTTAGCTATACCTCCTGCTGCCTACCTCAAAAGCTGGTGACCAAAAGTAGTGACCTTGTTACCAGAGCTGAGTTCCTTATAAAAATGTTCTAGCCCATGGAGTTCTTGGGTAGTTTATTAAGTATCAGGAGCAATGTGACTTGCAATGACTCGGAAGATGCTGTTAGCAAGATAAAGCCAAATAACCCTCAGAAGAGTCAATACTATCCCTCCAATCTGCTTCAGTGATGTGCATTTTTCATTAAGGTGACTTAGAGACAGGCTGCAACTCCAGGGGCACTGTTCACAAAATATTCTATGGTCCCGGACCCTTCTGGAGTTGTGCAATGCGTTGTCCAAAAAACAAGTCTGTCCCTTAAGGGGCACATGTCCCCACTTTCCCTCCAATTTCAGCCCCTCTCCTCCATAGTATTTCACTTCTTATAAGTAGGAGTTAGAACGGAGTATATTATCAGTAAAGTATTGAGAAGTCTACAAATTTTGCCTTTGCATTGAGGGAGGGTTCAGCCAATGGAAGCTCTTTCTGTCATTTTCAAAAAATCCCCTTGCCCTTTTCCCCACCCTTGGGATCTGATTTGATTGCCCCTGGATAGGGCCATGAATATTTTACAAAGCCCCTCAGATGGTTTTAATGGTAGCCTATATTGAGAACCACTGACCTAAGAAATAGTTAACAAGTTACCAAGAAGTTCAACTTACTAGATGAGGAACATGGGAGAGCTGTAACATTGCTCTGTTAAAAGAATAAAGAAAGATAAACCATAATAAATTTGATTCCTGCACCTACCAGTCTGGTGTCTGGCCCACAGTTCCGCCAAGGCGCACAAATACAGCCACATTGCTAAATCTGTTAGATCACTGGTTCTCTACTTAAGGTGGTCCTGGAAAGCTTTTAAAATCCAGACACCCTGTCCCTACTTAAGCCCAATTAAAGCAGAGGCTTTATGGGTAGAGGACAGATACCTGTGTTGTTTTTTGTTTTTTAATATTCTCTAGTTGATTCCAAAATGCAGCCAAGGTCAAGAACTCCTAGGTCCTTTTAGTCAATATTGTACTAAACTTCGCAGCAATTTTTGATATTGGCTCCTCCCCCTTCTTGGGAACCAGTGACCTTGGCTTCCATGACTCCACACTCTCCTGTTTTCCTCTTTTCTTTCAATTCCTCTATTTTTCTTTTTCATTCTCATGTGTGAGCTTCTCTTCTTCTAGATTTCTACGTTATGGAAATCTTCAGACTTCAGCTCTTGAGGCAGAATCATCACCTGGGTCTAGCTGATATAATTTATTCCTATGCCTCTAATCACCATCATAAAACCAAAAGCTCCCAAATTTATGTCACTAACCCAGATTTCTTTTTTGGAGTTTGTTTATCCTCTTGGCTATTTTACAGACATCTTTAACTAAACATAACATATCCCAAACCAGACCATCGACCTCAAATGTGTGCTCTTTTGATGTCTTCTTTGCTCTCACTAAGCAATGCAAACTCTCCAGTTGTACAAGCCAGAAATTTGGGAGGTGATCTCCGTGCTGTCCCTCCTCAAACCCCACCCACAGATACAGGCCTTGGTCACATCCCATCTTGTCTACTTCCAAACACACTTCAAAGCCACCCCCTTCTCTCTGCCTCCATAACTGCATTAGGCATTTCTTTGTTGCATCATACATTGCCCTAAAACTTAGTGCCTAAAAACAATGAATGTTTTATATCACATACAGTTTCTGGAGGTCAAGGATATGGGAGTGGCTTAGCTGGATGATTCTGGCTAGGGGTCTCTTGTGATTGCAACATGAGATGTTGGCCAGGGCTGCAGTCTTCTGAAAGCTTGACTAGCACTGGAAGATCTGCTTCCGGTGGTGGCACATTCAGATGGTTGGGGAGGTTTGTGCTAGCAGTTGGTAGGAGGCTTCGGTTCCTCCCCCTACATGGAACTCTCTATAGGGCTGCTTGAGTGTTCTCAGGACATGGTGGCTGAATGCCTTCAAAGGGAGTGATCCATGAGAGAGCAAACAGGAGGCTGTTTTGTCTCTTCTGGCTGACTTTTCGTAGTCACACAATATCATTTTTGTATGGTCTTATTGCTTACCCAGATCAGCCCTGTTTAATGTTCTAGGGAACCACACCAGGATATGAAACCCAGGAGGAAAGGATCATAGGGGCTGATTTGGAGACTGGCTAACACAACTGCCAATACTCTAAGCCGTGCTACAATCATTTCTCACCAAGAATATTAAAATAACTGATCACTTCTAACTTTGCCTTCATTTCGGCTTTTTCTATAAAGCAGCTATGATGATCTATTTTTTTTCCCCACAATCACCTTCTAATAAAGAGAACTCGATCATGTCATCTGTCAGCTTGCATCTTTAAATGCCATTATATTGAACTTAGAAAGTCACACTCCTTACTCTTCCCTGTAAGTGCTCAACATCTGGCTCTAGCCTCCCTTTCAACCTCATCCTCAGCTCTTCAGGCCATTCTGGTCTTCCTTGCAGCATACTCCTCCCCAGCCAGGCTCTCTCTCACTTCAGAGCCTTTGAGGTGGTTACTTTGTGTACAGATTGCCTCCCTCTCTCTCCTCCCAATCTGGCAGTTTCCACTCATTCTTTAGGTCTCAGATTAGATACTTTCTCAGAGAAGCCCTCTGGGTCTCCCAGCCTAAAACTTTATGCAGTAACATTCATCACAATTTATAAGGATACTTTGTGTTTATTTACTTACTCCCAGGACCACAGCAGTAAGGGCCCAGGGAGCAGGGACTGAGCTTTGCTCAGGTCCCACACTAGGTGCCTAGGATGCTGACAGGAAAATAGGAGATCCTTAATATTTACTGAAAGCAATGAATGACCGAGTGGCTTATAGTCTTTAAGTGAAGATTTCACTTGAACTTCCCCAATTTCAACTTATGTTTCTCTTCTTTTAAGCTTTGCCAACAATTCTAATGCTGGAGGTGAGAAAATGGAGATGGGAAAACCAGACACAACCGGAGAAGTTTAGATAAAAATGAAAACCGTTCTCTCTCTCTTCTGCTGATCCTTTTCCCCCCAAAAGCCTAAAAAGGATGAAACTATTTGGACTTATTGATTTTGAAAATGATGTAGAAAAGAATTTAAGAACATTCAGCTCGTTTCAAGATGATTTCTATAAGTAGAAAAGGAGATCTAGAAAAGCCCCAAACCAATTACTACATTCGAATCGATAAGTACATTTTACATTTTTTGTCAGACGTTTCTTACCAAAAGGCTTGGAGAATATCATCTGTTCTTGTGTTTTTTTCTGTGCATTCCTACTCACACATATCAAATGAAGAAAAGCCTAAGGTGAGGTGCTCACATTTGCATCATAAAACACGTGGCACATTTCGAAATTGACATCACAAGGATAACTTCAATGCTACGCAACACATGTATCTGCTGATGTGTGGTCTAGGAAGTGTTCTTATCCTATCAGTTCTGCCGCACACCGTGTCCTCCAAAAAAGAAACGCTTTGGCCAAATCATGTGTAGAGTTTTTGAGACCACCTGCTCCCTGCTTATGTACAATTCCTTCACTTCTTCAGAATGATTAACACTTCTTATGCATGTTGGAGCCTGGGCTGGAGCTGAGACTCCAATAGGAGGGTGGTGGAGTAAGGGGGAGCCCCTGACCAGCAGGCACTGATGAGAAGCAGCCCTTTAGAAGAAGACTTGCTCCAGACGAATAGCTGTGTTATGAGGGGCAAAAGGGAGTGCTGATATGGTCCAGTAGAAAGGAACAAGGGAACAGGAAGGAACAGGTGCAGGAACTCAAGAGTGTAACAGTCAGGGATGAATTAGCTTCAGAATGAACCTCTCTCCAGCGGACTAGGCACCAAGGAGATACATGCATGATTTTTAGTTGCTTACCATGACTCATTTTAAAATAATTTAAGTGTAGATTACCTTGCATTTTCAACGTGCAGGAAAATCCCTTCAGAGATTTACAAGGCAACCAGATGGATTTGGGGAAGTAACTGATTTCTGTTTAATTCTGCTGATTCTTGGGGGCACCTGGGTGGCTCAGTCTTTAAGCGTCTACCTTCAGCTCAGGTCATGATCCCAGGGTCCTGGGATCGAGCCCCGCATCAGGCTCCCTGCTCTGCAGGAAGCCTACTTCTCCCTCTCCCACTCCCCCTGCTTGTGTTCCCTCTCTCGCTGTGTCTCTCTTGGTCAAATAAATAAAAATCTTAAAAAAAAAAAAAAGAAATCTTTCTTTAAAAAAAAAAATTCTGCTGATTCTTCCCTCATCCTAGGAATTTCCTTCACTTTAGTAACACCACAATATCCTTTGAAGGGCAGTTCTTTTTGTATGAGGGCTCTCAACACAAACCAATTTAATCCAAAGAGAGCGTGATGGTCCATGAAGTTTAGAATCTCTAGGGGTAGACTGCGTGAGACTGCACGGAACCCTTGAGAAGTGTGTCTCTTTCCTGGGCTTGTGGGCACTCGCTCTCCAGCTCTCTTGCTCCTTCAGCTCTGCTTAAATTTGTGTGAGTGCCAAGCTCAGCCAAAATGTCCCCACAACGTGGCACAGATATCTACCCGCAGCTCCAGACTCACATCCCATTAGAATCCCAAATGGAAAGAGGTACTCTCTCCCAGTCAGTTCAGTAAAGACCCTGGTTGGGTTCTCCATGGATCTGGTTTGGGCCTCTTCCTCACCCAGCTTCTGTTTTTGTTCTGGTTATACTGTCTTCATTTCATTTCTTGGAATGGACCTGCCCTGCAAAATGCTGTTCCTTCCATCAGACTCTTCCCTTCCATCAGGGCCAACTGAATTCCTTACTCATCCTTCAGATCTCAGCTAAAATGGTATTGCATCAGTATGAAGTCCCCTGATTTTGTAGAGACTCTTGTGACTTTACATGTGGCCTCAGAACAGTGTTCCTTGCAGCTATACTAGGCCAGCTCAATAAATGTGTTTCTGGGCCCACAGTTAATTAACTTTTTTTTTTAAGATTTTATTTATTTATTAGAGTGCACACGAGCAGAGTTGGGAGAGGGGAGGCAGAGGGAGAAGCAGACTCCCCACTGAGCAGGGAGCCTGACAAGGGGCTTGGGGCTCCATCCCTGGACCCTAAGTTCATGACCCAAGCTGAAGGCAGATGCTTAACTGACTGAGCCACCCAGGTGTCCCTGGGCCCACAGTTATCTTGATCGTGTATAATCTGAAGATGAAGTATGCCCTACCTATCCTGAATACCTAAGAAAGGCCCTGGGGGTGGAGGGGTGGTATGACTGGAACCTTAGAGCCAAATATAATTCCTTATGCTCTATCTTGCTGTGTTGTACCCTCTACCTGTATTAAAACCTTACGTGAGCATAGGTGAGGATGTAGAGAAAAGGGAACCCTCTCGCACATATTGCAAATTGGTGCAGCCACTCGGGGAAACAGTATGGAGGTTCCTCGGAAAGTGAAAAATAGAACTACCCTATGACGCAACAATCACACTACTAGGTATTTTCTCAAACAATAAATAAAATACTAATTCAAAGGGATACATGTACCCCAATGCTTGTAGCAGCATTATCTACAATAGCCAAATTATGGAAACAGCCCCAGTGTCCATCAATTGATGAATGGATAAAGATGTGATCTTATCCACAATGGAATATTAGCCCTAAAAAAGAATGAAATCTTGCCATTTGCAACGGCATGGATGGATCTAGAGAGTATTATGCTAAGCAAAATAAGATCAAGAAAGACAAACACCTATTGATTTCACTCATGTGGAATTTAAGAAACAAAACAAATGAGCAAAGGGGGAAAAAGAGAGAGAAGCAAACCAAGAAACAGACTCTTACTATAGAGGACAAACTGATGGCTACCAGAAAGGGGGGGCGGGGGGATGAGTGAAAGAGGTGACCAGGATTAAGAATACACTTACCATGATGAGCACTGAGTAATGTAGAGACTTGTTGAATCACTATATTGTATACCTGAAACTAATATTACACTGTGTGTTAACTAACTGGAATTTAAAAAAGAAAACCTTACAGGAGTATGCCCTGTGGAATCTTGTCTTAATGATAATCATTAATTATCCAAACTTGTGTGATTGTCACATATGGATTTTGTGGTTATTCTATTAAAATAGGTCTCTGCTACCAAACTGGAAGCTCTATCAGGGTAGGGGCCAAGCCTGATTTTTGCATTTTATTTTCTCCTGACATGCCATCATGCCTGATGCATGGCGAGTTAGGATCCAAACAGGGAAACAGAAACCACTCTGAGTTCTTACAGAAGGGAAGTTAATGCAAGGATTTAGTGGTGCAGCTGATAGAAGACGCTGAGTGAGACAGCCCAGATATGAACAAGCCGGAACCATCCCCAAGCTGGAGGGACAGGAGGATGGGGTGGTGGACAAGAGCCCAGGGGCCAGGTTCACCTGGTGGAAGCTGGAACCACGGTAGGGTGCTCAGGGGAGAGCTGGTGCCATGGGGAGATGGACAAAGCTATTGCATGGGAGCTGCCCAAGGGTAAGGAGAGGACTGGAGAA
Organism: Mirounga angustirostris; assembly: GCF_029215605.1. Lineage (NCBI taxonomy): Eukaryota > Metazoa > Chordata > Mammalia > Carnivora > Phocidae > Mirounga > Mirounga angustirostris. The sequence continues at coordinate 103,172,361 of NW_026991718.1, forward strand.
CTAGCTTGGCTTCTCCTCTCCTTCCTTTCTTCTCCCATCTTTTACCAGTGTCTGCCCTTGCCTAAATCCAGTTGGAAGCCAGGTGATGCAGAAACCTGGGTTTCTCTCCATGATACACCACATGGGGCAAACAAGGAACAGTTCCCGGATCATCCTTATCAGTGCTCAATAAATATATGCTGAATGAATGAATCCGACCAAATTGTGCACAAAAACCGTTGCTGGTTGATTCAAAATTCTAGTGGTACCAGTCTTGAAAGGTCTAGATCTACAACAAGAATGCACATGTTACAGAGATCCCTCGGTAGGGCAGAATCTGGAGAAACATAGCTTGGCTGATGTCATTTCATGATAATTCTATCACTGACCAATCCTCCTTCTGGCTGACACTCTTCTTTCTTTAGCTGTGCAATATGTTGCTTTAGCTTGGGATCCATTCAGACGTGTCAGGAATACTTTGTCTATTGTTCATTTCATTCTTCCTGTCTTAATTTCATTATCTTAATTTTTGTGAGGAAATACTTATTTCTCTTATTTCCAACTTCCTTAAGAGAGGAGCATCACATTGGAGCCTGCATGTCCCAACAAAAAAGAACATAATAATCTTAACGACTGAGCCACACATGTGGAGAGGGAACACAAGCAGGAGTGGGAGAGGGAGAAGCAGGCTTCCCGCCGAGCAGGGAGCCCGATGCGGGGCTCGATCCCAGGACCCTGGGATTATGACCTGAGCCGAAGGCAGACGCTTAATGACTGAGCCACCCGGGCGCCCCGGTTTAGTGACGGTTTAGCAAATTTCCTATGTAGCCATGAAGGTGCCCAAGAAAACCATTGAGCCTGCAGTTTGTTTTTGAGGAGGTGGGATGACAAGAGAGGAAGGGAAGAATTTAGATGCCTTCTACCCACAGCTATAAATTTGCTCGGACAAATTTATACATGGAGAAATACATGGATATTTCAAGCCATCTTATAAAAAAGTCACTAAACCGGGGTGCCTGGGTGGCTCAGTCGTTAAGCGTCTGCCTTTGGCTCAGGTCATAATCCCAGGGTCCTGGGATCGAGCTCCGCATCGGGCTCCCTGCTCAGCGGGAAGCCTGCTTCTCCCTCTTCCACTCCTGCTTGTGTTCCCTCTCTCACTGTGTCTCTCTCTGTCAAATAAATAAATAAAATCTTAAAAAAAAAAGTCACTAAACCTGTGGAAATCAAATCGTCTTTTATGTATTAGTTCTTCAAAGTCTTATTTACTGAAGATAAAAGGAAAGACCATCATTATTAATCCTGAATAAAATACACACACATATGCATCACATAATACTCAACTATTTATCTGGGATAAAAAAAAAATCCCCAGTGAATTCCAGAATATTAACAGAATATTTCATTCTTCTTTATTGCCCAGATAAAATTCATGATGTAGTAACAATTACCTAAGGACCTAAGAATGTTAACATGAGCTTATCTGATGTGCACAAACACCTCGTCTGCCTTCATTTATAAATTCCCCCCATGATCCATTGTTAAAGAAACACAAATCCAGGAAAAAATGTACCCCCTGTACAAATATTTAGAAAATAATAACAGTTCAGATGACTACTGCAAATTTATAGCTGTGGGTAGAAGGCATCTAAATTCTTCCCTTCCTCTCTTGTCATCCCACCTCCTCAAAAACAAACTGCAGGCTCAATGGTTTTCTTGGGCACCTTCATGGCTACATAGGAAATTTGCTAAATTGTGAATTCAATAAAAATTGCTAAATTAACTGCACTGTGGGGGGTGATTCATTTATACCAATTAGACATGACCTTCTCCTGAGCATGGGGTTTGAATGCGTCCGTCTGTCTCTCACGGTTATAATCTTCAATGATTGATAATGCTCAACTCAAGCTTGAAGAAACAGAAATGACTTTCTCCTTTTAGGTAGCTGCTGAATTGACTCCCATTGCTGTTCTTGCTCATTCTGTATCCTTAAGAATGATTTAGACAAGTTTGGAAGTTTGTAAAAGTTACTTTTCTTTTTAAAAGAGAGACAACCTGTAATACAAAATAAACCCCAAGAAATCACCGTCAAAAACTTTACGCCCAAACTTTGCGCCCATAAACATGTCATTTGTAGCAGATGCTACCAAATTCCCCTCACCAGCTGACACATGCATTGCTCTGTGGCCATGGCTGGTGGCTCAGAGCTCCCCCCTTCTCTGGAGGATTGCCATTGGCTGATGGGAGCCACCTTGCATCTGTGAGGTTTCTGTCCCCACAGGTGGCTGGCCAATGACTGACTGATGGAGGGTACAACAGTCAGCCTCCTTCCCTCAGGGCAGGGCAGCCCCAGTGGTACAATCCATCCTCCATAGCTCCCCCTGGAGTCAGGCTCAATCTAACTTTCTCTTCCTTAGGTCCTCCCCCTACTTTATCCTGCATCCCTCATGTCCTGAAAAGTCTCTTCTGGGAGCATTCCTGCAATAAAGCATTTACAGAAGAGTTTCCATCTCAAGCTCTAGTTCTAGGGAGCTCGAACTAAGACTCTGTTTTAATAACCTATTTTCATTCTAGAAGAAGTTGGGTTAGGCTCTAGAAACAAACAAAAAAAGTAAACATTTGGGCCACTAGAATTAGTGTGGCTAGAATTAAGTGACTATATTCATAGCAAAGGGGTCATGTTCATCTTTCTCTGATTATCAGAAACCAGATAAAGAAAATGTCTCCGTGTTTAAATCACTTCAACTGACAGTCTGAAAGTGATTCTGCTTTGATGAACCTTTACTCTTCTGATGGTCTAGGTCTGGATCTCCATCCCTGTGCCTTCTTTTGGTTTACCTTGCCCCTAGAGACAGAAAGAGGGTAAAAACAGGTCACTTACTGAGTACTGACTGCATAGACACAAAATTAGAAACCTTACAGGTGTAATTCCATTTGATTCTCATGACAGGTTATTGAGGGTCAGATTATTATCCCTACTTCATAGAGGATGACACTGAGATTCAGAGACCATTTGTAACTTGATCCAAGCATAGGCAGCTAGGAAATGGCAGAGTGAGGATTCAAATCCAGGTCTGCTGACTACAAAAGCGTCATTCAATTTTTTTTTTAATTAACACATAATATATTATTGGTTTCAGAGGTACAGGTCTGAGATTCATCAGTCTTATATGATACCCAGTGCTCATTACATCACGTGCCCTCCTTAATGTCCATCAACCAGTTACCTCATCCCCCCACCCCCCCCCTCCCCTCCAGCAACCCTCAGTTTGTTTCCTATGATTAAGAGTCTCTTATGGTTTGTCTCCCTCTCTGGTTTCGTCTTGTTTTTTTTTTCCCCTCCCTTCCCCTATGATTGTTTTCTTTCTTTTTTTTTTTTTTTAAGATTTTATTTATTTGACAGAGAGAGACACAGTGAGAGAGGGAACACAAGCAAGAGGAATGGGAGAGGGAGAGGGAGAAGCAGGCTTCCCGCAGAGCAGGGAGCCTGATGCGGGGCTCAATCCCAGGACTCTGGGATCATGACCCAAGCTGAAGGCAGACGCTTAACGACTGAGCCACCCAGGTGCCCCTCTGTTTTCTTTCTTAAATTCCACATATCCGCAAGATCATATGATAATTGTCTTTCTCTGATTGACTTATTTCGCTTAGTATAACACCCTCTAGTTCCATCCACCTTGTTGCAGATAGCAAGATTTCACACTTTTTTTTTTTGATGGCTACAGAATTTTCCATTGTATATATGCACCACATCTTCTTTATCCATTCATCTGTGGATGGACATCTGGACTCTTTCCATAGTTTGGCTGTTGTGGACATTGCTGCTATAAACATTGGGATGCAGGTGCTCTTTCAGATCACTGCATTTGTATCAAAAGCCACATTCTTAACCAATTTACACAGTGCCTATTTAAAGATAAGGACATACATGGAAGAGAGTATTTCCTTTTTTTATTTGAGAGTATTTCCCTCTAACCTTAAGCATCTACATCTTCATTTCTGCAGCAGTGTCGGTGTCCCTTTTCCCATACTGCACCCACCGTCAACTCCTGCAGGCTTTCCAACCACTGGTTCCCCCAGGACCCACAATTCAATTTACTGAATTGCCTTTGAGCACTGAGATAGCCTTACCAGTACCTTCCCTAGACTGTAGTTATTAACAGATGCAGGAATCCAAAAGCCCAGTACTTTTTGCCTGTTCTCTATAGCTCTCCAGGAGTTAAAATGAAGCTGGGGTGGGGGGGGGGGGGCCTCACCAGAAAGCTCACCCTTATTTGGTTTCCTTCACTTCTCTGTCCTGCTCACTCCCACCCCCTGCACTCCCCCAACCCCTTGTGCCCCCCCCCCCAGTGGTCTCTCCAAGAGTATTTTCTCAACAAATCACCTGCTCCTGAATTCCTGGCTCAGTGTCTCCTTCTGAGAGAATCATAACTAAGTCAACATACATAAAGGAATGAAACAGACAAATACTACTAAAATCACTTTGGCATTCTGGACTTCTGGATGAACTTGTTTTGTTTTTTTCAAAGAAATAATTTTGTTGTTTATTGAAAAGTAATACATTCTCATTGCTAAAAAGAAGGATAGCAAATATAAATTAAGACAATAAAAGTCAATTCAGAATTCTAAAACTCCGAAAGATTACTATTTGAGTATTGCATATTTATATGTCTGAAATTACTATACATACCATTTATACTGGCTTTTTTTTTTTTTAAGATTTTATTTATTTGGGAGAGAGAGCACGAGTGGGGACAGAGCAAAAAGGAGAGGGAGAGGGACAAACAGACTCCCCGCTGAGTGCAGAGCCCAACATGGGGCTCTATCCCAGGACCCCGAGATCATGACCTGAGTCGAAGTCAAATGCCTACTGACTGAGCCACCCAGGCGTCCCTATGCTATTTTTTTTTAAATGTCTTTGACATGCTTTCTTTCTATGCCAGTAAAATTTCCTCTACAAAATATTTTTTTAAGCTTATATAGTGTTCAGTACTGTAATTTTTGGGGGTGGGACCAAGCCTTTAGGTGATGCTACTGGTCCATGGACCACTCTTTGATTAGTACTGATGGCTTTCTAAGGCCATCAGAGAACTCTGGCTTTGGTCTGTTTCGGTTTAGTGTTAATCTTGAAATAAACTTCGTCATTTGAATGTTCCCTCACACAATTCCCATTCAAACATGTTGATGAGTCATTCAAATGAATATAGACATATATGGGGAAAGAGAATTAATAGGACTTGACATTAATACTTTCAGTGAACATTTACAAGTGGCTGAAGGTGATCACAGAACACTACTATAGATGCAACTAGCACTGAGGAAGTGTTGTATTCACTAGGGTGACAGCAGAAATTTAGACCTTCTGATAGTCTGCTATTTTCCTTGTTCTTGAATAAAACCATGGGTAAGGCATTTCCCACCGTATTCAAGAAATAAAATGTCCTCTAATTATTTGAGGAAAAACCATGGGTAAGGCATTTCCCATCGTATTCGAGAAATAAAATGCCCTCTAATTATTTGAGGAAAAACCATGGGTAAGGCATTTCCCATCGTATTCAAGAAATAAAATGCCCTCTAATTATTTGAGGAAAAACCATGGGTAAGGCATTTCCCATCGTATTCAAGAAATAAAATGTCCTCTAATTATTTGAGGAAACAACATGTCTTGTTCTCAGGAGCCACCTTGAAGGGGCTTCCACTAGCCAAATCAGGGACAATTGAAAATCAAAGTCATATTAGTAAAGGATTATAACTCATTAAATAAAAAAGGAATGCATGGGTCCATACTTATTTAAATACATAAATTAATGGGTTAGAAGAAATAGTTCTGTCCCAAAGTAGAAAACCAACTAAGAAATGCTGAAAGAATGATGAAATTAGAAAATCATCTTATGACAGCCATCACTGTTATAACCATTTCAGACAAAAATCATGAATGTTAAAGTTAGTAGGTGAAAATTATGGGGGTAACAGGAAATTTATATAGTTTCATAGATTTTATTCATAAGATACTAAGTACAAAGGGAAAAATAATAGCTTTACAGTAGAGAAATACCACTTCACCAGATGGATACTACTTTAACCAAGAGATTAGAGTTCACAAAGTTTACATCATATATCAACATCACGTGCTTCCCGATATGATGTACTGAGAAGGGCACAATATCACATCTGTGGTATTCCTGCCTAAAATGTATCACTTGAAGCTATCTTGAGGAAACATAAGATATCAAAATTGAAGGACATTTTACAAAATAACTGGCATGCATTCTTCTAATATATCAATGTCAAAAAAAATGAGATGAAAGAGATGGGGCAACTCATGCAGCCCATGATCTGGGATTTTCTTTCACTGTAAAGGATATGATTGCGACAAATAACAAAATCTGAACAAGGTCTGTAGACTAGTTAATTCAAATATTAATTTCCTAATTTTGGCAGCTGTAATATGGTTCTGTAAAAGAATGTCTTTGTTTTTTGGAGATACGTACTGAAGTATGTAAGGTAAGGGACATCATGTCTTCCACTGACACTCCAATAGTTGAGGAAAACAAATTATACATACATGGGTATATAGAGAGAGAAAGAAAGAAAGAAGATATGTGGTTAACATGTAGGTAATCTGGGCGAAGGATATACAGGAATTCTTTGTAAAATTCTTGCAACTTTTCTGTACATTTCAAAACTTCGAAATAATTAAAAATAAACATACACACAAAACTCATAAAACAAACAAAATTCAGTTCTGTCTAATAGCAAATCTCCAGGCTCCATAATATACAACTTGTAAGGAACTCCAGCTCAAGCCCGCCTCAGGGGAAAGTGGGCCTGGTTAGCTACTTGCTCACTCATCCAGCCTCCTCACCACTCACTAGCTCCATTAAAGGCTCTTCCACAGGTGGAAAGTGAGGGAGGGGATAAAGCAAAGGGTTTTTGTCATACATGGCTGACAGAGTTGTAATTTGGAGTCTGTGCCCTTTGCTAAGGCAATCCTAAAGTGAACTTCTGTCTGGATATTTTTGGCACTCCTGCCCAGCATTCACTGCATTTCCTGTATGGGTGATGCCTCCCCTCGCTTTTTACTCAGCAGTACACCTCCAGCAATGGTCAGTTTTCTGTCTCAATTTGGCTGGGTTATAGCACCCAGTTACTCAGTCAAACAGTAAGTGTAGGTGTTGCCGTGAAGGAGCTGCATAGATGCAATTAACATTTACAATTAGTTGACTCTATATAAAGGAGATTATCCTCTGTAATCTGGGTGGGCCTGATCCTCTCAGTAGAAAGGCCTTAACAGCAGAATTGAAGTTTCCCTGTGGAAGAAGAGATTCCACTTGTGAACTGCAGGGACAGCTCTCACCCTCTCACCTAAGAGTTTCCAGCCTGGCCTTCCTGATGGCCTGCTCTGCCAGTCCCACAATCATATAAGTGAGCCCCTTGCAGTAAATCCCTTGCTCTATCTATCATCTATCTATCATCTATCTATCTATCTATCTATCTATCTATCTATCTATCTATCATCTATCTATCTATCTATCTATCTATCATCTATCATCGCCTATCTATCTCTACTACTGGTTCTATTTCTCTGGTAGAATCCTGACATACCTCTTTTCCAAGTATCAGGCCCCTGCCCTAAATCCCAGTGGACAATTGTAAGGGTTCATGGTGGGTCTCTTAAACCCCCTCTTCTCCCTTGCTCCCACCCCATACATTTGCCTTAAGAAAAAGTCACATATGATATCTGGTCATTCTTTATCATATATATGTTTTTTTGGCATCTGGAAATTTTGCTCAAAGTTTCAGCTAGTGTATGAATACCACTTGAACTGTTTCTTAATTGCACAAAACCCTGGGGGCACATCATCCTTGCTGGGGAAATGCTTATTTTATAGTAAACAGAAGATAAGGGAAGGCACTTTTTTTTTTAAAGGTTTTATTTATTTATTTGACACAGAGAGAGAAAGCACAAGTAGGCAGAGCGACAGAGGGAGAGGCAGAAGCAGGCTCCCCACTGAGCAAAGAGCCCAATGTGGGGCTCAATCCCTGGACCCCGGGATCATGACCCGAGCTGAAGGCAGACACTTAACCGACTGAGCTACCCAGGCATCCCAGGGAACGCACTTTTAAAATTTTCGCTAGGGGGTCTCAGAATCATAACTAGTACTGTAGTTGTTGTCTTAGTTTGGGTCCTTCCAGAAGCAACCTTGAGACAAGGGTTTAGGTATATGTATTTCAGAGGTGATCTTGATAAAGATCTGTAGGTGTGGGAGAAATGTGGGAGGACAGAGAAGGGAAAGTGGCCAGTGAAGGGTGTGTTATCAAATTACCACTGTGGGCAATGTGATCTTAACCTCTCAGGGGAGCTTTAGCAATCAGTAGGAATGCGCACTTCCAAACAATCCAACTAGGGCAGTGAGGGAGCTGGGGTGTTAATACACCATATCTTTTCAGTCTCTGGTTGAGAGCTGCTTCCAGGAGGCTCTCATTCTCACGTACTTGGGTCCTACTATGTCAGAGGCAGCCTTCCAGCATCCATGGAAGTCAGGCCTACTTCAATCCCAAAGCAGAGGAGAAAGGGGTGGAGTGCTGACAGCGTCTGCTAGAGGTGATAAAGTTTATCTGACCCAAGGTACCGGATACATACCAGTATCTAATACATACAATGGTGTGTCAGAAACAAACTCCTTACTTAATGGATTAAAACTACTTCTCTTCCCGGGGTGCCTGGGTGGCTCAGTCGTTTCGGCTCAGGTCATGGTCCCAGGGTCCTGGGATCAAGCCCTGCATCGGGCTCTCTGCTCCGTGGGAGGCCTGTTTTTCCCCTCTCCCACTCCCCCTGCTTTTGTTCCCTCTCTTGCTGTGTTTCTTTCTGTCAAATAAAAAAATAAAATCTTTTAAAAAAGAAAACCTACTTCTCTTCCCTACTATTAAATTGTTTTCATCAATTTCCACTAGAATTATAACTTTAGCAACATAATGACATACATCCTGTAAATTTTTTGTAATAATGTTATGTTTATAACGAAAACGCCATTTATTCCTCTACATCCTTAAAGAAGATTAGGGGGTTTATCCAGAATATGTAATTCATTGCAAAATAAAATACACACTTTCTAGATAGCTCAGAATATTTATAGTTGTTAGAGCAAAAACAAATGTTTGGTTACAAATTCTTAATTTGTGGATTGCTTTGACTTTGATGGAAATACCAATTTTCTCTGAAGTATGGTCCCTGGGCCTCAAAATGTTGACCGCAAGAAGCAGCTGCTGTGATTTAGGTCTTGAAGGCGGCTTCCAAGGCTTTAGCTTTTTCTGTGATGTTCTTCTGAAAGGGCATCATGAAGTCTTCAAAGTCCACCTCATAAGTGAACCTCTCTCGCCGCAGCTCCCTTTTTCTGATCAGCTCTGCTGTTGTGGCTTCAGGACTCCAGATCTTAAATAAATCACCATATTCAGAGAAGTCATGAGTAGGAAAGCCAGCAAACACATGGCAGTATGCAGATAATGCCCAGTATGGTTAATTCAAAACTATCAAATTTATTTCTAAATCTATTTTAACTTATGTTTTCCTCTTACATGATGTCAGTGGCTACATGGGCATCACTATTTCTGATGGTGACTATTTGGACAACTGGAATGCTTTTTAGTGACCTCTGATGATCCTCTGTTGTTCATTTTTAAGATGTCAAAAAAGGAAGTGATAGAGTTAGATCATTGGGGTTTGCTACCTTTATGTCTTATGGGGAAGTCCTGAGAAAATTATTTTCATAGTAGAAGGAAGAGGGGGCTGGTGGTCTCTTATTCAGCATGGTTTGATGGGCATTGGCAAGATCGCTCCTGTTTCCCAAAGATGTCTCCACCTCTTTAATTGTGGATGTTTTAGGCAGCTACTAAATAAATCTGGTGTTGCTTAGTATGAAACTCCCAAGTGAAATGGTAGTAAGGGTGCAGAGAGGAAGGTTAGGGTCTGAGAAGCATCAAGAAAATGTATCTATAGCATTTGATGACCAAATGGCTATAGGGAATGGCATTGACCAAAAAATAGTTTTTCAGGGACAATTAAAATGTCAATATAGAAATAGTAGGGGAAACTAGATATTGGAAGCTAAACAAGTTGGACTTAGTCAAAGCAGTAGGACCTGGCAAAAGGACACCTTCAAATTATAACTAGAAAGATAATCTCTGGATATTTGTTTGGGTGCTCTGCATAAAAAGTCTTTAGAAAATGATATTATGAGTTTATAACATGTTATGAAGGTCTTTCCAAAGTACTTACCCTCCGTGGAATAAATGTGATATCCACTTTCTTGGTATAACCACTGGTAATCAATGAATTGAGATAAACCACATTATCCTTACGCATTTTCTTTTCCTCTGATATGGTTGGTATGGTATAAACAGATGAAAGTGGTTCCTGGAAATGAGACAAAAGAAAAACCAACCCTATCAATTGCAAAAACCTATATATACTTTCTAATATTTGCCATTCTTTATCTTACTCTGAAGCCAAGAAAAAATTAAAATTAAAATTAAAATGTTACCATACAAACTATAATTTGAAATGAAATAGAATATTATTATAACTTTGGATGGGGAAAGATAACTAGTTGGCCTTGTTTAGCTCTACTTAATTAGTAGTATCAGAGACAGATCATACAAGTCTTCAAAATATCCTTGACCTATGGCCATTGATTAGAAGAATTAAATTATTCTACTAAAAAGATAATGATGTATGTAGTAGAAGCCTAGCCAACTGATCTTCCTTCACCTCTGGCCCCCCCTTACTCTCATCTTCCATGTTTATTACTCTCTACTGTTTATTGTCCTCCATGGTTGTTACAATCTTTTCACCCTCTCCACTTCTTACCACCTATGTTTCTCCAACCCTTTCCAATTTGATAACATTAGAGCTTTTCCTTTTTGAATTTCACCCTGTCTTATGTCTGCAAAGAATCTCCAGGGATCCTCTTGCTTCCCTAAAGAAGCTTCTAGCCTAGAAATACACTTGGGCTTCCCTGCTAATGACAAAGTCTTGCTCTCTCTGTAATCTGCCTGGGCAAAAACCTCAACCTTTTGCTGGTAGTTTAGAGGCACGCACATTATTCAGGATTACCAGGAACAGTCACTTTGGCACCTTTAAAACTTTCTGGAGTCATTCTGAGGGATATCCAAGTCACAAGTGGCTCGATATCCCCAGGGTTCAGTGGTAGTCATTAAAATTCCTTAGAAGGGGATGGGGGGGTGGAGCAAGATGGCGGAGGAGTAGGAGACCTGGATTTCGTCTCCTCTCAGGAATTCAGCTGGATAGGGATCAAACCATTCTGAACACCTACAAACTCAAGAGGAGATCGAAGAAAAGAATAGCAACAACTCTCTGAACAGAAAAGTGACCACTTTCTGGAAGGTAGGACGTGCGGAGAAGTGAATCCGAGGCGATATTCGGGAGGATAGACGGCGGGGGAGGGGCCTCCGTCGGCCGCTTCTGGCAAGTGATAGAACCACGGAGCACAAAATCGGAACTTTTAGAAGTCTGCTCCGCTGAGGGACGTCATTCTGGTGGCTAAGTGGGGGGTGGAACCCTTGTGGGACAGTGTGGTCTCAGGACCCTCGGGGTCACAGAAAGACTGGGGGTGCCTGAGTGCCGCAGAGCTCCCAGGTATCGGAGCGGGAAGCCAGCTGCAGAGACGGAGGCGAGGCGCGGGCTCTCAGCTCGGGGTCGCCATAAACCGTGATCCAAGGCACAGTCGGGCCACTGCTCCTCCAGCAGGGACCCAACAAGCGGCAGATCGGGGGAGACTCACCTTCTTCCCCAGGAGGAGCGGCGCGGGAGCGCACCGCAGGGATCTGCTGGGTTTGGAGACTCCACACCGAGTCGGGTGCCAGAGATAGAAACGCGCAGTCACAGGCCGGGTGAGCATGGAATGCGGCCGGAGACCAGGGAGAGGGGAGCAACTGACTCCCCACTGAGGAGCGGCCCGAGTTCTCAGCTCCTCCGGGGCGGAGATTGGGAAGCCGCCATTTTCACTCTCCGCCTCCAAAGCAGTACAGAAAGCTTGCAGGGAACAAAAGCTCCCGAGAGCAAACCCGAGCAGATTACTTAGCCCAGACTGGGCAAGGGCGGGGCAATTCCACCTCCGGCAAAGACATTTGGGAACCACAGCAACAGGCCCCTCCCCCAGAAGATCAGCGAGAACAGCCAGCCAAGACCAAGTTTACCGATCAATGAGAACGGCAGAACTCCAGCGCTAGGGGAATAATGCATATAGAATTCATGGCTTCTTTTACCATGATTCTTTAGTCTTTCAAAGTTAATTATTTTTTTTAACTGTCTTTTTTCTTTTTTTTTTTTTGAATTTTTCTTTTTCCCTTTTTCAACCAACATCTTATCAATCCCTTCTTTAAAAAACATTTTTATTTTTCATTTTTAGAGTCATATTCTATCCCTTCATAGTAGTTACCTGTATTTTTGGCATATATATATAAGTTGTTCTCTCTTTAAAATTTTGAGATAGTTTCTTCTAACAGATCAAAATATACTCTAAATCTCCAGTGTATGTTTTTTTTCTACTCCCCTGCCTGATCACATTCTCTCCCTTTTTTTTTAAATCCTCTTCTTTCTTTTTTCAAACAAATTATCAATTCCTTTTATAAATTTTTTTATAATTCCATCTTTACAGTCATATTCCATCCCTTCATCATATCAACCCTTATTTTTGTACATATATAAGTTTTACGTTCTTTAAAATTTTGGGAGGCACGTTCTTCTAACAGACCAAATACACCCAAAATCTAGTGTGTGGCTCTGATCTATATACCAGCCTGATCATATTTGATCACATTCTGATTTTTTTTTGTTTTGTTCTGTTTTTGTTTGTTTTTATCTTTATCTTTTTCTTTTTCTTTTTTTTTCTTTTTTTTCTTTTTCTTTTTTCTCTCTTTCCCTTTCTTTTCCCACTGCTTCAGCTCTTTTCTGATTTGTTTAGAGTATATTTTCTGGGAATGTTGTTACCCTGTTAGCATTTTGTTCTCTCATTCATCTGTTCTCCTCTGGGCAAAATGACAAGACAGAAAAAATCACCTCAACAAAAAGAACAAGAGGTAGTACCGACTGCCAGGGACCTACTCAATACGGACATTAGTACAATGTCAGATCTAGAGTTCAGAATCATCACTTTAAAGATACTAGCTGGGCTTGAAAAAAGCATGGAAGTTATTAGAGAAACCCTTTCTGGAGAAGTAAAAGAACTAAAATCTAACCAAGTCAAAATCAAAAACGCTATTAATGAGGTGCAATCAAATATGGGGGTGCTAACTGCTAGGATAAATGAGGCAGAAGAGAGAATCAGTGATATAGAAGACCAAATGATGGAAAATAAAGAAGCTGAGAAAAAGAGAGATAAACAACTACTGGATCACGAGGGCAGAATTCGAGAGATAAGTAATACCATAAGATGAAACAACATTAGAATAATTGGGATCCCAGAAGAAGAAGAAAGAGAGAGAGGGGCAGAAGGTATAATGGAGCAAATTATAGCAGAGAACTTCCCTAATTTGGGGAAGGAAACAGGCATCAAAATCCAGGAGGCACAGAGAACCCCTCTCAAAATCAGTAAAAATAGGTCAACACCCCGACATCTAATAGTAAAACTTACGAGTCTCATAGACAAAGAGAAAATCCTGAAAGCAGCTCAGGAGAAGAGATCTGTAACCTACAATGGTAGAAACATTAGATTGGCAACAGACCTATCCACAGAGACCTGGCAGGCCAAAAAGGACTGGGAGGATATATTGAGAGCACTAAATGAGAAAAATATGCAGCCAAGAATACTCTATCCAGCTAGGCTGTCATTGAAAATAGAAGGAGAGATAAAAAGCTTCCAGGACAAACAAAAACTAAAGGAATTTGCAAACATGAAACCAGCCCTACAAGAAATCTTGAAAGGGGTCCTCTAAGCAAAGAGAGAGCCTAAAAGCAACATAGACCAGAAAGGAACAGAGACAATATACAGTAAAAGTCACCTTACAGGCAATACAATGGCACTAAATTCCTATCTTTCAATAGTTACCCTGAATGTAAATGGGCTAAATGCCCCAATCAAAAGACACAGGCTATCATTGGATAAAAAAACAAGACCCATCGATATGCTGTCTGCAAGAGACTCATTTTAGAACCAAAGACACCCCCAGCTTGAAAGTGAGGGGGTGGAAAACCATTTACTATGCTAATGGACACCAAAAGAAAGCTGGGGTGGCAATCCTTATATCAGACAAATTAGATTTTAAACCAAAGACTGTAATAAGAGATGAGGAAGGACACTCTATCCTACTTAAAGGGTCTATCCAACAAGAAGATCTAACAATTGTAAATATTTATGCCCCTAACATGGGAGCAGCCAATTATATAAGACAATTAATAACAAAAGCAAAGAAACACATTGACAACAATACAATAATAGTGGGGGACTTTAACACTCCCCTCACTGAAATGGACAGATCATCTAAGCAAAAGATCAACAAGGAAATAAAGACTTTAAATGACACACTGGACCAAATGGACTTCACAGACATATTCAGAACATTCCACCCCAAAGCAACGGAATACACATTCTTCTCTAGTGCCCATGGAACATTCTCCAGAATCGATCATATCCTAGGTCATAAATCAGGTCTCAACCAGTACCAAAAGATTGGGATCATTCCCTGCCTATTTTCAGACCACAATGCTTTGAAACTAGAACTCAATCACAAGAGGAAAGTCAGAAAGAACTCAAATACATGGAGGCTAAAGAGCATCCTACTGAAGAATGAATGGGTCAACCAGGAAATTAAAGAAGAATTTAAAAAATTCATGGAAACCAATGAAAATGAAAACACAACTATTCAAAATCTCTGGGATGCAGCAAAGGCAGTCCTAAGAGGAAAGTATATAGCAATACAAGCCTTTCTCAAGAAACAAGAAAGGTCTCAAGTACACAACCTAACCCTACACCTAAAGGAGCTGGAGAAGGAACAGAAAATAAAGCCTAAACCCAGCAGGAGAAGAGAAATAGTAAAGATCAGAGCAGAAATCAATGAAATAGAAACCAAAAGAACAGTAGAACAGATCAACGAAACAAGGAGCTGGTTCTTTGAAAGAATTAACAAGATTGATAAACCCCTGGACAGACTTATCAAAAAGAAAAGAGAAATGACCCAAATCAACAAAATCATGAATGCAAGAGGAGAGATCACAACCAACACCAAAGAAATACAAACAATTATAAGAACATATTATGAGCAACTCTATGCCAGCAAATTCGATAACCTGGAAGAAATGGATGCATTCCTAGACATGTATCAACTACCAAAACTGAACCAGGAAGAAATAGAAAACCTGAACAGACATATAACCACTAAGGAAATTGAAGCAGTCATCAAAAATCTCCCAACAAACAAAAGCCCAGGGCCAGATGGCTTCCCAGGGGAATTCTACCAAACATTTCAAGAAGAATTAATACCTATTCTTCTGAAACTGTCCCAAAAAATAGAAATGGAAGGAAAACTTCCAAATTCTTTTTATGAGGCCACCATTACCTTGATCCCAAAACCAGAGAAAGACCCCATCAAAAAGGAGAATTACAGACCAATATCCCTGATGAACATGGATGCGGGGTACGTGCACCCCGATGTTTATAGCAGCAATGTCCACCATAGCCAAACTGTGGAAAGAGCCAAGATGTCCATCGACAGATGATTGGATAAAGAAGATGTGCTATATATATATATAATGGAATATTATGCAGCCATCAAAAGGAATGAGATCTTGCCATTTGCAACGACATGGATGGAACTGGAGGGTATTATGCTGAGCGAAATAAGTCAAACAGAGAAAGACATGTATCATATGACCTCACTGATATGAGGAATTCTTGATCTCAGGAAACAAATTGAGGGTTGCTGGAGTGGGGGCTGGGGGGGGAGGGATGGGGTGACTGGGTGATGGACACTGGGGAGGGTATGTGCTCTGGTAAGCGCTGTGAATTGTGCAAGACTGTTGAATCTCAGATCTGTACCTCTGAAACAAATAATGCAATATATGTTAAGAAAGAAAAAAAAGAAGAAGAAGAAGAATGTAGCAGGAGGGGAAGAATGAAGGGGGGGAATCGGAGGGGTAGACAAACCATGAGAGATGATGGACTCTGAAAAACAAACTGAGGGTTCTAGAGGGGAGGGGGGTGGGAGGATGGGTTAGCCTGGTGATGGGTATTGAGGAGGGCACATTCTGCATGGAGCACTGGGTGTTATGCACAAACAATGAATCATGGAACACTACATCTAAAACTAATGATGTAATGTATGGGGATTAACATAACAATAAAAAATTTTAAAAAAATTCCTTAGAAGAGGGATAAGGTGGGTAATGAAAGATTATGAGACCAAAATGAAGGAAAATCATGCTTTGCTTCTTTCTTCTTACCTTCCTTCCCTGTCTGAGCCATCTCATCAAATCTGTATGACTTAGAACCAAATATATACATATCCAATACCAGTTCTTTTTTCAACATTCTAATTGTATTTGGCTGAGTCAACTTGGTTTTTACATGGACTCTATTTGGAATGAGTACTTTTTAGAATTTTCAGTAATAGGAATTTCTTTGCTAGGTATTTTTTTTCAATGCTGCATAATAGTGCTGAAAATATGGCTTGCATATTATTTCGCCCATGCTGTGTAACAATGTGTAAATACTGACACTCTCCTACCCCTCGCAAGCTTTTACCAGTTACTAATGGGTAGTCGATCACTTTTCTTACCTCTTCTTTCTTAACTTCAGGGCCTTCAGTCTTCACTTTAGGAGGTGGCTTGCCTTTCAGTTTTTGATTTTCTGTTGGTTTTGGCAAGTTATCCAGCTTCTCTTGAATCAAACTAACTATTCTATAGTCAGCATATGCCTTTGCAACATCCATGGGAGTATGTCCTGCTCAAGACATAAATTCAGAGTTGCAATAAACAGACTGATAATAAACCATGCCGAAAAACCTCAGCGCATCAGCCTCGGCATGTGGCAGTAAGGGTGATTACTACAGCCAATGGTTATGTGCAAGGTCACCAAGCTAGATCAGCTACTCTCTAAGGCGGACCCAGCTCTGAAATCTCATAGTTTAAAGTGCCATTTACTAACAACACAACGTTTTCTTGTTAATTTTTTTGAGCATGTTTCTTAAAAAAATGGATAAGAAATATTGGTAGAATATTTACATTTGGATATTTGATTGATGGTTCTCTTCCCACCTTACACACATTTCCTTTTGTGTGACAATTTTACACCATCCTCCCCTTTCCCTGATACAAGGATGTATATTCAAAAAGGCCTGGGGAAGCTGGTAGTCACAGTGCTCTATACAGATGGCTGGGTATTATGACAACTGTAATATCCTCAGGCAGGCCTGAAACAATACTACCAGTGACCCAGGGGAAGCTCAAAGCAGCCAGAAAAGTTAATGCTCTCTCCGATCAAAAGGAAGCAATGGGTTCCACTGTAAGAAAATGACACCTCCAAGCAATGAGGTCAAACATTTATTCAAATGCTTATTTTTCAGGTTGTATATTTATGACATAAGATGGGCCCCTCCTATTTACTTCCCAGGGAGAGCCTCAAACTCAGGAATTGTGTTGTTCAGCTTTAGAAATAATCCAAATTCTACAGTCTTTAAAATTATGCCACTTCCTAGGGACTTGGTAGTTATGACAGTGTGATAACCCAAGGTATAGTCTGAAAACCGGTATAAGCCCACAAACCAATGCTTCCTGGGCCACAGTGAAATAAGTAAGAAATTAAGAGTGGGCATTTAGAAATTTTTGGATGGATTTGATAGAATTTTCCATCACTTTAATCTAGTGATTAAAAAAACCTTACATTTTATTTCCCCACTTCATTTTCTAGTAAATCACTTTTTACTGTACTTTACAAAAGTATCCATCCATGACAGACTGCAAACATCAAGAACCGGTCCTTTCACACCAGTGACTTGAGAGGAACTGTGTATGAAACCAACTTCCAGAACATTCAACTTAGGCTTGTGGTTGCAGTAGCGACTTGTGGGGAAATGCGATCTTACAAGAAGAGAACCAGAAGGGGTTTGGAATCTAACGTAAATTCTCCTCTTCTGACCCGAACCACCACTCATGCACCCACGCACCTTTTCTATTTTCCAGCTGGAATTTAGCGCCGATATCAAGAAGGTACTTTACGGTATCCAGTCTACAGCTCTCGATGGCTCTAGTCAAAGGGGTGGAGTTGTTGATTGAGACCGCATCTATCACTGCTCCAGCTTTAACAAGAAGCTCAACGATGTCTTGTTGGCCTGCATGGCATGCAAAATGAAGTGGGGTCCACAGGAAATTATCTCTTGCATTAACGTTAGCCCTAAAAAATAAGATAGATGCACAAGCTAAAAATGTTGCTTGTTCCAAACACCAGAAGCTGGAAATGCAAAGCAAGATTTCCTATTAGTGTTATCAAGTTGTTCAACTGTAAACCAGGGAAGCTCTAAATAAAGTTAAACTCTGTGCCATAATTTTTCTTGACTCGTGCTCCGCATTATCCGACAGTCTTAATTTGCTTTGCATGCATATATATATATGTACATATATATATATACATACACATTTTGTTTAGTTTTAAAAGGCACTTAGTTAGATCCCAGGGGTTACACTTTTTTGCAAAGATTAAAATTAAGGAAAATTATGGGGCTCCTGGGTGGCTCAGTTGGTTAAGCAACTGCCTTCGGCTCAGGCCATGATCCTGGAGTCCCGGGATCGAGTCCCGCATCGGGCTCCTTGCTCAGCAGGGAGTCTGCTTCTCCCTCTGACATTCCCCCCTCTCATGCTCTCTCTCTATCTCATTCTCTCTCAAATAAATAAATAAAATCTTAAAAAAAATTAAGGAAAATTATATAACTGGATCTAGTGAAGGTAAAAGCTGATAGGAAATTAAAAAGTCCTATTATTTCATTCTGTGTCTACTTTCTCTGCATGTCATAGATTTTTAAATGCACCTCCATTATTAAAATTCTAAGCATGAAAATGTATTATTTTAAATGTTAGTCCTTTTTAAAAATTCACTGTCCAAAAGTTCAAATTCTCATTAATTACTTTATACCCCCTCTTGATAATATACAAATCTGAATGCTTCTTTGACCTTGACCGTTACAGTAATAACAATAATACCCTTTTATCAAATATGCAATTACTTTGCTTTACATATTTTAACTCATTTAATCTTCAAAAAATCTGCAAGCTGAATCCTAGTAGAGCCCCATTATAAAAATGAAAAATGTGACGGGGCACCTGGGTGGCTCAGTTGGTTGGGCGACTGCCTTCGGCTCAGGTCATGATCCTGGAGTCCCTGGATCAAGTCCCGCATTGGGCTCTCTGCTCGGCAGGGAGCCTGCTTCTCCCTCTGACCCTCCCCCCTCTCATGTGCTCTCTCTCTCTCATTCTCTCTGTCTCAAATAAATAAATAAAATCTTTAAAAAAAAATGTGAGACACAAAAAAGAAACTTATGCCAGGTTATTCAGCTATGGTAAGAGAAGGAATTAAACCTGAGTAGTTGCTTTAGAAGTTCAGTAAAAATGTCATGCTTGGATATTTTAAAGATATTTACAAATGAACCAAGGAAAAGACTGCTGCTTCTCGAGGAGGGAATGAGACATGCCCTAAGTCATCATGATCACTGTCCCACTTGTTTGAATTTGCTAGGATCCCCACACATAGGAGACAGATTAAAAAGCCATGCGGAAAATGAATAAGTTCTAGAGATCTATGCAATTCTGTGATTATAGTTAATATTGTACTGTACGCTTATAACCTGTTAAGAGGATAGATCATGTTATCTGTCCCTACCACAATAAAAAGAAATTCTTTCACTGGGCTCCCTGCTCAGCAGGGCATCTGCTTTTCCCTTTACCCTTCCCCCCCTCCTCATGAACTCTCTCTCTCTCTCTCTCTCTCTCTCTCTTTCTCAAATAAATAAATAAAATCTTAAAAAATAGTTTAAAAAATTCTTTCGGGGGGCACCTGGGTGGCTCAGTTGGTTGAGCAACTGCCTTCGGCTCAGGTCATGATCCTGGAGTCCCGCATTGGGCTCCCTGCTCGGCAGGGAGTCTGCTTTGCCCTCCGACCCTATCCCCTCTCATGTGTTCTCTCTCCTTCTCTCTCTCTCAAATAAATAAATAAAATCTAAAAAAAAAAAAAATTCTTTCGGTAATTTAAAATAAAATAAAAAGTGACTCCACACCATGTAGATAAATTCCTAGGCAAAGCAACTTCATGCATAGTTACTGGCAAACCATCTCTGGGTACACACATTCCCAGCTTCCCATTAGCCCACTTTCCCATACAAGATCTATCTGTAATCTCGACGTCAGGAATGAAGCACTTTCTCTGTCCTAAAATTCTGGAGTTGAATGTGAATTCAACCAAGAAGACACACCCTTTTTCAAGAAGAAACTTGACGGCATCTATGTTTCCCGTGGCACACGCAGTCATTAGCGGTGTTTTGTAGTAATTATCCTTCATATCCACAGGTATTCCTGATTCAAACGCCTTTTTCAGAGAGGCCAGGTCTCCTGCCTTGGTGATGAAGTTGATATTTGAAAATACCTTCGGTGGATCATCGATGTACCAGGCAGAGTCATCCCGGACGGGATGTTCGGGCGGCCCGTCTCGGTTAAACCGAGCGCTATCTGTTACATTCTCGTAGGTTTCAATCATGTAATAGGGCGGCCCGCCGTCACCCCGGCGGGGAAATACATGGTCAGGGATGATGCAGATTGGTAGGGGCAAGACGAACTTGCCTTTCTTTGGCGTTTTGGCCATCCCTTTCTTCTTCTTCTTAGGCCCATAGGATCCCAAGACGTAAGACTTACTCAGGTACCTGGTTCCTTTGAAGAAATCATTAATGTTGACCCCAGCTCCCCGCAATTTCTCATGATACTGAGCTATCACAGCCAGCTGTTCTGGGGTCGCGTATTCTTGCCTCTCCTCCAGCGTCAACACGAAGTCCTCCTTGCTGACCGTCCCATCGCCTCTGTCCACAAACGACAAGGCTTCCCGAAGGAAAGTCTCGTGTTCTAGCGACCAGTCGTGAAGTCTCAGGGCCCAGAGTGGATTTGGATCTTTGGCTCCCGGCCGCGCCAGCTTGTTAGCGGTGCGCTCCGCCCGCCCTATTTCTTTGCTTGCTGCTTTGAAGCCACCTTCCTTGGCCACAGTCCTGGCTGTTTTATGGTCTAAGTTCTTCCATTTCAGGTCACATCCTAAAACATGAAGCATCACTATCATGAATAGGGCCTAGGCCCTTGCATGACTCTGCAAATGACATTCCTGCAACCATTTTCGTAAGCTTGAACTACGGGCCAAAAGTTTATCCCTAAATTATTTGTATAGAGCAATGAACCCATTTAGCTATTATAATTACAAAATTAAACTGTGAATTTTTTTTTTTTTCCTGTGAGCTTCACTTTGGTGAATTCTGAGGGGAATCTGTTTCCAGTTTATATTCTCTGCCCCTAAAGGATTGGGACATGCATCCCTGTAGATACTTGAAACAGATTTCATATTGGGATACTTGCTAAGGAGACTTCCTGCCAAACAGGAAAAGAATAAGGGTGGCATTTGAATTTGGAAAGAAGCTGGGTTCAGACAGCTTACAAGGCCCTTAGGAACTCAGAATGCTGTACACCTGCTTCTTTTTGAATGATTATGACTGCAAATCTGTGTACCATCTTAAACTATATTTATCTGTATTCTCCACGAATTCAATGTAATTTACATCGACCTGCTGTTTTGTGATTGCTCATGTGAACAACCCCATACAGGACAAAGTCATTCATTCATTAAATCTGAAAGGACTCTAGTATTACGTTTGTGCAAAGTAGGCATTAAAATCCATTTTCCTTCTTGGACCCTTCCTTAAAATGATGACACCAACATTATATGTAAGTATTCCTCAAATAAATAAATTTCTCTAAGTGCACTGGGGAGTCTACTTAGTGCCACTAGGAAGGCTGTGCTGTCCGTAAGTGTCTTAAGATATTAAAAATCCATTATGTATATAAATAAGTCAGACTATGAAGAAGCTCTTTCTAGTGTTTTGAATCTAGAAGAAGGCTCTTCTGTGTCTTTGCCAATATCACATAATCAGAAAGATTGCTACTCAATCAGTATGTCCAGCAACCAAATATGAATGCAGCTGCATGCAAAAATAAAACATGCCCCTCCAATACTTTATAGTTTTATTCCTTGTCAAAAAGAAAATGAGTCACCAGTGCTTTTTAAGATTAATACTTCCTTTGGCATTGTCAAAACTTAAAACTTTATATTAAGACTGACAATTTTACTAGTGGTAGAAGAACTCAAAAAGAGTCTCATGACAATGAGGATTCTAAAATGTCCATATTGAACAGTTTTAAGAACAGTGACTTATTGAAAAGGGGACCTGAGACTGATCTTGATAGCATAATTCCATAGCAATTTCGAGAATGCTGTCTTTACTTAGCTTTTTTGCTTATTCAAGGTGTCTGGGTGTTTATCTACCATCTCCCAAGCCACTCCTATATTCACCCCTAAGGATCAGAGGACTTTAAAGGTGTTTTATCTTGCCTCCTTCTGCTCCCAGTTTCCTCCTAGTTAGAAACCTTTATGTGGATAAAAGACTCCAACATCCCAGCTTAAAGATCTGAAGGCCCTTTTCTTCTCCTTTTGCCTTGGGATTTTTTGTCTCCTCCTCTATAATTAGTAAAAATAAAGATCCATTCATTCCCTTTGTGATGTATGATCTGCGGTCAAACGTACTCAGCTTACAGCTGGTGTGTGCTGCAGAGCACCAGCCAAAGGCCCAAGAGAAAGAGAAGCCTCATGGGGTGCTTCCCCAGAAGTGCTCCAAACTCCTAGCTTCTGCCCTTGGATACAGCACTCGCACTGCTTACGGGGACTTGTAAATTGTTCCAGCAGCAGGACCAGGGGCAAAGGAGGAGAACACTGAAGAAGATAGTTTAATGTGGCAAAAGAATTCAGCCTTCACATTTAAGTATAGAAGACACTGAATCCAGGGAGTTTGCTCAGAAATGAGCATTTCATGGCTAATGCATTGTTTGTTGGGGCTCTGATTGCCTTAGCTGGACATGTAACTGATCACACTTCTGCTATGGAACTGGGTCCCCCACCTTGATCCAGTGAAGTGGTTGTTACTTCCAAACATGCTACAGAACTTAGAATGCTTTCAGGCCCTTGTTTTAGAAACACGGTGTAGTCTCATGACTCTGCCAGGAAGATAATACTTTTCTGCATCATTGGGAAAGCCTTTGGCATGGCCCAAGCTCTGACTAAATGTGTTTCTCAATTTGCTTTTTGTGACTTTCTCCCAGGAGTACATAAATAACAGAGTAGATGTCTGGTGATGTTTGTCCCTATAATGAAGTGGTCAACATGTTAAAGTTGAAGAAGCTTGTCTTAATCTGGACAGATCTTTAGTTCTTAGAAATATACAGTGTTAAAAATGTCAGAATAAATTGCTGATAGTGACAGATTTGAAAACAAGACTGATGAGACAGTTTATGGGGGCAAAAGTTGCATTTGATATATTTTCCTTTATTTGTTAAAAGTGTTTATTATTTGGGGGGCTGGGGGGAGAGTACGAGCTTGTATAAGTTCATAAAAAGTAGAAGTGAATCAGTTATTACACTCTTAGTTATACAGGCACATTAGTCTTATTTATATTAGTGGTTACAATACAGGATCTCTAAGCCCCAGGGACTTCTAAAATTCTCTGCTCTATTCTAGAATTGTAGAATAATAGACTCTAAGTTTTTGCCTATTTCTCAAACTGGAAAAAAAAGAAAAAAAACACTACCATAAAGTTCAGCAGAATGCAGTTCCACTCCTAACGAAGAGTTAGAAACTTTTTTTAAATAAAGATTTTATTTATTTGTGAGAGAAAGAGACAGAGCACAAGGGGGGTGTGGAGAGGCAGAGAGAGAAGCAGACTCCCCCTTGAGCAGGGAGCCCAACACGGGCTCAATCCCAGAACCCCGAGATAATGACCTGAGGCAAAAACAGATGTTTAACCAACTGAGCCACCCAGGCGCCCTGAGTTAAAAACTTTCAATGTACATCCAGTCAGCATGTAATTAACACCAATTTGATCCACAAACTTAATTAGCTAATATTACCACTTTAAGGAATACATTAAGCTATACATACATATTTCATATTCCTAAATTAATAGTTACATAGAAGCTTCAGGAAAATCTAAAATATCACTTACCTTTCAAATTTTCCATGAAAATTTTCATTTTATTTCATATTTCTCCCTAAAACATTTCTCCCATAATTTCAAATTATTTAGAAAAGTTTATCCTTTGCACTTGATACAATTGAACATTTTTTAATAAAATAGTTAAAATTTCAGACTAAAAGACATAGTTTTCAATATTCGTCCTTCAGATTGATGTCAACATTTTTTTAAAAAGGAGTTTAATAACTATAAGCGTTTTAATAATTAGTTGACCCATGAACAATCCTGTTTAGATTTTTAACAATAACCTAAAAATATTTGAGAATGTGGGTTTTCATCACTTTAAGACAAGATTCATGATTTGACAGAAGGTAGAGTAAGAAAAGATTCTCAATTTTCTTTCTACGTATATAACTGATGCTCGGCTATTGAAAAAGATAAGCAACTGACAAGTGACAGGCCCAGATTCTCTGCTCATCTACAACATGGGTAAATCATAAATACTTTAAGCATAAAATTGCTAGGCAATTTTACCTCGTTGAGCTATATATTTACAGCAATCTGCAAAACCACCCATGGCAGCATAATGAAGTGGTGTGTTCCCATTCATTGATATCAGCCCCATGTCTCCATTGTAAGCAAAAAGAAGCTTCAATATCTGCAAAAAAAATTGTAGATATTGTAGAGGAATAGCAATGTACATTCATTGAATGAAGACTGGCACCTAAACGTGTTCTCCAATAGTTACTTAGGCTACATGTGGCTATTTAAAATTAAATTGAATTAAATAGAAAACAATTTTTAAAAATCCAGTTCCTTAGTTTCACTAGCCATATTTGAAATACTCAAAAGCCACATGTGACTTCTATATTACACAGCACAGATTTATAACTTTTCCACATTGCCAAAAGTTCTATCAAATAGCGTTGATCTAGAGGTTAGAAAATTCTATATTCAGCTGGGGCATGCCATCTTAGTGAATTCTAGTAATTCTAGAAAACATCAGCCTATGGGAAATATCATCAGGGAAGCAAATTCTTAACCACATGTGACTTCTATTGTGCTGTAGATTTTTATTGCAGGGGGAGAGACCGAATGACAAAAACAAAGATAATTGTTAAAACTCAGAAAATTGAGTAAAGAAATTTTAGATGTAATTGAGAATTAAGAAAAAAAAAAAAGGAGAGCATTGGTTCCTATTTCGTTTCTGCAACGTCACTGTACCTATGAGATATCCTTTGCTGG
This sequence comes from Mirounga angustirostris, assembly GCF_029215605.1. Taxonomy (NCBI): domain Eukaryota; kingdom Metazoa; phylum Chordata; class Mammalia; order Carnivora; family Phocidae; genus Mirounga; species Mirounga angustirostris. The sequence goes on from NW_026991718.1 coordinate 103,197,855, forward strand.
TATATCCAGATAACCAGAATACTGAAGAGTTTAAAATGGAGGTGAGTCATTAGATGCACACAAAAAATCAGGGAGATAAAGGGGCACCTGGGTGGCTCAGTCGGTTAAGTGTCTGCCTTTGGCTCAGGTCATGATCCCAGGGTGCTGAGATCGAGCCCTGCGTCAGGGTCCCTGCTCAGCGGGAAGCCTGCTTCTCCCTCCCCCACTCCCCCTGCTTGTCTTCCCTCTCCCGCTGTGTCTCTCTCTGCCAAATAAACAAATAAAATCTTAAAAAAAAAAATCAGGGAGATAAGAGTATGTTGACATTGTTCTCTCTACAACTGGGCCATGCCGGACATATTATGAAGAGTCTAATATGTAATAGAGGCATAAAATAAAGTAGTCTTGGTTGGCAAAACTTTTAAATTGCCATAGTTAAGAATACAGAAAAACATGGTTAGTAATATTAAATGCATAAACTTGGCAAGCCAATAAAACTGAATAAAGAGCTAGACAAAGTTAAAAATATAATATTTGATATTTGATATAAAATATAATTTTAGAATTATTTAGGGAAATCAAGATGGTAATGTGGAAAAAATTCTTAGTGTAACCTATATGATATTTAAAAATTTGAGGAAAAGGTAAGAAATGGTGAGCAACAAATTTTAAAGCAAAGGGCAGATTCTTACATCAAAAAAGCCTCCTTTGGCAGCAAAATGTGCAGCTTGTTTTCTCTCATTGTCAAAGGCATTCACTTCACCTCCTCTTTCCAATATCCCTCGAACTAATTCTATCATTCCTTCTCTTGATGCTTCCATTAAAGCCGTTCGACCTGTGGACTGGACAAGAAGCACATCAAATTCTGGTTATACTTGTCATCTTAAATAACACATTTGGTATACATATGTTCTCAATCCATTTGGCCTTAGATTCACACTGGCAGGTTTAATTCTCTACATCTTTATTAGTTCCACAAAGCAAATAGGAAAAATGAAGTCAGTGCAGTGGGTCAATGTAGAGAGTTCCAATATCAGAGTCAGGGTCACACCAGATGTCCCTGTGAAAAAATCATGCTAAAGATGCATTTTTTTTTTTTTGCAAAGAAAGTAGAGCAAAAGGGGAGAAAAGAGGATAAAATATATGCTAAAATTAGGTTTTAAGTGTTTTCTAATGAGAAAAAATCTATTATTATTGTCTTGAAATGCCTCTTAAACAATTAGAAAACTCAATAAAATTGGCCAAATGAGGACAGGGAGCAAAATGAATGAGGGAAATAGCACAACTACATATTTTCTTTCCAAAAAGATAAATTTTTATTAGACATCGGTGATATCTTTTCTATTTTCTCTAATGATGTTTTACCTTTATGCATAATAAATACCAATTTTCCAAAGGTAATTAGGAAATAAACTGTAAAATCATAGCAATATAAAGATAATGAGAGTATATCATCTTAATGCATTTTGAATAGAAATGAAAGTCTATAAGCTGACAGGATAATTTTACCATATTTAAATGCACTACTAAGACTCTATAATTGAAAAAAAAAAAGGAATATTTATAATCACAGGAATAGTCATACTGAGTTGATAGCATTTGGATTGGCTCCTTTTTCCAAAAATGTCAGGCACGTGTCTTTAACATTATGTGCTTCTTCACAAGCTCTAAGAAATATTGGTTTTCCTTCATAGGTAGAGTTGTTGACATCTGCGCCATGTTCCAGGGCAATCAATGCACAGCGATAATGCCGCTTAGTAGGTAAAATGCAGTAAAACAAAATACCTGTAGAAAAATAGAATCCCCAAATAGTACTTCATTAATAGTCTCTCTATATTTGAACCAGATAGCAAAGAAAAACTAATAATTTTGAAATCCATAATTGGCTAGTTGAAGGTGGCAAAGCAGAGGCGTAGCTGCCTTGCTTTTCCTTCTGAAACCGACTGAAACACCAAGACAGAGGAAGAAAGAGAGTCAACCTCTGATACAATTAGAAAACAGTCACAACCAAATGTGATAGGACCTGGTTCAGGGAAGAATCTGAGTGCTGATATGTGAGGCCCTGTCAACCTTGGGTATTTGGCATCTTGCAGTCCACGTGCAGGACTGTGTGTGCTGGAGGGCTAGTGATGGTTTGCTGTGTCCCATCTGAAGCTGCAGAGCCACAAAGCAGATGGTACTAAATGATGAAATGTGCAGACTGGCCATGTTTATAAGAAGAAGGCTGTCGGTACAGCAGCATTAAGAAGAAAACGTTGTGGGCTCCTGGGTGGCTCAGTTGGTTAAGCGACTGCCTTCGGCTCAGGTCATGATCCTGGAGTCCCAGGATCGAGTCCCGCATCGGGCTCCCTGCTGTTAGCAGGGAGTCTGCTTCTCCCTCTGACCCTCCCCCCTCATGCTCTCTCTCTCTCATTCTCTCTCTCAAATAAATAAATAAAATCTTTAAAAAAAAAAAAAAGAAGAAAACGTTGATGACAAGGGGCTCTGCCATTTTGGCAACTCGTTTTGTTCCAATGAAGAGAGGAAAATGCGAAATCTCCCTACCTATAACCTCTGACGTACAGGCCCTCCACATAATCCATGTCAAAAATGTACTACAAGTCAGGGGTATTGTTGTAATCTGGGCAAACAACAGTCAAACTCCAAACTGACTTTGTAATGACCTCACTCTAAACAGAGGCTTCATTCAAAGAGGAACAGTGTTTCATCTGTATGAAAAATACAGATACCGAAAGGAAGAAATCTGATAATAAAAGCTAGGTTAAAAGTACATGCTGGAAAAACTATACTGTGTGAGAATTATTGACTGTCCTATTTCTATGATAGCAAAGAAGTTAAACATAACTTTTTTCCAAAACAAAAGTGCAAAGATGGACCAAGACTAAATGCAGGGCTTCTAGGACAATAGATTATAAAAGAAGGAAAAGATGAAGTTAAGCCAGCTGAGCTTAGGAAGAAATGGTAAAGGAAAATAAAACCACCAAAGAAAGGAAAGTCAAACCGGAGTCAGGAAAAAGGAGAGTGCAAAAACCATGGTCATGGAAGTGAAGAAAAAACTTGAAAGAACTAAGGAAAATGTAACAGATGGTGGAAGAGCTGAAATGGTCTAGAGAGGCAAAGAAGAGTTAACATATATGTAATTGGTGCTCAACAATAAAAAACCAAGTAGAACAGAAAAAATAAGGAGATACAACAGAAGAAAACTTTCTTGAAGTGAAAAGCTGAATTTGAAAAGATTAAAAAAGCATACTGGGAGGGGTGCCTGGGTGGCTCAGTCATTAAGTGTCTGCCTTCGGCTCAGGCCATGATCTCAGGGTCCTGGGATCGAGCCCCACTTTGGGCTCCTTGCTCCACAGGAAGCCTGCTTCTCCCTCTCCCACTCCCCCTGCTTGTGTTCCCTCTCTCGCTGTGTTTCTGTCAAATAAATAAATAAAATCTTAAAAAAAAAAAAAAAGAAAAAAAGCATACTGGGGTCTCAGGAAAAATGGACTAAGAACAATCAATGAGGTGTGCCTAGGTAAAGCTAGGTAGAGGACATGTCCTGTGAGCCTCTGGGTAACAATTCAAGTCCTCTATAAAGAGGAAAGTCAAGGGGCACCTGGGTGGCTCAGTCAGTTAAGCATCTGCCTTCGGCTCAGGTCATGGTCCCAGGGTCCTAGAATTGAGCCCTGCATCAGACTCCCTGCTCAGCGGGGAGTCTGCTTCTCCCTCTCCCACTCCCCTTGCTTGTGTTCCCTCTCTCTCGCTGTGTCTCTCTCTGTTAAAAAAATAAATAAAATCTTTAAAAAAAAAAAAAAAAGAGGAAAGTCAAGCTGGCCTCCAGATTTTGCCACAGCAACATTCAATGCTAGAAAATAATGAAAGGATCTCTACAATATCACTTGAGAAAGAAAATGGGAGGTTTTTTTGTACCTACCGAGCTGGCTGTTCATATATAAAAGCAGTAGACATATAAGTTTAAGGATGCAAAAGTTATTGTACTAATCTCTTCTTTCATAGCAAAATATTAATGAATATCATGTAAAGTGCTAATTCAACAAAGTTTTATGTATATGAAAAGCTATTAAATTTGCCATTAAAACAATCAAAAACATTTCTCTTCCCAAGGGGAAAAAAAATCTATATATGGTGGTGGGTGTTAACTAGACTTATTGTGGTGATCATTTTGCAATGCATACAAATATCAAATTATGTGTACACCTGAAACTGATATAATGTTGATGTCAATTATACCTCAATTTTTAAAAGTCAATCAGTAAATAATAAAAGTAAATAAAACTACCGTTCCAACAACCAAAAAAAAGATCTAAAAGCAGACCATTAACCTTAGAAAATATAACACACACACACCAAAAAAAGAACATATGGACCATATAGGAAAATATTTTTATATGTATTTATATATATATATATATATATATATAAAATATATTATATTCTCATAACATAAAATAAATGACAGCCCTGAGGCCAAATCTTTGGGCCATCTAGATAAATATAGGTTGGATAAATTCTACCATTAAAATAAAAACCACAATTTATATAAAATCAAAATCTAAATATATTTCATATAAACAGATGCATCTAAAATAGGGTTACTCAGAACAGTTAAAAACAGAAAGATGGCCAAGGACATGGTTGAAAATAGAAAACCAAAGACACAACAAGTGATAGCAGGCAAAATTGGGCCAAAACAATAACAAACAACAATGTCACCTAGAGAATACCAGATGAGGCTGAATTCATTACAAAAGGCCCTAAGGTACTTAGGAAATGGATACTTTATAATGATGGCAGGTGCAACTCACAGTTAAAGTCTATCTGGGTTGACTCTTTAAGCCACAATGAACATGAGTCAACATTCTAAAACTGAAGCAAAAAAAAAGAGGGCAAAGATGATAGACTGTAGAATTCTCATACTACATTTATGGGACTGGGTATGCATTCCTATAAATGGGAGAACCGATGAATGGGTGCTATTAGGAGCTAGTCTAGCTTAACCCTTGAAGAGAACAGACACCATTCTATACTCCAGACTGGACAGACACTAATTAATCCCCTAGGACAACATATAGGAAAGAAATTCTTGGCTTAGAGATTTACCTTTTCCATGTTCTGCAAAATTTTTCAAAGTACAGTTTAACCTAGAGTATGTCCCACATCCTTCTAAAGATCCAGTAAGTGTTTTAACCATTTATTTATTTATTTATTTTTAAAGATTTTATTTATTTATTTGAGAGAGAGAGAATGAGACAGAGAGAGCACATGAGAGGGCGGAGGGTCAGAGGGAGAAGCAGACTCCCTGCCCGAGCAGGGAGCCCGATGCGGGACTCGATCCAGGGACTCCAGGATCATGACCTGAGCCGAAGGCAGTCGCCCAACCAACTGAGCCACCCAGGCGCCCAGTGTTTTAGCCATTTAAATGTTGGCTTGTCCTTTAGGACCAATGTGCAGTGAATGAAACACCAATCGCTGGAGAATAGGATGTCAATGGCAGAGACTTCTGTGGAATAAGCAAAGCAGTTGGGCAAGTGGCCGCCAAACTGAGAGCTGTGCAAGGTGAGCTAGATTCGTTGACGTGGGGAAGACAGGGCTCGCAGTGCAATAAGCACACCACGGGTTAGACAGAATCAAGTCTCTATGGGGCCGGACTAACAAGGTCATGCGTGCAATAAGATTTGTATTTGTTCCAAGTTTTTTATTTTTATTTCTTCCTATGTGATTGGTCAGATTGTTTTCTCATACATTCATCTCCCAGAACCTTGACAGGTTTAATATTAATTTCAATGAACTTAGATATTAACCAGATGGCTGTTGCATTTGCTACTAATATTCACGAGATCCTGTTTCTAATTTTACTTTACTTTCAATTTTACAATTTTAGATTTTTATTATAAAATTTCTCAACCTTTTTTTTTAAGCTTATATTTCTGTTTCAAATTCTAGAAGGTAAACTATTCTCCATTACAGTGTTTCCCCAAAGTATATTTCACAAAACTCCTGGTATATAAAATGTCACAAGGAAAAACTATTTCAAGGGTCAAAGACAAATGGAAAATGTCACTGTCATTAGTCTGTCTGACAAATGTGAAATCAACATGTCTCAATTTGTTTTATCCAATGTTTCTCTAACGAGTTTGGCAGTGGAAACAATTTTGCATGTAATGCTTATCAACATCCTAGAGATTCAGTGGTCCATGGAACACACTTTGGGAAATGATATTTTATAGAGCTTTAAGAGGCTTTTATTCTTTTTCTTTTTCAGGATTTAACATTTTAAAACACATTTGATCCCTGAATGTATCTGAAGTTCATTTCATTATGTGGTACTATTAAGTAATTGAATGATTGTTTCTTTCCTTGTCCTCTCCTATTGTTTTAAGAAAGTCATTTATCAAATACCAAGTCTGGAGAGAATTATAAAAGCAGATTTTGTTCCTGTCAGAAAACATTAACACCAAAAAATGGGATTTATTTCTCCAGTGTGGGACTGATGTTAATGGCTTTGTACTTGAAGCAACTCCTTGGGACAACTGATTCAATCTACCAATTTATATTAAGCCTGGTGGTAATTTTCTTGGTGATTTTCATGGGGCTGTGTCAAGTCCTTCTGAAACCTTGAGTTATTTGGGCAAGAAGCTCCCAGACAAGGTGTTGAGATGAGATTAGGGAGGACAGAGTGGAGAAGTAGGGCTGTCTCACCTGAAAAAGCATGGAAATGCCATGTCTCAAGGTTCAAGTCAGGTTTCCAAATACATTTAAACTGACCCTCAAGAATTGGATTTTATGCCAGAATCCACCTTAGCCCTTCCAGTTCCCAACTGCAACCCCTTTCTACATCAGGCTGCTACTGAGAGGCAATACAATCCTTTTGGAGTCCAAGTTGAGTACTCTTTGAGGTTCTAAAGTATAAAAAAGATTAAGAAATTCTCTCCCTCATTTTTTGTTCTAAACAAGATTTTTGTATTTTATAATCGATGATTCTGCCTATAGTATTATCAGTGTGTATCATTAAAAATTCTCTACATTTAGAAAAAACACCAAACACAAATTAATCTAACTCTAATTTTTTTAAGGGAGACATCTCTCACAGCTCGTTTCCCTAAGATATACCTTAATACCATTTTCAAATTATAGGGAGATGGTGTCCTTAGGTACAGGAGTGAGAACCTGGCTTTTCACTTGAACTCATGAGTAATTCACTTCTACAGTCGGAAAGCAAAAAAGTCCACTTTCTGGATTTCTGGCTACAGAGTGGATTGTAGCTACTGGATAAAATGTTGGGATTTTTACCTTTTCCTTCATTATCAACTATAGTCATGTCAGCCTTTGCCTTGGCTAATATTTCCATGGACAATTCATGCCCCAGCTCTGCAGCCCTCATTGTCGGAGTACAACCCATCTTGTCTTGCACATCAGGGTGAGCACCAAGGCTAAGGAGAAAGCTGACCATATCGACGTCATTGGAAACCGAGGCCAAGTGCAGAGCACTGTGTCCATTGAGGGGGTCTGTGAAATTGATTAGTTCAGGGTATCCAAGCCTGATCAGCTTTTCTATCTGCTTCGTGTCTTTGTTCCGAACACACTGAAGAACTTTGTAGATCTGCAAGTTCTCAAGTCTCTTATCGGCTAAAGCCATATTCGACCACCTTCTTGAAAATGCTTTTCTGGACCAAAACAAAAACTATAGCAGCAAAAAAACAAAAACAGAAACACACAACTCCAAGTTAATTTTGTCATCTTTAATTTGGTATAAATAATAATATTTTAAGTCTTCCCTAAGAAGAGAGGCTGTTTCTCACGAAATGTTATTACCACAATTTATTGCAACTGATTTCACAAAAAGTATAAATTATACATAAATAGAGAATATTCAGCTAGCATAAAACTAAAATATTTTGAAACAAATGTTTCATCATAATTAATATCAGCCTTGCTAATGCAGCTTTCTTGTTAATTTAATTTCTTGTTTCATTTAACCCTCCTTCCTTGACAGCCTCCCTATTCTATCCATGAAGAAGGTAAGGCTAACAGAAGTGCCAATGTGAGGATTTGAGTTCCCCACTCTATGGCTCTGTACCAGCATGTCCTTCTAACCTAGAGACCATACAGGTTTTGGTAGTTAACAAATGTTATAAAGAAGCTGTGGAATTTTAGGTGCTCATTATAAGCAGGAATCTACTGGGCTCAGTGGGATACTAAATGTGATGGATGATTCATGTCACCTTACATGGGAATGATGTAGGCAAATGGTTGAGAGACAACTATAATTTTCATAAATAATTCCACTGTTAAATTGTGATGAGCATTCTGATACGTAATTTTATCTCTTCTTTACTGTTTATGGGAAAACAATCTTTTGAATTGAGTCATAGGTCATGCTAGGTATACCCAGCTTGCTTTTCTTTCCTCACTTTTTCTGGGAAAAGAACACCATTATCATATTGGGGATCCATTCCAGATCATCCAGTCTTGCTATCCTAGGCCAAATCATTGCCACAGACTTCTAATTTGTCTCACTGCTCCCACAACGGACCCCTAAGGGTATATTCTCTGTTCAGTCCTCAGAAAATAATTTTAAAAATGTAGATCAGATAAGGTCAAGCAAGCTTCCAGCCCAAAATTTTTGGATGGGGCTGCCCCTTCTATCCCCTGTGATAGGAATGGGTCTGAGACCATGGCTTAGCCAGTGTGAATGAATTCTCTCCCTAGGTAGAGTGAATGTCTCAAGCATATGCTCAGGAAAGACATGATGAGGCAGTCAGCACCCTACAGGACCCTCCTGCTAGAACATGGCCAGACTACTGTATGCTGAGGCAGTTAAGCAGTAGGATGTGGCCTCGGCTGGACGAGCCATGTTGGCTGTCAGGGAGTGTGCATGTTACAGAGACTGAGACTGAGGGCAGACATTGCGCTTGGGACTCCGTTGTGCCAGAATTCACCTACCACTTTAGTTAGTCCACACGACATTAGCTCAGGGCTGCAGGAATAAATATGCCCTCCCCACCCCCCTTAATTTAGCATAAACTAGTTAGCCGAGTTTCTGTCATTTGCAATGGAAAGGATTTCATCTTACTACAAAATCTGAAACTGCTCCACCTTTTCTCCACAAGCTACATTCCCTGTGGCGGTGAATAGCACTGGTGACCACTTGTTCCTCTTGAGCTGCATCTCTCTACGCAACCCCATCTCCATTGCCTGCTCCCCTTCTACCTCACCAGCCACTCTTCATCCCCCTTTTGCTGGCTCCCCTCTTCTGTCAGAAGCCTAACTGTTGGGGTGCCCAGGGCTCGGCCCTCAGGACTCTTCTCTAACCTCACACACTGTCCTGATGGTCTCATCCCATCTCATGACCTTCATCCCAATTTGAGGCTTCTGATGGTTCACTCTCAAATTTATACAGCCATCTCTGGCTCTCCCCAGAGTCCAAAGTGAAATCTCTACTTGTTGACTCTTCATCCTCACATGGACCTCCACTAGGCATATAAAATGTAACCCATCGGAAGAGAACTGGGAGCATCCTGACCTTCTCCAGTTCTCCCCACCTCCAACGATGCCATCACCATCCATGAGTCTACTCCGAGGAAAATACTGGAAGTTATCCCTCATTCTTTCCCTGCAGATCCCCTACTCTTTAAATCCATCAGCAAACCCCGTAACTCTACCTCCAGAATATAGCCTGACATCAGCTGCCAGTGGTGCCATCCTCGGCCAAATCCTTGCCACAGACTCTAGGTTGTCTCACTGCTTCTTCAGCAGCCCTCCAGAGCCTCTTCCTTATTCAGTTCCCAGAAAAATCTTTCTAAAATGTAGATCAGACAAGCCTCCACCCCCAACATTTTAGCATAACTATTTTTGAATATAAAGAAAAGTTGAATACCCATATATCTACCCCTGAGATCCTACCATGAATGCTTTACTTGCTTTATCACATATCTATCCATCCTTCTGTCTATCATTTATCCATCTTATTTTCTGATCCATTTCAAGGTAAATTGCAGACATATTCCAGCATACAATACCCTTAACTAGAGTTCAATATTTGCTTACAGCTCTTTTTTTTCTTTTTTGTCTTTTGAATATATAATGAAATGTACAAGTATTAAGTGTACCATTCCATGGGTTTTGACAAATGCATACATCTATGTAACCCAAACTCCTGTTAGGATATAGAACATGATGTTCACGCCAGAAAGTTCTCTCCAAACTATCTTTTAAAAGCAGTTCAAATGCTTTTCATCTTAATCAGAATAAACCCAGACACCTCATGATGATCTTTTAAGAACATTTTCTCTGCCCCTCTGATTTTAACTTCACTCCAACCTCCCTTGATAAGGTGATCTCCAGCCACATTGGCCCCCTTTCTGTTTATGGAACAAAAGCGCATTCCTGCCTCTGCAACTTCTTGTTCCCTCTGCCTCGGGTGCCCTTTGTTCAGAATATGTCAGTTGGCACTTCTCACCATTCAAACTGCAGCCACCATGTCACCCTTTCTTTATAACGAAACATTTCTGTATATTACATTTCTATATATCTGTAGAAACAGATATATTCAATTTATGTATTGTGTGACTTCCCCACTAGTATAGAGCCTTCATGAAACAGACGTTTTATATCATAATGACCTTTATTTCTCCATCACCCAGAACTTGACTCATGTGAGGCATTCAAGTAATGGTTGCTCGATAAAGGATGATCGAAAGTTTCAAGATTGAGGAGTGGAAGGAACCAAAGAAAATGCCCACGTTTCTGGCTTGAGCCATTGGCTACCTGTGTCTGAGATGGGGAGCTCGAGATTTGGTCTGGATTGGTCAGAGAGTGTAGAAAGTTATGCTTTGGGCATGCTGAGTCAGAATCCACAAGGCAATGGGGTACACAATTCAAGAGAGAGAGGTCTGAGCCTGGCCTATGGGGAGCTGTGGGGGGTTTGGTGGCTTCAGGGCAGCCCAACACTGGGTGAAGTCAAGGAGGAGAGCGTGTCAAGGGTGAAGAGTGACCATCACTGTCAAATGCACGCTGCTGCCTCGTCCTTTTCTCCCCACTCTTTTGCTGGCTGTTTTTTCTTTGTGCTTCCTCCTTTGCCGCTGGGACATCAGTCATCACATGGCTTGTGGCTTCAATGTCCTGTTTACCGTGGCCCCTCTCTTCCCTTCTAATCTGTTTATAACATGTGGTGGACTAGGCAACCAGATAACGCAGCTGGTTAAAGCCATGTGTGTAAAGAGGCTCCCACTAAGTCCTGAGCTGCCCCACAAGTCACCCACTTGGTCTCTGCTCCATGCTGTGGTGATATTTACTTTAGCAGCTGTTTATGGTTTGTCTTATTACACAGCCATATCCTAGTTAGATGAATATGTAAGCACGATGTACATGGAATAGGATTCGGTGCTTCCAGATAGCTCATTGACTCTCCTGAATCTACATCCCCTCATTTGTGTGAACAGAGACATCCTCATCAAAGACTTCAATGCTGTCGCTGAGGCACCCACCACATCAAGCTACGCTGGTGAATTCCACAGTCCACGGGCAGGTTCTAGAGCTTGCACTCTTCCAGCTAAAGCCCTGAAAGGGCTGGGGGTAGGGAGAGCGGTGCCCTGTGCTCTCCTTCACACCCTGCTGCCAAGACTGACCAAGGGCCTCACCCCTCTGGAGGAAATAACAAAAGTCCTGCCCTCAAGTTCTGGGTTCTTCAGTTTTATTATTATTTTTTTATTAGTTTCAAGGGTAGAATTTAGTGATTCATCACTTGCATATAACACCCAATGCTCATTATAACAAGTCCCCTCCTTTATGCCCATCACCCAGTTACCCCATCCCCTCACCCACCCAGCAACCCTCAGTTTGTTCCTTAGAGTTAAGCGTCTCTTATGGGGTGTCTCCCTCTCTGTTTTTATCTTATTTTATTTTTCCTTCCCTTCCCTTATGTTTACCTGTTTGTTTCTTAAATTCCATATATGAGTGAAATCAGATGGTATTTGTCTTTCTCTGACAGACTTATTTCATCTAGCATAATACAGTCTAGTTCTGGGTTCTTCAAAAACTTGTGTAGCATCTCTGGTCTTTGGGGGGGGGTCAGCATATATACACACACACGCCCCACCATGTATACTTTACCTCTGTATGACCCTGGAGCCACCTTGGCATACCCCCATCTCATCATCTATATGGACAGTCTCAAAAGACAGGGGAATAGAACAGGATTTCTTGCCCCAAGGTCCATGTTTGGGTCCGAATCCTCTAAAATTATATGACTATCTGCAGTGTGTGTGTGTGTGTGTGTGTGTGTGTGTGTGTCCAGGTGCATTTTTCCATGGGGAAAGATCCGAAGAACTTATCAACTTCTCCAAGGAGTCTGTGACACAAGGATGGTTTGCTAGAAAGAGGAATGGAGGGAGACACACTTGGAACTGTGGAAAGAGTGTAGGATTGCAGGTGGGGAAATCTGTTGTTGTTTGTGACTCCCCCTTCTCTGCATCATTTATACAAACTGGTTACATAAACCTGGACATCTTACCTACCTGGTTTGTGCCTCAGTCTCTTTACCTGTGAAACAGAGATGACTCAACCCATTCCATGGGCGGAGTGAAGAGGAAATGAGACAATCCTAGTGAAATATTTAGCAAGTCCCTCAATGCAGGCTTGCTATGAATCAATCAAATGTCCATACGTTTCAACTCCCCCATAAACCACGGTGTACATTTGGTGGGTTCTTTACTGTCCCTTTCAGTTTTTGGGTTTTTTTAAAATATTTTATTTATTTGTTTGAGAGAGAGGGCAGAGAGAGATGGAGTACGAGCGGGGGTGAGGGGCAAAGGGAGAGAGACAAGCAGACTTCCCCTGAGCAGAGCCCCATGCGGGACTCAATCCCAGGACCCTGAGATCAGGGCCTGAGCCACCCAGACGCCCCTGCCCTTTCAGTTTTAAGTCTCAGAAAAATCCGGAAGGGGGGGGAGGTTAAGAAGTAATTTCAAGGGAAAAACCAGGTGGCAGGGAGCAAGGTGCCAAACTCACCTCTTAGTCCTGAGGCTGATCAGCAGCCGCGGATGACCAGGCATCGACGCGCCTCGGCCTGCGGGGGCGCCCTGCGGCCGCGGCCCTTGTTCTCTGCCACCTGGCGGGGGCCCCAGCCGCGACCGCGGGCTCCCGGAGCCCTGCTTGGGCGCCCAGCCGTGAAGGGTGTCTACGTGGGCAGAGCAGGCGAGCCGGCGCGTGGGGCTGCAGGGAGGGGTTGTGTGTGTCCATGGGCCCCGGGTCCGCAGCAGGCGAGCTCGCAGCCAGGTGAGCGCAGGGGGCGGGGTGAGAGCCGCCGAGTCAGGGCCGATTGTGAGCTTCGGCCACGCACCGCCCCGCTGCCAGGGCAACCGCTCGGGGGCGCGGCGCGGCGGGGCGGGGCTGGTGTCCGCCAGCCGCGCGGCCCCGCCAGGTGGCCTGGTCCCCGCCAGGTGGCCCGCCCTGCCCGGATGCTGGAGGAGGGTCCTGCGCTCCCAGCGCCGCGGATGGCGGAGGCCGTGCGCCCCACACCGGGGTGCGCACCAATCCTCCCTTCTTTCATCCTCTTCTCCCACCCCCTGCCCTTATTCTAAAAAGCATTTAATTCGCAGCGCTATAAACATAATAATAAAAAAAAATTTTTAAAGAAATAAAAAGCATTTAATTCGAAACGTAAAGCTCCTATAGTAAAGCCAACCAACCAAACGATTACAATATAGAATAAAATAATTTTAAAAGTAAAGTTAAATGAAAAATACATTATACAATAGAATGAAAAAATCTACTTGTCAGAGACAACTGCTGTAGGTTCTTGTAAATCTTCCCAGACTTTTTCTTTGCATACTCTAGGATGCATATAGACTTAAAAATATTTATACACAAATAACAGCAAATCTATCAAGGAGGTCATTTTATTTCAGGGCCTACAAGTGCGCCCTAACATCCCAACCCCCAACACTTTTTTACAGGCAAATTCTGAAATTTTTGTTATGCTTTTAAAAATAGTATACAATAGCTTCTGATTAAAAACAATAGTTCTCCCATCCCAATCTATTGTTTTCTACCCAGAGACTGTTTGAAAATATGATTAAGGACTATTTCGTGAACACAAAGGAATATACTATGTAACATGTGGAAAGGATGAAGAAACAAAGCATACTGTGGCTAAAGAAGTTTGCTTCTACTGCTGGACTCCCTGTAAATTTCTTCCCCAAACTGCACCCTCCCGTTCCTGTCCCCATAGGTAACCACTATTCTGAAATTTGTATTTAGCGCCCCCCTTGCTTTTTATTTTATTTATTTTTTTTAAAGATTTTATTTATTTATTTGACAGAGACCGAGATAGCGAGAACAGGAACACAAGCAGCGGGAGTGGTTCAGGGAGAAGCAGGCTTCCCCCCGAGGAGGGAGCCCGATGTGGGACTGGGTCCCAGGACCCTGGGATCATGACCTGAGCTGAAAGCAGACGCTTAACGACTGAGCCACCCAGGCGCCCCCCACCCCTTGCTTTTTTAAAAATATGTTGCTTCATATGAATGCATCCCTAAAAAATGTGTGTTTAGTATTGCACATTGTGAGAATTTATAAAAATGGAGTAGAATGGTATGTATTGTTTTGACATTTTTTCCTTCCAACATCTTATTTTTGAAATATGCCTTTTTTATGTTTAATTATAGCTCTTTTATCTTAATAGCTGTATACTATTCCATTACATTACCATTCCATACCCCTTTTGAATCAACTCTACTATTGATGGACATTTGAGATATCTCCAGTAGTTGGTATCATAAGGAATGCTGCTATGATCATGTTTGTACGTGTCTATAGATGCACACGTTCAAGAGTTTTTCTAGGGAATATGCCTGGGAGTGACGTTTCTGGACCACAGGTTATTTATAATATCAAGATAATGTATGGGGCGCCTGGGTGGCTTAGTTGGTTAAGCGGCTGCCTTCGGCTCCGGTCATGATCCTGGGGTCCTGGGATCGAGCTCCACGTCGGGGTCCTGGGATCGAGCCCCACCAGGGAGTCCTGGGATCGAGCCCCGCACTGGGCTCCCTGCTCAGCGGAGAGCCTGCTTCTCCCTCTCCCTCTGCCTGCAGCTCTGCCTACTTGTGCTCTCTATCTATCAAATAAATAAATAAAATCTTTAAAAAAAAAGATAATGTCGACTTGTTTTCCAAGTATATATAGCAATTTAGACTCTCCCCATCAGCAGTGTGTGTCTTAGCCAAGACTTGGCTTTGTCACACTAAACTTCTTGCCAATCTAGTGAGTATAAATTGGTATTTCATGATTTTATGTTACATGCTCTGATTAATGATTGTTAGTCTAAGAGCTTGATTTTTTGGGAAATATTTGAGTGTGACTTTATCGGCAAGCTACACTCTTCACCCTCACCTACTTACCACATAACTCTCTTAGATATTTTAACAGGATCAATGTGAACTGTGCTTGAATTTAGTAACCGTAGGGTAGATATTTGATAGTTGAATGAAATCTTGGAGATAATCCATCTGACTCACTGTCCTCACTTGGTTTCTGGGACATTTTTGTCCCCTGAAAGGATACTCTCTGAGTTTCACAAAAATGCTCTTTGTTTTTATGAGCAAGTAGCTGAAAAGTAGCTTCTCCATGATAATCCTATTTGATTTCAAACTTTTTACAGTCTAAGGAGGCTAGGTATGCTGACATACTTACATAGTAGCTTCCTGTCAATGAGGGGGCAGGCAGAACATGGGCAAAATGTTAGAGACCCCACAGATTGATAAGTAGACACGACCTTTCCCCTCTTTCACCAGAAATTTTCAAAACACTGTGAAGCTCTTAACTTGAACTTTGTTTATATTTTTGCTCTTAGCCATTTAGCAGTTGAGTCATCCGAACTTGGGCAACAAAAGGGAAGAATGGGAGTAAAGGGTGCTAACAGTTCTACTGCTTGAAATAAAGCTAATCAAAACGTGGCAGAAAAGTTTATGTAGTTCTTACCAATACAGACTATGAGACAGACTGATGCATGGGTTAAGTTCCCTACCAGTGATCAAATTTGTGCTTCTGTCTTTATCTGGTATTCAATAAAAGTTTATCTTTAAGTTACAACTATGCAAAGGGATTATACATTTAGTACTTCTTAGGTAGTCCCAGGCATTCTGCAAAACACTTAGTAAATAAAGTGATTTTATTGAATTATTTCCCACATCTTTATAAAAATTGTCATTAAAATCCAGTAATAAATTGCATTAGCTACCAGAGCCCTTAAATTCTTATTTACTGGCCTGAAAGGCCAGCCACGGAGTAGTTGTTCCTTAGCAATACTATATTAATTAATTTAAATGTGAAAATAATTGAAATATGAGTTAGTAACTGGTGTGGCATTCCAATGGCTGATGGTATATTTGACTGGAAATAAAATCTATTAAATTGTTATGGATCTTTTTGTAAGACTGAGGCAAAGTTTGTAGAGTTTATTGTTGTTACCTTTTCAAAAATATTACAAAATTCATCTTTTATATTGCCCATGTGTTTGTGTTTTTTCCCTTCTAAAAATAAATCTTTCAGAGTGCCTCAGAGTTATGGGGGAGGCTGTTGCTATGTTGCACTGCACATTGATTTAAAGCTTTATGTATCGTACAAGTAAAGGACGGATTGCTAACATATTTAGTTGTTTCTTCCAAAGGGAAATAAAAACATGTCAAAAAGCTTTGAAATGGAAAATACATTCATCGACAACATAGAGCACTGCTTACTACTTTCATTTAGGACTTAGACGGCTTCTTTTATATCATAGCATTTATAAAACACCTCTTTTTTTTTTATTATGTTATGTTAATCACCATCATTAGTTTTTGAAGTAGTGTTCCATGATTCATTGTTTGCGTATAACACCCAGTGCTCCATTCAGTATGTGCCCTCTTTAATACCCACCACCAGGACACTTCTTGAAGAAGTGAATACTGAGCAGGCATAGAAAAGTCTGGATAAATGGATAAATAAATGTATTCATATCAGGATCTGTACTTTTCTCTGGCCTAGAGAATGATCTAGGATCTCTGATCCTCCTAAGATCATGGAGAAAAATGTTTGTGAATCTGAAATAAACACCTCAAAATTTCTCTTGTCCCTGAGCATTTTTCATATTTGTAGGTTACTGCTGTATTATTCAGATTTCCTGAGTACTTGTTTATTTTTAAATTTACTGTATCAATCTAATTCTTAGAATATATTAAATTCCTCAAAGTTAGTATACTTTTATCAAGTTCTTCCATTTCTGGTAATTTTCACCGCCATACTGTTTGTGCATATAGATTTATTATATATCTGGTTCCTAGTTTTTGCTTTTTACTGTTCTGTAATGTCTCTCCTTTTCTTAAGGAGTGTCCATGACCTTTCATTCCTCCCGGACTAATAATTTTTTTGTTTGCCTTCCATCCAATGTCTCATTTTTAAACTTTCATTATCAATTTACAGGTATATTTCTGTAAATACTATATAGCGAGGTTTTTCTATTATTATATCAAATCTATCTCTGTCTTTTGATGAGAGTGTGGAATATATTGACATTTAGTGTAACAAGGGATATACTCGGTTTTAGTCTATTAATCCTATTGCTTATTATTTCCTTTTCTCTGTTACGACCTCTTTCTTTTTCCTTATTTTTCTGGTTTGCTCAAATTCCACCTTGTTAACTTAGGAAATCTGATGGACTTTTCTATCCCATTAATAGCCACCTTGCATTTTCAGGCACTAATAGTCTATTTTTTCATTTTATAAAAATAAGATAACGCTTCCCCACTTATTTCCATATGCTCTGTTCTCTCAATGCTTTCCCCACTGTCATTTCCCCAAATACTCTTCTACTCTTAGATCTTGTGGATGTCACATTTCTCCACATCTCTCTCAAGAGTTGACACCAACTGTTGAATTTGGCCAAAATAACTTAAAACTTCTAATTTCAGGCATTATGTTATCACTGGCAGTATGCATCTTCCATATCAGTGTGTAGGACACATTTCTAGGAAATCTAATCTTTTTCATTGAAAGGCAGTTTCACATTGTAGTTATGAGCTTGGGCACGTGAGTCAGAATGCCTGGGCTTGTGTCTCAGCTCCCCTGCCTACCAACCATGTAAACTTGGGCAAGTTAAATAACTTATTTGTGCCTCAGTGTAGAGAATAATACCATTGTGGTCGGTTAAAACGTCCACACATTCTTTAATCCTCCCCTCAAAGAAGTGGAGCCTAATTCTGCCCACCCCCCTTATGTGTGCTGAATTTCATCTCTTGCCTCTAGTGACTAGAATAAAGTGGAAGTGACAGTGTGTGACATCAGAGATGAGATCATAAAAGACACTGTGGCTTTGGAATCTCTCTCTCACACACAGTGTTCTCTCACGGGGAAGTCAGCCACAAGGACAGGCAGCCCAATGGAGAGGCCCATGGGGTGAGGAGCTGAAGCCTCCAGTCTATAGTCATGTGAGTAAAGTCTTCTAGGAAGTAGACCCTTCAGCTACAGTCAAACCTTCAGATGCCTACAGCCCTGGCTCACATTCTGACTCCATCCTCAAGAAAGCTGTTGAGCCAGAACACTATTCCACAATCTTGACCTGCAGAAAGTATGAAATCATGACTGTTTGTTGTGTTAAACTGCTAAATTTGGGGATAGTTTGTTAAATAGCAAAAGGTAACTAATGCATCCACTTTCCAGAATTGTGATGAGGAATGAGTAAGATAGAGCATATAAAGAACTTTGCTATTATTTTTATTATTTAACCCAGCAAGTTATGTTAAAAGATTCCTAATCACTTTCTCCTTTTCATCTCCCTATCTTGACATTTCTGTCTGGGTCATTTGTTTTCAGTTAGAGTTGTGCCTCTAGAATTTTCCACAAGCTGAGTACATAAATGCTAGATTTTTCTGAATCGTTGCATATCTTTGCAAATATTTTTATTTTACCTTGATGGGTAAATGGCATTTTAGTTGTATATTGAATTTCCGGGGTAAGCCCTTTTCCCTCAGCACTCTGTAATGTTATCCTCCTACCTTCTAGCTGCTTCCGTTTTCCTCTACTGAATAATTATTCTACTATTGTCTAGTGGATGATGCTTGTCACCAGATAGTTTTTCCTTTTTGCTTTGTATATCCGCTGTTATTTTTTCCTTCAAGTTTTTTTATGTTCCCCTTTGTTATTTAAATTTTGGAATATAACCAGGATGTGTTTAGGCTGATATCTTTTCTTATCAATTCTGCATAGAAGTCGGGGGCCTCTTTCAATATGTGAACTTGAGTCTTCAGCTCAGAATAAGTATTATTTTATTGATTGTTTAATTATTGCCTTTAGTTTCTCTGGACCCAGAAAGCCCCAGAACTGGTAAGGCAGTGCTTCTAAAACTTTAAAATGCATAAGAGTTGCCTGGGGATCTTTTAAAATGCAGATTCTGATTTAGAGTATGTGGAAGGCAAGTACCTGTCTACTAAGGGAGTCTGACACTCTGTGGCAAGAGGTAAGTCAGTAATAAAATATATGTGCATAAAGTTATTTATGATATACGCTGGAGACATCAGGCTCTTTTCTCTCTCAAGATCATCCTCTGGCCTAGATGACTTATGGCTAGGATAAGTGGGGCTGCTACAAAATGATTGATTTGTTCCTATCCCATTCCCTACCATGACACAGGAGGTATAAACAGGAGATAAGGGAGAGAGAAATATTCTAGAGGAGGTAGAGTTTAGAGAAGTTAGTTTGGTGCCTGAACATGTCCTAAATCCAAGTGGGTCAGGCAGAGTAGACAGAAGCCTAAACATAAAACTTTTGAAGTGTGCGTGTATGCCAGACCCTAGAGATGGTACCTCCTTCTCATCTGGAGATTACTGAAGGAAAAGGTTTCATAAAGGATCTGAACCAACAGGACAGGCTGGGATCTCAAAGTAAGCAGTCATCCACCCTCTCTTCACTCTCCTAAGCTCTTGGACAGCAGTGAATTTGACCCCACAAGTTTCTGCCTTTCCAAATGAGAGCTCTCTGGGATTAGTTGAAGGGCAGGAGCTGTGGGCTACCCTGAGGGTGGCACAATGGAACATTGGGACACACCCCCTAATGGGAGTGTCCAAAATAAGGCTAAATGGAGGTCCAGAAAATCATGTCCACCAGCTCTGTTGAAATCAGCATGTCGGTAATAATTTAAAAATCAGACACCCCTGGGGTGGCAAGGTGCCTCAGTCAGTTAAGCACCTGGCTCTTGATATCAGCTCTGGTTTTGATCTCAGATCTGGTTTTGATCTCAGAGTCCTGAATTCAAGTGCCACATTGGGCTCCATTCCAGGCATGGAACCTACGTAAAAGAAAAAAGTCAGACACCCCTATCTGCTCAGCACCTGGGCAGGACCAGCTGATGACCCCAGCAGTAGAAGGAAGCATAGTCCAGCTGTGTCCATGAAGGTCACCATCACTCATCCAGGCAGATTCTCTTTTCTCCCTTTCCTCCCCCTTCCTCCCTTCTCCCTCCCACCAGTACACAGCAGTGATGAACAACGTGCTAATTATGATAATACTTGGATTTCATTCACTAATTACTTGTGACTGTTATAACAGGATTAGACAGAAAATCCTAGATTAGGTTAGATTATTAAATAGGAAAACATTTAATTTTCTCATCATCAAGTGAGAATGAGGGCTTTGCAAAGAATGATATGATTGGTTAAGGACAGGTTGGCCCTGTGTAAATGGTTTGACTAGGACAAGCTGGTTTACACCTAGCATTCAGGCTTCATTGTTAGGAGGTACTGCACCATTAGACCATGAGGGAACGAGCCTCAGGATAATAGCCAACCAGCTAAGACTAGTAGAGCGAATTCCAAGAACTTGGAGGCTTTAACTTGAATTAACTTGGACCAGCTCTCTCTCTGACTTCATACTAAAAGAGATAATAATTGCCTATATTTTTAAGCCATCTTGAGATGAGCGTCTTCTTACAGACGAAAAAACATCATGACACAGCATCCTTTTCGTACCCAATGAAATGCTCATCGATATTTGATACATTCATTAAATAAATCTTTTGATGTCTATCTCTTCTATGTAATATACATATGATCTGAATATCCAGAAATTTATAGCTGGTCTGAAATATATAATTACTATAGGGCCTTTATTAATTGATAGCTATTCCTTCTCAAAATTCTTTTACTATTCCATATATGGGCAGAGTACACCTGCATTGTTATGTTAATTATACAAAACAAAGCAGTGAAATCAGGAAGTTACTCTTCATTGTACATATATAACAATTTATGGAAAAAGCCAAAAGCTTTCTCTTTTATTAACGCTTCTCTAGAAAAGCAGTTGAGATAAACTAGTATAATTCTAAAATAATTTGTGTACCAGATAGACCAGAATATAGGAATGTACCTATAAAAAATATAGGCACAGTTGTTCTAGAGATTAGATCTTCATGAAAAAAACAAACTTAAATGATTGACTAACTCAAGCTGATTAGATATTTTTATTAAATACATCCTTAACCAGTGCTTCTTTTCATGGCTGCAATAATTAAAATATAATACATATTCAAATAAGTAATTGAATTTGTTAAAAGAACATGCTCAGTTCAGTGAAGACTTTTGAATAAATAGAATGCAAGTACCATGTTTTAATACTTCATAACACTTGTTTCATTCTTAGCTTAATGACTGCCATGTCTTGTACTGTAAGATTTTATTTTGAATTCATTTCATGCTATTCATAAGTTCAGATGTATATGAGTACATGGGTCACCTAAGTATAACCGTGGACTGAGAGTTTGTTAACTACACTTGAGATAAGTACTCTAGAGACAGTCTGATTAGTTTTGCATACTTTCAGTCCTATTGCCCACTACCTTGCCGGGCTTTGCCGGTAAGATCCATGATATTTTCACCTCATACAACCAAGCAGTGAAATGATGGTTGCATTGAGAATTTTGTTTGCTTTTCTGTACTAAGTTCTTAGAAATTTAAAATAACTCATCTTACAGTGAAGGAAGACTTTTTTAAATACTTTGGAGAGGAAACTGTTACTGGTGGTTGCTATTCTCAATATGTTAATGATTTAAAGTGTCTTTCAGACATTTTAGGAAGACCACTTAGGAAAAAGTATAAATAATAAACTCCTATTGTGTTAAATGGTTAACATTTCCTTTTCTCTTCAATTCATTTTGAAATTATCTTTATGTATCTGGTGATACAGGAAGAAGAATCCAACAGAGTAATATAATGGAACAATATGAATTTGTGTTCCAGTTCCTATTAGTTGCACCCTGTTCACATCTAGAAAAGATCCAACCAATGACACAAAACCATTACAGTGGATAAGGGTGAAGGCAGACAGTAAGACAATTGAGATCTTGGTCTTCATGGCTCTATCATTTAACTTTCATTGACATCACAGAAATTCATTCATCATTCATTTTTTCCAGGAAATTTTGAATAGATGAAAAATTTAAACATCATGTTCTGTGCAAAAGGATATTTATCCATTGATTCACTCATTTTACAAATGATTATTAAGTACTTATGTGTCAGGCACTGTTCTAGGCACTGAGGTCACAGCAGTGAACAAAAGAAATAACTTCTCTATTCTCACAGAGTTCATAAACTAGTAAGGGGAAGAGATACATGCAACAAAACACATATGATAAGTCAGGAAATGATAGGTGCTCTGAAGAAAAGTAAACCATGGTAGAGGTTACGTAGAGTGCTGGGTGGACATATTCGTGTATATGGGTTGCCAGAAGTCAAACCATAAAACTTTTAGCAGAAATATAGGAATGAATTTCCATGACCTTGGATTAGGCAATGGTTTCTTACATGTGACACCTAAGTACACCTAAAGTACAAGCACCCAAAGAAAAAATAAATTTGTTTTAATAAAATAAAAATTTGTGCATTTTAGAACACTATCAAGAAAGTGAAATGACATCTCTGTCTGGGTCCTGAGATCAAGCCTCAAGTCAGGGTCAGCAGGGAGTCTGCTTTGGATTCTCTCCCTCTCCCCCTCTACCGCTCGCGCGTGCACACTCTCTAACTCTAAAATAAATGAATATTAAAAAAAAGAGCATAACAAAAACTAGAATTGGGGTCCAATCAATAGGCACAATGGATGGGCTACTTGTGGTTACCCAGGCAACAGGAGCCTTCTCCTCTTGTTAATGAGTCTGATGACGTATAATGAGGAAACACACATGCAAATAAGTCATGAATAATTAGAGGTGGAGTCACACCAAGTCCAGGGAATTTCCTTTGGGAAAGGCAGAAATTGGGGTGGGATTGATATGAGAGGTTGTGAGGAGATGGATTTGACTTCCAGGTGAAAGCAGGAAGTTGAGACCCCTCCAGGGTGTCTGGGACTGGGGAATTAACCAGGTGGCTACCTCACGTTGTCCCCATTCCACACTGTGCAAGTTCACCTGGGAATGCAGAATCCAGACAGCCTGGGTTTGGCTGGCTCTCCGCTCAGAAAGGAGAAGCATTGATTTTTGATGTGGGAAGAAAAAGCGCAATTTACACAATTCACCCTGCTCTTCTTGAAATATGTAAACGCCCATTTTTTGTTTTGTTTGCTTTCTGTTGTCCTGCTTTCCCTAGTTACTGAAAAACTTCAAGTTTTATGTTTAACATTTCAACCTTTTTTTTACTGTTGTGAAAGGATCATCTTCACAAATTATCTTTGCTACTTGAAGCTACTTCCAAATACTTTTCACATATTAGGAGGAAATTTAAATAAAATATTTGCCTTGTTAAACCATTTCTTTATTAGTGACTAAAGCAAAAATGAAAATGCCTAATTTTTTAGTTCACTGGTTCTCAAATTTGCCTGTACACAAGAATCACGTGGGGATCTTATTACAGATTTTGCTGGTCTAGGTGAGGCCTAAGATTCTGAGTTTATTATTATTTTTTTAAAGATTTTATTTATTTGACAGAGAGAGCACAAGCAGGGGGAGCAGCAGAGGGAGAGGGAGAAACAGACTCCTCTGCTGAGCAGGGCGCCTGATGCGGGGCTCAATCCCAGGACCCTGGGATCATGACCTGAGCCTAAGGCAGGCACTCAACCAACTGAGCCACTGAGGTGCCCCAAGATTCTGGATTTCTAACTAGTTCCCAGGTAATGCCATTGCTGCTGGCCCAAGGATCTCATTTTAAGTAGCAAGATTTTATTTGTTATATAAATGATAATTTGGTAGTTAAATATTGACCAAATGCAATATATTAATACAATATTTTGTTTCTTTTTCCTTTGCAGAAACAGGTTTTGTCAGATTTACATTTCTTTCATAAATTCCACCAAGTAATGCATAGTTACAAAAAAAATTGACTAATTATTGAAATAGATGGGGTAAAAGTAAAAAGTTTTCATTCTCCACTCTTCTCCTCCCTTAGTCTCTCTGCTCTGTGGATAATAAATACTTTGGTATAATAAACATTTTGTATATATAAATAAAAATAAATGGGAATAGTATAATGAATGCCTCGGTATTTATTGAGAACTTTTATAATACCACCATCATGCTGCATAATAAACTCACCCCAAAATTCAGAGGTTTACAACTGTAAGCATCTGTCTGCATGCTTGAGTTCTCAGGTTGACTGCTCTTGTCTCATCTAGAATAGGCTTGTCTGGGCAGCTTTACTTCAGCTGTTGTGTTTCACGACGGAAGCTTCCAGCTGGGGTTGGGAGCCAGTTGTCTCCCAGGCTGAAGGAGGAGTTGGCAGTTACTGAGGACATGTTCTTCTCATGGAAGATCACAGTGGCCAAGAAGACAAGCCCAACATTCAGGTTTATGTCATGTCTGCTATGTGGCCAAGCCCAGGTCAGAAGGAGCGGCTGTCTCAACTCACTCGAAGGCTGTGGCAGAGGTGAGTAAAGAAAATGAGGAATCAGGGTGAATTTTTAATCTATGAAGCCACTGAAAGTTTTTCCTTTGTAGCCTCTCTTTTGTGCTCCGTGCAGTCTTCCATCCACAGTGAAATCCACTGAATCCTTGGCAAGTTGCATACATTGTCATCGAGCTTTTCCAACAGAAAGCATCGGGTGGGTAAAAAAAAAGGTGAAACCCCTTCTGATCTTTGAGTGACTCCACGTTGGTGGTCCAGAGCAATGACCAGTACAAGAGAATCACCCCTGTCCCAAACCAGGTTTCCATGTGTTCACATAGGAACAGAGCCAAGCAGTTGGTATTTAACAGGGGTGAGGTCCTTTGTTTTTAGGCCAAAGCAATAAACATGTTGGTTTCTTTCCCAATTTGTTCTTCAGTAATGGCAAAGGAGATTTTTCTTGAGATTCAATGCCATTGTGAAGTTCTTGTCTGCAAAGTTGAATAAATAATCTCCGTTGCAAAGCTAATTTTAATTCCTTCGGACCCTGTACTAATGAACTATTCTTTCCATCCAGATGCCACCAGGGGGTTGTTGCTGTTGTTTTTCTCCATGTTTGGACATTTTGCCCTTTGCAACATCATCTCAGAGTGTGTAGTTGAAGCTACCGATGTCCCAGTCTAGATCCTTCTACCATCTTCTGGATTCCTTGCCACTGTATTATACACCCACCACTTTCCCCTCAACCATCCACATTACTCTGCTTGCTTTCTCTGTCTGGAGGCTGCCTGTGTGCAGGGCAGCTGGGAACTACAGTGGGCTCGTGAGGAATTGGAGCCCGTGCATAGACAACCCAGCTTCCCTGTCCTCGGTGTAGCAAACTCCCAGAAAACTTGGATGCCAATGACCTGCTCATGCACACACCTTTACTGGCTGCCTTCCTCTCTGCCCTCCTTCCCCACTTACAGCACTTCCTGGGGTCACTCATACCCCAGGAATTGACTACTTGTACCCACATTCTTTCCTCAGTGTCAGCTTTTGGAGCAACCCAAACTAGGACAGGTTATGAGCAGAAAAAGCCAAAAGCTTTCCCTAAACCTCAGAGCACCAAAAGCAATCAAGTAAATTAAGGAGCAGGTAAAAAATGGCTGGCAGATGGCATGGCTGTATCAGAGTTGGCAAGTTGAAATAAGTAGCAACCAAATATCAAAAACGTAAATAGGGAGAAAGAAAACTCCCTCCTAGATGTTGGTCTGTGTTTGAAGCGTAGAAAAGGTGGAGTTTGGTTCTAGGCGAGGGCAATGTCCCCGATGCCCTGGCTTCTTCCACTCCCCAGCTAGGTTCTCTCTCTGGCTACTCCTTGGTCTTCATGCCCCTTTCTCTGACTTTTATTCAGAAGGGATGGGTATGATCCTCTGCTCATGATTGCCAGGGCAGACAGATTTTCATTAGACTCATGTGCTTCTAAGACCTGGTGGCAGCCCCCTCTTGTGCCCTCGATCACATCCTCTTTGCCCACCTTTTTACAGCAACCAGCTTGGTGAAGGGGTCACCAGCCTGCACCCTACATCAGTGGCAGCACCTATCTCTTGCTTTCTGCTCAGCAGGTTCTCCTTTGCCATGTCTTAAGATACCTTCTGGACACCATTCAGCTATTCTGAAGCAGGTGCAATCCTGGAAGTGCAAGGTCATGAACAGTGCCCACCCCCCACCCCCCGCCCCCATAACTTGACCAAGGGAAAAAGAAAGGCGATGGATAGTTTCTCCTTCTCCTTCTGGTGGACAACTTTGAGGTGTATTCTCTGCACCTTCTCAGAGCGCCCCTTGGAGGATGGAGCCCCAATTGCCCATGGTACTATTGAGCCTGATAACACACTTTCCTTTTATTACTCTTTCCAGTCTCCCAGTCCAGTTCCTTGGGATGGATCTTCCCAAAGTAAACTTCCTGGATACACACCCTTGTGTCCATCTCAGCTTTCTGGAGAATCCAGCGCTGGTTAGGTCCACAGTCCAGGATGCGAAGCTTCCCCTGTTTCTCCTTTCCCGGTGGCTCCTTAGACGCCTTACCAGCCCAGCTGTTCTTTTGGCACTATCAGAGTCTCTTCTTCACTTCCAAGTAACAAAGGTAGGAACTAGAATTCTAAAATCTAGAATTCTGCTGCTGACTAACTACTCTTAAGGAATTAACCGTTAGTAAGACACAAACAAATGTTTAGGACTCTAACTTCCGCTCCTTCCTATTGAATGTTTGAGGACTCTGATAAGCTCATTCCTCAGCTGATGGTCCTCCTTCATTCATTTTCACCTTTCCTTGCAATATACAGCATTTCTCCCTGTAGCTGTAGATTTCTTGGGGCTTTATTTTTTTTTTAATTTTATTATGTTATGTTAGTCACCATACAATACATCATTGGTTTTTGATGTGGTGATCCACGATCCATTGTTTTCGTATAACATCCAGTGCTCCATGCAGTACATGCCCTCCTTAATAACCATCACTGGGCTAACCAATCCCCCCTCCCCCCTCCCCTCTAAAACCCTGTTTGTTTCTCAGAGTCCATAGTCTCTCATGGTTCATCTCTCCCTCCAATTCCCCGCCCCGCATTTTTCCCTTCCTTCTCCTA
This sequence comes from Mirounga angustirostris, assembly GCF_029215605.1. Lineage (NCBI taxonomy): Eukaryota > Metazoa > Chordata > Mammalia > Carnivora > Phocidae > Mirounga > Mirounga angustirostris. The sequence goes on from NW_026991718.1 coordinate 103,225,294, forward strand.
ATGTCTTCCATGCTATTCCTTATGTTCCACAAATAAGTGAAACCATATGATAATTGACTTTCTCTGCTTGACTTATTTCACTTAGCATAATCTCCTCCAGTCCCATCCATGTTGATGTAAAAGTTGGGTATTCATCCTTTCTGATGGCTGAGTAATATTCCATTGTATATATGGACCACATCTTCTTTAGCCATTCATCTGTTGAAGGGCATCTCGGCTCTTTCCACAGTTTGGCTATTGCGGACATTGCTGCTATGATCATTGGGGTGCATATGGCCCTTCTTTTCACTACATCTGTGTCTTTGGGGTAAATACCCAGGAGTGCAATTGCTGGATCATAGGGTAGCTCTATTTTTAAATTTTTGAGGAACCTCCACACTGTTTTCCAAAGTGGCTGTACCAACTTACATTCCCACCAACAGTGTAAGAGGGTTCCCCTTTCTCCACAACCTCTCCAACATTTGTTGTTTCTTGCCTTGTCAATTTTTGCCATTCTAACTGGTGTAAGGTGGTATCTCAGTGTGGTTTTGATTTGGATTTCCCTGATGGCTAATGATGATGAACATTTTTTCATGTGTCTGTTAGCCATTTGTATGTCTTCTTCAGAGAAGTGTCTTTTCATATCTTCTGCCCACTTTTTGACTTGATTATTTGTTTTTTGGGTGTTGAGTTTGAGAAGTTCTTTATAGATCTTGGATACCAGCCCTTTATCTGTAGTGTCATTTGCAAATATCTTCTCCCATTCTGTGGGTTGCCTCTTTGATTTGTTGACTGTTTCCTTTGCTGTGCAGAAGCTTTCTATCTTGATGAAGTCCCAAAAGTTCATTTTTGCTTTTGTTTCACTAGCTTTTGGAGATGTATCTTGAAAGAAGTTGCTGTGGCCAATGTCAAAGAGATTACTGCCTATGTTCTCCTCTAGGATTTTGATGGATTCCTGTCTCACATTGAGGTCTTTCATCCACTTTGAGTTTATCTTTGTGAATGGTGTTAGAGAATGGTCGAGTTCCATTCTTCTGCGTGTGGCTGTCCAATTTTCCCAGCACCATTTATTGAAGAGACTGTCTATTTTCCATTGCATATTTTTTCCTGTTTTGTCAAAGATTATTTGACCATAGAGTTGAGGGTCCATATCTGGGTTCTCTATTCTGTTCCATTGGTCTATATGTCTGTTTTTGTGCCAGTACCATGCTGTCTTGGTGATCACAGCTTTGTAATATAGCTTGAAATCAGGCAACGTGATGCCCCCAGCTTTGTTTTTCTTTTTCAACATTTCCTTGGCGATTTGGGATCTTTTCTGATTCCATACAAATTTTAGGATTGTTTGTTCCAGCACTTTGAAAAATGTCATTGGAATTTTGATCAGGATGGCATTGAAGGTATAGATTGCTCTGGGTAGCATAGACATTTTAACAATGTTTATTCTTTCGATCCATGAGCATGGAAAGTTTTCCATCTTTTTGTGTCTTCTTCCAGTTCTTTCATGAGTGTTCTGTAGTTCCTAGAGTATAGATCCTTTACCTCTTTGGTTAGCTTTATCCCGAGGTATCTTATGGGTTTTGGTGCTATTGTAAATGGAATCGTTTCTCTAATCTCTCTTTCTACAGTTGCGTTGTTAGTGTATAAGAAAGCAACTGATTTCTGTGCATTGATTTTGTATCCTGCCACATTACTGAATTGCTGTATGAGTTCTAGTAATTTGGGGGTGGAGTCTTTTGGGTTTTCCACATAAAGTATCATGTCATCTGCGAAAAGAGAGAGTTTGACTTCTTCTTTGCCAATTTGAATACCTTTTATTTCTTTTTGTTGTCTGATTGCTGTTGCTAGGACTTCTAGTACTATGGTGAATAATAGTGGCTCGAGTGGGCATCCTTGACGTGTTCCTGATCTTAATGGAAAGGCTCTCATCTCTTCTTCTTGGGGCTTTATTGATTCAGAAATGTGTTTATTAATATTCACAGCACTTGGATTGGCACTGTCGACCATACAGAGCAGCTGAGAGGCAATTGCTAAAGTTTAAGGATAATCTAAGGATGAGATAGGAAAAACAACAAATACCCACACCACATAAAACAAAGAATGTGATGTGTGACAAATACAGTATTGACAGGGTGTCATGGTGGAGAGAGAAATCCCATCTGGGCAAAGTAGAAGGAAGCACAGATTTGATGCTGATCTTTATTTTTTTTTTTTTAAGATTTTATTTATTTATTTGAGAGAGAGAGAGAATGAGAGACAGAGAGCATGAGAGGGAGGAGGGTCAGAGGGAGAAGCAGACTCCCCGCTGAGCAGGGAGCCTGATGCGGGACTTGATCCTGGGACTCCAGGATCATGACCTGAGCCGAAGGCAGTCGCTTAACCAACTGAGCCACCCAGGCGCCCTTGATGCTGATCTTTAGTCAGGTAGTGAAGGGTGCCCCAACTGGCCCAGGCTGAGACCAGCAAAAGCAATGGTCAGTTTGGCCATGATGGCAAATATGCTCATGTTTGGTTGGCTTAGGCATTTGGAAGAAACATTTTTCAATTTCACTCGAACATTTTGGCGGCTCTAGATATTTCAAACTCCAAAGGCATTTTGACAAGTTTCAGTACTATGTTGTTGACTAGCATGTTTATCCTCTCCAAGGCTGGTTTTTAGAGTTCTAAAATCTATCTTTTCTGCATCTGTACTGTCATAAGCCCCGCATTTTTGAAGTATTAAAACTCTTCATGCCTCTTGGGTATTTCTGCTTGTTTATGAGAATTTCTTTGTATTCATGTGTAGATGGCAGTTTGAATGACCTAGAAAGAACAAAACATTAACAATAATGATTACATAATTCATGTGATCCCTAATTAACTATGTTTTACTTTCTAAGAGCTACAGATGTTGTATTATTCATAAGTCTGTTCACATATTATTTATGTCACACAAATAGGATGTTTGTTAGTTTAAAACAGGCAAATTCTGTGTGTTTCTTTAAGCTAATAAAGCAGGTATCAGGGTATATTAACTATAATTTTTTGTGTCTACAAAACAAGGAGCTAACTAGTTGAAGTCTAAAGCCTTCTGGACTCAGAGTGTGGTCTTTAGACCACTAGCTGCAGCATCATCTATGGGAACCTGCCCGCCACCAACTACTGGCTCAAAATCTGCATTTGAACAAGATGTCTGGTGATTTATGAGCACCTTAAAATTTGAAAAGCCCTGATCTGTTTTCTAGAGCAAGTTTTAAGAGCCAACTTTGGTCTTAATTGCAACTACATCTGACACATGGACACTCTCAAGACACCTGACGACCATGGTGCTTGGGTTTTAGAATGTATCAATATATTTTGAAATGTTAATTTCTTTTTTTTTTAAAGATTTTATTTATTTATTTGACAGAGAGAGACACAGCGAGAGAGGGAACACAAGCAGGGAGAGTGGGAGAAGGAGAAGCAGGCTTCCCATTGAGCAGGCAGTCCAATGCAGGGCTCGATCCCAGGACCCTGGGATCACAACCTGAGCGGAAGGCAGACGCTTAACAACTGAGCCACCCAGGCGCTCCGAAATGCTAATTTCTAGTAAAAATATTTTTGCTTCTCTTTTTAAAAAAAGATTTATTTAGTTTAGAGCGAGAAAGTGTAAGTGGGAGAGGGGCAGAGGGAAAGGGAGAGAGAGGGAGAAGCAGACTCCCTGCTGAGCACAGAGCCTGATGTGGGGCTGGATCCCACCACCCTGAGATGATGACCCGAGCTGAAACCAAGGGTCAGATGCTTAATGGACTGAGCCACCCAGGCGCCCCTATTTTTGTTCCTTCTAAAACAAGCAGGTTTATAGGTTTAAAGGATCTTTAATTACTATGGTCCATTTTCCATGCCTCTAATCATTTGTATACTGATTCACAGGGAAAAGTTTTAGCTTTTAGAAACTTAGAACTATTTTAGGGGCACTCAGGTGGTTCAGTTGTTAAGCGTCAGCCTTCGGTTCAGGTCATGATCCCAGCGTCTTGGGATGGAGCCCTGCATCGGGCTCCCTGCTCAGCGGGAAGCCTGCTTCTCCCTCCAGCTCCCCTCTGCTTGTGTTCCCCCACTCGCTGTCTCTCTCTGTCAAATAAATAAATAAAACAATAATAAATTATTTTAAAAATAAATAAAAATTTTTAACAAATAAAATAAATAAATAAAAATCTTTTTTAAAAAAGAAAAGAAACTTAGAACTAATTTAATGGTCACATATTTGGTATATCTCTTGAAGAGTAAAAGAACATTTTCAAATGATAAATGTCCAATAGTATATTTAATGATGCTCAACCATATTTAGATTTTTTTTTAATTTATTTATTTGAGAGAGAGAATGAGAGCAAGCACATGAGAGGGGGGAGGGTCAGAGGGAGAGGCAGACTCCCCACCGAGCAGGGAGCCCGATGCAGGACTCGATCCAGGGACTCCAGGATCATGACCTGAGCCGAAGGCAGTCGCCCAACCAACTGAGCCACCCAGGTGCCCCATATTTAGAATTTTTAAACTGTTTTTTTAAAGATAGAATTTTTTCCTACCCATCAGATTAAGTAATGAATGACATCATTACTCCAGGATTTGGGAAGGGAAACCAACCTGATGTACAGCTGGTAAGGATGTGAATTGACGTGAACTTTTTGAAGGACACATCTACCAACTTTTCAGTGGGCTTACATTCGGACCAAAAAGTTCCACTTTACAGATTTACTTTACAGATATATTCCCATATGTTTGCAAAGAAATTCATACAAGAATGTGCAATGAACCATTTATATAAACATAAAAGCTGGAATTACCTAAATGTCTATTTTCACTAAGAAATGATTTAATAAATTGTAGCATGTTAATACAGTGAAATATTACATAGCTATTAAAGAGGAAGAGATAAGCTAGTGTCTAAGATATATATAATTAGATTCAGATGCATGTGGAGATTACAGACACAGATTAGATGAGCTATAGATATGGGTCTATGCATAGAAAATGCTCATAAGAATAAACACCAAGCTGTTCACAGTGGCTGCCTCTGGGAAGTGGTATGCGGGAGGATGGAGGATTTTTTATTTTGCAGTTTATCTACAGTTTGATTTTTTTAAAAAATCAAAATAAACATATAACTTAAAAATATTTTTCTTTTGAATGTCTTCCTCTTAGTCAAAAAAAAATATGCACAGCTAGATGGAGAAGATAGGCTTATAAATTTCAGAATCTGTGTACAATCCAAAGAAATTAAAAATAGAAAAAAATTCAAGAGTTGCTCAAGAAATACATCTTAGCAATTCTCAGCTATAGGGTTTCTGAGAAATATCTGAATTCTGAATTAATATGTTTTCCATTACTAGATTAAGATATTTTGGAATATAAGCAACATTAAGCTCACAGGCAACTTTTTTTTCTGATACTCAGTTTTTATTATTTTATTTTATTTTGTTTCTTCACATTTGTATTTAAGTTCTAGTTAGTTAACATAGAGTGCAATATTAGTTTCAGGAGTAGAATTCAGTGATTCATCTCTTACAATACCCAGTGCTCATCACAAGAAGGGCCCTCCTTAATATCCATCCCCCATCTAGCCCATCCCCCACCCACCTCCCTCCATCAACCCTCAGGTTGTTCTCAATAGTTAAGAGTCTCTTATGGTTTCTTTTTCTCTTTATCTCTCTCTCTGCGTGTCTCTTTTCCCCTTCCCATATGTTCATCTGTTTTGTTTCTTAAATTCCACATATGAGTAAAATCATATGGTATTTGTTTTTCTCTGACTGACTCATTTTTCTTAGCATAATACACTCTAGCTCTATCCACAATGTTGCAAATAGCAAGAGTTCATTCTTTTTGATGGCTGAGCAATATTCCATTGTATATATGTATATACCACATCTTCTTTATCCATTCAAGGACATCTGGGCTCTTTCCATAGTTTGGCTATTGTTGATAATGCTAATACAAACATTGGGTACATGTACCTCTTTGGGTATTTTTGTATCCTTTGGGTAAATACCTAGTAGTGTAATTGCTGGGTCATAGGGTAATTCTATTTTTAACTTTTTGAGGAACCTCTACAGTGTTCTCCAGGGTAGCTGTACTAGCTTGCATTCCCACCAACAGTGCAAGAGGGTTTCCCTTTCTCCTCATCCTTGCCAACACCTGTTGTTTCTTGTGTTATTAATTTTAGCCATTCTGACAGGTGTGAGGTAGTATCTCATTGTGGTTTTGATTTGTATTTCCCTGATGATGAGTGATGTTGATTTTTCAAAATTCAAAGTAAAATGACATCATTCTCTACTTACCAAGCTGGCAAAACATTTGCCAATATTAAAAAGGGTGCTAATATTCAGCAATCATAAGTAGGTATACACATAATGACTTGGGAAGATATATATTTTTAAATGAAACAACCAAGTTTAATCTGATACGTGTAGTCTGATATCATTTTGTAAGTACATAACATATTTCAGAATAAGCATAAGAGAAAATTGGGAAGAAAAAATATCAAGCTCTTGACAATGGCTATATCAAGGGCAGGGGATTCGAGAATAACCTTTTGACTTTTTCCTTTCACAGAATTTTGTTTTTAATGTGAGAATATGGTAGGCCTTTTCTTCCCCAAATATTTTCAAATTTGAAAGATTTTATTTATTTATTTATTTATTTTTAAAGATTTTATTTATTTATTTGAGAGAGAGAGAATGAGAGAGAGCAAGCACATGAGAGGGGGGAGGGTCAGAGGGAGAAGCAGACCCCCTGCCAAGCAGGGAGCCCAATGCGGGACTCGATCCAGGGACTCCAGGATCATGACCTGAGCCGAAGGCAGTCGCCTAACCAACTGAGCCACCCAGGCACCCAGATTTTATTTTATTTATTTACTTGAGAGAGAGAGCAAACACGAGTGGGAGAAGGGGCAGAAGGGATAAGCAGAGTCCCCACTGAGCAGGGAGGCTGCCGTGGGGCTCGATCCCAGGACCCTTAGATCATGACCTGAGCTGAAGTCAGATGCTTAACTAACAGAGCCACCCAGATATTTTCAAATTTTAAAAAGTGTAAAGAGAACCGGTGAAATTCATTTATTTAATGAATCTTTGCAGTTATAACTCCTCTAGAGTTTCAATCTCCCTTTGAGAATAAAATAACTCAAATTAAAAAAAAAAAAAACACTCCTTGTAATTAGGCTTGTGAAAAGACATAAGGGGTGAATTTGGAAGGGGATGTTTATATATGGCACCTTCCAAACTGGCAACAAAGAAGTGCATGGAATTCTATCCCATATTCTCATCTTAATGGCATTTAAAAGAGGAAAAATATTGAGAGAAGGGATATAATAGTGTGTTTTCATAACTCAAGGGGCATAAATTTTAAATTAAAAATACTATCTTAAAGTGTTCTATGGCACTCCTTTGAGGGACACATTTGAGAGTTCTATGTATTGGCTTGTTTTTCTAAGAGCTTTGATTTTTAAGAAGGTATTGGGAACTGGGAGAAAAGAGGCATTGAGAATGTTGAGCCAGAATCATGATTCAAATAATTTTATTGAAAAGTCAGGTCTCTTAGAGATTGAAAGAGTTCTAGGATGTTTTCACCTTTTTTTTTTTTTGCTCAGTGGGGAGTCTGCTTCTCCCTCTGCCCCTCCCCCTGCTCATGTTCTCTCCCCCTATCTTTCTCAAATAAATAAAAAATCTTTTTTAAAAATGATAATTATTCCAATATATAACTCAAGCCTTACTAAAACCTAATCAAGTAGCATTCTTAAAGTATTTAAGAGTTGTCAGAATTCCCCATTTCACTTTACATGTGAATGGTTTTGTTTTTGTTTTTTGTTTTTTAATGTGAATGGTTTGTTGAACAAAAAAATGTTTGATGCATACATTCTGGATATTTTCTTTTCATCTCCAGTTTTGATCTCTAGCAGTTTTACTAAATAACATCTCTATGAAACACTATGATTTCAAGTCATTGTTTGTTCTTGACAAGTTCAAAAGGAGCAAATCACAGATTTCTTTTAGAAGAAGATTCATGTATCTGCCAAATTTAGACAAATATGTCCAGAAAGGCTCTTTATTCCAAAGGGTTATGCATTTCACAGCCAGGTTTATTTAACTGAAGACTGCTTATAGTATGAATGAGAAAAATAATATAAACATAACTTTTATGGAATCAGGGAATAGTTTATATGTTTACAAATCTCAGATATATAAATTAATCATTCAGAAAAAAAAAAAACCTCCTGAAAATGGACATGACTATAATAAAACCCATCAGTAGCTGTGTAAAGTTCATCTTGCTTAAGTTACACTAGTGTTTTATAAACACCAATATATGAATAAATATTAATTTTCTCCAATTCCTTTAGTCTGAAAAGTACAGGCACTTGCAAAGTTCATAAGTTGCTATGCAAACATTTTTGATACTCCCAGAGTTAAGAAAATCTCACAACTTCAAAGTGGAAATGCTGAGATCAGGACATAAAATAACACATTTTAAGAGCCTCCAAAGGAATTGCTGCACGATAGGCTTCTTTCCATTTTTAAAACATGATGAAATAGTCTTCCTTTTATTTATTTATTATTATTATTATTATTATTATTATTTTTTTTTTTTTTTTAGTCTTCCTTTTAATGAAGAATGCTCAAGCCTCTAAGAAAGCCTGAGGTGCATGAAGTAGAGGAGATGAATGCAAAAGGATTTTAATTCCAAGGAGCAACATATCGCTGGCTACTGTGTTACAATTCTTCCCCATCCTTCACGCTCTTTTTGCCTTGTGACTTTACAACCACCATCAGAAGGTGGCTGGGTCTGTTTTCCCACCTCTTGAATCTGAGCTGGACTTTGGATGTGGTTTGGCTAACAGAATGTGTCAGAGGTGAGAGTGAGCCAGTTCCTAGTCTGGGTGTCAAGAGACCTCCCACTTCCTCTCTCTCTCTCTCTCTCTCTCTTTCTGTCTCGTACTGCCAAGCACCTTAGGAAAAAGCACCTGCCAGGCTGCTAGAGCATGAGCTCGCATGTGCAGCAGAGCCCATTTGTCCAGCTGAGGCCATGCTAGACTTCTAGCCAGCGACCCCCAAATACGTGAGAGAGCCCACCTGTCTCACCCCCACCTGACCATAGGTGTGTAAGGGAGTCCTGTGAGCCCAGAAGAGCCACCCCACTGGCTCATAAACCTTTGAGCAGTAAATACCTACTTATTATTCTTTAGGTACTGTTTTTGGGCTGCTCTAACTCTTGTTGAGAATGCAGTTTTTTAGAAGACCTAAATGTTTTTTGCTTTTGTTTTTATTTTTGGTTTTGGGCTTTTTTTTTTCTGCAGAAACTATTTTCATGCTAGATTTGCTCAAACTTACGTTGGTTTTGTAGTTTTGAGGCAAATTCTTTGGCTTAAGCCTGTTTTCACAGAAACTCCTATGTGATATCATTTTGTCCTATATCTTAGGCTACAAGAAGCCTCGTCATGCCACTGGCAAAGAAGTAGCTAAATAATTTCAAAAAGTGAAGAGTCCAGGGGCGCCTAGGTGGCTCAGTCAGTTAAGCATCTGCCTTCAGCTCGGGACATGATCCCAGGGTCCTGGGATAGAGCCCCAGCATTGGGCTCCATGCTCAACAGGGAGCTTCTCCCTCTCCTTCTGCCTGTCTGCCTACTTGTGATCTCTCTCTGTCAAATAAATAAATAAAATCTTAAAAAAAATGTGAAGACTCCAAATCTCCCCCTCCAAAAACAAAAGTTTAGTAAAATGCGTATTAGTTTGCAGATTTAAAGGCTAGTTCAGTTGAACTTACAGTAGAGAAAGCAGAAAAGATGTCAAGAAGACAGAATTAAGTCTGAATTATAACTTTTCTCTCAAAATGCCAATGTATACATTAAAATGAAAAAAAATATGACAGATCAGGCAACAGATACATGTTGTATAAAATACAGATAATAGAGGGGGCGGAGCAAGATGGCGGAGGAGTAGGAGAACTGGATTTCGTCTCCTCTCAGGAATTCAGCTGGATAGGGATCAAACCATTCTGAACACCTACAAACTCAACAGGAGATTGAAGAAAAGAAGAGCAACAACTCTCTCATCAGAAAAGCGACCACTTTCTGGAAGGTAGGACGTGCGGAGAAGTGAATCCGAGGCAATATTCGGGAGGATAGACGGCGGGGGAGGGGCCTCCGTCGGCCGCTTCTGGCAAGTGATAGAACCACGGAGCACAAAATCGGAAATTTTAAAAGTCTGCTCCGCTGAGGGACGTCACTCTGGTGGCTAAGCGGGGGGTGGAACCCTCCGGGACAGTGTGGTCTCAGGACCCTCGGGGTCACAGAAAGACCAGGGGTGCCTGAGTGTGGCAGAGCTCCCAGGTATCGGAGCAGGGAAGCCGGCTGCAGAGACGGAGCCGAGGCGCGGGCTCTCAGCTCAGGGTTGCCATAAACCGGGATCCGCGGCACAGTCGGGCCCCTGCTCCTCCAGCAGGGACCCAACAAGTGGCAGATACGGGGAGACTCACCTTCCTCCCCCGGGAGGAGCTGCGCGGGAGCGCACTGTGGGGATCTGCAGGGTTTGGAGACTCCACCCGGGGTCGGGTGCCAGAGATAGAGGCGCGTGGTCGCAGGCCGGGTGAGCACGGAGTGCAGCCGGAGACCGGGGAGATGGGAGTGACTGACGGCTTTTCTCTGGGGGCTCGCTGAGGAGCGGGGCCCTGAGTTCTCAGCTCCTCCGGGGCAGAGATTGGGAGGCCGTCATTTTCAATCTCGGCCTCCAAAGCTGTACGGAAAGCTCGCAGGGAACAAAAGCCCCGGAGAGCAAACCCGAGCAGATTACTTAGCCAGGAGGGGGCAAGGGCGGGGCAATTCCGCCTCCGGCAGAGACATTTGGAAACCACGGCAACAGGCCCCTCCCCAGAAGATCAGCGACAACAGCCAGCCAAGACCAAGTTTACCGATCAATGAGAACGGCAGAACTCCAGCGCGAGGGGACTACTGCACATAGAATTCACGGCTTTTTTACCATGATTCTTTAGTCTTTTAAAGTTAATTTTTTTTAACTGTCTTTTTGTCTTATTATTTCTTTTTGAATTTTTCTTTTTCCCTTTTTCAACCAACATCTTATCAATCCCTTTTTTTAAAAAAAAAAACATTTTTATTTTTCATTTTTAGAGTCATATTCTATCCCTTCATAGTAGTTACCCATATTTTTGGCTTATATATATAAGTTGTTCTCTCTTTAAAATTTTGAGATAGTTTCTTCTAACAGATTAAAATATACCCTAAATCTCTAGTATATGGTGCTTTCTATTCCCCTGCCTGATCACAACCTCTCCCCCTTTTTTTTTCTCTTTTTCTTTTTTCTTTTTTTAAATCCTCTTCTTTCTTTTTTCAAACAACTTCTTATCAATTCCTTTTATAACATTTTTTATAATTTCCATTTTTACAGTCATATTCCATCCCTTCATCATATCAACCCTTATTTTTGTACATATATAAGTTTTTCTTTCTTTAAAATTTTGGGAGGCACTTTCTTCTAAAAGACCAAAATACACACTAAATCTAGTGTGTGGCACTGATCTATATACCATATAGATCATATTTGATCACATTCTGGTTTTCTTTTTGTTGTTGTTGTTTTGTTTTGTTTGTTTTTGTTTTTATCTTTCTTTTTTTTTTTTTTTTCCTTTTTTCTTTTTTCTCTCTTTCCCTTTCTTATCCCACTGCTTCAGGTCTTTTCTGATTTGTTTAGAGTATATTTTCTGGGGACGTGGTTACTCTGCTAGCATTTTGTTCTCTCATTAATCTATTCTCCTCTGCACAAAATGACAAGATGGAAAAAAATCACCTCAACAAAAAGAACAAGAGGTAGTACCGACTGCCAGGAACCTACTCAATACGGACATTAGTACGATGTCAGATCTAGAGTTCAGAATCATCACTTTAAAGATACTAGCTGGGCTTGAAAAAAATATGGAAGTTATTAGAGAAACCCTTTCTGGAGAAGTAAAAGAGCTAAAATCCAACCAAGTAGAAATCAAAAAGGCTATTAATGGGGTGCAATCAAAAATGGGGGCGCTAACTGCTAGAATAAATGAGGCAGAAGAGAGAATCAGTAATATAGAAGATGAAATGATGGAAAATAAAGAAGCTGAGAAAAAGAGAGATAAACAACTGCTGGATCACGAGGGCAGAATTCGAGAGATAAGCGATACCATAAGACGAAACAACATTAGAATAATTGGGATCCCAGAAGAAGAAGAAAGAGAGAGAGGGCCAGAAAGTATAATGGAGCAAATAATAGCAGAGAACTTCCCTAATTTGGGGAAGGAAACAGGCATGAAAATCCAGGAAGCACAGAGAACCCCTCTCAAAATCAATAAAAATAGGTCAACTCCCCGACATCTAATAGTAAAACTTACGAGTCTCATAGACAAAGAGAAAATCCTGAAAGCAGCTTGGGAGAAGAGATATGTAACCTACAAGGGTAAAAACATTAGATTGGCAACAGACCTATCCACAGAGACCTGGCAGGCCAGAAAGGACTGGCAGGATATATTCAGAGCACTAAATGAGAAAAATATGCAGCCAAGAATACTCTATCCAGCTAGGCTGTCATTGAAAATTGAAGGAGAGATAAAAAGCTTCCAGGACAAACAAAAACTAAAGGAATTTGCAAACACAAAACCAGCCCTACAGGAAATCTTGAAAGGGGTCCTTTAAGCAAAGAGAGAGCCTAAAAGCAACATAGACCAGAAAGGAACACAGACAATATACGGTAACAGTCACCTTACAGGCAATACAATGGCACTAAATTCCTATCTTTCAATAGTTACCCTGAATGTAAATGGGCTAAATGCCCCAATCAAAAGACACAGGCTAACAGACTGGATTAAAAAACAAGACCCATCAATATGCTGTCTGCAAGAGACTCATTTTAGAACCAAAGACACCCCCAGATTGAAAGTGAGGGGGTGGAAAACCATTTACTATGCTAATGGACACCAAAAGAAAGCTGGGGTGGCAATCCTTATATCAGACAAAGTAGATTTTAAACCAAAGACTGTAATAAGAGATGAGGAAGGACACTATATCCTACTTAAAGGATCTATCCAACAAGAAGATCTAACAATTGTAAATATCTATGCCCCTAACATGGGAGCAGCCAATTATATAAGGCAATTAATAACAAAAGCAAAGAAACACATCGACAACAATACAATACTAGTGGGGGACTTTAACATCCCCCTCACTGAAATGGACAGATCGTCTAAGCAAAAGATCAACAAGGAAATAAAGACTTTAAATGACACACTGGACCAAATGGACTTCACAGACATATTCAGAACATTCCACCCCAAAGCAACGGAATACACATTCTTCTCTAGTGCCCATGGAACATTCTCCAGAATAGATCACATCCTAGGTCATAAATCAGGTCTCAACCGGTACCAAAAGATTGGGATCATTCCCTGCCTATTTTCAGACCACAATGCTTTGAAACTAGAACTCAATCACAAGAGGAAAGACGGAAAGAATTCAAATACATGGAGGCTAAGGAGCATCCTACTGAAGAATGAATGGGTCAACCAGGAAATTAAAGAAGAATTTAAAAAATACATGGAAACCAATGAAAATGAAAACACAACTGTTCAAAATCTTTGGGATGCAGCAAAGGCAGTCCTAAGAGGAAAGTATATAGCAATACAAGCCTTTCTCAAGAAACAAGAAAGGTCTCAAGTACACAACCTAACCCTCCACCTAAAGGAGCTGGAGAAAGAACAGCAAATAAAGCCTAAACCCAGCAGGAGAAGAGAAATCATAAAGATCAGAGCAGAAATCAATGAAATAGAAACTAAAAGAACAGTAGAACAGATCAATGAAACTAGGAGCTGGTTCTTTGAAAGAATTAACAAGATTGATAAACCCCTGGCTAGACTTATCAAAAAGAGAAGAGAAATGACCCAAATCAACAAAATCATGAATGAAAGAGGAGAGATCACAACCAACACCAAAGAAATACAAACAATTATAAGAACATATTATGAGCAACTCTATGGCAGCAAATTAGATAACCTGGAAGAGATGGATGCATTCCTAGAGATGTATCAACTACCAAAACTGAACCAGGATGAAATAGAAAACCTGAACAGACCTATAACCACTAAGGAAATTGAAGCAGTCATCAAAAATCTCCCAACAAACAAAAGCCCAGGGCCAGATGGCTTCCCAGGGGAATTCTACCAAACCTTTCAAGAAGAATTAATACCTATTCTTCTGAAACTGTTCCAAAAAATAGAAACGGAAGGAAAACTTCCAAACTCATTTTATGAGGCCAGCATTACCTTGATCCCAAAACCAGACAAAGACCCCATCAAAAAGGAGAATTACAGACCAATATCCCTGATGAACATGGATGCGTAAATTCTCACCAAAATACTAGCCAATAGGATCCAACAGTACATTAAAAGGATTATTCACCACGACCAAGTGGGATTTATCCCTGGGCTGCAAGGTTGGTTCAACATCCGCAAATCAATCAATGTGATACAATACATTAACAAAAGAAAGAACAAGAATCATATGATCCTCTCAATACATGCAGAAAAAGCTTTTGACAAAGTACAGCATCCTTTCTTGATCAAAACTCTTCAGAGTATAGGGATAGAGGGTACATACCTCAATATCATAAAAGCCATCTATGAAAAACCTACAGCAAATATTATTCTCAATGGGGAAAAACTGAGAGCTTTCCCCCTAAGGTCAGGAATGCGGCAGGGATGTCCACTATCACCACTGCTATTCAACATAGTATTTTGGAAGTCCTAGCCACAGCAATCAGACAACAAAAAGAAATCAAAGGCATCCAAATTGGCAAAGAAGAAGTCAAACTCTCACTCTTTGCAGATGATATGATACTTTATGTGGAAAACCCAAAAGACTCCACCCCAAAACTGCTAGAACTCATACAGGAATTCAGTAAAGTGGCAGGATATAAAATCAAAGCACAGAAGTCAGTGGCTTTCCTATACACCAACAACAAGACAGAAGAAAGAGAAATTAAGGAGTCCATCCCATTTACAATTGCACCCAAAACCATAAGATACCTAGGAATAAATCTAACCAAAGAGACAAAGGATCTATACTCAGAAAACTATAAAATACTCATGAAAGAAATTGAGGAAGACACAAAGAAATGGAAAAACGTTCCATGCTCATGGATTGGAAGAACAAATATTGTGAAAATGTCATTGCTACCTAGAGCAATCTACACATTCAATGCAATGCCCATCAAAATACCATCCACTTTTTTCAAAGAAATGGAACAAATCATCCTAAAATTTGTATGGAACCAGAAAAGACCCCGCATAGCCAGAGGAATATTGAAAAAGAAAAGAAAAGCCAGCGGCATCACAATTCCGGATTTCAAGCTCTATTACAAAGCTGTCATCATCAAGACGGCATGGTACTGGCACAAAAACAGACACATAGATCAATGGAACAGAATAGAGAGCCCAGAAATGGACCCTCAACTCTATGGTCAACTCATCTTTGACAAAGCAGGAAAGAATGTCCAATGGAAAAAAGACAGTCTCTTCAACAAATGGTGTTGGGAAAATTGGATAGCCACATGCAGAAGAATGAAACTGGACCATTTCCTTACACCACACACAAAAATAGACTCCAAATGGTTGAAAGACCTCAATGTGAGACAGGAGTCCATCAACATCCTAAAGGAGAACACAGGCAGCAACCTCTTTGACCTCAGCCGAAGCAACTTCTTCCTAGAAACATCGCCAAAGGCAAGGGAACCAAGGGCAAAAATGAACTATTGGGACTTCATCAAGATAAAAAGCTTTTGCAAAGCAAAGGAAACAGTCAACAAAACCAAAAGACAACCAACAGAATGGGAGAAGATATGTGCAAATGACATATCAGATAAAGGGCTAGTATCCAAAATCTATAAAGAACTCATCAAACTCAACACCCAAAGAACAAAGAATCCAATCAAGAAATGGGCAGAAGACATGAACAGACATTTTTCCAAAGAAGACATCCAAATGGCCAACAGACACATGAAAAAGTGCTCAATATCGCTCAGCATCAGGGAAATCCAAATCAAAACCTCAATGAGGTACCACCTCACACCAGTCAGAATGGCTAAAATTAACAAGTCAGGAAATGACAGATGTTGGCAGGGATGCGGAGAAAGGGGAACCCTCCTACACTGTTGGTGGGAATGCAAGCTGGTGCAGCCACTCTGGAAAACTGTATGGAGGTTCCTCAAAAAGTTGAAAATAGAGCTACCCTATGATCCAGCAATTGCACTACTGGGTATTTACCCCAAAGATACAAAAGTAGGGATCCGAAGGGGTACGTGCACCCCGATGTTTATAGCAGCAATATCCACAATAGCCAAACTGTGGAAAGAGCCAAGATGTCCATCGACAGATGAATGGATAAAGAAGAAGTGGTATATATATACAATGGAATATTATGCAGCCATCAAAAGGAATGAGATCTTGCCGTTTGCAATGACGTGGATGGAACTGGAGGGTATTATGTTGAGTGAAATAAGTCAAAAAGAGAAAGACATGTATCATATGATCTCACTGATATGAGGAATTCTTAATCGCAGGAATCAAACTGAGGGTTGTTGGAGTGGGGGGTGGGGTGGGAGGGATGGGGTGACTGGGTGATAGACACTGGGGAGGGTATGTGCTCTGGTAAGCGCTGTGAATTGTGCAAGACTGTTGAATCTCAGATCTGTACCTCTGAAACAAATAATGCAATATATGTTAAGAAAAAAAAAAGAAGAAGAAGAAGGTAGCGGGAGGGGAAGAATGAAGCGGGGGAAATCGGAGGGGTAGACGAACCATGAGAGACGATGGACTCTGAAAAACAAACAGGGTTCCAGAGGGGAGGTGGGTGGGAGGTTGGGTTAGCCTGGTGGTGGGTATTGAGGAGGGCACATTCTGCATGGAGCACTGGGTGTTGTGCACAAACAATGAATCATGGAACACTTCATCTAAAACTAATGATGTAATGTATGGGGATTAACATAAGAATAAAAAATTAAAAAAAAATACAGATAATATAAGGGAATACAGAAAGGGCAAACCTTTAAGGGATGAAAAAATCCAGACCAAGAAAACATTAATAAAATGTTGGGGGTGTGGTAATATTGGGGAAGTTCAAATTTAAGGAAGAGAAGCTTGAAAGAGACAAAACACAGAAGAAAGACAAAACGTCTAATCCACAGCAAAAATTACTAAGTAACAAGTTGCAAAAGAGTTGTTAACCAACAAATATCATATAAAAAAAAATGAACCACAAATGGTAAGAAATGCTAGAAACAAAACAGACCATAGATATGTAAGAATGGGAAGTTCTGAACAAAATAATTAAGGCTAAAGTCATCAAAGTATATTAAATCCTGTATCCTAATAACAAAGAATATGCTTTATTTCAATCATATTTACAAAAAAATCTCCATGAATTAGGACAAAAAGTAGAAATAGCATAGGCTACATTCTAGGTATACACACGTACATACACAAAGCAAAACTAAAAAAAATAATAACCAAACCAAAGAGAAAAACGGCAACTACCTAGAATCTTAAAATTTTTCTTCCATAAAATGTCTGGGATCAAAGAAGTAATCGAAATTGCAATTGCAGAGTATTTACAAGGTTATCATAATTAAAACAATAAACATTGAAACTTAAAAGCAGAGAAAAATACATAGCCTCACATATCTATGTAACTAACAAGAAAGGGTAAAAGCAAAAGAATGAGCTATGGAAGGTCCAAAGGTAGAAAGAATAACGACATAAACTTAAGAAAGAAAATAACAAATACAAGAAGAAACTTAATGAACTAGAAAACAGAAAAAAAGGTGGATAAAGAAATTGAAAAGCAAGTAACTAGGGGAAAAATAGTAATACAACAGGTAACGTACCAAAAACCTAATTAACAAAGGAGAAAATACAATATTAATGTTTCAAATGGAGAATAAAAAACAGAGGGATTTAAAACTACCCAAAGGAAGTATTTTGCAAATACCATTAAACTTGAAAATTTCTGGTGACATTGGGGTTAGTCTTGAAAAGCAGAATTCACAAGATTGACCCCAGTCAGAGAATATAACGTATTTACCCATTAGTTTTCCTGGAAGGAAGCTTAAAAAATTAATAACAACATTTGGAGAAAGAAACCTGTAGGGGAAGGAGGGACTTGTACTTTTCATTTCATCTGCTTTCAAGTCATGCCTATATATTATTGTTTTTAATCTTCTGGGTTCTGTGGGTAGGGCGCATGGGTTGGAGATCAAGAAGTCAGGTGGGGTGTTTGGGGGGGGTACAGGGCAGTGGAGATTGGAGGAAAAGGACCCAAAGACCAGATTCTGGGCAAGTTTCATCTGGAAGCAAGGAAAGGGCTGAAGGAGGAGGTGGCTAGCTAGGGGTCAGCAGCCAAGCCAAGATAGGGAGAGAAAGAGGCCATAACAGAGCCCCTGCATGAAAGCGGGCCCATCGCTGGGCAGGGACCACCTCAGAGCCTCCAAGTGAGGCTGTATCAGGCTTATCTTTGCAGCCTCATCTTTTGGTACCCCCTTGGCCATCTCTCAGAATCTCTCGTAGTTATAAAATGCACTATGTGTATTTGTTTTTCAATATTATATTTTGTACCAAATCTCTGAATGGGATCTATTTAACATAATTGAGTGTTAACATGATTGGATTTGGTGCTCCTGTTTGGGGACATGCATATTACACCAACAGGACTGTTGCTGATGCAAACCTTTTTGTTCCCTCCATGACAACAAGGGGAAATTAGTAAGGGCAGGTTCTTCATTAGTAAAAGAAGCAAGTTAGTTGAAATACAATGTTTTGTTTCTTCCATCTGAAAGTGCATTTTAAACAAGTGAAATAGATACCATATGGCCTGTCAGTCACTTGACACTGAAGAACAATACATGAATTGTATCTTATTTCCAGTTTCCCACAGTGAGTGTTAATTCTTCCCTGCTTTTGCTCTTGGCTGTTCTCATGAGCAGGACATTTACCTGTTCATTTCCTCTCTTCTTTATTTGGTAAGCTCCAAAGCAGGTTTAAACTAAAAAACTGTTTTAAGTTTAAACTAAATACCTCCATTTTGGTGAAGGTTTTCCTGGTAACCGCAGGTAAAATAAACCACCACAGCCATGAGTTCATACTGTTTTGCTCACATCTGTAAGCATAGCACTAATTTTATATTGTGACTGTAGTCCTATCTCCTCCTATTAAACCACAAGCTCTTCAAAGGTCCAGTGCAGGAACTGCAGCCCCTGAAATGTTACAGATTTTTTTAAATGTTAAGATAAATGTATTAGAAAATTAAATACTTAAATATTTTTAAAGCAAACAAATGTATTCACATTATAAACTTTGGTCCACATGTTCAATTTTGCGTTGCAGTAATGGTACTTGGCTTTCCTAGGTCTACTCCAAATTTTAGTCAATTAAAATAGTTTTAATTTCCAGAGGAAATAATTGTTCTCTATTATGATTATTAATTAGATCTTCCAGTTAGGTCTGATTGAAGAGAGCCACGGTTTTAAATATGCCTGTTCATTCCTCATTTTATCTAGCACGTGAATACATATGACTGTATTTGGATTCCAAATATGTAACGAGAGAAAGAGAAGCATTTGGTGTTAGAAAAGAATGAATCATACCACCCCAAGGTGATCTGTTTGTCTGCCCTGATAACTAATGCAGCTTTCCTTGATATCCAAGAGGAATAAGAAATACCTTGCAGGGCACCTGGGTGGCTCAGATGGTTAAGCCTCTGCCTTCGGCTCAGGTCATGATCCTGGGGTCCTGGGATCGAGCCCTACATCGGGCTCCCTGCTCCGCGGGAAGCCTGATTCTCCCCCTCCTTCCTGCTCGAGCTCTCTCTCACTATCTCTTTCTCTCTCAAATAAATAAATAAAATATTTAAAAAAAAAAAGAAAAAAAGAAATACCTTGCAAATATACTATATTTAAAATAATGTTTTATTTATTTTTTTAAAAGATTATTTTTTGAGAGGTGCTTTTATTCATTTCTACTTTTTTCAGTATACTAGATACTTTTTTTTTTAAAGATTTTATTTATTTATTTGAGAGAGAGAGAGTACGAAAAGTGGGGAGGGGCAGAGGGAGAGGGAGAAGCAGACTTCCCACTGAACAAGGAGCCGATGCAGGGCTAGATCCCAGAACCCAAGGATCATGACCTGAGCCAAAGTCGGATGCTTAACTGACTGAGCCACCCAGGTGCTCTGGAATAATTACTATTTTTAATAAAAAAGAGAAAAATCACTTGCTTCAATAAGTTATCTCATTTGTGGTCAATATCTGTTAGGTGATATTCCAAAGTGGAAATTTTGAAACAAGTATGGTATCCCATATTATTAAAACCAAATTTAAATAATTTGCAATTGGTTATTTTTATTATAATCTATTTCTGTCAGTGGTCTCTAAAAATAATTAATTACTACAAGAATGTTATTTAGCTATTTACCATAAGAGAAAAATTTTGCTCTTATCTTAATGACACCTTACTATGAAGTAAAGACAAATTGAGTAAATAAACACAGTGGAAGAGAACAGAATTCACAGAGATTGTAGTCTAGACAAACTATAAATAAGGATATGTATTTTCTGGTTAATATTTTGAACTATATTTACATATTTTATCTCATGTGATCAACACAGCAACCTATTTGTCAGTTTGGGCAAATTTTACTAAATAAACTATGGACTTGTGAGTTTACATGACTTGCCCAAGTTCAGAGCCAGTCTATGATAGACGCAGGGTTGCTGCCCCAAATTCCCTGTTCTACCAAGACAGCACTGACATATTGCCTTATCTATGTACACTCGTCGGGAAGCTGAGCCACCAGCAGTGATGTTGGAGGCTGAGGAAGGAGTTCAGAGGACACATGATGGAATAATTTCCAGCCTTGGGAAATTGCCACAGAAAGGGTGGACACGACTTCTACACACTTCTTTCCAGCAAATAGCCCCAATTTCTTTTTAACTGAAATCATGAAAAATCTCAAAGAGTAAAGCGTGTGGATTTCATCTCCTATATTTAACTTCACTCTGGCAGTGTTAAATCTGTATTTTATTTCATAGCAAAGAAGGACCAATGAATAATATTGATAATGCTATTGATTATAGACATTTTATCCTTTTATGTCTTGTGGGTATATTCAATTATTATTCAGCAAATACTCATCCCTCTCATGACCTCCATGGAAGAAGGAGTGTACTTCTTTGTCCTACTGATGTCATGTGACTTTCTTAGGCCAAAGGAATATGATTCAATGCGACAGTGTACCAATACCCACCTACACCTTAGTGTCCACAAGGGTCCCTCTCCTTCTTGAGAAGATCATGCTCAAGTAGCTGTTGGTCCAAAGAGGATGAGGGACTTGTGGACCAGACATGGACCCAACCTGCACTTGGTGCCCAGCCCCGCCATGTACAACCTATGTCGACGCATATTAGCCAACTCACAGTGGCATTATTGGTGATAAGTGGTTAGAAGGCTAAGACTACCAGATTACAATATTCACATTACTCTTCTTCAGGTGAGTAGGAGCTACAGCAAGTCTTCAAGCATAAAAACAAGTACCACGTTATGTTTTACCAAGATTACTCTGACAGCAATGTGTAGGACGAAGACTTCAAATGGGGTTTATTCCTTTAGCTCCTCCCAAAGAAGAGGAAAAAACAAAACAAAACATGATTTCAATTTGATGCCAAGACTTTTATTTTTATTTTTTATTTAATTTTTTAACTTTAATTTTTTTAGAGAGGGAGGGCGAGTTGACAAGGGGAGAGGGAGAGAGAGAATCCTAAGCAGATTCCACACCCAATGCAGAGCCCGGCGTGGGGCGTGATCCCACAACCTGAGATCATGACCTGAGCTGAAATCAAGAATTGGTCACTTAACTGACTGAGCCACCCAGGAGACCCTGATGCCAAGACTTTTAGCATGCATGAGGCAGTATGAGGAATGGCTACAACTATGTGAAGAACTCAGGGTTAGACATTTGCAGCATGATGGCTTAATACCCAAAGGAAATAATGAACCCAGAACCTCTGGAAATATGGTTGTCACCTAGTTTGAGTGTCTTGAGCAAGAACAATCACATAGTAAGTATTCTGTAATTGCTTCTTTTCTGTGGTCTCCACTTGGTCTTTATTGATAGAAGCCTTCAAATGAGGCCTTCAGGTTAATTGTTAAGTTAATCGAGTTAATGGTTGTATTTTCTCAAAAGTATCTGAATGGCCTTCCTAAGAATTAACTACATCTGAGCATCAAGTAAATTATTGACTTACCTTGTTCAAGACTGAAAGCAAATCTAATAAATGCTGTTGAAACATGTTATGAATTGTTTTCAATTTACCTAAGAACCTACAGTACTTATTTGTAGGATTTCCATGGTGGGGGCTACCAGTATTGAATTCTTCATCATGAGGAGCTAATCAATGGGGGAGACCCCATGTTTATTTATTTATTTATTTATTTTAAAGATTTTATTTATTTATTTGACAGAGAGAGACACAGCGAGAGAGGAAACACAAGCAGGGGGAGTGGGAGAGGGAGAAGCAGGCTTCCCGCAGAGCAGGGAGCCCGATGTAGGGCTCGAACTCAGGACCCTGGGATCATGACCTGAGCCGAAGGCAGACGCTTAACGACTGAGCCACCCAGGTGCCCCGACCCCATGTTTATTAATGCCAAGAACAAACCAAATGATCACTGGCTAATAAAGATAATTCAGTGGGAGAGAGCTTAGATTAGTTGTTTCCTGGCCAGTCCATTCTGGCCATACATCACAACCATTTGCGGATATTTAAAAAACAAAACCACACAAACCTACCCATATTGGGATTTTACCCCAGACCAAACAATGATTGTTTATTCAAAGTTCTCTGGGTGATTTTACTATGCAGCCAGGGTTGAGACAAGTCATGTATGTTTTATGCAGTTTTTAAAAAGCCAAATAAGCTGGATAATTTACCTATACAAAATGTTCCATAAAGAACATCATTTCCTAAAGCCTAGTTTTTAGAGCCAGACTAAAAAGACAAAAACAAAAATAAAAAACCTACTTTAATTTGTACATTATTCTATGTATTAATTCAGAAACTTAATATAATTTTGCCAATATTACTATTCACTTACTCTTTTTCTTTATTATTGTTTTCAATTGTGGTAAAATTCACAAAACATAAAATTTACCAACCTAACCATTTTTAAGTGTGCGGTTCAGTGTCATTAAAGACTTTCCCATTGTCGCGCAACCATAACCACCATCCATCTGTAGAACTCTTTTTATCTTGTGAAGATGGAACTCTATATTCTTCATTTCACCCTCCCTCCAGTCTCTGGCAATCATTATTCTACTTTCTGTCTCTATGAATGTGACAATTCTAGGTACCTCCTGTAAGTGGATTCATACTGTATTTGTCCTTTTGTAACAGGCTTATTTCACATAATATCCTTAAGGTCCATCTATGTTGTAGCATCTGTAAGAATTTCCTTTTTTTAATAAGGCTGAATAATATTCCATTGTATATACATACTATATTTTGTTTATCTATTCATCTGTCAATGGACAATTCTACCCTTTAGCCATTGTGAGTAATGCTTCTATGACCATGGATGTATGAATATCTCTCGAAGACCCTGCTTTCAATTTTGGGAGGTGTAATACCCAGAGGTTGAATTGTTGGATCATATGGTAATTCTTTTTTTTACTTTTTTGAGGAACTACCATGCTGTTTTCTATAGCTGCTGCACCATTTGACATTCCCATCAACAGTGCACAAGGGGTCTGATTTCTCCATACCTCTACTAACACTTTGTTCTTTTCTGTTTTTGTTTTTGTTTTTTAATTTTATTTATTTATTTGACAGAGAGAGTGCAAGAGAGGGAACACAAGCAGGGGAAGTGGGAGAGGGAGAAGCAGGCTTCCCGCTGAGCAGGGAGCCCGATGCGGGGCTCGATCCCAGGACCCTGGGATCATGACCTGAGCCGAAGGCAGACGCTTAACGACTGAGCCACCCAGGTGCCCCTCTTTTCTGGTTTTTAATAGTAGCCTTTCTAAAGAGTGTGAGGTGGTGTTTCACTGCAGTTTTTTATTTGCATTTCCCTAATAATTAGTGAGATTGAGCATCTTTTCATGTGCTTATTGACTATATATCTTCTTTGGAGAAATGTCTGTTCAAGGCCTTTGCTTTATAATTAGGTTGTTTGTTTTGTTGTTGGTGGTGTTGAGTTGTAAAAGTTCTTTATATATTTTGGATATTAACCTTTTATAGGATACATAATTTGCACATATCTTCTCCCATCTCGTGGGTTGCTTTTTCAATCTGTTGTTTGTGTTTTTTGATGCACAGAAGTTTTTAAATTTTGATGCAGTCCAGTTTATCTATTTTTACCTTTTTTGTCTGTGCTTTTGGCACCATAGTCAAGAAATCGTTGCTAAACAATCCATTTACTTTTAGCAAAGTCTGCCTTCTAAGGCACAAAGACGATTTACAATGCAAATCAATTGGATAACCTGGATTAATTTGCCCATTCAAAACACAGGCTATTAAAAATGAATAAATCAAAATTGGGGAACTCTGAGCTTTTACTGAAACTTTAACTTTTGAAAAAGTATTAAATTTTATTTAAGTAGTTGATAACTTTGCATGAGTTTTCTGATTCATGTCAAGTTCGTAGATTCTTTCAAATTGGAACATAATGGGAACCCATATGAAGTCAAAATTTACGTATTACATGTCTTTGTTTTGCCAAACTGTCTAGTACCCTGAGTAGCAATAAGCACCTACTCACTAAAGCCTTAAAATAATAAAATATTAGCCTAGGAGTGGCAATTAACATTATTTATACCATGTATTTTGGTATTTTGTGGATGAACTAATTGAGATCCTGAAGGAGAAGTAATGTACGTGGTCAGTAGGGAATACAAAAGAGATGTCTTGCTTGCAGATACAACACAAATGCAAAGCTGTAGAAGTTTGGACAGCCTGTCTGAACTAATGGGATAATTGATGCCTGTGGGATGCAGGTGTGCATGTGATGTCGCCATTTAATTATGAGCAGGTGGTGCAATAGGAATGCTGCGATAAATTTTGGGTCTCTAAGAAAACTTATTCCAAGAGTTTTTCCCTCAGTTCTATAAATGCTCTAGAAAACGGTCACCTTGTCCCTTGGGGGCTCCCACCTCTCATGCATCCCCCAGGTATCAGCAAGACATTTTGAGAGATGCTAAAAGATCCCCTATGCAGGTTGCCGTCTTGGTGGACCACATTTCATATTTCTAAGTCATGTTATTCTATAAAATTTACAGTATTATAGACTTGAAGGAGCCTTCCAAGTCATTGGGTTCACATTCCCTTCTTTTCAGATCAGGAGACAGAAGCCTAAGTAGGCAGTGACTTGACACAAACCGCCAATGGAGTATGGTCAAGATCCTAATTGGACTCCCAGGTTCAAAAGCTTATATATTATTAGGAATGTCACCAAAAGCAGAAACAAAAAAGAAATAATGCATTCCAGGTATGCATTCCAAAACCTGAGTTCCCTCCTTGTCTTGAAGCCTCTGAAATCTTGCTCTCCCTCAGCCACCCACAAAGCCAGAAAAATCTTTGACTTCTAACATTCTAACTGCCCCAGCCTAGTAATAAAACCACAGGGATCCTGGCCATGGGAACTTCCCCTCACGAGCCTTAGATAGGCTTTAGCTGGTCTCAATGCCACCAGAAACAGGATGGCTGGACCCTGTCCTGATTTTTTCCACTTTCAGCTGTCTTTGATAAAAGGGGCTTCATTCTGTAAAGATTAGCTTACTTGAAGTGTTGCTGTTTCTGAACTCACACAAAAAAATTATATTGACAAGTTTGCCAATCTTCCAAAATGTTCAAATTCATCTGACCTTCTAAATAACAACATCCACTGGAAAATTATTGGACATCTGGAGAGTCATCTGGGGTTGAATTAAATTTTTGATGTGCTGTGAAATTGGGTCAGTGCTTTAGAATTACATTTTAATAGTTATGAATGCACTAATAAAATGCTGCTCTTCGGTGCAAATTGGCAACTTACCCAGACTTCAGAATCTTTGAAGAAATGAATTTCAAAATTCTTGATTAACAAATATGTACAAGAAGTCAGAAAAGACAAATTAAGAATCCTCTATTAAAGTACACAATAAACACTGGATTTATTTTACGAGTTATGACTTTAGATGGGGCTTATTTGCACTGCAAAGGGCAACATTGTTCAATGGTGTGAGTAGCAAGTAGAAAATCAGAAGGGAAACTCCTTTTTCTTCTTAGGATTTGTGGTTCCAGTGAAGTCATTGTACTTAGTCAACTATTTTCTAGACTGCTTAATAGAGCATAAATAGGACAAAGAGATGGCAGTTGCAGGGGCTCAGACTTCTACTGGATGTTATAAAGAACTTCTTAACAATGGGCTGTCTTGTGCATCTCATGAAAAATGTTTAAGCAGAAGTTGAAGAACCATCTTTCAGGGATATTGCACAATAGATTTCTTAATTGGATGAAAAGTGTATTCAAAGACTTTCAAGGTCCTTTTGAATTTAAGACTGGGCTGCTACATTCTATAAAATTAAGCTAAAAGGAGCCCTAGTTGAATCACTGGTAAATATGTGTTAGAAATGAAGTCTCACTTAACAGCATTTACAATTTCGCTAAACTAAAGCTAAGTTTCTGGAACCCACATAGAAGCTAATGGATAGTCACAGCATTGGATGCAAAAAAGACCTCAAGGAAGCTGCATCAGCCTGGTAAGACATGCATGCCCAACACCCCACAGGGCCAACAGGTCTCTGAAGGCACCTGTAAAGCAGGTGTGCAGTGGGGACTGAGGGCAAGCCTCAAGATATTCAAAATGTAAATCACCTTTGTCTTCTTTTCTTATCAAATCATTACCATTGACCTAATCCTTTACAATAGGAACACACAGAAGATAAAAGAACTCTGGGACAAATGGCAGAGACCATACAAGAAATCTTTGTTGGGGTACAACTGTGGCTCATTACCCCTGAATGCTACCACAGTGTAGAAGTTTCTTAGGTATCCAAAATATCTACAAGGCAAATTTGTATTATGCTCGGTTTGGTGCCCTTGAGTTTATTTTTTTTAAGATTATTTATTTATCTGTCAGAGAGAGAGAGACAGAGCACAAGCAGGGGGTATAGCAGGGAGAGGGAGAAGCAAGCTCCCTACTGAGCAAGGAGCCCGATGCGGGGCTCAATCCCAGGACCCTGGGATCATGACCTGAGATGAAGGCAGATGCTTAACCGACTGAGCCACCCAGGTGTCCCAGTGCCCTTCAGTTTAATCACACCCAAGGCTTGAATGTCATGGCCTTTCTCCCCTTCTCCATACTCCTCTCCCTCATCCCTGCCCCTTAGTTCTTCCCTAGGATCCCTGACTTGAGCCAATGCCTCATATTCAGGACCTGTTTTTCTGCCTCCTTTGAATCAAAATTGACCTAAGCTGTGGTGTCATCCTTCTGTGACTTCTAGATAAGTTGCTGAGTGAAATAAAACATAAAGACAAATACATATACACTCTGTGTACCGCTTTCATGATATTTCATGATAATTTTCTTAGAATTGAAAAACCATTTCACAAAATAATGCCTCTGTGATTGTAAATTGAATGCAGGTGGGCAACATTTAGAGGCAACCATTTTAAGTGTGGTCTGATTGTACCCCACATCCCACCAGATAGTTTACTCGTGCTACATCTGTATATAAAATTGGAAACTATGTAATGGAGAATTATTTTTCAATCCCTTACTACAGTCTGTACTCATTCAACAAAATGTATCAACTTCTTGGGAAGAACAAACACCATGACTGAAACGTGGGTAACATTATTAACCTAAAGTCAATTTGTTGTTTTCTTTTTTCTTTTTTTTTTTTTTCAATTTGTTGTTTTCTAAAAGTTTAAGTGTTTTTTCCTTTTTTGGTACATTTATTTATTTTTAATTTTCCCCATTCCTTTTCCTTTCACTTTATTGATTAGGAATTGTATATACTTAATGAGTATAACTTGATGTTTTATGTGTAGCATATAATTATAATAATGTAATAATAACCTATAATATTACATATTTAGTATATATTTAAAGTGTATAACCTGATGTTTTGATATACGTATTCATTGTGGAGTAATCACTACAATCAAGCTAGTTAATGCATCATCTCATGTAATTATTTTCCTTCTGTTTTTTGTGTGTGTCTATGTGGTGAGGATGCTTAAGGTCAACTAAAAGTTTAAGTATTTGTTGTTCATGGGACTAAGCTCATTCTCTTTTCCTTATTGAGTCAAATTTTGCTACTTTTTTGGTAAGGAGTTTATTTAAGTTATCTTACTTATAGACTAAAATGATTTCTCATTTGTTGGGGAGAAATACTTTTAAAAGTTTAGATAGCAAAAGTCCACAAGGCAACGAAGATGAAATATGAAGACAGGGCTTGGTTTTAAGAAGCTGTAATCACGATGGCTAAAATTGAATCAATTTACCACAGTCTTCTGCAAACAAGCCAGATATTGTTCAAAAAATATATCTATATATCATAGACTATATAGATTTAAACCATAAACACCCAAACACAGACCACCTATGGTGGCCATTTACCTGACAAAAACCAAGACAAAACTGATCCATCTGTCTCCACGGGACCAAAGCAATAAAATAGAGTAAGCAACACAGTAATTCCAAATGAATCCAGTTTCAGAGTTTGGAGCGTTATCATTACACTGCCATGACTTTTCCCCCTTAAAATCTCTAGTGTTCCAGGGCACCAACCAAAAATGGAATAAGTCTCCTTTCTATCATCTCACATGTTTCAAATACCGCTTTTGCTCCAAGGACCATTTTAAAAATACACTGTCCACTTGAGGACAGCTACCTAGAGTCATGGAAAGAACCCATAGATAGAAAGAACATCCATTTTCTCAAGTTTCCTTTTCTACCAAGTCTTCCAGTCAAACTGCTAGAGAAGACTTAAACAAAAGTTTCAACTACTTTTGACCTGTGGCTAACCAGTGCTTGGGAGAGAAAATAACACAGGTAGGATTCCCTGATTTGCTGGGTAAGTGAGACTTTCAGCTGAAAACAAAAATGGTTTGTAGTCCCTATAGCGGCTGCCGGCTCCATTTTTGAAAAATGAGGGCAGTGATACGAAACACTGGTTTTCTTCCTCTCACCTCAAACATACATGTTACTTGCATGATATCATTCACAAAAGGGATGATTAAAATGAACATGACACCTGCTCACCTTAAAAATAACCTCATACAAAAAGAAAATAACCTCCTACAGAAGAAAAGATGTTGGTGGGTCCAAATTCCTTAAGGAATAAGATATAATACTGTACACAAGTTTCTTTTATTTAATAAAACATATCACTCAGCAGTGGTGAACCCAGAATTAATGGGCTAGAAGCTGATCTAATTTGGGGGACAAGATGTCTTTAAAAAAATACCTCTCAGTTGGGTGGGTGAGATATTCTGGCAGGTCCTCCCACACTCCTCCTCCACCACAGAGAGCTCCTCACTCTCTAGCAGACAAAAACACACTCCTTGCTCCTCTTCTCTTGCAGCTGGAAAATGGACGGGGAGCGTCCCGGACCTGACTCTCCCCATGTTGCCTGCAAATGCCTTCCCAGTAGCACTGCTGGAATCCAGCACCCAGCCCTTGCTGAAGTCACAGTGTTTGTCCATCCCTTTAAAAAGATAGAAGAGGACGAAGATGAATATACCTGTGGTTGCTATTAAGGAAACAGCAAAGAGGAGACCAAAAGTGGCCAAAGCAAGTGTGAGATCCACCATGAAAATGATCAGCTTGGCCAACATGTCCACACTTCTCCTCATTCACAGAAGATATTTAAAACTTCCCCAAGGCTCCCACTATGCAATTATGTCTTTATAAGATGTGGGCAAGGAAAAGGACATTTCTAAACATGCTAAAGTGTGTTGTAATTCCTCCAAGTATCTACCAGGAGGGCCGTATAATGAAACTTTGATTTCCCAACTGGTATGAAACAGTGGCTAAAGGTAAAATGTGGTAAAGTATGGGATATTGCTTCACCACTTGCTTCTTTAGTGGAGAGAAGTCCAGGGATTTATTTTATCCCCTTCACTATGTAACTGAGTCGCTTGGATTGTAATTGCCAAGGGGTAGGAATCCACTAATGTGCATTTACAACATGTAAGGCTACAGTAGAAATGTGATGTTTCTTCGGAAATTAAAATATGCCAGTAAAGTGTGAAAGGAAAATAAAGCCATTTTTCAAACATGCAAAGACTCAGAAAGTTTACCTCTCCTGCATGTGTTTGAAAAAAAATTATTAGAGGATATAATCCAATAAAATACCTCTTTTTTAAAAGAGGAATACTTGGCATATAAAAAACTGAATTTAACCAATAGAGCAATGGAGTTAAATTCCAGAATCACAGCTCAGCAGTAGACATACAAGGTAATAAATTCAAATTAGAAAAGGAAGTTGGTAGGCTACCAGACATAGCTTTGAAGAAGACAGTCACCTTCCTATATTAAATGGTATGATTAAAAATTTTGATGATCTAAAAACAAAATGACCATATTTCTTAGTTAACAAGGTAAATGAAAGGTAATAAGAGAATCCAAGAAAATACATAAAGTTGAATGATGAAGCTGTGTCCTCAAATGAAGCAAACTAAACTGAAATGTGTTTTTTTTTAAAGATTTTATTTATTTATTTGAGAGCAAGACAGAGAGCACATGAGTAGAGGGAGGGGCAGGGAGAGGGTGAAGTAGACTCCCTGATGAGCAGGGAACCTGAGGCGGGGTTGATCTCAGGACCCTGAGATCATGACCTGAATAGAAGTCAGATGCTTAACCGACTGAGCCACCCAGGTGCCCCAAAATGTGCTTTTCTTTCAAGATTTCATTTATTTATTAATTTATTTTAGAGAGAGGAGGAGAGAGAGAGATAGCAAGAGAGCACATGTGCGCACGAGATGGGGAGAGGCAGAGGGAGAGGGACTCTCAAGCAGACTCCCTGCTGAGCACGGATCCCTGCAAGGATTGATCTTACGACACTGAGATCATGACCTGAGCTGAGGTCAAGAGTTGGATGCTCAAACAACTAAGCCACCCAGGCGCCCCATGAAATGTACTTTTGAGTAAGGCATGGAATATGAGAAATGAGAATCCATTGGTCCTTAATATTCAGAATGTTCTGCTCCACCTAGCATAGATTAAGAGTGAAACTGTATTTCCAAAGGGTTTAATCACACTGCTGGTCTTTACAAATATTTCTAAGCTCTTAACATTCTGAATGCTATCTACTAGTTTTACATTTCTGGAAACCTAAAACACAACAAGAAAATTTATTATAGTGATAGAACAGAATGCATAGGTTAGAACCCTTGGCAATTTTAAAAGTAATGGAGGTGTAGTGAGGGAGATGAAGAGAAGTGAGGGAATATAAATTTCCACATCTTGCATAGTTGAAATTCAAGGGATACCTGTTTACAATTAGTGTAAGAAATAAAGATTTGGGGGCACCTGGGTGGCTCAGTTGGTTAAGCATCTGCCTTCAGCTCAGGTCATGATCTCAGGGTCGTGGGATCAAGCCCCATGTCAGGCTCCCTGCTCAGCGGGGAGCCTGCTTCTCCCTCTGCCCCCCCACCCCTACTCATGCTCACTCACCCTCTCTCTCTCTCTCTCAAATAAAATAAATAAAATCTTTAAAAAAAAAAGAAAGAAAGATTTGGTATAGTTTTACAAATAATAAAAAGGACCAATGGGAGAACCGAAAATACAAATTTAACAAGATTTGTAAGATATAATGGGTAGTAAAAGGTATTAGATTTTTTATTTTCATGAGAAGAAATCAGCAAATACTGTTTAAAATTGCTAAATAACAAACTAGATTTAGTATATTATCTAGACCTGTGATGTACAATACGGTGGCCACCAACCACGTGGGACTTTTGAACATTTGTAATGTAGCTAGTCTG
The DNA here is from genome assembly GCF_029215605.1 of Mirounga angustirostris. Taxonomy (NCBI): domain Eukaryota; kingdom Metazoa; phylum Chordata; class Mammalia; order Carnivora; family Phocidae; genus Mirounga; species Mirounga angustirostris. The sequence continues at coordinate 103,257,318 of NW_026991718.1, forward strand.
AATTGATAATGTGCTCTAAGTATGAAATAAACTTAATATTAAAAAAACACAGAATTTAAAATAGCTCATTCATAGTTTTTATGTTGACTATATGTGAAATGACAACATTTTGGTTAAATGGGATTAAATAAAATATAACTTTAAAATTATTTTCACCCTTTTAAATATAACTACTAAAGAAGTTAATTGTGGCTTGCATTATATTCCTATTGGATAGCACTGGTCTAGAATTTTAGAGCTAATCACAAGGAGTACCAAAACCAAAAAAATGTTAAATTAGTTCTCTGGAGAGTAGGACAGGTGTGGGGTGAGGGAAAGACTTCATGTTTTCATTTTGTGCCCTTTTGTATGGTCCAAATTTTTATTATCAAGTCCATCTATTATTCTTTAAGGAAACATTTGGTAACATACAAATAAAAGATAATGTGCAGTAAATAAAGATTGTGATACTTTTTAAAGAATAGATTAGGTGGAAGGACTGGAGGCAAAAATCCAAAGAACAAAGTGAGGAGAATAATTTAAATAAAGCTCAAAAACCATATACCTTTTGGGGCACCTGAGTGGCTCAGTCCATTAAGCGATTAAGCATCTGCCTTTGTTATATGAAAACAATGAATCGTGGATCACTACATCAAAAACTAATGATGTATGGTGACTAACATAACATAATAAAATAATATTAAAAAAAAAAAAGCATCTGCCTTTGGCCAGGTCATGATCACAGCGGGGAGTCTGCATCTACCTCTCCCTTTGCCCCTCCCTCTGCTCATGCTCTCTCTCTCTCTCTGCTCGCTCTCTCTCAAATAAATAGATAAACTCTTAAAAAAAAAACCCCAAACAAGCAAAATAATATACCCTTCCATATATAGGAAAGGAATAGTAGGTAATTATAATTGGGAATGGAGGTTAAAGTTATAAAATGTCTTATAGTGATCAATAGTGCATTTTTTTTAGTTTAAATCTCAATGTTAGGAATTGGTGGTTTTCTGCAGATGAGATTAAACAATAAATGTAAAATAATTTTTTATTTAAATTATATTGTATAGGTTTATATTGTACAATTACACTGTAGCCATGCATTGTGATGGTTAATACAGGTATATGTAGCTTAAATAATACACACATGCTCCAATTTAACAAAGAGAGAGACCGGTGGTTGTGCTTACTCACCTTACTGAAGAAGCATGTCCTTAACTGAAAGAACCAACAATGAACTTCAAAATCAAACACCTTTAAATATTATCTCATAAATTCAAACTCTTGATTTTTACAAAGCTGCTAGAGAAGTAATAGAGGAAAAATACAAATTTTCTATTGTAATTGCAATAAAAAACAGTTTTTTTAAGGAACATTTAATAAAATTAATTTTACATAAACCACTTGATGAATGTGTATATTCAAAATTTCTCAAATACGTTATGTATATAAAATTAAATTAATTTTAGTATTAATTAGAAAAAAATACAAGTGTGGACTTTCCTTCCTGATAGTGTTTTCAGAGGTCACACTGGGGAAGAAACTTTTCTCTTCCCTTAAGAATTTGTTCTATCGGGGCGCCTGGGTGGCTCAGCTGGTTAAGCGACTGCCTTCGGCTCAGGTCATGATCCTGGAGTCCCGGGATCGAGTCCCGCATCAGGCTCCCTGCTCTTAGCAGGGAGTCTGCTTCTCCCTCTGACCCTCCTCCCTCTCATGCTCTCTGTCTCTCATTCTCTCTCTCTCAAATAAATAAATAAAATCTTTAAAAAAAAAAGAATTTGTTCTATCAAAAATTCCTGATCAAACACTAAAAAAAAAAAAAAAAATTTCCTGTAAATTTTTCAAAGGGGTGGCAGAAATGTAACATCAGTACAAACCAATTGTCCTTTTGGATCATTGCTTTTATATCTTCTCCAGTGTATGATTTTTACAAAAGAGAGAAATGTACCCCACTTTCACTTTTAATTGTCTTTAATTTCCCATTAGAACATCATTCCTTTTGCTAAAATGTTGGTTTTTTAATTGATAGTTGCATGCCGTGGCCTATGCTAACAGATATAGTTTCTTGTCAGGGAGGTATGGAGATCTGCTGGAAAATTTTTAATAAAAATAATTTATTCTAAAGAATAGGTTTGATAGGAAAAGGGAAAAAGGGAAAATGAAGCATTAGAGAACATCAAGAGATTTGAATAAAGGAAGCAAGACAGAAATGGTTGGGCTCCAAGAAAACTATAGCAATGCTATCACTCAGCCACCCCATCCTTCCCACCCCCCACCACTCCAGCAACCCTCAGTTTGTTTCCTGAGGTTAAGAATTCCTCATATCAGTGAGGTCCTATGATACATGTCTTTCTCTCTTTGACTTATTTCGCTCAGCATAATACCCTCCAGTTCCATTCATGTCGTTGCAAATGGCAAGATTTCATTCCTTTTGATGGCTGCATAATATTCCATTGTATATATATACCACATCTTCTTTATCCATCCATCTGTCAATGGACATCTGAAACAAATAATACATTATATGTTAAAAAAAAAAAAAAGAAGATAGCAGGAGGGGAAGAATGAAGGGGGGTAATCAGAGGGGGAGACAAACCATGAGAGACTATGGACTCTGAAAAACAAACTGAGGGTTCTAGAGGGGGGGGATGGGTTGGTCTGGTGGTGGGTGTTAAGGAGGGCATGTTCTGCGTGGAGCACTGGGTGTTATGTGCAAACAGTGAATCGTGGAACACTACATCAAAAACTAATGATGTAATGTATGGTGATTAACATAACATAATAAAAAAAAAGAAAACTATAGCAAACCTCACCTACTTTGCAGGCTTAAAACTCAAGGTGCCTGGCTAGTGTGAGACCCTGAGGACATCAATTGGGATTGTAGCCTTTCATGTCCCTCGATGTGAAAACTGGGATGATTTTAAATGTAGACTGATCTCAGACTCAAGACTAGAAGGATGTGGGAAATTCTCTCATCCAGCATGAAGATCTTGGGTTCTTATCCCAAAGTAGATTTATGTAAAAATCAGTAGATATAGAACAAGTTAAGGTCGAGAACAGTGCTTTAAAATAAAAGGTTTGCTGACATAATTTTTATTGATGGATAGATTTCTTTGTGCAAATGAGATCTTAGTTTGGACCACTGAACATCACACTCAACTCTGCATCCTAAAGTGCCCCTCCCAAATATATTTCCAATCATTTAAAATACATTTTAAATCAGCAGCAATCAAGGTCTCAGTCGATTTAAAACAACTGCAGTGACTCCCGAAGTAAAGTTATACATTTAATATCTCTTGCCTTTCAGATCAGCAAATCCCCAAAGACTCGCTATAAATCTCTCCACTTCCATCCCATAATGACTTGGGCAGAAAAATTCTGAATTAAATGATGCTGTGACGTGATTTATGTACATCTGGACTTTCAACCCAATGACTTCCCAGCACTCCATCAATCTTCATAAAGTCCTGGCAATGTACTTGAAAAGAATCGCAATGCTGTGAGTTAAAAGCAAGGCCTGGCTTTTTGCCAATGTGACAAGATAAGAAGCTGTGTGACCTGGCCCACGCTGGGTAGTCGGTGCTGGAGGAGTGATTGCACTTTGGGCTCAGAAGCCCCCTGAGCTCTGCTGCTTGCCTTCTGCAGTCAACTGCCACAGCTTGACATGACTACTGCAGGGAAAGGTTGAGAGGAACTTCAATGCTGGGGCTTCTTTCATATTTCTTTCATGACATTAAATTGAAGCTGCTGGAGCAGGCTTGCATTTTTACCCTGTTAATTTATTCAGACAGGCGCCTCCCTAAACCTATACAATGTAATTCAATAAGTCTGAGGATTGTATTATTGTTCCCAATATTAGGTAACTCTTACTCCCTGTGAGGGGATTAAACCTTTCAGGCCCATGGACATCAGGCTTGGCTATGCAACTTGCTTTGGCCAATGAAATGTGGTCAGAAATGCTAGATGTGAGTTGTGAGCAAGAGCTCTAGGAGCTGTTATGGGATTTTGCCATCATTCTTTTCCCAGAGCCGGGGGGCTGGCAGGTCCCAGACGGAGGCTGCTCATTCAGCCTGAGTGGGCTCCAGAAGAGCCAAAGCCAACCTATGACTGTCATATAAAATGAGCAAGAAGAAAATTCTGTTGTAAGATACTAAGGTCTGAGGGTAGAAGGTATCTTTTGTTACTGTAGCTTAACTCAGTCTAAGCTGACTGATAAAATCAGTATCCTTTATAGAAACTGTTAAGAACCGTCCAAACATGCATAAACCAAAAAAGGTCAGCAAACCTTTGGCCAGTAAGAGTGCTGTCTTATTTCTTGAGATTTGGATTTCTGCATTGCTGGCCTATCCTTTTCACTTGTCCTTTGGAAAATATTGGAGATTGGTCATGTTGCTTTTAGGAGCTAGATCTCATACTCTCCGCTTTTCTTGACAGAATGGAGGTAGTCTAGAGATTTCTCTCTTAGCATTTATCCACTGATGGCAGCATTAAGCCAGCCACAGTAAACTTCTCAGGTGGGAGCTAATATCTGGGAGAGCAGAATAACTCAATTTACTGGTCAAGTGCAGAGAAGTATCTGTGGTAGAACAGCTAGACTGATACAGTCTAGATGGCACTTATATTCAAGGGGAATGTAAGTTTTGACACGCCTGGGATTGTTCAAATCAAGATGGAATGTAATTCAGGGAAGACCATCAGGCCATAAATCACTAAGACCTTAGTTCTAAATTCAATACCACCTTTAATAGATTATTATATAAACTTCATTGTGCTTTTTGTCTTTAAAAATAACGATTGAATGATTGCACAAGTCAGTTTGCCTGGGTTTTAATTGCAGCGATGCTGATTACTAGTTGTACACTCTTGGGAAGCTACTTAAACTTCTGTACTTCAATGTCTTCTGTTAGGGAAGGAGAACAATAATATGACCTGCCTCATATGGCCATTGCAAGGATTATATGAGTTAATAGATATAAAATGCTGAACTAGTTCTGTAAGTATTCAATTAATATAAGCTAACATCATTAGCTATTTGGCCTATCTCTAAAGGTTGCAAGACTATGAGTTGCCTAAAAAAGAACTTTATAAAATTTATGAAGCATTATTTTTGCTGTTTCTTATTTTCTACCTTGCTGTACAATGTGACTTATTTTTCTTTGATTGTGATTCTTTGAAGGGTAGCAATAATTTAGGATGCTTACTAGATTCATTTGATGAGATCAATATCTTCTTGTGAGACCATTGGAGTCAAAAATAATTTGTCTTCGCAAATCAGTCTTAAAATGCATGCCAAATGTGGTAAAATCTCCACAATTTGGTTGATTATTTGTGTTAAATTTTTATCCCAAGGTGACTTCCTTTCTGCACCTGGGCCTCTTTTCAAACCATGAAGACTGATTTCAGAAAACTAACACTAAAATGATTAATCCCATCACAAAGGAAGAAAGAAAAAAATCCATTCTCCATGCATAAAACGATACTTGAAAAATTCCTCACGATTTATTAACTAACATTGCTCTTTTTCCCTCCCCACAACTAATGCTCCTTGTGAGAACTATTTCAAATTTTACAAAACTTTATTGAAACTTGTCATTTTAGTTTAGGAAATTAAAGAATTACTTCATCTGAATTATCCCCCCCCAAAAAAAGTTACTGTGGAATCAGTCTACCATAAGTTGTAGAAATCAGATGCTCTCCACCCCCCAGAGCTTTCCACTGTGCTCTATTTTTTTTTTAAGATTTTATTTATTTATTTGAAGAGAGAGACACAGCGAGAGAGGAAATACAAGCAGGGGGAGTGGGAGAGGGAGAAGCAGGCTTCCCGCTGAGAAGGGAGCCCGATGCGGGGCTCCATCCCAGGACCCTTGGCTCATGACCTGACGCTTAATGACTCAACCACCCAGGCACTCCTCCACTGTCCTCCATTTTTAAAGACCTCTATCACGGTGTATATTTACTTCTGCATGTGGCTTAAGATGTCTTTTCAAGTTAGGTGAGAAACATCAGAGGTCTATTGAAATAGATATCCTTCCTTACAATATGTGTATGAAATGGACATGTTGGCTATGGCATTGGCCTGGGACACAAAAATTGAACAATTAAACTCAATGAGTTAATGATAAGGTTATGGTTCAAGCTCAGACAGGAATTATGAGGAAATGACAATGCACCTCTTGAAGAATTCATAAGCTGGGGGTGTGTTCTTGTCCTGTGTTTTTTCTGGCAATATTTTCCCACAGCGTGTTCTTGTCTTTTTCGGGGCATCCACATAGCAATAGCACCACCTACTGGCCCATTCCATCCGCTCGCTTGCTTCCTGAAGATTTTGCTAACTACTCCCCAGACAGGTATGGAGAATGCAGCTTATGGTTTCGCTGTTATCACCCACCTCTTGTTTTCTACTGAGCAGCTTGTTGTACAGCAGCTTTGCCGTTAGTTCAATAGCTCATGGCTATTGAAAAGAAATTTTAAGATAAGCCATTTCTTAGCTCCTAAACTCTTTCGAAATTATAAATTGTAGAAGTACCATAAGTAAAAGATTCTTTAGTTTTTCTGTTACAGTCAGTATCGTGGGAATCCATGAGCCATCCTGGGAGGCACATAAAGTTAACTGCTTAGTAACACTGGCCAATTAACCCAGTTCAGCTCTATGTCCTCAACCTCAAGTATTGTTTCTGCTTGTAAGAACAGACATAATAAACTTAAGAGTTATGAGTTCATATTAACTTCCTGTTTAAATGGAGCTAGAGAGTGTCCTAGGTGGGTGGGTGTATGCAAAGAATCTTAGAAGAGCTTTATGAAGAGATTACTCATAAGGGTAAAGATCCTGCTTGCAGAAAGCATGGAAATTCTCTTTTATTCCTATTTTTGCTGAATTGTGAAACTGATTGACCAGACTAAATATATAAGTCAAGATTGTTTTAAAGCTGGATGTAAAGATCTCCTGACCAAGACTGACTTCTAAAGAAATAATTAAAGTGAGTGCTCACAGTCTCACCACAGCTTCCTGATGTTTGGCTCCATAAAAGCAAATGACTTGACCACAATAAGGAACTGATAAATATTTGAAAAACAAGGGAAGAGAAGAAGGAATGAGTACAAGGACTATCAAACCATAGTGCATGTATGTCAAGCCCAAAGCAGAGCCTGAGGAGGAGATCCATTTTTCTTCAGGAAAATCCCGTCATGAAGGGGATGCAGCAGAATAGCAAGGATGTGACCTTAAGTAAGGGCTAGTCTCACCCCCAACCCATGGCTGAGCTCTGGAGTAGAAGCCACATCACAAGGGTGTATTCCCATATTGGTCAGTCATTGGCTGTAAGTTTGTCCTTGGTTGCATAGGGGTAGACATAACTTCCCTGGCAAGAAATCTCTTATAAGAGTTGAGGGCAATTCTCTGGAGAAGGAGTGGCTGGTAACTATTAGTACATTAGTGTCTAATATTCACAGCAACTGGGAAATGGGCACTCTGGCTCTTCTGGGGTATCTGGTTAAGGGCTTCTGGGTGGGACTCTAAAAGTGTGCTCCACAGTGCACGCTTTTGGTCTTAGTTTTATGTTTAAATGCCTTCAAATTCACCATCAGTCCTAACTTTTCTGTTCCTGGGTTCATTTTTTTTTATTCAACTCTGAAATGACTGGACTTCATCCTTAGGTATTTCCTTTTCCCAAATAGAATTCATGGGCATGATGGCTTGTATACTTGAAATGTTTGTTTTGTCTTTACACTTGAAGGACAATTTAGGGGGGTATAAAATCCTTGAGTCCCAATTTTTCTTCACAGCTGTTTATAAATATTACTTTAGTCTTCTGTTATTATTTCCAGAGAAAAGTAGGAGGCAAACTTTTTTTTTTGTATTTCACTTACCTTTCCTGCCTGTGATTCCCATGTGATTTTTTCATCCTTAAACTTCTGAAATTTCACCAGGATATGTGCTGGTTTCTATGGTAGGCAGAGCAATGCTCCCCACTCCCATCCCAAAATATGCCCACACCCTAGTCCCTGGAACCTGGTATTTCATATGGAAAAGGACCTTAGTAAGTGCAATTAAGGATCTAGAGATGATGAGATTATCTTAGATTATCAAAGTGATCCCGATTTAATCACAAGAGTCCTTCAAAAATCAGAGAATGTGTGAGGATGGAAACTGAGTCAGAAATTTGAAGCTGCTACACTGCTGGCTTTGAAAATTAAAAAAGGGGCCATGAACCAAGTAATTCAGGCATCCTCTAAAAGCTGGATAAGGCAAGGAAATGATTCTCCCCTAGAGCCTCCAGGAGGCATGCAGCTCTAAAAACACCTTGATTTTAGATCAGTGAAGCCCATTTTGGACATCTGACCTCCAAAACTGTAAGATAATAAGTCTGTGTTGTTTTAAACTGCTAAGGTTGGGATAATTTGTTACAGTGGCCACAGGAACCTAAAACAGTGTCAACAGGTACTTCATCTCCTTTGTATGTCTTCCATATCTATCAACTCCCCTACAATCATTTTCTTTCTTCTTTTTCATTTTGTTTTGAATGATATTCTCAAACCTGACCATCATGATCCCAATCACATTTTTAGCAGTGATGTTTAAACATTTGTTACTACTAATATGCCCTTCAATTCAATAATGCTTTTATATTTCTATTCCATTTTTTCCTTAGACTCAGTCAGTTAATTTTTCATCTCCTTCTGTTGTCTTGCAATATCCTTGAACTTTTGTATATTTTATTTGATTCCAGGCTGTTTTTCCTTTTCCTTTTTCTTTTCTTTCTTTCTTTTTTGAGTTGTTATGGTGCATGTCATTTCTTTTAAAATATGGAGAACTATGTCTCCCTGGGAATCTTCTTGCAGGATATTTTTTTCATCTACTTTTTTACTTATGTTCTTTCATTCCTTCATTTTTATTTGGTAATATCTATCAAGAGCTGTCACATTTTGTTAAATCAACATTTCTTAAGTGGAGCACAGGGTGCCGATGATAAGTTCAACAAGAGGCCACAAGAGACATTGAAATAGAGAAGTTTGTTACTCAGAGACCCTGGAGGAAAAGCACGACATACTTTCAGGAACCTCAAGTGGTGAGGTCAAGGCAGGGTGCAGACAAAGAATGAGGCAAGACCTGGGGCATATGCCTTTATTAGGATCTATGGGAGGAGTGATTTAAGGTTTCCAGACGAAGGCTGGATTGGTTAATTCAAACCCAAAGATCAGGGTTTTATCTAAGCGACACACAAGGCATATCAGCGCTGGGTGGCAAGGCAGACTGTTGATCACAAGGACTTGGGGAAATCACATCAGGAACTTGCATTTGCTTGTAATAACTCTGAGCGTTGCTCTCTAGGGCATGTGCCTGCATGAGGGACTAGTCTCCATTTAAGGTCGCTGCAGGCCACCTGCCCAAATAAAATGGATGCTGAGGTAGCAATGGCCTGGAGTAACTTAGCTAAACTCTGCGAATAGATCTCAAGCTGGCCCCTAACTCTCATTTTGAATAGAGACGGCTAGACATTGGATAATACTGTAAGGGAGGGAGGAAGATGTGCTCTGGGACAGTTGTGGTTCTACTAAGATCTGTTCTTTCCATCATCCTCTCAAGAAATATGTTTGTCCTTGGGCCTTACAAGTGTATCCCACAACTAAATTCCTAAAATCTAATTTCTCATTGGAAACTCACACTCTCTTCCTTTAGCATTGCAAGCAGAATTCTTGCATACAGTATCACGACTGTGGTAACGCTTCGTCATTTTAGTCCAGATTTGATAGTTTGGGGCATTGTATTTCTTAGTCTGTGATTTGAGGTTGTAGCTCCTTTTTTCTTGTCTTTATTTTTGCATTTTTTAAAAGTTTGTTTATTTGTTTGTTTTAAGTAATCGCTACACCCAATGTGGGGCTCAAACTCACAACCCTAAGGTCAAGAGTTGCATGCTCTTCTGACTGAGCCAGCCATTTATTTTATTTTATTTTTTTACATTTTAAAAACTAGGTATATAATTTACATATCATAAAATTCATCCCTTTAAACTATAAAACTGGGTGGGGTTGGGTTTTTCTTTTCTTTTTGGTATATTCATGATATTGTATAGCCATCACCATTATCTAATTCCAAAACATTTTTTTGCCCCCAAAAGAAACTTCCTATCTGTTAGTGGTCACTTCCATTAGATCTCCTCCCCCAAGTCCCTGAAAACCACTACTCGACTATCTCTATGGATTTGCTTATTCTGGACATTTCAAAGAAGTGGAATCCTACAATATGTGATTTTCTACGTCTGGCTTCTTTCCCTTCACCTGTTTTCATGGATCATTCATGCTGCGGCGTGAATCAGTACTTTATCTTTATTGCCAAATAATACTTCATTGCGTGGATATATCACATGCTATTCATCCATTCATTTTCCGAGGGACATTTGGGTTGTTTCCACTTTTGGGCTGTTAGGAATAGTGATGCTATGAACTTACTTGCACACTTTTGTATAGACATAGTCTCAGTTTTGTGGAGTACTCTTTTCTCTTTATAGATGGAATGTTTCTCTCTATTATTCTTTTCCTAGTGTGTTTCAAGAGAGAAGTGAAATAAAAATGCTTTACTCTTCCATTCTTTTTTTTTAAGATTTTATTTATTTATTTGAGAGAGAGAGACACAGCGAGAGAGGGAACACAAGCAGGGGGAGTGGCAGAGGGAGAAGCAGGCTTCCCGCTGAGCAGGGAGCCTGAGTCCGGGCTTAATCCCAGGACCCTGAAGGCAGACGCTTAATGACTGAGCCACCCAGGTGCCCCCAAAATTAGCTTTTTAAAAAATTTTTAAAAAAAACTATTTTTTTTTAAAAGATTTTATTTATTTATTTGACAGAGAGACACAGCGAGAGAGGGAACACAAGCAGGGGGAGTGGGAGAGGGAGAAGCAGGCTTCCCGCCGAGCAGGAAGCCCAATGTGGGGCTCGATCCCAGGACCCCGGGATCATGACCTGAGCCGAAGGCAGACGCCTAATGACTGAGCCACCCAGGTGCCCCCAAAATTAGCTTTTTAAAAAAATTTTTAAAAAAAACTATTTTTTTTTTAAAGATTTTATTTATTTATTTGACGGAGACAAAGCGAGAGAAGGAACACAAGCAGGGGGAGTGGGAGAGGGAGAAGCAGGCCTCCCACTGAGCAGGGAGCCCGATGCAGGACTCGATCCCAGGACCCCGGGATCATGACCTGAGCCGAAGGCAGACGCCTAATGACTGAGCCACCCAGGCGCCCCTACTCTTCCATTCTTAATCAGAAATACTCTTATCTAAACCACAGATATGAAAACTGAAGTCCAAAGTACTCACATAAATTGCTCAAGGGCACCAGACAGTTAACAATAAAGCTGAGAATAGAGGTCTCTTTGACTTTATGAAGGCACTTTATTCCCATTTTCCCTTTTGTTTCCATAATACCTTGATTCCTTTTTTCCCCTAAATTCTTTGGTTAGCTATGGCTGCATAATAAAATACCTCAATACTTAGTGATATAAAACATCAGCCATTTATCAATTTTCATGAGTCTTCAGGTCAACTGGGTGGTTTGCTGATTTGAGCTGGGCTCAGTGGGGCTCCCTCATTCATCTTGGTCAGCTGCTGGTCTGCGAGGTAGTTTATTGATTGTTGCTGTACTCTTTGACACATTTGGGATCTTGGCTGGGATGATTTATTGCTGCTTCTCATGGCCTCTCATCCTCCAGGGCATGAGCCTGGACTTGTTCTCGTGGCAAAGCAGGAGTCCAAAAGAGAGGAAAAAGTACACGAGTTTTCTTGAGGTTCAGACCTGGCACACTATAACTTCCCCTAAACTATTAGCCTGAAGAAGTTAGAAGGTCAGGCCCAGATTCAAGAGTGGAAGGAATTGCCTCCACCTTCCCCAGGGAGAAGTTGTAAGCTCACACTGCAAGGGGTGTGGATTCAGGGGTGGCCATTTTGCAATCACTCTACCACCATCTTGCACTCGGAATTACATTTTAATGATTATATAAAAGTTGCCAAGGAAGTGACAGAAAATAGTTCACAGAAATACAAAATTAACACTGGGAATAGACTTCTTACTGGAATAAGACACCTATTCAGGGCTTTCTGCAAACATTCTCTTCTAGACATACCAGTATGCATGCTGTCTTCAAATCTACCCCCTCATTCTCCTGATCTCCACCCGTTTTGGTGGTGACTGATGTACGGCACGGTCTTTCTGTCTTTCCAAATGTTTCCCATGCTTCGCGTGCCAGCTTCGGACTCTCATTAGCATCCAGTGTCCCTCTTATAACACATTCGTATAATAAATGTACTTGTCTGCCCACCATATCCTGCCCCACTGGACTGAAAACTCCTTGAGAACAGAGCTATTGCCTAATGCAACTTTGAATCATCTAGCCCAGTGCCTAGCACTAAGAAGCAGAATGACAAATGTTTGTGGAATTTATAAACTAATGGATGAAGCCCTCACAGCCCTCTTCAGCACACTGTGATTTTTCTCTTATGATTCATTTTATGAATTGTCTTTATCATTCACTGTATACTTTTCCCTTTGTGATATGTTGTACCATATGTGCAGATGTATACATACATATACATACACAAACACATATATCTTTGTGTATATATGCATATGAATACATATGTATACACACATATTTTTATGTCTTCTGTGGTTATTTAATTATTCCATTGTTGTTTAGCTTAATTAACTACCTCATCATAAATAATACTTTTTTATTAAAGTATAGTTGACGTGCAATATCTGATTAGTCTTAGGTATACAACCTAGTGATTCACCATTTACATACATTACAAAATGCTTGCCATGAAAAGTCTAGTTACCATCTGTCACCATAGAGTTATTACAGTATTATTGACTATATTCTCTAGTGTTGCTGCTTACCAATCCGTAAGGATACATAAGTCCTTGCAAGATAAGTAAATGGAGGATCATAGAGCTTAAGAAACTTGCTCAAGGGGCGCCTGGGTGGCTCAGTTGGTTAAGAGACTGCCTTCGGTTCAGACCATGATCCTAGGATCCTGGGATCGAGTCCCACATCAGGCTCCCTGCTCGGCGGGAAGCCTGCTTCTCTCTTTCCCACTCCCCCTGCTTGTGTTCCCTCTCTCACTATCTCTCTCTGTCAAATAAATAAATAAAATCTTTAAAAAAAAAAAGAAATTTGCTCAAACTTTATTGCTGGGTAGCTTTCAATTCTAGGTCTGTTGAACATGAAACCATTTTATGTTTTCATTAAAACCTTTCAAAGGACTTGCCTTATAACTGGAAGTTTGCACCTTTTGATTTCAAGTTATAGGATAAATAAGTTTTGGAAGTGTAATGTACAACATAATGACTATAGTTAACATTGCTGTATGGTACAATTGAAAATTGCTTAGAGGCTGGGATGCCTGGGTGGCTCAGTCAGTTAAGTGTCTGCCTTCAGCTCAGGTCATGATGCCAGGGTCCTCATCTGGGAGCCTGCTTCTCCCTCTACCTGCCACTCCCCCTGCTTGTGCTCTTTCTCTCTCTCTCTGACAAATAAATAAATAAAATCTTTAAAGAAAAGAAAATTGCTTAGGGACTAAATCCTAAAATTTGTTATCACAAGAAAACTACATGAGGTGATGTTACCTAAACTTACTGTGGTAATCATTTTAGAATATATGGATGACAAGTCATTACACTATACCCCTTAAACTTATACGATGATTATATCAATTATATCTCAATGAAACTACAAGAAAAAAACACCAATATTATTGACTATATTCCCTATGCTATACTTTACATCCCTGTGATTTATTTAGATTATAACAAACTCTAATTCTTCATTTATATTCAACTTTTCCTAAAAAGAATTTGAGGTGACATATCTTTCAGAGATAAAAAGTCATTATGAGTAAATATCGAAAAAGAATGGAGGAACCATTTTAAGGTAGCAACATTCTAGAAACCTGATTTACTGAAGTTGCTTTAGCAATTATGGTAAATAGGAAAGCAAAACTAGAGACCTCATTTTCAGAGAACCTTTTAGGAGCAGTTTATATGGATTCTTACATGAGGAACATCACAGAATATTATAGATGTGATCTATAAATGTAGTTTTGTAACATAAGCAAAAACGTGTTTCACATGACTATTTCTCATACTGACCTTCAATTAAACCTAAAGTATTAAACCATAGCTTAAAGACAGCTTTTCTGTGGAGAGCTAAGCTAGTTTAGGAGAGTTTCTTTCTGGGATATACCAACTTGACATAATGATAGGGTTTTACGAATATAAGCTAAGAAGGAATTTCAAGTTCCTGAAAAATTTGCCCTCGAGTTTCTGCTCTGTTGCCTGCTATTGGAAGGTTTCCAAGACCAACATACTTGACACTGACCTCCCTAAAACATGCCAGAAATGCAGGTTTTCAACACTAACTAAAATGTGATCTGCAATAAAGTTTAGGTACAGATTACCAGGAGATAATACTGATATATTTTTATGAAAACAAATTTCATGATACAGGCTCACCACAGAATACAAGAGAATCAAGAAAATGTTTCCAATGTATTTAACCAGGTATGTCTTCTCTCATATCTAAATCATATATTCCTTAAGAGAAAAGTTTATTCTTATATTTAAATTTATTTATATTTTCCATAATTTAATAATGCAGTCAACAAATCCATGTGGAATGAATGAATGAAGACATCGGGAGGCAGGATTTTGCCAGAATGGGGCCATTGTTGATGGTAGAGATCTGTGAAACTAGGAAGATAAATGTGTTGGTTATTTTCTTCCTCCCCATCCATTCTCAGCCTTCTACCCTCTGCTCTGTGTCTCAGGAGGCTGATCATTCTGGATTACATTAGCTGCTTCTCTTGTCATATGGTGCTTTTCTGAATTTGACCAATGGAAAGCTCTGCCAGAGATCACGGGGCAAAAAGAGCTCAGAACATTTCTTCCCTACTCTCTGTTGCCTTTAGTTTTTCAGTTCTGGAAGTGGCTGAGTCCATCAATAATTATAGGGGCTACCCATCTTCCATGGCTCCATCAGTAACATCATCAATGCCCCACATCCTTTCAAATCTATGGATGATAGCAGCTTCTCATTGTTGCCAGTCTCTGCATGCTTCATCCTTCCCTGTTGGTTCTTTTAATGCTGCCCACATCTCTGTAAAGAGTCTTTTTGTTGAATCATCTGGAAAAAAAGTGCTTTTTCCTCATAGAACTTTGATTAAAATAGTAGGGAGATATTATATTATAATCAAATAGGAGTTTGAAATAGATTATTTGTAAGTAAAGGGAAATAGCGATGAAGTTAGATATTATTTTAAGATTATGTAAACTTGTTTTCTATCTAGAAAATGAAGTTTGATGTCAGAACATTTGCTTGACCACCACAGAGGTGAAATGTGAGTGGAAGGCAAGACTGAGGTATCACAATGAAAAGATTAGTGGGAATAAAGATGCAAGTCAGCCCCAACATGGGTGTGTGCACGTGCACGCACATGCGCTTGTGTGTGTGTGTGTGTGTGTGTGTGTGAGAATCTGATTAGGTGAGGGGGCTAGAAAATCTGGATATTTGTTTTCCTACAGAATATGTTTGAGTAACCCACTGAATTTTAATGTAAAAGTCAGGATAAAATATTATAAAGTACTTTTTAAACTTCATAATTTGTGACAAGAGATTAAATCATAAAGACTCAAGGAGCATTAACTGGCAAGATGGTGGCCACAAGGGAGAAGCTTGTCTTTTTTCAGCAGCCAGAATGTATCCACTTTCTCCTCTCTCCCAGGACCTGCCGTTACCACGGCTATCAAGACCATCGCTGAGAAGAACTATGAAGTAGACAAATTTTTCTTTGTAACTCTGCAACTTCATCTTCAGAGAGTGATTTGATCAACAGATCAAATTAATTTAGGGCTAGAGAAAAGGGTCTTAACCTAAAATCACCAGCAACTCTTTGATAGACTCCAGACTTCTGTGTGCTCTGCTTCCCCTCCTCATTAATATTCCTTCCTTCCTAAGGTTCTAGTTAGGATTAAAACATGTTACAGGAAGGCCCCTAACATTGTTCTTGGGCCAGAGAGGGCAACCAGTAATTTTATTTTTCTTATCTGTTGTGAGGGACCATGGCAGACAACCTGAGAACACAGAGCTGAGTTTGAATTTAGCCTCTGCCTTATTTTGCTGAGTTCTTGAGAAAGTTACTTAACTTCTCAGAGTTTTGGTTACTCATCAGAAAAATGCAAGATCATTACACACTAGTGTGAAAGGGTAAGTAATCCACATGTAATAAACGTGGTGCCCCTCTGAGCCGCCTGACCTCATCAGGATAATTCTGATTCCATTGGATTGTTGACTAGGAATAAATGAGTTAGTACATGTGAGTTGCCAGGCAATCTCAGTGTACGGTCATCTTAACCCTTCCCCCAACCCTTGATTATGGTCCAGAGTGACAGGGGACAGGCCATAGAGAAGACAGAAGTGGGAGGGGAGCCTCCTGCCTAATGAAATTGAGTACAGTAAGCCCACCAGACTAAGTGACATTTCATTTGGCCCTTAAAAAGTAAAAAGTTTTACAAGTGGACATGAGTAAAAGTATAGGCAGAAAGATGGAGAACATATCAGAACATATTTCAAACGGACTACAGTCTAGGGTTCTTTTTGAGAAATAGTAGGAGAAATACCTGAGGATGATGGCTGAAGCCAAACCGTGGGTGTTGAACTTGAATAGAAGGCAAAAATAGGATTTCTTCCTTAAAGAAAGAGCCATGGAGAACTCTTAAGGAGTTCAAAGGTATGACTATGTTGGATATAGGCAGGAAGTCAGATGTGAAGAAGGATCGTATGAACCTGACATTTTGAATGAAGTCATTCAGTTCATTTATTTTTATTTATTTTTTTTTAAGATTTTATTTATTTATTTGACAGAGAGAGCGCGAGAGAGGGAACACAATCAGGGGGAGTGGGAGAGGGAGAAGCAGGCTTCCCGCGGAGCAGGGAGCCCGATGCGGGGCTCGATCCCAGGACCCTGGGATCATGACCTGAGCTGAAGGCAGACGCTTAATGACTGAGCCACCCAGGCGCCCCCATTTATTTTTTTTTAAAGATTTTATTTATTTGAGGGAGGGGAGAGCACAGAGGGAGAGTGAGAGAAAGGAGCAGACTCCCCCGCTGAGCAGAGAGCCTGACATGGGACTCGATCCCAGGACCCTGAGATCGTGACCCAAGCTGAAGGCAGGCGCTTTTAACTGACTGAGCCTCCCAGGTGCCCCACTCAGTTCATTTACTGAAATGGGGGAGGAGTGAGTGGCATCTCTCTGAGTCTCATAAACACAGGTACGATGAGTGGGGTGGGGAGTGGGGAGAGGAAAGATTATCTTGCCAATGATTATGTCCTCAAGGCCAGCATGGAAAGGGACATTGGAGTGACTTACCAATATGTCACAGAAAACATTCTATAGGTTGCTTTGCAGGTTCTTCTCCATTTGCTTACCTTCTTCTCCAATAAAATCCATTTTCTTCCATCTCTGCCCTTGCTGTGTGCCCTGGGGGAAGGGGTAATTATTCCTATGGACTTCCTGGCCCAGACTCCATTATTTTCTGGCTTTTGGTTAGATTTTGGAGACAGCAGTAGGACACAGGATGGTAGAAGTAAGAGAGAAGTCAGAGTCATGACCTGGGCCAAAGGCAGACACTAGTTTTTGTTCGTGGAGTGGAAAGAAACCCACCATTGACTATTGTTACCTTTGGGGAGGGGGTTAGGGAATGGGACCTAGGGGATTTCTGATGGAAAAGGATCGTGTAATGTTTTATTTGTTTCTCAAAGTAAATGTAACCAAATATTAACAATTGCTAATTCTGGATGATGACCATATGAGTGTTATGTCCTGTTTTTAAAATCATATTCAGTAACTTTTAATTCATAGAATTTAAAAAATCAAATAAGAAAAGTGAAGTCAATTCTTTGGTAATGGGAGCAGATAGAAAAAAAAACAAGAAAAAACAGGAGCTGAGTCAGGCTGCTGACTGGGCACTGAAGGGGGACAGGCAGGGGGTGCTACTAGGATCTGAACCCCTCTGCTCTCTGCACCAGTGCACCCATCACCCTCTGCTGCAAGAGTTGGCTGCAAACAACTCACAGTTGTCCTCTCCTCTGGACAAGTGCCTCATCCTGCAGTCCCTGAGCTATGCTGCAGGAGACCTGAGATCCAACTTTACTCAGTTGTTCCACTCTTCTCAAGGCCTGAGTGAATGGCTATTGGTATGACAGTTGGTATGTCCATGGGCATTGTTATCTCAAGTATTTTACTGTCTTCCAGCAGTTAAGATAATATCTATACACCTTTCGTGAAAAAGAAAAAAAACTAACCCAGTGAGTTTAGGGTGTGTGTGTGCACAGAATTGGACTAAAATTTGTCCAAAATTATTAAAAATAAATCCTAAACCCAAGAAGGAAAAGATTCCCTATTCTTATCATATGTTGCCATCTGATCTCAATTGGCTGAGCTCCTTAATATGAAACAAGCACACCATGCCACACTTAGAACAATAAAAGTGCAGAATGTCATGAATCAGGAGATGTCAGCACACTCAATGGTATGAATTTATTCCCCCTAAAATTGGAGAGTAATCCCCTGATGATCCACAGACAGAAGATCTGAAATCTGAAAAGGAGCTGGGCCCTGTATGTGAGGGAAGCTGAGTGCACTGCCCAGTAGAGAAGTCTGCATCTGCCAGAGACACACGCTGCTGCCTAGATCATGTTGCCAAGGGCAGGTCCAGCACACCTGTATCCAAGTAGGCAAAAGCTATGTCCAAAGGCTCTTCACCTTGCCGCCTGGAAAACCATAGCAAGAAGGCTTGCCTCTGCTCAGATTTGTGATTATTTTTATATGGTTTAAAAAACTAGACAGAATTGGATGGGATTCCCAGTTCCCACATTGGCCAGCCAATGGGGCCGTGAGTAAGTTACTTAACCTCTCTGGCCTTCCATTTCCTTGCATGTAGAGTGGGTTACTATAAGTTTTCAATGAAATCATGCATTATATGAGTCCGTATTAAGCACAAAGTCAAGATCAGTGCCTTTTCCCTGAGCTAACCCAGTCTTGGCTTGGCCTTGATGACGACACCTGTTGCTCATCTGGCCAGGGCTTACCTTAATGCCTCCAAAAACGGGCCGTAGAGAATGCATGGGTTCTCCCCAGCAGAGTGTCCTGCTCTTCCACACCCACGAGTGTTCTAGATTTGCACATGTTGCCAAAAGCCTTCGCTACCCTGAAATGTAGCATGACTAGGAACAGAGGCTGAAATGAAGCTATGGTCTGGCTTTTGGGTGCCATCCCAAAACATTTCATCTCCTAAAAAAATTTTTTAAAAACATATGTGTCCCCTCATTTGAGAGCTTGTGGTTGCCTTTATCTTCCATCTATATATAAAGCAGCACAATCACTATAGCTTATCCCCAGCCGAGGTTGGAAATAATGTCTTGGAAGGAAATCCAATTCCCTTTGCTTTCTCTGCCCATTCCAGAGCAGCTGCATGTTTGCCTGATATAAAACAGTTAGTGGCAAACAAACGGGTAGATGTTATCTCATGTAATTTCAGGATATTGCTTCATTAGTGGAGCAAATGGAAATTGACTGTTTCTCTCCTAATATCTCACATACACCCTTAACCCAAGTTTATTCTTTTTCTTCCTGTTTACTGCTTTGCTGGAAATGTTTTGACATTTCAACTTCCTAGCAAAAATGGGTGATTGAATATACATATTTGCTTTCCTTCTCTCCAAAGCCCTATTCACATGAAAGTAAAGCAATTTTTTTAAAAAAGAATAAGACCTACAAAGGACAAGAGAAGCAACTACTTGGATGTTGGAAGCTAGAAAATGGATGAATGAGAGGAACATGACTTAGCAAACTAAAGAAAGCTACATTATAAATCTGAACAGGAGTCAGATGATAAGCAATCCAATTGATGATCAGTGTTGGATACTTCTGGAAATAGGAATGAAAATGGGGCCAAGATAGGCAATTGGTTATAAGTCTCTTAAAGAGGTTTGATTCTAAGATCCTATCATCTACTCTATGTAGCTGGGCTCTTGCCCCTTTGCATCCTGGTAAAATACAAGAAGGTGAGTCATAGGAGTGGGTAATTGAGAGGTCTCTGGACTGGAGGGCTCTAGGCACAGTTGGAAGTGGGGTAAATATCACAGTGAAAGCAGTGAGGTTCAGGCTTTTGCCTGGCATTTGCAGAGCCCAAAGTGAGAGTGCCCATGGGAGCCATGACTTCTGGTCTACTTTCCCTTCTCTTCCCATCCTGGTCCCTTGCCTCACTGTCCAGGCCTCCAATGAGCACCTGTGGAGACCCAGCCCTCCTGTTCAAGCTCTATCAAATCCCCACAAACTCCCACTCATTGTCCATGCCTTAGTTTCAGGAGAACATACACTGGTCAGTGGAATTACTCATCATAAGGAGGATAGATTGAGAGAAGAGGCTCACACAGTCTCTGGAGGCAAGCTTGAGATCATTTGGGCAGGAATTCTAAAGCATGGTCTAGAAATGAGGGGTGGGTCCCCCAAATCTTGGGAAAAGGCACTCCAGAGAAAGGCCACAGCAGGGTCCTTTAAAGAATATCTGAGGTGGGGCACCTGGGTGGTTCAGTTGGTTAAGTGACTGCCTTTGGCTTAGGTCATGATCCTGGGGTCCTGGGTCGAGTCCACCATTGGGCTCCCTGCCCAGCGGGGAGCCTGCTTCTCCCTCTCCTTCTGACCCCTACTCATGCTTGCTCTCTCTCTCTCAAGTTCTCTCTTTCTCTCAAATAAATAAATATATAAAATCTTTTTAAAAATTTAAAAAAGAATATCCAAGTTGATAAACTGTCCCATGCTGATTTTAGCACTGAAAGCCCTACATCCCAGGAAACTCCTTAGTCCTGGGCAAACCATGAAGGTTGGTCACCCTACCAGGCTTAAGAATAGTACTGTATTTGCATACTTAACTCTGAAACCCCCAGCCCTCTTTTCCCCTTTAGTTCCCAGAGTGCTGGCAGCAAAGCCTATGTTTTCTGGGCAGGAAATTAGAAATCTTCCTCTGAGGAATCTTATCCACCCAAGAAGAAAGAGCTAAAGACTCTGACATTAATGATTCCCCCAGAGAATTCCCTTAGATTCTTCTACAGTAAAGCCCAGAGTTGACAAAGCCCATCCACTAGTTCAGAGCATCCCATCAGCTTTTCAGAGGCCTATGCTTAAATATAAGCAGATAGCCAAGGATCACCAGACATTCAGGAAATCCTCAGCATGAAAGATTATGACCAAAAGAAACAGGGAAAACAACTATTTAGAAGCAAAGATAGTATGCCAAGAGAAGAAATTTTAAAGCATCCACATTAATATATTCAGAATCACAGAGGAAGATACTGTATTCATGCGCAAAAAGACATGCTATTATAAAAAAAATGCACAGATAATAAAAAGAGCCCTTAGAAATTGAAATGTGAGAACAGATATAAAAACTCCAGGTAAGGATTGGAAAATACAGTTGAGAATATCTCCACAAAAGGAAGAATATAAAGACAAAGATGTAAAGTAAGAGAGAAAAATAAAAAGAAAGCTAGAGTACCAGTCCAGGTCTAGAAGTCAAAAAGAAGTGGGAATTTCAGACAGAGATATCAGGGAAGCAGAGAAGACAAAACATAATTCAAGAAATTCCCCAGAATGAAGGGCTATACATTTCCAGGTTAAATAAACTCAGCGAGTGCCAAGCACAATGGACAAAAGTATTCCTATGCCAAGACATTGGAGAAATGTCAGAGGCATGGAACAGAAAGAAAGTACTACATGAGAAAAAAAAAAAGTTCACAATTAAAGAATAAAAGTTGAGAAGGGTCTTGAACTTTTCATGATTAATACTAGAAGCTATAGATAACACTCGAACCTGTAGACAACAGAAAAATGCTTTCAAAATTCCAAAAGAAATTTATTTTCAACCTAAAATTCTATATCTTGGCACCATGTCACTTAATGTGAGGACAGAATATTTTCAGACATGTATGATCTCCAAAATTTTTCTTCAAGAAACTATTGGAGGATGTGTACCACCAAAGCTAATAAATAAGCCAAGAAAAATAAAGATATAGGATTTAAGAAACAGAGAACACAATATAGGGAGGAGATAAAGAGAATCACCAGTAGGATATTGATTCACCAGGCACAGGTCAATTCTCCCCATGGAAGATTGTCAGAAGGTTTTTGGAGAAATTTATTTGAGATAATGAAATTATTAGATAAGGATATATCTGAATTTTTATTTATTTATTTATTTTATTTTTTAAGTAGGCTCCACACCCAATGTGGGGCTTGAGCTCACAACCTATGATCAAGAGTCACATACTCTACTGGCTGAGCCAGCCAGGTGTCCCGATATAGCTGAACATTTAAAGAGGAGATGTAGGGGCGCCTGGGTGGCTCAGTTGTTAAGCGTCTGCCTTTGGCTCAGGTCGTGATCCCAAGGTCCTGGGATTGAGCCTCGCATCGGGCTCCCTGCTCGGCGGGAAGCCTGCTTCTTTCTCCCTCTCCCACTCCCCCTGCTTGTGTTCCCTCTCTCGCTGTGTCTCTCTCTTCAAATAAATAAATAAAATCTTTAAAAAAAAAAATAAAGAGGAGATGTAAGTAATTGGCAGAAAATTTGGGTTGGTTTGTTAAAAAAATATATATATGGAGGATTAAGGAAACAAACAAAACATGATTATTAATTATAAACAAAACATAAAGGTTACAAGAAATGAAAAGTAATTATAGTATATCACATGGATCAGCTGTGGATAGCATTTGTACAATGAATACATATTGTTCTAACCCAAATTGGGATATAACTATCCTAAGCAGATGGAGAATGGTGGGGGATAAGAGAGTGGGAAGATACAGGAGAGGTCATGCAAAGTCATCTTTCTCCATAAATAGGGAGAAAATAGATAATGCCCAAGATTGAAAATTAAGAGGGAACAATAAATATAAGCATGATATTTTAATATGGATGTCTAAATAAAAAAAAATTGTTGTGAAAGTTTTGAAATACTTGTGTGTTGCATGGGCATGGTGCGTGCAAGGATATAAGGAACTGTTGTTTTTGATAACAAACATTGGAAAACTATTTTACTCTTTAAACTATGTACATGTGTAACTTCATAAAATCACCCCCTTCAAAAAAAAAAAAGACATGTTAGGGAATCCTAAGTTATGAACTAGCTTCCTCTTTATTTTTTTTTCTATTAAAAATTTTTTATATAATCATTTAAACATTTTTGGTTTAAATGGATTCAGTGGTAGGGGTGCCTGGGAGGTGTAGTTGGTTAAGCGTCCAACTCTTGGTTTCAGCTCAGGTCATGATCTCGGGGCCATGAGATCCAGCCCCATGTCGGCCTCCATGCTCAGCGTGGAGTCTGCTTGAGATTCTCTCTCCCTCTCCCTCTGCCCCTCCCCCCCATTCTGTCTGTCTCTCTCTCTCTCTCTAAGTAAATAAATCTTTTTTAAAAAATGGATTCAATGGTATTGGCCAAAATAACTGACAGATGACCACAGTGGTACCATTTTAGCTTTAGTTTATATGTGGTTTATTAAATTGAAAGGAATCCAATGAAGTTGTTTTAGTTTTTCATTAGGGAAAGTGCAACACTTTTTAATGAAGTGTGAAGTTTAATTAGCTTTGTGTTCATGAGCTGAATAAAGTAAAAAATTTAGTTATTTAGAATTATAGGAAAATTAGATCTTTTAATTAATTGAACATTCAGATTTTATAAGTGTAGTAGACTGATTTCAAAAATGCCCTAATTCTTCACCTTTCTTTTTTTTTTCTTCACCTTTATTATATGCATTCTCTATGTAATGTGACTTTGTAGCAACTCCCATTAATGAGTGGAGTCTTCTTCTGTCCTGGAATCTGGGCTGGTCTTGTGATTTGCTTGGTCAATGGAATGTTGTAGAAGTGATGGTCTGCTTGTTTGTAAGGAGCTATGTGTATGCCCACACTTTCTCTTGGACTCCTACCACTGCCATGAAAACTGCCATGAAAAGCCAGACTAGTTAGTTGAAAAATGTAACATGTATGAGAACTCAGTAATCTTAGCCAAGGCCATGTTAAAAGATCCTACAGCCAAGCTATGTGAGGGAGCCTGGTTAGGTCAGTAGAGATGTTAACCAACCAACTGTTGACTATAGAGACCAGAGTGAAACCAGCTGAGATCAGAACTGCCTAGTTCACCTGAGACCTCATGAACAAAACAAAACAAAACAAAACAAAAGTTTGTTTAGCCACTAAATATGGGGTTGGTTTATTACACAGTACTAGGAAACTGGTAAACACTAACAGTTGTCAACTTGTGCCATAAATGAATATTCAACTTTCAAAGAATTGGGACTTTTTTGTTTTTGTTTTTTTAAATAGCATCCTTAGAATGAAACTGTTATATGTTCTCTAAGCAGGGAAAGTAATCTTAACAGGAAAGCATTTGTTCTGCTTTCCTGAGTACCATTAGGAATAGCAGCCAGATATGATTTGCCCTGCATATAGAGAAAGGAAAATTGCTTCGTTTTGGAGAGAGGTTAACAAGACTAGCTCCTTAAAGGTCAAGAGTAGAAAGAAACCTGAATGGTGAGTGTCCAAATTGGCAATCCCATGAAAGAGCAGGGATTAAGATGCAATTTTTAGTTGTTTTCTGTGGGATGTAAAATGTAACACTTTCACTCACACAATCTATGGTTCCTATGAACTTTCAGTAAAATCTATAATGCTTGCTCATGCTTTTATGTGACTGGGCACTCTATAAACAACTGGAAGGTGTGGCAAATTTTGAATCCAGATTATTAGCAATGGGCTGGTGGGATGGTGGGAGAGGACATCATGAAAGGACCCAGAAATCAGAATCAGTGGTACCCTTCAAAGTGAAATTCCCCCAAATAAGCTTATATTAGGAGTGAACTTGGGGCACCTGAGTAGCTCAGTCAGTTAAGCATCTAACTCTTGATTTCGGATGAGGTAATAATCTCAGGGTTGTGAGATCAAGCCCACATCAGGCTCTGTGCTGGGCATGATGCCTGTTTAAGATTCTCTCCCTCTGCCCCTCCCCATCCAATGCACATGCACTCTCTCTCTCTCAAAAATAAATAAATAATAAAAGGAGAGAGAGAACTTTAAATTTATACTTTGTCATGGTCTAAACCAATTTTACCCAGACTGCTAAGGGAAGGGAGCCCAACTAATGAATCAATTGCATAAGACAGCATACAAAGTTGTGAGGTATATTAGAAAATATAGTAGAAGGTAAACATACCTATATAATAGGACCCAATAATGTCACTCCCAAGTATTTACCTAAATGCAATGAAAACCTGTACTCACACAAAAACTTGGATGTTTATAAGTTGTCATGTTCATAGTCACCCCAAGCTGGAAACAACTCAAATGTCCTTCAACTAGAGTGCTGGAAAACAAACTGCACTAGATCTATAAAGTAGAATATTCAGGCGCCTGGGTGGCTCAGTCGGTTAAGAGTCCAACTCTTGATTTTGGCTCAGGTCATGATCTCAGGGTCATGAAATGGAGCCTTGCCTTGGGCTCTGCACTGAGCATGGAGTCTGCTTAAGATTCTCTCTCTGTATCTGCCACCCCCACCCCCATTTGCACTCCCTCTCTATAAAAAAAGAAATAAATAAAATGGAATACTAGTCAGCAATTAAAAATGAACTGCTGGAACATGCAACAACATAGCTAAATCTCAAATGCATTATGTTAAGTGAAAGAAGCCAGACTCAGAAGGCTACTATATGATTCCATTTATATGACACTTTTGCAGAGACAAACTATGGGACAGAAAATAGGTTTATGGTTGCTGGGAGCAAAGAATGTATGTGGAGGTTGACTACAAAGGGGCATAGGGGGACTTTTTGAGGTGAAGGAAGTGCCCTACATCTTAATCATGATGATGGCTACATGACTATATACATTTGTCAAAATTTGTAGAATTTACTCAAAAAAAAAGGAGAATTATACCTTAGTTTTTAAAAATGGAAAAAATGTACTAGAATTGGGACATTAGTCTAACAGTGTTTTCAGTCTACTTTTGGAGAGCAGACACTATTGTTACAAAATTATTACTGATAGAAACATAAGTGAGCTAAAATCTCCTTGAAGGCTACATATATGAATTGATAAAACAGGAAGGGATTTCCAGACCACACAAGCTTAAGGAATCTTAAAACCTTTGTTGGATTTAAACTGGCTCTAAATGAAGAGTGGGAATTAGGTAAATGGGAAAAAGGAGGAAAGTGAGCAAAAATTCAATTTTATTCTGGCAACAGGAAGGAAGAAAATGGGGCTGCAATGGGAAATGTGTGACTATGGTAGTTATTACTGTTGATAGAAACCAATGCCGCTGGGAACGTGGCATCCTCCCTTTGCCTGAAACAATCCTCCAGAATGGTCTCCATGACACAGAGGACCCCAAGCCCATTGCTTCTTTTCACATCTTTGTGATTCAAAACTAACTTCATTTAAAGATCTCCATTTGCAAAGATCATGTGGGAAAGGTGCTTCAAAATCAGGACTCAACGTGACATAACTTGAGACTTTGGGAATTAAGACTTGTTTTTACATTGAGATTTCCGTCAAAATAATAAAAGGATAAAAGTTAGGGGGGATAAAGAAATGAAATCATAATCATCAAATCAAGATGGATCAAGGTTTCTCTGAGATGACTATCAATTGCAAAGGAGGAAAAAATATGTATTTCTTTTTTTTTAAAGATTTTATTTATTTATTTGAGAGAGAGAGAATGGGAGAGAGAGAGAGAGCACAAGACGGGGGAGGGTCAGAGGGAGAGCAGACTCCCTGCTAAGCAGGGAGCCCAATGTGGGACTGGATCCCGGGACTCCAGGATCATGACCTGAGCCGAAGGCAGTCGCTTAACCAACTGAGCCACCCAGGCACCCAAAATATGTATTTCTGTTAACATTAATTTCTAGAGAATATGTTTAATTATATGAAAAATTCCAGGTGACTGAATGAAATTCTATTTGATGGTTAATTTTATGAAGACTATGATGCTTTCATTTTAAACTCACCTTCATTTGTTATGATAATGATCTGCTTCCAATAGACAAATTTTTGTATTTCCACCTAGTTCAGAGATTAATTTATTAAGATGGTTCTTACCCTAGGCTTATACATATGAGCTGGGAATTATCCAGTATCCAGTATATCTTAGAGTCTAAATGGTTTGGACAGTTCATCTAATCAGCTTCAGACTAAGGACTTGTACAAAATAGAAGTGGATATTGCTCTTTGGGAAAATACAGTCTCAGTTTGGGTTTGCCACCATGGGCTTTGATGAGAGCAGGACATTTGCCTATAATATAATGGCCAATGTCATTTCCAGTGATGTCTAGGTTTGGTCACTTAAGGGAGCAAACTGCCCCTCCAAAGTTGCATGATATGATTTTCATTCTCCTTAAATACTCAGGGCCAAAAATAAACCAGGGTCAGCTGTGAGGAAATCAGGCTGCTTACTTAAAGCAAAAATAAGTACAGACTTATTAGCCCTTTTTATTATTAATTTTAAATGTCTAGAACAGCTTCGGGTCATGTTTACTTTCTTAGGTCAAGAAGTAGACAAAATAATTGCTCATTTCACTGGGGATTTGTATTTTAGCTCTTTTTGGTGAGGTTCCGAGCACAGTTTTATCAGATCAGAATTTAGCAGCAACATTTACTACTATTGCGAATTGGAAACAGCACTAAAACGGGCAAAGATTGTGGGCTGTGTGGGCAGGCCCTCAGGAGAGTATCAAGGTTAATTAATTTAAGTTGAAAGTTTTGATGATTATCAGGCAGACAAATCTCAGAAGATTTCATAGGCAAGT
This sequence comes from Mirounga angustirostris, assembly GCF_029215605.1. Classification (NCBI taxonomy): domain Eukaryota; kingdom Metazoa; phylum Chordata; class Mammalia; order Carnivora; family Phocidae; genus Mirounga; species Mirounga angustirostris. Next base: position 103,285,183 of record NW_026991718.1, read on the forward strand.
TTTTAGACCTCCAGGATATTCTATGATGATACTGTTGGAAATTATTGTTGACAGCATTTGGAATGAGGGTTTTAAGGAATGGTATAACAGTTTGAGTAACTGTTGACAGCGTTTTCCTTGGTGCATCATGCATTTTTTAAGTTACAAGAGCATTGTAACTTATAAAATATTCAAACAATGTAAAAATATGCAGGGTAAAAACTAAAGTCACCCTCTCCCCTGTCCCATTATTTTGAAGTAATTAACTATATAGTGTATATTCTTCCAGAATCTTTCCTCTTTCACACACACACACACACACACACACACCACCGCACACACCAGATCAGCAATGTAAATACTACTAAGGTATTTTTGTAGAGAAATAGGGATAAATAGATTACATACATTTTTTATTTTTCAAAAATGCGATCTCTTTCTGTATATAGGTCTGCAACTTGCTTTTATAGTTACTAATTTTTGTGGGCCTTTCCCATGACAGTCCTTATAATATAGTTCTCAAAAAATCTGTATAAAGTTCTATAACCTGATTGTGCAATTTAAATATTTCCTTTCTTATGAACATTTAGATTATTTTCTAATTACTTGATAGCAAACCATAATACAATAAACTCTATATACATATCTCTTTGTACAAGTTCAGGTATTTCTAAAAGACAGATTACAGGATGAAGTACTGTTGGGTCAAAAGATTTTAAATATAGATCGATAACAAGTTAGCCTCTAAAAAAGGAAGGAAAAAAACTTATATAAACTTAATCTCAACACAGTCCAATAGGTCAATGAGAGTTCCTTCCTGTCAATTTTAAACACTACTTTTTACTTAAGCCGATCTGATTTTTTTGAAAACTATGTAAAGTCGTTCCCTGATTGCTAATGAAAAGAAACATTCTTTTATAGTACAACATATTATATACCATAATAACATGTTATATATAGTATAACAGATAGTACATTTGTTTTTATTTCTTTTTTTGTGAATTACTTTTAGCAATCAGTTTATCATCCTTTTCTTATTGATTTATAGGAACTCTTTGCATAGTAGAGATCGTGGTAGATACTCTGGGTTGACTCACTTAACTTTCATTCCAACCTACTTCTGGCATGCAAAAATGGAAAAGTAAAAAACAGATTTGCCAGATTTTTCTTAAACTTGGGTACTGAACTTATGTTAGGAGCCACCAATCAGATGTACTTACAGAGTAATTTGTTCACAAGAGAGGGAAGAGGCAGGACCCAGGACACTTATTTTGCAAATGTGACTTGTGGTGGAGGTGGTATGGTTTTCGAATCAATGGCTGTAATGTCAACTTTCTAATCTGTATGCAGGTTTTTGGAACAGGCTGTCAAAAAGAAGGAAGAGAAGATAATTTATCTGTCAGCCATTTTCATCTCCTCTCTCTTACTGGTCCAAGTGTGCTCCATTGGGCATTAATACCCATGCATTTCTGGATTGCATGCACTGTCCTCCTGGCAGGCACCCTAGGGAAGCTGAAGCTTATGAAAATAAAGATGAGAGCAGCATGCTGGGTGACTATGGTATATTGACTGCAAAGGTGGCCTCAGTTTACACTACTTGGTCTTATATCCATACACTTTGCATTGTGACTTTGCAGTTCCTCTCATTAAGTGGTAGAACCTATTTCTCCATGCTTTGAATCTGGGCTGGCCTTTTAACTTGCTTTAGCCTGCAGAATGTGACAAAAGCAATTTCGCACCAGTTCTGAGCTTAGACTGCAAGAGGACTTGCTCTCGCTCTCCTTAGACCCTTGCCTCTCCATGTAAACAAACCAGGACTAGCCTGATGGCTGATGACCCAGTCCTCCCCATTGTGTGCCAGCCAACAGTGGGCCAAATGCAAGAAGTTAAGCCACCTGGTTCATCTACTGCTGGCTCCATATGCATACAAGTGGGTGCCTAGCCAAGACAAGAATAATCATTCAACTAAGCTTAGCCTAAATTGCTGACCCATTGAATTAAGAGCTAAATATATAACAGTTGTTTTAGGCTACTAAACTTTGGGATCGCTTTCATGCAGCAATAAATACCTATTTTATGCAGCGATAACTGGTAGAGTGAGCTCGTGAGTAGATCACACTTATGGAATCAAAACTTGAAAAGGTTCATATTTTCAGACTCTAAGCATGGAAACTTGCTTATGACACTATCTTTGGACTGAAAGGTGTTGTTGCAAATCAGTTTTCTAATTAGTCAAGCTCCAACAAATGAGTTTTTAAAAAATTCTTTCTTTTAGAAGTAATATATGATATTGGCAAGCAGCCTTGATTGCTTTTTGTACTGAAAAAAGTGTTAATAAAATGTTCCCTTGTTTTGCTGTACTGAAAGAGTGTTAATAAAATGTTCTCTTGTTTTTCATTAATTATTACTTAATTTCCTGTGCATTGGGGTGGGTTGTTTTTTATAACAATAAAACCTGATGGAAATGTTTGCCTAGTTCTGTCATCAAAAACAATGGACATATGGTACTTGTTTTATGGACAGAGAGGTATTATTCCCCATCTCCAGGAAAAACACTCTTATATAAATAATTATGATTGCTTTTATTAGCTCTAACATAGGTCTAATGGTAGCATAACTAGGAATTTGGATCATAATTGATTCAGTATTTTCAGAAAATGGTCAAATGTTTTCCTTTTGCTTTAGAACTACGTGATGAGGTCAGTGCTTTTGACCCCTGGCTAGAGGAAATGAAGACTAAGTGTGTCAAGACCCAATGGAGGGCACTAAGGAGACAACTAAAAGTGTTCTTTCTAATTAGTTCTAGGTAAGTAGTTAAAGGCAGAAGAGAAACGCTGTAAGGAGCTACCCAGAAATGTAAGTATCAGAGAGAAGCTTTATATTTTCACCCCATAATAAAACAGAATATTTAAATGGATTTTTATTAACTCCGCCTCAAAAATTGAACAGATTACATCTAAGTGTTTGCATCTCTTTAAATCTTGTTCCAATTCCAGGTCTCTCAATCTCGGCACTATTGATGTTTGAGGCCAAGCACTCCTTTGCTAAGGGGCCTGTCCTGTGCACTGTGGGATGTTCAGCAACATCCCTGGCCTCTACCTGCTAGATGCCAGGGTGACATAGTATGACTCACTGTACAGTGGGACAAGCAAAACTATCTCCACACGTTGTCAGATGTCCCCTAGGACATAAAGTGCCTCTAGTTCAGAATCACCGCTCCAAATTAATATCTTTGTTTGTTGTCTCTAGGGTTATTTATGGTTCTCTGTGGCTGCTGCAGAAAACAAAGGGAAAACCAAATGAGTGAGACTCCAGGTTCCCCAATCCTACTTCAACCAGAGACGCTCTGGTTTTGTTTAGTAAGTCAGGTTTTATTGTAAAATTTGTCTGAAAACAAACCGATGCTAAATCAAAAGTTTTTTTTTTAAATGCCTCTAAATATGGAATAATATTAGTACAAAGATTCAGATATTAGCAACTAAAAGTAACTTTTCTAAAAAGAATATTTGAAAAGCATGCAAAAGCCTGTTATAGTCTAACACTGTTGGTTAGGTACCTTGTGAGAAAATTTTTGGCCCCTACACTCATAACCCAAGTTCATGGCAGCACTATCATCTGTGGTCAGCATCTCCGGGGAGACTTTGAGTTGTGATTCCCATTCTGAAAAGGACTGTCACTGGTCACAAAATTGGCTAATCAAGAGAGGATGAAGGGTTAGCAGAACCCACAACTGCTCCCTACCATGTGTTACTGGGAAAAAACCTCAAACATGCTCTCTTGTACGATTTCGAATTAAAATACTAGTTTTACAATGAAATGCAGTCTTAGATTAGGCACAAAACCTCTTTTCCAATGAAATTTTATACAGAATCTTCATATATAAAGTAGATAAAAGAGAAGTTTTACAAAGTAAAGCAGAAAATTATGGGTCCAGAGCTCAACTAGACCCTTAACCTGAGCACAATCTTGGAAGATTAAGTCCCCACAGCAATATAGAAACGAATGATCTGGATGAACATTTATGCACCCGTATGATAGCTACAGTCATTACAAGGCACCACATACAGAATGGGCTAGCCAGTCCCCTCAGCTACAGTTGCAAGCCCATAATCTCCATACGTGTACTTGACTTTCTACCAAGTTTCACAATTACTTTTTTTGTGATTTTTCCTATTTCATTGCATAACACAAAATTGAGCAGTATTCCCAGTAGAGTGCACATAATTAGTTGACCACCATTTATTTAGTGCTGTGTGTATTTGGATAATAACTGCTCCCTAGTTGGAAATATTTTTTTTCTGGTTATAAAATCAGCCTTTTTTCTTTATAATCAGCGTAGCAAAACTAAAATTATTCCTGAGTGCCTGATTGTTGTCGCTGTTGTTGAGGTATAATTTACATAAAATGAAACACGGTTCTTAAGTGTTCAGTGCAATGAGTTTTGACAATTGCATAGGGCTGTGTAACCCCAACCCAAAACTAGATCTAGGATATTGTCCTCACCCCAGAAATTTCCCTTGTGCCCCTTTCTAGTCAAATTCTTTCCCAGAAGCAAGTTCTTTTTGAATTTCATCACCAAAGATTAGTTTTGACTGCTCTAGACTTCATATAAGTGGAATCATACAGTATACAGTTAACCCTTGAAAAACGTAGCTTCAAACTACATGGGTCCACTTACATGCAGATTTTTTTTTTCAGTGTATATGGTACAGTACTATAAATGTATTTTCCCTTTTTAATGACTTTCTTACCACTTTTTTCTCTAACTTACCTCCTGGTAAGAAAACAGTATATAACACATATAACACACAAAATATATGTTAATTGACTTTTATATTATCACTAAGGCTTCTGGTCAACATAGGCTATAACTAGTTATGGTTTTGGGGAGTCAAAAGTTATACATGGATTTTTGAATGTGTGTGGGTTGGTGGCCCTAGCCCTCACATTGTTCAAGGGTCAATGGTATATTCTTTTGGGTCCATTTTTTCCCCTGGTCAATGGCTGTAAAATTTATCTGTGTTGTTTTGTGTATCAGTAATTGGTTCCTTGCATCCTTAAAAGACTCTCTTCGTATACTGATTTGTGTGAATGCAGGATGAATTTTGAAAATGGAAAATCTCTACCAAAGTGGGTTTTTTGGGCAATTTTCATTCAGTATAGTCTTCAGATGACAAACACTCATTTGAAATTAATATAGCACTGAGAAAGGGCCTTTGCTTCTTAATTTGCTTTGGTTTTTCTAAAAGCATTTCAAAATCATGATTTAAAAAAATCCAGACAGAAAACCTGTGCTTATGGTTCAGTGGTAAACATTTTAGCAATTTACCCCTGTCCTGCTAGCATAATCATCGGCTTTTAAGGCAATTAGGCTGTGTAAAAATAATCAACATAAAAGAAAAGAGCTAAATTCACAGCAGTTGGTCTTCAAAAGCATGTCCCTTTTGCATGACACGAATGATGTGGGCTTAATGTGATGTGCTTAATGAGAAAAATTCTACCTCCTAGAACTTTGCAGGTGAAAATTATTTTGATACATCTCTTGAGACTCCTGTAAATTTCTTAGTGATAAAATGTGATAAAAACATACAGGTTTATAGGAACATTCTGAATGTTATTTTGGGGATAAGCATTTAATCCAAACATTAATGTTGGCAATGCTCACCTACTTAAATAGGTCTCTAGACATGTTCATTTTAAGTCAGTTACTCCACAAAAATTTCTTGGTGACCCGCTACTCTATGTCCGAAGCTCTCTACAAGTCAATAAAGATCAATGAGTCATGGTTAGTGATATATAACTGTAATTTTTTACATGTTTTTTTAATTTACTTTTTTCCCCCTCTGCCCAACCACTGAGATATTACGGAGTAATAAAAAGCAGAGGTCCAAGAGAAATTTAGCATATACCCCCTTTCTTTTAAAAGTTCTGCTTGCTTGGTTTTCCAAGAAATCCATGTTAACACAGTGTATGGGTGTGTCTACAAAAGAAGCACACAGCCTTTCTCAGAATAACAAGAGCATAAGGAGAGATTCCTGGGGACAAAGATGGGAAAATCAAATGTTGGTAGAGACAGCACAGATTTTGCAAGTTGGATGAAATTAGAGTAAGTTATTTCTAAAGCTTTCTCCCCCTTTTAAAAAATAAGATTTCTTTCCTTCTGGAGAGATGGAGAAACCAGTAAAGGCAGCTTTGTCTAATTTTTTTTTAAAGATTTTATTTATTTATTTGAGAGAGAGAGAATGAGAGACAGAGAGCATGAGAGGGAGGAGGGTCAGAGGGAGAAGCAGACTCCCTGCCGAGCAGGGAGCCCGATGCGGGACTCGATCCCGGGACTCCAGGATCATGACCTGAGCCGAAGGCAGTCGCTTAACCAACTGAGCCACCCAGGTGCCCCAAGCTTTGTCTAATTTTAATAACCAGAAGATGAAACCATCAGGTACAAAAGGTTAACTGGAGCTGAAAGATAAATCTCTGCAGAGTCTGATTCCCATTTTCATTTTACCCTGAGAACATATATTTAATTCATTGAATTCTTAATTATAAATTTAAAAGGCACTATTTCACCACATGTCTAAACATTTCAGGGTTTCTGTATAATTGTCATCTTAGCAAAAAATACTGTCCTCCTCACAAATTCTTAATCTCTATATTGTTTACCTACCTACCTAGATAGAGAGAAGATAGATGGATAGTTAGATAAGAAAAGCCATTTGTATTAGTTAATTACCAAACCATTTCAGAACCTAGTGGCTTGATAGCAATCATTTATTATTTGTCAGGAGTGGCCTGGGTAGTTCTGTTGATTAAGACCTAGGCTCAGTAGGGCTCACTAGTGAGTCTGTGGTCTGGTGTGGGTCATCTAGGTGGTTTTGGTGATCTTAGCTGGAACTTCGCACATGTCTGGACCTTGACTGTACTGAGCCAACTCAGCTCTGTTCCACATATTTCTCATCCTCCAGCATGCTGGCATGGGTATATTCTCACTGGGAGGGAAGGGAACCATGAGTTAAAGTAGAAATGCACAATTGCTTTTTCAAGCCTCTTCTTGCCCCATGCTTGCTAATATCCAAAAGCAAGTCACATGACCAAACCTGAGGTCAGTGTGGGAAGGCATTACCAAAGTGGTGGGTATAGGAGAGAGTAAGAAAAGAATCTGTGAACCTCAGTGGAGAAACTCAGACAAACTGAAAGAATTCCTATGAGAGAAAGATAGAGAAATACCTCAACAAGGAGTTTTACTTAGTTATTCCCTTAGCCTAGAAGGCTCCTGTTTGGTTCTCTCATTCATGCAGTCTCAATTTGAATGTTCTTTCTTGTAGAGGTCTTGACTCACCATTTTATCTAACTAGACACTCTTCCCACCTTATGGTTTTCTGTCACAGCACCCCTCCATACTTATCACTAGCTACCAGTAATGAAATAATAGTCATATTTGCTTTCCCACTTTGCAGCCTACCATTGACTTCCCCTGTCTCCCTCATTACACTGTCAATTCCAGTGATGCTGGGCTGGCTTTACCAGCTTGTAAGAACCAACTATTACATTCCCAGGAATTCTGTGAACCAGTTGACATCATGGTGGTAACTTGAAATCAACCATGGCAGGAATATTTACTCCATAGAAATTGGCATAAACTACAAAGCAAATCTTTGATTTGGGGAGAGGAGCATAAGAAGAACTGGTCATGCTTTCCATGAAAGCAGCAGCTTGTCTGTCTTTTTCCTCATTTCTTCAGCATATAACACATAAACTTTCTGTATTAGCACTCAATAAATATTTGTTGAATAAGAGAATGAATAATTAATAGACAAGTAAGTGAATAAACAAATGAATGTCACATAGCCAATTGGTAGAAAATGGACTAGATCACAGGCTTTCTGGATCTTGATCCTCTGAGGGCTCTGATAACCCTGCAACACTGAGAATCTCCACCTACCTGACACTAAATGGGGTTCTACTTGCCACAGTGCAGCCCTCCCTGTCTGTAATCATCACCTCTTTTTGCTCAGAACTTGACCTTACAGACCTGGGTGATATAATTTGTGTTCACTCATCTACCTTCAACTACCCTCCCACCCCATCCTGTGCCATATGTGATGATGTATGCTCTGCTCACCCTGCCACTCTAGCCTGGGTAACTTCTGGATTCTTTCTCGTTTACTCCCATTCTGTTGGGACTATTTAAGTTCACATTTCCACAGGAAACTCAAGACCTAACGATCTCCTAAATACATCTTGAATTCTTCCATGCTTTCAATCTCCCCTGTCACAGCCCCAGTTCCGGCCACTGTTACCTCTTGCCAGGACCGCTGTAGTACCCTCCTAATGGATCTCACCTCATCCCCTATGGGCTCCCTTCCATCCATTCACTACTTGGAGCCAGAGTGATCATGTCACACTCCTAACTGCTACCCTGACTCCCACTCACCCCCACCCCACTTAGATTTCTCAGACTTCCTCTTGCTCTTAGGAAAAGTCAGTTCTAAGATGGCCAGCAAAGCCTGCATCCCTTGACCCCTGCCTAGCTAGTTTGTACTCTTGAACTGGGCTCTTTTTGTTCCAGTCTCTGGAGCCTTCTTTTAGGCTCATATCTTGCCATTATCCCTCCCCCCACAGGCTTTTTGTACATGCTATTCTATCTTTGTCTAATCCTCTTTCTCTTTGGCCCAGATTTTCCTTCTATGATCTGGATCCTTTCATTCATCTGCTTTCTGGACACCCACTTCCGGCATCTAAAAAAAATCACCAAATGTCTTCCTGCTCCTCTAGTCCTAACTGTGGCTAATTTTGTACTGCTCCTTCCAGTCACCACTTCCACTCCCACCTTGGTTAATGGAACTGTGATTCTCTCCGTCTCCTGGGCCCAAAATCTGGCAGTCACTGTGGAGCCCTCCCTCACTGTCTCTTTTCAAGGCTAATTAGTTATTAAGACCTGCCAATTTTAATTCTTTAAAAGCTCTTTAATAGATCTTTTACACCACCATGTTACTATCTTAGTTCCGGTTCTTACCAGTTCTCACCTTGACTGCTGCCATATGCTCCTAACATGACCTCCCCCTCTCCCAACTTAAATTTCATCCAGTCAATGCCCTACTCAGCAGGGAAAGTGATCTTCAGCTGTAAATCTGGTCACCTTATTCCCATCTTTTACATTCTGTTAATGAGGTTTGGTTGTTGCAGTCATTTTAAAACTGTTTTATTTTGTCAGTTATAGGGAGGCAGAATTTTTACTTTGGGTAGTTTCTGAAGAAAGTGGTAAACAATAGGAATTAACCATTTTTTTTAATATTTGGGAGAAAATACTTCTAAAACTGGCTAGACATGGGGTGGTTTAGAAGAAGTCTTTGACAATCAACTCAATTTCTTTAATTCTTACTGGTTCATTTAGTTTCTGTCTCCATTGATTATATTTGTAGTTACTCTCCTAAGAATTTATTCATTCCATCTAGGTATTCAAATTAATAGACATGGAGTAGTTCATAATATTTTTTTTATTTTAAATTTCTGTTGCATGTATAGTCTTTCTCCTTTATGTTATGGATTTATTTGCAAATTCTACAACACCCCCCCTCCCCAGTCAGTCTTGCCAGAAATCTATCTTTCTTATGAAGCTTTTCAAAGAGCTAGCTTTTGGTTTTGCTTAATTATTGCCATTTGCTGTTATTTCTATTGTTCACAATTTCATAGGTTTCTGCCATTATTTTAATATTTGGTTTATTGGATTTGATCTCCTGCTATTTTTCATACTCTTTATTTGCGTGCTTAGCTTGCTTTTTTTTAACCTCTTTTGTTTCTTGACATATGTATTAAAGACAGATATTTTCTTCCAGGTACTGATTTTATGTCCCTTAGAATTTGACATGTGGTATAAAAGAGAAAACTCTATTTCTCTTTCACCACACACACTTCTGACACCAAATGTGTGGGGTTTTTTTCCCCACACCAACCAATTCTCCAATACCACCTGAGTTTTCCATGATTCATTTCAATTCTGACACTCTCTACCTGGAGACAGCATCAGATCCCACAAGTTAAGGGCTCAGTCCCACAAGAGTGTACTCCCCTCTCCCCCACTGCCCCATGTTAGATGCCAATCACAAGTCTAGACCTCCTATGCTTCTGACTGATTGGCTATAAATTCAGCCTTCCTACAACACCCTTCTCATGTTTGATTACTTGCTTGAACAGCTTACAAAACTCAAAACTTCACTTGCTATTACCCATTTGTTATAAAAGAATACAACTCAGGAAGAGCCTGATGGAAGGCATGCATAGGGGAAGGCATGGAGAAAAGGGTATAGAGTTTCCGTACCCTCTCTGGGGGCTCCATTCTCAGGACCTCCACATGTTTACCAACCTGGAAGTTCTCCAAATCCCTTCCTTTAGGGTTTTTATGGAGGCTTCATTACATAGGCATGATTGATTAGATCATTGGTCATTGGTGATTAAGTCACCTCCAGTCCCAAGCAGGGCTGAAAGTTCCAACCCTCTAATCATGTGACTGGTTCCCTTGGCAACCAGTCCCCATCCTGAGGATATCCTGGAGCCCTCAGCCACTGGTAATGTCATTAGATACTTGTGACTTTGGGGATTCCAGGTGTTTTAAGGAAACTGAATCAGAGACCAAATACATAGTTCTTGTTATGTCACAGGTGTTTCATTACCATTTGTTTCTAAATGTTTTTTAATTCAGATGTATTACAGAGTAGGGAGGTGGGAGTGTATGACCTGACCTCTTAAATCCCTGAATATTGTCAAAGAAGGAATTCTTCTTAAGGCAAATTCCATGAGAACAAAGCAGAAAGATAAGAAATAAGAAAATCTAAAATGCCAACTTCTTTCATGTGTTTAAATGTAAATCATGTCTATTCTCAATCCTCATCCCTAGAAAAGAGAAGAAAAGAACCTTTGAGTGAAGGAAGGATGACATTTCAGTGATTCTAATTCATTTAAACATTAACTAGACTGTTTTCTGGGAATATCACCTTGTTCTGGGTACAAATCAGAGAGGAAATGTTATGAGACTTCTTTTACATTTGTTGTTGTTAAATAAGAAAATTAAAACCTATTTTATCAAATAATATCATTAGCTATTTATCTTGATTACAGTAACCTTATCTGGTTTCATCTTATAAACGTCACATTGTTTTTCTTGCAATCAAAAAATTTTAATTAAATTATGGGCTGGTTGTCAGGTCAATTTGTTTTCAGCTAAAGTTTAGCTATTCTTTTTTTTTTTTTTTTTTTTAAATATTTTTATTTATTTATTTGAGAGAGAGAATGAGAGAGAGAGAGCATGAGAGGGGGGAGGGTCAGAGGGAGAAGCAGACCCCCTGCTGAGCAGGGAGCCCGATGCGGGACTCGATCCAGGGACTCCAGGATCATGACCTGAGCCGAAGGCAGTTGCTTAACTAACTGAGCCACCCAGGCGTCCCAAGTTTAGCTATTCTTTTAAATTAAATACATAGAGATAGTTTGATCATGATACCTAATGAAATTTAAGAAATTCTGTCTAATTTGTAATACCTGAGTCTTATTTCATTATTCTCAAAAACAGAACACCAGAATATAACACACACACGTGCACACACATGCACCCACACAAACATGAGTTTCAAAGAAATATTATGCAATCATACTTCACAAATAATTTATAGTTTAGCTATGTTCAATAATTACAAATTAAGAAATGAAAAGTAGGCTATTGATTTATTATCTGTTTTTATAATTTACCATAAAATTAATAAATTTTGTATCATGTTTTCAGTAATATGCCTTACCAGCTGCATCGTGTAAGATGGCTATTTCTTTTTTTTTTTTTTTAAGATTTTATTTATTTATTTGACAGAGAGAGACACAGCAAGAGAGGGAACACAAGCAGGGGGAGTGGGAGAGGGAGAAGCAGGCTTCTGGCGGAGCAGGGAGCCTGATGTGGGGCTCGATCCCAGGACCCCAGGATCATGACCTGAGCCGAAGGCAGACACTTAACGACTAAGCCATTCAGGTGCCCCAAGATGGCTATTTCGATATGCCTCATAACATATCTATTTGTTTGGAAAAATAATGTCTCACTTTTTTTCTGACAGATAAGATGGGTTTGGCTGATTAATTTAAAAATGAAGCTTGGCTTTGTCAATGAGATTACTCAGGGGATTTTCCATGATTTGATCTGTAGGTCTGAGATTTTGATAAAAAAGAAAAATGTATTTAAGGAATGTAATACCTTAAGACATTTTATAAAAATATTTCATTCAAGGGGTGTCTGGGTGGCTCAGTCGTTAAACGTCTGCCTTCGGCTCAGGTCATGATCCCGGGGTGCTGGGATCGAGCCCCGTGTCGGGCTCCCTGATCCACGGGAAGCCTGCTTCTCTCTCTCCCACTCCCCCTGCTTGTGTTCCCTCTCTCGCTGTGTCTCTCTGTCAAATAAATAAATAAAATCTTTAAAAAAATATTTCATTCAAAAAGGTATATAGAAATTGGCAATATTTTGATTTCCCAAAACTTTTCAGAATATATCTCTAGTTGAAAGAGTAATAAGCCTAGTTAATAGTTTTTTGATTATTCTTGGTAAAGCCTTTTTGTTATTCCTCCCAGAAATTGAGATACTGAACAACTCTAGTGATTGGGATAGAAATCCTTTTGCAAGGGGGTTTCAGTCATGAACTTTCAGCAAAATTGAAGGAGGGGTTTGTCAATTCATGGCTGATAGCTGATCATTAAAAGATTTTTTATGATAGATCACAATGTGATTTTGCCTATATTTGGAAAGTTCAAATAACTGAACACCATTATCATTACAAAACTCCTTCAAATCCCACATATGAGAACAAGCTTTCACAGTGTTTATATTTACAAAAAAGAAGAATAGAAATAGAATCCATGATTAGATGCATGTCCTTGGAGCAATAAAGAAATATTTGCCTTCTTCATAAGTATCTGCAAATATGCAAGTTAAGAAAAATCACATTTACCTAATTAAAGAGATGGACTTACAAAAAAATTGTTTTTGTTTAATGCTTACTTATCAAAGTTTATAATAGATAATGCTTTTTAAAATTATGAATTACCAATAATTGCAATGTTACTTGACACATTTTTAAACATATTAACTTTTATGGTCATTAGGAATAGAAAAAAATTTCAACTTACTATACATATTTTTGGTGCTTTGAAGAATATAGGAAGATCAATAAAATTTTTCAAATATAAACAAATTACCTTTGGATAAAATCATGATGGGAGACCATAATAAAAATTTGATTTCTTTTTTTTTTAAGATTTTATTTATTTATTTGACAGAGAGAGAGAGACAGTGAGAGAGGGAACACAAGCAGGAGTGGGAGAGGGAGAAGCAGGCTTCCCGCTGAGCAGGGAGCCCGACGCGGGGCTCGATCCCAGGACCCTGGGATCACGACCTGAGCCAAAGGCAGCCACTTAACCATCTGAGCCACCCAGGTGCCCCTAAAAATTTGATTTCAAGTAGTAAGAGAAATAATGTAAATTTTCTATCACTGGAGAATTTCTTCTTTTTAATGGATGATGCTAAAGTTCAAAATGCCATAGATTCCTTTTGATGTAATGGTAGTATCATCTCATTGGACTCAACTTAAAATTTGAGAGAGGATCTATAATTTTTACAATTAGTTTTGGGATATGGCAGCAAGACCACTGTGTTGAGATGTCACTTCTAGAGAAACAGGTTCATGTGGGGGCAGCACCAGGGCCATACAACATCTCAGCCACCATGTAGGAGGGATGTTTTGAAACTGGTGTGGGCCATGGTAAAAGTCCAAGCAAATATCTCAGAATAAACATTTGTCATAGCAGCTGCCAGCACAGCTAACCTCTCATCTCAATTTTCAATGCTCTTCCAATGAAACTCCAAATTCCTGAAATTCATGGCTCCCGCTATCAAAGAAAATTGTGCAAAACTTAGCCTTTTTTGTATCATGGTATTCTTTAACAAGCCTGCCTGAGGTTCACCCGATATTCTAGAGAAGTGCATCCAACTGAATGTTCTGCGATGATGGCAGGGTTCTGTATCTGAGTTGTTCAATATGGTAGCTACTGGACACATGTGTCTATCGAGCATTTGAAATATGTGCAACTAAGGAACCTAATTTTTAGTTTTGTGTAAGTTTAAGTAATTTCATTTCACATTTAAATAGCCACATGTGACTTGGCCACCATCTTGGACATAGCAACATAGCAATAATGTAGCCTTGTTTGATTTACTATTTACCAATGATTAGGGCCCAGACTCTCCAAAGTTAAATGTTAACTTCTACAAGACTGATAAGTGGCAAATGATTTCTGTCCTATCCTGTAAAAAAGTTTTATTGCCCTGTAGCACATTAACCAGTTTTGTATTTAATTAGCAATCTCGTTTTAACATTTTTTCTTTTACTGACAATATGTGCTTCAGCATTTTGAACTCTCCTTCGAACCAGCTTTACCATCCTGTAAGTACTGCCATTAATGAGTTTCTGCTCTTAATTGACATATATTCCCTATATATTTGTGAGAAAGTAGTGCTTTTGAAGTTTTTGAAAATTATATTCTGATGTTGCTTCCCATCTGACTTCATTTACTCTTTGAGTTCATCTATCCTCAGATTTGGCTCCTGGATGTGATCCAGAAGTATGCGCTAATTACTTAGCTCTGTTTCCAAACCCAATTCTTACTTGTATTTGCTAGAGGAAAGAACATGAATTTCAGACAGAGTGGCTTAAGACCCCAGCTCTGCCACTTATATCAGTGCTTAACCTGGGCAAAACTATTGTAAAAATAATAGGAATTACCTAATAAGGTTGCTGTAAGAAACAAATGAAACATCATAGTAATAAGCTCAGTATAGTGCTGAGCAATAATCGGTAGGTTCACTCGGTTTGGTGTCTAGCCCTAACCCCTTTTCCCATATTTATTTGGTGTTTAGCCCAGCAAGCTCCTCCACTCTAGAGATTTCTGCTCTCCCCACCCTTTGCTGTATCACATTCACGGAAGTCACTGTTGTGGGTTTAACTCTGTTCCCTCCCCCTCTCCAAGGCCTTATGTTAAAGTTTTACCGCCCCCCCACCAAATACTTCCAAATGTGACTATATTTGGAGACAAGGTCTTTAAAAAGGTAATTAAGTTAAAATGAGGCCATGAGGATGGGCCCCAATTCAACATGAGTGGTATCATAAGAAGAGGAGATTAGGGCATAGACATGTACAGAGAGGGAAGACCATGTGAAGACACAGGGAGAAGACAGCCATCTACAAGCCAAGGAGAGAGGCCTCAGAAGAAACCAGTTCTGTTGACACCTTAATCTTGGACTTCCAGCTTTCAGAACTATGAGAAAGTAAATTTCTGTTATTTAAGCCACCCAGTCTGTGATACTTTAGTACAGCTGCCCTAGCAAACAAATAAAGCCATTTAAAAATTAAGCATCGATGAGCTCAGTTAAAGTACAGAAGTCCCTTAAGAAGAAAATTACTTTAATCTTCAGTTAGTAATTAACACTTTAGCATGAATGAAGGCCAAACATTGAAGTGAGAAATTGGGGACACCAGACTGGGGGCTTTGATATCTAAAAAGGTAATGGGGAACTATCATTTGGTTAGAGGAAGAGTCAAAGAAAGGGTGAAGGGATGTGAACAACAAGTATATACATTTGTAATAAATATGGGCTGGCCCAGCATATGAACTCAACAACTGATGGATTTTTATAGGAAACTATTACATTAGTTAACTGTGGTTAAGTAACAATTATCCAAAATTTGGTAGCTTAAAACAACAGCTCTTTATTATTTCTAATGCAACTATAGATTAGCTTGTTAGTTCTGATGATCTGGGTTTGGTTCTTCCTGACAACCTGATCCACTGTTTGGTCAGTGTGAGGCTGATTGATCTAGAATGGCTTTGGCCTAGAAAATTCAGCTCTCTTTCTTATGGTCTTTCATCTTTTGGCAAGCTAGCTTAGGCTTGCTCTCCTGGTGGTAGCCAGGATCTAAGAGTAAGAATGGAATAAAGCAAAGCCTCTTGAGGCCCATGCTCAGAATTGATACAACAGTACTTTTGCCCCATTCTATTGGCCAAAGTCAATCCCAAGGGTAGCTCAGAATCATTGGGGAAATCTCTTGGTGGGAAGAGTGACAAAATCACCTTAGAGAGGAAGTGGATTTAGGAAGGGACAGAGAATTTGAACCATTTCTATACAGTAGTTCCCCTTATCCACAGTTTCATTGTTCATGGTTTTAGTCACCCACAGTCAACCATGGGCCAGAAGTAGATGATCCTCTTGTCAATGGTATTATGTCACAATGTCAGCATCATTCACCTTACTTCAACTCATCACGTAGGCATTTTATCATTGAATATCATCACAAGAAGAAGGGTGAGTACAGTACGATAAGATATTTTGAGAGAGGCCACATTCGCATAACTTTTATTACAGTATATTATTATAATTGTTCTATTTGATTAGTTAATCTCTTACTCCACCAAATTTTCAATGAAACTTTATCATAGGTATGTATGTATAGGAAGAAACATAGTCTATATAAGGTTCAGTACTATCCATGGTTTCAGGCATCCACCAGGTGTCTTAGAATGTATCCCCTCACCCCCAAGTAAGTGGGGACTGCTATAATATGCTAAACTGTAAGGCTAGTATATATTCTATTTTGATGTTTCTGGAACTTTCACACTTTACCTTTTACATCAGTGCCTTCTCAGATATCTTTATAGATCCTCAGAGCAAAATGTACATCAAAAGATGCAGAATGTGGAAAATTAACAATTACATGGATTGAATTCTCATTCTTTTTGGTGTTCACCTAACGCAAACAGTTATTTTAAGTAGAAAATAATCACAGGAGGCAGTTTTTGCTCTCAGGGCTCCTCAGGTATTAACAAATGGGCCATCCAGATTTCCAAACATACGGTCCCTACAGGGAGTCTATTGGTGCATTGCCCCCTCCTACATGCTGCACAGTGCACTATTCTCTCCTCTCACTGTCCCTCCTTCCTCTTCCTTCAGAGGTGGCCTCCCTTTTCCAGGACATTCACTGTTCCCTTTGAACAGCACACTCACATCTTCTCTGAAGTTTTGCACCTTCTGTTCCTTAACAATGATCAAATTGTTATACGAGGCAATGAGCAGTTACGGAATAAAAGGTACAAATATTCAAAATCAGAAATATTCAAAATCCATACAACTGTTTTCAAATGATAGGGCTTGTCTGCAATGAAGAAGAAATTCACCTAAAAACACTAACGGCCTTATTCAGAAAGCTTGGTAAAATAACTAGATACATGATAAACATATATAAAATATATGTGTTGTGTGTGTATTCATTCCACTCCTGGTTGGACACGCTTCTCCATCAAATTTTCATAGACATTGGAAACAATTACTTATCAATTTAGTCAATACTATTTAGTATTCAATGGTTACATTTCATTATTTAATTTTGGCCTCTTAATGCATTCCTGACAGTGGAAATTTAGTTAAGCGTCTTGTTACACCTGAGGTCTTGTCAAGATTTCTAATATTGTTGTAGGACTGATAGTTCACATACACATATTCGGGACTATTAGGATTTTAGTATAAAATAACATTGTCTTATTCCATAATTTTTACCATGAATTCTACTTTCCAGATACTAAGATTACATTGTAAGCTTTTGTCAATATATATTTATTCCCCATTTGCATCCATTAACACAAGGATGCAACATTACCATCCTTAGTAAATATCTTAATTTTTAGATTAAAGGGGAAAATATCACCTCCTCAATAGATATTACATTTTGATAAAATATAGTACCCATTCCCCCAACCCATGTCTCTTTCTCTCCCTCTTTTCTCCCTTTCTCTCTCTCCCTCTCTTTCTCTCTCTCTCTCTCACACACACACACAATTAGCCAACTAGAAGTAGAGGAATCTGTCCAAACTTGATAAAGCGTACTTCCAGAAATATGTAATAATCATTACATGCTAGCTTTAAAATTTACTCAGTAGAATAAATTCTTACAATCTTAGTGACCATTTATAAACAGTAGTTTTATAAAGTTTTATCGAGCTTTCCAGTTATCTCACAACATATGATAGAGAAGTGACCCCTGATTCTAGTCCTAAAAACAGGGCCAGAGGATTGTGTCCAAAAGGAAGGGACTCAAAGCTGGAGGGCACTGGCTGCAATCCATTAAGATTGATTTCACCATCTTTTCAATAAGGAAAGTGCTTTGGGAACCCCAGGTGGCTTCCACTCCCATGTAAATGGAAGGGACAGACTTGTCAGGCCTGAAGACTTTGTAAAAATCCCTTTGCTAGGGCCAGAAAAGATCCACTCCTGCCCCTGGATCCCTGCCTCACTAGCTTTGCCTAGTTTCCTCAACCTCTCCCCAAGTCGTCCCCATCTCCATCCTTCCTCCCAGCCTCAATTCCAGGATCTCTAAATTAACTGTTCCTTGGTATTGCTGTTCTAATTGCCAGGTAGTTACTAAGTGAGGCAGTATGGGATTGGGCATTTGTGGGCTGAAACAATGTTCCACTGAGAAATGCAGCATGTAACATGTGAGGATAAAGACTGACAGGGTTTCACCAACCCTGATTAGAGTTTAAAAATTTAAAAACAGGGAACAGTAGGTGTGTTACAAGCTAGGGGAGCTTGGCGGTAGGTAATTTCTAAATGATTTAATCCAACTAAAGATGCAGTCCAAAAGAGAGAAGGAAGGAGAGGAAGAGAGATGATGAGATTTCATGCCAGTGTTATCAATAGTTAAAGACTGTTCTCATAAAGGAAATGAAGCTTTGATAATTTAGAGGGAGAAAAATAGGATTTAGGTGAGAATGAGGACAGAATGGACCATTCCTCAATGGACACCCCGTTGAAGAAGCTCACAGTTGAACTAAGAAGGAAAGAAATGAACCTGTTAAAAACCTAAGATGAGGTCCATGAGACCAAGCCCAAAGAGCCATATAGGAAATCAGAGAATGACCTAGCATGGCCAGGCACCAACCCTCTTCACTGGAGCAAAGAGTTGTACTTGCTATCGAGAAAGCTCTAGAGCAGGAGTCTGCAAAATGTCTCTATACAGAGCCAGATCATAAATATTTTTAGCTTTGCAGGCCACATGGTCTACTCAACTCTGTCCTTATAGCATGAAAGTAGTCACAGATAATACAGAAACAAATGTGCATAACTGCATTCTAATAGAACTTTATTTATGAAAACGGGTGGTGGGCCAGATTTGACTCATGGACTGTAGTTTGCCAACTATAGAATTTGAGCTAAGAAGTTCTTGAAAGGTGATTCAGACCTATTAAAAGAGGCTTTTTGAGTCTATGTGAACTTAGAGACAAAAAAATACAGAAGCAAATCCAGAAGAACCATGGCATATTTCAGGTGTGGAGAATGATTTTTTTTAGTCAAGGTTGGCCTGAAACAGTAGATTCTGAGAGGCTATAAGCTACATTCCCTGGAGACCGTGAGCCATGTCTGATTTTCATGAAGGGCTGCATGAGTCAATAATTAATAGTACTTACTGAGAAGTTGTTCATTGGCCATTTTCTTCAGGAGAGTATTCTTTTCCATGAAGAGATGAGGATAACAAATGAGAGCACAACAGATTTATGGGACTTTAAAAATACCTTAAGATAAAAAAATTGTCAAATATGAACAGAAAATTAAAGCAGCAAATACTATTTGGGGGGGAGGTAAAAATCAGGATATGAAATAAACATTTCTCTGAGGAAGGAAGCAGAATCTTTTAAAAATGTATCAAATAATAATTGAAATGCTGCTAGAAAGTGTACTTGTTTTGGGAAACTTAGTAGGTATGAAACATAAAAACAAACACATAAAGGAAACAAAGTCAACAGGGGCATTGGAAATATACAACAAATACTTTCAAGGGATTTTATTAAACTTTCAAAGGGGAAAAAAAAAAGCCTTAATGAACAAAATTCAGCAAAGAGGAGAGAGCAAGTCTGACTTCTGGCAGGTTCAAGAGAAAGAAAAAATCAAGACCTAAGGAGAGCATGGAGTAGATACTCCAGAAAGCCAGAAAGCAGAAAATCAGCATGAAACTTAGCTGAGAGAACCAATCAAATTAGTTTGCTACAAAATTCAGAAACACCTTGAGAAAACTCTTGTTTACAAAAAAAAAAAAAAAAAAGAATTTCAGGTTTTGAATAATTGCACCAGGCAGCTGAAATAATGGGTAAATCACCAGAGTGAGAAGATAAAATAAATCAGAGATGACAGATGATATATATCTCCTGGATATAATCTTTGTTAACAATAGCTGGAAAAGATTGAGGCCATTTCCTATCCAAACTGAGTGATGAGGTGTCAACCAGGCATGGGCTGGAAGAACAAATAAAGAACGTGAGATTTGTTCACTGAGTTGAGCAAAGTTCTACTGAAAAATGAATGCAAAACCTTGCAGCACAGTGTCACGATTCTGAAAAACACATAAAGAGGGGGCTCTGTAAAGAAGCTGATGTACAAAGAGAATAAATGGGAAAAGAAAGAGCAAAAGCCATCAGCTGCAGAGCAGATGAAAACCTACAGGCAGAGAATTCAAGAAATGGAGGAAGAATTACAGAAAATAGAAATATGCATATGGAACTCATGATAAGAAAGCCATCACTGCTTAAGATTGAAATTAGAGGGTGCCTGGCTGGCTCAGTTGATAAAGTGTGCAACTCTTGATCTCAGGATCGTGAATTTGAGACCTATGTTGGGTATGGAGCCTACTTTTAAAAAATTGAAATTAATACCACTATATAAAAAGACTTCCCACTGAGCGCAGAGCCAGACATAGGGCTCCATGCCAGGACCCTGAGACCACGACCTGAGCCAAAATCAAGAGATGCTTGACCAACTGAGCCACCCAGGCACCCCATAAGTGTTTAACTTTATAAAAGACTTTTTTTGAAGATAATTATACCATTTAGCACTCCAAATGGTAATGCATGACCATTCCAGTAGCTCTGTATCCTCACCAGCATGGGCCAGTTGTTTTCATTGTAAACATATTAATGGGCTTGAGTGGTAACATTTACTATTTTTGCAGAATTTTTTTCACTATATGCCAACCTGAAATTGTCCATAGTTGAGCCAAGTCATTTAATTCTGAGGTTTGTATGTAATGTTTTTATAGTTTGCTATAGGTAGAAATCATCTTTTGAGCTTCAGTCTCCTATAATACGATTGGACTAGTTTATTTTTAATTATTTAGATCATGTCATTTTAAATGAGTTACAATGTTATGGAAATAAATACCTTTTACTTTTTATTTTTTTTAATATTATTTTCCTTCAGCATGAAGAATCTTCTTTGGCATTTTTTTTTGTATTTTTTTATTATGTTAATCACCATACATTATATCATTAGTTTTTGATGTAGTGTTCCATGATTCATTGTTTGCGCATAACACCCAGTGCTCCATTCAGTACATGCCCTTTTTAATACCCATCACCAGGCTAACCCATCCCCCCACCCCCCTCCCCTCTAGAACCCTCAGTTTGTTTCTCAGAGTCCAAAGTCTCTCATGGTTGTCTCCCCCTCTGATTTCCCCCCCTTCATTTTTCCCTTCCTGCTATCTTCTTCTTTTTTTTTTTTTTTAACATATAATGTATTATTTGTTTCAGAGGTACAGATCTGTGATTCAACAGTCTTGCACAATTCACAGCGCTCACCATAGCACATACCCTCCCCAATGTCTATCACCCAGCCACCCCATCCCTCCGACCCCCCACCACTCCAGGAAATACCTTTTAAATAAAAATTATTGAAATCACCTGAAAAGTAAACATGGGCTGGAAGAAAAAAATAGGAATATGGAGTGTGTGTAGCCTTGCTTTAAAGTGAGAACTTAAGTAGGAAACCGAAGGAAAACTAAATAAAGGAAAGTTAGTCTAGATCAGTATTTAATAAACCACTATTCTGTGAATAATGTGCATTTAGCACACAATTCAAATATAGCTTCTTTTGCATCAAAACAAAATGAAATATTCTTTTTTTCATTTCTTTTTTTATAATCAAAATGAAATATTCTTAAGTAGACTAATACTTAAATTGCTTCCATTTGATTTTGCAATATATTCTTTTGATTTTCTTTTATTATTGTGTTTTTGATTAGGTTTTTTGGAGTGATGTAAATTTAAAGACTTTTTTTCCAGAGGTGTTTTGCATAAAATAATTGCTCAAAATATTTGAGAAAAACTTGTGTGTATAACCTACAGCAGTGATTCTCAAATTCAATGGATATGAAAGCTTGGTAAAAATACAAAGCCCCAGGCCCCCTGTCCTCTTTGGGAAATTTAGTTGTGTGTGTTCTCCAGGTGGTTCTGAGACCCACCAAAGTTTAATAACCACTGCTTTACAGCACATTCCAGCAGGAGGGAGGCCACGTTGAAAGGAAAAAAAAAAAAATGTGACTTAATTTTGGTGTAGCTGTCAGTAGTGACCAAAAGGTGGCTCACTGGATCACAACACTGGTTAGGGAACCCAGTCTATCTGCATATCAAGGCACTTCTGGAGAAATCAGTAGTAAGTGGAAATAAATACTACAGTTACATCTCTAGAATAGTTCAAATGCCCTTCTTCTTTAATGTCTTTGAATGTGTGATGCTTCTAGACAAATACGTAGAAACTTCCATTCTTGAATCAGAAAATAGGCTTCGTATTAAGCTGCATTTCTTCTCAAGACAGATTCAGTTCTGCCAAGACAAAGTGATCAAAAAAAGGCTCCATCCATTATACTGAACTTGACTTCACCAAAAGGTCAGGAGGTGATTCATTCTGCTCAGGTTTGGGCTGACTAGGGCAGATATCTTTAAAAGTTCACGTTGGGAATTACTTCAAAGATGAAAAGTCTGCCTCTTAGGCCTAGTTTTAATTACTGCTGATCAAGTGCAGTGATTCCGGCTGCAAAGCTGACTTGCTCTGAGTTTACTAGAAAAAAAAAATGCTGCGTGGAATCGTACAGAGTGTTCTTTCTGGGTGATAGCTAGTCAGGGATTACTACTTCTCTTTAATGCCCCCCATCAAGGTGACACATTCCAAGGCAGGGAGTGATTTCCCAGATCTGTGCTTATCAGTAGAGTTTAAATGCCCAATTCAACTTGGAATTGTTCCTCGTGCTCGCAATTTTCAAGTAAAGAGCTCCAAATAAGCCTAAGGAATATACTTCATTTATTCGCTAATCATTGGTAAACTTTTATGAAATACCCGCTCTGTGCCAGGTAATGAGTAAGGCCTGAGAATTAAGACATAAAAGATACTGTAGATACTTGGAGGCAGACAAGTGGTGAACTTTCCATAGTTGTGTGATGCTCATACACCTGCAACTGATGGGTGGATGCCTGTTGTTGTCACTGCTACACCCTTGCAGCCCAGCATAAGGACCGGCCCATGGCATCTACTTAATATTTTCTCAGTGGTGGAGCTAATATGTTGATCAAAGTTATCACAGCTACTAAGAGAGCACAATGGATAGTTACTTAACTCACATGGGGGAGAAAAACCTTTGGAGAACTTCCTTTGGCTTGGCTTCCTTTGATTGGGTATTTTACCATGAATCTGTACATTTGGGATTGGATAGTGAAACGCATTGCCTTGCCCGCCTTCGCTCAGCACTCGCTTCTATGCTACAGACAATTTCCCTGGAACACCTAGGACTCACCATCTGAGGGCTTTTCCCTTGAAACATACCCAGTTGCCGCCAAAAGTCATCCCCAAGAACAGCCTTCAACCAGAGATTTCCAGGAGTTGGTGGATAAACACCCCAGCTTCCTGGCTTTATAGATGAGATAACTGAAGGTTTTTTAAAAAGATTTATTCATTTATTTGAGAGAGAGCAAGAGAACAAGAAAGAGAGAGAGAGAGAGCCATGGGGTGAGAGGCAGAGGGGGAGAGAGAGAGAGAATCTCAAGCAGACTCCCCGCTGAGTGTGGAGACACGGGACCCCATCTCACAACCCTGAGATCATGACCTGAGCCAAAATCAAGAGTCAGATGCTCAACTGACTAAGTCATCCAGGCCCCCTCGTGGAGTTTTTCTACATTATCAGAGTTCCTCAGTGGGCTGGAGTTTCTCTAACTGCCCACAGCAGTAACTGGCTTGATAACATATCTTTTACTAGATTCTTCCCATTCTCTGTCTCACTTTTCTTTCCCCTATTGCTGCTTTCTGACATCAGCTCCCAAATAAAACACTCTCAAGTCCTTGTCTTAGGGTCAGCTTCTGGGAGAACTCAACCCAAGGATAAACATGAGCCGTCCATGTGCACATGGGTGAGAGGTGGGGAGAAGTGTTGGTGACATGTGCCCAACCACGGAAGCATGAGGAGATCTGAGACTGAAGAGTTACAATTGATGGAAGATAGGGTGCAAGCTGGAAGTGATGAGAAGGTATCCTGTGTGCTAATCAAAAAAAAAAAAATCTGCATTTTATTCGGAGGGCAGTGGGGATCCACTAAAATATTTTTAAAGGAGAGGAAGGGAACATGTTATGGCCTAGCTATGAGAGACCAGTGTTATCTGCAAGCATGGATGAGGCTTCAGGAGTGAATGAAATTAGCCAGGACAAGGGGGTACCACTTTTAGAAGCTGATAAAAATTGGGGTGCCTGGGTGGCTCAGTCGTTAAGCATCTGCCTTCGGCTCAGGTCATGATCCCAGGGTCCTGGGATCGAGCCCCACATCGGGCTCCCTGCTCAGCGGGAAGCCTGCTTCTCCCTCTGCCTGCTGCTCCCCCTGCTTGTGCTCTCTTTCTTTGTCAAACAAATAAATAAAATCTTTAAAAAAATAATAAAAAATAAAATAATAAATATATATTAGTGTGATTTTTAAAAATTAATTTGGGGACTACACTCAAGCATTGTTTTAAAATGCGACGGAGGGGCACCTGGGTGACTCAGTCGTTAAGCGTCTGCCTTCGGCTCAGGTCATGATCCCAGGGTCCTGGGATCAAGCCCCGCATCAGGCTCCCTGCTCGGTGGGAAGCCTGCTTCTCCCTCTCCCACTCCCCCTGCTTGTGTTCCCTCTCTCGCTGTGTCTCTCTCTGTCAAATAAATAAATAAAAATCTTTAAAAAAAAATAAAATAGGGGCGCCTGGGTGGCTCAGTCGTTAAGCGTCTGCCTTCGGCTCAGGTCATGGTCCCAGGGTCCTGGGATCGAGCCCCACATCGGGCTCCCTGCTCGGCGGGAAGCCTGCTTCTCCCTCTCCCACTCCCCCTGCTTGTGTTCCCTCTCTCTCTGTGTCTCTCTCTGTCAAATAAATAAATAAATAAAATCTTTTTAAAAAAAATAAATAAAAAATAAATAAATAAAAATGACAAACTCCTCTGCATAAAAATGCACACCTACATGTACATACAATTTTGCTGAGGAATTTCCAGGTGTTCCCTGACCCCTCTGAAGCACAGCCATGGACCTCTCTGGGTTTCCAGAAGAGTGGTTAGGAACTCCAGGTATTGAATGAGAAGACAAGAGGCTTAAGGAATTGAGGCCTTAAGAACAGTAACATTAAATAAAGGCAGGAGTAAAGAAGGTAGAAGAAGCTGTCACTGGGATGGGAAATGACTCAAAGCAGAGCTGTATAAGGAAAAAAACAAAAGATGCTCTCGGTCGAGCTGCTTTTGAACAGAGTATCACCCTCTAGTTCTTCCTTTTGTTGTTGTTGTTCACTCAAACAGGAAGAAATGGTAATCGTCAATCAGGAAATACTCCATGGCAGAAGATACAAATCAAAGGCTCCCAGGTGAAATTCAGCTAATAAATGTAGTGCCTGGTTCTGACAGTGGTAGTTGTTTGGTTTTCTTTCAGTTAGTCATCAACATTTAAAATAAAGAAATTTCTAGATTTTCTTGAAAAAAAGTCAAAACATCTAGCCCAGCATATATATATATATATATATATGCATATATATATATATATATATATGAAAATCCTGGTCATCAGGTATACAACCCAGAAAGGATCCCAGGGCACTATCTTTAAATTACTGTGCTTTGATCACAAAATTCAGAGGTGTCTTCTCTCCTGATAAGCCATTACTCATTTATGGGTTGGGTCAATTATTCAAGGAATAATGTAATCATTCATATCTTTTAGGAGTGGAACAAAGAAAAGCTTGAACACTAAAGGTAAATGAGAAGGGAATTGTGAGAGAATACTACCACAGAAGGCAAGCAGGGAGTTTTCCTGGATGAAAAAAAAAAAAAAAGAAAGGGGAATGTGGATGCTTTTAGATCACCACTACCAGTCTGGTATACTCATGGGCCAGCGCACCCATATCCTAGCTTCTCTAACTATTGGTTGCTTATGGATCACAGCTGCATAGAATTGCCCTTAGTCAATGAGAGCTGCTTTCTACTGTAGTTTATAAACCTTTCTCAGGGTGGGGGGGGCATACTACAGCCAACAACTGATAGACACGGGCGTACAAAGATAAGAGGCAGCGATTTGTGGGATCAGACTGAAACCAGATTCCAGCCAAGACCATGGTTTTGCTTACTTTTTTTTTTTCCCCTGTTCTAATCCCTTTCTCCTAAGAAATCTTCCTCAATCACCTACTCCTGAATCCATGTCTCAGGCTCATAGTTCTAGGGACTTCTGACCAACATAAAACACAAAGACCAACAAAACATTTGTTACTAATTGTGTCGTCAGCAGAGAACAGCAAAATATCAGCCTGGGAGGGTGCACTCAGATTTTGCAAAACTAGATCAGGGTACGATGATATAGAAATGGCACTTCATGATTTGTATATTACAATTAAACTCAGAATTTAATTTGTAGCTCTCTTTAGAGACCACAGTATACTATCTGAGAAGTATGCACATTTCCACAGTGTAGATGAGAAGTTATTAACTTTCATTCCAATGATAAACATTGTCAGTCACCACAGGCTTTTGAGGGGCTTCCTGTGAATGATGACAGGAAAGTTGGTTTCTGTTGATTTGTGCTAGGCAGTTGGATTTCACTGCTAGAACAAAGCCAAGGACTGTGAACTTCTTATTTCTAGAAAATGCTTGACCTACAGATCATCTGGATTCTCATTTATTCAGTAGATGAGGAAAATGAAATGGACATGGAAAAATCTACAAGATCATTTCTTTAAACAGGAAGGACAGTCTTCCTGCCCTTTTGCAAAAACATTAGCAGCTGCCTCATTATCTTTCCTTCTACTGCTTTGAAATCACCTTCTACTTCTCCTTCCATCTCTGCTTACTTTTCAGACCACATAACACTGAGAGAGCAATGTTATGCCTCGCATGTAAAGAGGCATGAGATGGATTAGGGTTGGAAATTTAGGAATATCCATCTTTTAACCAAATAAGCATCAGGATTACCTTATCTGTTCCAGCTTCCATTTTTTATATGCCTGCAATCTGGGGTAGGCGCCCATGCTCCCATGCATACTCATTATTCACTTATTCAATTCTCTTCTCCAAGTTGGTTTAATAAGGTACAATCCCATGTGAGGAAGGAAGGAGTTGGGCTCCTGATGGAATGACATCGCCTTCACAACAGAAGGAAAAGAAAAGAAAAAGCAAGCCAGTTATTGACCAATTGGTGTTGCTGGACAACAAATGCTCAGGCAAGTCCACAGAAAGTTTTTCAAGTTGTCAAGAATAATGTAGAACTTTTCAGAAATGTATCAATATTCTGTCATGAGGATATGTGTTCATTCTCAAACTGAAAACGTATGTGGACAGCCACATATGGAAAACAAACATGGATTGATTCGCTCTCTTACACATTTCAGGTAGCTACTCCAATCCTGGCAACACAATCCCCTTTACCTATCTGACTCATTATTTGTTTGTTTATTGTCTGCCCCACCCCATATCCTCCTCCCCCTCCCCCCAAGATTACAAACACCATAATATCAGGCGTATTTATCTATTTTGTTCACCCTTCTGTCCCCAGCAACTGACTGATTCCTAGCATATTATAGATGCTTAATAAATATTTGCCAAAGCATATTCACAGGATAATGGCAACTTCAGATGTACGAATTGCAAATGGGAAAAATGTGGAGTGCAAAAATACAAATAAATAAAATAAGGATCTTGACAAGCAGTTCCAATATTTAAGAAATACCTTTACATCATTTTCTAATTGTTTAGGCGGATCTTCAAGGAACTCCTGTGAAGATCTATTTTAGCACAGAAAACACACAGGTTTTTTTTTCTTAATAAGGTGTTCACTCTTGTAACCAAACTAAGCAGAACATACAAAGTACATATCATGCAGTTAGACACACTGAGGGTAGGAAAAAAATACGAAATGCCTGACACATAGTAAATATTTCATTGTTAACTGGTGCAGTTGTTCTTGTTACTGTCTTTGACCTCCAAGAGTTTTACATTTTCTAGGGGAGACAAGTCAAGCATGGGAAATGTGTAAATGATGGCGAAATCCAGTAGCGGATATCTC
This sequence comes from Mirounga angustirostris, assembly GCF_029215605.1. NCBI lineage: Eukaryota > Metazoa > Chordata > Mammalia > Carnivora > Phocidae > Mirounga > Mirounga angustirostris. The sequence continues at coordinate 103,313,607 of NW_026991718.1, forward strand.
TAATCAGTAGGGCTGATGAACATAACAGGGACAAGCAGGAACTGTAGAGTAGGGGAGGATTTTAGCTGTGCCCTGTGAAGTCGGTGGGGTATAAAAGAAAGAGAAATTGGGTGCCCTGAAATTTCTTCAAAAGCACTTTTCTACAAAAGCCTTTTTAGGCTTGTCATTTAGTTTGCTGAGAACAATTCACTAACACATTGCCATTGAAGGGAGTCATATTTTCATTTCAAGACCGCTAGCAGCCACTTTGGAGTGGGTAGGAGGAAAGTGTTGTTTTGCTACCTGAATCTCTTTCTGCTCTCCAGAAGGAAGAAAAAAGACAGTGAAGGAGCTTCACCCAAATGGAGACTTTCTTTATGGAAGGCAGTCATTGGAATAATTCCTATAATTAAGAACCCATAATAAACAGCTGTGAGATACCCTTACTCTTCTAGATGAATATCTAGAGCTAGACTGGGGTTACTCATGTGGTCCATGGACCAGCAGCATCAACACGACCAGATAGGTTGCTAGAAATGCAGATTATCAGGCTCCATCCCAGACTTGCTGAGTCAGAATCTACATTTTATCAGGATCCTCTGGTGGTGTGTATGCTCTCAGTTTGAGAATTACTGTTGTACAACATACTCCTGCTCCCAATAAGTTAATACTTGGAGAGAAATAAAGCATAAACCCATTAAAATGAGCAAAACAGTGAACACACACATTTCAAGTGATTCCAGAATAACAAAGGATTTGACATCAAATCTACCCAGACATTAAAACTTGTGCCAACCCTGAGGGAATTTCATGAAGACAGCCATTGTTTATTTGCCTAATATCCCCGACTTTTTGTGAGAAGTACACCATCTCCTTCTGGCAATTTCTGGCACTCACTCCATCCACACTATCCTCATGTTTTAATCAAGGAAAGTCTGTTTATCTTACATAAGTCAGCCGCTAGCTCTGATCATTACATTCCAGGAGGAGCCTGTCTTTTGGAGAATATCCATATTATCAACAGAAGTCTCAGGTCCCGATTGGTGGCTTCTGCTTTTTTTATTAGCATTGTCCTCAATCCAAGTTGCCACACCCTGTCCTTGCCCCAGCATTTGAGAAAAAAACTGTTGAGTTGTCAAAGGAGACTCACAGTCATATATCCTACCCAATACCAAAACTTACAATAAGTCAAAGGAAGCAGGAAGTCACCAGTTACTGGTGACACATTCATCTTTTGGAGGAATCTGAAACACTGAGATGCAGATCCCCAAAACCTCATTTTTGTCTCTCATGTCATTGACTTTTGGTTTCATATTTAACAGAGAAGATTCTTCTGAGCAATTTCTAAGGAGATACTACTCACACAAAGAGACCCATCTCCATTTTAGAAAAGCCCATTTTATGGCTCAGGTCATGATCCCAGGGTCCTGGGATCGAGGCCCCACATCGAGCTCCCACTGCTCTGCAGGGAGCCTGCCACTCCCCCTGCTCATGCTCTCTCTCTCTCTCTCTCTGTGTCAAATAAATAAATAAAATCTTAAAAAAAAGAAAAGCCCATTTTATACTCTATTAATTACAGTCTATAGTACAACTTTCTGTTCTTCAGTCATTCATGACCTACAAATCCACAAATTCCAGTTTTGTGAACAACAAATAATCAAGAGAGACCATGTATATCGCATGGAAAAAAAACATAGGTAAGGACTCCCTGGTATTGTTCCACCAAATAACAACATTAGTATGTTTACCGGGAGGTCTTGTCTTCAAGTCCTTACCAGGTTTACATGGAGGTTTGACCGAATTCATCACTTCTAGGTATCTCTGCAAAGAAGGGAATGGGTTACTGGCCTGCTGTTGTTTCCTGTCCATTAACAAAGCTGCTTGAATTCCTGTATATTCCATTTATCACAGTCAGATTTGTCAGTAATCTAACCTAGAAATCAGCAAGCTATCCTCAACTCATCCTCTCCTTCGTCATCCACATCCAATAAAAAACTATGACCTACATCCTGTATCACTCTTGAATCTGTTTCTCTTTTTCTCACCGTCACTGTAGTTCAAGCCTTCATAATTTCTTAGCTAAATATTGTCATTTTTTGGCTTGTCTGTCCATCTCTAGTCTCCTCCCCCTCAAATTTACTGGTTTCTCCAAGTGATCCTTCTAAAATATACATCTGGTCAACTTTTCAACAGCTTCAATGATTCCTGTACGGTTAGCTATTGCTGCAAAATAAACTACCCAAAACTAAGGGGCTAAACACAATGTTTTATGGATCATGAAGTCAATGATGAGCTGATCTCAGCTGGGCTTTCTCAGGTATCTGTGTGTCAGGTGGGGGTGCTGTTGTAGGCTAGCTTGACTGAGGTAGCTTAGTTGGAGCACCTTCATTCCACTTGTCTCTCAATCTCCTCTTGGGATCCATAGACTGACCTAAGCATCTCTTTATGGCAATGGTGGCAACACAAAAACACAAGTTCCATTATGCAAATCCATTCCACAGCCCTGCTTGCATTATGTCCACTAATGTCTCAGAGTTCCAGGATGTGACAGGGGACTGCCCCCATGAAGTCATGTCAGAAAGTATATACATATATGTAAAGGTATATACTGGGGCCAATAATGTAATCTACCATGTCTTCTAATTGCCAAAGGATGAAACCCAGACATGGTGGCTGTGTAGTCATTTCACATGAAAACTATGTCATTTCCATATTTTCCTATCAGATGGTTAGCTACTCCTTCCTTAGAGCTGCTTCTCTCTCTAAGTATATATGCTTAATTCTTTATTTTTTTAAAAGATTTTATTTATTTATTTGACAGAAAGAGACACAGCAAGAGAGGGAACACAAGCAGGGGGAGTGGGAGAGGGAGAATCAGACTTCCTGTTGAGCAGGGAGCCCTATGCGGGGCTCGATCCCAGGACCCTGGGACCATGACGCTTAACTACTGAGCCACCCAGGCGCCTCTATATGCCTAATTCTTAATACACACTTGTGTAGTATATTTGCATTGCGGTCTCCTCAACAAGGCTAGGAACTTTTTGAGAACTCATATATCTTTATATCCCCATACTTTAGTATGGGCCTGGGCTCTGAAGTTGCTTAATGAATGTTTGTTGAGTTGAACTGAGTAGAAGTGAAAGTACATCACCTAGAGTATGAACACAGTTTGTAGTTTACACCATATTTTTAGCAGTTCTGAGACATGCAGCCAGGTGCCTGAGTTGTTGATAGGATTCCTAAGGAGCAATCCCCAGACTCTGGGAGGTTGACTTATAAGAGGAAGGCAGACTCTCAGAGAAACATGGAAATCAGACAGTTTGCAATAATAAGGAACAACATGAGATTCAATAGTAGGCAACTGGGGTGGAAATTGGAAATCTGGCCCCAAGAAAATGTTGCAGAGGCCCGGCATCATTCAGAGTTAGAGCAGGAAGGTTTCAATTCTAAGTGCCAGAGAGTTGTGAATACTTTAAATCTCTCTTTCTGAGGTCAAAATTGGTTCTAAAGAACTGACAATGGGGTCAAATGATCCTATTTTTGAGAAGAAAAGGCAAGTGGGGAAGACAAATGGATCATTTTCTGGCAATTCTTAGAGCCGTGATATTTATTAACCTTGTCATCAACAATAACATATGATCTAGTGCCAGGAAATAAGATCAGAATCACAAAGTAATAAAGATATTTGACTGGATGCTGAATGAATGTCTTGTTGGCCTAGGGGTGAAATATGATCTACATGGCATAGGGTGCCAATTCGGTGACAGAGAAAAGGAAAAATAGAACTTCTAATAAAAGAGTTTTTCTATACATACACACACACACACCCCCCTCAAAAGAATTTTGATAAGATAACATATGGTAATATGACCAGTTGGTCTTCCTAAACAGTATGTGCAAAAGAAATCAAAGGGCTTATCAAACATCCTTTAAAGAGTCTAAATTAACCAGTATTCTAAAAATATAAAAATGGAGGAAAATAATAGGAAAGTGCCAATGTTGATCATTTCTCAATTTAAATAACAAAACAAACATTACACTCTTATTTATAAAATATATCTGTTACAATATTTAACCAGTTCTGTATTTTTTTAAATGCATTTCTAGTGGCATTTTTACTTCCTTAGACATAATAAGGAATAAGAAGAATAAGAAGCTAGCTACTTTCTTAGAATAGATTAATGTATTTAGATTATTAGAAGATCATTAAATCCTCCCTGTGAGAAAGTAGTTTTATAAGAGACAAGAGAAATAATTCACATGTATTTTATAACTACAATGTTGTAAACATTGTTCTACATGCCTCACTAATTTTGTTTCCTCTTAAACAGACTTATTTTATTCAGAAAATATAAAATGATTTTTGAAATTCACTTTTACAAATAAAATAATTACCTGTTTCAAAATATGTAGCTCCCCAGAAAAGGTGGCTCTAGTGTTTATTCTATGCAAAAAACTGTAACATGTCCTATACAAAATTGGGTCCTTCTTTGAGAGACCTTATGGTCTAACATCAACTATAATGTGGATATAGGAATTAACATAATCCATGGGGGAAAGCAATATATGATACAGATTAAGATCTATGCAATTTCAGACAAGTGAAATACTTCTTCTAGCATCGGTGTCAAGGTTGATTTCATGGGATGAAGGAAAATTACACTGAGACTTAAAGAACGGGTTAGATGTGGACATGAAGCAAATACTTCATTCAAAGCTAAAGGAATATATATGTAGTTCCATCCATTGAAAGGAGCTAGAGACAATGACAACCTAGTAGCAATGAGCACACCCAGTGCCCAGATCGTGGTTTCTAAACACCATTCTTCAATAAAAGGAATCAGGGCTCCTTTAAAAGTGATTGATTCCAGGGATAACACAGGGAAAATATAAGATTTCTGGGGAGCAAGCCCGAGTCCTTGGAATATCTTGTAGTATACCAAAGTAACAGGGCACCTGGGTGGCTCAGTCATTAAGCATCTGCCTTCGGCTCAGGTCATGATCCCAGGGTCCTGGGATCAAGCCCCACATCGGGCTCCCTGCTCAGTGGGAAGTCTGCTTCTCCCTCTCCCTCTCCCCCTCCCCCTGCTTGTGTTCCTGCTCTCGCTGTGTCTCTCTGTCAAATAAATAAATAAAATCTTAAAAAAAAAAAGTAAGAAAGTGCTTGAAAAAGGATGAGTCATCTTAAAAGAACACAGCTTAAAAAGCCACCTGGATGAGCAACAAATGGCCAAAGCCAAAACCAGCTGATATGATAATATTTCATGATAACTCATAAAATAAATACCCATGAGTCCAAAACTAAATAAATATTTAAATATATAAATAAATGGGGGAGCACAGACAGCTCTTCCTTATAATTATACTATGATATTATCCAAATATTAATATATTATAAATTACTATTAGTACATAACATTTATATATGCTATCATTAAATATATTAACATAATTTAATAATATTATAATTAGTAAATGTAGAAGACATGAGGGAAATACAAAGTTATCGCTAGGCAAACACTATAGTAATAATTGCTATAGGCATAACACACCAATGGATGCTAAAAATTAATGGGTGAATGTTTGAGGAGAAACGGAATTTTTACATTGTTTCAAAGTATCTCTTGCAAGACAGTCATTAATTAAAGAGGAGAAAATAATAACTACATAGTAGAGAACAATTTGAACAGACACATCTTGTACAAAAAGATTTGCAGCAACATTGACTAGTAATACAAAAATGTGGGGGGAAAATACTCCAAATGCCCCAAGACAGAGAAGACATAAATAGAGATAAATCAACCTCCCAAAATATTATACAGCAATCCCATGGATAAATCTTAGGGACCCAGTAGTGAGTGAAAAAAGTAAGTCTCAGAAGACCACACAGAACACAATACTTTTCTGTAAAAGTGTAAGAACAATTTTAAACGAATCAATATGTTGTTTAAACATATCCATTTTTGATAAATCCATATAAATGTTGAAAATTTATATAAGTTATCAACACAGAATTCAGGATGGGGGTTCCTTTTGGGGAGGAGAAGGATGGGAGAGGGAAGAAGCACATAGGTAGGCGCAAATATTTGTTAATTTCTAGTTCTTGAATTGAGGGAAGGAGCCAAGATTGTCCGTTACATCGTCTGAAAGTAAGTGAGTAGGTTAGTAAATAAAAGAAGACTGTGTATGGATTGGTGATAGCATATCAAAAATTATGATTGGGGCACCTGGGTGGCAGAATTGGTTGGGCGTTTGATGCTTGGTTTCAGCTTGGGTTGTGATCTCAGGGTCCTGGATCGAGCCTTGTTTTAGGCTCCCCGCTCAGCACAGAGTCTGCCTGAGACTTTCTCTCCCTCTCCCTCAGCCCCTCCCCCGTGCACTCATATGCTCTTTCTCTAAAATAATTGATTTTTTAAAAAGAATTATGATTATGCTAAATCCCATCCTGAGCACCTGAGGTCAAATTAAAATAAAAAACCAATGAGTATACACAGTGGGAAAATGTTCTCAAGTTTATCATTAATAACACCCACTACACACATTTACTGGAATTCATCAGCAAATGCCTCCTTCCTCAATCCTTACTTAAACATTCCTGACAGACTAGCCCTAAGCATTGAATTAAGTAATAGAGAAGCTCTGAAACTTATTATATTTGGGTTTTGGTTTTTTTTTTAGCTTTTAGATGATATTATCATGGCCTTCTACTAAACTGTTATTGCTGATAGATAGATAGATAGATCGATCTTATTCTGTTTTGCTTGATAGGCTTTTTTCCCTTTTATTCTGCATCCTAATAAGTTGGGCTCACCATTGTGTTCACTTCCTGCCTCTCCTCTATCTCCTGATGATCATGGACTGATGAGATTTGAAATATTTTATTTTATTTTTTAAAAGATTTTATTTATTTATTTGAGAGAGAGCATGCATGAGTAGGGGGAGGGGCAGAGGGAGAAGCAGGCTCCCTGCTGAGCAGGGAGCCAGACATGGGGTTCCATCCCAGGACCTGAGCTGAAGGCAGATCCTTCACTGACTGAGCCACCCAGGTGCCCCGATATGTGAAATCTTTTAAAGAGAAAAATAAATGGGTCCTCTATGAAAAGAAGAGCTACAGCCACAGGGTCTTTGAACTGAAAGGAATCCTGGGATCCTCTAGTCCAACTTTCTCATTTCACAGGTGAGAAGGAGGAGGGCCCCTCCAGGTCACATGATTTATCTGCGCGCCCACAGCTGTTGGAGGCAAAGCCAAGATTAGAAACACATTCTTAAAAGTCTTTCCTTGGCCCCCTTCTGAGAAAAATGCAGAATTCATTCCTGGATGAAATTGGAAACCTTATCCAGAGCATTCCCACTGATGGACAGACAGGAATACAATTTCAGAGGAAGTGATCTTCCCAAGGCCCAGGGGTTAGCTCAGAGAAGCGTTGGGAACATGGTTCTCCAGGCTGGGCAGGAACAATTACTTTTATCATCCATTCTTCTTTAGGAATGTTTCAGTGGCATTGAGATCCTTTCATTAGTGCATACCCTCTATTTTGTTTGAGCCCCGTTTGAATTTGCAATATAGTTTTTTCAACCGATCACCATCCTGTACCACTTAACTCAGCTTCTCCCCTTCTGACTTCTTCCTTTTCAATCAAAGGCCCTGACCCCTGTGCTTTATGAAACCCAGAATAAAGTAAAAACGGAAAGTGGGGGTGGGGGGAGGAAAGAAGAGGGAAGAGAGAATCAATCTCTGGCAAAAATGTGGCCTTTGGAGAAGCTAGACTTAGAGGCAGGAAGATCGGCTTGGTAGGTATTGTTTTAATCCATGCAAGAAGAGACTCCAGCCTGGCCCCCATCAGTGCTATAGGTGGAAATTACAGAACTTAATAACTTATAGCTGGAGGGGATGAGGGTATAGAGATGCCTAGGCCCTGCTACTCGAACTGTTGGTCCTGGATCAGCATCCATAGATCTTACCTGGTAGCTTGGTAGAAATGTAAACTCTTGGGCCCAGCCCAGACCTCCTGAATCAGAAGCTGCATTTTCACAATATTAAGGTTAGAGAAGCACAGTGCTGGGATGACTCTCAAGGCTCTGGTTCGGGTGACCTGATGGATGGTGGTGTCATTTGCAAGATAGGGCAGGTTTGAGACAGGAGGATAGGCTGGAGGACCAAGCATGACCAGCATTGGAATGAGAGCATGACATGGCAGAAAAGGCTTCATCTGGGCTGAGGACAATAAGAATATGAAGCTTAGTGGAATTACCAATCCACATTTTCACCTGGAACGCTGATATAACATGTGCACCTGTCTTACATTCATAGCAATCACATGGTGAATGGTGTGGATTCTCCCATCCTTCACCGGCAGTCTTTGTTGGGTTTCAAGAGCAACACTGGAGATTGTTTCCTATCTCAGCCACAGCTCCTCCTGGTGGAGGGTGGCCCAAGTATTGTCTAAAGGAGGCCCAAGTGAGAATGGCAAAGCCCATGAAAGTCTTCAGGCTTTAGCAGAGCTAAGCCAAGGTGAAAGTTGTGAGGACCCGCTGGCTCTGAATGTCACAGGTGAGTTCTCAGGTCAGTAACTTGGAGCCCTGGCCACACCAGAGAATCAAGGTTATTGTTTTGTTTTGTTTTTCTGAATACATGAGATCCTATCATCCATACAACTATATTAATTTGAAACATGTTCTTTCTACAAACCAAGTAAAACGGGAGCGCCTGGGTGGCTCAGTTGGTGAAGTCTGACTCTTGATTTCAGCTCAGGTCGTGATCTCAGGGTTGTGAGATCGAGCTCTGTGTCAGGCTGTGTGCTGGGTGTGGATTCCCTTAAGAGGGTGTGGATCCTGGTTAAGACTCTCTCTCCCTCTCCATCTGTTCCTCCCACCTCTCTCTAAGAAAACAAACAAGTAAAACAACTTAGCATTAGCTAACTTTCCTATCCTTCTATTTTCTATTTTATTTTTGTTTTTCTTTTTGGTAGCCTTTCTGGGAGATTTTCTAACCTTCCAGTATATTTTTATATTTTGGCATTCATAATTTTTTAAAATTCTCAAGATCTCTCTTTTTTTTTTTTTTATTTTTGCCCTGCTTTTTTCCTAAAAACACTCTCATCACCAGATCCTAAACTAAAAGCAGGTCACTGCCAAGCCCTTCAGGCTGGGACTGAAGGAGAGAGGCACAAGACACAAATGGTAGACTGAGGTTTGGGGAAACTGGCTAGAAGAACCTAGTGCTGTGGGCTGAGATGCCATAGAATGGGTGTTGGCTGAATTGGGGTGGGGACATTGGAGTGGTTCACTTCCTCTAGTGCTTCCTCAATTCCAACCTCTCCCCAGAATTCTTCTCTTACCAGGTGGTATCAGTTTTCTCACTTTCATCAAGGCAGAGGAAGTGTGACATGCTTTAAGTTCCTCTCCTGAATCTTTCTTTCGGGTACAAGACATCAATGCCCCCAGTTCCAAGGGTCCAAAGATAAGACTTTTTTAACTGAGTAGATGGGGTGCTAGAAACTAGCTCTCACAATGTGAGGACCTTTGAGACATGCAAAGAGATCATCCCAGCTCAATGTTAAGGAAAATACAACTCTAACCACACAGCTAAAGCTCTAGCTTATTCCTATCATTGTATTGCCAGCCAATCTAAATCACCTGACACTTTCAAATGATTGTTGGCCTTGAGTCAGAGACTAATTACCTCATGATGTAAAATCTGAAATGAGTTTCTGGATCTCCAAAAAGTTAGGGTCCAGTCCTTCCAAAACATCATAATGTTTTCCATGGCTTTCTAGCTGACACCTCTGCCGTGCCTGGCATTTTAATTACTCACATCCCACACTTGGTAGTTTAAACTGGCTTCCTGTCCAGCTGGTCCCCACACAAAATTTCATTGAGGGTATTTTATTTCAGTAAATTAGTGGGGCTTTTTTATTTATTTTTTATTTTTTTTAAGATCTTTATTTATTTATTTGACAGAGGGAAAGAGACAGCGAGAGAGGGAACACAAGCAGGGGGAGTAAGAGAGGGAGAAGCAGGCTTCCCACGGAGCAGGGAGCCCGATGCAGGGCTCGATCCCAGGACCCTGGGATCAGGACCTGAGCCGAAGGCAGACGCTTAACGACTGAGCCACCCAGGTGCCCCTAGTGGGGCTTTTTTAATATTTAGATTTTTTTCAAGTTATGCAAATAAGTCAGGAGTGAACCTAATGTAAAGCATGGGGCATGATGGCCATTTTTTTTAGAGAGAGAGAGCACAAGACGACACAAATTGTAGGGGAAGGGCAGAGGGACAGGGAGAGAGAGAATCTTAAGCATGCTCAACGCTCAGCAAGGAGCTGGTTGCGGGGCTGGATCTCACAACCCTGAGATCATGACCTGAGCCGAAATCAAGAGACGCCTAACTGACTGAGCCACCCTGGCACCCTAGCATGATGACCATTTAGACACCATACACTGTAGAAGACATGAGCCAACACAGGCTCAATCTAGAGTATCGCATACTGCACCAAGAGGAGACTTTGGGTCTTGGGGATGGAGGGAAGCAGTGGGGACAGGGCATAATAAAGTTCCTCTCTCCATTACATCGTAGTTACTCCAGAGCAGCAAGGCCTGCTTGTGAGTTTATATTAAAGAGGGAAAAAATCAATATAATCAAGGAAAGTGGTAACATATTATGCCTCTGCTAAAAAACCAGTTGCTTTGAATCTGGCCTCCACAAAAAGTACATCCTGCAAATCATAATTATTACTATGTATTGGTTGTGTGCTGGACACTTTATATTTGCCATTTATAATCCTCAAATCACACCAGAGCATGTGGACCACATTATTCCTTTTATATAAATGAAAATAAAAATTTATTAAAAACTAAGTAAACTGCCCAAGGGCATCCACATAGTAAGTAGTAGAGTCAAAATTTGACCTCAATTTCTGACTCCACCTCCAAGGTTACTTTCTAGCCATGGGCCACATTGCTTCTTTGAAGGATAGCATGGTGGCAGTTAATTGCATGAGCAACAGTCCACCATCAACTCTCCTCCCTAAGATGCCTAAGATTTGCTCTCCTTTTAACTTGTTACTGCTCATTTATATCAATATCTAACCCTCCTATTCAAATCAGGACAACTATGAATGTCACCCAAAAGTATTAGGAGTTTTGCTATGACTTGCCCTAAGTGGAAAAAAAAAGAAAGAAAGAAAATCCCATCTAAGTCAGTACTAAATTTGTTGCCTTCCAATTAAATTGAGTTAGAGTTTTCCCCCTACCAACACGCGGGGAGGAATGTGGTACGTAAGATAGAATTGGACAGTTCTGGCACCTAGTCCTAGCTCAGCCAATTACTAGCTAAACTGGCCTTAGGCAAATCACTTAACTCCTCTGAGTTTTTATTTCCTCATCTGTAAAAATATTATAATAATACTTTCAATCTCAAAGTGATGATGTCATGAGAATCAATGAGCTTACATAAGTAAAGGACTTAGAAGAGGAAATTGTACGTTATATGCATAATAAATTGCTATTATTGGCCATTATTACTTTTTAGTAAACTGAATTTTTTAATTCTGCTTTTTACCAGGCAAAGGAAAAGTAATCTTTTACCATTAGTGGGCCTCAGTCTATGTATGTTGACATTTCCATTGAATTTTTAAAGGTCTTGAAAAGTACCCTACATTTAAGCAAAGCTAAATTCAATTTTAGCAAATTGTGACTTTCCACAATTTGTGACATCCTGCAGTAACTCTGTAACATAGGCCAAAACAATAAAATATTGTCAATATAACATAGGCTCAAGTACCGATGACCGTGTTGTGCTAAAACATTTCAATTCTCTGTCTTCTACTTAAAACATCAAAAACTAATGATGTAATGTATGGTGATTAACATAACATAATAATAAATAAATAAAACCAATGGCTTTCAATCTCACGGGTATTTGTTAACTACTTACATACAACGTGAGAAGTCTCAGGTTACATATTTTGAAGAACACAATTGTGAACAAGGTGGGGGGAGGGGTGTCCCTATTCTCAAGAAGCTTGAAATTTCGTGAGAGAAAAACACTAGGCTTGTATGATAAATTACAGACATGATGTCCAATGTAGTAGAGCTGTGTATTGACAGGAGCTCTAGGAACACAGAAAGGACATAGACTCACTCCAAAGGAAGATGATCATAAATTCTTTTATAGATTGGATCATGTTGGGTCTGGGCCTTGAAAACTGGGTGGAGATTACCCAGACCGGGTATTTAAAAAACAATTAGAATAGGGCTGATATTTGGTTCACAATTAATTCAGATTTATTTGCTTGGCTAAATTTAGTTGATATCCACTTCAGGTTTAAATAGCTCAAATAGCATATCTGAGGTACAGAAAAACAGTCTTTATTCATGGTTACCTCTCTAGTACCTAGGCACACAGCAAATGCTTGGAAGGAATGCCTGTAGCTGAGAGTGTGCTTCAGTAATCTTGAGTGTCCTTGATAACCAGCATCTAAGGTATCTATGTGAACAGGAGAGTGTTGAAACACTGGCAAGATTAACTGGCACCAGATCACAGAGATATTCCAATTCCACCCTGAAAAGTTTTTACTTTATTCCATAGCATAGGGTAATGTTGAAGTGGTTTTTGGAGGGAGAAATTACATGGTTATTGCTTATAGTTCAAGAAGTTTACTCTGGAAGCTATGAGAGGGTAAGATGGAGGTACAGCATCATGATTTGGGGGAGCAGAGAGCAAGTGGCCAATAGTAGGTCATTCCCACTTCCTAGAACAGAAATAATGAGGGGACGAATTGCACCATGGGAATAGAAAGAAGGTGTAAGACGCAGTACAGAAATATTCTCTCCAGAATTCAGTACCAGAATTAAGGGTCTGAAGCCATCAATGCCATCAATCTACCATTATGACCATTAATTGTTGTGGCTATTAGCAAGCAAATACCCTTCCAATTTGGCGAATATCCATCCCCAAATAAGTATAATACAGAGCTTAATTCCCACCATGGAAGATAAAGGGGCAAGCATTCTCTTTCCTCACTTTCTGGCACCTAGGACATGATTATGTTACCTAATCTGGGACAATGGAAAGCTCCCATCCAGGATTTTGAAAAACCCAGACCCTTTGTCACGGCAGCTGTGGGACTGAGAGCCGGAAGTTCAATGAGAGGTGTCTGGTGGTCAACCACGGTGCCCTAAGAGGAGCTGCATGATGCAGCCTTGGCTATGTTCTCAGCTACATCCCTCCCTTTGATTACTGTTCATTTTCCAAAATTGGTTCTCCAGAACTTTCTTTGATTCCAAAAGCTAACAAATATATTTGCAAACCTTTTTTTTTTTTTAAATCTTAAAGTAGCCAAAATTGTTTCTGATGGTTTCCACCACAGTCTGTGGTCGGCCATCTCAATAAGGCAGCCCACACTGTCCTGCCCTCTGTCAAACTGTCCGCGCTGCACCTGCAAACTCTTGGGTAAAACAGCTATTTCTCCAGAGCAGCTGATGTCAGCTAGGCAAGAAGCATCATCATCTTATAATTAATGAAATGTCCATTTACATATTTACCTTAGTCAAGTTTCATTTTCAAATCAGAGCTTACGAATTGTGAAAATTAATAAGGGAAACCCAATGGCGTATGGAGGCCAGAAGGGGGAGCTCTCGTGCCGTACCGTCTGAGATCAATCACAGGAAAAACTGTCAATTACAGACCCCAACAGAAGAATCCTCAACAGGAAAAAAAGTCATCAATGACAGGCCCCAACAGGGCAAAATGTACATTGCATCTCCTACAAGAAACCAGCTACCTCAGTAACTCAGTCAATGAGAAACCATCATTACCCTGAACTGTCGCTTTTTTCCAATGGACTTTTGTTCAAAATAACCCCTCCCAATTTCCTTCTTCTTCTCCATAAAACAACATTTCTCTCCTTTGTTTGTTAGACTTGCCTGTGGTTTTGTGGTAGGTTGTATGTCCCGAATTGCAATTCTCTGCTATTCCAAGTTAACCCATTTTTGTGGTAAAATAAGTTTTTTTAAGGTTCACATAACTCAAAGGGATTTCCCAAAGGAGGATTACATAGATCGATTGTTCATTCAACAAACATTTATTGAGTTCTTACTATGGACTAAATTGCTTAGGTCCTGTGAATAAAAAAGACAAATAAGATATCTCTTCTTTTCAGGAGCTCAGAACCTCCATAAGAAACTTAGATATGAACAGGTAACAGTGGGATCTTCTCCAGGTGCCAAGATGGTGCTACCCTAAGAGAATTGAGAATGTCACAGAACAGCTAACCTTTTCACAGGGTCTAGAAGAATAAGTCAGAAATTTTCAGATGGTGGTACACTTATCATGATGAACACTGAGTAATGTATAGAATTATTGAATCACTATATAATGTACCTGAAAATAATATAATATTGTATGTTAACTAAACTGGAATTAAACAATTTTTTTCAGATTTATAAGAAGTAATGTAAATATTCATAAGTTTAAGGAAGTACTTTAGAAGAAATAAGCTTTTGAGTCATACATGTGACCATCCACTCACTATTTACTCATTGGTTTTAAATTTCAGGTTCCTGACCTCTAAGTTGGTGATTCCTAGAGGAATTCTTCATTTAATGAGGATTCAATGAGAAAGCACAGAGGAGGTACTCGAGATGATGGAGACATTCACCAAATATTAGTTCCTTTCCTTTGTTATTGATATGTTTAAGAACATTTTTCACCAGGGTGGTTCTGCCAGATTCATGAAACCCAATGCTGTTAAAGAAAATCTTTTTTTTCCTGTTAAATCAATTTAATGCATTACCTTAAAATACTAAAGAATGATTGTTTATATAGGAGAACACATAATAGAACTAGTAACTGAAAAATTATTGAAGTCACTTATTTAAGAGGAGGACAAGAAAATGCTGGAAAGGTCCTTCTCACAGTTACCAAAGAAAGAAATGGCACGCCATCTACACTCCGGGATTCAGTTATTGTACATTTCAACCAGAATTTCCATTTGGTTCTTTCTCTTAATTGATATTTTCTGTTTGAGGCAACATTGTCATTGTACCTTCCTTTGCTGTTTAATCACAGTTTCCATTCGTTCTTTGAACATATTTATAATGGCTATTTTGAAATCTTTGTTAGATTCAATATCTGGTTGATCCCCAAAGTACTTTCAGTTGCTTGTTCTTTTTCCAGTGCATGGGTCATAGACTCCTGTTTCTTTGCATGTCTTGTGATATTTTGCTGGAAAACGGGTGGTTTTGATAATATATTGTAGTCACTCCGGATACTTCTCCCTACCCCCATTCCCCCGCCCCCACCTTCCAGGGCTTGTTATTATTATTTGCTTGTGTATTTGTTTAGTGACTGGATAGAGTATTTTAGTAGGGTCTATTTCTCCCACACAGTGTGAAGCCTCTGATGATGCCCCTGTTGGTGGGGTTGGGGGCAGGGGGTGCTGTCTTGGATAAGCCCATAGTCATCCTGAGAGCATAGTGATATTCTCTTTGGCTGTCTCTTTCCCTGACCACACCCAGCGGTTGGGGTGTGGTTGGGGGGCCAGTTGCTCCATTGTTTGCAACAATGTCCTAGGCTCTACAAACGAATACCATCAAATTTAGGCTCCTTTGAAAAGACAATTACTAAAGTCGGTGTTTTAGATTTGTTCCCACCCCAGGAGGGATTCTAGTTCTCTCTGGCAAACTACCTCTCCCACAGTTGAATCTGTATTTCCAATGAATCTACCAGTCTCCTTCCAATTACCTTTCAGCACAACCTCCAACTGTTTTTGAGAGCACCCTAAGGTTTGCATTGTCTCTACACCCTACTGCAAATGAAGTCAGTTCCTTTGTGAAGAGATTAGAAGATATCTATTTTAAGGCCTGCTTTGTCCCCCAGGCAACATCTGGGACTCTGGACCTGGGGGTGGGGACAGTGATGCCTCTGCTTTAGGAACTGAACTGTAGGTAGAAGGAAGAGGCCAATGTCTCAGGCCATCTCAGCCTGCCTCTCCTGGCTGGAAACCATGGCCCTGCAAGCCAAGGTAGGGGACCCCAGCATTCTCAGAGGTGCTGTGCCCAGGTAGAGCCTGCAGCCTCCCTCCCACCAGTGGGGGTTAGCAGATGAGGGAACTCCCACCTCTTGGGTAAACTCTCCCAGAACTTAGTCTTAGCAACAAGTAGCTGGGGGTAGGGTGAGAAACACTGAAGTCCTGCCCCTCCCAGTAAGATAGGCCTGGAAGGGGAAGGGGGTGTAGAGGGAGCCCTGTGTTTTGGCTGCACCAGTCTGGAGTGAAGCTTTGTCCTGCTGAACCAGAAGGCAAAGAGGGAATGGTCTGAGTCCAAATAGCAGACTCTCACTGTTCTTAATGAAATTTGGTAGATTTTCTTAAACAGGTATTTCGTCATTTGCTGTATGCCATTGTCATTTCTATCATTTCTAGAGACTTTAAATGTTCATATATTTTTTAATTAAAAATTTATTCATTTAATTTTTTATTATTATTCTGTGCCCCCTCACCCCCAGCAGGTCCACTGAATTCTCCTCAGCTCCTCAGCTGTCATGATGGAAAATTAATGCCCTTTAATCTAATACTTTGTCTGTAAAATTGACTTCGTCTGATATTAAGACTGTGATCTCTGTTTCCCAGTTTCATTTTGTATTAACTTTCTTCCTCTTATGCCCAGTTTTTTTGTTATTCTGTTTTAGATCTGTCTTGTATATTCTGCAGATTGGTGGATTTTGTTTCTTGATCCTAATGTATGATCTTTCATTTTTTAAATTTCCATTTTATTTTCAAAGTTAACACCATACCTAGTGCTCATTACATATCTGTGGTAGAATTGTTGTTTTTTTTCTCCTGATGCCTGTATGGGGAGAGTCCTCCCAGGCCTCCTGGAAAAAACCCCAAGATTTGCCAAAATCCTGTATCATTCCCGCCAGAACCTGTTTAGAAATCACCAAGATCAACCATCATTAAAAACAAAAACAAAAAATCTTAGCATCTTTATTGAGGTATAAATGACATGCCACCAATGGCGCATATCTAAAGGATATAATTTGGCAAGTTTTGATATATGTATATACCAGGAAACAATCTACAGACAAGCTGTAACCAGGGCACAAAGCCCAATTACAACCTGGCCCCGGGGGTCCCCACACAGACCAGGTTCAGCCACTCACAACTAACAAAAGCTAAAGGCAGAGAGACAAGTGGAGTGAAACAAGAAAGGAATTTATTTCAGTGAGGTCAACCCCGGGAAGACTAATGTCTCAAAGATTGTCTCCAAAGTGCAGAAAATACTTCTAAGTTCATATGAGGAAAATGTAGAATACATGTTGGTGGGCCCATGCAGGTGAGCAGAAAGATCAGGTTGATCTTTGTCTTGGGGTCGATCTTGCTGCCATCAGAGCAGTCCTTACTGCTTGAGGGGGTAGTTTTGGTTGCCATATGGGATGCTTTGCCCACCGTGTCTTTTTTTGCCCCAGTTAAGAGATAGGCTGGAAAGAAGAACTTAATCAGTTAGAAAGTACAGTCCGAGGTCAAAATGGAGGTGGTTGAAGTCCTCTTTCAAAGATAGTTAACCCATCCATCATCCCAAAAAGTTTTCTGGTGCCCCTTATGTTTCCTTATGTTCCTTCCCCAAACAAAGTATACCTCCTGCCTCATGCAGTTTGGTTTCTAGTTCTTATTGACCATGATACCACTTATATCTAACCCAGCTGAAGAAGAACTTCATCAGAGACATAGCAGCCCCTTCAGGGTCTCATGAAATAACTGCTTTATCTCCTTAGTCCAGTGACTTTTGTAAAAGGATTTGGGATGTATCTCCCAATGACCTTCTCTAGTACTGGTTAAAACAGGTAATGGAATTGCTCAGGTTAATTCTAGGACAACCAGATCACATGCATGTGATTTTATTGCCTGTAGAGCTGCAACCCTTGATCTCTTTTGACTCTTCCATATTTTAGCATTTCTTTTCATATTCATCTGTATGATTCTTTGAAAGCGAATTGTTTGATGGGAGTGGAGAGGGGGAAAGAGGAACCTTGCTAAGTGCTGCCAGATGCTTGCTCTACTTCTCTGAAGCCTCCAAAATAAATATGTTTTTAAAAAACCTTCCAGAACATATTTCCTGGAAGCATCATGGCTGGCTAAACTCGCCTGGTTGGGATAACAGATGTTAATTTGTTTACCAAGACTAAAATAAGAATCTAAGTGTATTTTTCATAAAATGTCCCATATGGATGACACAAACATTTAATTAGTCTAAACAGAGTTCGTGTTTTATTTTTATCTGAATATTTTACCTAATACATTTTAGGTATGCTTAAATATTATGTTACAGGATATATTTTTAAAAAGTAAAAGGAAATGTGTAAAGTATCTCCATTGAATCAAAACTTCTCTGTTGTGCTTAACTAATTTCAAATCTTGGTGGGAGTGGAGGAGAGAGCTAATACTTGAATTTATTAAGAGCACAGACTTTGGAACAACACTGTCAGGGATTGAGTAACTACTGTGCCTATTACTAGCTGTGTGCTTGAGCACTTGGGTGCTTAACATCTCTGAGGGATGATTTCATCTTTATTTTATTTTATTTAAAGATTTATTTATTTATTTATTTTGAGAGTGAGAGTGGGCAGAGGGGCAGAGGGAGAGAATCTCAAGCAGACTCCCTGCTGAGCATGGAGCCCCACACAGGGCTTAGTTCCATGACTCTGAGATCATGACCTGAGCTAAAACCAAGAGTCGGATGCTTAACCGACTAAGCCACCCAAGTGCCCCAGGATGATTTCATCTTTAAAATGGAGATAATAATATCTACCTCACAGGGTAATAGTGAAAATTAAGTGTGGCAATATATGTATAACACTTACTACAGTGTATGGACAATAGGAAGTTTTATTTATGATTATTCTGTAGTGAAAATAATACTACTTGAAATGAATGTTTTCCTTGATGTCATGATTCCCAAAGCAAGCCAAGTGGGTCATAGATTTGAATTTGAAATTTGCCTTTGAAAATATGGACATTCAAATATGATTTTATAGTTTACATTATTCTTGAGTATTTTTTAACATTTTTTTGAGATTTATTTATTTGACAGAGAGAGAGAGCAGGGGGAGGGGCAGAGGGAAAGGGAGAGAACCTCAAGCAGACTCCTCGCTGAGCGCAGAGCCCTGCACAGGGCTCAGGCCCACAACCCTGAGATCATGACCAGAGCTGAAATCAAGAGTTGGATGCTTAACTGGCTGAGCCACCCAGGCACCCCGCCACCTTTTTTCTGTCACTTTAACACAAACTAATAGCTCTAAAAACATTAGGCAGCAAAGGTTGAAAATAGCTCAAGACTATTTAGGGGAAATTCTGTTCAAGACTGTGGAGTGAGAAAAACACACATTCATTGTTTCATCTCATTCTTCAGAACACTTGTTACTCAAGTAAACTCAGCTTTGTGGTCAGAAGTTTTGTTTCAGGTAGATCTGGCTATTTTTCCTTGTATTTCTTATCCCAGTGCATACATATAAAGGGCATTCTGTAATCATCTGTTAACTGAAATAGAAAACTACTTCCCCTACCATGTGTCTATGCTCCTTGATTCCCAGTACCTTTGACCCCAGTGTGGCCATGAGTGAGCAGGTGGGGGGGCATGGTAGAGGATGTGGGGACAGTCGTGAGCATGAACATGAGCTTTCTACTTCCTGGGATGACCATGCTCTGGAAATGGTCCCCTAGGTCCTGAGGAACAGAGCCTATAAAATGTGCTGGTAGCCAAAACTGCAAGGGTTCACTAATGTTCGTGTTCTCTCCTTTTTTCCTTGGCCTTGGCTATATTACATCTCCCCAGCTCTTTCTGGGCTAGCAACAGTCATGTGATGAGTTCAGGCCAATGGCATGTGAGTAGAGGCCATGAATGCTGCTTCTAGTCCTCATCCATAAAGTAACTGTGACTCCTGGTACTCATCTTATTTTTCCCATCTACTGACTGTATGAGCAGACTTCCAAGACCATGATGGGAGACACACATGGAAAGAACCTAGATCCCTTCAGTAACTAATTAGATATCTGATCTATTTTAAATAATGCCATGGCCATATTGTGGCTATAAAGGACAAGTCCAATGCTAGATAAAATTATGAAGGCAAATTTTTTCTCTATTCCTCTTTCAACACCCTCCTCCCTTTGATGATAATAATTAACATTTATGGAGTGCTTAACATATATCAGACATTATACTAATTTCTATACTAATTATATGTACTGTCTCATTTAATCTCCCTATCAACCCTGTGCAGTGTAATCTGTTATTAATCTAATTTCACAGTTGAGGAAATGAAGCACAGAGAGGTGAAGCTACAGATCCCTAGGAGACAATGGAATCAAGATTTAACTCTGGCGGAGCCTGGGTGGCTCAGTCATTAAGCATCTGCCTTTGGCTCAGGTCATGATCCCAAGGTACTGGGATCGAGCCCCGCATCAGGCTCCCTGCTCCCTCTGCTTGTGCTCTCTTGCTCTCTCTGTCAAATAAATAAATAAAATCTTTTTTTAAAAAAAAGATTTAACTCTGAACATTCATACCTAATCTCTAAACTGTACAATTTCCAAATACATTCTAGCTGTCCAGTTTCCTCAGCTGTACAGAACCCTCTACAGAAGTTTTCCCAGATGACTTACCAAACACATACATTTTCTCCTTTTTATGCCCTTCAAAACACCTTATTCTAAGTTCCATCTCTTCAGATATCTATTATGCCAAGGAAGTAATATATTGATTAAAATTTTATTATTAAGTATTCACTATGTTAAAGGATCAGTATTAACTGTAATGGGCATAGGAAAATGTAAGGATTTGGTCCTTGATGTCAAAGGGATTTTGGTTTCTTTATCGGCTGGCCACCCTGCCCTGCACTGGAATCCAGAGTGTTAGAAAGTCCCGGGGTAGGGTTTGGAGTATCTTTGGCCCATTATTCTGATATGTAATATAAGTCATATCCAAAGGTAGTAGAGACAAGTGCCCAGCTGGACTGCAGAGGTGGAGGGTCAGCAGTGAACAGAGTGTCAGGAGCACACATGATGAAGTAAATGAGAATTAGAAAGCAGGAGGTGGGGGAACAGGAATATGGGGGCAGAGATAGGTGGGTCTGGCATAACCGCAGAAATGAATCCCTAAACGTGCTGTGCATTTTTACGGTCTCCTATCTGATGGATCTGGGATCACTTCCAGGGGTTCGAACAGGCTGAAGCATGAAAAGATGTCACATAATCATATAACTTGTGCATAGGGAACAGTAATAAATGGTGTGGGGGAGTTCAGATAATGCAGTCTGAGGGATAAAAGGCTGTGACTGAAGGACACCTGGAAAGATTGTATGAAGGGAGGTCATTGCCGTGTTGGGTTTTCCTGAATGCACAGGCTTGGGAATGTGGATATCGGAGAAAGGGCAAAGGAAGCACCATATAGACAGTGGAACCTGCCTAAGCAAAGGCACGGAGGTAACCAAGTGCAAGATGTGCTAGAGAAACAGCAAGCTGTTAAATTTTCAGGACAGCATAAGTTGCACAAGAGGTAGGTAGCACCGAGAGATAAAGGTGAGAGATAAGCCACACAGAGGAAGAGCTCCTAAGTGCCCGAGACCTTGAGACTAGGTGATCTGGAGTGATAGTGGAGCCTATCCATGTGGAAATCCCACCTGCGAGAATTTAGGGAAAGTAGAAAAGGACCAAGGACAGAAAAAAAGCTTTGGAAGAAACTCCAACATATCAGGAAAAAGACCTAGAAAGGCTCTGAAGCAGCAAAATGAAGACAGCAAAGGAGATTTTAGACAAGTAGTGGGGTGAGAAGAAGATGAATTGCAAAGTGCTGACTGGCACGCCCTCACTAAGCCATCAGTCATCGCCTATCAGGGGACTGGAGCTGTGCCACCCCTGTGGGCTGGGATAGAAGATTATAAACCAGACTTCTACATGCAGCTTCTTCTAAGGCAAGAGAAATTAACAAGCAAGTGGGGAGGAGGATGTGGATGTTATAACTCTCCAGAAAAGCACTTATCTGCTCCAAGGAGTAACATGAGAGGGAGAGAGAGCAAATGAGTTTTGAATCTAGGGGACACTCGAGCAGGTTTCCAATTGGGAGAATGAAGGAATGATGAGAAAAAGCTTAACATGCAGGAGGAGGCTAGGAAACAATCGATGGAGGGAGAAGGGGAGAATGGTAGGAGGAGAGAAAGGTATGTTAATCTAGAAGTTCCTTTGATGGAGCATGAAAATGAGGGAAGCCAAAATCAGATGACTTTGAACTTAATAAATTTGGACATCAGGTTATCTTCAAAGAAGGAGGGGGTGAGGTTGGGGGCCCGAGAGAGTGGAAAGTTTTGGCATAAGATCTGTGAGGGATGTCTACAAAGATTGTACTAGATTTTAATCCATCACTCATAAAGTGCTTGTAGAGCATCTAGTCTATGCCCAGTGATATATTAGATATTATATTTTCACTTTCCAAAGTGCTGGTGGTTACTACCAACTTGGCAATATCAGCAAAAGTCATAAAATGTGTTTTGTATTCCATCCTAGAAGTCACTAATAAAAATAAGGAGTAATTTTGGATTTAGGTCCTCAAGGCACTCTGATTGCTTTCTCTTTCCAGTTTAAGACCAGAGCACTGACAGCTCCATTTGAGCATGTTTAAGTCAACATTATTTATAGCCCTATTTCACTGTAACCTATATTTTGTATGCCTGCCTATGAGTCCATTTTAGCTTTTCATCACAACTTTCTAAGAATCAGGTGTGGCTTTACACTTAATAAAGTATCGTCTCACAAAAAAGATAAAGTTACGGGTATGGAGGGTTACAGAAAGTACCATTTTAACTTGAAATTCAAAGAATTTGTGGATCAATGATTAGCTCAAAATGTGGCAATGAAAGAAAACTGAGAAGTGGGCCAGTAATTGACAAGGACAAAAGCATCAAGATAGAGGAAATGCATGTAGAGAAATGCACTTTGACATCATAAAGGAGTGAATTCAAAGGTAGCAGACACTGTCCATGGTCCTCTGGTTTCCCTTCAGCCTTCTCTCTGCCAATGCAAACTGATGTCTTCTTGAGAAAGCCTGAGGCTTCCTCTGGATTCCAGAGCATTATTGACTAGAGCACACGCAGGCCATAAGTGCCATGAATTAATGCTGTGGAGGTCCTTCAACCAATAATGGATAGAACTTGGTGCTTAAATATTCTAGATTCCTCATCCTCCAGATGGGACAAATCAGAGGCACAGTCTACCCATCTTTCAGAGGTCCCCTGCAGGAGGAGCCTCAGGTGCTCATAGCACTAACCTGTTCCTCAACAGGTTCCTTTCCTTCCCTTTCTTATTTCCTTCTTCCTTACTTATTTTCCACGTTTGCTTCCCCAAAACGATGACTTGCCTTCAAATCCTTGCTCCTGGTAGAATTGAGCCTAACACAGAGAGTGAAACCAAATTCCTCTGCAGAAGAGGGAAAAAATAGAATCTCTCACCATAGCCTCTATCTTCCCTATAAATCTGGTCCACATCCAGTAAAACCACCATCTATCTACCCAATTCCCCAAAATAGAAACCTATAAGTTATCTTTGACCATTCCTCCTCCTCACATCTTATATTCAAATCATCAAGTTCTGTAGGTTCACCTCATAAATCCCTCTCAAATCCACTTCTCTCCATTTCAGTTTGCATAGCCCAAGGTCTGGATACCTCATTTCCCACTTAGACTTTTATACCATTTCCTAACTGGTCTACATCCTGCAGTCTGTGGTCCTCCTCCAATCCATTCTCCACTCACATCCCCAGGTGAACTTCTCAAAGCCAAGTCTGATTTTTCATATCCCACACACTGTTTATAACTCTTGCAATGGCTACTATAGACTGAATGTTTGTAACCTCCAAGTTCATATGTGAAATCCTAGTGCCCACTGTGCTAATATTTGGAGGTGGGGCCTTGGAGAGGTGATTAGGTCAGGAGGATGGAGTCCTCATGAATGAGATTAGTGCCCTTATAAAAGACACCCCAGAGAGCTCCTTCACCCCTTCCACCATGTGAGGACACAGGGAGAAGACAGCTCTCTGGTTTTACTAGTAAGTGGGCTCTCACTAGATACTAAATCTGCCAGTCCCTTGATCTTGGACTTCCTAATTTCCAGAACTATGAGAAATAAATTTCTGTTGTGTTTAAGCCTCCCAGTTTATGGTATTTTATTCTAGCAGCCTGAGCTGACCAAGGCAATGGTTTTTCATCTCTCTTGCATTACAGCCAGTGCTCCTGCAAGATTTTACATGATCTGGACTCTCCCCAATCTCCCACATCTTTGGTTTCTTTTTTTTTTTTTTTTAAGATTTTATTTATTTATTTGACAGAGAGAGACACAGCGAGAGAGGGAACACCAGCAGGGTGAGGGGGAGAGGGAGAAGCAGGCTCCCCGCAGAGCAGGGAGCCCAATGGGGGACTTGATCCCAGGACCCTGGGATCATGACCTGAGCCGAAGGCAGTCGCTCAACCGACTGAGCCACCCAGGCGCCCCATCTCTGGTTTCTCCTTAAACCACACTCCTCTTGCTTTCAACTTTCCACGCATTGAGACTTCTCTCTTTTCAAAAGTTTTTATTTGAATTCCAGGTAGTTAACACACAGTGTTATATTAGTTTCGAGTGTACAATACAGTGATTCAATAGTTCTATACATTACCTGGTGCTCATCATGACAAGTGCTTCCTTAATCCCCATCACCTATTTGCCCCCCTCCCACCATCCAGGCTTTCTTTCATTCAATTGCTCCAAATATCTTGCTTCCTTGTACCATGGAATGTTTTTAATTACGGTTTTGTCTTCCTAGAAAAATCCTTCTCTGCAATTTTCTCCTCACCAGACCCTTGCCTAGTTAATGCCTCACCTTCTTCAGATCTCAGATCCAGAGTCACTTTCTCTAAAACTTTCCCAAACATGCCTTATTAGGTTAAAAATCTCTATTATAAGCTGTTCTAGGACTATGTAATTCAATGTTCATTTTCCCTATTTTAGTTCTTATATTTATACCACTGGTTGTTTGATGAAAGTTGGTCTTGTCTACACTATATCCTCTATAATGCCAAGGATTGGGTCTTTTGTTGATCACTTTTCTATTTTTAGTTCTTAGCCCATTAATGTGTACCTAATAACTACTCAATTTGCAGAATGAATGAAAGAGGAGATGAGTCGGGGCGCCTAGGTGGCTCAGTTGTTAAGCGTCTGCCTTCGGCTCAGGTCATGATCCCAGGGTCCTGGGATTGAGCCCTGAATCAGGCTCCCTGCTCAGCGGGAAGCCTGCTTCTCCCTCTCCCACTCCCCCTGCTTGTGTTGCCTCTCTCGCTGTGTCTCTCTCTGTCAAATAAATAAATAAAATCTTTAAAAAAAAAAAAAAAGAAAGAGGAGATGAGTCAAGAATGTATGTGTGATAACTTTGCATGTATCACTGTAGAAGTAGATATATTTTTGGGGGGTGGGGGAATAAGGAGCATGGCTTTTGAAGGAGCAGAAAAGGACACATAAGAAGGAATCTGGAGTTAAGCTTCCATGTAGGAAAGAATTGCCTTTCTGCCCTAATAACAGGAAAATTACAGAACGGAAACATGTAGTGAGTCAAATCTGCTAACAGGATAAAAATAAAGCAGATTATTTACTGCTGAGGATGGTGAATATAACAAACTAAAAGCCTTAGGGTGTATAGGATGTTGAGAGATGATCATTCTTGTATGGATCACTAAAGCATCCTCAAGGTGCCTTATTTTCTCTTTTCCCCTTCCAGAGAAGAGATCTCTCCTTGGCATAAAGTTGTCCTCAATGTATGTTTTAAGAGTGGCTCTATATTAACAGGAGAACATTTTGTTGAACTTGGAAGCATTTTTCTGGAAAGAATTAGAGAAACTGAAACCATCTCCAGAGGCTTCACAATATTGAATGACCTAATAAGGATTCTTCATCTCTATAGGGTGGATGGAAAACCAGGGAGAACCTATTGTGGAGAAGAGAGACCCTGGCAGTGGGTGGTCCAGAGGGATAAAACCATGGAGGGGACCAGCAAAAAAGTATGAATGAGGTATATCACCTAATGCCCACCTCAATGGATCCTGGAGGGACTGATCAGTGACTTGATGAGAAAAACTTGTTTTTCACCAAGCTTCAGCCTCTGTGGGTTTTTTGGTGAACACCTAATAGTGCCTTTGTTTTTTAGTGCCATTATCCCATCCTCTCTGTCCTTGAAATTTGGGGACAAAACCAAGGGGCTACGTGAATCTTTACAATTTTGTCAAATGAATGAGTAAAACCAAATATGGCCTTTGTACAGCATGGGAAGGGAGTTTCAAAAGAAAGGTTAAGGGTCTTGGTGAAGTGAATGGAGATCTGAAATGGACATAGCTTCTTGGGAGAAGGGGACTTATAGTAGATAAAGAGGTTCTTTCTGTAAGACTTCGAGGGCACTAATTTGGAGACCTCAGGAAAACCATAGTAGGCTGAAATCTATTTGGTGTGTCTAGAATATAAGGTGAAGACAGAAGTCAAGGAAATGGGAACAAAGTGACTAATATTAAAATGATGAAGACAAAAGCAGATGATAACAAGAGATCTAGTGAAGGAAAAAAATATTAACTAGGTCCTGAAGACCGCTGTAAATCTAGATCTGGGGTCCATGCTGATGAAGATTTGGAAAAGGAGATAATCACAAATAGGTGAAACCAATTTATTTTAATGTATGATTTAATAACACATATTAATATATGTTATTAACACATATAAATATATGAGGACTAATGTACAACTGAGAAAGTTCATTTGCTTTATTTGGCGTAATTCACTTAAGCAAAATTATTATTTCCTCTCATGAACATACGTTTATTTTCAAGTTGCCTACAAATGAGCCTTTAATGAATCGCTCCAGAACCTTTTCAGATACCAAAGTCATGCTGCCTGGTCTCTCCTTATTTTCCAAATTTAAAAAAGGAAAGCACTGAAAATATTTAAGAAACTTTCTCTCCTGGAGTGGAGAATGCACAACCACAACAAATCTGGAGCTAAACCATAAGAAAAAAATGATCTTCCACATCTCCAGTACTGTTATTCTTACAAAGAACACAACTGGTGGGTTATGAGAGAGAGAGGACAGCTCGTTGTCATGTGGTATAACTCCATCTGCTGTCCTTTAGTGAATGTCCAGATGGATTCCATTTCTGGTCTCCAGAAAGGCGAGGCCAATCAATATAAAAAAGCTGCCTTTGATTATCCATCACAAATCACCCAAGAAGAATCACAATTTTTTGGTTTCTACCCATCATTCCTGTCAAGAGGCTCACGGTTTTATTTTCTGAATTTATGAACAATAACAATGCCAACCGGCTGTTTTTCCTGGGCTTTCTTTCTTATGGTGACCAGGAAGTCTGGCTTGAAAATGTCTCTCCTCTTCCTTGTCAATGTCTTTCACTCAGTTTTCTGAGGGACTATTTATGCTTTCAGGAAAGATGGGGCTTTAAAAGGCTTATATCACTACAGCTTAAAGAGACCTCAGATTCAGGAGTCAAATAAATGGCTTGAATCAGAATACCACTCTGATGAGAAATGAGACCTTTGAAGCAGATTCGTGTTTGAGAATTTCCCCCCGTATGCTCATTGTAGTTATGTCATCACCTTCTCACACAGGTTAAGTTGTATGACCATCTTTATAACATTGCTGGCATCAAAAAGAAAGGACCCCCTGTAGGATCCTAACTTACATACACATACACACACACACACACACACACACTCCTTGGAATAGGTCTGTGCTGTTTGCATATTATATTTTGATTGAACATATATAGTTTCTAAGTTGATAAGATTTTGACCTAAGTATGAATTCAGGAGGAGTCTAAGGAAAACACTGGTGTCCTTGTAAGTCTAAATAATCACTGGTTTAAGCTAAAACTTTCTGCTGGAAGTTACTTATGTTTTAAATTTTTAAAAATGCACATTTCCTATTTTTGAATTCGTGAGGGGGAGAGTGAGAGTTGTCCTGAAAATCTCTTTCCCAACTTCTTCAGTAGTAACTCTTCCATTTCAATTGGGCATGTGGCCACTTGGAATAAAGATCCTTTTACCAGCCTCCCTTGCAACTAGCTCTGGTCATATGGCCAAGTTCTTGGCAATGGGATATAAGCAGAGGTAGGATGTGCAACTTCTGTGAAATACACTGCATCTCTTCTATAAACCTTCCCCCTTTCATTAGGCAGCAGTGAGAGAGACTGGAGTGGCTGGAGTGCCGGCTGCCATGGTAGACAGTAAGATAACTTTGGGAATAGAAGCCGTGGCCAGGAGGGCAGGAAGATAGCAATAGCTCGGGTCTCTCACACCATGGAGCAACACTTTAACCCTGGATTGCCTGACTTCTTGAACCAGACATCTTGAATGTGAGGGCAAAATAAATTGCTATTTTTTTAAAGATTTTTTATTTATTTATCTGAAAGAGAGAATGGGAGACAGAGAGCATGAGAGGGGGAGGATCAGAGGGAGAAGCAGACTCCCTGCTGAGCAGGGAGCCCGATGCGGGACTCGATTCTGGGACTCCAGGATCATGACCTGAGCTGAAGGCAGTTGCTTAACCAACTGAGCCACCCAGGCGCCCCAATAAATTGCTATTTTTAAATCATTATTTTGGGCTCTTATTCATAGCCTATTATCTATATACATATATTAAAACCTGGATAGTTGGGCACCTGGGTGGCTCAGTTAGTTAAGCGACTGCCTTCGGCTCGGGTCATGATCCCGGAGTCCCAGGATCGAGTCCCACATCTGGCTCCCGGCTCAGCGGGGAGCCTGCTTCTCCCTCTGACCCTATCCCCTCTCATGCTGTTTCTCTCTCTCTGTCAAATAAATAAAAATAAACAAAATCTTAAAAAAAAAAAAAACCTGGATAGTGTCCTACTAATAAAAGCTTCTAGCAGATGT
The DNA here is from genome assembly GCF_029215605.1 of Mirounga angustirostris. Taxonomy (NCBI): domain Eukaryota; kingdom Metazoa; phylum Chordata; class Mammalia; order Carnivora; family Phocidae; genus Mirounga; species Mirounga angustirostris. Next base: position 103,342,546 of record NW_026991718.1, read on the forward strand.
CATTTCCAACTAAGATGCGAGTACTGATATGTATCATTGCAATGGACATTTTTAAGAAAAAGCATTATGTCGTCAAGGTCTTTTCACATGAAGACAAGACCAAAAGACAATGAAATTTTGTGCACGGTTATTTTATGCTTTATGATTTATTTTCCTTTTCAGGCTCCTCTTTAGTATTCCATCTAGTGACATCAAACTTATATAACTCAGCACCAACAAATCTGACTTCCAACTGCCAGCACCTGTGATTTCTTCCCGAGTGCTTGATCTGACCACAGGAACTGCTCTTCCTGAGGATGGACAGGCTGCATGTGTTGGGTGAATTAACACACAGACCCCCAACTCAGGAGCAGCCCTGAACCAGTGACCAAAAAGAGACCATTTATAAATATCCCAGCTGCTTTGCCCTACCCGGTGGATTAACTCAAAGCCATCTGTTCTACGGTGGTTCCTAGAGTTCCCCACCAGGATTTAGATCCAGTTATCCAGAGCGGTAACCAGCTTGATAGCATAGACTTTATTGGCTGCTTGCTTTTCTTTGCTTCACCTCTCCACTCTTCTACCCATGTTTTCTGGATTCACATCCTAAATACACGATTGCACATACATCCTTATTTCAGGGTCTGCTTTTCAGGCGTTGGAACCAAGACAGAATATTTGCATATTGTGTGAGTGGCAGTAAAAACATTTATGGCCAGGGGAATGATATAAACAGGAATATGACATGATTGGGAAGTAAGCCTAGAGTATGTTTCCTCTTTCTTTTTCAGTCCTCAGTGGTAGAACAGAGCAAGGATTTAATATACCCCTAAAAAAAACTAGTTAGTATAAAATGTGCTTGGAAAATATAATCCTAAAACACTGGGAAGAATATATTCCCACATCCCTTAAATAATTCAGATTAATTGGCTCAGGGTGAAAGCAAGCTACATTAATTTCTTTAAGAGTGTAAACAGGAATCCTTGTGCTTATTATTTCCCTCCAATATCTACAAAATGCCCAAATGCATAGCACTTAATTAATAAATATTTGTTAAGTAAAAGTATGGTAGAGGGAATTGGAATAAAGTTAGCAGATCAGTTGATCAAACACACCATCAGGGATAGAAAGGCAAACCACTGAGTTGGAGAAGATACATATTAGCAATACAAAGCCAATAAAAGACTCCAATCCAGACTATGCAAAAAATCATAAATCAAATATAAAAGCACAACCCCATAGAAAAAAATGGTGAAAAATTTCTTCACATGTTATATCTAATTGGCTAATAAACATGTGACAATGTGCTCAACTTGATTAGTTATCAGAATAATGCAAATTAAAACCATTATACAATACCATCTATGTCTTCTAACTAGATTGGTTTAAAATGAAAAGAGAGACAATGCCAAGTATTGGGGAAGATGTGGGGCAGTTGGGACTAATACACTACTGCCAGAAGGATAAATTGGTGCAGCTGGTTTGAAAAAACTCTCTGGCAATATTTACCAAAGTCCAACATGTACATTCCCTATGATGCAAGAGATCCACTCCTGGGTTTATAACTAACTGAAGTGCACACACATGTTCACCAAAAGACAGGAATCAAAATATACATAGCAACAATACTGATAATAACCCCAAACTTGGAACAACCTAGATGCCTGAAAACATAAATTGTGGTATAGTCAATGGATTATTCTACAGCAATGAAAATGAGTGAACTATAATTGCATACACTACATGCATGACTCTCACAAATATAATTTTTTTTATTTTTATGGTTTTTTTTTAAGATTTTATTTATTTGACAGAGAGAGAACACAGCAGGGGGAGCGTCAGGCAGAGGGAGAGGGAGATGCAGGCCTCCCACTGAGCAGGGAGCCCCATGTGGGGCTCAATCCCAGGACCCTGAGATCATGACCCGAGCCGAAGGCAGATACTTAACCGACTAAGCCAGTCAAGTGCCCCCACAAATATAATATTTGAATGAAAAAAGCCAGATATAAAAGAATATGGACTACAATTCCAAATATATACAGTTCAAATACAGGCAAAATTACTTTATGCTGTTAGAAGTCAGGATGGTAGTTATTCTTGAGGGACATACTAATTTTAAGGGGCAAGAGGGGGACTTCTTCAGAGGTGCTAGTTGTCTCAGTGGTCCCGTGACGATCCACTAGTTTGGAAATTTGCTGGAAGGACTAATATGACTCAACATGAAGTAACAGTCATGCTTAAGACTTATTCCAGCTAAGGATACAGTGCAGGAATAACAGGGAAAAAATATATATAGGTCAAGTGCAGACTTTCTTATATGTCCTCTGCAGGGAACGCATGGGTGCATCTTCTCCAATCGTGAAGTACAAGGACATTTATGAAACTCTCATGTCCAGGACAGCTGGTTTGCATCTTGGGGTCCACAGTTCTTAAATAGAGTTGGTCACATCCCTGCCAAATGACTAGCTATGGTGCAAACCCCAAACCAGGCCCTGGGTGCATATCATGAACCTTGATATTTATTTTAAACATGCTGGTAATCTGGTTCATCTTGACCCAATACTTCGGGCATATAGACTAATATCTTTACCCAGTGTCAGTTTGTGAGCATTCCAGTTTAGTTCTCAGAGTTAACCCAGGATCATTACCATGGCTACAGAGATAAACAAGAGCTGAATAAAATAGACCTGCTTCGCTAATTCCCTCTGCTCACTAGTGATGTTATCTTTCTTGCTCCGGGGACTGATCATATGGATATATTTAGTTTGTGCTTATGTACGCATATTGTACTTCAAACATTTTTTAAAAAAATTAGTCAGGTAGCAATCCCAAACCATCAATTAGAACTCATTTGAGAAAATAAATACTTTTTCCCCATGTCCATGTAAGATTACTGAAACTCTGGGAAGTTATCAAAATAACATTAGAAAACCATTGGGGAATACCAAGTATAAAACTAATTTTAAATCTAAGAATTATTGAAGTAGATGTCAAGAGAATGAGGAAGTGAATCAAGTTCATGATGTTGAGTTTCAGAATATGTGTAAGTAGGCATGTAGTAATAATTTTGAAAAAAAATTGTATTTGGATGTTTTGTCTATTCTTTAATGTGTTTGAAGTGGTCTGGTTTCCTGTGACATTAGGGTATCATGGATGGAAAACCAGAGCTGATTACATTCTTCCTCATCCTAAAAGCCTTCTTAGTCCTCATTGCCTACAGATTTCATTTCACGGAAGTTCAGGACATTCATGATTTAGTACCAATCTTTCTTTACTGCCCCATTGCTCCATATGCATTTCTTAATCCTCAGGCCAACAAGAATGGACTGGTTTTGTTAAGATGAGCATTTTCACAATGGAATCCTTTGCTTAAGTGTTCCTTGGACACAAGTTTTCTCTTCCTTTTTAAATTGGAAACCTGGTGGTCCCTGAAGTGCTTCGTATTGAAAATCATCTGCCAACCATCCTTCCAGGGGCTGGGCAACAAGTTCTTCCTTGAAAGGGGAGGTAGATGGCACATCACATATCCACCCCATCAATTCTGTACTTTAGAATCACTCGGGGGCCTGCAGAGACCCAGGCTTCCCTCTGAATTGGTAAACATGGAAGAAAGCCAGACCCTTTTATTTCAAATAAACTTCTCAGATGATTTTGATGCACAGAATTTTGATCATTATTCTTTTAGAAATTCATTCAAAACTCTCGAGTAAAGACTCTGGGCCAGGACTATGTCCTTTGCTTATAGGGCATCTCTCCTGTCTCAAAGTATCTTCCTTGTATTTGGCAGGTAAGGAAACTAGTTAAGAAAGCTTAAGTGACATGCCCAAGGTCAAACGGCTGCTGAATATTACCGAGGCTCAAACTCATCCATTCTGCTCCAAACTTCCCCATCCCACCCCACTCCTTCTCTCTTTTCCTCTTCTTGCTCTCCCCATCTCTCATACATTTAAAATTTACTTGTGTATAAGTCATATTGTTCGTAAAATGAAATGAATGCCCTCATTATCCTTAGAAACTTTTCTAATGTTATATTAGTGGCCCTTCTTATAAAAATAAAAGCTTGTCCCTGTCATGGTAATAATAGATTTCCCCCTACAGTTTATCCGGCGTAGATGGTCACGTGGTGCCGACTTTGATCTTGGCAATAGCTTTTCCTTTAACTCACAATACCAGATACTGAAAAGAAACTGCAATGCTCTCTCATCTGTTTGCTCTGAATAAACCCCTCCTAGATCTTTACAAGACAGAGTCGGGTTTTCCAGAAAACGGAGAGCCTATTAAATTCCCCTGCAAGAGGCAGCTTGGGCGTTAGGTGGCATCAGGGAGGAGGTGCTTTAAATAAAAAAGCAGGATAAAATGAAGATGGGGTGGATTTAATGGGCAAAGAACCTGGTTTTTATTTTGTTTTGTTTTGGCGGGTCTTTTTTGTTTTTGGCTCGAGCACATGGTGCCTCCTTCAAATCTCTGATCAACTCTCTGATCCTATCTAAACCACCAGGTCTGTGCAAAGCAAAGAAAGGTGGCCAATAATCCCTCCAAAAGAATCCGTGCTGCTCTCCGCACTGACAGCTTTGCTAAATGACAAGTGAGTTATAACCTTTCATCGCCTGGGCATGGCCCAGGGGCCATGACTAAGGTGTTGTAGATAAGCTATGGTAGATGAGGTTGTACTTGATTTTCCACCCTTCCATTCTTCAACTAATAATGTTCAATACTAAACAATGGCTTCTAAAGGCATTAAGGGATAGCCTTTACATCGTGCTGCTGATGACGATGTTTCTCTTACAGAAAGAAACCCCGGCATTGATATTCATCGGCATGCTGGGATTTTAGCGAGATAGAAGCAATTATGCATACTTGTGTATGAGCAATTTACACAAGCAAAGGCCTTAATTGCTTAGCTGGCAAGCCTTGTACTTTCTGAGTAGTATATATAATATATAAGCAGTGAATATTTTAATTTTCCAAAATCTGGCATCTCATTTGAAATTTGTAAGCTTGTACTGGAGTGAAGTTCAACCTAAATCATTCAAAGGGATTTCATACAAATTTCACTGAAATCCATGACCTTAAATGTACATGGGTTTCCCTTTCAGAAAGAGGATAGCACTCACTAAATTGAATAAAGTAATTTACTCTTGCTTAAGGCCTCTGGCACTTACAGCTCAATCCCACAGAACTTCAGCTGTACTTTTTCACTAATAAAAATCCTTGTTTTCTCCACTGACTTACAATGCCACCATTATTACAAATGAAATTCCCATATAGATTTGGGTTTATTTCTGGACTCTTCTGTGGATATCTGTTTATTTCATGAACTGATCCCAAAATGTTTTCATTTCTGTTTCTTTCAGGCCAGGAAAAAAAGTCCTCTATGAGTATTTGTCCATGTAGACTCCTCTGTCCTCCCGGAATCATGCTCCATGTGTCTTCTCGAGCCCCGCTCCTGCTTTTCCTCACACATCTCTCCAGCCACTTTTTTTCTTTTGTAGCCACTTTGTCCATTGACTGCTCTCATGCTGGTGTTTGCCCGAGTTCCATCCTTTGACCATTCTTATTCAATATAGTCTTCTCAGCTGTGTCTATGTTTTGAGCTGACACCCAAATGGGTGTGTCATCAGCCCTTCCTTGCTGAGCCTCAGATTGATTCTTCTCACTGACTACTTGACATCGCTGAGTCCTGGGGGGTTCTCAGTCCCTTTGATCTCAATACATTTAAAAATGTCTTCTGCGGGAGTGTGGGTGGCTCAGTCGTTAAGTGCCTGCCTTTGGCTCAGGTCATGATCCCAGGGTCCTGGGATCGAGCCCCGCATCGGGCTCCCTGCTCAGTGGGAAGCCTGCTTCTCCCTCTCGCACTCCCCCTGCTTGTGTTCCCTCTCTCGCTGTCTCTCTCTCTGTCAAATAAATAAAATCTTTAAAAAAAAAAAAGTCTTCTGCTCCAAACCCATTCTTTGTCTCTCATTAACCATCTCAGCCTATAGTACCACCATCCAGGAAGTTAACCCAGTCAATTGCCTAGAAACCATCTCAATTACTTGTTACCCCTTATCACTTACATCCCTTTGGATACAACATCCTTCTGCTTCTGCTTTTTTAGTGTTTATTGAATCTCTTTCCTTTTTCCCGCTCCCACGTCCACTGCCATATTTGAGCCTTTGATTATTCCTCTCAGAAGCTATACCAATAGCTCCCTACAGAATCTTGCTCAATTCCAAGGCATTGTTGGGAGAATGGTATTTTAAAGATGCAAACATAATTAGATCATCTGTTTTGTTTTATTTTGTTTTTATTGTGGTAAAATACATGCAACATAAAATTTACCATTTTAATCATTTTTAAGTGTTGCAGTTCAGTGGCATTAAGTATGCTTATCTTCTTTTGTAACCATAACCACTATCCACATCTGGAACTTTGTTCTTACCCCAAACTAGAACTCTGTATCCACTAAACAGTAACTACCCTCCCCCTCTCCTCCACCTGCCTGGTCCTTCCCTCAGCCCTAGTAAGCACTATTTTCTGTTTCTATGAATTTACCTATTCCATGTACTTCATATAAGTGGAACCACACACTATTTGTCCTTTTATATTTGGCTCACTTGCATGATGTCTTCAAAGTTCATCCATATTGTAGCATGTCTCCGTATTCCATTCCCTTTTAAGGATAAAAATCTATTGTGAGTATATACCATATTCTGTTTTTCCATTCATCTGTCAGTGGACATTTGGTTTGCTTTCACCTCTTGACTATTGTAAACAGTGTTATGATTATTGGTGTAAAAATACCCGTTCAAGTCCCTGTTTTCAATTCTTTAGGTATACACCCAGAAGTGGAATTGCTGGGTCCTATGGTAATTCTATGTTTAATTTTTTGAAGAACTGTCATACTGATTTCCACAGTGACTGCATCATTTTACATTCCCATCATTAGTGCACAAAGGTTCCAATTTCTCCACATCCTCACCAACACTTGTTTTCCGTATCTTTTTACACACACACACTTATTTGTTTGTTTGTTTATTGCCATCCTAATGGGTGTGAGGTAGCCTTTCACTCTGGTTTTGATTTGCATTTCCCTGACTGTGGTATTGAGCATCTTTTCATGTACTACTTATTGGCCATCGGTATATCTTCTTTGGACAAATCTGTTCAAATCCTTTGGCCATTTTAAATTGGGTTGTTTGGTTTTTGTTGTTGAGTTTTAGGAGTTCTTATATATTATGCATATTAATCTTTAACACATATATACAAATATTTTCTCCTGTTCTATAGGTTACAAAGGTAACCTAACTTTGTTGATTGTGTCCTTTGCACAGATGATTTTAACCTCGATGGAGTCTAGTTTATGTAACTTTTCTTTTGTTACCTATGTTTTTGGTGTCATATCTTAAGAAATCAGTGCCATATTGAACCTCATGATAATTTTGCCCTTTGTTTTTCTATAAAAGTTTTATAGTTTTTGGCTCTTATATTTAGATTTTTGACCCATTTTAAGTTAATTTGTGCGTATGGTGTAAGTTAAGCATCCAACTTCATTCTTTTGTAAGTGGATATCATTCAGTTTCCCCAATACCATTTAAAAAGACTGTTCTTTCCCCATTAAATGGTCTTGGCACCCATGACCATATACATGAGGGTTTATTTCTGGGCTCTTTATTCTATTCATTAGACTTTATATCTGTCTTTGTGCCAGTACCACACTGTTTCAATTACTGCAGCTTTGTAGTAAGTTTTGAAATCAGGAAGTGTGGGGGGGCGGAGCAAGATGGCGGAGGAGTAGGAGACCTGGATTTCGTCTCCTCTCAGGAATTCAGCTGGATAGGGATCAAACCATTCTGAACACCTACAAACTCAACAGGAGATTGAAGAAAAGAAGAGCAACAACTCTCTCATCAGAAAAGCGACCACTTTCTGGAAGGTAGGACGTGCAGAGAAGTGAATCCAAGGTGATATTCGGGAGGATAGACGGCGGGGGAGGGGCCTCCGTCGGCCGCTTCTGGCAAGTGATAGAGCCGCGGAGCACAAAATCGGAACTTTTAAAAGTCTGCTCCGCTGAGGGACGTCACTCTGGTGGCTAAGCGGGGGATGGAACCCTCCGGGACAGTGTGGTCTCAGGACCCTCGGGGTCACAGAAAGACCGGGGGTGCCTGAGTGTGGCAGAGCTCCCAGGTATCGGAGCGGGGAAGCCGGCTGCAGAGGTGGAGCCCAGGCGCGGGCTCTCAGCTCGGGGTTGCCATAAACCGTGATCCGCGGCACAGTCGGGCCCCTGCTCCTCCAGCAGGGACCCAACAAGCAGCAGATCTGGGGAGACTCACCTTCCTCCCCCGGGAGGAGCCGCGCGGGAGTGCACCGCAGGGATCTGCTGGGTTTGGAGACTCCACCCGGGGTCGGGTGCAGAGATAGAAACGCGCGGTCACAGGCCCAGCGAGCACAGAGTGCAGCCGGAGACCGGGGAGACGGGAGTGACTGACTGCTTATCTCTTGGGGCTCACTGAGGAGCGGGGCCCTGAGTTCTCAGCTCCTCCGGGGCGGAGATTGGGAGGCCGCCATTTTCACTCTCCGCCTCCAAAGCTGTACGGAAAGCTCGCAGGGAACAAAAGCCCCGGAGAGCAAACCCGAGCAGATTACTTAGCCGGGAGGGGGCAAGGGCGGGGCAATTCCGCCTCCGGCAAAGACATTTGGAAACCACGGCAACAGGCCCCTCCCCAGAAGATCAGCGAGAACAGCCAGCCAAGACCAAGTTTACCGATCAATGAGAACGGCAGAACTCCAGCGCTATGGGACTACTGCACATAGAATTCACAGCTTTTTTACCATGATTCTTTAGTCTTTTAAAGTTAATTTTTTTTAACTGTCTTTTTGTCTTTTTATTTCTTTTTGAATTTTTCTTTTTCCCTTTTTCAACCAATATCTTATCAATCCCTTTTTAAAAAAAAAAAAACATTTTTATTTTTCATTTTTAGAGTCATATTCTATCCCTTCATAGTAGTTACCCATATTTTTGGCTTATATATATAAGTTGTTCTCTCTTTAAAATTTTGAGATAGTTTCTTCTAACAGATTAAAATATACCCTAAATCTCTAGTATATGGTGTTTTCTATTCCCCTGCCTGATCACATCCTCTCCCATTTTTTGTCTTTTTCTTTTTTCTTTTTTTAAATCCTCTTCTTTCATTTTTCAAACAACTTCTTATCAATTCCTTTTATAAAATTTTTTATAATTTCCATTTTTACAGTCATATTCCATCCCTTCTTCATATCAACCCTTATTTTTGTATGTATATAAGTTTTTCTTTCTTTAAAATTTTGGGAGGCACTTTCTTCTAAAAGACCAAAATATACCCCAAATCTAGTGTGTGGCACTGATCTATATACCATATAGATCATATTTGATCACATTCTGGGGTTTTTTTGTTGTTGTTTTGTTTTCTTTGTTTTTGTTTTTATCTTTATCTTTTTCTTTTTCTTTTTTCTCTCTTTCTTTTTTCTCTCTTTCCCTTTCTTATCCCACTGCTTCAGTTCTTTTCTGATTTGTTTAGAGTATATTTTCTGGGGACGTGGTTACTCTGCTAGCATTTTGTTCTCTCATTAATCTATTCTCCTCTGCACAAAATGACAAGACGGAAAAAATCAGCTCAACAAAAAGAACAAGAGGTAGTACCGACTGCCAGGAACCTACTCAATATGGACATTAGTACGATGTCAGATCTAGAGTTCAGAATCATCACTTTAAAGATACTAGCTGGGCTTGAAAAAAATATGGAAGTTATTAGAGAAACCCTTTCTGGAGAAGTAAAAGAGCTAAAATCCAACCAAGTAGAAATCAAAAAGGCTATTAATGAGGTGCAATCAAAAATGGGGGTGCTAAGTGCTAGAATAAATGAGGCAGAAGAGAGAATCAGTAATATAGAAGATGAAATAATGGAAAATAAAGAAGCTGAGAAAAAGAGAGATAAACAACTACTGGATCACGAGGGCAGAATTCGAGAGATAAGCGATACCATAAGATGAAACAACATTAGAATAATTGGGATCCCAGAAGAAGAAGAAAGAGAGAGAGGGGCAGAAGGTATAATGGAGCAAATTATAGCAGAGAACTTCCCTAATTTGGGGAAAGAAACAGGCATGAAAATCCAGGAAGCACAGAGAACCCCTCTCAAAATCAATAAAAATAGGTCAACTCCCCGACATCTAATAGTAAAACTTACGAGTCTCATAAACAAAGAGAAAATCCTGAAAGCAGCTCAGGAGAAGAGATATGTAACCTACAAGGGTAGAAACATTAGATTGGCAACAGACCTATCCACAGAGACCTGGCAGGCCAGAAAGGACTGGCAGGATATATTCAGAGCACTAAATGAGAAAAATATGCAGCCAAGAATACTCTATCCAGCTAGGCTGTCATTGAAAATAGAAGGAGAGATAAAAAGCTTCCAGGACAAACAAAAACTAAAGGAATTTGCAAACACAAAACCAGCCCTACAGGAAATCTTGAAAGGGGTCCTCTAAGCAAAGAGAGAGCCTAAAAGCAACATAGACCAGAAAGGAACAGAGACAATGTACAGTAACAGTCACCTTACAGGCAATATAATGGCACTAAATTTCTATCTTTCAATAGTTACCCTGAATGTAAATGGGTTCAATGCCCCAATCAAAAGACACAGGCTAACAGACTGGATTAAAAAGCAAGACCATCAATATGCTGTCTGCAAGAGACTCATTTTAGAACCAAAGACACCCCCAGATTGAAAGTGAGGGGGTGGAAAACCATTTACCATGCTAATGGACTCCAAAAGAAAGCTGGGGTGGCAATCCTTATATCAGACAAATTAGATTTTAAACCAAAGACTGTAATAAGAGATGAGGAAGGACACTATATCATACTTAAAGGATCTATCCAACAAGAAGATATAACAATTGTAAATATCTATGCCCCTAACATGGGAGCAACCAATTATAGAAGGCAATTAATAACAAAAGCAAAGAAACACATCGACAACAATACAATAATAGTGGGGGACTTTAACATCCCCCTCACTGAAATGGACAGATCGTCTAAGCAGAAGATCAACAAGGAAATAAAGACTTTAAATGACACACTGGACCAAATGGACTTCACAGACATATTCAGAACATTCCACCCCAAAGCAACGGAATACACATTCTTCTCTAGTGCCCATGGAACATTCTCCAGAATAGATCACATCCTAGGTCATAAATCAGGTCTCAACCGGTACAAAAGATTGGGATCATTCCCTGCCTATTTTCAGACCACAATGCTTTGAAACTAGAACTCAATCACAAGAGGAAAGACGGAAAGAACTCAAATACATGGAGGCTAAAGAGCATCCTACTGAAGAATGAATGGGTCAACCAGGAAATTAAAGAAGAATTAAAAAAAATACATGGAAACCAATGACAATGAAAACACAACTGTTCAAAATCTTTGGGATGCAGCAAAGGCAGTCCTAAGAGGAAAATATATAGCAATACAAGCCTTTCTCAAGAAACAGGAAAGGTCCCAAGTACACAACCTAACCCCACACCTAAAGGAGCTGGAGAAAGAGCAGCAAATAAAGCCTAAACCCAGCAGGAGAAGAGAAATCATAAAGATCAGAGCAGAAATCAATGAAATAGAAACTAAAAGAACAGTAGAACAGATCAACGAAACTAGGAGCTGGTTCTTTGAAAGAATTAACAAGATTGATAAACCCCTGGCCAGATTTATCAAAAAGAAAAGAGAAATGACCCAAATCAACAAAATCATGAATGAAAGAGGAGAGATCACAACCAACACCAAAGAAATACAAACAATTATAAGAACATATTATGAGCAACTCTATGGCAGCAAATTAGATAACCTGGAAGAGATGGATGCATTCCTAGAGATGTATCAACTACCAAAACTGAACCAGGATGAAATAGAAAACCTGAACAGACCTATAACCACTAAGGAAATTGAATCAGTCATCAAAAATCTCCCAAAAAACAAAAGCCCAGGGCCAGATGGCTTCCCAGGGGAATTCTACCAAACATTTCAAGAAGAATTAATACCTATTCTTCTGAAACTGTTCCAAAAAATAGAAACGGAAGGAAAACTTCCAAACTCATTTTCTGAGGCCAGCATTACCTTGATCCCCAAACCAGACAAAGGCCCTATCAAAAAGGAGAATTACAGACCAATATCCCTGATGAACATGGATGCAAAAATTCTCACCAAAATACTAGCCAATAGGATCCAACAGTACATTAAAAGGATTATTCACCATGACCAAGTGGGATTTATCCCTGGGCTGCAAGGTTGGTTCAACATCCGCAAATCAATCAATGTGATACAATACATTAACAAAAGAAAGAACAAGAATCATATGATCCTCTCAATAGATGCAGAAAAAGCTTTTGACAAAGTACAGCATCCTTTCTTGATCAAAACTCTTCAGAGTATAGGGATAGAGGGTACATACCTCAATATCATAAAAGCCATCTATGAAAAACCTACAGCGAATATCATTCTCAACGGGGAAAAACTGAGAGCTTTCCCCCTAAGGTCAGGAACGCGGCAGGGATGTCCACTATCACCACTGCTATTCAACATAGTATTGGAAGTCCTAGCCACAGCAATCAGACAACAAAAAGAAATCAAAGGCATCCAAATTGGCAAAGAAGAAGTCAAACTCTCACTCTTTGCAGATGATATGATACTTTATGTGGAAAACCCAAAAGACTCCACCCCAAAACTGCTAGACTCATACAGGAATTCAGTAAAGTGGCAGGATATAAAATCAATGCACAGAAGTCAGTGGCATTCCTATACACCAACAACAAGACAGAAGAAAGAGAAATTAAGGAGTCGATCCCATTTACAATTGCACCCAAAACCATAAGATACCTAGGAATAAATCTAACCAAAGAGACAAAGGATCTGTACTCAGAAAACTATAAAATACTCATGAAAGAAATTGAGGAAGACACAAAGAAATGGAAAAACGTTCCATGCCCATGGATTGGAAGAACAAATATTGTGAAGATGTCAATGCTACCTAGAGCAATCTACACATTCAATGCAATGCCCATCAAAATACCATCCACTTTTTTCAAAGAAATGGAACAAATCATCCTAAAATTTGTATGGAAGCAGAAAAGACCCCGCATAGCCAGAGGAATGTTGAAAAAGAAAAGCAAAGCTGGCGGCATCACAATTCCGGACCTCAAGCTCTATTACAAAGCTGTCATCATCAAGACAGCATGGTACTGGCACAAAAACAGACACATAGATCAATGGAACAGAATAGAGAGCCCAGAAATGGACCCTCAACTCTATGGTCAACTCATCTTTGACAAAGCAGGAAAGAATGTCCAATGGAACAAAGACAGTCTCTTCAACAAATGGTGTTGGGAAAATTGGATAGCCACATGCAGAAGAATGAAACTGGACCATTTCCTTACACCACACACAAAAATAGACTCCAAATGGTTGAAAGACCTCAATGTGAGACAGGAGTCCATCAAAATCCTAAAGGAGAACACAGGCAGCAACCTCTATGACCTCAGCTGAAGCAACTTCTTCCTAGAAACATCGCCAAAGGCAAGGGAAGCAAGGGCAAAAAGGAACTATTGGGACTTCATCAAGATAAAAAGCTTTTGCAAAGCAAAGGAAACAGTCAACAAAACCAAAAGACAAGTGACAGAATGGGAGAAGATATTTGCAAATGACATATCAGGTAAAGGGCTAGTATCCAAAATGTATAAAGAACTTATCAAACTCAACACCCAAAGAACAAAGAATCCAATCAAGAAACAGGCAGAAGACATGAACAGACATTTTTCCAAAGAAGACATCCAAATGGCCAACAGACACATGAAAAAGTGCTCAATATCGCTCAGCATCAGGGAAATCCAAATCAAAACCTCAATGAGATACCACCTCATACCAGTCAGAATGGCTAAAATTAACAAGTCAGGAAACGACAGATGTTGGCGGGGATGTGGAGAAAGGGGAACCCTCCTACACTGTTGGTGGGAATGCAAGCTGGTGCAGCCACTCTGGTAAACTGTATGGAGGTTCCTCAAAAAGTTGGAAATAGAGCTACCCTATGATCCAGCAATTGCACTACTGGGTATTTACCCCAAAGATACAAAAGTAGGGATCCGAAGGGCTACGTGCACCCCGATGTTTATAGCAGCAATGTCCACAATAGCCAAACTGTGGAAAGAGCCAAGATGTCCATGGACAGATGAATGGATAAAGAAGAAGTGGTATATATATACAATGGAATATTATGCAGCCATCAAAAGGAATGAGATCTTGCCGTTTGCAACGACGTGGATGGAACTGGAGGGTATTATGTTGAGTGAAATAAGTCAAACAGAGAAAGACATGTATCATATGATCTCACTGATATGAGGAATTCTTAATCGCAGGAAACAAACTGAGTGTTGTTGGAGTGGGGGGTGGGGTGGAAGGGATGGGGTGACTGGGTGATAGACACTAAGGAGGGTAGGTGCTCCGGTAAGCGCTGTGAATTGTGCAAGACTGTTGAATCTCAGATCTGTACCTCTGAAACAAGTGGTGCAATATATGTTAAGAAAAAAAAAGAAGAAGCGGGTAGCGGGAGGGGAAGAATGAAGTGGGGGAAATCGGAGGGGTAGAGGAACCATGAGAGACGATGGACTCTGAAAAACAAACTGAGGGTTCTAGAGGGGAGGGGGGTGGGAGGATGGGTTAGCCTAGTGGTGGGTATTGAGAAGGGCACATTCTGCATGGAGCACTGGGTGTTGTGCACAATGAATCATGGAACACTTCATCTAAAACTAATGATGTAATGTATGGGGATTAACATAAGAATAAAAAAAAAATAAATAAATATAAAATGTTTGTAATCAGGAAGTGTGAGTCCTCCAGGATAATACTGGCCTCATAAAATAAGTTAGGGATTGCTTTTTCCTCTTCTATTTTCTAGGTGAGATTGTGTGAAACAGGTGTCAATTATTCTTCTTATGTTTGGTAGGTTTCTCCAATGAAACCATCTGGGTCTGGAGATTTCTTTCAGGAGAGCTTTTTAATTATGAATTCAATTTTTATTGATTATATTAATAAAATACTAATTTTTGAGGACTCTTCTGATTATGTATTTCATCTTAGTTGAGTTTTTGGTAGTGTGTGGTTTTGAGACATTGTCCATTTCTTGTAAGTTGTTGAATTTATGAGCATAAAGATGTTCAAAGTATTTGTTTATTATCCTTTTAATGGCTGTAAAATCTGTAGTTATTGTAGACGCTGCTTTTAGGCAAACAGGCTTGAGTGATGGAATCTAGAAAAGCCCATCAGGTGACCCAGCCAGCTGAATACAGACAGGCCCATCAAGCTGAAAATACCACAGGCCCTAACTAACCAATGGGCTAATTACAACCAGGCACAGTTACCAAAAAGGGAATATTCCATATGTCACCATACCTCCTCATCTTCCCCCTTTAAAAACAGCCCTCACCCACTGCCTCCTTGCAGACAGCCTCTTCTGTTGTCCTGCACACCGCTCCCTTGCGGTGCATTCAATAAGCTGCTATCTCCTCAACTCTATGGTCAAATAATCTTTGACAAAGCAGGAAAAAACATGCAATGGAAAAAAGACAGCCTCTTCAATAAATGGTGCTGGGAAAATTGGACAGCCACATGTAGAAGAATGAAACTTGACCATTCTCTAACACCATACACAAAGATAAACTCAAAATGGTTGAAAGACCTCAATGTGAGACAGGAATCCATCAAAATCTTAGAGGAGAACATAGGCAGTAATCTCTTTGACTTTGGCCACAGCAACTTCTTTCAAGATACATCTCCAAAAGCTAGTGAGACAAAAGCAAAAATGAACTTTTGGGACTTCATCAAGATAAAAAGCTTCTGCACAGCAAAGGAAACAGTCAACAAAACGAAGAGGCAACCCACAGAATGGGAGAAGATATTTGCAAATGACACTACAGATAAAGGGCTGGTATCCAAGATCTATAAAGAACTTCTCAACCTCAACACCCAAAAAACAAATAATCAAGTCAAAATGTGGGCAGAAGAGATGAACAGACACTTCTCTGAAGAAGACATACAAATGGCTAACAGACACATGAAAAAATGTTCATCATCATTAGCCATCAGGGAAATCCAAATCAAAACCACACTGAGATACCACCTTACACCAGTTAGAATGGCCAAAATGGACAGGGAAAGAAACAACCAGTGTTGGAGAGGTTGTGGAGAAAGGGGAACCCTCTTACACTGTTGGTGGGAATGCAAGTTGGTACAGCCACTTTGGAAAACAGTGTGGAGGTTCCTCAAAAATTTAAAAATAGAGCTACCCTATGACCCAGCAATTGCATTCCTGGTATTTACCCCAAAGACACAGATGTAGTGAAAAGAAGGGCCATATGCACCCCAATGTTCATAGCAGCAATGTCAGCAATAGCCAAACTGTGGAAAGAGCTGAGATGCCCTTCAACAGATGAATGGCTAAAGAAGATGTGGTCCATATATACAATGGAATATTACTCAGCCATCAGAAAGGATGAATACCCAACTTTTACATCAACATGGATGGGACTAGAGGAGATTATGCTAAGTGAAATAAGTCAAGCAGAGAAAGTGAATTATCACATGGTTTCACTTATTTGTGGAACATAAGGAATAGCATGGAAGACATTAGGAGAAGGAAGGGAAAAATGAAGGGGGGGGAAATCGGAGAGAGAGATGAACCATGAGAGACTATGGACTCTGAGAAACAGGGTTTTAGAGGGGAGGGGGGAGGGGGGATTGGTTAGCCGGTGATGGGTATTAAGGAGGGCACGTACTGCATGGAGCACTGGGTGTTATACGAAAACAATGGATCGTGGATCACCACATCAAAAACTAATGATGTATTGTATGGTGACTAACATAACATAATAATAAAAAAAACCCTGCTATCTCCTTTGTTCTGCCTCAGGTGAATCCTTTCACTGACCGAGCCACTGGCCTCCACCAGATCGTTGCCCCACATTTGGGTCCCCAGTCCCATGGGGAGAGACACCCCATTTAGATACTGCAGTTATATCCCCTATTTCATTCCCAATACTGGTGATTTGTGATTTCTCTTTGTTTTTGTCTAAATGAGTCATTGCAATCCAGGCTGATTTTAATGATCTATTTTGATTCAATTTGTATATTTTGTAATGTTTTAGTATGTCACAGAAAGGCATTATGTTTTGAAATGTTTTGAAAAGAACAACGGCTTGTTTTTAAAATATATATATTCATTATTAAAAATTTCAAGCCATTCTGAAAAACGTAGAGAAGAGAATAAATAATCAACCAAAATCTTTCCATCAGAAATATCCCTTGGTTTATAAGATTCCACAAATCTTCCTCTAGAGAGAGAAATACAAGTATAAGGTTATAATGAAAATAAACTGAAAGGTATGTTTTTTCATATATGGGTGGTACCACTCATGTTATTTTAAAACCAAATTATATTCAATCTTACTAAAATTAAATTTAAAAATAAAAGGAAAAGAAACAAAAATCTTCCTGCAGTGTTTTCTAAACTTCAGAAAAAATGTTAATTTCACAGAAAAAAAGTTATTTTCGTAAGAGAAGTAAGTTTCTAAACTATTCCTTTAAAGATAAGAAAAAAAGACTGTGAAAGAGCACAGTGAGATTAGAGGTGGGTTTTTGTAAGATATAAATATATATATATATCAGTTATATATGCAGCATATGTAACTATGTGCTTCAATATTTATAATATCCATTGACTTTTTGTTGAGGAAAATGTACTTAACCTCCTCATAATTCCCCTCTATCTGCAGAATTTAGTAAATTACACAAAAACATTTATATTGCCAAGGTTTGTAATATTTGTTCTTTTTTAAAGCTCCCAAACTTAGTTTTTAGTCTCAGATTTATTTAAAAACAGATATAATTGTCATCATCACATTTGACCATGGCCTCACCATTCTTAAGATTTGTTTTTTAAATTTATCTCTTGGTTGAGTCAATGTCATGGTCAAGTAGAATTTGTTTTTAAAGGTTTAAATGTGCTATATATCTTGATTTGTTGTTTGAGAACAATTAATTGCTGTCTCGAAAAGCTGAAGAACAGCCTGGTTAGGCAAAATAGTCATCCTTGGGTCACTGTTTCTTTCACTCAGAACATTCCCCCAGGCATTGTATGATGCTGCGAAGCAATCTAAATGTAGCCTGATTTCCTTTTTCTTGTATGAAAATTGCCTTTTCTGCCTGGACGCACCAAAGATTATTTGTCTTTGAAATTCGATACCTTCACCAGAGTATATTTCAACTGTGTCCTTTTGTTCAGAAGATTTAAGATTCTATTTCAAGAAATTAGCTTCTATCATATCTTTGATTAATTTTTCTATTCTATTTTATTCTGCCTTTTTTTTTTTTTTTACAGCACAGGTTGTAAAAAGTGGTTGGTATGCTGGTAAATGACAACAGATAAACAAAAACTTCTGATATGTATTGTTTGTCATTTTATATGCTGTAAAAACTCCCACAATGGTTGATTTCAAGCTATCAATGTTGTTACCAAAAATGGAGTTAGGAGTTCTTGCAAGCTGGTGCAAGCCTTTTTGTGTACATGTGTTGGATCTCCTTTGTTTGACTTCCATATAATTTTCCTATGATTGGTTTTATACTTTTTGTGTTTGTGTGTATGTGGTAGCTAAGTTCTATCACTGGGTTTCAGTTGTGTTTATTCTCATTTCCTATTCTTTTACTTTTTGAGTTGTTTAATGACTTCTCCCCCCTCCCCCCTGCCTCCCCCCGCACGCCAAAACTCTGCCAGGGTCCCTTTCATTTCTGGTCATATTGTTTCTTCTTTAAATCCTTGTATTTCTTTAAAAAAATTTTTTTTGTCAGATCATATAATCTTTAACTTTTTAGAACTTTGGAGAAATTTTTATCTGATCTTTTGTTCTGTTTCCTGGGGGTAATTCTCCTTCAGGTGAATTTTTCTCTTACGCTTTTTGTTTATGTTCCTTGAAACATTCATTTCCACCCCTTGTTGTGTCCCTCCTCTGTTATCTGAGCAAGTGTCCTGTTTCTTTCTGGGGTCTATGCTGGTTCCTTTATAATTGTGATGAATCTTTGAGGGATTCTAGCTATTTGCTGATGAATAGCATGGCTGAGGGGGGAAGTAAGCTGGGGTACTCTGAACCTTGACTCCACAGTGTGGTCTTAAACATCCCTCTCAAACCATCTACCAAGTTCTCGATCCCTCATATGCATCTTTTCAGTTTTTTTGTTGGTTGGGATTAGTTTCTCATGAAATATTCACCAGTAGGCTTTATTATATTGAAAAATACACACTTCTAGTTATTATTTAACTGCTCTCTCCCCTCTCAAAAATTAAAAAGCACAAATACAGATTCTGACAGTGGATAAAATCATGTCTTAAATGTTAGGGAATGAGGGGCGCCTGGGTGGCTGGCTCAGTCATTAAGCATCTGCCTTCGGCTCAGGTCATGATCCCAGTGTCCTGGGATCGAGCCCCACATTGGGCTCCCTGCTTGGCTGGAAGCCTGCTTTCCCTCTCCCACTCCCCCTGCTTGTGTTCCCTCTCTCGCTGTCTCTCTCTATGTCAAATAAATAAAATCTTTAAAAAAAAATTAAAAAGCACAAATACAGATTCTGACAGTGGATAAAATCATGTCTTAAATGTTAGGGAATGAGGGGCGCCTGGGTGGCTCAGTTATTAAGTGCCTGATTTTGGCTCAGGTCATGGTCCAGGGTCCTGGGATTGAGCCCCACGTCGGGCTCCCTGCTGGGCGGGAAGCCTGCTTCTCCCCCCTGTTTGTGTTCCCTCTCTCGCCGTGTCTCTGTCAAATAAATTAAAAAAAAATCTTCAAAAAAAATGTTAGGGAATGAATACATATCAACTCAAGAGATCATAATTAATCATTTCACATACAAAAAAATGTATGGAGCCAGATAATTAAATAGAAAATATACTCCTGGGGGGCCTGGATGGCTCAGTCAATTAAGCGATAGACTCTTGATTTCAGCTCATGGCAAGATCTCATGGGTCTTGGGACCAAGCCTGGAGTCGGGCTCTGTGCTCAGGGGGGGAGTCTACTTGAGATTCTCTCCCTCTCCCTCTGCCCCTCCCCCTGCTCACATGCGCTCTCCCACTCTCTCTCTCTAAAATAAATAAATAAATCATTTAAAAAAAGAGAGGGAGAGAAAGAAAATGTGTTCTTTTTAGTTTGTAAACTCAGGAGGTTCCTGGGTGAAATCTGAAACTGGTCCCCACACACGGAGCGCAAGGAGAGAATGAAGAAAGACCACTCCATATTGGTAGCCAGCAATTTTAATAAGCAAGAGAATTTACATGTGAGGCTTGTCTTAGGTGGTGCAAAATAAGATCTCCACACCTACCCACCAGAATCTTAGAAGTTTACAGAGGCCTTAATTGGGTTAAGTCACGTATTCGGCAGGTGAACCCAACAATACATTACCCTCTAAGGTTATGTCCTTGAAACTGACTCCTATGGGAATGGTGGGGCCGAATGTACATTCTAAGGACAGGGGAGGGGGCTCCCATGGGAATGGTGGGGCCGAATGTACATTCTAAGGACAGGGGAGGGGGCAAGGAGTCTCTGATTGCCCAGGTCCAGATTATGGGTCAACCAAAAGTCACATCCTCTCAATGACTGCCTTCAACAACTCCCAATTGCTGATTATAGGTTATTTTCCAAATCTTAAATCTCTGAGCCATGGAAAAATTCTATTATTTAAAAATAAAGTTTTTGAATCCCTCTGACAAATCGGTGCAGTCCTACTTTGTGTATTCAAAAGTGCTATATTCAATCAATCTATTAGTGTGGTGGACAAAGTGATGTTCTACCCAGATCCCTCTTAGGTGAAGGACCTGTTACCCCAGCTGCAGGGACTACTGCTGGCAGATGGCCTTCAGCTGTTCTCTTCTTCAGGGACTGCCTCAACTTCAGAGAGCTGCTTCGTTTTCAAGTTCATGCCCATTCCAATACAGCCAAATGATTAATGTTCATATATAAAGGACTGGACAGCTCAAACCAACTCTTGACAACTCTGAAGGGTCATCCTAGCTCCAGAGCTCCCTAGAGGGCTGGCCAAGACTCATTGGCCTGCATCATAACTTGACTTCTACCTCTGTACACTCCTGCTTCCTGTGCTTCCCACCCACACCTGTTGGTCCTTAATCAACACCCTGCCTGCTAAACTCTCAAGAAATGATATTATATAAAAAGAAACCCCCAGGCCTTAATGCAATGCAGTATGTCCAGAAATAGTATTATTATTTATTTATAAAGTTTACCTTGCATAACTCCTTAATGAATTTGAGACAACTATCAATAATCATAATATTCAATTGCTGAAATAACCACACAAATGTAAGCTTTAACAGGTAAGACTTTTTTCCTGTGATTAAAGTTCAGTATTTCAAAGCAAAATTCTAATTGATAGCAATCACAAATAATACCTCTATGAAAATAGTTTCTAGCTCTTGTATCTGTGCAAGCACACATACAAGAAGGTCAGAAATAGAAAATATTTATGTAAATAATGGTGGGAGTGGGGGTGGTGGGTGTATAGTTAGGCCTATGTGTGTGGCTTAGAGAGTTAAGAGGAAGACTTAGAGACTCCTATTCCTTTAAACAGAAAAACAAGGCATGATATACCAGGACATATTTCTCCTTTGTACATAGGAGTATTGAAGGAGAAAAGTAATTACACATTTATCCTATGGTTCCCCTTTTTTTTTTTTTAAGATTTTATTTATTTTTTAACAGAGAGAGACAGTGAGAGAAGGAACACAAGCAGGGGGAGTGGGAGAGGGAGAAGCAGGCTTCCAGCCAAGCAGGGAGCCTGATGTGGGACTCAATCCCAGGACCCTGAGATCATGACCTGAGCCGAAGGCAGACGCTTAACGACTAAGCCACCCAGGGGCCCTATGGTTCCTGTTTTGATACCACAGCTATTGGTACTGAATTGACGGTACTGAATGAATGGAAAACAAGCAAGAGAGAAATGATAAATACTGTACCATTAACTATAAAACTGTTTAGAGTTGAGTATAATAGGGTACATAGATACAAACCCTTCTTTTTAATCTGCTATGCAGTTATGGAATCAGATACCATATCAGTAGCTCATGAAAATATTGTTGGGGCAGCTAAGGACAGACAAGGGTAGAACTTTATTTCCAAGGTTGGAAACTCATGACTGGTTTTGCGAATGTTTCTCTCTCACTCTGGCATGGACAGTGAATATTCTTGACAATGCGTGGAGCCTTCAGAAGTTGGAAAGGGAGTGGACAACTAGGGGATTTAATATGAACCACAGATATCATTGCAAGCTTCAGCCCAAACATCACTCATCAGAAAGCCCTGTCATCTCTTGGTATATAAACGTCCTCCTCTTGTCACAATCTGTCAGTCTTCTTCACTGGGCAAGCCCAGCCTTACCGTGGCGTGTATAATAAATTCGGCACTTGGATGCCCGGTCTGAGTTTTTGTCCCAGCTCAGGAAAGGCAGGGGACAGCCAAGGGAGACTGGTTCAGACTTGAGGTGAGCAACTCAAGCAGCAACTAGTTTGCTAGCCAACTAGCAAAATTAGCATGGAGAAGTCCAGGAACCCATTGTTCCCCTAAGCCTCAAATTCTAAGTCAGAAAGTCGCTAGTTTGTGCTGGGTGCTCAGAGCCCAGCCCTAGTGTGATTTCTTCCAGGGCTGCACAGCAACCCAGTTGTGTGTGTGTGTGTGTTGGGGAGGGGGGGAACTTTCCCTTACTAGCCACCGCACCATCTGTACGCAGGAGGCGCCTCTGTGGATGCCACAGACCATTTCTGGGCTGGTTTATTGAAGGATGGCCACACAGAGGTCATAGAGGGGTGTTCTCGAGATTCTTCCTACTCAGTGTGGTCAGAGGACCATCGGCAACAACATCACCTGGGGGCTTGTTTAGCTTGTAGAATCTGAGGCACCTGGATTTGCATTTTAATCCTATGACACATTGAAGTTTGAAAAGCACAGGTCCAGGTGGCAGCAAGGAGGTTAGCGGAAGGATCTGCTTCTCAGCCCCGCCTCCTCCCGCCTCTACGCTCTCCTCTTTAGCAAAGCTCAGCCCCGCATTGGTCCTGCACAAAATTTCTGCGAACCCCCAGTGTGTGCGGAGGGGGCGTGCAGGAGCTGCCCGGCGCGGGGATACGGCGACTGGGTGACTGGATTGGCAAGGGGCTGCCTTCTCCGGCTCGGGGCTCCGCAGAGTGGAGACACTCCCCCGACCCTCCCCCGCTGCCGCCCCCCGCCCCCCCACCCCCCCGCAGCTGCTACTGCCTGCCTCCCGCCGGCTGCCGCGAAAACCCGGAACAGCTGCGTGCGCTCGTGGAAAGTCCTCCTAGGGGCGAAGCCAGGCAGCTGGGCATGCTCAGTAGCTGGGGGAGGCTTGGGTGGAGAGTAGAAAGCCGCGGCTCTGCCTCCCACCCCCTCCCTCTGGCCCCCGCCCCTCTTGCCCCTACCCAGCCCGTAGTAGTTGCCCGACGTGCGCCCGCCGAGCGCCCGCCGAGACCGGGAACATGGCGCTCTGAGCGATGTAGCCGCGGCGGAGGAGAAGCGGAGGAGGCGCTGCCGCTGCGCTGACAGCCAGCCACCAGGTAGGCAGGCGTGCCTGGCTGGGCTGCCTGGGTGGGTAGCGGCGCAGGGAGGGGCGCTCGCGTGGATGAGCACGGCTCGGACCCCGGGCATCTCGCTTCGCCGGCAGAGGATGCGAAGCGGGCGTCTGACAGCGCGCGGTTGTGCATCGCCTAGGAGATGCCAGAGGCTGGGGACCGGCGGGCTGCAGGGCAGGGATCCGGGGACCGCCCCCACCCCCCATGCGCTGCCATCCAGCTTGGGCTCTCTGCGGGTCAAATAAAGGATAGTTCCTTTCTGCCGGGCGAGAGGGCGCGGGGGAGACCCCCGGATACCAGTTCTGGGAGTGCGCTGGTCCCCCGGACCGCTTAGCAAGCCCCGCACCGGTTCTTTGTGTATACAGCCGCGCACGCCCAGGGGGGTGCCAGGGTGCCTGTTTCTCCCCAGGTGTGTGGCACATATTGCCAGGGCAGGATTTCCGTATGGTTTTTGTCTCTTGGCAGGTGTGGACTGGAAGATGTAATAGCTGAGCCTTTATGGGGCTGTGTTTTCCTTTGTTACTTGCGTGTGTGTGTGTATGTATGTGTGAATGTGTGTGTGTGTATGCGCGCGCGCGCTTGGTGGGTTGTAATGGAGAGAGAGAACTTCTCCTGGGCACGGGTGTGGGCAGAGCGTGGAAGAGGATCTCGGTTCCAAACTCTTGTCAAAATCGCGTGTGATGTCGGCCTCCTGGAGGGTAAACTTGAAAAGTCTGGAGATCATCTGTGCCCGGTTTGGAGGAGAAGCGTGTTTGCCCTTCTCGAACCCATGTGTGTGTAGATGGAGGTTTAAACATGGGACGCTAGTTATTCAACATTAGAGATCAGTTAAGGGAATTTGAAGCATTGGGGCTACCTGTGGTGGTTTTTTTTTTTTTTTTTTTTTTTTTGTCAAATTAATAGAGAAGTTGGCAGTAAGCCAGGGGCAAGTGTCATCTTTAATAGCTGGTGACAGGTTGGGAGGCTAAATACACTTTGGGGGGAAATTGGGAAACCTTGCACAGGGTTCTACCAAGAAATAGCCATCGGGTCTTAGGTAACTCACAAAATCTCTCAGCACCTCCCTTGTCTCTTCTGGAGTTTGGTGGTATGTAGACACAATCTCTCTTACCTGAGTCCAGATGGACAAGACACTCTTGAAAGACCCCTCCTACACTAGAATTCTATGAAACTGGCACCCCAGAATAACAGTTCTGCCACCTTAAATTTCTGTATCTGTTATATTCACAACTCACTGAGTTAAGGAAGGGAGATAAATTTAGAATATGCTTTTATTTTTTACTTTAGAATTTAAAGGATGGACATCTGTGACCATGAAGTTTAGAGACCCTTTCCTCCATACTTGGAGTATCTATTCTTATGGTCTCCTTAGGTGGCAAGAATGAGTCAGTATCATCAAAATGAAATGGGGGAATGCTTGAGAAAAATGCATTTAAGTAAATTAAAGTCATAAATGTCCAATCTGATGGTAATACCTTGACTTGGAATACATATGTGCAAAGCAGAAGCACTGCTAATGGAAGCAATAGAGTTGTTGGCAAGTTTATTGATAGTATTGGTCTTAAATAAGATTTTTGTGTTCCTCTGGGAAGGGGTAAAGATTGATTATACTAGGTACCTGCAACTCGGTATTCTGCTAATAAATGTGAGTGTTAATGGCAGGCATTGAAAACACAGTTTGGCAGCTCCTCTCCTTTGTCAGAGTTTGCTTCAACGCTGCAGGTGTGAGAGGCGGGTGTTC
The DNA here is from genome assembly GCF_029215605.1 of Mirounga angustirostris. Taxonomy (NCBI): domain Eukaryota; kingdom Metazoa; phylum Chordata; class Mammalia; order Carnivora; family Phocidae; genus Mirounga; species Mirounga angustirostris. Next base: position 103,367,956 of record NW_026991718.1, read on the forward strand.
GGGGCGTGGTATCTTGGTGATGAGACAGCTGAGTTTGGGCTCTGACTCCTCCATTCTTAGCTTTGTGATCTTGGGCAAGCTATTTAACTTCTCGGAGTCACAGCTTCCTCCCCTGTGATACAATCCTGGGGACAGAGAGACTTACCTAAATGGGTAGGTGTGTGGATTACTCATAAACCACCAGGAAAATGGTGGTGACCCTTAGAAGAGGAAGGGAAATGGATATTTATTTACCCTATACTGTATTCCCTGTGTTAATGCTAGTCAGCCCCAAACAAGTGATCTAACTCTCCAACTGTTAGTTTCCTAGAGCTGCCATAACAAATTGCCAAAAACCAGGTAGCTCAAAACAAAATTTATTCTCTAGTGTTCTGGAGGCCGGAGCTCCATAATCAGGGTGTAGACAAGGCCCTGCTCCCACTGAAGCCTCTCGGGGAGGATCCCTTCTTGCCCTTTTCCAGCATGTGGTGGCCCCAGGTGTTCCTTGGCTTGTGGCAACATAGCTCCAATTCCAGCCTCCCTCTTCACATGGCTAAGTTCCCCCTTCTTATAAGGATACTATTCAGATTGAATTTAGGGTCCATTGTAATTCAGTATGACCTCATCTTGATTATATCTGCAAAGATCCTGTTTCCAAATAAGGTCACATTTATAGGTTCTGGTTAGGCATGAATTTTGGGAGGACGCTATTCAGCCCAGTATGTCAACATGCCTGTGATCTGTGTTTAATGGCCTGATTATTTCAGCATATGAATTAGAGTATTATGTGTTTGGAAAGGACTTTCAAGGTTATTTAATCCAGCTAACATATTTGATGTTTCCCAACCATGGTAAGGAAGAGCAGCATTCACAGGTACTAGACAAATATCACTTATCTGGAAACCCAGCTGATCCAGGATCTCAGTCTCCTACAGGTGACCTACCTGACATACCCTATCCCAATGGGGTTCGTTAATGTTGCCTCCTCTCTTTTTCTACCCCACTGACACAATGCAAACAACAGAAAATCAAATTGAACAAGAAAAATGACAAGAGCAACAAAAACACCCCAATCGTAATACCTTTCCAATCTTTCTTAGCTTGGTAAATAGCCCCACTGTCCATGGTGTTGCTTTAGCCAGACTCGAGAATCGTCTTTGACACCTTCATTCCCTGTGCCCTCTATATCCCAAATCACCCCAAAGTTACATAAATTTGGTCTTTTACATATATCTATTGACAGATTCTTCTTTCTATCCCTACCACCACACCATCAAACCTCAAGTCATCATCTCTCTCCTGGATCACTAGCATTACTTTCTAGCAAGACCCCTGGCTCCTTGCTTGGTCCCTCCAATCATTCTTCTAGAGCAGATAAGATTGTGTCAGTTTCTTGCATAAAATGCATTCACATACTTGGGATGGGTTCCAGAGACTGTCTGAGCCTTGGGTACTTAGCCAGCCTTATCTTGGGCATCCCCTCTTGCTACTGTTAACACTGACCTCCTCTCTGTTGAGTATCCCAAGCACTTCCCCTAATACTTTGCCAATACAAACTGTACTCATCCTTCGGGCCTCCTTGGTCTTTCTTCCCCAGCAGCCCCATTCTCCTTATCACCCTTCTAATTTTCTTCCATAGCACTTACCTCAATTTGCAATTTCCTATTTATTTGTTTGACTGTTTAATGTCTGTAAACTCTGTTGGCCATTTGTTTTGTGTCTTGCATGTAGAAGATGTTCAATATTGGCGAATGAGTGAAGGAATGAATACTCTTACAGCATTTTTCTGTGCCAACTTAAAGATCTGATTTTTTAGAAACTTTTTTTTTTACTAACTTGTATAAAAAGAGCAATTGAGAAACTCATTCTGATTTCAAAAGAGGAGTATTCTTGGCTTTAACAAATGCATCTTCTAAGAATTGGTTTTAAGCAAGCAGCTAAGAATTGAGTCAAAATATTTTCTAGCAACTGACATTTTTGTAAAAACACATCAGTCAGTCAACAAACATTTCACAAATGCCTATTGGACATTTATATTTGCCATGCTAGGCCTTAGGGGGACAATGGGGAACTAGACTTTTAGCCTTCTAGAGATTAATAATAAATAATAATGTGCAGTAATAACATTTATCGTGCTTCTGTTATAACCAGCTTCTCCTCAGTCCCTATCCCCACTCATTACTAGAGATAGTCCTCCAGTCTTTCCCAGTAACACAGAACCCAAATCAGATGCACGATAAATACTTCATGAATTAATAATTAGTAGATACTATTATCCTTATCTTTAAAAATAGGAAACTTGGGCTTATCTGTGGAAAAAGGAATCTGCTCCTATACAGAAGAGCATGCAATTGTTTTTTGACTATACCCAGGTGGGCCCTGTTCTACTTTAAAAAGTCATTCTGCCTACTGTCTCTGGGGTTAAAATAAGAGACAAACTGCTCTTTATACAAGAGCAAGTTCCTGGTGTGTTTCTTTGTCTTTCACAGTTGTCAAAATTCTTAATCAGCTGTTGAATTGTTTTTATTTGTCTTATTTAATCCAAGTGAGAAGTGACTGAATGTCTCGTTCAGGGCACTTCTGGGTAGTTTTGAAAAGCAAGACTGAGTACCCTGGGGAAAAGAATGTGGTTCAATGCAGGACTACAAAGTTAAATTTTGGATTTCTAGGATGGCCTCAATATCATGTAATCTTATTTCATGAAAAGTGCTTTTATAAAAAAAATATTTAATGCGTATGTTTAAGTATAACTTTTCACCTAAGTAACAAAATATCGGACATTGTGTCTTGATTTTGTGTAAAAGTGATACACAACTGAGTCAACTAAAACGTAAAGAAACTTCTGTTTCAGTAAGATGGTTAGTTATAAAATTCATGTTTAAAAATTAGTGGCTACACCAAAATGCCAGTATTCACCGACTACAAAATAAAATAGAGAAGGATTTTGTTCATAAATCTACAAAAATATAAACTTAAGAAAAATAGGAAATGTATGTAAAATACTTGGGAATAATAAGCATCTAAAGACTTGTTTAGAAAGCTGTAAAATTTTACTCAAACACATAAAATAAGAAATGAACAAATGAAAACGTACTATTCTTAGGGTAGAAAGATATTATGAAGTAGTTACTCTTCCACAATTAATCATACAGTTTTATTGCTTTGGGATTTGGGGAAACTTGATGAAATGATTCTAACATCAATCCACAAGAATACTACAGGACTCTAGTCAAGAAGATTTTGCTAAAGAACATGTGGCGGCGGGTTACCCTTATAGAAATAAAAATCTGGTCATTGAATGACATTGTAGACGTGTAGTTCTGGTGGAGGAATCAATAGATAGCTCACTGGAATAGAGTAGCCTCAAAACAGGCTCAGGTAGTTTTGGGAAACAGAAGCATTCTGAAACAGTGAGAAGTATTAGACAAAACCAAGGCACCATGCCAAGTAGGTAGAAAACCTTCAACTAAGAACCTCTGTTTACACAATTCACTAAATTCCAAACATATTGGAAAGTTGATCTGGCAGGTGAGAAACAAAGCCAGAAGAAAATACTTAGGAATTAATGCAAAGAATGGCAGAGCAGAAGATAGCTTTGAATATATTTTAAACTTTCGTATGCAAAAATATACAGTTTAAAGCAGAAAATAATCATGGAGAAGAATACAGCAAGCATGACAGAACAGTTAATAGAATAATTGCACTGAAGAACTCTTGCATATCAGTAAGTAGAAAATAACACCCCAATAGAATTGTCCAATTATCTGAAGAAATGATTTGAAAGGATGAAATAAAAAGGCTAATTCACATATTTAATAAATAATTCTTACTATTAACCACAGAAATGCAAATGCAGACAAAAATGAGATGCCATGTTTCATGTATTAAACAAGCAATATGTATGCATATATGTATATATATAAATAGAAATACACATTACCAGGAGGGATGCAGTGAGAAGGACATTTTCATTACTGCTGGTGGGATAATTACATGATACAATCTTCTTGGAGGACAGTTTTAAAAGCCTTTGACAAATATTTTCAAAGTTCATATTATTTGACACAATCATTTCTCTGGCTTTTAATTTTAATTTTAGTCTCTGCTGAGGAATTAGAGGCAGGCAAAAACAATAGAAAAAATTACCCTTTAAAACTAAAAATTGGGGGGCTCATTAAAGGTATTTTAAGGTCCCCAAATAATAGACAATTATGGAGATATTAAAAGTGATCATTTCAAAGATTATGTAATGATGTGGAACAACCTCAGTTTTAAGTAGAAATAAGCCAGTCCGCAATGATGTGTGTTTCATGAGATGGAAATATCCTATAGATACGTAAAAGCTGGAACAAAAACAAAGTTAGGCCATGTCTGGATGGTAGAATTATGGCTTTGCTTTTATCTTTTTTATACCTTTCCATATCAAGAAAAAAAATTAGTCAATAGCACTGTCTTATGAATCAGAAAAACCATTATTTTACAAAAATGGTAGTGTTACACATTCAGGTTATAATCATTTATGTAACACACATTCATTGATTATCTCTGTGTCAGGAGCTCTGCCAAGTGTATCAGCAATGACTCTTAGTTTGCATGCAAATGAAAGAAACTGTCTAACTTGAGCAAAAAGAATTTACTAGAAGGTTATTAGATAGCTAAGAGAATTGCCATGAATGGGGAAGGGGGAGCACAGGGCAAAAACAAACAAAAAACAGAACAATGACCAAAAAGCAGGCTTGCAAGCAAACCAGAATCTAGTCAGCTCCAGGCTCTAAATATCAGGTGCTTAGAGAAACGGGCTCCAGCCAAGAATAGGCTGCTCAGGGCTAGGCCACAGTCTGCTGGTAGTTATACCTGGACTTGCCCTCCATCCCCCTCCTCCCCACTCAGCCCCCTGGGCATCAGGGAGGGGAAGGCACCTAGATTAGCAGGCCCACTGCCCCCTTTACTAACAAAGAAACAAAGATGGGTGATACACAACCAAAACCAAACCAACACAAAAAGACAGAATTAAAATGCCCATTACCCCAGGACTTGGAGGCCAGTGGGATTGAACAGCAGCCAGCTCCCTTTCTCCCCAGAGAACATCTGAGCTGTAGAATCACAGCTCCTACAAGGTTCAGGACACTGTGTGCGTGCTGGTCCCTCACCCAGGAGATGCTGTTTTTGCCCAGGGTCAGCAGTGATGGGCTTTTCAGACCTGATCTTTGTGGATGGGCAGGAGTTTTGAGGGAAGGTCCCATTCTCCAGTGAGATAAGAACCAATGGGAAGGATTATCCAAAAACAGTTTCTCAGAAGCAAGAGGTATAGTTTGGAAATGGACGGGGGCATCAACACAAGTCTAAGCCTGTTTTATATTTAGCAAGTCCTGTAGTAAGGTTTGAGTTTGGTCCACCATGAATAACTGTGGTCTCCGTTCAAGTAGCTTGGTACATAATACCAAACATCCATAGGTAAGTTGGTATTCTTCCCACGGTTCTTGTCATAAACAGGAAATGTCTGTGGCTATCCGGGTACTTTCATGCTCAGGTTCATGTTGCTTTTATAATTATTTATAAACTTTTCCCTGAGGAAAGACTTGCAAATGCAAGGGAAAAAAGGAAATTGTTCTTCAGTTGCACTAATAATAGGACTGAGAAAATCTTAAATTACTAGGAGGGTTCACCCCCCCACACTCCCCCCGCCGCCGGGTATTGCCCTGCAAAGAGCTCAGCTGCTCTGTCCCCCAACCTCTTCGTACCTGCACAGCCACACCCCTCTGTACCAATCAAAGAGCCCATGTGCCACCTTAGCCACCTCTGCGCTGTGCTGTGCATACCCAGGTCTTGGATTTCCCTGCTCAAAAGGCTCCTGGGCCCGAGGGTGGCTGAGGAAAGACTGTTCGTGGGAAGTGTGGCTGGAGCTGGGACAGGAGGATATTGTAGTCCACACACAGGTGCTGGAGGTTAGGGTAGAAAGAGCAAGGGGACCAGGCAGGAGGCTGGTGCTCCTTGCTTGGCTGGGTTCTGGAACTCAAGAAATCTGAATTTAAACTTGTCTTCTAGGTTGCTATGAAGGCGTATTTGTCAAGCTAGGCAGATAGAACATGTTTAACAATTTTTAGCTTGTTTTATCATATTTAAATGTATAATAATTAAGACTCCATTTGTGCTTTTGCCTCCTCAAATGTTAGGCTTGGGCCTGCTCAGTTAAATCTTTTAGAAAGGTGATAGTTGTACACACAACACACACACACACACACACGCAATTAGCTACTTGTGCAACAACAATACAGATCAGAGGAAAAGCGAATTGCACTCCTACAATAATAGCTAACATACTGAACAAGATGCATTAAATCCTCATCCCAGTATTTTACCTGTATATCTTAATTAATCTTCAGAAGAGCGCTCGCTATAGGTCATTCAAGGCAAACTACCCTGCAGTTAGGTAGGGTAATGAAGAGGAGTCAAACTCTGGCTCATCGAAATCCGATGTCAGTAGATAAGAAAAGTTTTGTTTGGAGTCCTTGAACCTTCAATAATGTACAAAGCGCTGGATTAATCAACCCATTCTGACTCTCCAATCCTCTGATTCAGCATTTCTGTTCATGCAAATTTCCCCGTGAAAAGGGAAAGTAAATGCATTGATGGCCTTGCTGTGTTCAGTATTATGATTAACCGAATGATCAAAAGCAAAAATCAATATCTGGTTGCTTGTATAAGAAACACATTTGATTTACATTTTAAAACCGATGTCAGGAGATTTCCCTTTGCCCGTTTTCAGGGGAATTGCCACTTAGGTCACTGATGAAAGTAAATTAGCAGTGAAGAGTACCTTTGTTTTTCCTATAAAGCGCTGGTTCACAATCCCAAGCATCCATTTCCCTACTGTCCAACTGAATCAAGAAGCCTTTATCCAAGCGTTGTTTCCATCACTCCTTTAATAAGTTATAGAAGGAGGGAGGGAGGATGGGCATGAGCTCACTCACTCACACCTTCAGTCCCAAATATAAATTCTATGAGAGTCAACAATTGTTAGCTTCACTTTTCAAATTCAAGGTTGACATACTATTTAAGAAACTCTTTAGCTGTTTTCTGGATGGAATTTGACCCCTTTGCTTCTAAGGATGACCGTTTGAGTCATGCAAATAGATACTTGTATAACACACTGATTTTTCAAACTAAGTTGTTCTTAACCGTCAGCTGAGTTGCCCACCTGCCTAATTTAGTTGCACTGCAATTTACTGACCCAGGAAAAGAACTTCCTAGCAGTGAAGACTAGAAAACTTCATTTGTTTAAAAGATTCTTCTCCCAAAGTAGAGACCGTTGCTACGTGGGTATGATTTAATCTCTAAAAATATAAACAGTGATGGGGGGATTGGTGGTTAAAGGAAAAAAAAATTCTTAAACTGTAGAGTTTTCTTTTTTGTCTAGGCTTCAGAGACATGGAAACAAATAACAAAAGGAAATTTCCAATAGTATTTGAGTAACAGCCATTAGTAACTTGAGTTAAATAGTAGTTTGTTTTACCCCCTCATATCCAAGGAGTCCCTAAATCTCATCTACTTTCTCGCTTATGCCCTATCCCTGTCCCCATCACCACTTCCATAGAATCTCTCAATTAGACCTTGTGTCAGCCTCTTTGTCTTCATTCCCACCTCAAAAGTAACATTGGATCACCTGATTACCACCATCCCATTGAAAACTTCCTACCCAGCTACCGCCCTCCCTACCCCCCATCCCCCCACGCCCCAAAACCTTCTTCCACCTGGTTTTGGGTTACCCCTCTCAAAGCAGTCATCACACCGTTTGGTAGATGTTTTCTTACTTGGTTCCCTTCTTGTACAAGACTGAGAACTCTTCTAAAGCAGGTAACTTGTCTCTTGGTGCCTGTATCCCCAGCACCCAGCTTTATGCATACGTATGTCAGGTCTTCAATAAATGTTTGTGGGCGGAAAAAATGTTTGTGGATAAATGCATGTTACCTAGGTTAAAAAAATGAGTCTAGATGCAAAAGAGTAATGTCATTGTTTAAAATTCTGGGATGGGACCTAGCAATGGTCTAATCCATTTCCTTAATACTAGCATGGAACATTTTTTTTTTTCTCCTCCTTTCTATAGATGAAAAACATATGGAAGGAAAGATTAATCCTCTGTTTATGGTTAGAGACAAATTTTAATATTGGATATGGGTGTAAAGTAGACCTTCTAAATACATTGAAAAGAGAGTAAGGAAGAGGGGCACCTGGGTGGCTCAGTTGGTTAAGCGACTGCCCTTGGCTCAGGTCATGATCCTGGAGTCCCAGGATCGAGTCCCACATCGGGCTCCCTGCTCAGCTGGGAGTCTGCTTCTCCCTCTGACCCTCCCCCCTCTTGTGCTCTTTCATTCTCTCTCTCAAGTAAATAAATAAAATCTTAAAAAAAAAAAAAAGAGTAAGGAAGCAAACCATAAGTGAAGAGCCAGTTTTCCAGGAATAGAGTAAATAGACTGAGCTGCTTTAAAAAATATTAAGAATAGTTATTTCATTACGAGATGTAACTTACACTTCTCTGATGTCTCAAACCTGGTATGAATATGCACAGTCGATGATGCTTGAATATTAGTTGGTATTTTTTACGGGAAGCTGGGGTTTTAGTCGTTTCTGCTCTGGTCTTTGGTACCATGTGTTTCCATAGTAACAGAGGCATTCAAAAATGAGAAAAACCAGGAAGGCTTGGGAGGGAAATGAATCGAAGTAAGTGGTTCAAGTAGGGGGTTCCCCAGTGTGGGACCGGGGTCTCATCAGGCTTCTGGTTACAGATATTTGTGGCAGGATGCCCAGAGAGAGAAGATTCTAGGGTGATAACTGGAAGGGATTTTAAAAGTAGTGTATAGATACACTGTGACAGCAATTACTATGTTGCCTTCAGCTTGGATTCCTGTGTAGGGTACCTGCATGGCCACATTAGCAGTCTACACTGGTTGAAAGAAACACTCAACACCCAGAGCCCACTAACAACTAGGAATCAGGGAACACGACTAGAGACTTTTACTATCTGCGAAATATAGTTGAGCTGTCCTTTTAAAGTGTGGGGGAGAACACTGTGAATTAGGTACTAAACATTTGACAATGCCGTTTTAGAGCAGAGTCTTGTGGCCTAGATATGTTCCGTTTGGCACACATAGTGTGAAATTTCCCCTAAAAACTCAGGTTTCTTTTCTTAAAAAAAAAAAAAAAAAAAACCTGATATATACACAAACACAAAATTTGGCAGTCCTGTGTTTTCTTATGGCACCCATCCACTGTAGCTGATTAGCAGTTGCCTCCATCATAGACAGGTAATGGAGTCTTCACTTTGTCACAGTGTCCATCACTCTCTGTGGGATCCCATCAGGCCATTTTAATTGTTTATGTTGCTCTCTTGTGCCTTGAAGCCTTTTGAATTTGTCATCTTTGGATTACAGGGGAGGGTCGCTTTATGGTTTTGAGTCATTATTATACAGTGTTCCTTCTTCATCTCATTTCCTAAAAATATAAGCTTATTTCATAATTTAAATATAAGGCAAATGAGATTTCAGAAAGATACATTTTTACAATTCCATCCTAGGGAAAAAAAATATTGAGTTAAGCCTTCTTAATATTTGGTGGGAATATTTGCATAGTTAGGCTTCAGCAACTCAACTTCAGTATTTTGCAATGTGGGATAATTATTAAAAACTTCCTCATGTGGTCCATTTGAATTAAACCAAAATAGAAAAGGAAATCATATGGTCTCGAGCTTCCTGGAGGTAGGGATTATCAAAACTCAGAAGGATGCTATCATATTTCATATGATACTATCATCTGGAAAATATAAAACATTCAGATTGCAAATATGCCCACAGAAGTGAAGTAGAACCTTATAAATGATATGCACTCTATAGAATAGCTGGAAGAATCTCAAAATCAATATTGGAATCACCCAGGGCGACTGAGAATAATGCTATCACTGTACCTTACTAAAAAGTAATGGAAAACAAATGAGATAGAAAATTCCAGAGTTGTCCCTAGAGTTACTCTTTGCTTGAGATAGGAGAGTGAGAGAAGACTTTAGAAAGTGGCTTCCCGGGGCGCCTGGGTGGCTCAGTTGGTTAAGTGACTGCCTTCGGCTCAGGTCATGATCCTGGAGTCCCGGGATCGAGTCCCGCATCGGGCTCCCTGCTCGGCGGGGAGTCTGCTTCTCCCTCTGACCCTCCTCCCTCTCATGCTCTCTGTCTCTCATTCTCTCTGTCTCAAATAAATAAATAAAATCTTAAAAAAAAAAAGAAAGAAAAAGAAAGTGGTTCCCAGTTCTTTTCAAACCTCAACCTGATTTTAATCATAGAGCACGGCCTGCCTGTCGAGGGGGCTTTCTTTCCTAGGTAAACCAGGGTGTGCAAGGACTGTCGATGTCACTATAAAACAAAAATCTTTGGTTCCAAGTTAATCACTTAACTAGTAGGATTAAAATAAAGATAACTGGATCTTTTAGGGTGGTGCCTGCTTGCTTCTGCTTTGTTTTTTGGTTTTTGGGGTTTTTTGACAGGCTAAAAAAGGATTAAAGGATAAAAATTTAAAAAATAGGATAAAAATAGATATGACCATTCCTAACTAGTCATTCATTTATTCAACAGACATGCATTCAGTACTGCTGTGTTTACTGGGGTGGCACTTCCATGAACATAGATAAAAATCCCTCCTCTGCAGGGAGAGACAGTAAACAATAAATTAAGAAACGGATAGAATGTTGGAAGGTGATCAGTGCTTTGAAAGAAATAGAGTGGGATAAAGGGGTTAGGAAATGGGTGGGATGGTGGCAGGAAAGGGTGCAGTTTTAAATAGAGGGGGGTCAGGATAGGCTTGTTGAGAAGGCGATGTTGAAGGAGGGAACTACCCATGTAGATCTACCTTGTCTTGTGGATGGGAGAATGTCCCAGTGGAGAGAACCCAGTGAGCAGGCCCCAGGGTACAATGCCTGACTTGCAGGAGGAAGTGCAGGGAGGCCAGTGTGGCCGGAACAAAGTGAAGGAGGGGTTGGAGCCAGCAGGGACACCTTAGTCTTTTCTCTGAGCAAGATGGGGGGGCCACTGGAGAGATTTGAGCAGAGGCCAGAATCTGACCTATTTTACCAGGAGTCTGGCTTCCCTGTCGAGAAGGGGAAAGTATGAAAGTGGGGAGACTGATCAGGGGAACACTGTGATAATTCAGGCGAGAGAGATGGTGGTTTGACCAGACTTAGAGCCGTGAAAGTGGTGAGTTGTGACCCAGTTCTTACATATTTTGAAGGTAGGGTTTCCTTAGGATTGGGTACAGGTTATGAGAGAAAGAGAGGAGTCGAGGATGACTCCAAGGTTTTTGACCTGAGCACCTAGAAGAATGAAGTTGCCTTCACCTAAGGAAGGGAAGACTGTGGGAGAAGGAGGTTTCCAGGGGTAAATTAGGAGTTTAGTTTAAACAGTGGGCATCTACTTCTGATGGAAATGTTGAGTAGTTTGTAAGTCTGGGGTTAAGGAGAAAAGTCTGGGCTGGAGGTAGGGATGATGACCTCACCAAAGCAAGTGAGTTTAGACAGAGAAGGAATCCAAGGGCTGAATCTTGGGAAATTCTCCATTTAAGAGTTTGGGTGGGGCACCTGGGTGGCTCAGTCATTTAGCGTCTGCCTTCAGCTGAGGTCACAATCCCAGGGTCCTGGGATTGAGGCCCACATCGGGCTCCTTGCTCATCAGGAAGCCTGCTTCTCCCTCTCCCACTCCCCCTGCTTGTGTTCCCTCTCTTGCTGTGTCTCTCTCTGTCAAATAAATAAAATCTTTAAAAATAAAATAAAAAGATAAACCTCTGAATATCTAATTAAAAAAAAGAGTTTGGGTAGCAGAGGTGGATCCAATAGAACCGGCAGAACCAGCTCCTCTAGAATCTACCCAGTCACATATATGGTGGTTGACTGGCTGCACTTTGGGGTGATGGGGCTGAATGGGTCACATGACCCTGATCCTCAGCAGGCTACCTTCAGCCTGTTCCCATGCACCTGAGCAGGGATCCAAAAGAAAAGGGAAGCACACAGACCTCTTAAGGCCCAGACTGGGAGAGGTACACGGTCACTGTAGGCACATTCTCTTGGTCAAAGCAGGTTTCAAGGCCAACCCAGATTTAAGGGGTAGGGAAGTGGATTCTATTTAAAGAAAGCTGCTGCACAGTCACATTGCAAGGGCTGTGGACACGAGGTGGAGGTTTTGCATTCCAGTTTGCATATGATTGCCTCTTTGCATATGATTGGCCTCTTGCAAGGACCCTCACAATTTTTCATTTGGAAATAGAATTTTCGTTTTGGGTCAAACCTCAACCCCATTCTTGAGCTGCTGAGGACACTGTTACTGCAGCCCTGCTAATTGTCCAGATTTTTCTTAGTGAAAATAGCTTTTCACGCAGTTACATGTTGACAGAATTTGAACCAGAGCTCTGTCTCTAGCAGTTTTAATAATTCCCAAGATGAAGTTATGGCACATAGTAGGTGCTCAAGAAGCTATTTATGTGGTTGTAAAAAGAAAAGCTATACTTCAGAGTTAGAACAATGGTATTTACCATAACAGATTATTTGAGCACGTATTACTTGCCAGATATTCTTATAGGCATTATGTGCCCTATCTTATTTAATCCTTCCAATGGGCTTATAAATTAGGTGCTGCCATTATTCTCATTTTATGACTAGAAACTGGCAGAGTCCCCATCCAGGAGCAGATCTTCCTTGCTCTATTAAGACTATTCTCCCGCAAACATAAAAGATGAAGGCAAAAAGTATTTTATTAAGTTCTAAAACCTTATTCCTCTGTCCTCCTCTGTTTTAGGTTGGGTTCCCTCCCCCCACCCCCTCCCCAAACAGACCTTGAGTCAAGGATTCAGGAACAAAAGTAGTTTATTTGGAAAGTTACAGGCACATCATTAGGAGAGAGGGGGAAGTAACATAAGGAAGGAAAATCTACCAAAATTGCAATTTACTACTGGAGGAACTGGAAATGGTGTATAACTCACGCTTCAGAATTATTCCATCCAAAAGGAAGAGCTGAGATATTTATACACTAACTTCCATCTGTAACTGGTTGAAGACTGTACCCAGGGGATGTTAATTCATCTGTATTTCCAACCTTACGTGGTTTGGAAAAAGCTCCTAGGAACACAGATACAGGCAGTTGGAAGTCAGTAGGCATATGGGCGGCATTAACAGGGCTTGATCTATCCATACCTGGTTTTTCCTTAGCATGTGCCTGCAGAACTTCAGAGGTCATTGTACTTTTTGTTGTTGTTTTTGTTTTGTTTTTTTAAAAAGGCTATCTTTTGCTAGCCAACTGTGAGTGTATTGATTGGATCATCTATTAGCTTGGACAAAGACACCACATGTACAATGGGTAAAAAGACATTGAACCAGAGGTAAGTTGCTCTCATAGTCATAGTCATTCCAAATGAATGCAGTAATGTAACTGTCGGTACTGACTTGGGGTCTTAGGTAATTAAACATGCAGTTGTTAAATGTATCTGATATTGAAAAATGGGACAAGTTAAGACTACAGTTGACCTTGTGACAAAGCAGAGGATAAAATATACCCCAGGAGTAAATCATTTACCCATGTAATGCAATTGCATTCTCGTCAGGCACTGGTGGGCCAGTTGGTAAGCCATCTCCTCCAAGGCATTAATGGAACTCTGTGTCCCAAATAATGTATTTCATGCCACGATCATTTTTTAGTGGCAGATAACATGAAAGCAGGAGAAATGTGGAGAAAATATAATAAAAGTTCTATCTGTTGGCATGAATAATAAAAATGGTCTTGAGTCTGGGCCTTACTAGAAACCCCAAACCAGGGGTGCCTGGGTGGCTCAGTCGTTAAGCATCTGCCTTCAGCTCAGGTCATGATCTCTGGGTCCTGGGATCGAGCCTTACATCGGGCTCCCTGCTCCGTGGGAAGCCTCCTTCTCCCTCTCCCACTCCCCCTGCCTGTGTCTCTCTCTGTCAAATAAATAAAATCTTAAAAAAAAAAAAAAAGAAACCCCAAACCAAAAATAGTTTTGCATAGAGAAAGAAGGGGGTGTAACACGTATGCTGAGGGCAGAGAGACAAGGCTTAGTCATATTTATATATGGGTATACAGTAAATGTTAGTACATTTTAACTGGGTGTTGAAATGTACTTGATCAGCAAGAAGTGAGGAATGGATACTGGGCAGGCAGGCAGGCAGCAGCCTGTAGTGTTTCAGAAAATAACCCAGATGGTTTCCTTGATGAAAATTATCAGTTGGAGTGGTTTGGGATTGTAGGGAAGGTGTTTTAAAATTGGCCATCTGCCTCAAACAGTGTGGTGCAAGAAAGGGATCTGAAGTTGATGAGGTCATATCAGTGACCACACTAGGATATTCAGGCTTAGCAGGTCCCAAAGCATTGCACTTTTAAAATAATGTCTAAGCCTTGGATTTGAGGTATGGTTTTAAGAGCTTCCCACCAGGAATGGCAGAAACACCAGAATGGTAGAGTCCTTTTGTAATCTCTGGTGTGCCTAAAAGGTGTAAGGAGGAGAAATCTGAAGAGAGCTGTCAGACCTAGAGGAAGAGTGATCCTCAGTGGCTTGGGACCATCAATATTGAGCCCTTCTTTACCATCTTTGGTTGCTCTAATTATTGAATCCCTGAGGGTTATAGTTTTGCCCTCCCCTATTCAGAACTTTAGGACTCACCATTCAGTTCCTTTATATTCAGGACGTCTGTGTTGGAAAAATTCAGGGGCACCATTCAGCTGTGGTTGATATGAATGGCGCCTCCTGTGGTTTAGTCCACAGCCTGAATGGCCTCCTCCTGCAGTGACAATGCTTAAAATGTCCTAGGTTTGGTCCAAACTTGGTGGAGAGGATCACCAGGCCTTGTAATCATGTGTTCCCTGTTCCCTTTCCCTCTCCCTCCTGGTGGACTGGAAGAGGCTTGAGGGAAGAAGCTAGACTTCAGGTATTTATAATCAAGGCTTTCACATGGCACCCTCTGTGTTCAGTTGCTCAATACATCTTTATAAAATACAGGAATGAGGATAATGCTGTGACTTGGGAGGTTTGATGAGGTGTTAGGCTCCGTGTGAAATATTTTGCCTGTTGATGTTTCTTAACCCAAACAGCCACCATGTTGGGTATTTTCAAGAACTGGTCATTGATATAGTGGGGAGGTGAACCCAGAGGACACCTGGAGGAGTAGCCAGGAGGACTGTTCTAGAAGAGGAGTAAAGGGCAGGATGGGATAGTTTCAGGGAAGCTTGGTGGTAGGAAGCTGAATGTTCTTGTTTGGAGCCTTCTCTTTTTATCTTTGAAGACAGAGACAAAGTGACCTGCTCAGTTTGAGGAGGCAGGTTGTGGCGGTCATGACAGTGGCAATGGCAGTTTTAAGGAGAGTAGAGAAAGTATGTGCTGGTCTTTGCAGAAATTCAGAGAGACCTAGCTGCTCAGAGACCCTTGCATTTCCATGTCTTTCCATCAATTTCTATTAAACCATGGCTGCAAGTGAAAACTCTAAGTGCACATATTCTTTGTATCTTCCAAAAATAGGAGTTTGGCCCATTTAATTAGAATCTAAAATAAAAGAGAGGCTTTGTGAACATAGGGGAAATTTAAATTTTGTCAAATGCATTTAAAGAAAATAAGCATTACTTCTACTGATTTCTAACTGTTGATTCATTTTCATGAAAGGTGATATTATGAGGAAATACTGAATGGACTTCCTATAGGCTGAAGTTGTATTTGTAGCCTGATGCTATGGGAAGCACAGACTGAGTGTCTTCAACCAGATTCTGTTGCTTGAAAAAGACTCAACTCAGAGAGATTGAGCTCAAAGTGTACCAAGCAAAATAGGACTCTACTGACCTGAATAGTCAAAATGTCCAGGGATATATCTGGATCAGGGGCTCAGAAGTATTATCAGGGTGCCATTTCTTGCTGTCTCCCAGCCATGTATGTTTCTGGGTGGGCTTCATTATCAAGCAGATTCTCCCATTTTTTTTCTGGCAAGATGGCCCCCTCCAGCTCTAGGTTTAGACCCTACTAATGTTAAAATGCAGAAAATACTTGCCGACCCAAGAATTCCAACAAAATCTCAGGACTGGATTTCAGTGTTAGTTCTGTGGGTCACATGAAAGTGCCTCTTCCTAGTCTCATTTCTTGGGCGGGGGGGGAATGTATTACCCTTTGACCCCACTTGAGCACGAACCTATCCCCAGAGTCAGAAGTCAGAGTGGAGTTACTTTCTCCCAAATCACCTGGACCATGACTGAAGGTGGTAGAGAGAATTCATAAGGAGCATCAGAATGTTATCAGAAGCAGGAACAATGGATGTAGTCATGAAAAAAAATTTTTCCTTAGAATGGATAAAAGTAAAATTGATCATTGTAATTCTATTACCTACAAAGTTTTCTGGCCCAGTGAAATTTCTCTGGTCACGTAATTTTGACAGCTCTAATTTATTGAACTAATTGTATTTAAAAATTTCTATTTTCCTGGAAATGAATTAGCTTCCAAAGACACTATACATAGATTCTTTTTCCTCATCCTCTTACGATCTTTGCTTTTTATCTTTGTGTCCTAATTTTGCCATTGTACTGCTGCTTCTATTTTGGAAACTTGGTAAGAAATAGATTTGTGTGCATATACTGATTTAGTATGAAATTAAAATGAAAAGCCATTTGCATATTCAGAACCTAACTTAAAGGGAAGAAAATCAGTGATAATTGCAACCTAACTGTTTCTTAGGGAAATGAACGTATGTGGATTAGTGGGGACATAATGTCCTACCAAACTATCATGCAATGTATGCACCCAAGCCTTCAACCTCTCCTGATATTTTCTCTTTGGTTTTATCACACAGTATATTTTCACTCCATGATTTCAGTGATTGGGTATCACAATGCCCTGTATAGCTTCAAGTTTTGTTAGGTCTGTTGAAATTTTGGACAGGACAAGTTGGAAAGCACCTTTGGTAACCACTCTGTTATTTAGTTGAAATGATGTACAGTACCCTTGTTTGTATTATTTCTACAGTCCTCCTGTCAGTCTATGTTCTATTTTAACCATGTACACCTACCATTATGTTGGTTTTAGATGTCTGTGCGTTCTTGAGAAAATGGCAAACTTAGAATCCCATCTGATGATTGCCTTCAGCCCTACTGAAACCATAATGTTTTCAGTCTTTTCCATGGAACATTGTCAGATACATACTTTATGATAAATTCATCTGCCATTCAGAGATTAAACAGCAGTGGCCTTCAGAACATCAGGTCTATGTGCATCTGTAGGTATATTCGCTTTCCCTTCTGTGGTTTGTATTGTTGGTTCTTGCAGATAGTCAGTCTTCTAGAAAACTCTGCTCTGTGAGCTGCTATTCCCAGGTTGATGGATTGGCAGTTCCGTATCCCTCTCTTTCCCCTCCTTTGACCTCCTTTTGGGTCGCCTTCTTGAAAAATCTGTAAGTCCCTGTACTTTCTCCTCCAGAAAAGAGAAGATTGAGGCCCTCCTCCTGGGGGTGGGGGGGTGGAATTCTTCCCTGGGACAATTTTTCTCCAGACCAAAGAGCAGAAAGAACATTGAGTAGAAAAGTATTTGAAGGGATTATTCATTCTGAATTTGCATTTCTTCATATCTTTGTTTTTCTTTTCAAAAAGATTCAGCAGCCTTTAATTTTACAACAGAAGCAGTTGAGTATTTATTTTGGAAATGGCAGCTGAATTTTTATGTGACAGAGGTAAGCTGATGACCCCAGCTGCTCTGTGACCCCGTGGGGAGGAGGGTCCTACTACTGCAGTCTGGTTGTGTTTGGCCCTTACCTGGTTCAACCTCATTAATTCAGAATTGACAGTTGGGGAATTTGATGTAAGTTGTAGGGGCCAACCTGCTGTGTAACTCTGTACTAGCCATGACCGTTAACCAAGCAAAACCTCATTAATAAAAAGGCACTTTGCATAGTGGGTAAGACATTGGATCCTGAGTTTGGCACATGTGGGACCATTGTAAACTATGCAAATTGACCCAATTTATTAGTTACTCTGAGCATTGATTTCCTAAGCATTAAAAAAATATATTACTATTAGTAACTCATCAGGGTTGCTGTGGATTGGCAGCATCCCTGACCCCAAATGTGACTCTGGTTTACTTTCTACACATTTTTTCCCCCACCATATGAAATTATCTCCTTCAGTGATCTGTTTATTATTTATTACTATTTCAGGGCGCCTGGGTGGCTCAGTTGGTGAAGCATCTGCCTTAGGCTCAGGTCATGATCCCGGGGTCCTGGGATCGAGCCCAGCATCGGGCTCCCTGCTCAGCAGGGAGCCTACTTCTCCCTCTCCCTCTCCCTCTGCCTCTTCCTCTGCTTGTGCTCTCTCGTGCTCCCTCTCTCCCTCTCATAAATAAAATCTTATTACTATTATTTTTTTTACTTTATTATTACTTTGCTCCTTAACCATTAAAACCTCTTCCCAACAAGATCAAGGACCTTGTCTATTTTGTTTAGCCCTCTATCTCCGGGGCCTGGAACATCTGAAGGGATCAGTACATATGTGTTGACTGAATGAATAAACCATGTTTGGCCCAGAGCAGGCACACTCGATAAATGCACATTGTCATTTGCTGATACCTGAGGCTCTTCTGTGTGGAGACTTGAAGTCTTTCTATGGGATACAAGGTTTGTTTTTTTTTTTTTTTGATTGTACGGATTTAAAATTATACTTAGAGTTTGAAGCTGTAGTGGTTTTGAGATGCCACATCTACCACAAACTGTTAGTATGTTGAATGCCCTGATGTGTATGTTCTTAAATTCATATTAAAGCGCGATTTTGCTTCAAAGAAATGCCAGAGAAGTTGAGAGAATTTGTTCAGTTACAAGCGGTGAGTAGCAGGTACGAGATGAGCATTCAGCTGTCCTGTTGTTCTTCCTCTACGCCATGTCTGTGTGGTAGTAATAGTAGTTATAGTAGAATCCTAAAACTAATAATAATGGGAATGGCCGCCAAGCTTTATTTCACTCTTCCTTGTGGCTGATGTGATGCTCACAGTAAACCCCGGAGGTTAGTACTCTAGTAATCCCCATATTTCAGATGGCAAAACGGAGGCTTTAGAGAAGTTACTTACCCAAGGTTACGCTGCCACTTTGGAACGTGGTCAAGGTCACGCAGAGCCGGCCATCATAGCCACAAAGCGGTACTGACCCGAGAGTGCCAGTTCCTGTTAAGAGAACTTTTATTAAAGCAGACTGACCCTCACACTCCAATGACTCCAAACCCGCAGCTCCACTGGAGTGTGACTTTTGAGTCCCCCAAATGGTCCGTGTGTTTTCCCCTTAGTGAGAGCCATCTTCACATTGTGCTATGAGAAGCTGGGTGTCTGGCCTCAGGGAAGGGAAAACCAGAGAAGGATCTTGTTGGTTTGAGTGGTTGGAGAGTCAGGCAGGAGCTGGTATCGGGCTTGTGAAATAGAAGTGGATCAGATTGTATTTTCCCCTGAGTAGGTTGGTGGGATTAAATTTAATTACCATTTTAGTAGGCAGAAGAAAGGAAAAATTTCCACACAGTGCAAACAAAAAGAATCGTTGCAGTAGACCTTGAATCAGAATAAGGACTTCTTGTGAATCACTAGAGGCCACGGTAAGAACAGATTATTCAGAAGACAGAGAATCAATAGGACCGTGACAAAATTATACCTGAACAATGATTGAGCGAATGAAAGTAATTACTATTCCTGGTAGGACTTGGGGAGGGTCTGGCATTGGGGATGAAGCAATGAGTATGGGCTCAAGCGGAGTGTGTGATTGTGGAGAGCGGCTCCAGGGGTCAGGGGATAGATGGCCCCGTAGCATCACCTGGACCCTCACAGTGCCTTGCTTCCCAAGAAATTCCAAGCACTCCACAAATGGATTTCAGTTTTTGCTCCCTGCATTCCCAAGGAATGGTGGCAGGTAATCCTATTTCTGTTTTCAGTGCAGATACTAAACCAGATTTATATGGCTAATAGTATGGATAACGAAAGTATTGCATGACCTCAAGCTGGCCACCGTCATGTCATTACTATGGCCTTGCACAGGTGCTCAAAACAAGGAGTTGGAGGGATTTGGAGTCCAAAAGGGATTTGGAGCAGTCAGGTTTTGAATGATAGATGTTTTAGTGAGAACTTACTATTTTTTTTTAAATTTTATTTATTTGAGAGAGAGAGAGACAGAGACAGTGAAAGAGAGCACGAGTGGGGAGGAGAGGGAGAAGCAGGCTTCCAGCCGAGCAGGGAGCCCGATGTGGGGCTCGATCCCAGGACCCCCGGGATCATGACCTGAGCCGAAGGCAGATGCTTAATCGACTGAGCCACCCAGGCGCCCCAAGAACTTACTAAATTTTTACTTAAATCTTTACTTTGTCTATATGCTTAAAGAGTTACATAGGATCCCAAGCTTTTGCAAGGTAAACAAAAAACCGTAACTGATAAGGTAATAGTGTGATATTTTAAATGGCAACTTTTTTTTAATGACTTCTAAAACAATGGTGCATCTTGTAATTCTTGCTGTCTTGAATTTAATGAAATATTAGCTGTTAATATATAAAAATATAAAATATACATTTGTGTATATTAAAAATATATAAAAATAAACAATATTAACCGTTAGCACTTTTTGAAGGCTAAGCACTAGGCTAAGCCCTTTATATGCATTATATCATTTATTTTCTTATTCCCATTTCACTGATGATGAAACTATGGCTTAAAAAGGCAAGACAACTCACAAAAATACAAATAATTTCATAATCTTTCCTGTGTAGAACTGTTCAGTGGTTTCACATTGATCTGGGTAAAATCTAAACTCCTTACTTAGGCTCTGGTGCCCTTTTATGGTATGGCCCCTATTCACTTCTCCCACCTCATCTCCCTGCCTGGCTCTACTGTTTGTGTTCACTTGTCATTCTCTGTGCCTTGAATGTGCTTGCCCAAGAACTTGACCTATCTGGCTCATTCTTGTCATTCATGGCTCAGCCTAACTGCTGTCTGCTCAGAGGTATTTGACATTCAGCCTAAAACAGGCAATCAATCCCTATCACATCATGTGGCTTCATTTTAATTTTATTTAAAATATTTTTTATTAAACCTAACATATATACAAAAAGTACACAAATTTTTTTAAAGATTTTATTTATTTGTCAGAGATAGAGTGCACAAGCCAGGGGGAGCGGCAGGCAGAGGGAGAAGCATGCTTCCCACTGAGCAAGCAGCCCGATGTGGGACTCCATCCCAGGACCCTGGGATCATGACCTGAGCCAAAGGCAGAGGCTTAACTGACTGAGCCATCCAGGTGTCCCAAAAGTACAAAAATCTTAAGATTATAACTTGAGTTTTTGCAAAGAGAACTCGCCTGTGTACCAGCACCCAGCTCAAGACAGAATATCACTAGCATCCAGAAGCCCCTTCCCATGTTCCCTTCTAGTCACTAGACCCTAAGGGTAACTGCCACCCTGACTTCTATCAGCACTGAGTAAAATTGGGATCAGAAGTCCTTATTTTTGCCTGGCTTCCTTCGCTCAGTGTTTCACCTATGAGAAGTAGTTCACTCATTCTCATTGCTATGTAGTATTTCATTGTATGACTCTACCACAGTGTGTTTACTCTAGTTTACTGTCGATGGGCATTTGGCCAGTTTTCAGTTTGGGAGTATTACAAAGAATGCTGCTGTGAATATTCCTGAATCTATTTTTTGGTGAGTATCATGGGAATTATCTTAATTCTACTAGAACTATGTGGTATGTACTTAAAAAGTTTTCTGTCTAGCTCTACCCCTATTAAAAAGTAATCTTCGGAAAGTAAAGAGCTTGCTTATATATTGTCTCATTTGTGTCTATTTTTGAGCTTTATTGAGAGAGAATTGTCATACGATAATCTGTGTATTTAACTTTTACAATCTGTGTTTTGATATATGTGTATACCCATGGAGCTATTACCACAATCGAGATACTCAACAAATCTGTCACCCGCAAAGCTTGCTTTTTCCTTAAATCTCTTCTCCCTGCATCTCCTGTCCCAGACAACCACTGACTTGATGTCACTATACATTAGTTTGCATTTTCTAGAATTTCATATAAATGGGATCAAAAATCTTTTTTGTTTCAGCATAGTTATTTTGAGATTCACGTTGCATGTATCAGTAGATTTTTATTCATGAGTAGTATTTTATTGTATGGGTTTACTATAATTTGTTCGTTCATCTGTTGATGGACACTTGAGCTGATTCCACTTTCTCTTATAAATAATGCTGCTATGAACATTGAGGTATAAGCTTTCATGCATGTGCTTTCACTTCCCTTGGGTACATATCTAGGAGTGAAATGGCTGAGTCCTACAGTAGGTGTCTGCTTAATTCTGTAAGAAACTGTCAGCCTGTTTTCTGTGTAAGAGTTCCAGTTGCTCCATAGCCTCCCCAGCACTTTGATCTGTTTTTTTCAATTTAGGTAATCTAGCCGGAGTGGTAGTATCTCATGGTTTAATTCACATTTCCCTAATAATGTTGAGCATCTATTTATGTATCACTTGCCATCTGTATATCTTATTTAGTGAAGTATCTGTTAACATTTTTTTGTTCATTTTTAAAAATTGGGTTTTTCTTGTTAAAGCTTTTAAAAATACATTTTACACAAAAGGCTTTTGTTAGGTATATATTTTACAAATATTTTGTCCCAGACTGCGGCTTGCCATTTCATTCTTACAACAGTGTCTTTTGTTTTCCGCTCTTACCAGAAGCCTGAGCAGTGATTGGCACATGTTGGTGCGCAAAAACTGCTCCTGAAAATGCGGACTTAAGGAAAGGTGGTCCCCTAGCAGGCATCTCAGATTCCAAATCAGGTTTGACCAACCCCAGGGCTCCCAATCTGAATCCTATACATTATATATATGAGCATATATCCTAGATCTATAATGTAGTATGTTTACTTGAAGGAGTTTCTGACGTGGTAATAATAGCTAACATGTCCTGAGAGAGGACTCTGCCAGGCCCTGGTCTAAGCACTGGTCATTCATTAAGAAAAAAAGGGAGGGGACGCTTGGGCAGCTCAGTCTATTAAGCGTCTGCCTTTGGCTCAGGCCGCCACCCGTCAGCCCCTGGTCTTAGTGGCACCACTGTCTTCTCTTTCAGTCTATGTTGTTAGACCTGATACCTGCGGATTACAAGTGGTTTTCACTGGGCCAGCATTGGATTGGTTAGCCTGCTTTTTAATGTTCCAGGTTTAGATTTAATGTACTAGATTGTTCTTTATTAGTAAAATAAAAAGATTTTTCTCTCTCTTTTCCCCCCCTTCAGTTATCAGAACACATTTATTTGGGGACAGAGAGGAAGAGGGTGTGTGTTTTAGTAGCATTTAGGACTTGCTGGGTAGTCTAAGTCTTATCAGAAGGAAAGCTGGGCAGGATAGTACATTTCAAGAAACCACATTTGAACAGTTTTGGGGGCAGATTAATTTGTAAGGAGGAGATCGTTGGCCAGCACTTTGTTAAAAAAAAAAAAAATCTGGTGCTCATTTTACTCAATTTAAGTATTCCACAGTCATTAAAAATATTCAAGTAGCGCTTAGCACAAAATGTTGAAAATGTGCAGCAAATCATGCTATCTATGTAAACTGGGATACTTCTTCCATTGCTGATGTGGCTACCAGATGTCTTTTGTGAGCTGACTTGGAGAGTGTTTTCCTTATCACTAGAGTTATTTGAAGACTTATTTCCTGAATATCTCCAACTGTGTGTGTGTAAGCAGTGTGTATACAGTGAAACGTTGTGAAGTTTCCATTCGTCTACCTCAAGCAATGGTGAGACCTGACTTTGCCAATTTTTATTGGTCCATATTAAGAAACTTATTCTTCATTTGGGTAATAGCAGACAGAGTACATTTTGCAAAGATAATCCGAACAGCTAATGGCCAAAGGATAATTTCAAGTTTGGAATCACAGAGTTGGAATTATAAATGGTAGTGTCTGGAGATGTCAGAAAAGCAAATATCTGCCCAATTAAGTCTAGTTAAATACTACCTTTCATATATTCTTGGTTTGCCTTGCTGATATTTGTGTCTTTCTAAAGAAGTGGCTGTCAATTTTGGCTACATGTTGGAGTCACTTGGGGGGAGCTTTAACATTACTGATGTCTGGGCCCCAATCCAAGTGATTTTGGTTTAATTGATCTGTGGTATGGCTAGGACATCAGGGTTTTTTTTAAAGCCTTTATTTACTTTTTAAAAATACTTTAATTCCAGTGTAGTTAACATACAGTGTTGTAATAGTTTCAGATGTGCAATATAGTGACTCAACAATTCCATACATTACTCAGTGCTCATCATGATACTTGTACTCTTAATCCCCATCACCTATTTCACCCTCCCACACCCACCTCCATGCCCCTGGTAAAGCATCAGGTCTCTATAGGTAAGAGTCTGTTTTTTGGTTTGTCTCTTTCTTGGTTTTCTTTATTTTCTTTAGTTTTTTTTCTTCGTTTTGTTTCTTAAATTCCACAAATGAGTGAAATCATATGGTATTTGTCTTTCTCTGATTTACTTCACTTAGCATTCTATCCTCTAGATTCATCCATGTTGTTGGAAATGGCAAGATTTCATTCTGTTTTATGGCTGAGTAATATTCCATTGTGTGTGTGTATATATATGTATATATATACCACATCTTTATCCATTCATCTATTGTTGGACACTTGGGCTTCTTCCATAATTTGGCTATTGTAAATAATGCTTCAATAAACATAGGGGTGCATATATCTCTTCAAATTCATGTTTTTGTATTCTTTGGGTAAATACCTAGTGGTAGAATTACTGGATTGTATGGTAATTCTGTTCTTAATTTTTTGAGGAAGCTCCGTATTTTGTACAATGGCTGCACCAGTTTGCATTTCCACCAACAGTGCACAAGGGTTCCTTTTTCTCCACATCCTTGCCCACACTTGTTTCTTGTGTTTTTAGTTTTAGCCATTCCGACAGGTGTGAGGTGATATCTCATTGTGGTTTTGATTTGCATTTCCCTTATAATGAGTGATGTTGAGCATCTTTTCATGTACCTGTTGGCCCTCTGTATGTCTTTGGAGAAATGTCTGTTCATGTCTTCCCATTTTTTTAATTAATTTGTTTTTTGGTGTTGAGTTGTATAAATTCTTTATATATTTTGGATATCAACTTTTTAAAAAAGATTTTATTCATTTGAGAGAGAGCAAGAGAGAGAACAAGAGTGGGGGGAGAGGGAGAAGCAGACTCCCTGCTGAGCAGGGAGCCCCCAACATGGGGCTCAATCCCAGGACCCGGAGATCATGACCTGAGCCGAAGTCAGATGCTTAACTGACAGAGCCACCCAGGGGCCCTAGATAGTAACTCTTTATCAGATATGTCATGTGCAAATATATTCTCCCGTTCAGTTGGTTGTCTTTTAGTTTTGCTGATAGTTTCCCTTACAGTGCAGAAGCTTTTATTTTGATGTAATCCCAATAGTTTATTTTTGCTTTTGTTTCCCCTGCCTCAGGAGACCTATCTAAAAAAATTGTTGCTATGGCCAGTGTCAGAGAAATTACTGCCAGTGCCCCATTCCAGGATTTTTATGGTTTCAGGTCTCACATTGAGGTCTTGAATCCATTTGGGGCTTATTTTTGTGCATAATATAAGAAAGTGGTCCAGTCCCATTCTTTTGCAATGTAGCTGTCCAGTTTCCCCAACACCATTTGTTGAAGAGACTTTTTTCCATTCCATATTCTTGACTCCTTTGTTGTAGATTCACTGACCATATATTCAAGGGTTTATTTCTGGGCATTTTATGCTGTTCTATTGATCGATGTGTCTGTTTTTGTGCCAGTACCATACAGTTTTGATTACTACAGCTTTGTAGTATAGCTTGAGACTTGGGATTGTGATACCTTGAGTTTTGTTCTTTTTCAAGATTGCTTTGGCTAGTCAGCGTCTTCTGTGGTTCTATACAAATTTCAGGATTATGTATTCTAGTTCTGTGGAAAATGCTGTTGGTATTTTGATAGAGATTGCATTAAATATGTAGACTGCTTTGGGCAGTATAGACATTTTAACAATATTTTTTCTTCTAATCCATGAGCATAAAATATCTTTCCATTTGTTATCTTAAATTTCTTTCATCAAAGCTTTATAGTTTTCAGAGTACAGATTTTTTACCTCCTTGGTTAAATTTATTTGTAGGTATTTTTGGTGCAATTCTAAATGGGATTGTTAATGTCTCTTTCTGTTGCTTCATTATTAGTGTATAGAAATGCAACAGATTTCTGTATATTGATCTTGCATCCTGCAACCTTACTGAATTTATCAATTCTACAAACTTTTTGGTGGAACCTTTGGGGTTTTCAATATTTAGTGTCATGTCATCTGCAAATAGGGAAAGCTTTACTTCTTCCTTACCAGCTTGGATGCCTTTAATACTTTTTCTGGTCTGATTGCTGTGGCTAGGACTTCAGTACTATGTTCAGTAAAAGTTGTGAGAGTAGACATCCTTAGAGGACATCAGGATTTTTGAAAGCCCTCCAGGTGCAGAGGAGGTTGAGAACCCCCTGACCAAAAGGTAGAGGAAGCAATGACTATGGACTTAACTCTGACCAACAAGGGTAAGATGGTGAAATGAAGCCAGTGAGTCTTAGGAGGAAGTGGCTGTCATTTTAGTGTTGGAAGGTAGAGCTTCAGTGTTAGGAAAATGCTTACAGAATGTAAAGTCAGAGGAAAGATAAATAGGATCTGGTGGCCAAAGGCTTTCCAAAGTTTGGCAACTCAAAAGGTTGAAGAGGCTTCAGAATAAAATTCTGACCTTACAGCCTTTCAAGCAGTGTTCTCCAAAAGGTAGTTTCTATAACATATGTGGTACACATTATGATGTCACGTAGCTCACAAACTTAAAAATGGTTATTTATGCATTTATATAATACATACTAAACAAAAGAGGCACAATTAAACTTGTGACTTTATTTGCAGTAGGTTAGGATAATTTTTTAAAAGTGAGTCAATTTAAAATTGATTTAAACAAAATTATAAATAACTCCATAGATGTATAAATAAGGAATGTGGGATATGAATAAATTTAAAAATATTTGAGAAATATTAAGTCAGCAAAGACAATGCATCTTAAAAAAAAATGGTACCCTGAGCTCAGAGTTTTGAAGGAACGGTACTTACAAATGTGAAGGGACAGAAAACAAAAACAAAAAACAAAGACAACATCATGCCATGAACCTTTAAGAACATTTCAGCTGATCTATAGATGTCACAGTCTGGGTTTCAAAAATGCAAAGGCAATAATTTAAAAGCTTGAAGAAATGATGTTCTTAGTGAAAAACGCCAGGAAGGGATAAGCCTACTTCTGAAGAGACAAATGGTAGAAGGTAGAGATGACAGGCGAAATCAAAACTATTCAAGTCGAAACTATTCATGTCTGAGTTTTCCCACCAAGTAGAATGAACTAGAACCAAATTTAAGCCCAATGTAGATTAGGCAAAGATAGGATCCAATCACACACCGAAATAAATCCCTGATGGTAGGAAAAAGGAAGTTTTGGCCGTGTGATCATTCGGTTGTCCCAGCTGTTACTTTCCTTTCTAAAAGCAGATATTTGTGGCCTCTTGTTCTTATTTCCTCCTTTCTATTTTTTTTTAATTTAAATTCAATTTAGTTAACATATACTATATTAGTAGTTTCAGGGGTAGAATTTAGTGATTCATCAGTTGCCTGTAACACCCAGTGCTCATTCCATCCAGTGCCCTCCTTAATGCCCATCACCCAGTTACCCCATCCCCGCCCCCTCCAGCAACTCTCAGTTTGTTTCCTGTAGTTAGTCTCTCTCAGGGTTATCCTACCTCTCTGTTTTCATCTTATTTTTCCTTCCCTTCCCCTATGTTCATCTGTTTTGTTTCTTAAATTCCACATGAGTGAAATCATACTGTATTTGTCTTTCTCTGTTGACTGATTTTGCTTAGCATAATACTCTCTAGTTCCATCCACATCGTTGCAAATGACAAGATTTCATTCTTTTTGATGGCTGAGTGATGTTCTATTGTCTGTGTGTGTGTGTGTGTGTGTGTATACACACACAGAACATCTTCTTTATCTATTCATCTGTTGATTGACATCTGAGCTCTTTCCATAGTTTGGCTATTATGGACATTGTTGCTATAAACGTTGGGGTGCAGGTCCCTCTTCTAACCACTGTTTGTATCCTTTGGATAAATACCCAGTAGTGTAATTGCTGGGTTGTAGGGTAACTCTATTTTTAACTTCTTGAGGAACCTCCATACTGTTTTTCAGAGTGGCTGTACCAGCTTGCATTCCCACCAACAGTGTAAGAGGGTTCCCCTTTCTCTGCATTCTTGCCCAGACATGAACAGACATTTCTTCAAAGAAGACCTAAAATGGCCAACAGACACATGAAAAAATGCTTATCATCACTTGGCATCAGGGAAATACAAATTTAAACCACAATGAGCTACCACCTCACACCAGTCAGAATGACTAAAATTAACACTTTTCTATTTTTTAAACAAAGAGTTGTCCCCAAAACCAGAATGTGAGTCATTATCATTATGAGGCTGCCAAAAACATTAAGACAATTTTGGATGGCCTCAACAAACCAGTAGTAGAGTTTTTCTCTAACTGAATTGTTCAGCAAATGACCTGACCACTTTTCATGGTCTGTTTACCTTCCCAGAGTCTCTGATTTGATTGATCTGATGTGAGGCCCGGATATCTGCATTTTTTATGAAAACATTGTAGGTGTATCTGTTGCATTCCAAGGGTTTACAACGTTGGCTGAGAACTTGGAAGTGTTGGTGATGAGGTTTCCCATACTGGGCATCATGCAGATCTCTCTTCTGGGAGAATCTTTTAAATAAAATTATCACAGCTGATTTATTGACATGCAAGGTAGAAAGAATAGTGTACCCCATATATCCACCACCAGCATAAAAATAAAATATTACTAATATGATTGAAATCCTGCTGTGTACTAGTCCCCAAATTGTATCGCCTTCTCTCCCTTAGAAATAATAACTCCTGGTTTCTTTTTAATTAAGAGCTTTATTGAGATATAATTAATATTCCATACAATTGAAGTATACAGTTCAGTGATATTCAGATTTGTGTAGGCATCCCCATAATCAGTTTTAGAACATTCTCATCACCCTAAAAAGAAACCTAATAATCATTAGCAGTCATTCTCTTCTTCCCTGCACTCTACCAATCTCTAAACCCTAAGCTACCACCAGTCTCCTGTCTACCTCTATGAATTTACCTATTTTAGACATTTTATATAAATAAGATCATCTAGTTGTGGTCCTTTGTGACTAGCCTTTTTTTCACTTAGCATAATGTTTTAAGGTTCGTCCATGTTATATTTATAACATCTATCAGGATTGCATTCCTTTTTATTTTTATTTATTTTTAAAAAAGATTTTATTTATTTATTTGACAGAGATAGTGAGAGCCGGAACACAAGCAGGGGGAGTGGGAGAGGGAGAAGCAGGCCTCCCGCCAAGCAGGGAGCCCGATGCGGGACTCGATCCCAGCACCCTGGGATCATGACCTGAGCCGAAGGCAGACACTCAACCGACTGAGCCACCCAGGCGTCCCTGCATTCCTTTTTATGACCAAATAATTGTAATATGGCTACACTACATTTTGCTTATCCATTCATCAGTTGATGGACATTTGAGTTGCTTTCACTTTTTGGCTATTATAAATAATGCTGCTTCTATCAATACTTGAGCACAATATTTATGTGAACATGTTTTTAATTCTCTTGGGCATATACCTAAAATGGAATTGTTAGGTTGTTTGGTCAATGTGTGTTTTGAAGAATTGCCAAACTATTTTCCAAAGTCATGTACCATTTTACGTTCCCATGAGAGATCCAATTTCTCCACGTCTTTGTCATTTCTTGTCATGATCTGTTTAATTCAAGCCATCCTAGGTGGTATGAAGTGGTATCTCATTGTGTTTTTGATTTTCATTTCCCTGATGAATAATGATGTGGAACATTTTTTTCATGCACTTATTGGCCATTTGTATGTCTTCTTTGAAAAAATGTATTTTTAAATTGGGCTATTTGGGCACTCTTATAACCCAATAAAAATAAAAAATTATTGAATGATAAGAGTTCTTATGTTCTGGATACTACACCATTATCAGATATGATTTGCAAATATTTTCTCCCCTTCATTGTCTTTTCACTCTTTTGATAGTGTCCTTTGCACTTTTCACTCTTTTGATAGTGTTCTTTGCACAAAAGTTTTTAACTTTGATGAAGTCAAATTTATCTATTTGGTTGCTTATGTCCTATCTAAGATACTATTGCCAAATAATCTGAGATCATGCAGATTACCCTATATGTTTTCTTCTATGAGTTTTATAGTTTTAGCTCTTGTATTTAGGTCTTGACCCATATTTAAATTTTGCATGTGGTGTTGAGGTAGTATGGTCAAATTCATTGCAAGTAGTTGTCCCAGCGCTATTTGTTGAAAATACCATTCTTGCCTTCATTGAACTGTCTTAGCATTTTCCTGGATATATTCAGAAGAACTGAAATCAGGATCTTGAGAGAGATCTACACTCCTGTGTTCATTGTAGCATTATTTATGATAGCAAAGATATGAAAACAACCTAAGTGTCCACCAACAGATGGATGAAGAAAATGTAGTATACACATACAATGGTATGTTATTCCACCTCAAAAAAAGAAGGAAATTCTGCCATTGCTACAACATGGATGAACTTAGAAAACATTATGCTAAGTGAAATAAGCCAGACACAGAAGAACAAATGCTACATAATGCCAGTTATATCAGGAATCTAAAATCGTCAGACTCTTTTATTTTTTTTTTTATTTTTTATTTATTTTAGAGAGCTAGAGAGAACGTGCTCAGGCACACATGCAAGCTGGGGGAGGGGCAGAGGGAGAAGAGCAGACTCCCCACTGAGTGCAGAGCCTGGTGTGGGTCTCTATCACAACCCTGAAACGATGACCTGAGCTAAAATAGAGTCAGGGGCTCCACCTGAAATCAAGAGTCAGGGGCTCAACTGACTGAGCCATTCAGGCGCTCCTATAATAGTCTCTTAGAGGCAGAATGGGATGGCATTACTGGGGACCAGGGAGAGGAGGACTTGAGGTGTTGGTGACCCAGTACAGTTTCATCTGTGCAAGACTAGCAAGTCCTAAGGACCTGTTGTACAATAGAGTATAATTAATAGTATTGTACTGCATACTTAAGAATCTGAAATGGTAAATGTTAATTGTTCAAAAATGGGGGAGGAAACTTCTACAGGTGATGATTAAGGTTATGGCATTGTATATGGTGAGGGTATCATGGGTATATACTTCAGAATAATCAAGATATGCACATTAAGTATGTACAGTCTTTCTATATGTCAACCATGACTCAAAAAAAAAAAATTTAGACCGTCTGTCAGGATACAGTTTTTAAGAAAAAAAATGAATTGACCATAGATATGTTTGTTTTTTATGGACTTTCATTTCTATTTTATTGACATATATGTCTATCTTTTGCCTGGTTTGAAAGATTACCTGAAGTGCTTGCTTAGTATATCTTTGTGGCCAATGCCTGGAAATTCAGTCAGTCTGAGAAGGCTCTTAGAAATCTATATTTTTATATAAGCACCACCAGATGACTCTGGGGTCAAGATTGAGAAACCGTGATACTGCTTCTCAAACTTCAATGAATATATGAGTCAGTGAGGCTCTTGTTAAATGCAGATTGTGCTTCAGCAAGTCTGGGGTGGGGGTCTGATATTCTGCATTTCTAACAAATTCCCAGGTGTTGATGCTGCTGCTGGTCACACACCACACTGTTAGTGTAGGGGGCTAAGAGGTCTCCTACAATAGCCATGACCCATGCCTTCCAGGTGGGCCTCTGAGGCATTAGTAGGCTTCATCGGATATGCGAAATTTCTTCCATATTAGTCTTGGCCTTTATTTTAACACTGACGATGTGATGAACTTCTCTAGCTGGTATATGGTGCCTACATGTCAGAGGATGGTTTTTGAAAAGGCTTCAGGACTTCTGGGCATACAGAAGACCTGTGGAGCCAGGAATGCCTAATTGAGAAAGGGATTTATTGGTTACTGAACAACATACCATAATGTTTCCATTTATTTTAATACTACCTTTTCCCAGAAGATGTCTATTGGCAGGTTATTTTTCTCTTGCAGTTGATACTGGAATGCAAATAAATAATTGCATCATGTTTGCCTAAAAATTGGTTTAGATAAGCCACCGGTCCTGGATTATATCAGCTTTTCCAACATTCACTTGATCTGCCTTTATTTCTGAGATGATCTCTTTTGAAAGCAATGTGTTTATTTGAATCTTCCCAATGTTTTCTTTTCTTACTGCTTGACTTTAGGAAGTCCTCCTAATTATTGGGATGTTGAATATCTCCATTTTCACGGAAGGAGAATTTATCCCTCTCCTCTCTGAGAAACTGCTGTTTCTCAAGTACTTTGGTGAGGCTTGCACTTTACAGTCCTCAAATGTGTGCTGGGATGTGCCTTTGCATATCATTTCATGCTAATCTGGGCTTGGTGTAGTAAGTGGTCATTGATTTCCTGGTAAAGGGGCTTTGTGATTTCAGGCAACTGCAGCTGTTAATTCTGGATGTCAATTTCTAGTAAACCCACATTTTTAAAATGAGCTCTTTTTGTGCAGTGTTAGCATTCATAACAGTGGCAGTGTTCTGAGTTACAAGCACTGGTTTTGTTGTTGTTGTTTGTTGTCCTTGTTTTCTGAATGTTTCAGGAAGCTTTGGTGCTCTCAATAAGTGTCTTTAGGGTCAGTGGTGATTTTCTGTTTTGAAGTCCTCTTGGTGCGACCACCTTTGGTAGCCTGTATTTGAGGAACGGATTAGAACGTATATATTTTTTTCTCTTCTTACTAAACCGTGTTTTTTTTTTTAAAGATTTTATTTATTTATTTGAGAGAGAACACATGAGAGGGGGGAGGGTCAGAGGGAGAAGCAGACTCCCTGCCGAGCAGGGAGCCTGATGTGGGACTCGATCCAGGGACTCCAGGATCATGACCTGAGCCGAAGGCAGTCGCTTAACCAACTGAGCCACCCAGGCGCCCCTAAACCGTGTTTTTAATATGAGTAATGCATGCACATGTTTAAAACATCAAATGGCACAGAAGTGAATAAAATGATAATTCACTGTCTCCCTTCTCACCCCATCCCTCCTTTTGGTTTCTTCTTTGTTTTAAACACTCTTTTGACACCAGTCTTTCTTGCTTGATGCAGAATCTCTTCAATCCTTACTCGGGGGGGGGGGGAGAATGGAGAATTTAGAGCAATTACATCATCTCGAACTCCTATATTCCCACTCCTCTCCAACTCCCATTTTCTCCACCCCTTCCCAAGGTTATATATTTCTCCTTCATGACCTTAAAGTATATGCTTAAATTCTGTTTCTTTTTCAGAGCTTTAAGTTTTTTAAATTATTTTTGAGTAGTGAACACATTCGTATGTTCAAAATCAAAACATAAAAATGTACACAGTTTAGGCTCCTTCCCCTGCCGCCCATTTACAGAGTTACTCCCTCCAGTAGGTAAGTGATGTTAATAATTTCAGGGCTACCCTTTAGATGAACATGAAAGATAGTGTATACACGAGCTCCTTCTGCCATATTTACAGTGATGTCCATGAAATGTTGTTCATAAGCCACTTTAGGTCCTCTTGGGCTTACCTGTCTCTCTTTAAAGTCACTGCTGTGGCCACCCATGCATCTAGC
The DNA here is from genome assembly GCF_029215605.1 of Mirounga angustirostris. NCBI lineage: Eukaryota > Metazoa > Chordata > Mammalia > Carnivora > Phocidae > Mirounga > Mirounga angustirostris. Next base: position 103,401,729 of record NW_026991718.1, read on the forward strand.
CTGGCCCCACCTCATGTTGTGTATGAGCCACATGCCTTTTGCCTCCCTTGTTTATACCCAAAGCAGGAGACTCCACGAGATCTTACTTCACACACACACACAACCCAAAAGTGTGGGAAATGAATACTCCTTAGGGCTAATCTTTGATAGATGGGAAATAAGAGCCAGTTTAAAAAAAATTCTACCCCCTCTCAATATCACTTGGCATTGGGGAAATCCAAATCAAAACCTCAATGAGATACCACCTCACACCAGTCAGAATGGCTAAAATTATCAAGTCAGGAAATGACAGATGTTGGCGGGGATGCGGAGAAAGGGGAACCCTCCTACACTGTTGGTGGGGATGCAAGCTGGTGCAGCCACTCTGGAAAACAGTATGGAGGTTCCTCAAAAAGTTGAAAATAGAGCTACCCTATGATCCAGCAATTGCACTACTGGGTATTTACCCCAAAGATACAAAAGTAGGGATCCGAAGGGGTACGTGCACCCCGATGTTTATAGCAGCAATGTCCACAGTAGCCAAACTGTGGAAAGAGCCAAGATGTCCATCGACAGATGAATGGATAAAGAAGATGTGGTATATATATACAATGAAATATTATGCAGCCATCAAAAGGAATGAGATCTTGCCATTTGCAACGACGTGGATGGAACTGGAGGGTATTATGCTGAGCGAAATAAGTCAATCAGAGAAAGACAAGTATCATACGATCTCACTGATATGAGGAATTCTTAATCTCAGGAAACAAACTGAGGGTTGCTGGAGTGGTGGGGAGTGGGAGGGATGAGGTGGCTGGGTGATAGACATTGGGGGGGGGGTATGTGCTATGGTGAGTGCTGTGAATTGTGTAAGACTGTTGAATCACAGACCTGTACCTCTGAAACAAATAATACATTATATGTTAAAAAAAAAAAAAAAAAAGAAGATAGAAGGAAGGGAAAAATGACGGGGGGGAAATCGAAGGGGGAGACAAACCATGAGAGACTATGGACTCTGAGAAACAAACTGAGGGTTCTAGAGGGGAGGAGGTGGGGGATGGGTTAGCCTGGTGATGGGTATTAAAGAGGGCACGTATTGAATGAAGCACTGGGTGTTATATGCAAACAGTGAATCATGGAACACTACATCAAAAACTAATGATGTGGGGCGCCTGGGTGGCTCAGTTGGTTAAGCGACTGCCTTCGGCTCAGGTCGTGATCCTGGAGTCCCGGGATCGAGTCCCGCATCGGGCTCCCTGCTCGGCAGGGAGTCTGCTTCTCCCTCTGACCCTCCTCCCTCTCATGCTCTCTGTCTCTCATTCTCTCTCTCTCAAATAAATAAATAAAATCTTAAAAAAAAAAAAAAAAAAAAAAAAGCCTTCCTTTAAAAAAAAAAAAAAAAAAAAAAAAAAAAAAAAACTAATGATGTAATGTATGGTGATTAACATAACATAATAATAATAAAAAAAATTCTACCCCCAGAAGGACCGTCCTAAGCAGCATTTTTTTTTAATGGTTTCTCAGAGGATGGCTCTGCAAGATCAAGGGAAATCAGTCCCCCTTAGTGGTGGCCAGCATTGTAAAGCATTTCTGTATTGACTCTGCTTTCCTGTTTTAGTTTGCACATCGCTCACTGTCCCTTCCTGAGATGGCACTCCCTGATAAAGTAGCAGCGCACAAACCTTTGCCTGAGGCCCTCCTCCTCTGTGGTATTTTGGTAGCCTTCAGCTTGATTTAATATGATCTGTGGAATTTAACCTTAATTTATCACAAGCTAGTCAGAATGGAGATACTGTAGTTTACACTGGCCTTTCCTATAACTAGTCTGAATTAGTAAGGGTTTATTCGAATGTAAGGGTTTATTTGAATGTTGAATTATAAATGTTGAATTATAAATCTTGCCAATAGCACATTCAATTAAAACAGAATTTAGAATTGTGGTGGGGATGGAGAGAAGAAAAATTTTATTCTTTTCCAGTTGGCAGAAATAGTTTACCTGCTTTATAGGTGTTTTACACAAATACATACTTTAAAAAAAATCTATCTTCTATTCTTAGGGAGCTGAGTTTCAGAGATATTTTCCAAGTGATAAGCTCCTTCAGAAGCTTTGTCCAAAAATTGGCTACCTCTCTAAGTACTGAAGAAGAAAATCTTCATTTAGAACATACCAGAATATTGTTGTGAGATACATGGGGTGTGCTATCTAAATATTGTCTTCAGCAAATCAAAAAGTTTAAGATTGATACTAGCAGTTTGAAAATTTGAGACTTTCCATGGACAAGAAGAAAAGGAGGAATTAGCTGGGTGTTATGCCTAATATTTCCGCCTGTGGTGAGTAAATGTTCCTAGCTAGCATCCCTTTTCTCCTTGCAGGTGCGGTAAAGGGAGAAGTGACCCACTAAACTATTCTCAGCCATGACCTGAAAACCTTGTTGACAGGGGTTATATATAAGGTTTTCACGATTTGCTTTCCCTAAGGGACAATAGTATTATTGAAGTAGGAATTCTCTATTCATGTTTTCTGTCTTCAGTGATTCCGTATCTTACCATAAAGATAAAAGTTTATATGCTAATGGGTTAATTAGATATCCCTCTCTTACATAACTATGCTACTGTTAGATGACTTTTCAAATTCTCCTACAGTCTTTGAATTTTCAGAATGCATCTTTATATTCATTTCTTGTGTTGTTCAGTTTCTGCCATGCATTTTGCCACTCCCAGAAGTCTCTGTCCTTTCTGGAGCTGGAAGCATGATCTAGAATCAAACTCCTTGGTGGAGGGAGGTGTGTAGATATAAGAGGCTAGTTTGTCTGTGATGTTGGTTTAGTCTCTTCAGGAAAAGAGTAGGTTGGCAGGAGGTTGACATTTGTGACTTAGATTCACTTCTTAGAAGGTAGAAGTGGAGATAGCGGAGGCTGTTAGTCCATAATCAGTCATTTTGCCAGCCATGGAGATGTTGGAAGTAAATCTACCAAAAGAAGCACCGTGAACTGCATCATGATAGATTCAGACTCTGGGTCTGGTATTACACATTCATTTCTTACTGCTGGTTGTATTTATCATTCTGTCAAAACTAGTCCTACTGCAAGAATATTGGGAAGTGGAAGGTCTCCGAGTATATTTTTCTGGCTATCTCATAGGCACAAAGTTCAAATAGATGTTAAGATTCACGATAAGCAATTGCGAATTTAAATATAAGCTTTTTAAAAAATTTTATTAGAGGGAGGGGGGAGGGGCAAAGGGAGAAGGAGAGAGAGAATCTTAAGCAGGTTCCACACCCAGCAAGGAGCCTCATGGGGTTGGGGGGGAGGCTCAAGCTCACAACCCAGAGATCATGATCGGAGCCAAAATCAAGAGTCAGACGCTTAACCGACTGAGCCACCCAGGTGCCCTAATATAAGCTTTTTTGATAGTAGTTGGATAATTAAGTTTAAAAAGTGAAAGTGACCTGGTATCTACTTGCTTACAGCTAAATGAGAAACTCAAAATGTTTGGCTGGAGAACAGGCGCTGTTAGAAATTTAAACAACAAACAGGTAAAGTGAATTTATGTCTTTGAAAATGGAGTTTGAGATTTATGACGCTTTGAGGGTTCCAAAGTTTAAGAAGAAGGTAAAGATCCTTGTTTTAGACCTTAGCTAATGCCATTCAACCTCAGCCAAAAACCTAGAGGATCAGGAAATATGATTCTGTTTTATTAGGAAGTATTCTTACAGGTCGTAAGAGAAGTTGTGTCCTTATAAATTCTACCCTTGATTCTTTTAAAAAGATTTACAATGATGAAGTCTGCACTCTTTCATTTGTTTGTTATTCATATTTCTTTACGGGTGTCATGCTGGTCTCTTTTTCTACATTCTCTTCCCTCCACAGAAGCCTCTATTTTAGGCCAAATATTCCCCAAACATTCAACTCTACCTTATGTTTGGTGGTCTCAGGAAGGCACTTAATCATTATGGTGGAGTTTTAGGTAATACATCTCTCTCAAAGTGTGATATCCAGAACTGAATAGGAAGACCCCCGGGAATCTTCCTGGGACAGAATTGAATGGGAATATCGCTGCCCTTGAATAGGACACACATTCCTATTCATGGAGCCATACCATACTCTGGACTTCTTGCCTGTTCCAATTCACTCACCTTGGGCTCTTTTCTTGTATGTTTCTGCGAGGTACCCTCCCCCCTCCATCCTGTTTGTGTACAGTTCATTTTGGGGACCTAAGTGCAATAAAAGATAAGCAACAGTAACACAGAAACAACAACCAAGAGATAACTTCTTCACTTTTTAAATGTATGTAAATGAAAAAAGAATTGTTTACCTGAAACTAATAGAACATTGTATGTTAATTATACTTAAAAAAATGTTGGGTGAGCATATGGTACAGGGGTCTTTTTCCTTTTTTTTTTTTTTGCTCTGGACAGGTATATAGAGGTTTTGGAGGGCCATTATATAATATCACAAATTAAAATTTAAAATAATATTAAGTATTTATCTAAAAAGGGCGAAACTATTTATAAGGGATGGCTTCACAGCTTATCTACTTCTTATTCTATGGATCATCAGTATAATCACTCTTGCAGATGAGTTTTAATTATTTTGCGCTCTCTTCCTCCTTTGCATTCACATGGAAAAAAAAAAAGAGAGATAGAAAAAAGAGCTCTTCCTAGATTAGTGGTTCTCAAACTCTCCAGCGCATCAAAATTACCTGGAGGGCATGTTAACAGATGGCCAGGCCCCACCCCCAGGCATTCTGACATAAGTAGGTCTGGGGTGGGGCTGGATATTTGCATTTTTCGTAACTTACCAGGTGAGGCTGATGGTACTTGTCCAGGTAGCACACTTTGAGAAACACTGCCCTAGATGAACCCTTTGTAATGTACTTGACAGAATCACAGCTGGAAGATGGGTGTCACTACAAATTAGTGAGCCCCAACTAAAATGGAAGCAGAACAGTAGCTGGAGAATCTACCAAGCTTCCTTTTTCAGTGTCCACAAAAAAATTCACCATCTTGCTTTTCCCCCTTCAGACTTGCCTCTTCTTACAAGCACCTAAGTACATGCACTTGAGGCTGATGACTCACCTCATGCTTTCTTGAGAAAATAGAGGCCCTCCGGAAGAAGATTCTTAACATCTTATCACAAATCCACAAACCAGCTGGTGTCGGAAGCCCATTTTCTCTTTCATCCATCCTCTCTCCCGAAGGAAGTCAAAGATAAACCCTATACTTTCTTTCTTTTCCTTTTCATTTTTTCTAACCTTTTCCAGATTTCATTGTTTGCTTGATTATTCTCTTCTCACCATATTGGATTACTCCCATTAATACACAAACATGCTGTAGGACTTCTATAAATTTATTTCTATAAAATTATACACACAGCGGGGCACCTGGGTGGCTCAGTCGTTGGGTGTCTGCCTTTGGCTCGGGTCATGATCCTGGGGTCCTGGGATCGAGCCCCACATCGGGCTCCCTGCTCCACGGGAGGCCTGCTTCTCCCTCTCCCACTCCCTCTGCTTGTATTCCCTCTCTCACTGTGCCTCTCTCTGTCAAATAAATAAATAAATAAAAATTATACACACAGCAACAACTGTGAACCATTTTTGACCTTATAACTCCTACAGTTATTCTACTCTTAGGCAGAGTTTTAAAGTGAAACTTCTAAGAATTGTCTTCATATATATCCTCCTACCTTCTGGTAACTGGTAAACTCATTCCAATCCAGTTTTGCCCCCAAAATGCTACTGAACTGGATTTCCCTCTGGTCTCCCTCTCACTGAGTTCTAGGTTCTTTTCTGTGTAACATTTGACCTAGTTAACCTGCTGCCTTTGCCAGAGCAAACTTCTCCAAACAGTCTCTGCTTGTTGTGTTACTTCTCTCAACCCACTTTTCCCACATAGTCCAGTTCATTTCTCTGTGGATGACAGCCAACCATTCATAAGCTGAGGAATTGTTTCTATGTAGCATGGACCTTTGTGCTGAAATCCAGACTCTCATGCACATGTAATTGGCAAATAAACAACTCAAAACTGACCTCTCTGAAGTAGAACTCTGCATTTTTCCCCAACCTTATTCCTCTTCCCTTTTTCCTCTATTTCAGAAAAAGGTATCTCCCAGTTGCTCATAGCCCAGCCATTGTCCTTTGGCAATTCCCCATCTCCTCTGCTCTGTCCAATCCAAACCCAGACTGTGACTTTGATCTTCCGTGCCTTTCCCCATCCATTGCTTCTACTCTGGACCAAACCCTGCCATTCTCTCTTACCTGCACCCTGTAGTAACCTGCAACAGTCCCCTGTGCACGCTTCTCCCCAGTCCATTCTCCACAGCAGTTAGAGGGCTCTTTTACAAATGCAACTCAAATCATGTCACTCCCTCACCAATTGCTCTTTGGTAGTTTCTTGTAACGTTTGGAATAAAATGAAAACTTTTTTTTAGCATCCTGTATCGACTTATTTTCTCCCTTCTCCAGCCCAGCCTTGGTCTATATTCTCTATACTGTAGCCACATTCACTGTCTTTCCTGGAAATGAGATCTCTCACTGGGCCTTTGCATTAGCTGCTCTCTGTGCTTCGATGCCGCTCAGACCTTTGCAGCCGGCTTCATTTTCATCTTACTGGTTACATCCGCAGAGGGACCTTCCTGCCTGTCTGATATCCGTCACTTCCTTCTGGTTTTCTCTCTTCCCTTCTCCCTCAAGGTACAAGTTAAAATTGGGAAGGATACATTCATTTTTGTTTTCTTGCTGTTACTCTCCTCTTGTGAACTCTGTGAGGTTAGAGATCTTGGCTGTTTTGTGAACATCTCAGTCTCCAGAACTGGGCTCATGGCATGGCATGTGGGTGCTCAATAAGTATTTGTTGGGAGACTGGAGAGTGTTTATTGCAGCGTTGTTTTTAACAGCAGAAAATCTGACCACTACATAAAGGTCCATCAATTTAATGGTAAAAGTACAGGATAATCCACATGAAGCCTTTGTAAAGAATGAAGTACATTTGCATGCAGATATAGGAGATCTATTTAAGCAATATTAAGTGGAACAAGTACACTGTTAAACATCATATAGAATATATACCATTTGTTGTTAAATGTAGCTCTGTATCAATATCTGCATGCGTCTCTCTCTCTCTCTCTCTCTCTCTTTTTCTTTCTATGTGAGTTTCCAGGATTTCTACTGGGATTTCTTCCAGGGAATGGCAATATGCAGTGAAAAGCATTTCTCTTATTTCATCTCCTTTTGAACTATTAGATATTTAAATTTTTATAATTTACAAATGGTCCTTTTATAATATTCTAGTTTGAGAACAAAGACATTTTAAACTGGACTACAGAACTGTATGGATACTACATTCAGTCTGCAAATATTTATTCACCAGCTATGTTCCAGGCACTGTTATACACTAGAGATCCATCCCCCCCACCATAATTGGGTATCTGAAAAAAAGGTAAATATTTTGAGGGTTTTTCTCTGAGGGTGGTGGAATTATGGTTGGATTTCATTGTGCCACCTTATTTCCAAATTTTTGATGGTAAACACAATCAAGGTTGTAATCCAGTTATTTTTAGAGGCATTTAAATGCTTATATGGGAAAATACTCATTAATCATTAGAACCATATACTTGGCCAGGTGCATCCTTTTTGATGGGAAAAAGAAATTGTATAAATACCTTTGGTGTGGATACAGTTATAAAAACGTGTAGTACTTACAGCTTAGAAAGTTTATAAATATGCAGTGGTTCCCAGTAGGAAACACAAAACTCAATCTTGCTTTTCTTTGCCTAGAGACTGATTTAACAGACCTGGTGACATGTTCATCTTGGAAAATGAGTACCCAAAAGAGATTCAGGATCTTCTGTTAATTGCTAATATTTGTAATACACACCTGAGGGTATTTATGGAAGCCACATCTTGAATCCAGAAGGGCAAACCTCTTTGGGTGGTGGAAGCTGAGTTGTAAGTGGAGTGGGTGCAGTGGGGGTCCGGAGGACAGAGGGAATGTAAGTCTGATGGGGGAAAAAAGATAAAAATGTGCAGTAGGAAAGGGACGACCTGGTGGATTGGGAGCCAGAGGGAAAGCCAACCAGGAAGCCTCATAGATGAAAGTTGTGATTTGTCTTTTATTGAAATGTGTAACTTGGAGGTAAAAAAAAAGACAACTGTCAGATTTGGGGACTCTTGCCTTAATGGAAGATGAAATGCTCACTTTCTGCAAGTATCACTGTGACCAACTTTTCAAAAACAGGCAAGCACAATGTGTCCATGTTTCTTTTCTAGTTCCTCCATCTTCTTATTTCCAGTGACCTTTTTTTGTGCATTTAACCTTAACCACACTCTCCCAAGGTCACACCAGAGGTCCTGTCATGACCGGAAACATCACCACCTTTAGCATCATGGTTGCATGAGTCCTGCCCTGTGACCAAACCTATCCTAGTTACCATCCCTGAAATGGTAACAAGAGACCTTTCTCCTTCATCAAGACCCCCTGCTTCCATCTGTTAATCCATATTTTTCTTTCTGTTCTGTAGCCCTGTCCTATTTGTCTTTATTACTTATGCAGAGAGATTCAAAGATTTACATCCACTTCCTTGCATCTCCATCAACTCTTGTGCCTTTTTCTCCCTCTGAAACTCCTCATAATTCTAGAACCCCGAGTCAGCTCTCTTGCCACCTTAAACTGACACAGGTCATCCATAGGTACCTCTAGGTAACCTGTTGGTGTAGGTAGCCTGACCCACAGGTTATTTGGTACCAGCACAAACTGATGTTCTTTTTTTTTTTAAAGATTTTATTTATTTATTTGACAGAGACAGGAAGAGAGGGAACACAAGCAGGGGGAGTGGGAGAGGGAGAAGCAGGCTTCCTGTTGAGCAGGGAGCCCGATGTGGGGCTCGATCCCAGGACCCTGGGATCATGACCTGAGCTGAAGGCAGACGCTTAACGACGGAGCCACCCAGGCGCCCCCAAACTGATGTTCTTTACAAAATCATTTTTATCTTTTTAAAACACTTGTTTACTCATTTGTTTCATGCTTTTGCTACCAAAGATTGATAATCATGAGGTTAAGATTATAGTTCATATCCCCTAGGAAGTTAACCCATTGTCTACTGCAGAGTTAATGCTCAAATATTTGCTAAATAAATGAATGAAGTTTGCTCTAATGAAAGCACTGAGCAACAGAGAGAGTGGCCACTGGGTGGATAGGATTCATCAGCTCTTCTGCCTGTAAGGGACAAAATGACCTCCTCATGGTGCTGAGAAATTGATGAGGCACTATCACAGTTATTTTAAAAACCTTCCCCCTAAGTTTTCAAGGTGCTCTGCTGATGCAGTAGAGTAAGCTTGATTTAGTCCCTTTTCTCTAAGCAAGCAGATTACCTGCCTGTTAAGTCTCTGCCAGCGTACTTGATTGATTGAGTCATACCCTGCTTGATTCCTAGAAGGATTTCAGGTGCCAACTTCCAGTTGATCTGAGGTTAATTATATCTCCTGTAACCGATGAATCTCTCACATAGTCTCGCTTTCTGAAAATACTGCATCGCTGGGATTACTACTATAACATGTAGTAAAATATAAATGGGTTGTCAGTCATCCCTGAAATGGTAATATATTCTCCAGCTTTCTATTCAAATGTGTTTCTTTGGGCTTGTTTCTTTGGGGTCTGTTATTAGGTATTCTCAAAAGGATTGTCTCCACTTAGGCTTCTTGAAAATTAAACTGGATTTGTGTTCAGAGATGTGTCTGCCAGAAATTACCATCCCATTTAAAATGTTCCTGGCAGTTCTTGGATACATCTTCACGTGAAAATAACCCGTTCATAGGCTGAGGATTATAATACTGCGAACAGCACTTCTGAAAGGCGCTTGACTCATGGTTCTATTGTGACTTGGTGACCCAAGCATATTGTCTCAGTTCAGGGGTCAGGATTAGGGATCTTGTCCACCATGATTACCAAGCTGCATTTCCTCCTTAGATATGGTATCTGGGATTCTGTGACTTTCTTATTACTTGGAATGGATCCTGTAGATACTCAACACCTCCCCATGTATTTTTCTGCCAGTGTAAAGGTGTCAGAAATGTTGTCTTTTCATAAATCATTCACTCATTTTTAAATCTATTCTAATAAGTACAACATGTACTGTGTGCGGTGGGAGGTTTCCAAAATAGTCATGCAACCCAGTCCTGCCCCTCAAGGTGCTTGTGGTCTGGAGGGAGCTAGGCAGATAAACAAGAATAACATGATAGAGCTTCTGAGCTAGAATACACTTTTCCCTCCCAAATGCCCCCGACCTTGCTAACTGAAGGGTTTGCAGGCAGAAGCAGCTTCATAAAGTTATCACTTGGATCAAGTCCTTGAAGGCAAAATCTTCCAATGATATGGGAAAGAACAATACCAGGAGAGCCAGTGGCTTCAGCAAAGCCATGGAGGTAGGACCCAGGCAGTAGGGTGGGGTCCCTGGGAAAGTTGCTTTCATGAGGCCCATGGCTCAGCCACAAAATGCCTTTTTAAAGGACTCTTTTTGCTTCATCTCCAGCCCATAGCCCTTGGATATAAAACAGATTTAAGCACAGTAATTGTAAAAGTGGTTTGGTCTAAGCACCAGTGTTTTGTTTGAAGCTGTAACCTTTTAAAAGGACTGATGGGTTGGGGCACTTGGGTGGCTCAGCTGGTTAAGCATCTGACCCTTGATCTCAGCTCAGGTCTTGATCTCAGGGTTGTGAGTTCAAGTCCCTTGTTGGGCTCCACGCTGGGCAAGGAGCCTACTTAAAAAAAAAAAATGGGTTGCTTGTACCTGCTAATCCCATCCCCTGAATGTTTGCTTCTCTCCAGTTGACAGCCAGTCTGCTACACAGGTGGGCAAAGAGACTCGATGGCCAGAGAGAGGTAAGGCCAGTATTGGGAAAGTGTGTAAAGTGGTGAAGACAAAGGGTATGAGTGGGGCACACCCCTGCTTTTGTTGGTGTGTATCAGAAAGACTGGAATCTAAGATGATTGAAGGTTTTCCTCTGGGTGATTGGGTGAGTGGTGAGTCATTCACTAAAACTCCTCATGGAAGAGAAGATGGACCATCTTTATGAGGACATAGCAAGAAGTTCAATTGTAGACAGACGTGTGGACTGTGAGGTGCCTAAAGCCATGCTGATGGACCTGTCGGGGAGGCAGGGAATCTGGATGATATGTCAAGGGCTTAGAGGTGATGTCTGGATTAAAAATTAAGGCTTTTAAGGTCTTCAATAGTGTTGTGGCTAATGGCAGCGAATGGGCACAATAGAACAAGGAGAGAAAACAGAGAAAGATGCCAAATAGTGGATGCTACTCTTGTGTAAGGGGAGGGCAAATGAAATGGGCCTGGAAAGGTGAAGGAAGTACAAAAACAGGAGAAGGAAAGTCAGGGAAGACAGGTAATGCAACCCATCCATTCCCAGTGCTGCAGAGAGGAGAGGAAAGAGGAGGACCAGATCTCACGGCTTTTGGTAAATAGGGAATCACAATCAACCCTGTTGTAAGAAGTATCAAGGGGCACTGGCAGGGGGTGATACAGAATGAGATGTCCCCCAAGAATGCTGCACCTGTATGGAGCTTGATAATACAGGGGAGGTAAAGCAAAATAATGACCTGATGGAGCGATGACCAGAGAGGGTTTTGGAGAAAACCACAAATGCCATTTATAACACAAAAGGGAGTTGAGCATGATAGTGCCAATGGCCCATCCCTTTACCTGGATGGCATTGCATATCCCATCGGAAGCTGCCCCTTGGTCCTAGAGGGTGGCAGTCTTCCCCATTAAGTGTTGAGACACCTTAACGTTTTCTTTTTTTCTCTTAGCCTTGATTGGATCTGTGACCAACTGTGAAGTAGTGGAAGTTTATTTTCAGAACGAGTCTCTCCCCTTTCCTCATCTTTGATCCAAGATCAGACTATAAAATAGAACTCTTCGCAGGTGGCTTATTTTAGCAGCCATTCTCCCTGTGGGTAATGTTCCCACCCCAAGCCTTCTGTCCTCCCTCTCCCTCATGTCCTGGAATACTTTTCTCTCTCCCCTTTCTTTCTCTTCCCACGCTTCACCTCAAAATAAGAACTTCTCTTTTCAGTTGCTCTGTGACAGCAAACAAATCTGATCAGTTGTATTGTGTAAGGTGCTATGGCTTAATCATGGTGTGGTGCGGCTTGTGCCTTCACCTTGGGTCTCAGAAACATGAGCCAAAGCAGTTGGTTGCAGGAATTCCAGGCACAGTAGCAGAGCCCCTATAAGAACTTTGGGGGGGTACAGTTTGCTTTGCCTCAGCGTGAGGCAGTCTCTTTAGCTATCATGGATTGCTGTTCTGCATTTGGGGTAGAAAGCTACGCTAGAGAAGAAGGTTCCTTAAGTTGAATTCTCTGACAGCCCTCGCAACTTCTACAGGCTGATGCTTATTCATTTGCTTGCATCTTGGGTATGGAGAGACTCCCCCTTCCCTGATTTGCATCAGCGTCTTTTTGCAAACTCATGTGGTTAAGATTATGGGGAATGAGCCATTTAATCTTGATATCATTCCTGGGGCAGTTTTTGACTGATGATAGCCCATATGGTCCTTAGGAGTGACTTTAAAAGTCTCTGGAGGTTCACGGAGAGGGAATGCTTTATTTCGGCCTCTCCTGGAGCCTCTGCAGGAAACCAGGAGACCATTGCTTTACTTTCCCCTAGAAATCCTGGTCTTCTCAGTCTTCTCCAGACCACCGTATATGGGACCAGGAATGGATATTCAGGCTGGTTCTAGCAACATCCACTAAATGTGGTGAACCCTTCTTGGTCCAGGGAGGTCAGGTTTGTGTTGTTCTTGAAGTCACCTTGAGTGTTAACTCCAGATGATGGAAAGAGTTAAAACTTCATTCAAGTGATGTTTAATGAAAAACGGAAAAGTAAGGCTTAAAGAAAACTTTTTTCTTCCTATTGGAAGAATTGAAAGTTAAGTTGAGTTTTTAAACTTTAGAGGGTAAATGCTGACACCTTTAAGAGCCTAGTATTTCACTAGAATTGTGAGAGCATCTGCTGTGTATTCTGAATGGAAGAGCAGTTTGATAGCCATCTGTCCCCAAGAAATGCAGCCTTGGCAGCAAGATGAAGCAAACATGACACCTGCTTGGATTGAGAGTCGTGAATTAGGCATAGCTTCCATCACCTACAGTGTTCCATGAAGAAAGCACACCAAGTAGAGATCTTACAGAAATTTTCAGAGTACTTGAATGAACTTGAATGTTCAGATGTATTTGACCAGGGGCTTAACTTGGTGGCACTGAAGCACATACTTCTACAAATAAGTTAATTCAGCCCAGGTTGTATACTGATGGCGTCTAATACAGCTCCGCTAGGAATGCTAGGAAGGCCTTCTGGTAGCCTTATTCTGAGGCCACGCCCTGGCAGGTGCATCCCCTTCTGGAGGCCACGCCCTGGCAGGTGCACCTTAGTGAGTAGATGGCGAGATCTCTGAGGACAGGTCCGGGTCTTTATTCACTTGTATACCTTTGTACATCCCAAGTTCGCGTTTGATGCCTATTGGAAGCTCTAACACCTGAAATTCACCAGCATGGCTGTGTTCCCTTGCTACCTAGCTCAAGGTAAGATTTACACCTCCGGTGTAACTGCTCCTAAACCTGTTTGATTAGTCTCGCATGAAGAATGATGGGGGACTTGAAGTGATGGATGGAGTCATGCATAAATTGGTCCAAATATCTAATTTCCACAGAGGTAAAAGCATGTCAGTGGGCTTAGATACGAGCAGAGATTATGAAGACAAGACACTTTGTATGACGCCTTGGCTTTTTTGCAAGGTAATAACCATGTTTATCTGTGTGCTGCATCTGCCAAACATACCTTTGAAGAGAGGAGCATTAGCCTTCTCTTGGTTCTCACGTGGGTGGCCAGCACTTAAGGCTTCTCTCCCCTGTTTTGATCCTATTCCCCCCTCCACTGGGATTTTGCCACAGCTGAAGCAGGTTGGTGGTTTAGGATTTTGGTGGTGGTGTGGAAGGACTGCACCCTTACCTTGATTTAAAGCTTGTCTCTTTCACAAGGAATTTAAGAAAAAATAAGATGAAAACCAAGAGGGAGGCAAACCATAAGAGACTCTTAACTATAGAAAACAAACTGAGGGTTGCTGGATGGGAGGTGGGTGGGGAATGGGGTAACTGGGTGATGGGCATTAAGGAGGACACTTAATGGAATGAGCACTGGGTGTTCCAGGCAACTGATGAATCACTAAATTCTACGCCTGAAACTACTAATACAGTATATGTTAACTAAATTCAATTTAAATAAAAAATTAAAAAAAAAAAAAAAAGCCTGTCTGGGTATAATGTGTCCTGACAAGCTTTTTGGAAATCTGTCAGCATGAGGTTTCAGTGAATAGACTAGATATCTACTACAACAAAAGGCTTAGCTGTGATCCCTGCCTTTTTATTGGAGACACGTCTTCTGCAGTTCCTTGGTTGAGATTCCTTTGTAATTCTAAGTATAATGTATTCCAGAGTTTCTGTGCCTTAGCATTGGAGTTGTTGCTATAGCTCCATGATTAAACCTGCTATTACATCACTGGTACAAGATCACATTCAATGAAATCAATGTTTCCTTTAATTAATGTCTGTTTAAAGAAAACAAAGAAAATACTGTAGTTTTTCATTTCTGTAAATAGCCTTGGCTTTGATTTATCCAGTGGTGTTTGTACGCACACAGCGATATGCCAGAGCCAACTCAATTTCAGACGTTAATACAAATTATGTAAACATACAATTAAATTTATTTAAAAAGTAATAAACACTTAAAACCTCACCACTTCCTCCTTATTTTCCTATGTTCCACTATTTATGTTCTTGCAGTTTTCACGTCAGTTGCACGTATAGGGGAAAGACTATGTACATAATGGCATGTTGCTGCACATCTGTGTTTAGCAGCATCAGGAACTTTTTTTTTCCGTTTTTGGAGAGCCAGTTGTTAAAGGCTCTGGAGACTGACACCTTACACTGTTCTGTGTGCATACAATCCTTTCCATAACCGTGCAGAGTCGGTGTCAGTTTGTCTGTTTTGTACACAAAGAAATGGGGACTTAAGAGTTTAAGTTAAACTCAGGACCCTGAGATCATGACCTGAGCCGAAACCAAGAGTCTGATGCTTAACTGACTGAGCCACCCAGGCGCCCCTGATATACTGCAATTAAAAAAAAAAAAAATCATGTAGAGTTTCAACAGAGAAGAAAGTGCTTGCTCTCCTGGATCGCAAAAGCAAGGCATAAAATGAGATAAGGTTAGAGTTAGAATGGATGTGGCATGCATGTGTCACAGCAAGGGGACAGGTGATTGTACAATGTGTAAGTGTTCATTGAGCACTTGCTGTGTCCCAGCTGAAAGACCCTGTGGGATAGGTACCCTAAAATAATGGACAACCCATGTCTCCCTTGCCTACCCTTCTTTATCAAAGTTGCAAAGCTCAAATACTCAATTTCTTAGCCTTTCCAGCTAGGCATGGCAATCTGAAATTGTTGAAAAGGCATCCAGAGAAGCCTTTTAAAGAGGGGGAGACTCACTCCAATCCTGTTTTTTGCTTTCTCTTTTCTTCATCCTGCTGGAATGGGACAGTGGTGCCTAGAATCAGGTCAGCTGTCTTTCAACCATGATATCCCAAACTTGAGGAAAGAGGCCTATATACTTGGAATGGAGGATAGATAGCAAGACGGAAGTCCCCTGGACCAGTGCTTCTCATGGATTGGTCAGTCTGACTGACAGGCCCTGTGGGTCAGGGATGTGTGGGTCAGTCCATTTTAGGACACTTTTGTCCTTGAGGCTACCCAAAAAGTTGCCCTTTGGAAATTTTGATGCCTTCGTATACAGATGTTACTTTCTCTAACAATCACTTAGATGTTTTGACATTACTGGACCTATGCTTGCAAGCAAGAACACGTGATGAAATTAACCCAAGTTTTGTTGGTTTCCAACTTTCTCAAAGGTTTTTTTTTTTTTTTTTTTTAGATTTTATTTGAGAGAGACAGAGACAGTGAGATAGAGAGCACAAGTGGGGAGGAGAGGGAGAAGCAGGCTCCCCACAGAGCAGGGAGCCCGATGCAGGACTCGATCCCAGGACCCCGGGATCATGACCTGAGCCGAAGGCAGACGCTTAACCGACTGAGCCACCCAGGCACCCCTGGCAGAAGGTTTTTACTGATTCAAATACTTTTCTCTCCTCCTCCTTGGACTCCCCTCTCCCTCCTCCAAGATGGCAATCTTACGTCCTCTTAGTCATGGAACAATTGTGTATAAAATGGAACATTTTTAACATTTCCATATCTGGAGAGGATATTTTATCTTTACTTGGAGACTTGATAATTTTCCAAGGAGATATACTCAGAGGGAAATGGGAAGACTGGGAAAGAATTTGATAAACTTGGAAAGTTGACAGAACAGATGCTGTGATTTTTTTTTTTCAGTTGAGCTAGCACATCTTATCACAGCCATTTTGAAGCTGAACATTAAAATTCTTTGCTCACTGTCATTCGTCACCAAACTTTTTGTTTGTTTGCAGTCTGTTGTAATCGTACAAGTCCTATGTGAGCATACTAAGGCGTGGTGATAATATAAATAATGCAAATAGTTATATGTTAATTTGTCAACTTTGAGGAGAAAAATGAGTTCAGTCTGTTTAATAATTATGGATGAATTTTTTACATCCTTTCCTAGAATACTTTATTAAGGTCAGGACTTCTCATAATCATAGGAACTAGAGAAATATTTAGGGATTATGATATTTAGTTAAAGCTGTGTATAAGTTGATATAGGTGTTTTGAAAGCCAGAAGATACAATGTAAGTAAAAGGGAATCTAACACAATATGAAGAGGTACTGCAGTTATTGGAAAGGGACTATTATATTAAAATAAGGAGAACTTTTTTTGCTTGAAACTAAACCACATGTAGTTCAATTTAACATGCATTTGACCAATTGATTTCCTTTATTCATTTGTAAAGAGTGAGAGAGTTTAGGTAAGGAGGATTGTCAGACATCACACAATGGTTGGCTAGAGGTCTTCTAGTTTCCTCCTTGCTTTTTGCTTGTGGTCCTGCCTTCCACTTGGCAGCAAATGCAGTCCATCTATGGCTCATGTCTCTGCTTCCCCCCGCCCCCAGTCCGCCCACCTTGGGGCTCTCGTATTAACACCAGACTTCAAACCCTGAGCTTTGACCTCACCTACTCCTACCTGATCTAGGATTTTGCATCTCCCAATGGGCCCTATGTTTTACTGGTATATTCAGAGTATGTCTTTCTTGCCTTCTCATCTTCAACCCACATATCCCATCAGGTCTCCCTGCAACTTGCCTTCCCCCCCAAGCAACTGGCCTCTCGAGATGTTTTCCTCCAAACATCTTGAAATGCCTATGCATACTTCCATCTTCTCTTCAACCTCAGGCAAACCTTTTTTTTTTTTTTTTACCTGCCTTTCTCCTAGGTGTCCACCTGCAGCTCCATCAATGGCCCAGTTCTTCCTGAAAGTGGAAAAACTAGCCCCAAACCCAACAAAATACTTTAAGTCTTTATCCACTGGTCTTCTCAAATCTACCTCTCACCATTCCCTTGTGGTTTTCTTCATTCTCTTTGAGGAGATTTTTCTTGGCCTTTCTCCATGGGCTCCCCCTCCCTCTGTAATCGGGTCCAGCCTCGGGGCTCTCTGTCATCTCCACAACACTTGTCACCCAGTCTGTCTCTCCAACCCCATCCTCTTCCCTGAGCAGCAAAGCTGCATTTCCATCTTGCAGTAGATGTCTCCATCTGGGTGATATCTTAAAAATACACCCCAAACTGAATTTATTGCTAGCCCCCTCTCATCTTTGAAGCCACTCTCCCATCCCCTATCCTGTGTCTCAGCAGTTGCAGACCCAAAGCCAAAAATTAAACAAGCTCCTGTATCATACTATAGAAATAGAACATCAGAAATAGTCCTTTTAATAAAAGTTTAAGCCAGTAAAAACCTTCATTATCTATATTCTTTGTTATCTGAGATTGATGTGGTTGGTCATGTCATTATAGATTATTGAGAGGATACTAGCACCTGCTATTTAATTTTTTATCTTTTCATGGGACTTAAACTATGATTTCACTGTAGAATTGTAGTTGATGGGTGTACCCCATATCTTGCCAAAGTCCTACATGAAGAAAAGTTTGATTCAGGTGTTGATGGGCAATTGGGATAGTTAGAAGAATTTTACAGATGGAAGAAGATTCTTAGCATGATTAAATCTATTAAGGAGATGAAAACTCTTCTGGCCTTCAGTCTTCAAGAGCATCATGTTAAATGAGACCCAAACAGTAGACTATTTCTCTTTTTTTCTGACTTAGCGTTCACATTGCATTGTGAATTAAAAATTAAGTCCTAGAGTTAATAAACTTAGACTTGATTTAGAGATTCATATGTAATGTTTTTTAACCTGTGAAATAAATATCCTTAGTCTCCATTTTAACACAATGTTCTGTAACCTACCCTGGTAGGAGAAAACCAAATAGACTTCTTGAGAGTTAATAATAGAATCCAAGATGTTGAGATGGAGAGGTTCTCAGCCTTTCTGGCATCTTGCTTAAAACTGATGAAACAGAAGTTCAGAATGTCACACAATGTGTAGAGGCAGAAATGGAAAGACAGAGTGCCTGAGTTCATGCATCAGGATGGGGTAGGAACAAGCAAGTAGATGGACTTGGAATAACTATAAATATATATGTATATGTCTGATACTTTAGCTGGTATGTTAGTTGGTGCTATGTTAGTACCATAACTTGTTCCATTTTGGAGTTTGGCAGAAGGAAAAAATAGACAACTCCGTATACTCTCCAGTTAGCTTTGGAAGTATGTATTTGATGATGGTTGGGATCTCCTCTGAGATAGTATAATCATCACAGCAGTTAGCACACTGTAATTCAGTCTCTGATTTAGAGTCAGGCTTCTTACTGCTCCTCTTGGAGCAGGTGCTGTGTCCTCATTTCTATATCCATAGTGCCTGGTGCAAAGTAAGTCCCCAGGAAAGGCTTGTTTAACGAATGAATGAGAATGGGAATCCGAAGTTGGAGTCTCCAGGGGCTCCCCTCCTGTCATTGCTGCTGTATGTTTTGTGTAAGAGGTGAGGGAAGATACTCAACTTCCTGCCACCCATACGTCATTGACTCCAAAGTACTTAGCATTTCACATTTTAACATCCCTAAAATCCAGAGGTATCTTACCATCAGTTGCATGTCCTACTGTTGTGTGTCCTCCCAGGATAATGGTAGGATTCACAACTGATAGTGTCTGAAACCTCACCTCAGTAAGGACAGCTGTGGATAGAATGATTTGGGGAGAAAAGATCATGAGTCCAGGTTTGGACATGTTGGATTTGGGTTGTCTCTCAGACACCTGATGGCAAGTGATCCAAATGATGTCGAGGAGACTGTTGGATCTTAAAAGTCCCCATGCTGGGAAGGAGGTCTGGTCTTGATACTCCTTAGTTTGGTGCATCCTGATTTAAGCAAATATAATGTGTGATATCTGCTGTAACTTATTTGCTCCTTGAGGCTCCAGAACAAGCAAAGGCAACATCCTCTCAACTATACTCTCCTGATCAGATAGCCTTCTCTGGGGGTGCTGTCACATTTAGACCTGCCCCATGAAAGCTTTTCTAAAATATCTCCTTCCATTTCTTGACATCTTATTTTATTTTTTTAAAGATTTTATTTATTTATTTGATAGGGAGAGAGCACAAGCAGGGGGAGTGGCAGAGGGAGAAGCAGGCTCCCCACTGAGGAGGGAGCCTGATGTGGGACTCGATCCCAGAACCCCAGGATCATGACCTGAGCTGAAGGCAGCCGCTTAGCCGACTGAGCCACCCAGGCACCCTTACCCCTTATTTTAGACTGTTGTTTCTATCAGTGATAAATTCATGAAGGATCACGTGTACCTTTCTCCCAGGCCTGCCCACTTCTGTTTTGTCAAATCCAAAATTGAGTCATTGATGGGATCTGTTTAGAAATGTAGCCAATTAAGATTTAATACCCTGAAAAGGAGGTCTTTCACCCCACAGAAACTCTACAGCAATATTTGTATAAGTGATAGCTGCCAACTTAAAATTCAAATGGACAATAGACAGTTTTTCTTTATTGCAGAGGATGCTATAATAGGCACTGTCCATTTCATGAAAAAAAGAGACAAAGTCTGAGACCTTTGACAATAAAGGAAAAATAATCATCATCATGATAGTAGCCAGATAAGTAAAGGAACAAGCACATTAGGGTTATGGTGATTGATGAGAAGATTAAGTCATAACTTACTATATGATTATAACCTTTAAAGCATATGATATATGGATAGAACACACTCATAGGAAGTTAAATCTCTGTTTAACATTCAAATGGTTATAGCATATAAAAAGGCTTTGTCAGAGGAAGCTACTGTCCAATGTTTGTATGGTTTAGAGGAGCAGTCTCCAAGGGGTTATGTGTGAACTAGAGGATATAAGGGGTGTGGAAAGAAAGCAACTAAGATGTGTAGTTATAGATACAGATTTTAAATGAAATACAGAAATTAATCTTTCTAGTATTTAAAGTACAGATTAGCATTAATACAAATATGGTTCTAAGTAAATGTAGATTATATTGATGGGTATGCCCAATTGTATGTGACTGAGGGAGGTATATGGCATAAATGTCTCAGCATCCTCTAGGACCTGGATGACATTTGCTTTTGACTGAGAGAATATTTTATATTCAAACTGGAAATAGAGTTAGTAGCAGAATAAGTAAATGTTGCTTTGAATATCAAAGCTGAAGAGGCATGAAGTGATTTTCTTTTCTTGTTTTTGGTATATATTGGCCTAACTTTCTTTCTTTCTTTTTTTTTTTTAAAGATTTTATTTATTTATTTGAGACAGAGAGAAAGAGAGAGAGCACATGAGAGGGGGGAGGGTCAGAGGGAGAAGCAGGCTCCCTGCCGAGCAGGGAGCCCGATGCAGGACTCGATCCAGGGACTCCAGGATCATGACCTGAGCCGAAGGCAGTCGCTCAACCAACTGAGCCACCCAGGCGCCCTGGCCTAACTTTCTAAATTGCACCCTGTTATATCCCAATTTCTCTCTGCTTCTGTCTTTGATTTTCCTGATGTGATTTAGTGTTTAGGCAAAATGAACTAGAGGTGAAGAGAGTTCTAGATGGGTTATTTAATGTGTATTTTTCATCTGATTTTGTTCCATACTAATAGCAACTCACTAGGAGCTGCCTTTTCCCCATGAGTCTAGAAAATTCATTTTTGATAATTTGGCCTGGTCTCCATGAGAGAATCTCTTAGAAATGTTGCTCTTGAGAGTTGGAAGTTTAGTTCAGTATGTTCAAACATGAATTTTATTACAGAATATACATATCAGAAATGGATATTCAGTACAAATTCTTATATATATTATTTTATTCAGAACCTATGCTTTTTTTTCTTTGAGCTATTAATAAAAGAACACATCTTTAGTTAAGGTGCATTGATACATTTCCCCTTTGCTGCTAATTGAAAACAAAGGTCTTCAGTAGATGATCTTCTACTAATAATGCTATTTAAATATTTTTATTTTTTAATTATTTTTTTAAAGATTGTGTTTATTTGACAGAGACACAGTGAGAGAAGGGGAATGGGGGAGGGAGAAGCAGGCTTCCTGCAGAGCAGGGAGCCCAATGCAGGGCTCCATCCCAGGGCCCTGGGATCATGACCTGAGCTGAAGGCAGACACTTAAAGACTGAGCCACTCAGGTATCTGCTATTTAAATATTTTTAGTTTTAATGGTGAAATGGCTTTAAGGGGCTATCATTAATTTCATCTGAGGTATTAAAGTTAGTATAAACATAATTAAAATACATAAAGGTGGGTGTATATGTATTTAAATATAAATATACAAAGGTGGGAAAATATGTAAGGGAGGGACTTTGCATCCCTTCCCCCACTAATACCAAGTTCTTAGAACCGACAGGAAGAATTATAATCTATTAATTGAATGCAATACTAACCAAAATGCTAATGTATTTTATGAACTGTAAAATCTAATTCCAGAATGTATCTGGAAAAGAAAATGCTCCCAAAACAAAATGAAAAGGAACAATGCGAAAAAAAGAATAGTGAAGAAAGTTTACTCAGCCAGATACCAAAATGTACTATAGTAATTTTAAGGGGGAAGTATAAATAAACTTAACTGTATTGTTTAGGGATACATATATTAACTGAAATGTGTATGTGTGTGTGTGTGAATTTTTACCTGGAAGTTCACTTTATACTATTCATTAAACTGTACATACATATGGATTCCCCTTTTCTGTGTTATTTTGTATTTCACAATAGAAAAAATATGGTAGACCCAGGGGTAGGCAAATACGTCAGTGGAAAGAATTGGTAGTTCAGAAATGGACTCATGTTTATATGAGAATTTAGTATGGGTAGCATTTCCGTTTAGTTTAGAGAGGGTGAACAATCAAATGGGACCATGTAGAAGGATTATCTATGCTTCACTGTGTATGCTAGGATAAAAATCAAAGAGCTAAATGTAAAAAAATAAAAGTATTAAAAAAAATAACATTGGAGGAGCACCTGGCTGACTCAGTCGGCAGAGCATGCAACACTTGATCTTGGGGTTGAGTTTGAGCCCACGTTGGGTGTAGAGATTACTTAAAAAAAAAAAAAAAATTGGAGAACTTGTTCGGAATCATGGTAAGATACACTCCTGAGGCATAGGAGGTGTTAAGAAAGACACAAAACCCCAAATCAGTAAATTAAAATTTAACCCATTTATAGGTCTTTTAGTTAATATTTTAATTAAAAGTTTTAGACTTAAAAATTAATACATTGTTAAAGGAATTTTGCCCTACTGATAAAAACACTAGCCAGAAATTCCTTCATCTCCATACCCACAGAGCTTCACAGAAACCTGACCCTAGTGCCCCGCCTTCTCAGTCCTTGTTGTGATGCAGGAAATACCATTCCTTCTAGACCCCATAATTTGTGCTCCAGATTGCACATCCTCAGCTTGGTCATTTCCTCCTTTTACACTGGGCTTTTCTCATCATACACTGTATGGGTAGACTGATACCACTCATCTCAAAAGAGCAGCAGTGAGACACCACCACCAGCAATGGCCCTCCCCTTCCATTCTAGCTTCCCGCCATTTCTTTTGCCCTTCCTCCCTGAGATTTAGGAAGACCTTTGCTTACAAATTTTCTACTTCTTTCTATCCATTTACTCTTTATTTTACTCTAATTGGGCCTTAGTTTCCAATTACTGTAACTGATCTTGTAAAGGGAACCAGCTACCTTCATGCTGTCAAATCCAATGAACACTTCTCTTTTCTCATCCTTTATGCCTCCAGTGAAATATGAAACCCACAAGATGCCTCCTGTGTCCACTGTGCCTAAAGTAGCACTGGCACCTTTCCATTTCTTTCAACCCTTTGTTTCTTGTCTTCCTGGCACATCTTATACTATGGACTTACAATGAATGTGTCTTTATTTGTCCATTTAATTATTGCATGATCTTATACTATGGACTTACAATGAATGTGTCTTTATTTGTCCATTTAATTATTGCATGATCTTATACTATGGACTTACAATGAATGTGTCTTTATTTGTCCATTTAATTATTGCATGATCTTATACTATGGACTTACAATGAATGTGTCTTTATTTGTCCATTTAATTATTGCATGATCTTATACTATGGACTTACAATGAATGTGTCTTTATTTGTCCATTTAATTACTGCATGATCTTATACTATGGACTTACAATGAATGTGTCTTTATTTGTCCATTTAATTACTGCATGACAAATTGCCCCCAACCTTAATGCTTTAAATCAACAAACGTTTCTCATCTCATGGTTTCTGTGAATTAGGAATTCAGGAGCAACCTAACTGGATGTCTCTGGTTCAGGCTCCTTTTTAGATTAGAGTCTGAGTATTCTTGACCAAGGCTACAGTTTCTTCTGAAGATGTTGACTGGGGTTTGGGGGTCCGACCTCAAGCTCACTCCCATGGCTGTCGTCACGAGGTCCCCGTTCCTCACTACATGGGTCTCTCTATAGGGCTGCTAGAGTGTGCTTTCTCCCAGAGCAAACCAAGGATGCATGAAGATAAACATCTGTTGAATGAGTAAATGGATGGATGTCTTCCTAGTCAGTAAAAATGTAGGCTGTGGAGTTGTGTAGACCAGGGATGAAATTCTGCCTCCACGTTTTACTGGCTCTTAACTTTGAGCATATTAATTTCTATGAGCCTCAGTTTTGTCATGTCCCCTATGTTCTATTAACACCTGTTTCACAGGGGTGCTATGAGGCTGAAATGAGATTGCATATGCAAAGCACTGCCTTAAGCGTTCTGTACAAAGTAAGCATTCAAATGTTAGTTTACCTGATTTCCGCCCCCAATCTTTCCATTTTTCCCGTTTCTCAACAGTAACCATTTCTTTACCATGTAAGATCAGAATTTTAAATGTAACCCTTCTCATGATGAATGATTGAATGTTCAGTTTTTGAAGAAAAATCAATTTACATTACACTGGAGGAACTTTAGCATGAATGCGTAATCTCTACCTGTTAGGTGCCCGCAAGAGAATTCCAATCTGTACATAGAGGGAACAATGAACAAATGTTGGACAGTTTTTTAGTATAGGGAACATAACTTCAATTCAGACCCAATATTCTGTCTGAAAGAAACGAATGTGATAATACTTGGATCTGAAGGAAAAAATCAAAGGATTCATCTGTAGTTAGTTACACCATTTATTCCTGTGTGAAATTATAGCAGGGTGAATTTGGAAAATTACTTAGTGGATGGGAAATGAGGCCACGGGACCCTGTGCATGGAAGAGCACTGTTCAACAACTTTGATGGGATCCCAGACTACGATGACTTCACCTAAGCGGTCCTGAAACTTGTCAACATATGAATGAGTCTACTGATGCTGTTCTTTTTTTTTCCCCCAAAATAATTCTAGGTGTAATTTACATTAATGAAAGGCACAGATCTAAATTTCATGGTTCTGTGAGTTTTCACAAATGTATAGATATGTACAACCCACACCCCAATCAAGACAGAACATTTGTATCACTCCAAAATATTCTTCATGCCCCTTATAGTCATTCACCACAACCCCCAAGGTAACCCCTGATCGGATTTCTGTCATCCCTTAATTTAGCCTGATCTAGAAAGTGTGTACTGCCACACCTATTACTATACCTCTAGAGCCCATTGTTGCATTTTATCAGTAATTCCTTCCTTTTTCCCTTTGAAAAAAATATCCCAGTATGTGGGTATACCACAGTTTGTTGGTCTTTTCATCTGTTGAACAGTTGGGTTGTTTCTGACTTTTTTTTTTTTTTCTATTATGAATAAAGCTTCTATGAACTATTTTGCCTATCTTTTCTTTTGGGTAAATGCTGAGGAATGTAATTGGGGGGTAGTAAATTTGGTGTTTAAACTGATAAGGCACAGCTAAGCCATTACTAAAAGTGGTTGTACCATTTTGTGCTCCCCCTGCAGCAGGGTAGGAGCTGTCCAGTTGCTCCACCTCCTCCTGACATTTGACGGTGACTGTTGTTTCACTTTCAGGCATTCTGGTGGGTATGAGGTGGTATCCACGGTCTCTCATACTCAGGTTACATACATACTCCCATTTTCTCCAGCCACAGCTTTTGCTGTAGTTGCACAAGAGAGATGTTGGGCTGTCTTTGTCTCCCTCTTCCCCCAAGCTCTTCTAGTTGGAAGTGTTCCCACCAGGTCCTGGTGATGGATTCTACTCTAGGGCAAGTCTCCAGCCTGCTGGCACTTCAGACTGGGCTGGCCTCAACATTTGCCAGAGTAAGTAGGTGACCCCACATCCTGCTTTGCTTTGTCTCCTGTCTCCTCCTCCCACCCCTGCTTCTCAAACAGAGCCTTCCTAAACCTGACTTTCTCTCGCTGTCCCTAACTTTGTCCAGCACAGAGAAGAGAGCGCTAGAACAAGAGTTGTTGCAGAGCATGGGCTGAGGACTCAGACTCCCTGGCCACACTTCCTAATTCTACTGCTTAGCAGTTGTTTACCTGGCACTGAACCTCAAGCCTTGTTTTCATCACCTGCAAGATGGACACCAACAATAGCCACCAAGTCGTGGCAATGAGAGAATAAAATAATAAAACATACTGTGAGAATCAAGTATTCAAAGCCCTTAACTACAGCTACCTCAGGGCCCCAGCTCTGCTGTCGGTTATTCCAGTGGTGGCTGTGAGAATGTTAATGTCTCTGTTGTCCCTTCTGGTGTCCACTAACTTGGCTCTTTCCCACCTTCTGCCTTTGCTTCCCCTGTGCTTTTATTTTCTTTCTTTTCTTTCTCTGTTGCTTTCTGAGTACTCCCTAGCCCCATTAACTCCATGTGTAATCCTCAGGCTTTGGGCTTTTCTTTTTCATTCATAAGACCAATCATGAGAAATGTGACCTCTGGCCAAAGGGAGAATGCAGTAACATATAATTTACCTGAATGACATGTGCTGTCTAAAGCTTATGTAGAATTGAAAGAGGAAAAAATACAAGGACAAGCTGCATCTCTATTGTGGTTGCATGTTGTAGTTCTTTGGGCAAAGCCAGCTTGTCTTCCAGACGATCCTCATGGGTAGCCTTCCATGCCTTGTTGAATTTGCCACTTGCCCTTATTTAATTTTGAAGGGTGAGGATTCTGCTTTCTCAGCATGCTGACTTCTGAAGACCCTTGCGGAGACAGTGTAGGGTGTACCTGAGTTTTCCCACCAAAGTGGGGAGGAAGTTGGGATATTTACCAGCACTTGATTGGTTTGGGGGTTGCTCTTGGGGTGTTAACTCCCTGGCATGTCCAGCTGGCCTTGCAAATAGGCTGAGCACCACCTCCTTGACCCTGGAGCCAAGAGCAACAGGAACACCTTGGCATGTGAGGAAAGTCTCTGCTGGTGCCCTGAGTGTGGGCTCAGTGGATATGCATGGACACTGAGCTTTATTACTTCTCAAACACCAATGCATGTTAACCAGGTTTATCAAGTACAGAGACTAATGTATGAAAAGTAATAGTGCTGCTTTATTAATATCCAGTAAGAAACCTAACCACCAGGAATTCCAAATGCGTGATCTGACGATGATAGTCTCTCTTTGTGGTCCTATCCTGGGGAGGAGCCAGGTTATCTTCTCAAAGAGATTGGGGCTTTCAGAGTTGGCTTCTTGGCTGGTATCCTTGAGCTCTGTAGAGCAATGGCATCCATCTCCAAGTGGGGCTGTTCCTCTGTGGGGAAGGCCTGGGAGACTCCCGCAAAACCCTCTTTCTTGACTCTGATTCTGTTTTTCTACTGTTACTATAGACCCCTTGCTGACCACTCTCTTCCTCCTAACCATGCAATTCCTCAGCTGTAAGCATTAGATTTATAATCATAATCCAATTATACTTCTCCCAGCTCACCTTAATTTAGTTCTTAGAGTCACCAGTAACCTCTTAGTCACAGCCCCAGATGGCTGTTCTTCTCTGTGACTACTGGATTTTTGTCATCTTTTTACTAAAGTTAACTTCAGTTTTAGAAGAGTCTTTGCTAACACAGGCAGCAACCTCTTTGACCTCAGCCGAAGCAACTTCTTCCTAGAAACATCGCCAAAGGCAAGGGAAGCAAGGGCAAAAATGAACTATTGGGACTTCATCAAGATAAAAAGCTTTTGAGAAGCAAAGGAAACAGTCAACAAAACCAAAAGACAACCGACAGAATGGGAGAAGATATTTGCAAATGACATATCCGATAAAGGGCTAGTATCCAAAATCTATAAAGAACTCATCAAACTCAACACCCAAAGAACAAAGAATCCAATCACGAAATGGGCAGAAGACATGAACAGGCATTTTTCCAAAGAAGACATCCAAATGGCCAACAGACACATGAAAAAGTGCTCAATATCGCTCGGCATCAGGGAAATCCAAATCAAAACCTCAATGAGATACCACCTCACACCAGTCAGAATGGCTAAAATTAACAAGTCAGGAAACGACAGATGTTGGCGGGGATGCGGAGAAAGGGGAACCCTCCTACACTGTTGGTGGGAATGCAAGCTGGTGCAGCCACTCTGGAAAACTGTATGGAGGTTCCTCAAAAAGTTGAAAATAGAGCTACCCTATGATCCAGCAATTGCACTACTGGGTATTTACCCCAAAGATACAAAAGTAGGGATCCGAAGGGGTACGTGCACCCCGATGTTTATAGCAGCAATGTCCACAGTAGCCAAACTGTGGAAAGAGCCAAGATGTCCATCGACAGATGAATGGATAAAGAAGTGGTATATATATACAATGGAATATTATGCAGCCATCAAAAGGAATGAGATCTTGCCATTTGCAACGACGTGGATGGAACTGGAGGGTATTATGTTGAGTGAAATAAGTCAAACAGAGAAAGACATGTATCATATGATCTCACTGATATGAGGAATTCTTAATCGCAGGAAACAAACTGTTGTTGGAGTGGGGGGTGGGGTGGGAGGGATGGGGTGACTGAGTGATAGACACTGGGGAGGGTATGTGCTCTGGTAAGTGCTGTGAATTGTGCAAGACTGTTGAATCTCAGATCTGTACCTCTGAAACAAATAATGCAATATATGTTAAGGAAAAAAAAAAGAAGAAGAAGGTAGCGGGAGGGGAAGAATGAAGCGGGGGAAATCAGAGGGGTAGACGAACCATGAGAGACGATGGACTCTGAAAAACAAACAGGGTTCTAGAGGGGAGGGGGGTGGGAGGATGGGTTAGCCTGGTGGTGGGTATTGAGGAGGGCACATTCTGCATGGAGCACTGGGTGTTATGCACAAACAATGAATCATGGAACACTTCATCTAAAACTAATGATGTAATGTATGGGGATTAACATAAGAATAAAAAAAAAAAAAAAGAAGAGTCTTTGCTGTTAACTCCACCTAGTTTCCTGCAAGTACTTCCTTGACAAAATTTAGAGAGTTAGTGAGAAGCAATAGTTTATTTGAAAAAAAAATCATTGATACCTGCTCATTGACACAGCTATCATGGAAAGAACTCTGGAGTATATTAGATTGAACAATGTGAAAGTAGCAATATTCAGCCACTTTTGACCTATGAAATACCAGTTGCATATGGGCCAGTTGATATAAAGACAGAAAGCTTCCCTTTTAAAAACTGAGTCGAGATGTCTCTGTTAGAGTATGTGGCTTTTATGTGGCTTCCTCCCCTCCCCCAACCTGTTTGGGTCTTATTTACTCATCTGTAAAATGGGTTTGGCTAGAAGAATTCTAAGGAGCTTTTCAACAGTAGCAGTCTTTGTTTTTATGAATGTTAAGGGAGGCAGGAAGGCTCCAGGATATGGGCACTGCTGGGGCTGCCACAAGAAATCCTGTTTCAAGAATGTTTTTATTTCTTGTTACCTTTTTTATATCTACAATATTACAGGAGAAAATGGTTTTTTCAGGTATATGTTTATACCTAGGAGTTCTCCCCTTTCCTTTTCTAATGTCTTCCTTACAGGACAGTTTTATCTTTCCCTTGAGACCGTTGTAGTCTGACGTGTCTGTTCCCATGGTGGACTCAAGCAATAGGGGACTATCTCCACTGTATATCCTTGACCCTTTGCTTCTCCGTTTATGCTAATATTAAAGTCCTGTGTGGCAGCAAGGATACTTTCTTGAGAGGCCTTGTTCCCTGTAGTGGTTCGATTTTAGTAATTCTTCAGTCTTTCTGTGACCTGGAATCCATTGATGTTACCACCCTCACACCATTCCTCATCTGCTTCATGTCCTTTCCCTCCTGTTCCAGCTCAGATTCCAGTCTCCATTATGATAGCTACTCTCTTGCCTACACTTGGCACACAATTGCCCCTTTCTCCTTTTCTCTTCACTTGGCCCAAGTCTAGCCCTGATTACATTCAACTCTTGACTCACTCGTTGCCTATACTTGCCTAGCTAAGCACAGCTGGAGAAAAACCTACCACTGTGTCGGCTGGTTTCCCTTTCTATTCATGACCACAAACCACTCAGGAGCCCTTTGAGTGGCTGGGTAGTCTCATCATATTTCTTGAGTCCATTTGGTCTCTTGTTGGCTTAGGTAACTGTTCCATATCTTCTCTTTTGTCTCATTTCCATTTGTAGCTGACATTCTTGTTTCATGAAGAAAAGAGAAGCCATCAGAATAGGATGCCCCCTCACCCCACCATCACACTACCAACTCTGCCTCTGCACCCATGGTCTCTGCCTTTGTTCCCTTTTCTCTGAACTGTTAGTGCTCCTGCCAGGGTCATAGGGTCAAACCCTCCACTTAGGAAGCAGAACACCATGCTTTCTTGCTTGCTCTCACAACTCTTCCCTCCCTCCTGAATCATCCGTTTTACCTTTCTGCATAACCCACATGTATGCTCTGATTTTTTTCCTTTTAAAAAAATTCTCTGAAATTTCTAGCTATTACCCCATTTTTCTACTCTCCTTTAGAACAGAATTTCTCAGTAGAATCATTCATACGTTTCTGCAGTCAGATCATTCCATGGTCTCCTACTTCTGTATTCTTCCACCAGCTACTACTGATTTCTTTGTACCGTTTTTAGCTTTTAAAGAGCTTATCTCTCTAGAAATATTTCATCTCCATACCAGAGGCCACATCACATGGGGGAATGGCTAGTTGGTGGTTTAAAACAGAGGAAAAGCAGCCAAATATTTAGAGAAAAGTGAAACCATTCCGTTCCATCACCTTTGTTGAAGCATTTCAATTTACTCTCTACCTTAGATATGCTCTCTCTAGCCCACAGCTGAGCTAAAGGCACATTAAGTCTGTGTAACTGAGCTTGAAGGAAAGCTTGGAGACCATTTGTTCTCTTAAATCTCTTTGGTTTGCAATTGTCAGATTCAATTTCAAGGGGAAGAGTTCAGAGCGTCATTGAAAGTTAGGGAAAGGGGGAAGAGCTATAGCCCAATCTGATAAATTATGTCAAAGTCAAAGTCTTCACCCTGTAGCGGTTGTAGCAAAGAAGTATTTTTAGTCCTGATGGCTGGGGGGCAGAGCATGTCACAGGGACACCTGTATATTGATGCAGACTGGCAGGGATACAGAGGAATTACTAGAATCTCTGCCTTGTATTTCGATGGATATTCCATGGGCCGACTTTGCAGGTAAGATTTACTGTACTGGTGATGAGAAAGGTAAGCTTCCTATCATACACTTGGAGATGTGTCCTGCTTCAGTGTCCGTGTATTTATGCCCTGGTTCAAGTCACACCCTGTCTGCCTGTATTTTCACTCATCTAACAGATGGCTGTTGTGCTACATTTGCTGTTCTGTGCTTCTGATTAGTCAGAGGCTCAAGCCTAATAAGGTATAGCTCTGTTTTCTTAAATCCTTAAAAGGCATGCTTGTCACTGGCTTATTTTGGAAATGTTTAAAAATTGTAGTTAAGGGGCATTCTGGGTAGGTGTCAGCAGTCTGGAAGGCATAGTTGATTATCTTTTACAATCCTCTTACAAACATGGGGCAATTAGATAGCAAAGCTGGAAACACATGGACAACAGAACAAAACCAGGTAACAAGGTGTGTCCCCTTGAATCCTAAGAACAGATAGGACAGGACAGACCCCAACTCCACAAGACCTGCCTGGTATCTGTGTGTAGCAGGAAGAAATAAGGGGAAGCAGCAGGGGGACCGAAGGACCACAGAACAGAGAAATCCAGAACAAGTCAACAGGTATCCAGTGAAGAGCTTAAATATTGCCTGGAAATGTGTGTTCCTTCTTTATTCATTTTTTTTTAAAAGCACTTACTGATTGTCCACACTCTGTCAGGCCCAGTTCAGATGTCAGAGAGGCCAGGTCAAACAAGATGGAAAAGGGCTCTCTATTCTTATGTTTATTCTTATATAGAGCTTATATTCCAGAAGAGAAACCTAAAAATATGATTTTGGAGACATAGGCATGCTGGAAAAAAATAAAAAGGCAATGGGAAAGAAATAGGTGACAGGGGCAAAGAAATTCTGTTAATATAGAATAAATATTTATAAATGAATTCTATCAAGGGGGTGACATTTGAGTAGACAGGTGAGTGAATATAACTTAGGGAACCCAATTTAAATTAAAAAACAGAATGATCAGGAAAACCTTTGCTATGGTCTGAATGTTTATGCCCCCGCCCCAATGTCATATGTTGAAATCATGACCCCCAAAGGTGATAGTATTAGGAGGTGGGGCCTTTGCAAGGTGCTTAAATCATGAGGGTAGAGCCCTCATGAATGAGATTAGTGCCTTTATAAAAGAGGTTCCAGAGAGATCTCCAGTCCCTTCCACCATGTGAGGATACAGTGAGAAGGTGCCAGTTTATGAACCAGGAAGAGAGCCCTCACCAAAACATGACCATGCTGGTGACTTGATCTTTGTCTTCCCAGCCATCAGAATTGTGAGCAATAAATCTGTTGTTTGTATACCACCCAGTCTGTGGTATTTTATTATGGCAGCCCTAATGGACTAAGATGGCCTTGTTGATTATTTGATACAGTGTTGAAAATTGTTCACTTATATAGGTTAATCATTTGGCTTTGCAATCTTGACATTCAAATTTTTTCCTTATGAAATACCAAAGGCTGCCTTCATCTAAAATCAGAATGAATAATTTTGATGATGTGAATACCCTAGGCCAAAAAACGATGATATTTATTATTTCCAAAACAAGAGACCCAGAGGAACTTCTAAGATTGGTGTAGGAGTCAACCTTTTCATTAGTGATCCAGCTCTGCTACCCACAGGGAGTTGATTAAGATGGCGGCCATAGTTGGGCCTCCAGGTCTCATACAGACATGTCTTAATATAAGAAGGAAAAATAGTCTGTCTCATCTCTTTTCTCTCTTGTCTCTTCTTTTTTCTCTTAAAACATTCTATTGAATGTTATTGAATAAAACTATTTTAATGAATTGTTTTATACATATATAAAATGTACATACCCTAAGTGTGCAGCTTGATGTATTTTCATAAACTAAACACATCTGATATCCAGCACTCAGATCAAGAAACAAATCATGATTCTCACCTAAGAAGTCTCTCATAAGCCCCTTTTCTATGATTGCCTTATCCAAGTGTAACTAGTTGTATAATTTTAAATCTCTAACACCACAGATTAATTTGCCTGTTTTGAACTTTAATCAAAGTAGAACCACATACTATGTACTGTCTTGTGTTGGCTTTTTCCCCACTCATATTTTTGAGATTTACAGGCATTTTTTGTGTACAGTTGTATATTGCTTTCATTGCTTTATAGTGCTCTATTGTCCATTCTCCTGTTGATGAGCATTTGAATAGTGACCAGTTTTGTTGTGAGTAGTGCTGCAATAAACATTCTAGTACATGTCTTTTAGTGATCGTATTCCTGCATTTCTTTTGGATATACTGTATAGACTGTTTTATTTTTTAATATGGAGAGAAGTCTTGATGTTCTGTATTCTAAGTCCTTTCAAACTTTATTGATCAATATGGAGTCATATGCCCATCACCTATCTGCAGCAAAACCTGGGAAAGAAAATAGCCAGTGATGCTCCATTAAATATTCAACAACCAGCCCTCTGCATGAAGATTTGGGAGGTGGGGCTGATCTGTAGCATTTGCCAGTTTCCTTGGTATAGATGCTTCCACTGTGGCCAATTTCAAGGTATCAACGTTACATCAACCAGCTTGCAAAGGAGCTCTCCTAAACTAGTACGGGCCAGCTCCCGCATACCATTAGCTCTCATTTTCATCCCTTGAAGTTGAAGTTTGGCTCTGCCAGAAAAAAAGAGGGCAAGAGCGGAGAAGATTCTTCTGTAGGCAGCTAGTGTTTTCACATGAATTATTGAGTTATTATCATGGATAAATTAATAAAACACCATTCTCTTCCAAAGACTGTTCCTGTAAAGTTCTGACTATTGGTGAAAACTGGCTTTTAGAGACTGTTAGGATAGGCTAGACTTATGATGTGGTTATAGCCCAAATTACAGCAGCTCTGCATATAGGTTGTTTCTCACTCACGCCATGCCCTCTGTAGATCAAGCAACCCTTCCAGGGCTGCTGTTCTCCATGCAGTGAGTCAGCGGCCTGGGTGGCTCCTGCGTTAGGCCACCTCATTTCAGCACTCAGGCTCCACGGTCATTGCTGGAGCAAAGGAGAGAGGTGACAGTGATGCATGGATTTGTAGGAGCTTCCGCTCCAATGTGACTTGTCACTTCCACTCAGAGGTCATTTGGCTAGAACTGGTTACCTGGTCCCTCCCAACTACAAGGGCACTTGGTAAATGTGGGAGGACACGTGGGCTATTTGATGCACTGTAAATGTGTCTGCCACAGAGACCATCCACTCAGGGCCATTCGTTTTGGTTTTGTTTTTAAGGCTTCTTTAAATCATTTCTGTTTATTTCCATTCTTGCATTTATCTGAGTTAAGAAAACAACTGACAGCTAGCTATACTTCCAGAATTACCCACTAGTAATGCATTTTCTCAGAAAACAGGAAAGAGAAGAAACTAGTAAATGATGATAGGATCAATTATAAGGAATATTTTCTATATACGAGTAACGGGTTTGTGTTGGACTATCTCTAGTGTATAGAATGATTGAAGCATAATACTTATTTTGTAAACAGCAGTAATCTAGGCAAGTCATCAGCGGATGCTAAAACCACCAGGTTAAAGTTGTTGGGCAGGAGAAATGTTCACAAAGTCTTAAAAGTGTCATCCACAGGTTATTTGTTACTTACAATGGGGGAAAGATACCATTAAAATGGAGAGATTGAGCAGACCTTGCCTTTTCCAACTAAGCAAATATAATATTGTCAGTAACGGGACCCACTGAAACCATGTGCCCCATAAGATGCATTGAGAAAGGAAGTAATGTCATCTGTGCAGGATTTCTGCCAAAACTTAAGGTAATCATGAGGGAAAAAATTGGGTGAAGTGAATTGAGGACCATCCTTGAAAAAATTTGGTTATACTCTTTTTTAAAATGTCAATGTCACAGGGATGCCAGGGGGCTTAGTGGGTTAAGCATCCGACTCTCATCTCAGGTCTCAATCTTACGGGTCATGAGTTCAAGCCCTGTGTTGGGCTTCATACAGGGCATGGAGCCTACTTAAAAAAAAAAAAAAAGAAAAAAAAAAAGAAAATATTAAAAAAAAAAGTCAATGCCACAAAAGCCAACTTGTTGGTATAGATTAAAGGCATCTCCATTGTGATCAAATGCAGAGTGTGGTTCTGGATTGGATTCTGGAAAAGTGAAGCCATAAAGGATGTTATTGGGACAATGTGGAGATTTAGATTATAGACTAAATAATAATATTTTATCAATGTTAAATTTCCAAATACGATCAGTATACTGTGGTTACATGGGAGAATGACTTTGGTCTTAGGAGAAATGTGCTGAATATTCATGAGTGAGGTGTCATATATGCAAATAGCTTTCAAATGATTTCCCTAAAAGTATATGCATATATTTACATATATGAGTATGCATAATTGTGTACACAGCACACACGTATACATAAAGATAGGGAGACAGAGACAGGAAAAAACAAATGTGGCAAAATTTTAACTTTTGATTCCTGTAGGTGAAGGTTATATAGGCCTGAATCTTCTACTCTTGGAACTTTACTACAGTTCTGAAATTTTTCAAAATAAAAAGAATTGAGAAAGTACTGTTGATTCCATTTATTCTGAAGTTTTACAACTCAATCCATTCTCTACTATTTGGGCCAAAGTCTTAATGGGATCAACTCCACTGTGTTTAACCTATACTTGTCTAGTAATCTGGTAAGAATTAAACTTTAAGCAATCAGCTCCCTACTCTGAAGATACGTGGACAAGGGGAGGAGCCTACCCAGAGAAAACCTCATGTGTGTTTGGATTAATATGGCATCATGACTGGAAATGAAGATTGGTTTTGACATCAGGGAGAGTAAAACCAGAGATAACTTCCCCCTTTATCATTTTTGTCAGTTTAGATCAGCCTGTGGTATTACCCAAAATTGGGGGGAAAAATCTTTGTCTAATTCTTGAATAACACTGGTGATACTTGATATGCTTATGTTGTAAGGAATATGATTTAGCATAATCTGTGGTGCTAAATGAATAAGCTGTCTTTTTACAACAGGCCCTGTAATTTCGTGGGAAGAGTATCAATGTCAGTTGAATTAATACAGATGATGAACTTCAAAAAGAAGCTGAACTCAGATAAATATGCATTTTCTCTAAACCATCAAAAACTTGAAATTCTGTGCTGGGAACTTCTGGGAGCATTCTGAGAGAAATAGGTTGATTGATTTGTAGAAGCAGTGTTGATACTTACCATGCCTTTTATGAGTCCAAATCCTAATGGGAGAACAGCAGATTTGTGTGGGATAGTTTTGCTCAGAATTGAAAACAAGAGTCCTTTTTGGGTTGTTCCCAGAATGGATTGTTGTTCAAAGTAATCATTAAATCCTCAATACGGGAACTTCTTGTGAGTAGCATGGAGAAATAAATGATGATGTTTTGAGATGTGTTCATTATTTCGTCAGTGCCTTAAAAGTCTGGAATGAGCTTATTAATCTTCCCCTTTTTTTTTAGTTTTTTTCTTTTTTTGGTTCTGCTTTTTGATACACATTAAAAAATCCTTATTTGTCTTTATGGTAAATATGCTTCATAAGGCTGGAACGCTCTGGCTGCCACAGCTTCTCCTAAAACCACATGGAAAGGGCATCCACACTGTTTGGTTTAATTACCAATATTAAATACCTTTCAATACAAGCTGTGGATAAAATGAGGGCAGGGGGACACCTCCCAGGAGAGCAGCAGCTTATCACAGAATGAAGATGTACACTTACCTAAAAGTTTTTCTTTGACCTAATGGCTCATTGGTAGATGTTGAATAGAGAATGACATGGTTGGTATATATTATGACCCGCACGTAACCTTAGATGCAGAGCTTAAAATAGTCTCTTGGTGTTTGATAAGATCCTCTGCTCTGGGACCCAACAGCATTCTGTCACCAGGCAACGTTGTCCTTCTGCCTCCAGGGAGCCCTTCCCAGCTGTGTTTGAGGAAACATGGTAACAGCACTACTTGGGGGCTTCACAAAAGCATGGGACTGGAAGCCCCTCCTTTCTGGATGTTGTTCAGTGGGCATCTACTATACTCCGAGGTGCAGCATTGTGTAGAGCACTTATTCAAATTGAAGTCCACGTGCCAGTAGCCTCATCATCACCTGGAGGCTTGTTAGAAATGCTAACTCTGGGCCCCATCTACTGACTCAGAATGCCTGGCAGTGGGGCTCAGGAATGTGTGTTTTAACAAGCTCCCCTGGGTAATTCTGTGAAGTCTAACCTTAGATTTCCAATGGGTGTGAGACAATAGATCTAAAACTTTACACTTCCCTGAAGATCATCATGATCATCTGTTTACCCTGCAAATAAGAGTTGTTGCCGGAAACTCAAATGAGTAAACGCTTATCTATAAAATGTGATAAGAAGTAGGTTCTTACAAATGGAAATGTGCTAAAAAGTAATTTCCTTAAAACATGGCATTATTAGATGTTTAGCAGTGAAAAGAGTAATATAAAGAGGCAAAGGTAGATTTTGCAGCATCTAGCGTAACTGCCACACACTTCAGATTTAAGAAAAAATTTTTTCTTTGTTATATTGTAGGACATGATGGTAAGCGAGATCTTCCTCATTTGAGTTTTTTCGTATAACGTATACTTGCTCGCTTTCTCATTAAGAGTTCTTATGGAGCTGAACAAAGATTACATTAGTGTGTAAGTCCTCAAGGGACTCTGTTGTGTCTGGAATCACAAAAGGTTCAGTCCCTTTTGGAAAGCAGACATTGAACTAAACTCAGTCCTGGAACCTGTTTCTATGTTGACAAAAGCTTCACTCCCTTTCTTTTCCTTAGACATGGCCTCTGGGCAAACATCAAAGCAGACAACTCATGGATAAGGAAGCCTGTGGACTGGACTGAGGCATTTCTTGTCCTTATTGGGGAGGAGGTTTCTCCTGAGTGAGCAGAACACATTTTATTGTGATAAACTGCTCTCTTGTTTCTAGTTCCCCCAAATTCAGTAGTGTGCTGTTAAATGTTAGCAAACTGCTGTGCGGGGGTGGGGGAGGTAGTCCTGAACTGTAGCATTGGCTGATTTTTGTGATCTTAATCCTCCCACCGTGACCAATTTCAAGCTCACCAATGTGATGTCACTGGAGTGGAGCTGGGACAACCGGCTGTCCTGAGATAGAAGGAGGTGGGAATTGAACTAGCCCTTGGTGGATGTGGATGTAGATAGGAGGGGAGAAATCACTTTTGGCTCACAGGCTTGGCATGTGGGGAGAGAGACAGATCTCTTGGTTTTCAGTAGATAAGAAAATATATTCATGTGTTTGAGCCAACTCCTTTTTTTTTTTTTTTTAATTTTTATTTGACAGAGAGAGACCACGAGAGAGGGAACACAAGCAGGGGGAGAGGGAGAGGGAGAAGCAGGCTTCCCGTGGAGCAGGGAGCCCGATGAGGGGCTCGATCCCAGGACCCTGGGATCATGCCCTGAGCCAAAGGCAGATGTTTAACGACTGAGCCACCTAAGCACCCCGAGCCAACTCCTTTCCATGCTATTGTGTTGGCCCCTGTGTTGGGGAGCTTTAAGATGTTGGATTCTAGGGTGGCTGTGACAAAAAATAAAAAGTTGGATTCTGTGTTTCTATGAATATGATGAGTTCTGAGCATAAGGCTCGGAAGAACTTCACACCTCAGATTTTCACATAAATGACTTTAGCAACCACCCTTATTCACAGCTAAGGCTGCCTCAAGAACAAAAGGCATGTGGGCAAAACAGTTCATTGTTCTAGAAGGCTGTTGCATACGTACATTTGCTCTTGTAGGAAAGAATAAGAGTCTGCAGTCCAAATAAGACTAGGAAGTAGCTTCCAGGGCAGCATAATTTTTGAAGCAACCTCCTCCTCCTCCTCCTCAAAGAATCATATTTATATACCAAGAGCAGCAAATGTACATATTTACTTTTATCAGTACCTGAGTAACCAAGGTATTTGGAGAGAAGAGGAAAGGAATTCAAGTAAGTGTTTAAAAACAGACCAACATGAAGGAAATCAGTAGAACTGGGGATAAGAATGCCCTCCAAAGACCTGGAATGTAGAAAGTTTGTTTCCTAAGTATATTCATTAATTTACACAAATCTTGAAATAAGGCCATTTTATGAGGGGAAAAAAGTGATGAGGCACCTGACCTACAGATCCATGTTGAAATATGACAAAACTCTTCATTGAATCTCAGCGTCTCTGAACTTTGTATCTCCAAAAAGTCAGAATGTTCCAAACAGAATCAAAGAGAACAGAGCTATAAAATCTTAACGAGTGGGTTGAGTGGAATCCAATAAAATATCCAGGAAGAAAACAACTTCACAATAGATTTGATAAAATTTAATGTTTGTTTTTGTTTTATTCACATTTTTAAAATTCCATCTTGGATAAAGCAGGACAATAAGTGTGATAGGCACGAGAAGAATATGATGACGCTTGCATGTTAATGAGTTAGGTTTATGAAGGGTTGAACTGGAACTCCTTGGCAGATTAAAAGGCATGGAATGTGCCTAGAAGGTTTGTTGTATCTTCAGTATTGTTGTAATTTGTGTTCATCCAGATGCAAATTCTAACACAAGTATAATCTCTTGAGAAGAAGGAGTCCCAGGAATTATCTGGGTGAGTACAAGTTAGAGAAGGGAAAGACTTCGGTGAAGAGTATGTTATCAAATGAGCTGCCCTTATGAGCAGCTGGTACTCAATCCTGCTGGGGAATTCCATGAAACAGGTAGAACATGACTCTGAATTGTCCCAAGCGAAAAAGCAAGAAAACTGGTATATTGATTCAGCTCACTTTCTGTCACTGGTTGAAGGTGTCTTTAACTATTTGAGACTACTGTGTTGCTTTAGCCTCATAGAAGCTCTCTGGCCAGAAAGTTCCAGGGGTTTGCAGTAAAGAGTCTTCACTATGCAGAGGCAGGACATTCCTTAGTGCAGCACTGTCCACAAAAGTTTAATACAAGCCACTAATATGAGCTACCTATGTAATTTTTAATTTTCTAAGAGCCAATTCAGTAGACCCAGGTGAAATTCATCTTAATATATATATGTTTTTGGCTAGTATATCCAAAACCTTATTTCAATCTTAGACAATATAAAAATTGAGATATTTTATTTTTTTGCCCCAAATCTTTGAAATTTGGTATGCATTTCACATGGAGAGCACATCTTATGTCTCATTTCACACTAATCACTTTTCAAGGGCTTGCTGGCCACATGCGACTAGTGGCTACTCTATTGAACAGAGAAGTTCTAGGGGAATGGATTGGCATTTAACTTTCTATTTACTGCATTGGGGGGGGGGGGGCATGTGTCAGTTATTCTCACAGTAATGCCCAAAATTAATTCTATCCAGTATACCAGGGAACCACAGACGTAAATTAAGTTTTTGGCCCAACTGATGCTTTACTTTTTCAACCTGATTATGTTCCTCTGATTTCTCAAGATCTAAAACCCAGGAAATGAAGTCTTCTGCTTATTTTACAGAAGTATTTTGATTTATTGACATTTCAAAAACTTAAGCATTTTTAATGTCTTTGAAAATGTATTGCTGCTATTCTCATTAATGTATCAGCGTAGAGTTTGACTAGTAAAAATCAGGTGCTCATTTATCTTTTGCTTTCTCCCACCAGCAGCCAAATACTGATGGAACATCTCCTTTGGGCGATGCATAGTTTAGGCCCTGTGGCCTTTCAGTGAAGAGACAATGGCTCTGTCTTCATGGGGCTTACAGTTTGATGGGGAAAGCACAGTAAACAGAATACCATAGAAATAAGTTCCATGAAGAACAGAGTCCTTGTTTTTTTTTTTTTTTAATCTTTATTATTTTAGAGTAGTTTTAGGTTCACAGCAAAAAAAAAAATTTTAAGACTTTATTTGAGAGAGAGTGAGAGAGCTAGAGCATGAGCAGGGGGAGGGCTAGAGGAAGAGGGAGAAGCAGACTCCATGCTGAGCAGGGAGCCAGACTCGGGTTCCATCCCAGGACCTGGAGATCATGACCTGAGCCAGAGGCAGACGCTTAGCCGACTGAGCCACCCAGGCTCCCCTGGTTCACAGCAAAATTAAAAGGATGGTGCAGAGATGTGCTTGTACCTTCTACCCCCACACATGCACAGTCTCCCCAGCATCAGTATCCCCCACTAGAGTGTACATTTGTTATAGCTGGCGAACCTGCACTGACACAGCCGCAATCACCTGAAGTCCATAGTTTACATTAGGAGGAACAGGTGTTAGCAAATGGTTTTTACAGGATGTTACTAAGCCTTATCTTATTTTAATCAAATGCCCTATGTAA
The DNA here is from genome assembly GCF_029215605.1 of Mirounga angustirostris. Classification (NCBI taxonomy): domain Eukaryota; kingdom Metazoa; phylum Chordata; class Mammalia; order Carnivora; family Phocidae; genus Mirounga; species Mirounga angustirostris. Next base: position 103,443,098 of record NW_026991718.1, read on the forward strand.
AACTCAAATATCATGTGTAATAATAAACTAGTTGGACAGTGGTTATTTAAAATCCTCTTAAAAGAGGATTTCTCACTTTTCAGAACTTGTCACTTTGTGGTTCCTTTTACTTAGAGCCTTGATTTAGATTATTTGAACTAATTTAGAGGAGACTTGTAGGGATTTACCTATACTGTAAAATGAGTTGCACTAAGTCTGGTTAGGAGGATGTTTACGCTGCCATATTTTGCATCCCTTGGTGCCTAATTTATGGGAATTCAAGCATCTTGCTTTCCCCAGGCTGTCAGATACATGGCTGAATCATTGTTTGTGTCATCTTTCTGGCCTAAACTTTAGAGGCCTTTGAAAAGTAGCTGTCAGCAGGGCAGGTCAAAGATTTTGTATTTCCATATTTCCAGGTGAACCCTAGGAGGTATTTGAGTTGCTAATGTGAATAAGGCTATGGTTTCTCTATTAATTAAGCTGGTTTTATTCATTGGGTAAAATGTGAAAGCATTTAATTTAAAGATGTTTTCAAGCATAATTGACTTTTGAGGTTTGAGTTGCTAAAGAAAAGATAACTTGAAGCACTGGCACTTGGAGAGATTTTACTGCAGCTGATTACATATGCAGGGTATTTCTAGAGTTATGCTAGGAAGATTCCTTCAGTAGGATTTAACTGGCTGAATATAATAGAATGTTTTATTACATAATAATTGCCTTTAATGGGTGTGGGCATTTCATTTGGCTATTGGAATCGTGCTAATGCAACTCTAATTGGAAAGATTACATTTACTTTTAAACATCTTTAACACATCAGACTGGGTCAGTGGATTCACTATTAAAGATCGTCTGTTTTGTTTTCATAGATCTCATTTTCCAGGATACATTGCTTTCTGAAGCTGCTTTAAGCCATTTCCCATTAGACAAAGGGAGTTATTGGGTTCCTTTCTATACATCTTCTTAATTTTTCAATGGTTGTGAGTAAAATAGAAAAGGACACTGGCTATCATAAGCCAAAGAGGACTTCCTGGAAAGAGTGGGATTAAGAGAATTGATAGAAGTCTTGAGCCTCAGGCTTTGCAGACAGGCAGGAGCCAAGGGGTACAATAGGGGTAACAGATTAGGGTTCCTAGAAGCAGAGCCAGAGATGGAGATTCTTGTACAAACGACTTACGGAGGGAATGCTCTCTGGAGAAAACTATAAGGGAGTGAGGGAAACAGAATCGGCCTGAGAAGGAGTTGAGCAAGAAATGAGGGTTCGAGTGAAGTCAAGTTGGAGCTGGCTTCCACACGGACCTCTGGAGCTTTTCATCAGAGAATAGTTCCACCTTGAGGCATAGTGACAGCTCCTCATGCTCCTCTATCAGTCAGTCATTGGCTGTGGATTGCCTCTAGGTGGAGCATCACCTCCCAGAGTCTCTGGGGGAAGGGAGAAACAGATTTACAGCATTGGCCCATTTCCACAGTGTAAATACCCTCGTCATTGCTTCTTTCAGGCTACCAGGGTGAAGTTGGGCAGAAAGGTGAGCTAGAGCTTGCACAACAAGCTCTTGTGAGCCAGTGTGAGCTGGATCTAGCAAATCACTGTTCCCAGGCATCTCCTGGAGAGGGGCTAGTTGTGTGTCGAGGGCAGTTCTCTGGAGAAAGGGCAGTTGTAAGCTGATAGCAGCTGGGGGATAGGTGCACTGGCCCATAAAAGATCTGAGAAACATCTAGAGGCTGATGCAGTGTAGGGACCATGGAAAGCCTCACAGCAGGAACAGGAAGGTCAGCGGGCCGGCTCCTGTTGAGGCTTCCGCTGCCTCTTTAGTGATCCACTCACTGCCATTGCATCACTCACTGAAAATGCCATCTTGAAAGAAGGTATAAATTGGTCCTGCCTAAGGCACGTGCCCCTTCTGGTTCTAGGAAAGTATGGAGGAAAGATGTAGTCCACTGTCCTTCAGTAGTAGAAGGGAAGCATTGACTTCCACCAAGACCATACAAGACTAGGGGTAATGGTGATTCCCAGAGAGGCGGCTGGGGAACTCTTACTGGTGGGAAATGGAGGCTGCAGAGCATCAATGACAAGGGGAAGTTGGCATAATTGTAACAAAAGGAACTAACATTTATCATTTTTTACTTAATGCTGATACTTGCTGGCAACTGTTTTAGCTACTCCATATAGGGTGGCAGAAATTGTTGGTTGCCTGCTTCCCTACTAAGCCTTTTTCCTAAACTTCCTCCTTGATGGTGGAATCCTACTATCTTTAAAAAAAAAACTTAAAAATGCCACATAGTGACTTTCCCAGCATCCTTTGCATATAGGACAGAGGCATATGACCCACTCCTGACTATTGAGTCCTGACAAGAGGTCTTTAGGGAGGTGAACCTTCTGGGAAACACTTGTCCCTTATAAAATAGATGGATAAAGGGAAAATCCCAACACCTATTCTTCCTGCTTTGAATGAAGTCATGTGAGAACATGGTGCTTGGAGCTGTGGTAACCATCATGTAATAAGTGGAAAGCACAGAAAAGCTGACAGGTAACCCTGACATGGTACTGTTAGGTGAACCCTGAAGCTGCCCAATTTTGTTGTCATTATTACATGAGAACTTACACATGCCCATTATTCTACTTTTACTTGGGGGTTATGATGTCTTGTTAATTCACAGTGTTCTGTGAGATATATAGATATATAGATATATATCTATATATCTATATAAAATTTTAAGATTTATTTGAGAGCAGGTGCATGAGTGGGGGGTGGGCAGAGGGAGCAAATCTTCAAGCCCACTCCCTGCTTAGTGTGGAGCCTGACATGGGGCTTGATCTCATGACCCATGAGATTATGACATGAGCTGAAACCAAGAATCTGAAGCTCAACTGACTGAGCCACCCAGGCTACCTCATAAGGGATATACTCTTATTTTCATTTAGCATAGAGGGAAACTCAGGCAAAAATCATTAAATAACTTGACCTGAGGCATGACAAAAGTTAAGACTTTTCTGTCTGACTCCAGGGTCTGCGATCTTTCTCTATATCAGACTACTTTCTTAAATATTAACAACACTTCCCACTGACTATGTTCAGTATGATACCTCTGTCCGTTCTTTTTTCCTGCTTTGTCCTTTTGGGCATCCCTGCTGGTTATACATTGAAATCTGAGTTATCCAGAAATCAGTCTCGTAGAACTACCGGGCTGAAGGTGAGGATCACACCTCTATAGGAAGAAAACCATCTATGACAATAGAGAAACAACCCATGAATATCAAATCCCATTAGAATAGCTCCAAACAAGAGTGTGAGCAGCCCCTCCCAACTGAGGCCTAGGTCTGCTGTGATTCACACAGGAAAGTCTACTTCAGGGAGGAGAGTTTCTGGCTTTAGCGTAGGGAGGCCTTCACCGCACAGTGCTGCTCAGAATTCATGGTTAACCTGAGAAATACTGGTACATAATGGGAAAGCTCTCAGAAAAAACTCAGTACTCCAGAATGTCAAACTACTCATCCTCAGGGATGCCAGCATTCTCAAATTTTCCCGTACCTGAATGTTAATACCATAACTACTACCGTTTCTTCTTTGAGTTTTGCTCTTGGTTATGTCTTCATTGGAGACTTAAGATTTTCCTTTCCCCTTTTCTGTGGTACTCCTGATTATTTAGTTATGCCTCTGAACACATACCCAAATGTGGTATTTAAAAAAAAACCTTTTAGATAATATGTTGGTGGTAGGACAGTTGTTAACATAAAAGTGAAAAGCCGTGAGAGAAAGCTTTGTCAAGCATGTGATCGAAACATCTTTGGCTAGAACTCGTCATGCTGCGAAAGTATCCAAAGGGTGTCAGGGTTTTTATGTGCTCGCTCACCCACCAGCTGATGGTTCCGGGCTCCCTCCCACCCCATAGAGTCTTAGGTGGTGACATGGCTCTTTTCTCATCACCTCCACTTTTTCTGCCTTCAGGAAAGTTAATAAAAATCTAATGTTTTCTTAATCCCTTTTTGTTCATTTTACTTGAATCGATGGTGGGATGAAGCTGAGACAATATTCTGAGACTTCACGATGTAACTGGCAATTTTCTTTGGTGACTGTGTTGGGTCTGACATGAATATTGATAGAAAAGATCAATGACCAAGCACGTCTATTTTCTAGCCATTATGCTGAGTGGACCATGGTGAGGGGACCTAAAAAATGGAGTTGTTCTCTTTTGGTTACACAGTCTCAGAGTTGGGGTGGTCATCAATCCTCCACTTCCCATTTGTAGATGAGTAAATTGTGGGGCAGAGGATAAAGTATGTGCCTTGGACACCAGGGCACATTATGGTCCAAGTGCTCACCTCTGTTGTCCTCTCATGAACCCTCTTCTACAATAGTCTACGGGTGAGCTCCTATTTGGGACCATGTTTTAACAGGTCTTGGAAAGCTACAAAAAATGTGGAATGCTCTCCATGAAATTTTTCCATTGGGATTTCTCTTTATGGAGTATCACCTTTCATGAAATGATAGTCTTAGGAGAAGCAGATAAGTGAATATGTAAAATGTCCTTACTTAGTAAAATAAGTGGATAACTATGTTAATTGACACCTAGAATTACAAAATACTCTGAAATGTGATAACATGTAAACTCCTGCATTCTTACTTGGCATTATTAGTTAATGTGAAATATAAAGAACAGGAATTTATCATCGCTTTCCCAGTTGGTCATATATCTTAATACAAACCCACCTTCCAATGACATATATGCTTGAGTAACATAGTCTTTCTCTGATGATAACATTACCTTAAGGTTGCCCAAAGAATAAGAAAATGTAAGCAAACTTTCTTGAGTCAAGTGCTGCACTTATATAAATTACATAAGTTATGTGGTGTAAACATCATATCTGATTCTTGGCTTTCCAGTTGTAACAGTAGGTGTTTTGCTGTGTAACACACTATACCTCAAAATTTAGTGAATTGAAACAACAAGCCTTTATTTAGCTCATTGGTCTGCGGGTTTTCTGGGTAGTTATGCAGATTTGGCTGGACTTGGTTGTGTTCCGCTGGTTGGCTTCCATGTGGGGGTCAGGTGGAGATCAGCTTGGGTTTGGCTGGTCCAGGGTTTGGGATGCCGGGATGCCTGGGCCCATTCTCCACAGTCTTTCCTATTCCAGAAGGCTAGTCTCAGCATGTTTTCATAGTAACAACCGGGTTCTAGAAGAGAGTAGAAGCTACAAAACTTTTTTGAAACCCAGCCTTAGAATTGGCTCAGGTGTTGCTTTTCTGCCTCACTCAGTTGGCAGAAGCAAGTTACCTGTCCAAGCCCTGATTTAAGGGGTGGAGAAACAGACTATCTTCCTGGCAGGAGGAGGTGCAAGGTCCTGTTACAATGTTACAATGGGATGGAGAATTGGTGGTCATTTTTGTAGTCTGCTGCACGCTGATTCCCCATGTTGAATCAGTCAGTAATTCTTACCTGTTCTATCAATAAAATATTTTTTAGGGAGCTTATGAGAAGGGGGGAGGAGCAGAGGAAGAGAGAGAGAGAATCTTAAGCAGGCTCCACCCTGGGCATGGAGCCTGACGCAGGGCTTGATCCCATGACCCGGAGATCATGCCCTGAGCCAAAATCAAGAGTCAGATGCTTAACCGACTGAACCACCTAGGTGCCCCTCACTAAAATATTTTTAAAAAATTCATCTCTTTCTCTCTTTCTCTCTCTCTCTCCCTCCCTCTCCACAACTGATCCAATCCGCCATCTCACCTGGCTGACCACAGTAACTCCCTGACCTACCTCCCTACTTCCACATTGGGCTATCTCTAATCTGTTTTCCACACATCAGGCATGGTGACCTTTTAAAAATATAAAATATAAAAATATAAATCAATTCCTGTCTCTTGTCACTCTTACTCTTAGAACAAATCTGTACTCCTTTCCGTGGCCCCAAATATCCCATAGTGATCTGACTTCTGTCCAGCTGCAGCCTTATCTGCCTCCTATGAAGTCCTGGACCATATCATGCCCATTCCATCTCAGGGACTTTGTAATTGCTGGACCCTCTCCTTGGTATGTTCCTTCTCCAGCTTTTCATAGGACTTTCTTTTTTCTTTTTTTTTTTTAATATTTTATTTATTTATTTGACAGAGAGAGACACAGCGAGAGAGGGAACACAAGCAGGGGGAGTGGGAGAGGGAGAAGCAGGCTTCCCGCCGAGCAGGGAGCCTGATGTGGGACTCGATCCCAGGACCCTGGGATCATGACCTGAGCCGAAGGCAGACGCTTAACGACTGAGCTACCCAGGCGGCCAGGACTTCTTTCTTAATACAACCACATCCTTAACCACCTGGGTCAAATAGGACTCTTCTGATTACTTTCCATCATATTGCTTTGTGCACTTCCTTAAGAATGCTGTTTGATTTGTTAATTTAACATGTTTATTGCTTATCTCTTCCACCAAAATGTGTTTCGTAATGTCAAAGACAGTATCTGATTATACAGATACTGACTAGCTCCCTCACTTATTAAATGTTCATTGATTCCCTACAGAGCAGACCCTACATGAAAGTTTTACTAAATAACGAAATTAAAGAATACTTGTAACCTTCCTTTTAAAATGTGTTTTGTTTTCCAGATTTTCATGGCAATAGACTCAGTCACACATCATAAATATTGATCATGACAAATGATCTTTTATTATGGAAATTGGAATTGGGATGGTCCAAAGAATTATAAGTGGATGCATCTGATGCTGCATATTTAGTGATGACATTTACAGAAGAAACGTATTGGTACCTTGCTTAATACGACACAAGGAAACATTTTCAGAGAGGAGTCTTTGTCAGATAAAGGCTTCCGTAGTCAGAGCCTGGTTTTCCAAATGGGGAAGAGAGCTCTCTGAAATTGAATTTTATTCGTGCTTTAGAGAGAAATGAAATCTCTCCATCATGAAAAATGAGTATCAGGTGCTTGTGATTTCCTTTTATCAGCTGCTAATCGGAAGAGATGAAGAGAGAGATGCAAGCTAATGAAGAAGCCAGCCGTTTGATAGGCAGTTGTGTTGCAGGAGGGTTTGTGACTGTTAATTAGATGATGGCCTTGGGAAATACACCGTGAGAGGGAGCAATGGGGGAGGACGTGGTATATTGCACAGCCTCTCCCTAGGTGAATCTGGTCTCGAAGTGTTTATGCTAAAATGCTTGGAGTCGCAAAAACTACATTTTGAACAAGACACATCTGGCGTTTGGAAGATGCTAGAGGACCTTTTTATTTTTATAGGTCCTCTATATGTTAGTAATGCTTCACATCTATACATCAGTAATTAGTCATAGCCTCTCTTAGCATGAATAGTTTGGAAACACATTGCAGTGTACATTTGTCATTCGGAAGGGCTGCCAGATATCCACAGTCCATTTTCTAGGTGGGAGCCATTCTGTTGATGCCAGGGAAGCCAGAGGCTTAGTTTCCCAGCCTCCTTTGCAGCGAGGGTGCAGGCATGTGGCCTGGGTTTGGGTGATCAGATAACCATGGCCTAGACTGTGATGAAGCACAGTGCAGGAAAGAATCCATTTTCTTGGTAGAGGTAGTAGCAGTTGGGGCCACAGGCCAGGAGGAACATTGACCAGTGCAGATGCTGGTGCCATTGAAAATTACGGGACAACACATACATGTCCTCACTGGGCAGATTGGGGTGGAATTCTAGCTGTGGTCTATGTTAGCCTCCTTTGCCTCTCCTTGGTTCGTTCTTCAGGCTTTTCAGCCATTCTGCATGTTGCCTATTATTATTCTTTCAATAAATTCTTTTACTCTTCAGTAGAATAGGGTTACTTTTTGTTGCTTACACATAAGAGCCATGACTAGCTCCCTCCAATTAATAATGCTTGCGAGGCAATGAGTAGTTATATTGCACTAAATATATCGTCTCTTACGACGAACACAGTTGTATGTTAGTGTTGCCCCGTACCACCCAAATTATGAGAATTTTATTTAGGAGGATTTAAAAGTTTTGCTTCATTGGTTTCTAGGTTCTTTTATTAATTAAATCATAACCATAATTTTAAAATTAGAGCACTTTAAGTCATTGTTATGCTTCACTCTGTTGAAGAAGGTGTCACTTTCTTCTTAAAATAGTTTCATTAAATAGAATTAGTCTGTTTAACAATTTTCTGTGGAATCTGATCATTCTCATTTTGTGTTTTAGGAGGTTTCAGGGAGGCAAACATTTACTGCTGCCATCAAGAGAGTAATTCCCTTTGGTAGGAAAAAGTTCGAGCAGAAACTGATGAAGATTAATACATTAAATACTTGAAGATCTATGTGGCTCAACAACTATTAGTTTAAAATATTTTATTGGATACTTGCTAAAAGTCCGGAATTATGACGCACCAGGGAGTAAGAACTGAATAATGTTTGGGTAATTCCGCTTTACAAAACAGCTCTCAAGAATTTATTTTTTTAAATTTTTTTATTTTTTTAAAGATTTTATTTATTTATTTGAGAGAGAGAGAATGAGAGACAGAGAGCACGAGAGGGAAGAGGGCAGAGGGAGAAGCAGACCCCCCGCTGAGCAGGGAGCCCGATGTGGGACTCGATCCCGGGACTCCAGGATCATGACCTGAGCCGAAGGCAGTTGCTTAACCAACTGAGCCACCCAGGCGCCCTGAAGATGTAATTAAATTATGATGAGCTCATACTAGTGTAGGGTGGGTCTCTAATCCAAAGTGATTGGTGTCCTTATTTTTTTTTTTTAAGATTTTATTTATTTATTTGAAAGAGAGAGAGAGCACATGAGAGGGGGGAGGGTCAGAGGGAGAAGCAGACTCCCTGCCGAGCAGGGAGCCCGATGCGGGACTCGATCCCCGGACTCCAAGATCATGACCTGAGCCGAAGGCAGTCGCTTAACCAACTGAGCCACCCAGGCGCCTTTGCTCTCAAGAATTTATGGTCTAAGGCAACAGTACTCAAAGTGTGGTCCATGGACCTGTGCTATCCGAGTGCTGTTACTGGTCAAACAATGAAATGCGAAATTTGTGCTAGAACATAAATCATTCAGTACACTGTTCAGTCCAGCTGACGTTTTTCTTGTGTAGGACTCTCTTGAAGGAAACAGTGACTTGATTTATATCCTTGTGCAAGTTCCTTATCTTGTCATTGGTCATAACAAAAGTTTGTATATCAGCTACTTTGAGTAGCAGTAATTGAGTGGATAATAAATATTATAAAAAGCAAGAATAACTAATGATTACATCAACCTATGGAACAGCAAAATATCTCATATTAATGTTCATTTCAAAACATTTAAATTAGTACTTACTTTAGGACCCTATTATCCTCTTTCCAAAAGTGAACCGTGGACAGTTGTTAAATGCAAAACACTACTCTGGATTTTGTTGGGTTTACAAAAACATCTGAGATAATCATCATGGTCATCAGGATTTTCCAACCTTACAAGTGGGAAAAGATAGAAAAACAATTGCATATGTTTCAAATACCAGATATGGTGAATGCTTAGGGTTGTTTTTAATAAGAATTACAGCTCATTAGAAAGCTTTGTCTATGCTGCACCCCAAAAATTTTGAACAGTTGTGTTTTCATTTTCATTTGTTTCCATGAATTTTTTTTTTTTTAAGATTTTACTTATTTATTTGACAGAGATAGCGAGAGCAGGAACACAAGCAGGGGGAGTGGGAGAGGAAGAAGCAGGCTTCCCACTGAGCAGGGAGCCCGATGCGGGGCTCGATCCCAGAACCCTGGGATCATGACCTGAGCTGAAGGCAGACGCTTAATGACTGAGCCACCCAGGCACCCCTCCATGAATTTTTTTAATTCTTTAATTTCCTGGTTGACCCATTCATTCATTCCTTTTTTTTAATTTTTTGTTTTTTAAAGATTTTATTTATTTGAGAGAATGAGAGAGAGAGAATGAGATAGAGCATGAGAGGGGGAAGGGTCAGAGAGAGAAGCAGACTCCCTGCTGAACAGGGAGCCCGATGTGGGACTCAATTCCAGGACTCCAGAATCATGACCTGAGCCGAAGGTAGTCGCTTAACCAACTGAGCCACCGAGGTGCCCCTTGACCCATTCATTCTTTAGTAGGATGCTCTTTAGCCTCCATGTATTTGAGTAAAAAAAAAAAAAAAAGTCTATATAGTACCTTAAATGAATATTGGATAAGTTGACTGTTAACATTTTTATCTCGTGTGTGTGTGTGAGAACTGATAGCTCTCAATAGGTTTTTTTTTTTTTAAAGATTTTTATTTATTTATTTGACAGAGAGACACAGCGAGAGAGGGAACACAAGCAGGGGGAGTGGGAGAGGGAGAAGCAGGCTTCCCGCAGAGCAGGGAGCCCGATGTGGGGCTCGATCCCAGGACCCTGGGATCATGACCTGAGCTGAAGGCAGTCGCTCAACCAACTGAGCCACCCAGGTGCCCTCTCAATAGGTTTTAAAAAATTATTTGCCCCAGGGCACCTGGTGGCTCAGTGGGTTAAGTGTCTGACTCTTGATTTTGGCTCAGGTCATAATCTCAGGATCCTGAGATTGAGCTCTGCTTTGGGCTCCGTGCTGAGCATGGAGCCTGCTTAAGATTCTCTCCCTCTCTCTCTCCTCGCCCCTCCCCCACTTGTATGCCCTCTCTGTCTCTCCCTCAAAAAACAAAAACAAAAAACAAAACTATTCGCCCCTGAAAGAGTATTTATAGATAAAAATGATAATAAAGTAAGTCACTGGCTTTTTTGTTACTAAAGGGTTATTTTCTAATATTTACCCATCATTCTTTCAATTAAAGCACCAAATCTAAAAAACTGAAAATGTTTTTGATCATCATTAAACTAGAGACAGCCAAAATTCACTTGTGGTATTATATTGGAGGTCAGAAGAGAAGTTATGTACACCTGAAGTTAATGTAACATTGTGTGTCAACTATACTTCAATTAAAAAAAAAAGAAGAGAGGTCATGTTTGGAAAATCTTGCCAGGGAGAGGGCACAAGAGAAACTGAGCTGCTGAAAATGTTCTAGGCCTGTGCTGTGCAATATGGCAGCCATTAGCCACTGTGGCTCTTTAAATGTAAATTAATTTAAATACATTTACAAATTAAGTTCCTCAGTTGCACTAGCCACATTTGATGTGTTCAGTGACATGGTGGGCAATAGCTAATGAATGGGACAGTGCATAATTATATTTCTTTATGGAACCTCTCCATCACTGTAGAACGTCCTATCGGACAGCACTATGTTAGACCTTGGTCTGGGTTGTTGCTTGAGTGTACAAATACTGAGCGTCAGTGTTCATCAAGTCTTACACTTAAGACATTGTAGTAAGTTATACATCAATGTGAAAGTATATAAAGAAAAAAATAGAGATTTGGCTCTATTGGCTTTTTCGGTTCAGCTCAAGGGATCTCTGTGCCATTTCTGGATACTGAGAAGTCTGAGCAGGACTTAGTTGAGATAGAGAAGATGCATTTCCAAGACCTATACCATCAGGTGCCCTCCATGGAGCCAAGTGGCCCTCTATGGAGCAGGTGTCAAGGTGTATGGGGCAGGGCAAAGGCTGCCTCAGACCCACCAGCCTAAAAGGGAGAGCCTGGGACACCTTAGAATGGTAGCAGTCTTGGGGCACCAGAGTGGCTCAGTCGGTTAAGCATCTGCCTTAGGCTCAGGTCATGATCTCAGGATCCTGGGATCGAGCCCCGCATCAGGTTCCCTGCTCCGCGGGAAGCCTGCTTCTCCCTCTCCTCCTTGCTCATGCTCTCTCTGGCTCTCTCTCTGGCTCTCAAATAAGTAAATAAAATCTTTTAAAAAAATGGTAACAGTGTTTGGAAGATCATTACCAGAGGAGCCCTTATTCTCTGCATGGGAGATGGGAAAGTTGTCGAAACCCACATTAATGTTGGGTTTGCTCTTAGTCATTTTAAAACCTTGCTTATTTGATGCAGACATTCTTTTCATCACTCATCTCTCTGGGGGGGGTGGTTCTGGGGCAACAATTAGTGAGAAAAGAATATAATCCATTAAATTAGACTCACAATATGTTTTTTCTTGTTTTTACATGACACTTCCTTTTTCTCTTAATTTTCTTTTCATATTTTGAGGATTTCAGCAGTGTTAACTCACTTTTCTGTCCTTTATTCATTTAAAGCCTTATTATTCAAGGTGGAATCTGGGGAGCAGCATTGGTGTCCCCTGGAGTTTGGTAAAATGCAGGTTATTGGGCCCTCCCCCAGACCTATAAGCCAGAGCCTGTATCTCAGAAGGAGATTCCTGCATACCTTGTGGCTATAGAAAAAGCACTGTATAGGAGTCTAAAATTAATGGGTGAAAATCATCGGAGGCACCCAGGATATTACATTAACTGTACTACTATACTAGGTTGATTGTTTTGTAGTCCATTAGCCAAAATGAGTTATAGATATTAAATTGACCATCTAGTGTCAGCTAAATTTAACAGCTGTAAAAGGTGGTTTTCTTCTCATGGGATATTTCATCTCACAAAGAAACTGAGTCACCAGTGTTGTGGTCCATCTTCTAATAAGCATGTGAGATGTCTAATGTATTTTATGTATTAAAAGTGAAAATTGCTTTTTGATGTAGTGTCACTCACAGTGAAAAATGACATAAGTGTACCATTTTAAGCCTTTGACTAAGGCAATTGCCTTAGTTTGGCAGTTTAAAAAGAAATAACTGGGTACTGATAGCTTTCAATTAATCTCTGAAATTGAAAGAAGAAAAAGAATGAATAACCCCAAGTGTCAGATAATTAATTTTACTTATACTTAGCTTTGTGTAATGTGTGTTCTGCTTACTTTTGACTAGGGGATGACTTCATTTCAAATCAAGTACTGAGGGATGTTCTCTGAAAACCTGACTTGAGAGGAACAAAACTTCCTCTGGGAATTTCCTCTCTACCCCCATTCACCTGCTGTTTGAACTTCTTCAATAGCTCACATCATAGGCAAATAAATTGTACATTCCCCAAGAGGCCTCACACCCTAGCCAGAATGAGCTGATTTTGCTTAAATCACAAACATGAACAGCAAAACTTGATATTCGGGTGACATGGAAAGAAAATGAGAACCAATGCTGAGTGCTGTGGGTGTGCCAACCGCTGAACCCAAAGGCAAGATCAAGGCAGGCCTCAGTCACAACAGAGATAACTTTGAGCTTGTATGGAACATCATTCGGGACTGTGATCCCACCACCCGGCCCTCATAAAGCAAAAGAGTTCTGCCAGGATGTTGCTTGTCATCAGGGAGGTAGTCAGAATGGTCTGCCAGTTTTCTGTTCAATCCATAATCCACTTCTAGCTGTCCATCTGGTCACCCAGCATGAACTTGATGATTTTTTTTCCTCAAACTCTTAATTTGTTAATTTTTTTTTATCCATTCATTAGCCATATTAGGAATGCCCGTGAAGGGGGCATATACAGGGGATGCCAGTGTAATCAGAAAAGCCCTTGCTGGTAGTGAGCCTACATGGTCTAGCACCTGCATGGTCTAGGTCTTACCATAGGACCTTGAAGCGCAGGCCAGTGTTGCCAGTTGAGTGAGCTAAAAACAGAAATTACTTGTTCTAGAATAAGCCATATTGCTTTCTCGGGTTTTTCTATTTAATGAACTGTTGTAGGGCATTTTTAGGGTATGTATTATTAGCTTCCTGTGCCTGCTGTAACCAGTTACCACAAACTTATTGACTGGAAACAGTAGAAATCTGTTCTCTCACAGGTTAGAAGGCCAGAAGTCTGAAATCAAGATCAGTGGGCTGAAATTGAGGTATCCCTCCTGAGGATCTGTTCCTTGCCTCTTCCAGCTTCTGGTGGCGGCCAGCACTCTTTGACTTATGCCCACATCACTCCAGTCTTCAAATCTCTCTCTTCACATCGCCTTCTCCTCTGTGTCTTCCTTTTCCTCTGCACCTTCCCCCCTCCCCCAACACAATGGCTAGTTCAGGATGATCTCCCCTTCGTAAAACCCTGAACTTAATCACATCCGATCCTTTCTCAGTCTTCTGCAGACTTCAGGGAATTAGGACATTCCCCTTTAAGGTGTCTATTAAAGAATAGACACTGTGTCTAGCATGTTGTTCCACAAAGGATCATGGATCTTATCCAACATCAAGTGTTACTAATAATTAATGAAGAATATGAGCAAACCATAAGCACAATCTCAGCATCCCAATGTTTGTCTTCAAAGGGGTCTGGAACCTCTGACGCAGTTTCCTAAAACTATTTTTATGCACTGGGATGCATTTTGGTTTAGGAGTAACTGATAATATGGCCTAAAAGTGTGATACAAGTTAGTTCAGGCAAAGCCATTTAGAGTTAGGGCTTCTCAGTTTTTTATACTTGATTAGTCATATAAACGCTCTACCTATGTAACCAATGTCCATTCCCCAGAAGGCTGTATCCCATAAATCCAAAAATTCTGGGTTAATTTTTTGAAGCAATCAAGACAGACCAGAAACGACCTGTTAAAACCTTAGATAAGAATGTCTGGGTTATCTTCCTGCTAGTAAATCCAGCACAGTGTTTATAAGAAGTTCTGGTTTTGTCAAGGTCAACACTTCCTAGAGTAAGGGGTGGGAGGAACATCCAGGGAGGGAGAGAAAGAGGGAGAAGTGATGAACCCACAGTGAATTCTCTTTTTCCCACCCATGAATTATGGCTTAGATGCAGAGAATATTCACTTTTGAAACCTTACTATTTGGAGACCAAGTATATAAATAAATCCAGAAAACTATTTTCTTGGGTGCATCCTGAAATGACTTCGCTGGTGTAGGTGTTGTCTGCACCAGGAGTATAATGCACACAGCAGGAATGAACGGGAACTGTGTGAAAGCAGGGGTTGTGGGCATCACGTCTGCTGTTTGAACAGAATTTGGTATATTTGCTTATACTCAGGATGCCTCAGGGACTTTAGCTAAGAGAATGATCATCAGTGTGTGTAATTTATTTATGGGATATTTAGATGCCTTTATTGTCTGAGATTAAAAACAAACTTCCTACTTCCATCTGATAAATGAGAGAATGACTTGGATGAAATAATAATGGAGCTCCTATTTTTATGTATAGGCAGATCTACTTTAGTTTCAGTTAACCTTTGTTATGGAGACAATAATAAAAGTAAGATGATTCTCTTTCACTTTTATCTTGGCTTTTGCATGGAAGAAACAGTGTATACTTGGCACCTGATATTTACACTGCCATCTGTCTGTTGGTTTTCTTGCTGTGAACAGGTTCACAGTAATGTGTGGGGAGGAAATCATTATCAGAATCTTTTCTAAGAAGGTCAACTCTGTGTGGTATCTGAATGCCCTTGGGTGGTGAGGGTTGGAGACCGCGTTGCTTTATTCAGCTTTGCTTGCTCTCTGCCTTAGGATGACCTGCTCATCATAAGACCACTGTTGGTCTCCAGCTTCTCTTCATATCTTGTTAAGGTGGGATTTAAAGTAAGGACAAAAGGGTAAGATCTCTGAGTAGCTACATTCAGTGTTCGGCTTGACAGTTTTCGAATTCTCACTTTCAGTAGAGGAAAGAGAGAGGATGTTTTTCTCTGCTGGATCATTGGGATCCTACTTAGTGTTGCTTGAAAAAGTGGGTCTCAGAGATTCTATGCAACACCTCAAGAGACCCCCCAGGTTTTAACTAGTTGCCTTATAATTCCCCTAACAAAGACCTTTGTCCTTAGCAACTGCTCATGATAGAGTGTGACATTTTGTAGAGCACCTTAGGGTTTTAAAAGCATTTTTATAAATGTTAGCACATTTTATCCTGGAATAGTCCTCTGAAGTAGTCTGGGCAAGTATTAATCTTTGATTTATAGATGAGTAAATGGAAGCTAAGAGAGGTCAAGCAACTTGCCCAGAGTCATGTCATTCTTAACAGAATGGAGGCTGGAACACATTCCTGCAGGAACTTAATCCAAAATTCTTACTGTTAACTGTGATGGACATACCCATTCCTTCAGGGGCCTTGTGGATAACAGTTGAGTGATGTTGGGTGGGGAGAAAGAAAGTGGTGTACTCACAGGTGATCTAAAGGAGTGTGAACAATTCTATAGGGTATGGTATTGTCAACCATCTTTCCTTCTTTCTTCCTCTGTTCCCTATCAGCTCTATTGGAGGCTTCCTGGGCCTCATGGAGCCAGACATTTGTCACTTCTGCCTTTCAATTTTGCAGGCAGTGTGAACGTAAGTGATGGTTATCTGGGAGGGGACCTTGCCTGAATAAGGTTGACTAGAGGCCAATTGCTGGTAGTTTGGCAGTATGGTATGTAATAGGGTAGGTCTAAAGTGACAAGAAAAAGGTTCTGACGGGTGAGCCCAAGACCTCTGTTGGTTCAGTGGCAGAAATCTGAGCTGTATGGGATCTGAGAGGCCGTGTAGTTAAACTCTCGTTTTCAAGCATTTCAGAATGTGTGGGGGTTAGAGAGGTTGGTTTTCTACTACCACAGTAATGCCTCATAACAAACACACAACCTCAGTGGCATAGTACAGTAAATGTTTATTGCTCATGGGGCTTGGATGAGCCACAGGTGAGCTCTGCAGCTCTGATGATCTTGGCTGGCTGTTGGTTGATCTAGGTGTGCCTCAGCTAGGAAGAGTGGGGCGGCTCGGCCCTGCTACATCTGTCTCATCTTCTGGCAGGCTCGCCCAGGCAAGGTCTCCCAGGACCTAGCCTTGGAGTAGTAAACTGTTACTCTGTTGGACAAAGCAGGTCACCTGGATAAAGAAATATACCTCACCTTTTTGGGAGCAACTCCAAAGTTAAATGGCAAAAGGTATGGGTACAAGAAGGGGAATTACTGTCTAATGGGGGTATTATTACATCTCTCAATCCCAGTCAGCTGACAGTTTAGAAATAGAAACAGGATAAAGCCAGGCCTTTTGCCCCACCCCCACACTAATGCCTTTCACTTCATTTCCAGAGAATCTCAACTTGTCTTAGACGTGCCCCTCACCCCAAATAAGCCCCCAGGTGTTCAGGGTCTTGGGTTTGCTGCCAGGCTTCCTTCTCATTCCCCAGTTGTGCTATGGCCTCATTCTCTGCCAACACTCCCCTAATCTCTGCCACAGGATTAACTCTTAATTGAGGTGTTCACTGATAACGTCCAGTGGTAGTTCCAACATTTTTACCACCAAAGAACACTGATAATTTCTTTTTCCTGTAGACTCCATGTTTGGAAATTGCCCTGTGCCAGAGTTCTTAATAATTATTTTTCCTTTTAAAATATGAAGCATGCACAAATGGCCAAATAGAGCTTCTGGTTGGCGTGAGATACTGAACTGAGCCAAAGCGAGACAAAAATACTGTCCCTGCTTCAGCAGCTTGGACCTGTACTTGTGGCTAAATGCCCAAGTGTGGTCAGGCCTTTTGGTTTTCATTTCTATCTTCACTGATTCCAGATTGAGAATCGTGGTGGCAAGATACGCTTCTATCTTGAGCATTTTCTTCTAACCGGGCTTCTCTGAAGACAGAAGATCCTTCCCTTCTATCAGTCACTCTGAGATTTTCTCAAATGAGGCATGGGAACTTGATTACTCAAAAGAGAATGATTATTCAGTCTCAGTCTGCCCTCTGATAAGTTGAGGCAGAGGTGCAGGTTCATATTAGAAACTGATGTCACTTAGTTCTGGGAAAAGACTTTAAAAATCAAGAGACAGGGTAGGATAAATTAAAAAGAGCACTCTCTTGAGCAGGTAATTTAGTTCATGTGTTTCTGAATTTCTGGCGATTTGAAATTCAACTTGCATAAAATACTAAGGGTGGTTTTAGAAGTTTTAGCAATTGCAATTTACTGCTGTATCACATGCATGAATTGTGTTCCAAATGCATGCAAGTTGCCTTTTATCTCTGTAACATGGGAAAGGTCAAATATGGAGATCATTTTATGCAGCTGGAATATTTGGTTCTTTGTATGACTGTTGCCAAGTAGAGAAGTCAATGAGCATTTCGAAAATGTTTGCAAGCTGTGATTAAAAAAAAAAAAAAAAAAAAGACCTTTTTTTGATCCAACTTGGGGAAGAGGAATTTTTCAGTGTGGTATATTTGAAGGACTTTGCATATATTACAGAATATTGCAAATACTGGCTAAAGTGCCTGAGGCATTTATGGGGGGGCAGTAATCTCTGTATGCTTTTGAAAATGTATCCCTCCTTAACTAAGATACAGGACTGAGAAAAGTGCTGTCTAATAGAACTTTTTGCTTTGATGGGAATGTTTTACTTAAATATTTTTTTCCCAAAACATGTTTATCCATTGTATAATACATTTAAGGTTATCATATTTTAGTTCAGAGAAACAAAAATTTTGTCCTTGAAGATTATGAACTGAAGAAGGTACCAGTTTGGCGTAATGACAAAGAAAAGGAATAATGGCTTCTACCTCTTTATACAACTGCATGGTTGCTCTGGTATCATATCTGTGACCATGTAAACATTATTCTGTTCAAATTTACTAATAGAGTTGACCCTTAAACAACAAAAGTTCTAATTGTGTAGCTCCACCTATATGCAGATTTTTTTAAAGATTTAGCCTGGGTGGCTCAGTCGTTAAGCGTCTGCCTTGGTTGGGCTCAGGTCATGATCTAAGGGTCCTGGGTTCGAGCCCCGCATCGGGCTCCCTGCTCTGCGGGAAGCCTGCTTCTCCCTCTCCCACCCCCCCTGCTTGTGTTCCCTCTCTCGCTGTGTCTCTGTCAAATAAATAAATAAATTCTTAAAAATTTATTCACTCACTTGAGAGAGCGAGCACACGCGCGAGAGCACGAGTGCGTGCCCAAACAGGGGGAGTGGCAGAAGGGAGGAGAGAATCCCCACGCAGACTCCCCACCAAGTGTGGAGCCAGGTGTGGGGCTCAATCCTAAGACCCCAAGATCACGACCTGAGCCTAAATCAAGCGCCAGCCACCCAACTGACTGGGCCACAGGTGCCCCACATATGCAGATTTTTTGATAAATACAGTACTGTAAATATATTTTCTATTCCTTATTTTCTTTTCTCTAGCTTACTTTAAGACTATAGTTTATATTACATATAGCATACAAAATGTGTTATTCACCTGTTATCAGTCAACATGAGCTGTTCAAGGGTTCGTTGTAATTACATAAGGTACATCATATCCGTTCTTTTTTCATTTAAATACAGTTAATCTTTCCTCTGTGGTGATGTTCTTAACATAAATATAGCACATCATTTCACATATTTGTTCTTGAGGGGCTTGTTCCTTGTACAATCCAAAGGCAAGGAAATATACTTGCTTTTTATATTCTTAACTGTATTTCAGATTTAACCTGATTTCTTAGGAACGTTATATATTTCTTTTGAATTATATCAAATACATAGGGACAGATTACTTTTTTTTTTAGGTAGGTTCCATGCCCAGAGTTGGAGCCCAGTGTGGTACTCAGTGCAACGCTTGAACTCACGACCCTGAGATCAAGACCTGAGCTGAGGTCAAGAGTCCATCCCTTAACCGACTGAGCCACCCAGGTGCCCCAGGAAGAGATTAATTTTTTTTTATCTGCATCATTTACTATATGGACATTAACATAATATGTTAATTGGACTAAACTGGGAATCATGCCAGGGTTTGAGCTTTGAGTAATTCCACATGATCTTGTAACTTACCTCTGGCACAAAATATAGCAACATTTAAAATAATTTGCAAGGCAGTCTGTTATTGTTGGGTTTCTGACTGATGGGAATGTTTTGTATCTGTACTGACAATACAGTAGCTGTTAACTTTATAAGGTTATCGAGCTTATGTATATGGCTAGTACAGCTGAGGAACTAAATACTCCTTTTTTTTTTTTTTAAAGATTTTATTTATTTATTTGTCAGAGAGAGAGAGAGAGAGCAAGAGAGCACAGCAGGGGGAGGGGCAGGCAGAGGGAGAGGTAGAAGCAGGCTCCCCGCTGACCCTGGGACCCTGACCTGAGCCGAAGGCAGACACTTAACCGACTGAACCACCCAGGTGCCCCAAAGCTCTTTTTTTTTTTTTTAAAGGAGTATTTAAAATACTCCCTCTGCTTCTCCCTCTGCCTCTGCTTCTCCCTCTGCCCCCAACCCCCACTCATATGCACATTCTCTCTCTCAAATAAAATCTTAAAAAAAAAAACAACAGCTTTATTGAGGTATAACTGACATGCAAATAAATGCCCCTACTTAAAGCTCTCAATTTGATATGTGTTGACATATGTATGTAACCATGAAACCATCAACATAATCAAAGCAGTGAACATTTCCATCACCCCAAAAGTTTTCTTGTGGCCTTTTTCAGTCTCATTTCCCTCCCTATCTACCCGCACCTCTGTCCCCAGGCAACCACAAATCTTAGTGCTGTCACCATGTATTAGATTTTATTTCCTAGAGATTTATATAAATGGAATCATGTGGTGTGTACACTTTTTTGGTCTGGCTCCTTTCATCATTATTCTGAGATTCATCCATGTTGTAGCATGTATCAAGAGTTTATTCCATTTTATTGTTAGACAGTAGTTTAGAGTATGTATATACCACAGGTGGTTTATACATTCACCTACTGATGGACATTTAGGTTGTTTCTAGGTTGTGTTGGTAGTGGTCGGGGTAAGGGGGAGTGTTTATTTGTTTTTGTTTTGTTTTGGTTTTGGTTTTTTTGGTTACCACCAATAAAGCTGCTATGAACATACATGGACCAGCCTTTGTATGGACATATGCTTTGATTTCTCTTGAGTAAATACCTAAACATGAAATGGCTGGAACATAATAGTGGACACATGTTTATCATTTCAAGAAATTGCCAAATGTTTTCCAAAGTGTTTACAACATTTTACATACACTGAGGAATGTGTGAGACTGCCAGTTTTTCCACATCCTTACCAAGACTTGGTATGATTAATCTTTTTAATTATAGCAATTCTAGCGGGAATGTAGTGGTACCACATGGTGTTTTTATATTTTCCTAATGACTAATGCTATGGAACATATTTTCATGTGACTGCTTATCAGTATACAGTATATTCATGAAGTCTGCTCAAGTCTTTTGCCTATTTTTTAATTGGATTGATTGGTTTTTTAAGATTACTATTGTGTTTGAGGGTTCTTTGTATATTCTCAATACAAGCCTTTTATCAGATTTATGATTTTAAAATAGGTTTCTCAGTCTTTGGCTTGTCTTTTCATTCTCTTAACAGTGTCCTTTGAAGAATAAAGGTACTTAATTTTGATGAAATTTAATTTTTCAAAATTCTTTTATGACTCATGCCTTTAGTGTTCTAAGAAATCTCTGCTTACCCATGACCACTAAGATTATCACCTGTGTTTTCTTCTATAAGTTTTCTAGTTTTAGGTTTTATTTAGGTCTATGTTCCATTCTGAGTTATCTTTTTATATGGTAATAAGTGTGACTGAAGTTCATGTTTTTGCAAATGGATATGTAACTGTTGCAATCACATTTGTTGAAAATGCTTTCTCTACTGCATTGCCTTTCCATCTTTGCTGAAAATCGGTAGTCCATATATCTGTGGTTCTATTTCTGGACTCTGTTCTGTCCATTGATCTGTTTGTCTTCAACACTGCATTACATTGATTACTTACTCCTCTGTTGTTTTTCAACCTTGTTTCAGCTATCCTAAGTTTGAACTTCAATATGAATTTTAGAATCAATTTGTCATTTTCTATTAAAAAGAAAGCCTCCTGGGATTCTGATTGTCATTTTATAGTGCAAATTGGGGAGAACTGATTGCTTAAAATATTAGGATTTGAGACTTAAGAGCAAGATATATTTCTCCATTTGTTTAGGTCTTTAATTTTTCTCAGTAATCTTCTATAGCTTACAATGTAGTTTATCACATTTATCCTTAAGTATTTCATAGTTTTTAATGCTATTTTAAATGGCATTTAAAAATTTTGTTTTCTACTATTTGTTGCTAGTATATTAGAAATACAATATATTTTAATATATTGGTCTGGTATTCTTCAATTTTGATAAATTAATGTATATTCTATAGCTTTTCTGTAGATTCCAGCAGACCATTTTTATGAATAAAGATGGTTTACTTCTTACTTCTCAATATTGCTGTCTTTTATTTTGTTTTCTTGCCTTATTACCTTAACTAGACTCTCCAGAACAATGTTAAATAGATGTGGTAAGAGTAGACGTTCTCATCTTGTTCATCACCTTAGGGAAAAAAAACAGTCCTCTTACTATTAAATATGATATTAGTTCTATGTTTTTCATAAATGCACTTTATCAAGTGAGGTAATTCCCTTGTATTTCAAGTTTGCTGAGATTTTTTTTTATCAGGAATGGATGTTGGATTTTGTTAATGATTTTTATACATCTATCGAGAATAGAATCTTTTGGCTTGTTAATATATGAATTACAGAGGTGCCTTGGTAGTTCAGTCCAACTCTTGGTTTCAGCTCAGGTCATGATCTCATGGATTGTGGGATTGAGCCTCCCTGTCCAGGGGCTCCTCTCTCAGTGGGGAGTCTGCTTGAAAGAGTCTCTCCCTCTGCCCCTCCTCCCACTCATGCACTCTCTCTCTCTCTGAAAATAAATCTTTGAAAAAAATATGAATTGCATTAATTTTTCTTTTTTTTTTAATATTTTTTTTAGTTTATTTATTTGACAGAGACACAGTGAGAAAGGAAACATAAGCAGGGGGAGTGGGAGAAGGAGGAGCAGGGAGCCTGATGCGGGGATAGATCCCAGGACTCTGGGTTCATGACCTGAGCTGAAGGCAGACGCTTAATGACTGAGACACCCAGGCACCCCTACATTAATTTTTCAAACGTAAACCGACCTTGCTTTTCTGAAATAAATCCTATATGGTCATGATGTATTATCTATTTTATATAGTGTTAGATTCATCTGCTAAATTTTTTATTAGAATTTATCTCTCTTTTTCCTGATCAGTCTTGCTATCAGTTTTATCAATCTTCTTAAGTACCAGATTTATATTTCATCGATTTTTTTCCATTGTTTTTATGCTTTTTATATATTGACTTCTACAGTAATTTTTATTATTTACTTTTTTCTATTTTGGGTTTTCTTCTATTTTGGGTTTAATTTTCTTTACCTACTTTGTTAAGGTGGAAAAGCTGAGGTCATCAATTTGAACTTTCTTATGTATATTTTTTAAGACTTTGTTTATTTATTTGACATAGAGAGCAGCAGAGGGAGAGGGTGAAGCAGACTCCCCGCTGAGCAGAGAGCCCCATGCAGGGCTCCATCCTAGGACCCGAGCCAAAGGCAGCTGCTTAACCAACTGAGCCATCCAGGTGCCCCTTATGTTCTTTTGTAATTTAGTGCTATATAACGTCCCTTAGGTACTATTATAGTGGTATCCCACAAGTTTTTATCTTATATACCACAATTATATATATATATGTATATATATATATATAACTTTATATGTATAATTTTATTTACTTCTGAATACTTTCTCATTTCTCTTCTGATTTCTTCTTTGACTTGTGGTTTATTTCGAATTGTATTATTTAGTCTCCAAATACTTGGGAATTTTCCATAGATTTTTCTGTTGTTGTTTTCTAATTCCATTATAGTCAGTTAGCATACTTGGTATGAATCTTTTTTGTATGAGTCATACTTTGTACTGAATCCTTTTAAACTAATTGAAGCTAATTTTATGGCCCAGAATATACTATATCTTGATAAGTGTTCTATGGTTTTGTCAAGAATGTTTATTCTGCTGTTGTTGAAGTGTTCTATAAATGTTAATTAGGTCAAATTGGTTGTTAGTGTTGTTCAAGCCTTACTGAGATGCCTTTATGAAGTTAGCATTGAGTATCTAACAATAATTATAGATTTGTGTATTTCTCCTTGCAGTTCTATCAACTTTTGCTTCATGTATTTTGAAACTGTTTTTAGATGTATAAACATTCAGTATTGTTAGGTCTTGATGAATTTTCCCTTTTATTGTTACAATATGACCAATTTTAATCTTGGTAATATTCTTTGCTCTGAAATCTACTTTTTGTGATATTAATACAGCACTCTAGCTTTCTTTTGATTAGCTTTAGCATATCTGTTTCTATTCTTTACATTTGTTGATCTATAAAATGTGTTTTTTGTGGGCAGCATATAGTTGGATCTTTCTTTTTTATCCAATCTGACATCTCTGCCTTTTAATACAATATATAGACTATTTACATTTAATGTGGTTATTGATATGGTTAAGTGTAAGTCTGATGTCTCCTGCTATTTCTTTATCCCATGTTGTCCCAGGGACTTTTTTTTTTGGTGGGGGGAAGGGGGTTTCTCAGAATATCTTTATTTCACTTTTAATTGTGTAACATATTTTTTTTTAGATAGAGATTCTAGATTGACATTTTTTCTTTCAGTACTTTAAAGAATTTATTCCACTGTTATCTTGTTCACATAGTTTCTGATGAGAATTATGTCATCCTTATCTTAGTTTTTCTGTACATAAATGTCTTTTTTTCCACTGGCTTCTGCTAAGATTTTCTCTTTATCACTGTGTTTGAGCAGTATAAGTGTGATGTGTCTTGGTGTGGTTTTCTTCACATTTTTTTGTGTTTGGGTTTTATTGACGTTTTTGAATCTATGATGTATAGTTTTTCCCTATCCCTCCCCTCTCCTTCCCTTGTGCTCTCTCATTTCTGGTATTTCCTGCTGAAAACTCTAGCTGCTTTGGTCTGTCTGGTTTCACAGCTCAGGAAGTCTGCTGGTCCTCTCTTGAATTCCCCCTCTCAACTCCCCAGCCTGGAAACTTACTCTTGGTTTTCTGATGTGTAAAAAATCAAAGTGTGTAGAACCAATTGGTAGGGTTGTTTTGAAGAATGAGATTGTATCTATAAAGCACAGAGGTAACAGGTACCCAATAAATATCAATTCTTTTTCTTTTATATAGTATTATATATTGCATATACTTGTCTCAAGAATAATTTTGAGGAATGGCAGTTCACTCAGCACTCCCAAGGCAGCCCACAGGGAAGACTGTTTCTCCTATTCATTCTTCCTTGGCTCTTGGATCCTATAGCATCTTCTCTCACCAGCTTGCTTGCCCCACTATGATTACCTCTATTCTTTCTTCATTCCTCAAAACACTTCTAATCCTAGGGGGAGTATGGCTAGCAGACTTTACTAAAGATTAACAGAAATTATAGCAGACAATGAGAGAGAACTTTAAAGTTAGTTTTTAATATTTTAGACACATCAGACATTCTCAGCCACAGAGGAATTCTCAGGGACTGTGTGCTTGCATTATTGGCCTCAACTTTGTTAGATCTTGTCTTGGGGTTTCTGCTTTCTATGTATGTTTCTGTGTGTGTTTGTGTGTGTGTGTGCATGCATTCCTGTCTTATGTCTCTCTCCCTTTTCTTTCTCTTTGTATCTCTCTCTGTTTTTCTCTTATTGTCCCTCCTGTCTCCCACCCTCATTCTCTATTAGTCTTTATGTCTCTGTTTGTCTCCCCACTTCTCCCCTATTCTCACTGATTTATCCAGTTGCCTACTCACTTCTTCCAAATTCCTTTTACTCTTCCATGGAGGACAAACTAGCTCTCTGCCTTATCCCATCAACACTGTAGGCCTTCTTTTGTATATACACATAGTCAGGATAGTGCTTTTGCGCAACAAAGATCCAAAAATTTCTCCAGGTTTCCATCCTCTCTAATACAAAAAAAAGGTGTCATATTGCAAAGTTTTGAGATCAACTTCATAGGCAGGGTGCCCACAGTTGTGTTAAAGGGAGGCCCTCCCCTATTATAACACAAAGTCTAATAGAAGCTTCCTAAATGACTTTACCTTGGTAATTGACTAAAAAATTGTTACAACCAATGTGGGGTCTCTTTAGCACAGTGGTATTCTTCTGAGCAGAAGGTCAGTGTTGGTGAAATAGGTGGGGGAAACTTCCTGAGTTCTTGCTAGTCTTTCAAACAGGTCATTGTGTCAGAAACTAAGATAGGCAATGTTGTGTTCTCTATCTCAACATCCATGTCCATTACCTTTGTAGCATTGATCCCAGTATGTAATTATGTATTTATCTGTTGACTTGATTGCAGACTATCTTCTCTACTAAAATATTACTTCTGTGAGGCCAAAAGATCATGTCTGCTTTATCTACAATTCACTGTCTGGTCCTAAACACAATGTCTGCCCTTTTAAGCACTTGACAGATGTTTATTGTTGAATCTAGAGATTTGTCTGAGAAAGTAGATTCTTTCAGGCACAAAATAAAGCCCACTGAAATATGACCAAAAGGTTACGTTTATTAGCCAGTACCAATGTTGTTAGTAAGAAAGAGAAGATAGTGTCTTTTCCTAATAATTCTGTTTTAAGGTTGTAAATAAGTAGACTGGTAGTCATTGTTTCTATGAAGCACCATCTCTTCTTAAGAGACCACTACAAAGCTTTGAGCTAACTGGAAGAAAGTGTGTTTAGACTGAGGTCTTACTGTATGGGTGTTGGGGGGATGGTTGGGGGGGATGGAGTGGGAGAAAAAGGACAAAAGACATTGACAGATCAACCCCAGATCAGAGTGCCCCTGGATTCTGTTCAACCTTTGATTAGACAGCTGTGTAGGAGAAGGGAAGTGTGTGGGTATATATGTGCCAAGTGGGATTATCAGATCTGTTGAGAAAATCAGATCTATAAGAGAGCCCACATGAGTTTATTATATCACAAAGACCTGGCAGTAATAATTATACTAGTATAAGCATGGAGGAATATAGATTAAAATGTCAGCAGTGTATTAGGAGCTGGGATTCTGAGTGATTTTTTTTTCTCTTTTGTGCTTTTATATGTTTTTCCAATTTTTCTACAGTGAACACATGAATAGTAGATAAGGAAAGTTTTATTAAATGTATAATGTTTGCCATTTATATTGGATGCCAATTATTTCACATCATGGAATGCAAATTAAAATCTACCCTGAGAAGTATACAGTGTTATGACTTATCAGGTAATTTGATAGCCTTGAGGCTTGCAGTGTTTCATTGATATTAGAGTACTAAGCTGTTTAAAAATAAATACCTTTAAAAAAATAATAAATACTGTTACTTAAAAAACTTTTAGAAAGGCTTTTCAGTTTCTACAGAGCAGTTATTTTTGCCTGGAGGTTTTATGGCTTTTTGACATGCAACCAGACCTCTAAACCTTATATTTGACCTACTGGATGTATATATTATTTTAATTAACTAATCTGACTCTGGAAAAAATATTTTGATGTCTATTTTTAGTGTAGATAAATTCTGATCTAAAGACTAATAATTGGATTGGAGGCTGTGATTATAAGATGGTGCTATTAGTTTTGACATTGTATATTCACTTCAGGCTCCCTATATTATGTTTTATTATCCATGTTGCAGAATATAAATAAGCATGTTTCATTATTTGCTTGGGGTGTTTCACTAAAGTTGAATGGGTTTTATTTTGGCATACTTTAATGACCCAATCATTTCTCTATCTGCAAAGAATCTGCTTTAAAATTGGTGTATTTAAAAACTAAAATAAAGGGCGTCTGGGTGGCTCAGATGGTTAAGTGTCTGCCTTCGGCACAGGTCATGATCCCAGGGTCCTGGGATCGAGTCCCGCATTGGGCTCCCTGCTCATTGGGAGCCTGCTTCTCCCTCTGCCTCTCTCTCTCTCTCTCTCTGTCTCTACTGAATAGGTAAATAAAATCTTAAAAAATAAATAAATAAATAAAATAAAAATCCAGCTAGTTGGTGTCAACTTTTGTATTGCTAGTATAATTTCTACCAACTTTTTCTTGGAAAATTCATTTACCCATTGTATTTGAAATGTCATTCTTCTCTAGTTAGTGTCACTGCTTAGATTTTTAAATGATCAAAATAAGTCACATATCAAAACAAGTCACTCTAGATTTGCAGTGCCCACTATGGGAGCCACTAACCCCAGTGACTACTGAGAACTTGAAATGTGGCTACTCCAAATTGAAATGTGTGATAACCATAAAATACACACTGGATTTCAAAGACTGATTATGAAAAAAATAAGTGAAAATATTTATTAATACATGCTGAAATTATATTTTGACTATATTTAAATAAAATGCATTATTAAAATTAATTTCACCTGTTTCTTTTTACCTTTTTAATGCAGCTGTTAGGAAATTTAAAGTTACATTTGTGACATACATTTGTAGATCACATTATATTTCTATTGGACGGTGCTATTTTAGAGCCTGCTTCTTTACCAAGAAGACAGGTTCTACCAAAATCTGTTGGTAAAATGAATGCCATAGAACTTGGCAAAATGGTATCCAAGTTCTCTGCCATTATGTTAGAGTCCCCTGGAGCTGTTTGAATTGCTTCTTGCTGTATGTTGCAGCACAGGAATTCTCCCTTTTCTGACTTTTAAGGTATGTTTTCAAGAAACTTTTCCTACCAATCATTGACATACATGAATCTCATTTTACATTGGATGAGGCTGAGTTCCTGTACACCAGATAAAGGTTAGCACAGAAAACT
Source organism: Mirounga angustirostris (assembly GCF_029215605.1). Lineage (NCBI taxonomy): Eukaryota > Metazoa > Chordata > Mammalia > Carnivora > Phocidae > Mirounga > Mirounga angustirostris. The sequence continues at coordinate 103,471,488 of NW_026991718.1, forward strand.
AGCTGACAAGAATAGGAATTCAGCAATCAAAAACTCAATGGAATAGACTGTCACTTGCTTGGGCTAACAGTGGTTGTTGGTATCTGCAGTTTAATGTGGATGTACATGTATATTCATTCCAAAGGACTCAGCATACCATGTCGGAACACATCCATGGCATACTTTTTTCAGATTTTAAGAGCTTTTATGTTTATATTTTAAGAGCTTTATGGAGCCTAAAGCACTCTTGAGCATGCCCATGTTTTTACTTTTTTTGTTCTTTTTGTCATGCAAAATGAAATGATGAAATACCTAAATTCAAAACACGGGCTTGGTATTCTTGTGTTTCTCATGTAGCTGAGGTTATATTAAAAAGTAGAGGTTTCCATAAGAGAAGTGTGTCTTAATTTTTTTCTGAAAACATAGCAGAATAGTAGTTATAAATTGAAGCATCTTTTTTCTGTTGATTTTATTGATAGAAACTGCCATTTAGTTTTAAAATAGTAAGTATAAAAGGATTAAATTGTACTACTTTTCATTAGTGATATAATTAATTGCTCTTGTGTATTTTATTTTATTAATTTTTTTGGAACTATGGCTCTTTATTTTCATGTGGACAGTTCAAAGGAAGTCATCAGTAGCTTTTATTTAATGTAAAAAGAAAAAAAATTGGGGGGTTTAAAGAAAAGCATCAGTAGGAGCCTGGTTGAAGGATTCGTATTTTTAGAAGGGAAATACAGTGCAGTTATCTCTAGAGAGCAGTTTTTAAAGAAGTTTGGGGAGGTTAAGTTTTAAAGCTAGCTTTAAAGTAACTTGTTTCCCAGGTTTAAAGTAACTTGGGGGTGGTGTGACAGTGCTAAGTATAGGGTGATAGGACAGTGGCCACTGCCCAGGGCCTTGGAACGGATCTTGCTGTCATACAATGCAGGTAACAGAGAGTGAGACAACAAAAAGTAATCAAGGCGCCAACCGACATTTTTGGATCGAGCATTCATCATGTAGGTCCAAAAGGTTTAGGCATAGGCCGTGTTGGGGTAGAGGTGCCGGAAACTGTCAGCCAGTGGCGCCACCTATAGTAATTCCCCAAAGCCTTGACGCTCTTGTGGAGTGAAGCCAGCATTCTTTTTGTTTCCCTTGGGGTTGCGAAGGTCGATTTCTTCATGAGCCACGTGGAAGTCCCCACGTAGCACAAGGGGCTTGCGGGAAGCCAAACCCTTCAGGAACTTGCAAAAGGCTTCATCCCAGCGCTGCCGGTACTCCAAGCGTACCAGACCTCGGCCTGCATTAGGTACATAGGCTACAGATTCAGCCACAGTCACTCGGCCTTCCTGATCATGTTCCTCCTCACCAATGCCATAGGAGACTTGGAGGGGGCACTGGCCGGAGAGCAGGCCCACGCCCCGTACCCTTCCTTGTCTGAAGGAGCTGACCAGTACTGGTGGGACAGTCCAGGTAACTCTTGAAGTTCAGCTGGTGGTTTGTTCTCTGAACATTTGGTCTTTTGGAGGCAGAGGCTATCTGGGGCTTCTTGCTTTACTCAATCTAAACCTTTCTTCTTCTTTTTTTTTTTTTAAAGATTTTATTTATTTATTTGACAGAGACACAGCGAGAGAGGGAACACAAGCAGGGGGAGTGGGAGAGGGAGAAGCAGGCTTCCCGCGGAGCAGGGAGCCCGATGCGGGGCTCGATCCCAGGACCTGGAATCATGACCTGAGCTGAAGGCAGACGCTTAACGACTGAGCCACCCAGGCACCCCTAAACCTTTCTTCTTAATCCAGGCCTGAAGCCCATCCACATTCCAGGAGCAGATCTTGAGGGTGGCCGATTAACCATTGGGCGAGGTTTTCTGATCTGGGGGGTCCTCATATAGGACTGGCCCCTCTCCTGCCTCTCTTTCGTTTTTCTTTGTTCCCACCTTACTCTTCATGGCTTCTGGCTCAGTCTTGGGTTCTTCCCGATCTTCTGCCACAGCTCCCTTTTTCCCACGCTTCGGCATCACTGTAACGAATGCCCTCCTGAACTCGTACCACATCGTCCACCGAAGCAGTATTTTTACCGCATTGCATGCTTGGGTCTCAGCCTGGCTCCTCCTTACCCGAGCACAAAGATTTGTGCACGCTGTGCCCCACGTGGGTAACTGGAGTCGCTCTTGTGTATTTTAATTGATACATTGTCACTTCTTGTATATTTTAAAGATTTGCTTTTTTTTTTTTTTTTAAGATTATTAGTGCATGAGTGTGTGTGTGGGGGGGGCAGATGGAGAAGAAAAAGCAGATTCCCTGCCAAGCAGGGAGCCCAATGTGGGGCTCTATCTCAGGACCCCACAATCTTGACCTGAGCCAAAGGTAGGCACTTAACTGACTGAGCCACCCCGGTGCCCCTATTTATTTATTTTAGAAAGAGAGCAAGCAAGAGAGACAGAACATGAGCAATGGGAAGGGAGACAATCTCCAGCAGACTCTGCACTGAGCATGGAGCCTGACATAGGGCTGGATCCCAGGACCTGATATCATGACCTGAGTTGGACAGTTAACTGACTGAGCCACCCAGGTGTCCCACTTCTTGTACATATATTTTTTTATTTTTAAAGATTTTATTTATTTGACAGAGAGAGACAAGCGAGAGAGGGAACACAAGCAGGGGGAGTGGGAGAGGGAGACGCAGGCTTCCTGCCGAGCAGGGAACCTGATGTGGGGCTCGATCCCAGGATCCTGAGATCATGACCTGAGCCAAAGGCAGACACTTAACAGCTGAGCCACCTAGGCGCCCCTTCTTGTATATTTTAAATAATCACTATGTTAACAATTATTTTAAGTCTGCTATGATTTATGCATAGCTAATTATTTTACATGTACACTTTTATGACTATTAGGACAATGTGGTTAGCATTTGAAATTTGGAATTCTTTTGATATATAGTCCTATGTAGATATGTTAAAGGGAATGGTGGCGTGGATTTTCACATTTTTTTTTTGTAGTAATATTTGAAGGTAGATTTATACTGCTCTTTTCCAAGAGAAGTGTTTTCTCTCTAAAGGGATTTCACTGAACTGCAGTAGCACTTGACAACATAGGGAGGCTGGCATGAATTTAGTAAGTTTTAAATGCTCTTAAAACAGTATCATTTCTGTTATTTCTTTTGTTTCCCATGGGTATTTTCACTGTCATCCTGAGGCACAGGCTGCCAGCTCAGGTGATTTGGGTATGGTATGAGTTTTATGAAGCAAAATATACAATTATCCTCAAATATGCTCCCTTAAAAATATCCACTAAATTAAGTGAGCCTCAGAGTACAAAGTGAGACCAAAAGATTCTCTTTCTTCCTCTTTTTCAAAAATGTGGCTATAGAGTAGAAGTCACACATGCAAGTGCCATGAGGGGAGGTAGGTAACATAAATGGATGACACATGATGCATGGGGATTATAGAAAAGTAGACATCTTATGCCCTTTATCTATCAGTTAGGAATTCTATTTGGTGGCAGGAAAGACAGACTGAAAATAAAAGTGGTTTAGTCAAGGTGGCTTTTCTCTCTTATAAAAGTACTGGGGCACCTGGCTGGTTCAGTCCATAGAGCATGTAACTCTTGATCTTGGCATTGTTGAGTTCAAGCCCCGCATTGGGGGTAGAGTTTACTTTAAAAAAAAATGACCTCAGGCAAAAAGTCTCAGGTCACAGTGGTAACTTCATGGTTATCAGAGATGGAGGTTTTATATCAGGCCACTATCACCAGATAGCAGACTATCCTAAACTCAATGTCATAAAACAAGAGTGTACTCTTGCTTATAAGTCTACAGATTAACTGGGAGAATTTTCTAGTCTTGGTTTCACCTGTATCTGCAGTCAACATTGGGTTCAGTAAGTAGCTCTGTTCATCTTGACTTGGTATTCTCCTATATTTGGGGGCCTGGTTTTAGAATGTCCTCAACTAGGACAAATGGGTCCCACCCTACATGATCTCTCACTATTCTCTAGCACAGGATATTTCACGTATCAGTGGAAGGTTTCTAAGAGAGAGTAGAACCACTCAGGGCCTGTTGAGGTCTAGGTTCAGAACTGATTCTCTGACACTTCTGCCACATTCTCTTGATCAAATCAGGTCATAAGGCCAGCCCAGGTTAAATGGGTTGGGAAATAGGTTCTACTTCTTGATGGGAGATATTGCAAAGGGTTTGAATATGAGGATGCTTGAAAAATTAGGCCATAATAAATCTACCAGAAACTTCTGTCTTTGAGCTCTACCTGAAGTGGAGATGGATCCATGACTGCTCTTTTCACCTCATGGTCTAGTGCAGCTACTGAACTTTGAGCCATCACATTGATTTTCCAGGCAAGAGGCAGTAGAAAGAAGGGCAAATGGGGCCCTTCAGGCCCTATTCTAATGAGTGTTCCTTAAAGTCTCACTGGAGCACTTGTGCTTATATGTCATTGCCCAGCCCTGGCTATCATAGAGATTAGGAAATACAGTCTTTTTTTTTTTTTTTTTTTTTTTAAATCTCATGCCATTTTCCTAGGCTAAGTGTATTTTATTTTATTTAAAAAAAAATTATTGTTATGTTAATCACCATATATTACATCATTAGTTTTTGATGTAGTGTTCCATGATTCATTGTTTGTACATAACACCCAGTGCTCCATGCAGAATGTGCCCTCTTTAATACCCATCACCAGGCTAACCCATCCTCCCACGCTCCTCCCCGCCAGAACCCTCAGTTTGTTTTTCAGAGTCTATAGTCTCTCATGGTTCGTCTCCCCCTCCGATTCCCCCCTTCATTCTTCCCTTCCTGCTATCTTCTTTTTTTTTTTCTTAACATATATTGCATTATTTGTTTCAGAGGTACAGATCTGTGATTCAACAGTCTTGCACAATTCACAGCACTCACCACAGCACGTACTCTCCCCAGTGTCTATCACCCAGCCACCCCATCCCTCCCACCCCCCACCACTCCAGCAACCCTCAGTTTGTTTCCTGAGATTAAGAATTCCTCATATCAGTGAGGTCATATGATACATGTTTTTCTCTGATTGACTTATTTCACTCAGCATAACACCCTCCAGTTCCATCCAGGTCGTTGCAAATGGCAAGATCTCATTCCTTTTGATGGCTGCATAATATTCCATTGTATATCTATACCACATCTTCTTTATCCATTCATCTGTTGATGGACATCTTGGCTCTTTCCACAGTTTGGCTATTGTGGACATTGCTGCTATAAACATCAGGGTGCGCATACCCCTTCGGATCCCTACATTTGAGGAAATACAGTCTTTAACTGACACCTTGTGTCAAACAAAATTAGGGTTCTGATGTTATGGGAGCCAATAGTGAGTCAATAACCAGCAGTATCTGACACATTAACCATAGGTCCCAACTTTCATTTTACTTTGTTGGACAATGTTATGAAATGTCTTGGCTTTAAAAAACAAACAAAAAACTCAGATTTTTTTGTGAAATTTCCTGAATTTTGTATGTTAGCACTTAATTTGAATACTTTTAAATTATTTTAAACTTTTAGATCTACAGAGAGGTTGCAAGGATAATACAGAGAGTTTCTGTATACTTTTCATCCCTAATGTTAACATTTTACATAACTGTTGTACAATTCCCAAAAATAGGAATTTAAAAATGTTATAAAGCTATCAGCCAGGAGTTAGCAAGCTTTTTCTGTAAAGGGCCAGACAGTAATTATTTTAGGTATCTGCCACTACTACTTAACTCTGCCACTGTAGCAGAAAAAACAGACTACGTGAACATATGAGAGTATCTGTGTTCCAATAAAACTTTATTTACAGAAGCAGGTGGCAGACCAGATTTGGCTCATGGCCTGTAATTTGCCAACTTCTGCTATAAACTAAGCCTACAAACCTTATTTGATTTCATCAATTTTCCCATTAATATCCTTTTTCTGTTCGATCCAAGATCCCAAATTATATTTAGTTGTCATCTTTTGTGTCCTCCAAGCTAAGACAGTTGTTCATTCCTTCCTTTGATGAACTTGACACTTGAAGTATCCTAGTCAGTTATTTTGTAGTATGTCTCTCAATTTGGATTTCTGTGATGGCTTCTCATGATTAGATTGAGGTATGCACAAATGCAGGTGTGTGTATATGCATGGGTTGGTATACATGCATAATTTCCTAGCTCTGTCCATGGAGAGAGCCTAAAGTCAATGACTCCTCAGGAACAAAGAGCATACCTAGCACCCAGATCTTGATTTCTTAACACTATTTTCCAATAAAAGGAACCAGGACTCTGCAAAAGTAATTGATTCCATGCCTGGGGCAGGGAAAATATAAGAACTTCCCAGAATATTTGTGTTATCAAAAAGTTAAGGTAACACTCTCAAAAGAACAAGAGCACGTCAACAGGATACATGGACCAACCTGACAGCGTTCCAATTAGACAAAACTGGGATAATTTAAGCAACCAAATATATAATGAGACTTTTGGATTGTACCCTGTAGAAAAAAATATATATCCCTAATTACATGCAGATATAAATAGTTGAATACATATACATGGAGTGAAGGGACAGTTAGTTCTCCTTTAGGGAAGAATTCCAGTTAAATAAATGGAATTAAATGACTTCCAATGAAAGAGAAGAAAGAACATTACCATAAGGCAAATACCATAGTAATCATTGTTGCAGACACAATCCACTGATGGATGCTAAAGTTAATGGGCTGAAGTTTGGGGAGAACAGGATATTTGCCTAGTTACCAAGTATCTATCCCCTCAAGGTATTTACTAACTACAGAGGGGGACAAATAGTAACCTTTTACCACATGGCAGAGACCACCTTAACCAAATGATCAAAAATCCTCATGCTTTTTTTTCCTTTCAGCCATATAATCAAAGATCTACTCATATTTTTCTCTGCTTAAAAAAAATTCCTGGGGCACCTGGGTGGCTCAGTCATTAAGCATCTGCCTTCAGCTCAGGTCATGATCCCAGGACCCTGGGATCGAGCCCCACATCAGGCTCCCTGCTCGGCGGGAAGCCTGCTTCTCCCTCCCCTGCTCCCCCTGCTTGTGTTCCCGCTCTTGCTTGTCTCTCTCTGTCAAATAAATAAAATCTTAAAAGAAATAAAAGTTCCTATACTCCACTTTGTCATGCATTTGATTAATTTTTGTTTCACTTAGAATCAGTTACCCTTATCAGGATTTCAATTTATTGACACACACCACTCAGCTGAAGATGAATTCCAGAAGTGAAACTGCTGCATGTAGCCATCACAAAGACAAAGCTACTGCATTCATTCATTCATTCATTCATTCATTCGTTTATTATGTTAATCACCATACATCATTAGTTTTTTTTTTTTTTAAGATTTTATTTATTCATTTGACAGAGAGAGAGACACAGCGAGAGAGGGAACACAAGCAGGGGGAGTGGGAGAGGGAGAAGCAGGCTTCCCGCAGAGCAGGGAGCCCGATGCGGGGCTCGATCCCAGGACCTGGAATCATGACCTGAGCCGAAGGCAGACGCTTAACGACTGAGCCACCCAGGCGCCCCCATCATTAGTTTTTGATGTAGCGTTCCATGATTCATTGTTTGTGAAAGCTACTGCTTTTTAACTGTGACATTTCTAATTGAATTGAACTGTTAGTCATGCTTTGTATATACGTTTTCGTTAACTTTTTAAATTTAAACTTTGAGCAATCATATTAAGGAAAAGTAGCCGATGGCCTAGCAAACAAGATCCATAAATCTAAAGATCCATGAGTTTAGAAGGAGTGCCAGTGGATACTAAATTAAGTAGGAATGTGAATACTTAGAATGAAATAATCCATAACAAATTACAAAGCTAAAAAGCTAACAATGGAAACATCACAAAATCAGAAAAGCAGTGTATTTCCATTAGTAGACTTCCCACTCTACCTCTGTGATACCTTGACTCATATATATTTTGCCTGAAAATGCTTTGATTATCTCTTTACCTTTAAATATAAAAATTATTTCGAGGGGTGCCTCGGTGGCTCAGTTGGTTAAGCATCTGCCTTTGGTTTAGGTCTTGATCCCAGGGTCCTGGGATTGAGCCCTGCATTGGGCTCCCTGCTTAGCAGGGAGTCTGCTTGTCCTCTCCCTCTGCCCACCCCCCATGCTTTCTCTCTCTCAAATAAATAAATAAAATCTTTAAAATATAAATACATATAAAAATTATTTTAAGGGGTGCTTGGGTGGCTCAATCGGTTAAGTGTCTGCCTTCTATCAGGTCATGATCCCAGGGTCCTGGGATGGAGTCCCACATCAGGCTCCCTGCTCGGCGGGGAGTCTGCTTCTCCCTCTGCCCTTTCCCCTGCTTGTGCTCGCTCTCTCTCTAAAAAAAAAAGGAAAGAAAATTTTGAATATCTTTTTATAGTGTAAATAGAAACATAATGCAGCCCTTCTGTTAAGAAGTCTGACTGAGATTTATTTTATATAAATACACTTTAGAAAAGTTTATTTTGGCTTTACAGCTTATCAGTAATGACATGTAAACTTTTTAATTATCAAATTTTGGAAAATCTTTATCACATATTTTGAATACAGGAGGCCTAAGATTCCAGTGCATTTGAAGTTTGCTTTGCAATGACTAATCTTAAATACTCTTTGATGAATTGCATCACCACTTACTCATCAATGTCTTCCTTGTTGTGACTGTGATGGGTTTTAAGTTCTCTTCATAATCTTCATTTGTGTCAAATCAGGAAGAATTTCAATATTTTCCAGTATTCATATGATTTGCTCCTCTTCATTAATTGAATTATCAAACAAGAACCAATCTGTTACTTTTCTTCACAATTTTCCTTCTAATAAATGCTTTCGGAGTGGTCTGAAAATTTTTTGGTACCAGAGGCTTCTTCTATGTCAGAATGATTTTTGTTGACTTATCATTTTGTTTGTCTCGTATTCTCTTAATTTTTTTCTTCTTTTTGTTTTTAATTTTTTTTTATTTTACTTTTTTAAATTAACAATGTATAATTTGTTTCAGAGGTACAGGTCTATGATTCATCAGTCTTATACACAATTCATATTGCTCACCATAGTATATACCCTCCCCAATGTCCATCACCCCAGCCATCCCATCCCTCCCATCCCCCTCCACTCCAGCAACCCTCAGTTTGTTTCCTGAGATTAAGAGTCTCTTATGGCTTGCCTCCCTCTCTGGTTTCGTCTTGTTTCATTTTTCCCTCCCTTCCCCTATGATCCTCTGTCTTGTTTCTCAAATTCCTCATGTCAGTGAGATCATATGATACTTGTCTTTCTCTGATTGACTTATTTCACTTAGCATAATACCCTCTAGTTCCATCCTGGTCATTGCAAATGGCAAGATTTCAATTTTTTTGATGGCTGCATAATATTCCATTGTATATATATACCACATCTTCTTTATCCATTCATCTGTTGATGGACATCTAGGCTCTTTCCATAGTTTGGCTATTGTGGACATTGTTGCTATAAACATTGGGGTGCATGTGCCCCTCTGGATCACTACATTTGTATCTTTGGGGTAAATATCTTGTAGTGCAATTGCTGGGTTGTAGGGTAGCTCTATTTTCAACTTTTTGAAGAACCTCCATACTATATTCCAGAGTGGCTGCACCAGCTTGCATTCCCACCAACAGTGTAGGAGGGTTCCCCTTTCTCTGCATCCCTGCCAACATCTGTCATTTCCTGACTTGTTAATTTTAGCCATTCTGACTGGTGTGAGGTGGTATCTCATTGAGGTTTTGATTTGTATTTCCCTGAAGCCGAGTGATGTGGAGCACTTTTTCATGTGTCTGTTGGCCATTTGGATGTCATCTTTGCAGAAATGTCTATTCATGTCTTCTGTCCATTTCTTGATTGGATTATCCTTTGGGTGTTGAGTTTGATAAGTTCTTTATAGATTTTGAATACTAGCCCTTTATCTGATATGTCATTTGCAAATATCTTCTCCCATTCTGTGGGTCATCTTTCGGTTTTGTTGACTGTTTCCTTTCCTGTGCAAAAGCTTTTTATGTTGATGAAGTCCCAGTAGTTCATTTTTGCCCTTGCTTCCCTTGCCTTCGGTGATGTTTCTAGAAAGAAGTTCCAAAAGACTCCACCCCAAAACTGCTAGAACTCATACAGGAATTCAGTAAAGTGGCAGGATATAAATCAATGCACAGAAATCAGTTGCATTTCTATATACCAACAACAAGACAGAAGAAAGAGAAATTAAGGAGTCAATCCCATTTACAATTGCACCCAAAACCATAAGATAACTGGGAATAAATCTAACCAAAGAGGCAAAGAGTCTGTACTCAGAAAACTATAGAATACTGATGAAAGAAATTGAAGAAGACACAAAGAAATGGAAAAACATTTCATGCTCATGGATTGGAAGAACAAATATTGTGAAAATGTCTATGCTACCTAGAGCAATCTACACATTTAATGTAATCCCTATCAAAATACCATCCACTTTTTTCAAAGAAATGGAACAAATCATCCTAAAATTTGTATGGAACCAGAAAAGACTCTGAATAACCAGAGGAATGTTGAAAAAGAAAAGCAAAGCTGGTGGCATCACAATTCTGGACTTTAAGCTCTATTACAAAGCTGTAATCATCAAGACAGTATGGTACTGGTACAAAAACAGACACATAGATCAATGGAACAGAATAGAGAGCCCAGAAATGGACCCTCAACTCTATGGTCAACTAATCTTCAACAAAGCAGGAAAGAATGTCCAGTGGAAAAAAGACAGTCTCTTCAACAAATGGTATTGGGAATATTGGAGAGCCACATGCAGAAGAATGAACCTGAACCATTTCCTTATACCACACACAAAAATAGACTCAAAATGGATGAAAGACCTCAATGTGAGACAGGAATCCATCAAAATCCTAGAGGAGAACACACGCAGCAACCTCTTCAATCTCTTAATTTTTTTCTTAGTTTTTCCTCCATTCTTTAATAGATATAAAGATGATATAAAAATGTACCTTTCTTGGGGCACCTGGGTGGCTCAGTCGGTGAAGTGCTGCCTTCGGCTCAGGTCATGATCCCAGGGTGAGCACCACATTGGGCTCCCTGCTCGGTGGAGAGCCTGCTTCTCCCTCTCCCTCTGTCTGCTGCTCTGCCTACTTGTGCTCTCTCTTTATCTCTGTTAAATAAATAAATAAAAATTAAAAAAATAATTTAAAAAAATGTACCTTTCTTACATGATCAAAGCAGGGAGTTTTAATGTCTCACTTGTTTTCACAAAACTTACAAAACAACTTACTAGATTGCAGTTAGATGGTACGTTCAAACCTTATCAACTTTGTAAACAAAGATGTTGTGAATCTTTGAAAATACATTTTAACCTAGGAAGTGTTGTTCCCATGTCTCAGAGCTTAAGAAGCTTTAGAAAAGGCAGACTTCTTCCACGCACATACATCCACAGCTGCAGGGAACACTCACACTGCAATGTGCTCCCCAGGCCTGCATCTCTGTGCTGTGATGCTGGGTCAGTCAGTACCTGGAGGTGTTGTAGAATTCCTGAAAGCCATTGCTGCATTGGGGTGACCAACAAAACTGATGTAATGGAAATTTACTGCAAAACACATAAATAGAGCCCACTCATCACAAACCAAATGCAACCTCAGCTCAAGTTCTCCCTTAGCTAGAGCCCCAGAATAACCATCACCACCCCAACTCCATGCAACACATAGAGAAGTGTGATGTAGGAAGTTGGAGTGTAAAGAGACAGCTGTCTTAACCAGTTACTGTTAAAGTATCTTACTTTTGCATGTTTTGTGAAAATACAACCATGTGAACATATTGCTAGGGTCCGTTTCAAGTTCTTGATGTCCATAAACAAGTGAATGGCCTTGAGCCTTTGGCTTCATGATACATCTGTCCCTGTTCCTTATTGTGCAGGAAAGGTATTAGAAGCCAAGTCAATGAGGGTATTGATGACAAATCAGTTGAATGTTGGCAATCTGAAGAAATCCAGAAATGCACTAAAATCTTACACTTGAGAGAAATGTCTTGAATTTAACAATAATCCTTAAAATATATTCCAGTATTAAAAAACTTGATAAACTTTCCTAAACTGTAGTTTTTTAAAAACTTAATTTCAGTCACCCAGGCTGGGCCTTTCTTGGAATGGGCCCATACAAGTGAGGGAGACTGGATTTTATGATTCGTTCATTATTTATGATTCAATTTTTGTTACTGATTTTCTACCACATTCTATTTGCAACCCACAAGCAGATTAAAATATAAGAACAGCCTCTTTGGATTGGCTGAGATGAGGTGTATTTCTCATATTTGGGTACTCCTCTGTCAGCCATATATTGTCATGAAAATGCTGTGTAACAACCAGCCACATGGGGCGCCTGGGTGGCTCAGTCCTTAAGTGTCTGCCTTTGGGCTCAGGTCATGATCCCAGGGTCCTGGGATTGAGCCCAGCCTGCTTCTCCCTCTCCCACTCCCACTCCCCCTGCTTGTGTTCCCTCTCTCTCTGTGTCTCTCTCTGTCAAATAAATAAAATCTTAAAAAAAAAAAACAACAACCAGCCACACAATTATTTATATATCTATTAAGTTCACAGCTCTGCAGGGTTCAGTTGATCTAAGCTACGCTTGCTTATATATCTTGGGTCAACTGTAGGTTGACCTGATGGCTCTATTAGTAGTTAGATGGACTTGTATATATTTACCAGGGGGCTGTTAACTTGTCTAGGAGGGCTTTGGCTGGGGTGATCAGGGCCATACTGTTCCTCTCCTTGTGTCTCTCTTTCTGCATCCAGCTATCCTGGACATGTTTTCATGGTAATGGCAGACATGCAAGAAAAGTCAGAAATACATAAGTCATTAAAAATACAGGAAAACTGTTAATGTCCCATTGGCCAAATCAAGTCACAGAGCCAAACCAGGGAGAGAGGGACCTAAAATGTTACTTAGTGAAAAGCATGCATACAGTGAAAGATAACAAATTTGGGCCATCTTTTGCAATGAAATCTCTTATGTTTTAAACTAAACGCCTGATTTTCTTGAACAACACATAGCTACCATCTGAATGTTTATGTCCTCTACACAAGGTATGTGTTGAAATACATAGGACTTTGGGAAGGCGACTTGGCTGTGAGAGTGGAGCCCTCATGAGTGGCAGTAGTGTGATTGAAGAAGAGATCCCATGGAGCTCTCAGCCCCTTCTACCATGTGAAAATGCAACCCAGAAGAGAGTCATCACCCAGCCATGCTGCCCTCCTGACCTCAGACTTCCAGCCTCTACAACTGTGAGAAATAAATTGCTGTTGTTTCTAAGCCACCCAGGCTATGGTATTTTGTTACAGCAGCTCAAATGGACAACAGCACAATTTAAATCTCCTCTCCAAATGCCCCCCAGCTCAGTAAGTGGCACTGCTGTCCACCTGGCTCAGGGTGAAGTAAATTCTCTGGTACCATAGCCAACCCATCAAAGGGTCATGTGGACTTTCAAAATATATCTAAAATCAGACTACTTCTCCATGTCTGTACTACTCCCGCCCTAGTACATGTTGCTATCTTTTTTTTTTTTTTGCCTGTGCTACCTAAATAGCCTCTTAATATTTCAACCTTGCCCACCTGCTGTGTTTCCACTACATCTATGAACAGTTTCAGGATGTAAATTAGATCATGACATCTGCTCAAAGCTCTCCAATTCCTTACCCATCAGATTTACAATAAAATCTAAAATCTCAACCATGGCCTATAAGGCCATCTACAGTCTGGTTCGTGGCTACATGCTCTTGCCTTATTTTTATACCATTCTTTCCTCACTGGCTCCACTGTAGCCACATGGGCCTTCAATGTTGTTCCATGAACATTCCTGACCTCAGGACATTTGCACATGCTATCTCCATAGCCTAGAATACTATTGATCTCACTGTATTACTCAAATGAATATTGATGAGTATCAAATGAGTATCAAATAATCACTTCATTCAAGTTTCTGTTCATATGCCACCTCTTGGGAGTCTCTTTCTTGATCTCTTTCTCGAGCAACTTTCTGTCATTCTCATTCCTGCCCAGTTTTTTCTTCATATCATGTGTTACTAGTGGATATTATAATGTGTATTTGTTGAATGAAAAAAATAACATAAAGGAAGTGGAATAAAGTTCTAGGAGCATTACACCTAGCATAAAGATATTCCTAAAATAGTATGCAGGAGAACTGATAGCATGGGGAAACCTTACCATTGACAAAGGAATGTCTACCACTTCTGGCCATTTAAAACGTGTAGTTTGTTGTGATAGTTAATGACCACCTTTGCCTGGAAAGTTTTTGGTCATTCTCTGTTTTCTGGAATATGTCCGTAAGTGTCTATGAGAAATATAGAGACAAATATGACTTGTTCATCAGCGAGCTTAATGCTCATTGGCTGCATCCTTGCTTTCTGCTAACTCTAACTTCAGGCCTTAGAGTGCTCTGGTATGCTCAGGAAATTTGAATAACTGTGGAATAAGGCCAGCATCTTCAGTTGGGCCAAAGGAAGAGGAGGCTCTGTCGTTTTGAAAACCTTTAAGTCAGGGATTTTATCCTTTTGCTGTGCCATGGACTCCTTTGGCAGCCTCAGGAAGACTGGGAACCAATTTTCAATATCGTGTTTGGTTTAACTTGTTGAGAGGAAATTCACATGACATAAAATTCACCATTTTAATGTAAGCAAGTCTCTGGCATTTAACACCTGTAAAGTTACACAGCCACCACATCCATCTAGCTCCAAAACGTTTCTGCCATTCGAAAATAAAACCCCGTACCCATGAAGCCATTCTCTTCATCTTCCTGACCCCCAAGGCCCTGGTAACCATCAGTCTGCTTTCTCTGTCTGTGGATTTACCTATTCTGGGTATTTCATATAAGTAGAATCATACCACATGTGACTGTCTGTATCTGACTTCTTTCCCTTAGCATGTTTGGGGTTCATCCACACTGTAGCATGTATCATACTTCATTCCTTTTTATGCCTGAATCATACTCTGTTGTCTAGAAATACCACATTCTATTTATCCATTCATTTGTTGATGGATATTTGGGTTGTTTCCATCTTTCAGCTACTGTAAATAATGCTGCTATAAATATTCCTGTACCAGAATTTGAATGTGGGTTTTTCAGTTCTTTGGGGTAGATACCTAGGAGTGGAATCCCTAGGTTACCACAGTGACAACATACTGTTTTAAAATGCATAAAGTACAATACCTAGGGTTATAAAGGAAACTAATTATGTTGACATAAAGTCATCAAAACATCAAATAAAATAAGTTTGTGTTATGGTGATATGAGTTACTTGATTTGGAAATATCCTATCTAATGGCAGACCTAATAACTGCCATATATTTGGAGTAGTGTGGAGTGCAAATGGTGTTTCAAGGTATCTGCAGCAATTACAGTGTGCTATAAAAAGGCTTACGTTTCTCGATTACAAGTCCTTAGAATATTCCTGGGTTTTGTTGCCTGTTAAAGGCTAATGAAAATGGAGTGGTATTTTCTTTCTCATCCAAATTCATGGAACCCATAAATCCTATCTAAATGATCCCAGGGACTTGAAGTGAAGAACCCCAGTTAAGAACCACCTGCTTTCAAGAGGAGAGTGGTTATAAACATGGAACTCCATGGTGGCCCCTTCTTTCTGTCTCTCTCTCCCCACTATTTCCCCATGTTGTCATCTTGCCTAGGAAATCTAAGCTCAGCAGGATCAACTTGGACAGGTGCAGATCCACTGAAGTGGAAGCTAAAGAATCCTCATAATTTCAGAGACTTTATCACCAAGTTTTGATCTGTTAGCTTTTCTGTTTTCTGTATCAGATTAATGTTTGTAAAATTCAAACACCTAGGAATTAAAATAACTCTTCTAATGTTGTAGAGCGCTTCAGAGTATCTGAAGGTCTTATACATACATTCTTTCATTTAACCCGCTGTAAGTTGTGTGGCTGCGTATGTCATTACCAGGGGTGTGAGATAAGGAAGCCCAGATATAGACTCATTTAGTCAATCAAGTTTGAAAAGCAAGTACTCACCCATGGAGCTAGAACTTGGGGCACTTGTGCAAATAAAAATTCAAAGTACCTTTTCTATTCAATTAGAAAACCAGTATATCCCAACTTCATTGTTTACGTGGTGGTTAGCCTAAAGGATAATTACTCCTTAAAATAAAAGCCAACACACAAACTGCTCTTGCAGATGAAAGGAACATTAACATGAGAATACTACCTACAGTTCAGTCCTAAAAAGCTGAATCCTTCCATTGTCTCAGGGAAAATGTTTCATAGATAGAGGCCAGACATTCAAACAGGATATTTTCCTATAAGGAAAAGATGAGATTGGTTTTAGAAAATCAAGCTTCATTATTCCCTGAAAAGAAAAACAAAATAGTGCTCAATCCATATTGAGGATATCCAAAGAGAGCGAAGAGTTCTGTAGACTCCCTAGAAGTTTCCCTAGAGAGGATTCCGTGCACTTGACAAGTGCATAAATAATGACAGAAAATGCAGTTCCATATGTCACAGTTATCTTGCTTTGAATGAAAGAAAATCTTTCAGTGGATGAGGTTTTTTTCTCCCCCAAAGTTATGTATTCAGAGTTTTAGTGTTTCTATTTATTGTTCTCTCCCAGGGAGCAGAACACACCTTATTCCAACAGTGAAGAAAGAGGAAGGGCTGCTGAGCTCTGGCTATAAATATTTTATTATAGAGAGAGACAGAGATCACAGAGGGGCAGATGAGTAGCAGAAAACAAATGTGATGTTGTTTGCAAATCCTCAGAGGAGGTTTATATTAAACTGTCTCTGCCAGCTTGATTTCTGCTTGGCTTTTCTACTGTCAAACCCGGTAATGAAACCCTTTTGTGTATCTAAGGGTTTTCCTATTAGATGAGGAGTGCTATATCTTGTTGAAAGTATAGAATTATCACGTTATAAAGTATACACAAAGAAAAAGCTATTATAAAATGGCACAGTGATGAAGTTATATTTTCAAGAAGGATGATCTATATTAATTTGGTTTTAGAAAGATGCTATCCTAGTAAAAAAAAAAAGATTAAAGAATAAATTATAGGTTTTCTCCATATAATCCATTTATTTCTCTCCTCTTACCCCAATGCCTCAGAGTTGTTGGAAGACTTTGACCTGATGGTATTTAGAATCTTTCATGATTTCATAATCCATTGGACTTTATTTGCTCAGAATTCACTATTAATGAGGACAAGGTCATAGCTTATTCTCTGAGAGAGAGAGAGAGAGAAAAAAAAAAGGTCCTGTTTTTTTAACATAAGAGCACAGACCACATATCAAACCTGCCACTCACATATTTAAATTTCTGGGTACAAGGAGAAGTGGATAAAAGGGTGAATAATGCAATAAACATTCTAAGATCACAGGGCTGATGAGGCTCATTTCATCCTGGGTCTAAACCACCTGAAATGATCTGCATAAGTGCTCTTATTCTTGAATAAGAGGAGAAAACAAGTGTGCAGGGACTAGAAGTATTTGTCCTAATATAGTTGATGGCAAATCTCTGTTCTACTTTACATAAAATAAAATCTTAGATTTTTTTTTTTAGCAATTGGCCAGTGCCATTTGTAGCAGAGTTTTTTTGTTGGATCTCATGGTCAAGGAGCCCAATATGGAGAGGCCATATTGAATTTATGAAATGAATCTGTGAATCTATGAAAATGAAATGTACAAAATGGCATAGACTTGTGGTAAAAAAGTTATGTTTCTTTGGGTACATCTCTATAACAGACACACATATAGAGATGCTTATTTTGCTGGTAAGAAAATGTGTGGGTAAACTAGAACATTTGGGGTTTTTTTGTTTTATTTTGCAAATTATTCACAGATGACAGGTCACTGATTTTTGGTTTTAAGAGCTAAATTCAGTTGTCTGAAATGCTGCTTGGGTTGGTTTTGTACTTACTAAAAACCAGAACTAACATTCTTTACTATTCACTATTGGCCAGGTACCTTATATAGGACATTTTCACTTTATCTTGAGGACCCCTCTGTATTATGGAAAATTCTGTCCATCTCCATTTTTCAGATGAACAAATAACTTGAGGAATGACGAATTGGCCCAAACTGTGCAGCTAGTACAAGCTGGAGCCAAGTCTGTTGATTCCAAAGTCAACCCCTTCCTCTTGAAGGTTGGAAATATTAAATTTAATTGACATCAGTACCTCATATTAATATGTACATTATCAGTAGGTTCAGAGTAGTGTAGTTGTTATGTGAACATTGTCTACTGAGCATTCAGATTGCTTTTTCTAGGTCAATAGTGGCAATCTGGCTTTACAGAGATATAGATAAAGGTTTCTTAGTGGCATGTTTAAAGGAAAAGAAATTTGAGAGGATAGTTTTAATCTACGCACATTATATTAAATTTATGGCATCTGACTTTTTTTATTTTGGTTATTTGTGGTATAAATAGAAAGTTAAAAATAATGCTAATTACAAAATAAAGTTTAAAACCAAAATATTGATTCATTATATAGAAAATGTAATGGTATTAATACAATATAAAAATAAGATACATTTATTTTGTTTTACTTTTCTGGATCAAGGTATTTCTGTTGTAAAATATATTGAATTATTGTTATGTGAGAGACCCATATGGCTGTATCAGTCTTAAAATTACATTTCCTGACAAGGTGGCTTATCTTCTGCTCTGAAATACATGAAGAGAATATCACAAGGCTTTAAAAGGAAGTTATGTCTACTTACATTTTAGCTGATTTTGAACTAAATTAAAAACCTGTGTTTTAACAGGTTAAAAGCATGCAAGAACTGAGCTTTCAGAACCATCTAGGATTTCCTGTTATCTGTGCAAGACATTCATTTTTAGCAAGTTCTGATCTTAGCAATGGTAGTTTAAAACATAGGGCGTGCTTTTAAGAAGATGATTTTACCAGCAAATTACTTTCCATGAAATACAAATAAATCAAGTTTAAATTTAACCGGTTTTAAATATTAAGAAGTAAACTTAATGGGAAAATATTTGCAACAGCTTTAAAACATAAATCTCTGTCCCTAAGGGAAGCCTTAAACATTTTTCGAATGCATAGGAAAGTAGATACTTAAAGTGTGATACTTCCACTTTTTATGTCACAAAGTACTGGCATTTTTACAGAAAATACAAGTGTAGTAAGTATGTACGCTGTGTACCTACAGTTAACTGATGCGTATAATAAAGTAAAAGCAGGTATTTCTTATTATTCAAGGAGAAAAATGGAGCCGTCTTCTGGAAACCGTTTGGGTTGTCCCATAATGGGTAGCGTAGACTGTCAACCTATAATTATTTTCAGGGAGGTTTTCTTTGGACTTGTCTGAAAATTGGATAAGCAATGATTAATATCAGGAAGAAGAAAAGAACTGGGACCTGGGATTTGTCCTTTTAATAGGATAGGAGAGAATAACTGCTTTCAATTTTGGGATCTTTCATGAAACATATGAAATCTGTATTTAGTCCCTTTGTATCCAATCAATAGTATTTATATATTTACTCATTTAAATGGCAGTGCTGTGCTGGACCATAAGCAAGGCTAGGAACTTACAGATCTACACATAACTTTGAATCAGCCAATGTATGTATAGTCAGTCTTCATTATTCGTGGATTTTGTATTTACAAATTCACCATCACATGTGTTTTTGCATTTCTATGCTTTTGCTGGTGGTTTTGCTGTTTGAAATGGTCCCCGAGCAGAGTGCTGAGGTGCCGTCTAGTATTCCTCAGCGTGATGTGCCTTGTGGAATAAATACATGTCTTTGGCAATCTTCATTCAGGTGTGAGTTCTGGTGCTGTTGGCTAAGTTGAATGTTAATGAATCAAAAATACATACATTAAATGTGTCTTTAAACAGAAACACACATAAAACTCTGAAACAAGATTATGTGTTGGTTGATGGATGAGCATGTTTGGGATCAGAGACTTGAAGAACCCTGGATTTCTTGTAGGAGCAATGGGTTCAGCATTCACTCATTTGGTGTTTGCAGCTACTGTATAGAATGTGACTACTCCAAATAATGAGAATTGACCATATGAAACGTGCAATTACTAGAGAGCAGGCTCGGCCCCAGAGAGTCAGGGACCAAGGGCACATTTACTGCCTCCATAGGGCTCACTCCCTGTTGAAGAACTGGACTCACATTGGACCAGTGTGAGAAAGTGCTATGACAGATGCAGGTAAGGTGCTAAGGGGAGCCTAACACTGCTGGAGGGTCCAGGTAATCCCAGATCAGTAGCTGCATGCCTGAGAGAATGACTGGAACAGTAGAGAAAGGATGCACAGCATGTACAGGAATGGGAAATAAGTGAGGTTGTTTATTTTTAAATGGAGCAGAATGTTGGTGGGTTTCTGACACATGTTGATACCATGTTGTTACAGAAATATACTGTGGCAAAATGCTTCCACCTCTTGCCAAAATGAACACTGAAGAAAAATGAAGAACACTGAAAAACTCCAACAAAAAGTTGCAGGACAGAAATAGCCAAACTCCTCTGGAGTCCGATTCATCCACAGCCATCAAAAAAAGGTAGGAGGATGAATTATGTTATGGTTTTGCTCTTTTAAATTTTATTTTAAATAATGTACACACACACACACACATATGCACAGTAGAATACTATTCAGCCATAAAAAGGGAAGTCCTGCCATTTGAGACAGCATAGATGGACCTTGAGAGCATTATGCTAAGTGAAATAAGTCACATGTGCAGAAAGACAAATACCATATGATCTCACTTATATGTGGAATCAGTTAAAAAAAATTTTTTTTTAAATCTGAGCTAAAAGTTACAGAGACTATATTGCGGGTTGCTAGAGGTGGGCAGGAGGATGGGGAGTCAGTAGAATGGTGAAGGTGGTCAAAAGATACAAACTTCCAGTTATAAAATAAGTTATGGGGATGTAATATGCAGCACGGTGACCGTAGTTAACCATATTGTATTGTGTATATGAAAGTTGATAAACTTTCTGAAAGGATTCTAAAATGGGGTGCTGTGGGAACCCTTACTTTCTCCACCCCAAACCCTTTTCAGAAGCCTTTGGCATCAGAAAACAGGCCCAGTGCAGTCTCCCTACTCGGCGGGAAGCCTGCTTCTCCTTCTCCCACTCCCCCTCCCCCTGCTTGTGTTCCCTCTCTTGCTGTTGTCTCTCTCTGTCAAATAAATAAATAAAATATTTTTTTAAAAAAAGAAAGAAAACTGGCCCAGTACAGCAATTATAGTGTCAGGTAATTGAAAAGATTCTTGAGACACCATAAGGTATATACATGTACAGCTGTAATCAAACAAAGGAAAGGGTACAGCAGGAGAAAGCAAGCCCAGCAAGCACTAGAGGGGACTGAGACTTCTAGGTGCAGCTCTCAGGGTCCTTTCTCCATCACACATGATGCCCTTAGTCTTCAGATCATGAACCACCAAGATACACATATGACACGTTGGTCTCAGGGGAGCCAAGAATCAGGCTTACTGAGGAGCATTTTATACCCCACAGCTCAGGGAGCTAAAAGCAGTCTTTGTGAACAGGTAAACAGGTGTAAACCATCAATCCACTCAGTTTCCATAAACAGCGTAGATAGGCTGGTACAGTATGCCTTGGGGGGCGTTTCGGACTTCTAATAGCAAGTTATAAATCACTAGCTATTACATTTCACTTCTTTCTTGGCCAAGAATCAATACCATGGTTCCAGGTGCCCTTTAGCGTAAGCACAGAACTACCCAAGATCAATTGGGTATCCTGATGTACTCAGAGAATTGAACCATGATGAAAAGATCCAAGAAAACCTAAAGGTGGTATACCACATTCTGTGATTGGTCTTGTCATCCACTGGATCAGATACAACTCTGATTAGCTGGAGAGATCTTTACATGGGTAGGCTTCCAAATGGTCAAAGTTCCTGAAAAAGTAACTGTATGCTGAAGCAATAAGATTAGTAGTTGGTTTAGGTTGATTTCTCTGGAATCAAATAGTGAGACAAAAAATTGGGGTACTGGTGTTTATTTGGAAGGTGATGCCAGTATACCTTTATAGGGAAATGGGGATGTGGGGTGAGAAAGAGAAGGAAAACAGAAAAAGTACCTTATTGTTACTGTGACCAAGAGGAGTATGATCCCATTGGGCAATTTTGGGATACAGTATAGAACATACCTTGGATTTATCCTAGCCAAGGGCAAGGGTATCAGCCACCTTTTCCCATCTGCCTTGATGGAAGACTGCTCCCCTGGATAGAAGTGAAGGGTGTTAACTCCCTGGCATCTGTGGCCTGCCATAGATGTGGGCCAAGAGGACTCCAGCAGCCAGAGGAAGCCTCAGGCAAAGAACCCCAGGTGTTTGCCATTGGAAGCCACCATCAGATCAGCATGCACAGAAATGATGAGTGCCAAGAGGATATGGATGGAGCACTGATAGTTTCTGCTCTAAGAAGTGACAACAGGGATGCTCATGATTATATTAGTAGAGCTATCATTTGTCAAGTATGAAGCCATGTACTATAATAAATGCATTACATCTTATCATTTAATTCTTATTTGTCACTCAGTACCAGGTGCAGGGGAGGGGAAATATGTATTTTATCACCACAGTCCTGCAGCATATATATTGATTCTGGTCTTCCATGTATAGATGAGCAGATAAGGTTGAGCAAGGGTAACCAAATTCTCGGGAGTAACACATACAGGATATAGAGCTGGGATTCAGATTCTGGTTTGCCTCCAAAACCATCCGTTCGGCATCATTGTAATCCTTAAGTCACTAATTATTTTTCTGACACCCATTTATTTGAAAGTTGGCAGGAGCCATTTAGATTTGGGGATGCAAAAAAAATGCCCATGTTCTTAAGGAAAGCAGGAAAAGAAAGACCAGAAAACATGGAGTATAGTAAGAGCCATATGGAAGTGTGTTATTCCTATTAAGTAGGATCAAGAAAGAGGTTATCAGTTGTTGCTGTATAACAAATAACTCCACGACTTAGTGGCTGAACACAACAAGTATGTAATATTGCTGATGGGTCTGTGGGTGAGTTAAAAAGTTCTGCTGATGTGGGCCAGGTTTAGCTGGTCTGAGGTAGGTTCACCCATTCATCTGCAATCAGCTAACAGTGGCTGGAGACGGGCTAGTCTAAGATGCTTTACATCACACACCTGGTAACTGATTGAACTGGATCGGGGTGCCTGGATGGCTCAGTCGTTAAGCGTCTGCCTTCGGCTCAGGTCATGATCACAGGGTCCTGGGATCGAGCCCCGCATCAGGCTCCCTGCTCCGCAGGAAGCCTGCTTCTCCCTCTCCCACTCCCCCTGCTTGTGTTCCCTCTCTCACTGTGTCTCTCTCTGTCAAATAAATAAATAAATATCATCTAAAAAAAAAAAAAAAAAAGAATGTAGCTGAATCAACTCAGTTCTCCAGTGGCTAGCCTGGGCTTGTTCCCATGGTGGCTGGGGAAGGTTTGAGAGTGAATGAAAGTGTGCAAGGCTTCCTGAAGCCGAGGCTCAGAACAGTCACTTCTGCTGCATGATATAGGCCAAAGTAAATCACAAGACCAGCCCAGATGTAGAAATAAACTCCACCTTTTGGTAAGAGGAGCTTCAAGGTCACATGGCAAAAGGGCACTGACACAGGAAGGGGAGATGTACCAAGAAGAGAAACATCTGGATTAAAGCTTACAGGGTGAGGAGGTATTCCCCAGCCAGATGAAGTAGGAAGTAAATTTGAGGCAAGGAGGGTAGTGTATTTTCAGAGACACCCAGTGCCCCATAATGAAGGCATATAGTGCTGAGGGCAAGAGACAAGCACCAGGAGAGAGAACAGCATTAAAGACTAGAGGTATGTAAATGTACCAGAATTCAAGCAAAGAAAAGTTAATTTGTAGGAAGAATAACATTTAAGAAGAAATGTTAAACAAATGGGAAGGCGAGCAAAGTCAGGTTAATGGTGGAGAGATAGGTGGATGTCCAGGTTGCTGTAGCAATGTGGTTAATAAAATTATAAGATGTTGGTGCCTGGGTGGCTCAGTCATTAAGCGTCTGCCTTCGGCTCAGGTGATGATCCCAGGGTCTTGGGATCGAGCCCCGCATCGGGCTCCTTGTTCAGCAGAAAGCCTGCTTCTCCCTCTCCCACTCCCCCTGCTGTGTTTCCTCTCTCACTGTGTCTCTCTCTGTCAAATAAATAATAAAATGTAAAAAAAAAAATAAAATTATAAGATGTTTTCTTAGGAAATGATTTGTAGGATTGATATTTATTTCAAAAAGGGAGGGTGGGGGGAGGAAGGAAATACCTTGATGGGTGCTTGGAGAGAGAGGTGAGGTTGAGGGAGCTGGATGCAAGAACAGCTGTGCGCATGACTCAGCCTGTGCACCTTGTGGCTTCAGGGAGGTTAGGTGATGATGTAGATTACATGACAGAAACTCTTTCTGTGATGCACCTTCCATAACCCACAAAATAAAGGATCCCCAAAATAAAGGATTTTGGGGTTATGGTCCCAAACCGAAATACCAAGCCTCCAGACTCTCACAAGGACAAGTTTCTCGAGTAGGTCTCTGAGGCAGCTGACATCAGGGTTGTATTCAGAAAAGAGATGTGTCCATGTATGTTTCCACTGGGATGTGCATGTGAAATGGTAATTTTCAGTTCATGGGTTTTTCGCTTTGAGACTGGATTTTGTAAATTAAATAGAAACCTTATTCTACAGTTTTCCTAAGTGACTTTGATAGTTCTCCTGGGCCTGTGTTTCAGTGTGGCGCTCCTCTAAGCCACCAGGTACAGCAAGTTTTAGTGTGAGGCTTAATAAGCTGATATCAAATAGCATCACTAGCTCCTTGGAGGTAGAATGGGAACTAGACTCTGGAAGTAAATGCTGACCAGACCCATGAATGGAGAACCCGGGGCCCAAATACCCACCCTTGTTGGCTTGGGGAATGTATTTCTTTCATTCTTGTCTTGCAGATGTGTTGGTGATTCTTTGCTACCTGTTTCTAAAAAGTGAGATCAGGGTATTTTTTTGAAGGTAAGATAAACAGAAAATAGCATAGCCAAAGACAAATAAATAACATAGTTAAAGCTGACAGCAAAGATACAAAATCCAATGAACACTCTCTGAGGACCTAATTATTATTAATTTTTCTTTGGGGAGCAGAGTGTTTCCCCATTCCATCTCCCCACCTGCCCTCCAGAGGTTACCACTGTCCTAAATTTACATCTACCATTTACAATTATTTTGGTTAAAAATAATTGGCCCAAATGGGAGTATATTCCTACATATTGTTATTAATTTTTGCTTCCTTTTGAGCTTTATAGTAATGATTTTATACTCAGCCTAACGATTTGCTCATTTCCTCAAACATTTGTTTCTAAGATTCATCCATGTCATTACATGTAACTATAGTTCATTTTCACAGCTAAATAATATTACATCATGTGAACATATCACAATTCTTCTGTAGATTGACATTTCTGTTTCCATTTTCTGCATTTTCTGCTATGAGCAATGATACTACAATCATTTTTTATATGTCTCCTAGCATGTGTTTAAGTTTTTCAGGGATATCTATGTAGAACCAAGTTGCTAGAACACATGATATAGGAAACCACCCATCCCAGGTAGCCTGGAACTGCATGGTTTCTCAGGATGCAGGATTTTCAGGGCTAAAACCAGGAACAATCCCAGGCAAATTGGCATGAGTGGTCACCTTAAATGTGTACATGTTCAACTTTACAACATAATACTAAACTCTTTCCTAAAGAGTTGGTAGCAATTTATACTCCCAACTAGCTGTAAATGAGAATCACCCTGAGACTCCTCCCCATGCTTGGTCTTCTTGATGTCTTAATGTTTGCCGATCAGTTAAGTGTGAAATGGTATCTTACCATGATTTGAGTTCTCTCATTACTAATGAGGTTCAGTATCTTTTCATGTTTTGTTCTCCATTTGTGTTTTCTCTTCTGTGAAATGTCTTCCTTATCTTTTGTCTTTTTCTGCGGGGTGATTTTGTCAAATATGTCTTAAACACTTCTTTGGGTTCTTTTGGCTTTACCATCACCTAGAATAGGGTTTATCAACAGAAGCACCTATGAATGACATTTTGGACTGAATAATTGCCGTTGTAGGGAACCTCCTGTGCATTGTAGTATGTTTAGCACCAAGGACATTTTGGACTGAATAATTGCCATTGTAGGGAACCTCCTGTGCATTGTAGTATTTTTAGCATTATGCTTGACCTCAACCCACTACATGCCAATAGCTCCTCCCAGCTGTGACAACAACAAAAATCTCTAGACACACAAAAATATCTTGTCAGATGTCACCGTGGGGGACAAAAATTATACCTAGCGGACAACCACTGACCTAGATCTTAGCAGCTTGCTCCTATGAGAGAGAAGAGGAAGCAAGGCAGATAAATTCCTTCTGCATTTCTCTCTCTGATGGCCTTTTCCAGGACATATGTCCCTGTACTGCATGTTTAAAGGTGTTCCCTGTCACTTTGCAGATGCCTTTGCTGGGCTACTGGCTGTGCTCCTTCATAGTTCATGGCAATCTAGTGGCCAGAACAATAACATATCCCCTTGTCTTCTTCCTATCCTTCCCTGCCCCATTTCCTTTCTCTTCTTTCTCCTACCTTGTGATTGCTTGTTCCAATGCAAGAGGTAGCACTTAATGCTTGTCTCAGGTCCATTGCCCAGGGAAACTAAGCTAAAATAAGTGGTTGTAGAAAGGGATACCCTGTGGGTAGGATTTTGGAATTGGATTACTGACCTGTCTGAAAGCAATAGAGTCCCCATCCTTTTGGGGCGAATTGGAATGAAAATAGACCCTGGTGTGCTGCAGCATCACGATTATTTAAGCTTTCACCACGTAGCAAATTGAGATAAGACTTACATGGAGGGTCAAGTGTTGGGAGACTTAGCAGCTGCAGCATGCAGTAACTAGTAGAGCAGCGATGGGTATTGGATTGTGCAGCAGGGTGGCTACTTTTGACCTTCGAAAAGAGACTATTAGGCTGAGGGTGGTTAATTCCCAACTTACTGCATGCTCTGAGAGCCGGAGGGCATCTGAGGCAGCTTTACAGGAGACTTCTCTCTGGCTCTTGCAGGGCAGACTGATGAAATTTGGGCCCGGGGTCTGACTTTAAGTGTGGCAGAGCTTCAAAGGAGACCACACAGCTTTGTAGGATCTCCTGTTTCAAACTCAGGGCCCCAGCAAGGAGGCTGAGACAGGATGGGTCATTGGGTTGATGAGCTTGACAACCTTGAACTTCTAAATGTCCCTAAACCATCTTGGAAGACAGGAGCAATCCCTTCTCCCTTGACAGAGAATGGTCTCACCCACCTGGTGGCTCTGCCAGGATTTTCCCCAAAGGAGGTGCCTCATAAGACTATCCTCATTCTCCTTAAGATCTTTCTCAGCCACTCCATTTCTTCAAGCTGATAATGAGTATAGTCTCAGCAGAAGGAGTATCAGCCCTTCTTCAGGAAGAAATAGCCCACCCACTGAAAAATTGAAGTACCTGGCCAGCAGGTGCCATCAGAACCAAGGAAACCTGCATGGGAACCGACCTTGAGTGTATGGGGGAAGGGGAGGGTGAAACCCCCATGGAAGCTGGAACAACAAGGACTTATTGATATGGGGACTCACACGTAACTCAATATTTAATCTTTTTTTATTTTATTTTTTTAAATTTTATTATATTAATCACCATACATTACATCATTAGTTTTTGATGTAGTGTTCCATGATTCATTGTTTGCGTATAACACCCAGTGCTCCATTCAATAGGTACCCCCTTTAATACCCATCACCAGGTTAACCCATTCCCCCATGCCCCTCCCTTCTAGAACCCTCAGTTTGTTTCTCAGAGTCCATAGTCTCTCATGGTTCATCTCCCCCTCCAAGTCCCCCCCTTCATTTTTCCCGTCCTATATCTTCTTTAAAAAAAAAAAAAAACATATAATATATTATTTGTTTCAGAGGTACAGGTCTGTGATTCATCAGTAAAGAAAAAGATTTTATTTGAGAGAGAGAGCGTGCAAGCGGGGGAGAAGGAGAGGGAGAAGCAGGCTCCCCACTGAGCAGAGAGCCTGACACAGGGCTCGATCCCAGGACCCCGGGATCATGATCTGAGCCGGAGGCAGACGCTTAACTGACTGAGCCACCCAGGCACCCCAAGATTTAACCTTTTGTCAAAGACACTTGAAGTTTGCCCTGACAGTTTTCTTAGGATGGTTCTTTGAAGCCTTTATGCTGTGATGGCTTATAGCAAGTGAGGAGGAAATTGCATAGTTTCTTTGATAGTTCTGCTAAAGGGTCAGATGGCTCAGGGAAGAGGAATGTTAAGATCGTTTTCGGTACAATCTGAGAACTTCTCACTTGACTATGTGTCTAACTTACCAAGAGGGCCCAGAGGGTACTCCCTTCACAAAGGCAATAAGGCACTCGCTGGAGAAGGCTGGCATCTCTGAAAAGCTCCATGAAAGCTGCCATTCATGGCCTGGGTAGATGTTCAAAGACACTGTCTGGTAGTCAAGCTTCCTAATATTACCGAGAGGATGGGTTCCAGAATGGAGTTGAGTAGTTGCATTTACTGTTAATGGCGTGTGGACCCAACTGTCACGGGAGCACAGGGATCTGACAGTGACCACGAGAGCATGGGAGTCTTTGGGACAAAATAATTGGACAGCTGATGGGGATGTTGCACAATTGGGATAATCAGAAAAAAAGTCAAGAGCTTACAAATCATGAAATAATGTGGGCCTTTAGCAAGTTTCCACATCTGAGTTCATAGATGGCGAAGTGTTCTGTCAGCTCATGCTCATCTTCCATTTAAAAATTTTTTTTTTACATTTACATTTTATTTTGTTTTTAGCTGCTCATTCTACCCATGAAGTACAAAGGATGCAGAAAATCAGTTATTTTGTCGACTATTATGCTTGGTGGTATTTTTCTTTGTGTGATATGGAATGTTTGATTATTGATGTTAATATGTGGGAATCCTTAGGGCCTGCCTGAATGGGGATGTGTTCCTGCAGAGAGTATTGTTTTGCATCCTCTAAGAGTCAGGGACAATTTTGTTCCTTATCCAAAGATCCATTCTAGGTTCTGTCTCTCAGGTTTGACTGCCCTGCCTTGCTTTGCAAAGGGACGGAGAGTTGGTCTCCAGATTAGTGTTGTTATTGCCATGTTCCCTTAGGACTATGCTGATTTTTTCATTACTCTTTCTATTCTTTTCTCTGTCCTTCATTTTGGCAGGGCAGGAGGTGGTCAGATATTTCCTTTACTGTCTAGTGAGTCTCGCAAAACTTACCATTTTTTAAAATGTAACCAGGATATATTGTAGTTTAGCATAAGGAATCTTTAGATTATCTATAATGCATACTGCCAAAATGAAATAACATTGGCTCCCTACTAATATCTTTGGCACCATGAAAATATATGAATGCAGTTAGCAAATGCCCAGTGCACTCATCATAATGAAATTGAGTCTGGTCCAGGAAGTATTTAATTGAATGGATCAGACGGGCTGTTTTTCTCATCTGTTGTCAAATATCCTGCTCGCATGGTTAACAGATGTTGATCAGAAGCCTGGGCCTGTGGGTGTATATCCTGAGTGAAGCTTCTCCCATCAGAAGAACAAGCTCAGCTGGCTCTCCTCTCCATATTCCCTCTGATGCATTTAGCACACAGATTCAACATATTCTAAGCTGTCCCTTTTATTTCAGCCATTTCTTGGAAACAGGTTAGTATACAGTACTTTTTAGGAAGATTTCCACACATTTCAAAGTTTGACATGTAAAAAGATAAAATTTTAACTCTCTAGAACAGTCTCATCTTTGGAATTATGAGATCCCTGTACTCTAAATGAGAGAAATGTGAATGAACTTGACTGTCAGGTCATAGGGTAGGGGTTCTTATGCCTACAGAGACCAGACAGTGTAAGAAACAACAGGTGGTGGAAGGCA
The DNA here is from genome assembly GCF_029215605.1 of Mirounga angustirostris. Taxonomy (NCBI): domain Eukaryota; kingdom Metazoa; phylum Chordata; class Mammalia; order Carnivora; family Phocidae; genus Mirounga; species Mirounga angustirostris. The sequence goes on from NW_026991718.1 coordinate 103,501,382, forward strand.
CTCTGTGCCTATCTAAATGCAGGGGCACCTACTTTACTCTGTTATTGCTCTATGGCAATGGGGCCTCAGGTCTACCAGATATTCCAATTTTTTAGGAGAAGCTTGAAAGCTGGAGTTTTATGATATGAAATCTCTTAATTTTTGACCACTGGTCTATTAAAAACAAAAACATGCTAACAACAAAGAATCTGTTATGTAGGGGGAGAAACACATTTGTAGGCAAACAAAAATGCAATCTAGCCTGCAGACAACTTCAAATAAACAACATGTAGCTCAAGATTGACCAGTTTTATAAAGTAAATCGTATCTGCATGGCAATTTGATTATTTTGTGTCAAAGAAAATAACTTTCCTGTCTTATTTATTTTTGCTTTTGCTTGCTTGTTATTTTGCTTGGGATCTTTTCCCCCTTGGTAAAACTTAAAAGCCTAGTGGATACCACATCAATTAAAGCTACACATACCCTACACACATGGCAAAGATTCTGTGTGTGTGTGTGACATGGAAACATGGAAACAACTCAGAATCTTGACAAAGCTACACTATGACTTAGCAATAGCCCCCTGGATTTATAACCAAGGAAAATTAGTGCATAACCAATGTATCCTAATAGTCCAGAACTGGAACTAAGCCACATGTTCAACAGTAGAAGAATGATAAATAAATCTTGATTTAGTCATTCAGTGGAAGAGCATGCAACAATAAAAAGAATACACAATTGATAGACACAACAACACGGATGAATCTTACAGATACTACATTGAGCAAAAGAAGCTAGACACACAAAAAGGATGTTATGTGTGAGTCCATTTATACCGAATTCAAGAACAGGTGAAACAAATCTCTGATGATAGAACTCAAAAAACTACTTCATGGGGACAGAACTCTAAAGGGGACACATAGGAGCCTTTTAGGGTGCTAGTGATGTCTGTCCCATCCAGGGAGTGGTTTTATGACAGCAAACAACTGAAATGTCTGCTTTCTATGTGCAATAAAATAAATAACCAAATGGGCAGCAGTGGTTGATGCATTGAGTTCACTTTCTGGTCTTGCGGCCCAGGGATGACCATGGAGTAATAAGAAGGAGGTTTTCAGGTATCCCCATTTGCCCAGATGTTTGAGGACTGGGTGCTTGCAGGTTAATTCTCTGCATTGCCCTCCAACCTGAGATATCTCCATGGCAAATACAAGTGTGCAGAGGTGCACTCATGGGGAAGGCCATCTGCTTCCCCATGCGGTGTGATAGCTGTTCTGGGTTCCCCATCTGTGAAGTGTGAGTTCCTTTAGTCATCATAGAAATTTAGAGTTTTCTATAAAACTTACTAACTGGCAGGAATGGTGCTTTTGGGCCATTACTTGTATATCTTCACCTGCAGCAACCTGGTGTCTGCACACTTAAAAAAAAATACGTAGTAGAATAACCCTTTTCCCTTCACTCACAGGCTTAATGTTTCCTTAAAATTCCCTAAGAAATCACCTTAAGAAGAGAAAATATGCACCCCATTCTTTCTCTACTCCTAGAAATTCATTGCCACACAGATTGTTTCTCATGCCTCAGAAGGAAGCAATGAGCAGTGGCCTAAAAGAGCTCCCAGTCAGTTTTATCTAGCATCTCCCCTTTTGGTTGGAAATGGGCCAAGGAGGAAAGTCTGTAGAAACCCAAGGAGTGACTGAAGATGTGGAACCACATACTGAGCCCTTAAGCCAGCAGAGGCTTCTGGTGATACAGTCAAGATTATATTCCAAGTTGTTTATTGCAGCTTATTGCTTATATGGCATGAAGTGTGAGAGCCTGAGAGCTGGTTGGAGCTCAGGGGATACAGAGGAGGGTGCTGATGCTCCTGCTTGTGTTCCTAAAAGTGTTGTCCCTAATGGTAGGTTCCAGTTACATCAACATTTGATGCTCAAAACATAAAGCGACTCAGGACCTCTGTAAAGCCTTTCCCTTGCTTATCTGTAAAAATTAAAAAATGATCTTTGTGTCAATTTCCTATTTTTTATTTAATTTTAAAGACAAATTAAATCTCGTCACAGTAATCTTCATGGGAAATTTGGCATTTTATTCCATGACATTTTCATTTGGCAAAGGCAAAGTTACCTGGACTCGGGAGTCAGGTGACCTGCATCATTTTTAGCTGCACCCCTTACAGGCCACAGCACAGTCTTGAGCTCACTTCTTCACCTCTCTTGAGTGCTGAGTGAAGCAAAGTGAAAACACCTAGTCTGCCTATTCCTTGAGTTTGGTATGAAAGAAAATGAAAGGCACCTTAGAAAGCGTAAAGATGAGGTGAATGGAAGATGTGATCCTTATCACCCCTGTGGCTTAGAAAGCATCCCAAATGGCATGTTTGCAAACATTCCTTGGATGAAGTGCTCTTTGATTCTTGCAACTAATGTTTTCATTTTTATTGGAAAACATATGAATGTCCTCAGGTGTGGAAAGATAACTGAAGAGCACGTATTTTAATGGGGGGAAAGGAGCTTCCAGTTTTAATATAAATCCTGACTTTATTCTAGCTTCTATCTCTTGCTGGCTGGCCAAGTGGTATTGACTCCATGAAGTTGTTTTACTTCTAAAATAGGAAAACCAGTATCTCCCACCTTGATCTGCTTAAGAGGGGTGTTGGAAATATCAAAGGAAAGCACATGTGTACAAAAAGGTTTTAAAAATACAAAGTAAGAGAGCATGTAGTTGAGGGTTTATACCACTTTTTCCTCTTTTTCTCAAGAAGATTTCTAAATAATATGTTGAGGGATAAGAGAAGATTGATCAAGCCAACTATCCCACTTGATATACTATTTGAATTTTTTTCTTCTTTTCCAAATCCAAATAAATATAGTAACTAGTAAAGGTATTGCATGAGTCAGATTCATTACAGTGGTCAAACAGCTCTAAAATCATGGCCTTTTGTCAAGAACTCAAAGACACTTTATGGCCAATGTTTTATTGTGTCAATGTTGGCTATAACTTGAGAAAATAGATTATATCTTGTTCAAACCCAGACTGGTTTGAGAGTAAAGAGGAAAGCTGTTTAATAGTTATACCAGGATAACAGTAGTAAAGTAGGACTGTTCTGGGATCCCAAAAAATTGTGGGAAAGGTTCCCCTTTAAGTCAAATCATAATTATGTCTAATATGTTCTAAGCAGTAAGCTGTGGAGAAGATTTAAAAAAAAAAAAAAAGGGGGGCACCTGGATGGCTCAGTCATTAAGCGTCTGCCTTCGGCTCGGGTCATGATCCCAGGGTCCTGGGATTGAGCCCTGCATCGGGCTCCCTGCTCGGCGGGTAGCCTGCTTCTCCCTCTCCCACTCCCCCTGCTTGTGTTCCCTCTCTCGCTGTGCCTCTCTCTGTCAAATAAATAAAATCTTTAAAAACACACACACACAATAATCCAACTAAGTGTATAGCATGGTTCTGGCTTTCAAGAAGTCAGAGTCTATACGAGAAAGCTTATAGAATGCAATGATGCAAAAGGAATGAATGAAAGACATGTTAGCAAGTGTTGGAGTGAAGAATGTAGAAGTTTGGAACTTAGATGGGAGTGTGGAGGCTCAGCCAACCGTGAGGTTCTGGGAAGCCTGTCTGGGAGGGGAACACTTGAACAGCCTTGAAAGGACTGGTGGGATCTCAGTAGATGTGAAGAAAGCACAGCGGATAACATTCTAGGCAAGTAGAACAGCCTGGACAAACACCAAAATGGATGGGTTTCCTGGCTGTGTGCAAAAGGGAGAGAGAAAGGGGCTATAAAGAAATTTTAAAAGGGTAAAATTTATTCTTCTGACAAATATTTATTGAGCATCTGTATTATGGGCAGTGTTCTGAAAGTTAGGGTTTCAGCAGTGAACCAGACAAAATCCTTACCCTCAGGGAGTTTACAGTCTAAGTTTAAGGCACTTTCCTTAAAATTCTCTATTATGAGGATTTCTCATAATCTTCCTATATGAACTTTTAGATGGAAGTCTTTTGGAAAGAAGGGGAATGCTGTTTGAAAAGATTAAAGCAGAATGATTCAGCTCATTTTGTGTTAAAATAATGAGGGAACCCCACTAACTGAGCTGTCTTCCTAAACCAGAATCTGAGACATGGAGAGGGTTTTATCAAGCATCCATTCATTCATTTAACACTTATTTGAAAACCTACTGGGTGCCTGGCACTGTTCTATGTGCTGGGGATACAACAGTCAGAAACATGAGAAAAGCTCCCTGCCTTTAAAGAAACATCAATCTAATAAAATTGGGTCTTCCAAGATCATATATCCCAAGCCAAAGAAGTAAATATTAAAAAATCGTAAATGTTCTTCAAGCTTCTCTTTACATATTCATTTTATTCATACAGAGCTAATAAGGGGAAAGTAGTTATTTGCTTTTCTCTATGATACAATTTTCTTGCTCTGATTATTACTATGTGGGCCCACATCTTCTGAAAATTTAATAGATACCTGTGGCAAGTGGGAATCATCAGCAAACAAAAAAATTTTCTCCCACATATCTGTCATAGAGGGTAGCAGACCATGTCATGCCATGCCATGAGAGGTCTCATTTGAAATATGCAAGATGATAGCCTGATTAAGAGGTTTATACACCCCCCCTCAGAAATGCTTCTGCTTCAGATAAGACAGTATATTTATAATGTTGTAATATGAAGTTAATATCATTGTATAAAACAGAGATAACCCCGTTATTCTCAAGTTCTGGAGCACATATCAAAATCACAGTGGCACAGATTGATAGATCTACCCCTAGATATATTTTGATTCTGAAGGTCTGGGATGGGACTGAGAATTTGCATTTCTAACAATCCCAGGTGATACCTATGCTGACTGCCTAGAGGCTATGTGTTGAGAACCACTGTGTTATTCTCTAAATATGTAACTAGGGGTGCCTGGGTGGCTCAGTTTGTTGAGTGTCCAACTCTTGGTTTCGGCCCAGGTCATGATCTCAGGGTCATGAGATTGAGCCTCACCTTGGGCTCCATGCTCAGCGGGAAGTTTGCCTGAGATTCTTTCTCACTCTGCCCCCTCCCCTGCTTGTGCACACACACTCTCTTGCTCTCTCTAAAATAAAGAAATAAATAAATCTTTTTAAATAAATAAATATGTAACTATAATATGAATATAAAATTGGTTGACTTGTAGATATGTACATTGTAATATTTATTAAGAAGGCCATTGTATTCATGTAACTGTCTATGGCTGGGTTGACCAATATGGTAGACAAGAGCCACACGTGGCTATTGGGCTCCTGAAATGTAGTTTGTGCCACATGTTGAAATGAAAATATTTTGGATAGTTTATGTTAAATAAAATATATTATTACAATTAATTTCACCTGATCTTTTTTATTTTTAATGTGGCTACTAGGAAATTTAAAGTTAACATGTGGCTTGTATTATATTTCTACTGGACAACACAAGTCTGTGAAGCTTTTCTAAATGTGCATGCTGAGGATTTGGGGGTTTTGTTTTGTTTTAGTATTTGGATGAGGTGCCTGGGTGGCTCCGACTCTTGATTTCAGCTCAGGTTGTGAGATTAAGCCCCCCGTCAGGCTCCATGCTCAGCCCAGAGTCTGCTTGGGATTCTCTCTCTCCCTCTTCCTCCACCCATCCCCCTACTTGTGTGCTCTCTAAGTAAATCAATAAATAAAATCTTCAAAAAAAAGAATTTGGATTTTTTTTCAGAATTTAAGGGTTACTAGCAGAGGAAAATAAAGTATTGTTCTCTTTGTAAATAACTGATGTACTTTTCAAAAATACCCTTTTTGATTTTCTTTGAATAACAGTTCACAAGATAATATTGAGTAGAATGTTCCTTCAATAGATGCTTGGCCATCTCCCTACCTTAATGTAGCTGTTAGATCAGTTTCTCCTGAGTTTTCTTTAGTTCCTTGGAGTTGCTAAGAACTGCTGCCCTTCAGAAGCAAAGGCTAGAAGGTGACTGAACTTCTCTTCTTTTAATCCATTTGGACCACCTTTGTAATACACATAAATCGGTTACAGTTGGATTGTAAATCTAAGCTTAGGAGAATATATTCATGACTTTGGTGGAAGCAAAGACTTTTAAAACAGGGCACAGAGAGTAATAACTACAATGAAAAGATATCTAAATTGGGCTGCTTAAAATTAAGTACATGTTTATCAAAAACATTAAGAGAATGAAAAAATCATAGGTGAAAAAATATTTCAACACATGTATACAACAGAAGACTTTTATCTAGAGTTTATAAAGAATTCCATCAAATGAGTAAGAAAAAGGGAGAGAATCCAATGGGAAAATGAGCAAGGGACTTGAACAGATACTTCACAAAAGAGAAAATCCAAATGGCCAATGTATATGAAAGACGCTCAGACTCATTAATTATCATGGAAATGCAAAATGAAACCACAGTAACATGCCACTACACACTATAATGAAAAACAAATAGTTGTAATAAAAAAGACTGACAACAGCAAGTGTGGATGAGGATATGAGCAATTGATAAGCTGTTGGTGGGAGTGTATATTGTGGAACCACTTTGGGAAGCTGATAGGAACTATGTAGTAAAACCAAATAGACATATAACCTTGACCCAGCAATTCTGGGTATATACCCAATGGCAGCATCATATGTGTGTTCACTAGTTCACTAAAAGACAAGTACTAGAACATTCATGGCAGCATTATTTCTGATAGTCCCAAACTGGCAACCACCCAAATATGCATCAGCATGAGAGCAAACTTAAAAATTGTGGTATAATCATGCAGTGAAATACTACACAGCAATGAGAAAGAATGTGGCCTACAACATGAATTACTCTCACAAACTCTTGAATCAAAGACACTTGACCTAAGAGAATACATGCTGTGTGATTCTATGTATATAAAGTTCAAAATCAAGCAGAACCAATTTCCAGTGGGAGAAGTCAGGATAATGGTCTGTCTTTGGTAGAGTTGATGACTCAGGCATTGCTCGAGGGAGCCTTCTGGTATTTTTCTCCTTGATCTGCACTGTGATTGCAGGAAGGTGTTCTCTGTGAAAATTCATGAATTTGTACCCATGATTTGTGCACTTTTTTGTTATGGATGCTATACTTCAGTAAAATGTTTTACAGAGAAGTCAAAGTCCAAAAGTAACTTTCCTCTTTACACACATACAGTTATAGTTTGTATCTGACATCTTAAACTATAACTTGTAATTGACTTATTGAAATTGTTTAATACAATAAGAATTTTGGAACTATCCATTTTATTTATCCCAAATTCCTCATTCAACACAGATCATTGGAAAACAAATATAATAACCAATGAATTATAGAAGCTTAAAGTTTAAGTAGTGCATTCTGTACTTAGATATCATGAAGCTGATAGAGATCTTACATGATTCAACATGTCCAAAAAATAAATAAATAAATAAAGGACCTTAATAGCAAGAATGTTCTATAGATCATGGGATTTGAAAAATCCTGTATGATTCCAAAGATTCATGACAATCATACATATATACAGCTGTCATCCAGTAATTTGCATTAGATTGAAATGATAAATTATATGGAGGCATTACTTTAGAAAATACAATTTGTTCAACACCAGCCTCATAAGTGTACTGATGTATTCTTCAGCAGGAAGTTGATCTTAATGCGTATTTTTATAAAGTACTAATGAACTAAAGTGATATGACTCAAAACTCATTTGATCAAATGCATTTTTAGTTTTAGTATATGAGTTTGTGATTGCAGTGCAATATACTTTGTTAATAGTATCTATGCACAACTATTTTGAAATGCTACATTACTGATAAGTTTCCCCTAATTTAATGTGTTATATGCCTCTTTGAGTTAGAAATGACTGTAATTGCTGTTCTTTGGCTTTATTAAGTTTACACATTGGGGCAGGTGTGGGAGAGAAATATGGAGACCGGAGGCAGGAGGGAAAGATGGAAATGGAGGGGTAAGACAAGGGGAGGGAAAGAATGGAGGTAGAGATGAAGAGGGAGAGAAACTTATTCTAATTAATCAAACTCATTTCTGCATTGACGTCCTCATTTGGTGGAATTAAGAAGTCAAATCAATTTCTCCTTGGCATACTGTGCTTCAGAGCATCACTCTAAATGAAAGGCTTATCCTGCTCTTAGGTTATCAATAATAATGTCAGATTTATAAAAAATGAGGCTTTTATTCCCTTTCTGAAAAAGGAATACGAGTTACCTTCACAAATGGTCAATTACATCCTCTCATCATAAATGACTTATTTATCATTCATGGAATCAGATGTTAATTCACTCAAATTGCATGGTACATAGAATAAAGTAGGAGGAATATGTTATAATATTGATCCATGATTTGCTAGTTGGGAGTAACTAGTATTGCTACTGTGGTAGTCGCTTTATATACTTGATTTTATTTAGTTCTGCTAGGAAACCTATGAGACAGACTTTTTGTTTTGTGTGTTTTTTCTGTTGGACAGGAGAAGGAGGAGGTATTTCCTTGTTTTGTTTTGTTGGAATGAAGAACTAATCCAAGACTTGCCTGTGAGGTTTATACAGCTGGAAGCTGGTATCGACCCATATAAAACTTGCACTCTTTCCAGGATAACATCCAGCCTTCCAGGTTTATAGCTTTGTCATTACCACTCCTAAATCTTTTAAAATGCCATAACTGTGCATTTCCAAAGTTTGTTAAATATCTATTTTCTAGCTAGGTGAAAAGGCATCATATGTGTGAAAGTGAGTAATGATTAATTCCCAGTGTGCCCCCCCCCCTAAAATTGAATGAAGTTGAATCTGCTACTTCAAAAAAATCGCTGAGTTGGAATTCTTAGCATCAGATAACTTCATATGGAATCATGGAAAATCATATGGAAGTTTATCCATGGAATAAAATCTGCCTAACTCCCAGTTGAAATAAAATCATGGTTGACCCTTAGATAAATTCCTACACATACAAGTAGCAAAGATGGATACTTAACACTTCTAGATCCTATTCCAGGAGTGTATGTGCATTTTAGTATAGAAGATGTAATACAGATAGGCAACTTAAGATGAATGCAACAGTGATCTTTAACTTCCTTGTTGCTTTCACACAATGAGTGTGGCTTTGGTATTTCTTGACATTAATGTCAAGTTAGAAGCAATACAGGCAAAAGCGAGTCCTGTTGTGACTTTTTATTTTACATGAATTTTTTTTTCATTTTTGTAAAGTTTTTATTTAAATTCTGGTTAACATATGGTGTAATATTAGTTTCAGGTATATAATTTAGTGCTTCACAACAACTGGTTCTCATCACAGCAAGTATACTCTTTAATCCCCATCACCTGTTTAACCCATCCTCTCCCCACCACCACCTTCCCTCTAGTGACCATCAGTTCTCTATGTTAAGAGTCTGTTTCTTGGTTTGCCTCTCTCTTTTTTCCCCGTATGATCATTTGCTTAAATTCCACATATGAGTGAAATTTACATGAAATTTTTAAAATATGCCCAAGAACTATATTAGAAGGTGCAATTACTAAAGGCTAATTCTCTGAAAGAGAGGATGTATAATCAGAGTTTGAACAATGAGTGATGTCTGTACCTGAGCAGGTTCAATGATCTTTTTGCATAAGGATTTAAATTTGGTCCTGCTAGTAAGGTAGGCTTAGCCATTTTAGGAGATTATGGAGGAGGGACTAGCAGCCTGTTCCAAGGTAAGGCACAACTGAGACATGTGACCATCTGTCAGATCTTTTGGAAACAAACTGTTGTTTTTAAGTCAAAGGTCAAAATGAATGACCCCAAATAAGTGTTTATAAAAATTAAAATATCTTAACTAGCAGACTAAATATGAGAGGAAATAAGTGTTGTTCCATAATGAAATAATGGACAATATTCTTTGAATATAAAGAATATTAGAGGGCCATGTACTTGTGATTTTGTTTTTTTCCCTATATTAAGTCATAGAATAAGATTTGTGACTTTATGTGAATCTTAATTATTAAAATTAGATGATCCTTATATCTTACAGTGACCAGAAATCTATGCTGTCTTCTTAGCCCCCCCCTTTTTTTAGAGGGAAGGGAGGAGGGTGAAAGGAAGGGAGGGTAGGAGGGAGAGAGAGAAAGAGAAAGAGCTCACGTACCAGGTGCAAGCAGTGGGGGAGGGTCAGAGGAAGAGAGAGAATCTCAAGCAGGCTCCACACTCAGCATGGAGCCCCATTCAGGGCTTGATCTCACCACTGTGACATCATGACCTGAGCCCAAATCAAGAGTTGGATGCTTAGACGACTGAGCCACCCAAACGCCCTGTTTTCTCAGATTTTTTTGTCCAGAGCAAGGACAGAAAGGACAAGAAACATGCAAAAGAACTTTACTAAGAGTGGTTGTAGAAAAATAAGGTGATTTTTTCCATTTAAATTCTACCAAATTCAGGACATTTGGTCGCCAAGCTATGAAGTTGAAAACGTGACCATAGGTCCTTTTCTTTCCAGACAGTCTATGATTTGGGTGCCAGAGCCTGAAGTCTTTGGGATGACTTTTCACTCCCCCAAACAGTGTTTCTTCTGTACTCTCTTCCTTTCTTCACCCTTTCCCACCTACATCTGAGTATTCTCAGTAACCACATGCAGCCATTCTTTGGTACAAATGTTATCCAGTTTATTGTAACTCTGTGGGTCTTCTCTTGGTAACCCATGGGCCCCATGCATTTGAAACTTCTCCAAGTGCATCTCTCCTTGGGCATGTCTGAGCATATGTTTCTGTGAGGCAGCTGTAAGACACACAGATGCTGTTGTCACCCTGACCATATTCCTTTGGCTTTCTCTGGCTGCCCAACCTGTATGTGGGCTACAGACAGAAGTGGGGAAGAACTAATTCCCCTGGGGGGCATCTCTCAGCCATCTTGTCCAGCCAATGGTGGACAAGGGTTAATGTATAAAAATTGCAGCTTGCTAGCTCCTGGCTGGGATGTAGGGGACAGGGGTGGTAGACAACTCTGAACCTCTTTATACTGTCTTCCAGAGTTGCCCAGAAGGATTGAGACTCAGTTGCCCACAGCAGTAACTTGCTCATTAACTGACCTTGTGTCGGTGCCCTCCTTTCCCTGAAACATTTCCCTACTTCCCTGCCATTGCTTCTTGGGACTACCTCGCAGCTCAACTACTTGCACTCAAATCCCTGCCCTAGGGTCTGCCTTCTGGGGGAACCCAACCAAGGACAACTTATTTTTCCTTTCAAAAATGACATGATATGCCATACCAATGTTGTGGTCAGAAGGTAATTCTCTTTGGGAAATAGCAATCCACAGTATTGAGCAGACCACAAATCCCCAGTGTTAGGGTGAAGGGAGTGTTTAGATTTGCCATTGTCAGACTGTCCTCCACAGGACTCTGGATGCCATTTTGATTCCTCCTCCCATGAACCACAGCTGTCCTTTTTCTTTCTGACCAGGGCCAGACTATGGACAATTTTTCTATCAACTGACCTAAGTAAGTCATTTATAAATAGCCACTTATTTATAGGATCTTTTGACTGACAGGACAAAGGGGGCAGTTTTATGACGGTGGTGTCAGGTGTGTAGTTTCTTTTTTTTTTTTTAAGATTTTATTTATTTATTTGAGAGAATGAGAGAGAGAGAGAGCATGAGATGGGGGAGGGTCAGAGGGAGAAGCAGACTCCCCGCTGAGCAGGGAGCCCGATGCAGGACTCGATCCCGGGACTCCAGGATCATGACCTGAGCCGAAGGCAGTCACTTAACCAACTGAGCCACCCAGGCGCCCCTAGGTATGCAGTTTTAAAGACCTCGAATAGAGCATCTTGTCCTCAGAGAAAAATTTTACCTGTGAGCATCTGTATGTGAAGTTTCCTGAAAGCTCTTGCTACCCACAGGTCAGTTTAGTAATCATGTAGCCATAGAAATGGCCTAGAAGCTCAGATGTGCTCTAGTTATCAATACACAGGACTATAAAGACATATATGTGTCTACCCATGAATTCACAGAGATTACCTAAGAGGGATTGGGCTCTTAAATTATTCTCACCCTAAATTCCAGTGTACTTCAAACCCCACAATAACAATTATGAGATACAAGGGATCACAAAGTCATTTTGGATGAAGAGTTAGAATCTCAGTAACCTTATTCAAGTTACCAGAGATCACTTTCTCCAAGCCAGTTCACAAGATGTCTCTTGCTTATCTCAAGTTTCGTTGCTACGTTCCAAGTCATTAAACACTTGAAGCGTGAAGGCTGGGAAGGGACTAATTGTGGGTTTGGTGAAGTTGCAAGGGAGATTAGGGAACCCAAGAGAGTTCGACTGCCAGATATAGACACAAAGGAAGAAGAGGGGTAAAGAAGGAGAAACAATTAAGAGTCTGTGTGAAATCAATCGGGTGCCCATCTGCCATTGAACTTCACGGTAACACTGATTACAGGTAATTGGTATTTGGCTGAGTAGATAATTAGGAGGGCCGCAGAATGAAAGGAAGAAACCAACTGCTGAATTCATCCTGCATCCTGGTTCCCTCCTCTTTCTGAAGCAGGGTTTGAGGAGCGCGATGTGGCAGACAACCTCCCACATCTTCTGCAGAGGGGAGGGTGTTTACAGAGCAGTGACACCTCCTGACTCAGGAGACAAATGAAGCAGTACCTGAGAAGAGAAATATTCAGCTACAAACCTTAATTATAAGAAACAAAGGCAATAAAGGCTCATGGTTCTTTGGGAACAGTTTGAAATATCACTTTGATGTAAATGCAATTGTTAGTGTGAGGGGCCTGTTTTCTAATGATTCAGAAGGCACATCTGTAATAATGGGATTGAACCCACATTGTCACTGCACCTCCAAGTGCTGGGGCTATATCTTCACTGACACTGCTGGACTTTATAGTGCACTGAAGACTCTCATCACTTGGCGATCATCCCTTTTAAAATTCATGTAGTGTTCATTTTTGCCAGGCAAAATTGTTTTTGTATGATAACACATGGAACACCAGTGCAGGGTGGTGTTTTGCAAGGAGGCAAGGAGATCTAAGGCTGAAATGTTTAAGTGCCCCTAACTCACTCCTCATTCCTGTCTTGTATGCAAACTCTGTGAGCCTCTACCTCCCTGTGCATTGGAAGGAATCACCAATGTTTCCCAGACTCTGCCTGCACCTGACTTTGCTGGGAGACTAAGAGGAAGGGGCCATCAGCACCAGGGAAGAAGCTCCAAGCAGGAGAGCCTGGTGCCCTCCCAGGACAGATGAGCAGCCCGCAAAAGTGGAGATGACCCTGGTCAGAGTTGATTACCCAGGAAGTGAACACAGAGCCATCTTCCTTCTGTTCCTCAAAGGCCTTGGTTAATTTCAACTCCACTTTGAACAAGCTGCTCAAGTTCAGAGAGAACTCTCTGTCGTCTCCTAAATGACACACAGTGCACACGGAAGAAAAGAATCTGAGCCAGATCTTTCACTTGCTCTCAGAAATAATCCAATTTGGAAATAGAAAAGTAGTGGAGTCTGCTGTCTGCTAACTCTGCGTTTTCACCCATCCCTTGCCCTTGGTTTCCCCCATGGCTGTGTTCCAGCCAGTTTTAGACCACTTCCATCTCCCCAGAAGGCACCAGCCTCTCTCTCACCTTGGTGTCTGTTTCAGTGTTTGGGGCATCCTTATCCCAGTTCCTGCCCCACCCGGCACCCCCAGGATCCTCATTCAACTTATCCCCCATCTCAGCCCAGAGAGTTCTTTGATCCAACCCTCAATTCCAGAACAGATAATCCGCCCCCCTCTCTCAAACACACACCCCACCCCCAGTCTTTTCTTCATGCAAGTGCTTGTCACACTCCACTCCAGTTATTTCTTTATTTGTCTGGACTACTCATGAGGACAAAGACCCTATAATGTGCTTCATAAAAAATATATATATGTATATGCGCTAGGCACATAGTGGACACAGCATAAGTGATAAATGGACACGTGAACCCACCTTAGTGACCCAGAAATGCACATGGCCATATCTGGAGCCAGAGTTGGTGGCATTTAAAATTAATCACCCTATATTTATACATCTAGCCCGATGCTTTGGAAAAACACGAAACCTGGGGAAACCCTGACCCAATCAATATCCAGAGTAGTCTTTCAATGGTGAGAATCATGTAAAGTAATATTTTTAGTATGCATTGGAGGAAATCAGAGCTCACAATGCCATGGTAAAATCGCTAGTGTCAGAATAAAACCCACTTCAGAAAAGCACAAGGAACCACGGTTGGGGAGGAGAGGGAGTTTACGAGTGAGATGGAAGATGATTAAGATCGTTTGATAATATCCAAGAGGGATGATGTGACTGAAGCTTCCCTACAGTGAGAATCTTGGCAGTGTGAAGACTTAATGTATGCAATGGCTGGTCCCCGAGCACCACCCTTCTACTCCGAGCCTTCCTGTTGGCTCCCAGCTGCCAATTTGTGCAGCTCTAGGGCTGAAGGCCCTTTTCAATCCTGAGTGAAGCTGTACAGCCTGGGCCCAGATAGGCTGGCAGTTCCAGTGAATTAACACCCCCCCGGGGTAACTCCCCTCCCACTGACCAAGTGAGGTAATGCCAAGGCCTCTTTTTCATCCTTTCTCAGAGTTCCCGGGCAGGAGCGAGCCTCTGTCATACACTGTTGTAACTGGCAGCCTCACTCACTCAGCCTTAATTAGCTGCCTTGCTCTTCCCATATAACTTCCCTACTTCCCTGAAAGTGGTCCCCTGTACTTCCCCAGTTAACTTGCACTCAATCCTGGCCTCAGCATCTGCCTAGGATCTCACTTTACAAGTGCATCAGTCAGGGTGCAGGTAAGAAAGAATCCACTCCAGGTGGCTCAAGGGAAGGGACTTCAGTGCCAGAGATGCCCACAGAGGTGTGGACAGGTTTGAAGAAGCGAACAAAAGACCGTAAGGCCCCCAGGGACTAAGAACAACAGACAGCCTTTTCTGTCCCTGGACCTAGAGGGACAGGGAGTGCAGGTGTTTCCCCAGGCACTGTCATTATGGAAGGATGCAGCTACTTCCAGAGACAAAGTGCCAAAGGAGGATGGGAGAAGGAAAGAAACACCCTGACCTGCATTTCCTCCCACCCTCATGTCATCTGCCAGTGATGCCCCAGTGGCCAAACCCATCTGGACATCAGTCACCAGGGGAATCTGGGCCATGTAGTCCACATGGGTCAGCCTCCGAGGGCACAGAGAAGGGCAAGTAATTGGATTTGGCAGAGCACACAAAGATAAATTGCCCATATGGTAGTCCCCCTTATCACATTAGAATTTTGGCTCCTGCTAATACATCAGATTATAGATTCTTTTACTAAAGAACTTGGAGAGCCTTTCTTAGCCACTATAGAGATGATTAAAAAGTTAAAGCATTAAGACCTATTAAGAAAAAAATCAAGGCTCATTTAGCTCAAAGAAAAGTCTGAAGGATCAATTAATATTGTTCATTGCATGTAGCAATGCTTTGCTAATCAAGAAGATGGGTTCCAACATAATAGATTTTTTAATCAGAGACTTTGAGGGCAGGGATGGAAATAATGCAGGCAGAATGGGGCTGCACTTCAGAACATAGATGATGCAGTTGACAGATGAAAGGATCAGAAAATAAGTGGTAGCCAAAGTAGCATCAACAGCTGACATTTACTGAGTACTTGCTATGAGCTAGACACTGCTTTGAGCACCCTTAGTGTTACCTCTTGAAATCTGTCAAACTGCCCAATTATGTAAATGGCATCTCCTTTGAATCATTTTGCTACGGCTGCTATAAGCAAGTATCACAGATCAGCTGGCTTGAAGAACAGAAGTTTATTGGCTCTCAGTTCTGGAGGCTAGTAGCGCCCAAGATCAAGATGTCAGCAGGGTTGGCTCCCTTCTGAGAGCTTTGAGGGGAAAAGGCTATCTCACGCCTTTCCCCTAGTTTTTGGTGGTTTGCTGGCAATCTATGGCATTCCTTGGCTTGTTGGGTCTCTTCCTTCATTTTACTGGTGTGTCTGTGTGTATGTGTGTGTGTGTGTGTCCCCTTTCTAGGAAGATGCCAGGTGTATTGGATTTGGCTCAGGCCAGTGTGACCCCATTTAACTAAGTATATCTGTGACAACCTTATTCAAAGAAGGTTCATGTTCTGAGGCATGGGGATGGGCGTTAGGACTTAAAAATGAGAATTGAGGGGTGAGCCCATACCATTGTCAGGTAAGTCCATGAGAATTGAGGCAACATAAAGTTTACCCAAACTAGAAAATTCCTTAAGGGTATCCAGTGTGCTCCTAAAAAAAAAAAAAAAGTCAGTAGCATGGGGCCAGTATTACAGGAAGGTAAGGACAGAGTTGGATTGAGATTGGAAATATTAGGACCAAGCCGTGCTCAAGAAGGAGAGGTTAAATGTGGGGTTAAAGACCCAAAGAGGTTGGAGCTGACAGGGCGTCCTAAAGGCAGGAAGAGAGGGTGGATTCTCTGTACAGTAGCCCTTCCAAGAGTGAGGGGCATCTGCCATGGTGGGCATGCTCCACCCCACCCCAAAGGCCCCACACTGCCATCAGATCTGCCTTCCAGCCAGCTCCTCATCTTAAGAAAATCTTCCACCTATTTATTGGAACAGAGGGAGCTGTACACTTCAAGCTAAGAGGCTTAAAAATACAAATGCCTGATTGAAGAAACACTTTGCATGAATGGGTTTCATTAGTTTGGTCATTGGTTTTCTGATGGGGCTATGTAGAGAACAGAGATTTATTTATAGGAAGCAACAGAGGCCATTCAGGATGTGGTAAGAACATCCCTGGGAGGAGGGAAAAGGGCAGGGAAAAGAGGGTCAACATGCCACCACAACAAACCAATACGCCCAAATTATTCATGAAAAGGAAAACTGGCACATTATCAGAGGCTTCCTTTCTGCACATTTCCAAACCTTGGACACTGCCCATTCTTGCAGACTTCTGTATCTTGATGACTTTTATATCTTCAGCGCTTTCTGATATACTCTGATTTTAGGTAAGTCGCTGTAATAAACAGGTCCAAAACTCCGTGGTTTAATGCAAGAGGTGTTTTTTTGTTTGTTTTGTTTTTTATTTATTTGACAGAGAGACAGCTAGAGAGGGAACACGAGCATGGGCAGAGGGAGAGGGAGAAGCAGGCTTCCCCCTGAGCAGGGAGCCCGATGCGGGGCTCAATCCCAGGACCCTGGGATCATGACCTGAGCTGAAGGCAGACGCTTAACGACTGAGCCACCCAGGCGCCCGGTGCAAGAGGTGTTTTTATTCTTCATTTCCCAGTTCCACCCAGGAGTTCTGGCCCCGCAGCCTTCCACAGATTCATTCAGGAACCAGAATCCTTAGGGCGTTTCCCAGAGTCACAAGACTAGTGCAAGTGGCAGACCCAGGATCCGAACCTAGGCTGTTTTAAGCTCCGGATCCTGATTCTGGCTTTCTCTAGAGTGATACATGGCTAACTTCTGTAACAAAGCGTCCTAATTCCAATGGCTTAGCACAATAAAAGTGTATTTCCCATTCATTTCATGTTGGACTCTCAGGTCCTGCTTGGCAGCCTTCCACATGCTCCGTCAGGGACTCAGGCAGTGTCTGTCTTAAGGTTTCACTCCTTTCTCTATTCAACTAGGGTATGAGGAAAAAGAGCTGAGAATCCCTCCAGGAAATTCTATGGGTCATGCCTGAAATCATCAGATTTCATCGATCTGAACTTAATCATGTGACTGCACCTAACTGCAAGGGTGGCTGGGAAGTGTAATCTAATGGCGTGCCCAGGAGAAAAAGGAAATCATTGCCATCACAACTTCGTGTCTCCGACCAAGACATGTGTACGAAAAAAGGGGTGGGGGAGGGAGAGGTAGAAGATAGGGAACACCCCCCCCACCCCCGGTTTCAAAATATCTTGTAAAAATCTTATTTACCCTCATTGGTCCTGCATTTAGAGAAACTGCATTGCGGAAGCAAACATAGGCAGCTTTGCTTTCCGAGATTTCTGAGAAATAAAAATTATTTTCAACACGGATGAGTTAGTTCATAGGAACTTCATTCCCAAGAGAATGGCTAATTGAGGTCTCACTCTGTGTAAAAATACAATTATTCTGAGTGTGAGACATGTATTTTTCCATTCCTTCTGAGAACAGAATCAGAGGCAGGAACCTAAATTGCAGCATGAGATATTTTTGGTTAAACAGAAGTTTGAGAGAGAGAGAGAATACGTGAATGTTTGAGCAGAATTCCTCTGGAGGTTTCTAATGAACAATGTGGGATTGCATCCATCTCTCAAGAGAAGTGTATCAGCCAGCCTATTAGTACCCAAGTGTTCTGAGATTGCAGGTTCCTTAAGCGTGAAGTTTTAAACCCTGGTACCCTAACGTCTGGAAAGGGTTAGAGTAAATGCTAACCCTGCAGCTACTTTCACAGAATCCATAAAGCTCCTTTCTAGAGCTTGAACACAGTTAGGATTTTTGATCCATGGATCCTTCCATGTATCATTCCAATGGGTGAGGAGCTATTCTCAAGATGGTAACCACCTCTTTGCCTCCTGCTAAGGCAGTCTGTAGCAATAGACTTCCCTTCTTCAATCTGTGTAAGAACATAACCTCAAGAACACAAGGTGGCACCGACTGTGGGTCTCACCTCATCGTTTCCCGTTTATTCAGAATCTTGGGTCCTCAAGTTTCTGTCACCCTAATATCGAAGTTTTCATTTCCCAGACTAGTAAGACTACTTTACCCTCAGTTTGGCATCTCTGCCTTTTGGCCACTGCTTTGTGCATGGCTTTTGAGGTTTTGGTTCTATTATTTTTTTCTGCATCAGTAAATGCCTTGAGAGGAAATGAAACTCAGAATGTCACCTCGTACACTTCCTTTCTCTCCAACAGCCTGGTCTCTCAAGTTCTGGCTGCCTTAGTAGCTTTCCAGCGCCTGTGAACATAATTTCAAAAATTGTCAAGCTTTGTTAGTTGTTTTAGATGGAAGAGTTTGTACTCTACCCTTTTCAGAGATGAAAAAAAAAATTTATTTTATTTTATTATGTTATGTTAGTCACCATACATTACATCATTAGTTTTTGATGTAGTGTTCCATGTTTCATTGTTTTCGTATAACACCCACTGCTCCAAGCAGTACATGCCCTCTTAATACCCATCACCAGGCTAACACATCCATCCACCCCCTTCCCCTCTAAAACCCTCAGTTTGTTTCTCCGAGTCCATAGTCTCTCATGGCTCGTCTCCCCCTCTGATTCCCCCCCTTCATTTTTCCCTTCCTTCCCCTAATGTCCTCCATGCTATTCCTTATGTTCCACAAATAAGTGAAACCATATGATAATTGACTTTCTCTGCTTGACTTATTTCACTTAGCATAATCTCCTCCAGTCCCATCCATGTTGATGTAAAAGTTGGGTATTCATCCTTTCTGATGGCTGAGTAATATTCCATTGTATATATGGACCACATCTTCTTTAGCCATTCGTCTGTTGAAGGGCATCTGGGCTCTTTCCACAGTTTGGCTATTGCAGACATTGCTGCTATGAATATTGGGATGCATATGGCCCTTCTTTTCACTACATCTGTGTCTTTGGGGTAAATAAATACTCAGTAGTGTAATTTCTGGGTCATAAGGTAGCTCTATTTTTAATTGAAAAAAATTTTTAAGGTGTATTTTAATAGTGGAATTCTAGCCACAGGAAAAGGTCAGTGGTAAAAATGCTTACGATAAAGGAAACTTGCTTGAGATTTTCCAATCACAACCTGTCAGTGACCAGGAATTCTACTGATCTGCCCAGCCATCCTGGCTCCGATTTGCTCATGTACCATTAAAAGAAATGCATTTAATAAAACTCTATAAACAGACAAAAAGCCATGAAATAGTCATATGCTATGCTATATGACTTCTTTTATATCATTTACTAAGTGCCATTGGTATGCCAGGCAAAAGACCGTATACATATTGGTTATTAAAACTGAACACCATCAGCTTTCTTTGATCCTGGAAATTTTGTTAATTTTTCAGTCCAACATTTCTGAGCATAAGGCTTTGGTAACAAAGAGTGGGGTGGACTCTACACTCTGCTAACTTACCAGCTGTGTGACTGACTGTGTCCTGTTACTTCATTTCTCTGTGTTTTATTCACCCTTTTCATCTGGAATGTAGGGGTAATGCTATGCTATCATAGGATATGAATGAAGCTCAAATAATATAATTATAAAATGTGCCTGGATTTCTCCTCTCCATAGTTCTCTATCAGTGCATTTAAAATAAGTGGCTCGGGGCTGAGAGACTATGAAATCCAGCAGAAAGTATATCTAGGAGCTTATGAAGCTAAGAGCTTCTTGGGGCCCTGACTGATGAAATAAGGGTTCTAGAGATACTGCAGGAAAAAGGGACCCAGTAAACAGGGGGACTCCAGCCCAGGAAGGAGGCACACTAGTTACAGACTAGCCACCAAGTGCACACTCTGAAAGCAGCTTAGAACAAGCTTAGTGCCAGACAGAATTCACTTTTTCTTCCCTATTGCAACTGCCTGCCATAAAAAAGCAATACTTAAGTGTAAGAAGAAAATGTTTGGGGCGCCTGGGTGGCTCAGTCGTTAAGCTCCTGCCTTCGGCTCAGGTCATGATCCCAGGGTCCTGGGATTGAGCCCCGCATCGGACTCCCTGCTCAGCGGGAAGCCTGCTTCTCCCTCTCCACTCCCCCTGCTTGTGTTCCCTCTCTCACTGTGTCTCTCTCTGTCAAATAAATAAATAAATAATCTTAAAAAAAATGTTCATGAGAGCTTCAGATTATTACCATTTTCTTATCTGTTGCCATTTAATAAAAATTTACCAGAAATGCTAAGAATGGGATCAAATGACTAAAAAAATACAAGAAACAAAACAGGTAAAAGAAACAACACCCAGTTATTGGTGCTGTTTTATATGGACTTTAACACGGTGGTGATAAAATATGTTCAAGAACAGAGATGAATCTGGTGAAGAACATCTTCTGAAAACTGAAATCTGTTGGAAGACTCAACTGGAGATTGTGTAACTGACTGAAATAATGACTAAAATTAACAACTCAATATATGGGTTTATGTTTAATGTAACAGATAAAATAGAAGGTAGAACTAATGAACTAGAATATAGGTCAATAGAAAATACCCAGACTGAAGTGTAGAGATGAAAACGATTGACACCTATAGAAAAGAACAGAAATCACAGGTTAGAAACACCAGAGAGTTAATATGCCAGCTAAAGTTCCCAACCCATAAACAGTGGGGATTGCTACATAAATATATGACTTCCTGGAGTGCCTGGCTGGCTCAGTCGGTGAAGCATCTGACTCTGGATTTCAGCTCAGGTCATGATCCCAGAGTCATGAGATGGAGCCCCAAGTCGGGCTCCGCGCTGGGCATGGAGTCTGCTTGAGATTCTCCCTCTCCCTCTGGACCTCCCCTCTCCCCACTCATGCATGGGTGCATATGCTCTCCTTCTCAAAATACATACATACATACATAAATGTGAATAAATATATGACTTCTTTATCTCAAGTAGGACAACTCTGGGGTACACTCTCCACACCTCCGGGGATCCTCATCAGGATGGAACCCCAGTTGCTCCTGGCATAATAACTTGCTTGAAAACGTACCCTCTACTGGTTTTTTTCTTCCTGTCTCATTCCCTCACACACGCTCTCCGTGCCTCCTGAGATTACCTCCCAAACAAAAGATTTGGACTCAGACTCTTGCCTAAGGGTCTGCTTCTGAGAACCCAAACTAAGACAGTGCCCGTCTGTGCTTCCTAATATAGTTGTGACCAACTTAATTACAACTGGACATCCCCTGTGGGAACTCTTTGACGGCAGGGACTCTGCCTCTGCATCCTAGGCCACGGCATGGCAGCTGGTGCCTACTAAATATTCAACAAGTAGCCAAAATATTCAACTCAGTAGCCGTTGTTGAGTTGATGAGTGAAGCTTGATTTGAAACCCATCCTCTGTGCTCTCCGGGCAGGGCTGCCTGAACAGACCACATAGACAGGGTTTTAAAGACAGTAGAAAGAATTCTGAACTCTTCGAAGGGCAGGCCTGGATTAGGTGCTGCAGGGAATATCCTCCATCCGGGTACTGGGATGTCAGAAGAGCCCCGGGGGCTTGGGAGGCGCACTTGGAACCTTCGTGGAAGAAGGGCAAGGCTGATGACAGGGATGTCAACGTTTCTGAGATGGGCTTCTGTCTCTCACAATTTTGCCTGGAGCCAGGCTTGCTTATAACATGAGAAGATGCTTTGTTATGTTGGGATTTTATTTGCAATCAATCGGTAATTTGATTTTAAGAGAAATAGTGACCAAAAAATCATAAAAAATAAATAAAAGGAACAGTGAAGTTGAGAAATGAAAACACTGTCCTATACTCAGAAACTGTCACTGAGAGCAAGTGGGTTCTGCCACATCACTCTGTCACTCTGCCTTTGGGCCCTATTTAGAATGCTTTCTTACTCTGGCATCCCTGGGGAAATAGCCCTTTCTTTGTTCCATTAGCATCTTTGGGTTCTCAGAAGCAGATCCTTAGACAAGAGTCTGAGTCCAAATCTAAGGAATAGGTATAAATGGTAGAGACAGACACATAGACTCAGAAAATGCTGAAGACTGAAGATAAGGAAAGCCCAAGGGAGAGAGATTCAAACTCTGCCTGGTAACTTAAGAGATGGCTTCATCAAGCTTGTTCTTCCCAAACCACTGTTCAAGGGCACATTTTCCAGCAGGGATGAAGATCTCAAGCAAGGAGCTAGGACATTAGGACATGAAGTTGTGAAAAGACCAGGAAATGTTTGGGGAAGAACAAGCATCTTATTATAGCAGAAGCATGAAGTAGGTAGAAAGAATCCGTAGTAACTGGACTGGAATGAGGTTTTAATTTTTGTTTATGCCAAAGGGTGGCAATCTGGTGAGGTCCATGGGCCCTTCTCAGAGTAATTTCAATTATATTGAGCTTACACTTACCAAAACGTTGAAAAAACTCTTAAATGAAAATAGCTGTGATTCCCACGAGTGAAAGAGTCACAGGTACCATTACAACTATGAAGGTCTGTTGCTGCATGCATAGTTTAAAGAAACAATCCTTTTCTATTAATGGTTAATAATGATAAAATTATAACTTTTCCCATCCAAGCTACAGCCCTTCAGGATTAGGTTAAGAACCCATGGGTAAGAAATTGGCTGGTGTTCAAAAGAGGTTAAACTTTTTAATCTACAAGCAAATGGGAGCCAGTGAATGTTAGCATGGGTGGGATTGTGGTGATCAACATTATTTTAGAAACGTAAGTATGGTCATACAGGCTACTCCTGATACACTCCTGTGTAGGGCTTCCTGCTATAGCGGGGGTGCAGGCCGAAGCTCCCAGTCATTCAGACTGGAACTAGAAAGAAGCAAATGCCAACGAGGGTCTACTCATCCCTGGCACTCTTCTGTTCCTTCCAGCAAGTACGGAGTGCTGGGCTGGGGCTGGAGTGCAGAAACCAGGGTATGAATGTGATGCATCTCATTAGCATGCCAAAGGAGGTGAGATTTATCAGAGGAGAGAGTTCAAGTGCAGAGGAAAAACCAAGCTTCATATTAATGGAGAATATGGTACCAAATGAAAGGCAACGTTCTTACAATACAGAATATGGTACCAAGTGAAAGGCAACATTCTTACTTTGTAAAATGAAAGAGAGGGTGCTCCTCTTCCCCTGGTGTAGAAAAAAAATTACCCTTTTGGTGTGCCCCTAAGGATGTGGCTTAGTTGTTTTAGGAAGATATAATTTGTTTTCCTCTGACTTTAGATATTCTTCAGTGGTAAAATGTTAGAGCCCCTGAAACACTAGCCAACAGCCATTTGGACCTATCCTTCTCTCATTTTATTGTTAGAATATCAGTTATACATTTCATACCTAAAATTCACCACCTGAAAGTAAATATGTATGCAGCATATAAATTATAAAAACACATAAACATTTTGAATATCACCCAATAGGAAAACTGTGAACAAAATTATGAGAGTTGATTGACACAATTTCTTTTGCCCTCTGGGAAATGATTCATCACCAATCAGGATGATTTTATATCAAATAAAAGACTGTGTTTCATATATATGTCATTTATATGTCTGTGTGTATACTGACCTACCCTTTCCATATTCTCCCAAAGACCTTCTTTTATTTGTTGCTTTTGAAAGAATTCTCATACTGAACAGAAATGTAAGAATTCACAGCAATTTTTTTTCTCCCTCTACCTCTCTTTCCCAACCATGTTTTCCAACAAAGCTGAAGTGGAAACCACCTCCTTTTCTTTTTTGTTTGTTAAAAAATGATCAGTAATATGCACACTGTTCGGAGGAATAAGGATCCTATTGGATACTCTTATTTGGGGGAGGAGGACAGTAATCATAATTTATTAGGTCTTTGAAAAATAAGTTATAAAATTTAAAAAAATATTGTGTGTGGTATTTTATATATTCACAAAAATGTGTATTGATCCAAATTCAATAATTCATATATTGCTTAAAGCAGTTGTCTTACTTTACTGATTTACAATTATAGCTATGCTGCAAGGAAGTGTTATAGAATTGGAAAATAAACATTGCTCATAACAAGTTGTCACCAAATAGCCTTGTGACTGGCAAAATAAGCAGCAAGACACATGGTATTAGTTGACTAATTTGTTTATTATCCATCAACATTTTGGATGGCTATATAGCTCCCTTTTCTTCTTTAAAAACATTCCTTTCTCTGGTACATTTTAATTTAAAAAGTGAGAACTGAATCATGTAAACAGAATGGGAAAGAAATGATTATTGGTAATGATGATTATTAACCTGTTTAGAGTTTCATCCATTCATTTATTCATTATTACGATCAAATGTTAAGCAAATCTTTAAAAGTACCTACTTTTAAAAACCTACCTTGTGCTAAGCGCCATTGGTCCTATTTGCTCTTTCAATTCCAAATTCAATCTTTGTCACTGCCAAGTGTGATAACCCCTCATTTTCTTTTTCTTGCATTAGAGAAAGGTGTCTCTCTGCTTCTGTGGGTGTTCCCCTGGACTATTTTTGTTGTTGTTTTGTTTTTCCAAGTTTTTATTTAAACTCCAGTTAACATACAGTGTAATATTAGTTTCAGGAGTAGAATTTAGTGATTCATCACTTACATACAACACCTGGTGCTCATTACAAGGGCCTTCCTTAAACCCCATCACCTGTTTAACCCATCTCCCCTCCCACCTTCCCTCCAATAACCATCAGTTCTCAAAGAATCTGTTTTTTGGTTTCTCTCTCTCTCGGTTCATTTGTTTTCTTTCTTAAATTCCACATATGAGTGAAATCATATGGTATTTGTCTTTCTCTGACTGACTTATTTTGCTTAACATAATACTCTCCAGCGCCATTCTGCTGGACTGTTATGAACCTTGCCCTCTCTGTATTTCATTTTTTGTCACTTGTATTCAGTTCTGCCTCCTTAAAAACCTCCCGGGATCTCCATATCGTCAGTCATTCTCAGTCTGAGGAAACTCCTTTGCTCAGTTTAATACTTAAAATTTTTAGATGTACCATTTTCTCCTGGGGACTGTAGTTCCTGTTTAAGGAGACATGTGTGGTGGTTGTGGTAAGTGCCCTACCTGGATCCCCACGTCCTCTTACTGGGCCTGTGTACCATCCCTGAGCTGTGGCGAGTGCTGCCTGCCACAGCTCCCAGCTGGTCCCCTTTATGCAGAATTGCCTTCAGCCACTGGGAGCTTCTCCACACAAGAGGCTACACTCACAAGCAATGACTACAAAATAAATATAATTTGACACAACAATACAAAATGTTAAGCCCCTTGCCTGTGAGGGGGCTAGTGCTCCAGAGCTCCCCCTGGGATTAGACTGAGACCAGAATCCCAGCTAAAACACATCCTTGCTCAGCTCCCTGCTTCCCTGAGATCAGTCCCTCAGTAAGTAAATCACAAGCGTCCAAATCCCTGCTTCAGGCTCTGCTTCTAGGAACCCAGCTTAAGAGGACAAGAATCATGCCAGGTTTTGGCAGACCAGGGCATCCTAGCCTCTTCCACATGACCTTCCTCATATGCAAACAACAGATTTAATTAAGATTCTAATGGCAAGTGGGTTTTTTGCAAATGTACATCCTCTGTGATTTTCCTAGTCCATGTATTTAGTATTGTTTCTAGTCACTGAGCAGTTATACTGGCTCTAATTGTTTTCCATCTCTTAAAATGAATGGAGTATCTTCCTGTAGATGGTACAGTCTAGGAGGTACTTGATCAGAATTAAGTCCTGGGTGCCTGGGGGGGCTCAGTCAGTTAAGCGTCTGCCTTCGGCTCAGGTCATGATCCTGGGGTCCTGAAATCAAGTCCCACATCGGGCTCCCTGCTCCTCTGGGAGCCTGCTTCTCCCTCTACCATCTCTCTCTCTGTCTCTCATGAATAAATAAATACAATCTTTTTTTTAAAAAAAGAATTAAGTCCTATGGAAACCTAAAAAAGTGAAAGCACTAACAAAAATTAGGAAGAGTCTTTCCAACATCAATACAAAATAAGATTCTGATGGCAGAGATTACTCAGCAGCAATACTTAGTGAAGGAAGACCCTCAAAGAGAAACGTGTAAGGCAGCCCACTCTATAAGGCATGTGTCTTCTTCCTCTAGGATTGATCCAACTTCATCAACTATAGGACCCATGGAGTCTTAAGTTCTTGTTGTTTTGGGGTGAGTTAAATCTGTGTGTGTGTGTGTTCAATCTATGTATCTTAGTGAACTGAGACTTTCTCAGGTTCAGCTTTGCTCAGGGAAAAAAAGGGTGAGTAGTTCTTCTTAGAATTTTGTGTCTCAGGAATATGTAAGACAGTGATCCCAGTAAAAACAGATTTTGGAGCTAGTCTTGCCTGTCAGGAGCTGAGGCAGTTCTGTCCTTCCTTCAGCAAGACTGTGCCATTCTCGTTCTATTTCTGCTTCCTTGGAGCTTTTCTTCACTCATAATTCCAGTTTACACGGTGCCATTATGCTACACAGGACCTTCTGTAGCACAAATCATACTGCATTACTTTGGTTCCATTTGCATGCTAACTAGCGGAATCTCCCAGAGTTCTGATTGTGAATCCATGTCTTTGATGAGCCCAGTTTAACTTTTCTCACCAATTTTAAGTTACTAATTGGCCAACTTATGAATGGATGGAGCTGGGGTCAGTAGCCCTCCCAGGAGTGCTGGGGGAAGTCCTGTAGTAGACAACAATCAGGTTCCTATTCTGTAGGACTGTGAGTAGAGGCGAATTTCCCAGAAGGGGTCTACAGGCAGAAATAGAGCTACCATACGATCCAGCAATTGCACTACTGGGTATTTACCCCAAAGATACAAATGTAGGGATCTGAAGGGGTACATGCATCCCGATGTTTATAGCAGCAATGTCCACAATAGCCAAACTGTGGAAAGAGCCAAGATGTCCATTGACAGATGAATGGATAAAGAAGATGTGGTATATATATACAATGGAATATTATGCAGCCATCAAAAGGAATGAGATCTTGCCATTTGCAATGACGTGGATGGAACTGGAGGGTGTTATGCTGAGCAAAATAAGTCAATCAGAGAAAGACCTGTATCATATGACCTCACTGATATGAGGAATTCTTAATCTCAGGAAACAAATTGAGGGTTGCTGGGGTGGAGGGTGGGAAGGATGGGGTGGCTGGGTGATAGACATTGGGGAGGGTATGTGCTATGGTGAGTGCTGTAAATTGTGTAAGACTGTTGAATCACAGATCTGTACTTCTGAGACAAATAATGCAATATATGTTAAGAAAAAAAAAAGATAACAGGAGGGGAAGAATGAAGGGGGGAAAATAGGAGAGGGAGACGAACCATGAGAGACGATGGACTCTGAAAAACAAACTGAGGGTTCTAGAGGGGAGGGGGATGGGAGGATGGGTTAGCCTGGTGATGGGTATTAAAGAGGGCACGTTCTGCATGGAGCACTGGGTGTTATACACAGACAATGAATCATGGAACACTCCATCAAAAACTAATGATGTATGGTGATAAACATAACAATAAAAAATTTTAAAAAAACAGATCAGACAAAAAGAAAATAGCAAGATGGTAAAATTAAACCATATCAATAATTGCATTAAATGTGTATGATCTAGGCATTTTAGTTAAAGACAAAAATTATCAGATTGTGTAAAAGCAAGAGCCAACCATAAGCTATTATTTTAAATATATTGTAAATTCATGGATACGTGAAAAACTAAAGAGATGGTAAAATAATATTTACTAACAGTTATCACTGATCCTCTTACACCGGCAAAATTAAAGTAAAATGGTTCTATTATGTTTTTCAACAATTAATCTGTGATGTTTTGAAATGATTAAATAAAAGAATAAGATTTTACATTTAAAAAGAAATGTCCCATAAAATCAGTAATACAGTACACTGATGGACAAGTAGGAGCTAGAAAGGAATTTTTTTTTTAAGATTTATTTATTTATTTATTTGACAGAGAGAGAGAGCACAAGCAGGGGGAGTGGCAGGCAGAGGGAGAGGGAGAAGCAGGCTCACTGCTGAGCAGGGAGCCTGACACGGGGCTTGATCCCAGGACTCTGGGATCATGACCTGAGCTGAAGGCAGACACTTAACTGACTGAGCCACCCAGGTGCCTCTAGAAAAGAATTTTCAACTTGATTATTGTAACAACAGATACTTGGAGAAGTAAGGAGGCAGATAAACTGTAATTAAATCAGACAGGTAAATTATAAGGGAATTATTTGTACTATTAACTTCTCCTAAGATAACCTATAAAGTCCTCATCTTTAGAGATGTACTGTCCAGTATAGTAATTACCGGGCACATGTAGCTTTTGAAATTTGATAGAATTAATTAGAATTAAATATAATTAAGGGGCACCTGGATGGCTTAGCCGGTTAAGCATCTGACTCTTGGTTTCAGATCAGGTCATGATCTCAGGGTCCTGGGATCGAAACCCACTTTGGGCTCTGCACTCAGCAGGGAGTCTACTTGGGGATTCTCTTTTTCTCTCTCCCTCTACCCTCCCCCCCAATAAATCTTTAAAAAATTAAATATGATTAAAAGCTCATTTCCTTGGTTGCACAAACCTATTTCCAGTACTCAAAAGCTACAAGAGGTATATATATCATTGTAGAAAGTTTTGAACAGCCCTTTTTAAAAAGTTATTTCCTTTATTTAAGGGAAGAGATTTGAGAGGTTCATTTCTTTTGAGTTCTTTTTCTCTTTTCCAATAAGTATAATAATAAACACATTTTGAGTCCCTTTCGTGGAAACATTAAGGACAAGGTGTTGGTTTCCTTCCATCTGTTATAATAGGAAGGACAACTGGCATTTTGTAGTTATTTTAAATGCAATAGGATGTCAAACACACTAAAAAACATTCTGTGTCCCTCCACGTTAAGATTTCTTTCTTGCCCATGTAATTCTTCCTTTTGTGTGGGGAATGGTTTTGCACAGAGATGAATAGATGGAAGAGGAGCTGGACGTTATTCTTTGAGTCTCTGTACCTTAGTGGAAGGGACCTCATGGGTGTTTTTATAACCATTCCTATCTAATGCATTAGTGTTTTCTGTATCCTTTATAGAGTGAGCTTTTCTGCTCAAGAGTTATAAAAGGTAGACCATGGTTCAAGAGCCATCTGTTTGTATTTATGCTTCCACTATTTATGTGGACAGAGTAAAAAAGTAAAAAAAACAAAAAACTCACTATTATAATTTTGGGATAGAGAAGACACAAATTTTTCACTTTTGCTTTTTAGAATTTACTGAATGTCTATTGTGTGCCCGGATTTTGCATATCTTAGATAAAATAACCATAAGCACTGACCTATATCAGACATTCAGTAAATGTTAAGTGTATAAATGGGTTGCATTTCCAGGGATATTGGGTAAGTATGATTTGGAGTAAAAAATGTCCATGTCCACATTTTGAGAATTGATACATTAGTTTCAAGCCTGCCTTCAAAAACTGAAATAACCCATAATGTATGACCATTTCTGGCATCACTTCTATAAGAACATACGGTTCTTTCTTCTTCACTCTGATTCTTTCCCTTTCTGTGTTTTTCCTTCCTTCAACAAATTCTACATTCAAAGACTAAGAAGAAAGCTCTCACTAATCTCACTTTCTACAGGGTACAGGAGCAGGGTCCATTTTAAACTCAGAGCTACCTTTACAAGAACTTACTCTTGTGTGGGTTTTTTCCTCTTAGGGTAAATTTTAAGAAATTGAAAATAACTGTATGGTCCAGTTCTGGCACCAAACCAAAATGGTAGATTCTCCTCTCAAACCATGGTAGAGATGCCCCACCTTGGATGTTACTTGGGTGACACATAAAGTTCTTCCTTTCCTTGAGAAAAATAAAATCCTTTCTTTGACATATCTTCTTACAGACCCACAAGATGGGATTTATTCAGGTTATAACCAAGAAGAGAATAGAGAAAGGAAGACATTTAATATGATTGCACCTAAATACAGAAGAAAAGGCATATGTGAACCTATAAAAATAATACAACCACCTAAAAATGGAAGTAAAGAAAACTCAGTTTTTCTGAGATGTTTCTAAAAGGATACTAGTTATATATTTAACAATGCCATGTGTATAGATAAATATATAAAAAACTAAAAATGGAGGGGGGAAAGATGGCAGAGGAGTAGGGGACCCTATTTCAACCGGTCCCCGGAATTGAGCTGGATTTCTACCAGACCACTCTGAGCACCCACGAAACCGGCCTGAGATGTAAGATGTAAGAAGATCTAGATCTCTACAAACAGAATATCGCAGGCGGTTGGTTTTGAGGTACGAAGCAGAAAGCTGTGATTCTGCGGGCAGATATTGGAGGATAAACAGTGGCGGGAGGGTGCCTGGACGTGGGGATCCTACTGGGGACGGGCACAGACTCGCAGACCGGTAGCGGCAGGGAAAGGACTTTAGGGCAGCCCCTAGGGTGGAAAACCAGACCGGCGGGGTCGCGCGCACGCGAACCGCAGCTCCCCCGGACAGAAACCGGAGCGATGGTTGTGCACACGCGAACTGCAGCCTCCGAGAGGGAAACCCAGGTGAACTGCAACCCCGGCGGTGGAAACCCCAAGCAGCGGAGTCGCGTGTGCGCGAACTGGGAGCCGCTGGCGGTTTTAAAAGCACAAAGGGCAGAGACGTGCCTCAACCTGGAGGCAGAACTGGGAGCGCTGCGGAGGGGCACACAACCCAGGACGCTGCAGTTTATAGCAGCATGGACAGAAACGGAGATGGTGTGGCCTGGAGAGCTCACTGAAGAACAGACTGAGGTCTCTCTGGTCTGAGGCAGAGGGTTGGAAACGGTCTCTTCTGCTCTGACTTGTGGAAGAGACGTGGAAAGCCGCCAGGGAAAGGTGCCAGAGAACAAAAGCCCCAAAGACTGATTCCCACTGAGCCCATCCCCCGCCACAGGGGTGCAGGGCAACTCTGCCCAAACAGGGCTGCCTGAGTAATAGCGCGGCAGGCCCCTCCCGCAGAAGACAGGCTGGGAAAACAAGAGGCCAGCAACCCTAAGGTCCCAAGAAAACAGGTGCATCTTGCTTGGGTTCTGGTCAATAATTTCGACTCTATACATTCCCTCAAACACCCCTCAACAGAATGACTAGGAGGAGGAGCCCCCAAAATAGAAAAGACTCAGAGATTATGACTTATGCTGCAGATTTACAAATGGATGCAGATATAACCAAGATGTCAGAGATGGAATTCAGGCTAGCAATTGTGAAGACAATGGCTAGAATGGAGAAATCAATTAATGGCAACATAGAGTCTCTAAGGGCAGAAATAAAAGGTGATTTGGCAGAACTTAAAAATGCTATCAATGAGATTCAATCCATTCTAGATAATCTAACAGCTAGGGTAACTGAGACAGAAGAGAGAATAAGCGATCTGGAAGACAGTATAATAGATAAAAAGGGAAAAGAGGAGGCCAGGGAAAAACAACTCAGAATCCATGAAAATAGAATCAGAGAAATAAGTGACACCATGAGGCATTCCAATGTCAGAATAATTGGAATCCCAGAGGGAGTGGAGAGAGAGAGAGGGCTAGAAGATGTATTTGAGCAAATCGTAGCTGAGAACTTCCCTTATCTGGAGAATGAAACAAACATTCGAGTCCTAGAGGCAGAGAGGACCCCTCCTAAGATCAAGGAAAACAGGCCAACACCCCGGCATGTAATAGTAAAACTTGCAAATCTTAGAACCAAGGAAACCATCTTAAGGGCAGTTAGGGGGAAGAGAGTCCTTACGTACAGAGGGAGGAACATCAGAATAAGGTCAGACCTATCCACAGAGACCTGGCAAGCCAGAAAGGCCTGGCAAGACATATTCAGGGTACTAAATGAGAAGAACATGCAGCCAAGAATACTTTATCCAGCAAGGCTTTCGTTTAGAATGGATGGAGAGATGCAGAGCTTCCACGACCGGCAGAAGTTGAAAGAATATGTGACCACTAAGCCGGCCCTGCAAGAAATATTAAGGGGGGTTCTATAAAAGGAGAAAGACCCCAAGAGTGATCTACAACAGAACTTTACAGGGACGATCTATAAAAACAATGTCTTCACAGGCAACATGATGACAATTCATATCTTTCAATAATCACTCTCAACGTGAATGGCCTAAACGCTCCCATAAAACGGCACAGGGTTGCAGATTGGATAAAAAGACAGAACCCATCCATATGCTGTCTACAAGAGACTCATTTTGAACCTAAAGATACATCCAGACTGAAAGTGAAGGGATGGAGATCTATCTTCCATGCCAGCGGACCTCAAAAGAAAGCTGGGGTAGCAATTCTTGTATCAGACAAATTAGATTTTAAACTAAAGTCTGTAATAAGAGACACAGAAGGACACTATATCATTCTTAAAGGGTCTATACAACAAGAAGATCTAACAATTGTAAATATCTATGCCCCCAACATGGGAGCAGCCATCTACATAAGCCAACTGTTAACCAAAATAAAGAGTCATATTGATAACAATACGTTAATTGTAGGAGACCTCAATACTCCACTCTCAGCAATGGACAGATCATCTAAGCAGAAAATCAACAAGGAAACAAGAGCTTTGAATGATACATTGGACGAGATGGACCTCATAGATATTTACAGAACATTCCATCCTAAAACAACAGAATACTCATTCTTCTCGAGTGCACATGGAACTTTCTCCAGAATAGAGCACATACTGGGTCACAAATCAGGTCTCAACTGATACCAAAAGATTGAGATTATTCCCTGAATATTCTCAGACCACAATGCTCTAAAACTGGAACTCAATCACAAGAAAAAATTTGGCAGAAATTCAGACACTTGGAAGCTAAAGACCACTCTGCTCAAGAATGTTTGGGTCAACCAAGAAATCAAAGAACTTAAACAATTCATGGAAATTAATGAGAACGAAAACACATTGGTCCAAAACCTATGGGATACTGCAAAGGCGGTCCTAAGGGGGAAATACATAGCCATCCAAGCCTCACTCAAAAAAATAGAAAAATCCCGAATTCACCAACTAACTCTACACCTTAAAGAACTAGAGAAAAAGCAACAAACGACGCCTAAGCCACGCATTAGAAGAGAAATAATTAAAATTAGAGCAGAAATCAATGAATTAGAAACCAGAAACACAGTAGATCAGATCAACGAAACTAGAAGTTGGTTCTTTGAAAGAATTAATAAGATTGATAAACCACTGGCCAGACTTATCCAAAAGAAGAGAGAAAGGACCCAAATTAATAAAATTATGAATGAAAGGGGAGAGATCACGACTAACACCAAGGAAATAGAAACAATTATTAGAAATTATTATCAACAACTATATGCCAATAAACTGAGCAATCTGGATGAAATGGAGGCCTTCCTGGAAACTTATAAGCTGCCAAGACTGAAACAGGAAGAAATTGACAACCTGAAT
Organism: Mirounga angustirostris; assembly: GCF_029215605.1. NCBI lineage: Eukaryota > Metazoa > Chordata > Mammalia > Carnivora > Phocidae > Mirounga > Mirounga angustirostris. The sequence goes on from NW_026991718.1 coordinate 103,535,260, forward strand.
AGGCCAATAACCAGTAATGAGATTGAAGCAGTGATCCAAAACCTCCCCAAAAACAAGAGTCCAGGGCCTGATGGATTCCCTGGGGAATTCTACCAAACATTCAAAGAAGAAATAATACGTATTCTACTGAAGCCGTTTCAAAAAATAGAAACAGAAGGAAAACTTCCAAACTCATTCTATGAGGCCAGCATTACCTTAATCCCTAAACCAGGCAAAGACCCCATCAAAAAGGAGAATTTCAGACCGATATCCCTGATGAATATGGATTCCAAAATCCTCAACAAAATCCTAGCTAATAGGATCCAACAATACATTAAAAGGATCATCCACCACGACCAAGTGGGATTTATCCCCGAGATGCAAGGGTGGTTCAACATTCGCAAATCAATCAGTGTGATAGAACACATTAATAAGAGGAAGGAGAACCATATGGTCCTCTCAATTGATGCAGAAAAAGCATTTGACAAAATACAACATCCTTTCCTGATTAAAACTCTCCAGAGTATAGGGATAGAGGGAACATTCCTCAAGCTCATAAAATCCATCTATGAAAAACCCACAGTGAATATCATCCTCAATGGGGAAAAGCTAGAGCCTTTCCCTTAAGATCAGGAACATGTCAAGGTTGCCCACTCTCACCACTGTTGTTCAACATAGTACTAGAAGTTCTAGCAACAGCAATCAGACAACAAAAAGAAATAAAAGGTATTCAAATTGGCAATGAAGAAGTCAAACTCTTTTTGCAGACGACATGATACTTTATGTGGAAAACCCAAAAGAATCCACCCCCAGGGACGCCTGGGTGGCTCAGTCGGTTAAGCGTCTGCCTTCAGCTCGGGTCGTGATCCCAGGGTCCTGGGATCGAGTCCCACATTGGGCTCCCTGCTCCGCGGGGAGCCTGCTTCTCCCTCTGCCTCTGTCTCTCTCTCTGTCTCTCATGAATAAATAAATAAAATCTTAAAAAAAAAAAAAAAGAATCCACCCCCAAATTACTAGAACTCATCCAGCAATTCAGTAATGTGGCAGGATACAAAATCAATGCACAGAAATCAGTTGCTTTCTTTTTTTTTTTTTAAAGATTTTATTTATTTATTTGAGAGAGAGAATGAGAGAGAGCACATGAGACGGGGGGAGGGTCAGAGGGAGAAGCAGACCCTCTGCCGAGCAAGGAGCCCGATATGGGACTCGATCCCGGGACTCCAGGATCATGACCTGAGCCGAAGGCAGTCGCTTAACCAACTGAGCCACCCAGGTGCCCAAAATCAGTTGCTTTCTTATACACTAACAACACAACTGTAGAAGAAATTAAAGAAATGATTCCATTTACAATAGCACCAAAAACCATATGATACCTTGGAATAAACCTAACCAAAGAGGTAAAGGATCTATACTCTAGGAACTACAAAACACTCATGAAAGAAATTGAAGAAGACACAAAAAGATGGAAAAATATTCCATGCTCATGGATCAGAAGAATAAACATTGTTAAAATGTCTATGCTACCCAGAGTAATCTATACCTTCAATGCCATCCCGATCAAAATTCCAATGACATTTTTCAAAGTGCTGGAACAAACAATCCTAAAATTTGTATGGAATCAGAAAAGACCCTGAATCACCAAGGAAATGTTGAAAAAGAAAAACAAAGCTGGGGGCATCACATCATGTTGCCCGATTTCAAGCTATATTACAAAGCAGTGATCACCAAGACAGCATGGTACTGGCACAGAAACAGACATACAGACCAATGGAACAGAATAGAGAACCCAGGTATTGACCCTCAACTCTACGGTCAAATAGTCTTTGACAAAGCAGGAAAAACCATGCAATGGAAAAGAGACAGTCTCTTCAATAAATGGTGCTGGGAAAATTGGACAGCCACATGCAGAAGAATGAAACTCGACCATTCTCTAACACCATTCACAAAGATAAACTCAAAGTGGATGAAAGACCTCAATGTGAGACATCAAAATCCTAGAGGAGAACATAGGCAGTAACCTCTTTGACATCGGCCACAGCAACTTCTTTCAAGGTACATATCCAAAAGCTAGTGAAACAAAAGCAAAAATGAACTTTTGGGACTTGATCAAGATAAAAAGCTTCTGCACAGCAAAGGAAACAGTCAACAAAACAAAGAGGCAACCCACAGAATGGGAGAAGATATTTGCAAATGACACCACAGATAAAGGGCTGGTATCCAAGATCTATAAAGAACTTCTCAAACTCAACACCCAAAAAACAAATAATCAAGTCAAAAAGTGGGCAGAAGAGATGAACAGACACTTCTCTGAAGAAGACATACAAATGGCTAACAGACACATGAAAAAATGTTCATCATCATTAGCCATCAGGGAAATCCAAATCAAAACCACACTGAGATACCACCTTACACCAGTTAGAATGGCCAAAATGGACAGGGAAAGAAACAACCAATGTTGGAGAGGTTGTGGAGAAAGGGGAACCCTCTTACACTGTTGGTGGGAATGCAAGTTGGTACAGCCACTTTGGAAAACAGTGTGGAGGTGCCTCAAAAATTTAAAAACAGAGCTACCCTATGACCCAGCAATTGCGCTACTGGGTATTTACTTAAAAGACACAGATGTAGTGAAAAGAAGGGCCATATGCACCCCAATGTTCATAGCAGCAATGTCTGCAATAGCCAAACTGTGGAAAGAGCTGAGATGCCGTTCAACAGATGAATGGATAAAGAAGATATGGTCCATATATACAATGGAATATTACTCAGCCATCAGAAAAGATGAATACCCAACTTTTACATCAACATGGATGGGACTGGAGGAGATTATGCTAAGTGAAATAAGTCAAGCAGAGAAAGCCAATTATCATATGGTTTCACTTATTTCTGGAACATAAGGAATAACATGGAGGACATTAGGAGAAGGAAGGGAGAAATGGGCGGTGGGAATTGGAGGGAGAGATGAACCATGAGAGACTATGGACCTGAGAAACAAACAGAGTTTTAGAGGGGTGGGGGAGGGGGGATTGGTTAGCCCTGTGATGGGTATTAAGGAGGGCACGTACTACATGGAGCACTGGGTGTTATACAAAAACAATGGATCATGGATTACTACATCAAAAACTAATGATGTATTGTATGGTGACTAACATAACATAATAAAATTAAAAACTACAAACAAACAAAAAAAACTAAAATTAGGATGTAAATATAATAGTAATCTGAGTTCAGGAGAAACCATCCTAAATATACTTAAATAAATATAAAATAATGACCAAATCACTTTTTACCTCTAAAACATGGATATGGCCTTCCATTTGAATATTTTCTGTGTGTGTCTTAAAAGGTATGATGTACATGTATTACAACATGTATAATTACATTTATAACCATATTTATACCAAATGCCTTTTCTTATAGAAATTTCCACTGTCCTCCACAATTAGCACCAGGTTGGATTTTGTATTCCATGATACATTAAAAATATCTTTTGGGCACCTACCTGGCTGGCTCAGTTGGAAGAGCGTGCAACTCTTGATCTTGGGATAGTGAATTCGAGCCGCATGCTGGATCTGGAGATTACATTAAAAATAAATAAATAAAATGTTAAAAATGGTCTCTTATGGTGCTGCAATCCAAGGAAAGGACCTCTCTTGAGTATGCTGTGGATGTTGGGCACTGACCGGCCACTGGATGAGTCTGTGCTGGTCTGCAGGAAGGCCCCCCATTGGGGGCCTACTCTAGTAGAGTGTCTGTTATGTAAACGGACATTCCTTTTCACTTCTGCATTTAGGTAGCTGTGCCTTGGATGCAGCAACCCCAAATGGAATTAACAAAATTGAAAGTATCTTAATCAATTTTCCCAATAGGATGGAAATCATTACACCATCAGGTAAATGGCACCCTCATGTACAGAAACAGCCAATGTGGCTTCTAAAAGGTGGTTTTGGTTATTGGTTGGAGCGAGACACTAATGACAATGTACAAGATGTGTTCTCACTCCCAGTGTTATGCTCTAGCAAAGTTCATGGGTTCACTTTCCAAGTGGCCAGTTACCTTTTTGCTGATCTATCCATTGACTCCCTACCTAATCCTGGCCATTTTTCCTGGTCATAAGCAAGGGCAAGGGAGAAAGAGTGAACGGCTCAGCCCCCATGATATGCCATCTTGCTGAAGGCATGTATGTAAATGCAACATTATATTATTCTTCCAGCCATGGGGGATTTACATTCAGCCAGCAATTGAGGTTACTTGGGGAGGTGGTTGTGCCCACAGTTAACTGTGGGCCACATTTGCCATCTTATAAAATAATTGGACTTTTGAGTGGCGAATACCCAATGATGATTACCCAATTGTTCCTCCACACCCCACAAGTTATACTGCCAAGCTATGCCTCCTTGTGCCCATTTTTTTGAGACTGTTTTTTAGGAAAATAAGTTGATATTTGTGGGTCAGGGCTTTGTCTCAGTGAATATTTTTCTGATTTTAAATATCCTTTAGCCTTGTATTTATGAGGCTGTGATACATAACTTGAAGCTATAGGCTCGAACTATAGCTATGAACTATCACCCATGCATGACTATTGCCATTCATACTGCCAAGGATACAGTATGGTAACTATAGAAGAGTGTGGGAGAAATAATTAAAAACAACAAATACTCCCTTGGTTCTTTTGAAAAAAATGAAATGATTTTCCATGATATTTAAAGGATATCTGGCAAAATTCCATTGTCTGGCCAAAATGGTGGTTTCTGGGTAGACATTATACCATAATATTGTCATTTTCTAACCATTTTTTATGTACATCTTGTTAATTTTCAAGTCCCAATTCCCAAAGCATCAAAGAATCATAGAATTTTAAAGCTGGATGAGATCTTTGGAGGTCTGATTTACTGTAGGGAACTAATAGAGGTTGAAGAATCTATTGTGATCACTTTGTTCACATAGAAAAGAGGGTCTCAGGGCACTGAACCCCTTGGAGAGATAAGGGGAAATGCTGAGTTGCTTTCTGTTTGGATTAAAGCATAGTACTCTGGTTAGGATCTACAGGCTCTCGCTTTCAAGCCTTGTTCATGTGAGATCATTGGGTCTCAGAGTTCTGACATGTTTTCTGGGGCTCTTTCCACCGTATAGTGTAACCTTGATGGCAGGGACTTATCTGCCTGTGTCTGACCTATTATTTGTAAAGCATAGGATAAAGTATGCATTCATTCATATCTGGCTTTTTAAAATCAGCATTATGTTTGTGAAATTCATTAAGTATTTCTCTATAGTTCCTTCTCTTGCTCTATAGCATTCCTCTGTAGGAACTGAGCACAATTTATGCATGCAATTGCTGATGGCTACATGAGTACTTTCCAGTTTGGGACTCTTGAGCAAGTAGGCCATGAAAGCCAGTTGCATGTAGAAAAGTAGAGGTGTAAAGCAGTAACGTTACATGCTCTTTTCATTCAAAGAGCTCCCCTCTTATAAGGAGGAAACGTACTTTAAAACTGCCCCTGTCGGGGTGCCTGGGTGGATCAGTCAGTTAAGCATCTGCCTTGGGCTCAGGTCATGATCCCGGGGTCCTGGGATGGAGCTCCAGCATCCTTGGGGCACCCTGCTTAGCGGGGAGCCTACTTCTCTCTCCCTTGCCCCTCCCCCTGCTTGTGCACACTCACATGTGTTCCCTCCCTCTCTGTCTCTCAAAATCTTAAAAAAAAAAAAAAAGAAAACTGCCCCTCTCAGTGGTCATCTGAGTTCCCTATCTCTACTCCAGAGCTCATAAAAAGCCTGGACATGGGCTTCAAAATGCAGCCCTGCCTTACATTTTCTTTTCTTTGTTTCTTTTCCTTTTTATTGTTGTTGTTGAGCTTGGGTTTATAGAGCATTTTTTTTTTTTAAGAAACGTTTTTTTAAAAAGATTTTATTTATTCATTTGAGAGAGAGAGAGACAGAGTGAGCACAAGCAGGGGGAGAGGCAGAGGGAGAGGGAGAAGCAGATTCCTTGCTGAGCTTGGAACCCGATGCGGGACTTGATCCCAGGACCTTGAGATCATGACCTGAGCCAAAGGCAGACACTTAACCAACTGAGCCACCCAGACACCCCTACATAGCACCTTTTTAAAATATTTATTATTAAAGTGTAGTTGCCCTACAGTGCTCTATTAGTTTCAGGTGCACAACGTAGTGATTTGACAAGACTGTACATTACTCAGAGCTCGCCATGGTCAGTGTGGTCACCGTCTGTCACCACATGACGTTATTACAATATTACTCTGTCCTCTTTGCTGTCCATTTCATCCCCGTGACTTACTCGTTTTATAACTGGAAGTTCATGCCTCTTAATCCCCTTCACCTATTTTGCCTTATCTTTCCAAAGGGAAGAGCCATCTTTGCTGAGTTTACATATTTCATGATTCTAACAGCATAGAAAGTGGGACCCATAAACCCGTTTTCCATTTTAAAAGAGCCAGAAATCCCACCATTCTGTGCAACAAACCTCCCCAAATTAAACAGTAGCATTCAGTTTGAGAGGAAAATGCATTTTGGCACTTTTTCAAAGATTTGAATTTCAAAGGGTTATTATTATGCATAACACAGAGAGGGAAATGACAATGCTATTTAAATAACTCTCTCTAGAAACTTCACATTAAGTACATTTTCGACACAGTTTCAAGATGCTGAAATTAGGAATTACTATTCTGGCAAAATTTCCTTCCTCGAGGTTATTTTTCAGGGCCGACTAGCCACTAGCAATCCCACTGTGGGATTGCTTCATAGGAACACAAAATGTCTAGATTAAAATCAAGATTTGGTGAAAACAGAACATTGCTCCAGAAGACTGCAGATTTTCCCACTGCAATGTGTTTGCCTTTATTAATTTATAAGTTTAAAGGAGCAAAACTTCTATCCACTGCCTTACATCACAAAAGAGTCCATCTTCTAAAACAGGCAATAATTTTATTAACAACTGCATTGGTCATCTTTAGGCTGTTCCTACTGAAACTTTGCATAGTGGCTCATTATCACCATTGCTGCTATTTTGTATTTTTTTTTAAAGATTTTATTTATTCATTTATCTGAGAAAGAGAGAGGAGGAGCAGAGGCAGAGGGACAAGCAGACTCCACACTGAGCATGGAGCCCGACTCGGGGCTCCATCCCATGACTCTGAGGTCATGACCTGAACTGAAATTAAGAGTTTAATGTAAAAACCATACATTAAAAGCCAGAAGAGTTTAACATGGCCCTATATATATGTGCCACCAGCTAGCCCCGTGACCTGAGGCAATGAATTCGTTCTAATTCTCAGCTCTTCCCTGTTTGATATGAGGCTAATGTTATTGGCTGACAGCATAGTGTTGATATCAGAAAAAAGAATGACATATATGTTAGGGTAATGCTCACTGTTAGAACAGCTAACTTAACTTACCCATGAGAATTTTATTTCTCTCTTGCTTGAAGTGCAGTGCAGGTGCTCCTTGTCAACAGGTGGGTCTCTTCCATGCAACAGTCCAGGGACCGAAGTCTCCTTCTATCTTGAAATTTTACCACCTCCTTGCCCTTCTTCTTTGCCTGTATCCAGCCAAGGTGAAAGCCTTGAACCGGAACTGACTGACTTGACTTCTGCACACATCCTGTTGTCCAGGCCACATCATGTGACAACACCTAAATACAAAGGGAGTTGGGCCTGTAGTCCCAAGCTGGGCACACACTTTCTATGGTGAGCTCCATGTTCCAGAAGGGGGACCATGCGACATCCATGAGCATTATGAAGCATTTGGTTGTTGTTGCTGTTAACATTTTAGGTATTCTTCTCTATAGTACTGTCATTCCATACCAGCATCCCCAAATCACATGGAATATCACCACCATGTTATATTAGAAAGGAATGGCCAAGGAGTTGTCACAATAAGAAATATGTTTGCTGTTAATACCCAGTGCATGGTACACTCCCCTGCCAATATTTTGCTATGAGTCAACAAATGGTTCCCTATCAGGTAGAAACCAAACTATGCTAAATCTTAAACTACCATGTATAGAAAAATTTCTCTGCTGCAGTGATTCAAGTGTCACCAGGAAGGAAATCAGCAGGTAAACCCAGCCTTTCATTACAGTGTATTGGTATCGGATGGGCATCCTCTTTTCCAGGACCAGCCACTGTCCGCTGAGGCAAAAGGGAGACCCAAGGAGACCATGCTACGGAGGCAGGTCCTACATGACCATCTCCCTGCTATGCTGTCATTTGTGGTCTAGGAAAATGAATATGCCTGGAAAACTTACAATCAGATAATCACATCGTAACTCAAATCAAATACTGCTTCAAATCAAGTCACCCAGCATTCAGATCACTTCCCATCCCACTCAGAGGAAAGCACACACACACACACACGCACACACAACCAAAGTCCTGCAGTGGCAGCTGATGCTTTAAGTCACTGCTTCTCAAACTTGAGTGTGCCTCAGAAATCATCTGGAGAGCTTGATCAAGCATGGACCTGTGGATCCCATGCCCCCAGAGTTGCTGGCTCAGTAGGACTGGCGTGGGGTGCCAAAATTTGCATTTTTGACAAACTACCCATTGATGCTGAGGCCACAGGTCTGGCGACCATACCTGAAGACTTGCCCTATGCTCTCTGACTTCTCCTTTGTCTGTCCTCATGTCTGTCTGTCCCCTTGCTCACTGTTCTCCAATCACTAGCCACCTTGCTATTTCAGGAACCCACCAGGCATGTCCACATACCCGGGCCTGTGCATTTGGTGTTGCTTCATACTAGAGCTCTTTGCCCAGATATTCCTCTGGTTTACAAATTTTACTGCCTTTAGATATTTGCCCATATAGTACCTTCTTAGGGACCCCTTCTCTTCCCTGACCACACACTGGAAAATTTCTACTCCCCTGTTCCACCACTCACTCTCTCCTCTTACCTGCCTTTCTTTCCCCTCCCCTGGTCTTATCACCTTCTAATACACTAAGTGATTTACTTATTTATTTGTTGTTTTTCTCTCCTAATGGAAGAGAGATGAGCCCCTTAGGGTGGCAGGAATCTTCATCTCCCCATTGAGTCTTCACCTAGAACAGTGCCTGATCTTTAATAGGTGCTCAATAAAATATTTGTCCAAAGAGAGAGTGAGGACCATGGAAAGAAAGAATGGAAAGACAAGTTAATATAATCTTGCTCTACAGCCGATGTAGTCAGCTTGGAATGCAAATCACATCTGACGTGCACACAGCCAGTTTCCTGTACAGTTTGTTTGTAGCATCTTTGCCTCATTGTATAATTCTGAAAGTCTTTAGCACAGCAGTTACCTTTATCCCCATTACCGGCATTGTCCTCGGCCTCTTCTGGGTTTTGAGAGCCTCATGTGACAGGCATTACATGAGATACTCTGGAATGATCTTATAATAGGAGTGAGTATCTTTAGGTTTGGAAAGGAGTTATGATCTCACAAGCTAATTCCTGTTTTTTTGTTTTAAGATTTTCCTTATTTATTTGAGAGAGAGACACAGCAAGAGAGGGAACACAGGCAGGGGAAGTGGGAGAGGAAGAAGCAGACTTCCTGTGGAGCAGGGAGCCCGATGCAGGGCTCGATCCCAGGACCCTGGGACCATGACCTGAGCCGAAGGCAGACGCTTAATGATTGAGCCACCCAGGCGCCCTGCTAATTCTTGTTTTTGCTGCTGTTATTGAACCTCTCAGCTGGTCTGTCTTGGGCTGCCTGCACCAAACCCATTCCAGCCCTTCCCCTTTGGCATGCTTGCTGTCATGGGAAGCCTATGTGAGGAGGAGAGCCAGAAGCAACGGGTTACACCTTAAGGCAGGGGTTTTATGCATGGAAACTTTATTTTAAAGCTGACATACCATCAGCAGTGGTACTGAACAGTTCATGTTCAGAATGTTGGATTGTTTGAAGACAGGGCAATATCCAATAATTCCAATTGCTTAAATTTTTATTTTTTTATTTTTTATTTTTTTTATTATGTTCAGTTAGCCAACATTAGTTTTTGATGTAGTGTTCAATGATTCTTTAGTTGCATATAACACCCAATTGCTTAATATTTTAAAAACCTGTCTGAAATTGTACCAGTTTGTGGTATTTACTAAGGAGGTTCTATTCTTTACTCATAGCAGTGAAAACCCTTCTTGATATTTTGACCCATATTCTCCAACAGGAAAGAGTTTCTTACACCCAATACTCTATTTGTAAAACTATATGATCAGAGGTTTTAGAAGTGGGCAACTTGCCAACTTGTTCTTCCCATAGCCTCAAGCAGGTGCTCTGTGAGGTTTTCAAATACTTAAATATTATTAGAATAATAATAACTAACTTCTGGAAATAAGACCGGGCCCATTGCTTTGCCCAGGTGAAGCCCATATTCTCACCAGGAGTTGGTGTCAGCATATGACCCTCAGATGAGAAAAAGCAAAATTAGGGAAGTGTTGATGTAACCCATATGACCTATCTAAATAAAGCATAATTAAGGTTACTTAAGGTTATTAAGGTTCTTTTGCTCAGTGTGAAATTCCAATGCATCAAATTTTTTCATCTTGGAGACTGAAGGAAAGAAAGCAGTCTTTAATGTTGTTACACTTGACAGTGTTTCCAATTATAATTTATAGGAGATCTGAATTTGATTGCCAGCACATGTATGTGTGCAAACACAATCCTATTTTCAGTCACCTGGGAAGTTTGAGAATTAGATGGTGAACCAGTTACCACATAGCTCCTCATTTTTGTGGCAGAGACTTCTAAAATTTTTATATGCAATATGGGAATTTGGGGGCCTTTGTACCTGTTGCCAGGACACGTGTCTTGCTGCAGTAGCCTTTGTAAGAGAGGGTAGGCATTTTAGTGTGCTATCCTGAATAGGCGAGTGCCAGAAATTAGAGCGTTGCACTGCCAACTCTCAGATTTATGCTGGAGCTTGCTTACATAGTCTTATTTTCATAAGATATGCCAATTGTGCGCCTCTTTCAGAAATTCCTTGTTCAGCAATGTCACATTGGTAGCTTGAAATCAACCATGGTTGGGAATATTTACACTACAGAGATTGACAAAACACTGCAATCAGGGCTTGTTTGCCCCCTTCCCAGAGCCAATTGTTAAACATTTTCCAGCACCCAGTTACTAATTGTGGTAGATTATAGACCTGGTCCTAATTCACTGCCTCTCCCTGTGACCACACCCTTTGTAATGTGACTTTGCAACTCTTTTCTTGAAGAGGTGGACTCTGTTTCCCCATACCTTGAATCTGGGCTGGACTTAGGACTTGCATTGGTTATAGAATGTAGTGGAACCAGCCATGTGCCTGTTTCTTGCCTAGGTCTCAAAAGGCTTCACTTCTGTCTCTTCTAACTCTAACACCACCATAATATGCCCATGCTATCCTGCTGACAGATTAGAGTCCATGTGGCCATCCTAGGCAAGTTGATCTCCAGCCAACTCACAGCTACAGAACACTTGAGCCAGCACAGGCAAGACCCAAAGAACCACCTATCTGAGCTCAGCACCAATTGCCAACCCCATATCGTGAGCTAAATAAATGGTTAAGTCACTAACCATTGGGTGGTTGGTTATTACTAACTGGTAAACTAATCTACTCACAATTTCCATAAGTTTTAAGCAAACAGACAACAATGGTATTGCTAGAATTAATATATGGGCCAGTGTCTATTTGGGAAACTCTGCCCACTTGAAGAGTCACTTTGGAAATACGTTTTACCTGTTACCCTCAGTTTTCTATTTATTATCCTTAGAAAGTTGGTGAGGATATTTGGGCATTAACATCAATGAAGTAGGATACAGAGGGAAACTAGAGAATCTGCAGCTATCTAGGCAATGGCTGTCTCAAGATGGTGAGCCACTCCGTTCTCCCTTAGATCCCTACTGCTTAGGCCATATGGACTGCTTCTATTTCTTGAAAAGGCAAGTCCTTTTCTCTCTTGGGGCCATTATCCTTGATGTTCCTTCTGCTGGAATGCTGTGTCTCAACTTTGCAAGACCTACACCTTCTTATCCATCCTATTCTTATCTTACTTAAGCACTTTTTACCAGTATCTGTATCACAAGTAGCCACACAATTACTCTCCTCGAAGTTACTCTATCATGGCGCTCTTCAGTAAAATTATGATGCAAGGTGCACTTGGGTGGCTCAGTCAGTTAAGCATCTGACTCTTGATCTCAGCCCAGGTCTTGATTTGAGTGTTGTGAGTTCAAGTCCCACTTTGAGCTCCATGCTGGGTATGGAACCTACTTGAAAGAAAGGAAGGAAGGAAGGAAGGGAGGGAGGGAGGGAGGGAGGGAGGGAGGGAGGGAGGGAGGGAGGGAGGAAAAGAAATACAATGCAAAGTCCATATTTAATTTTAAATACTCTAGTAGCCATATTTTACAATGTAAAATAAAAGTGATCTTGATATATTTTACTTAATCCAAAATACTCAAAATATTGTCATTTCAATACATGATCAATACAAAAAATTAGTAAATCTTACAACCACAAAAAAACCTGCACACTATTTTTTATACCAGCCTTATTTATAATAGCCCCAAACTGGAAACAACCAAATTATCCCTCAATAGGTAAATGGTTAAACAAACAGGGTGTGCCATATCATGGAATACTACTCAGCAATAAAGAGGAACTATTGATACTCAAAACAATTTGTGTGGATCTCATTATGATGATAGCAAAAAAGCCCATCTCAAATGGCCATGCACTGTCTGATGCCATTTATAGAACAGTCTCAATCTTACAAATTAATGGATATAGGAAACATTAGTGGTTGCCAAGGGTGGGGGGGTGGAAGTGACTATAAAAGGGATAGCAAGAAGGAGATCTTTGTGGTGATGGAACAGGTCTCTATCTTGATTGTGCTGGTGGTTTTGTGAATCTACACATGTGATACAACATTGTCCTGTTATTTGTGCGTATTGCACCAATGTCAAATTCCTGGCTTGTATATCATGCAGTAATTATGTGACTATGGGTAGAAACTGGATGAAGGGTACAGGGAACCTCTCTATATTATCTTTGCGACTTCCTGAGAATGTAATATTTCAAAGTAATGTCCAAGGGCTAATTCCTGAAACCCATGAATATGTTAGGTTACATTGCAAAGGGGAATTAGGGCTCCAGGTGGAATTGTGGATGCTAATAAGATGACCTTAAGATAGGGAGATTATCCAGATGGGCCCAGTGTACTCACAAGGGTTCTTAAAAGTGGAAGAACAGGGCAGAAGAGGAGAGTTAGGTAGAGGAAAGACTAGTCAGAGAGAGATGCAATACTGCTGGCTTTGAATATGGGGGAAGGGTTCAAGAGCTGAGGAATGCAGGTGACCTCTGGAAGCTGGAAAAGGCAAGGAAATGGAGTCTTCCTTAGAGCCTCCAGAAAGGGATACAGCTCTGCTGATGCCTTGACTTTCACCCACTGGGACTTACTTTAGACATTTTGACATCAAGAATTGTAAGATAATGAATTTGGGTTATCTAAGCTGCTAAGCATGTGGTAGTTGGTAACAGCACTAGAAAACTAATGCAGTGAGAATTTAGAGAGATGTACAGATGTATTGGACATCTGGGGAGCAGAGTGAGCAGGAATTGGTCATGATTGGATTTGGAGGATGATAGAGAAGGGGAAGTCAAAGTAGGTTCCCGGAATTAGCTTCAACAATTTGATACAATGTGGTGCTGTATACTAGGATTGCGTTATCTAGAGAAGGAACCAGTTCAACAAATAGGAGGTTTGTGACTTAAGTTTTGGAGATGTCAAGAGTGGGAAAAATCCAAGAGGGGATTTGGATGCATAAATCAGGAACTTAGGAGAAGAGCATGGGCTGTGTCTCCATGTTTGAGGTCATCAGCATAAAGAGGAAGTAAACTTGTGGTATGAGATAAAACCATGGTGAAAAAGTAGCTTTTGACCATAACATTTACATATTTTTCTGCAATTTTTGAATGTCTGCTTTGCTGATACTATTCTATGAACTATTATAGTCTTCTTGCTACTGTTTTAACATTATGTTATCACTCTAGACAGTGTAAAAATGATTGGAATTTAAATATGTTTTCCTCAAAGGACTCCTTTTGTTAGTCCCATATGTTGGGTGGCAGAAAAATGAGATGGATGCCAGGATGGAGAGCTGGATTGGACCAGAGTGGCCTCGCAACGTTGAAGGTCCAGACAGTGTGGAGTTGGGTGCGTGGATGCGATAAATCTAACCGCAGCCACAGAGTCCAGAGTCAGGATGGAATCAGGAAGCTTAGATGAGAAGGAGCCAGCAAATGGGTAAAATTCAAACAACTCAAATCAGTAGGACGTGCCTAAGAAAGTCCTATAGTAGAGAAGGACAAATAAGAAGCGAGGAGTCTGGTATGGAGGCTGAGTTCAAATGCAAAGGATAGAAATTGGAATCCAGAGTCAGATCTCCAAGACAAGAAAGGGGATCTAGCTGTTGAGAAGGCAGATGCCATTGGATTAGGGCTGAGGTCAGAAATGCAGGCTCTGAAGCATGGAGCCACTGGATCACAAGCGTCTGTGTCATAGAAATGGGGACCAGATACAAGAAGCATCTTTTTACCAACCCAACATGCTCTAGTTTTTCTGGAGGGAGAAGGACCTGCTGGAAAACAGTGACTGTCCCATGGGTGATGTCCAGGAGACACCACAATAAAAGACTCTGAGGAAGGGAGAGCATAGCCTTTATATCTTTTTTGATGCAATAATACTTTGAGAGAATAACTTTATTTTTAGATTGACCCCATCCCAAGTTTTTTATATCTTCCCCTGAATCACAAATGTGTGATCCATGTTACATTTTACCTAAAAGCAGCATGACTAAAAGCCAGACCCTGAGGCTATGACAGATATGTGTCTGAGCAATGGCATCTCAACAGGGGGATGGTAGGGTTGGTACCAAGCCCTCTGCAGTATGGTTTCTTGAACAGCCATCTTTCTTCTACCAATGACAGGCTAGTCATTAAACCTAAATTATCGAAACACGGCTAGGCATTTCTGAAGTCCTTAAGTACCCATTATTACATTTACCAAGTTTTTCAAAATAGCATTGAGGCTAAGAAAAGAGAAACCTCTTCATGAGAGAGTCAGCGAGGAAAGAATCACTTTTGAGATGTACATTAAAGGTGCTATATTTAATTCTGTGGTCTTTAAGTATCCAGCTGTCTGTCTAGCTCAAAATCTTAATAGTCCAGTAATTACATTGACTCCTCACCTCAGCTATAGGGCTTGCAAGCGTACCTCCAAGTAGATGTCAATGCCAGAGGCTAGACCAATACCATTTTGAAGGTGAGGGGAGATGTGAACAGAAGATTATCTAATAGATTGGCTCCCACTCTGCTTATCTTGTCCCTACCCCATCCCCTCTTCACCGCGGCCCTTCTCTGCTAACTACTTACCCATGCAAGTCAAAGCTTCTGGAACATATTCATACTATTATCTATTATTTTTTATATTTTTTATTTTATTTTATTTTGTTATAAAATATATGGAACATAAAATTCACCATTTTAGCCATTTTTAAGTATACAGTTCAGTGGCATTAAGTCCATGCACATTCTTGGGCAACCATCCCCTCCCTCCATCTTCAGAACCTTTTCATTTGCCCAAACTGAAACTGTATACCATTTTACAGTAAGTCCTCCCAGCCCCTGGCAACCACCATTCTACTTTTTGTCCCCGTGGATTTAACTACTTTAGGTACTTTATATAAGTGGAATCCTACAATATTTGTCCTTTTGTATCTGGCTTATTTCATTAGCATAATGTCTTCAAGGTTTATCCACATGGTATCATGTGTCTCAAGTATCTTTAATAATTTTGAATACACTAGAAAAGCAATAGCTTGTGAATTTGTATCCTGTGGCCCAAAGTCCTTTCAAAAACCTCTATGAGCATGCCAATGTTTTGGAAACTACAGATGCCTCCCATCAGTATACCACTATTCTTACTGAGTATTCAAGCTCTACAAATTAATAAAGAATGGTAGAAGTTATAAAAAAATAAAATAAAGTTACAAGGCATATATATATAACTAGTTAAACTTTGAGCAACAAAGTTGAAAATGGAATTCATGGCCCTGAAACTGACTTTTTGCTCTAAAAAGATTAAGGAGAATCAAGTGTTAGTGGCGATTTTCGGGGCCAGTAAGCATGCTTGAGTCAGGTAGAGTTTTTAAACCTACCTGCAAGGTCACTTCATTTCCCACCTAAACAAGAATGTTTTTATAAATTCTTGCCCACATGCTTGTGATATTTAATATTATGTGACAACTTGACTGGAGGAAGGGATGCCCAGATTGCTGGTAAAGTATTTCTGGGGGTGTGTGTGTGTGTGTCTGAGGCTGTTTCTGGAAGACATTAGCATTTGAACTGGCAAAGTGAATATATCAGATGACCCTCCCCAAGGTGGATGGGCACCATCCATTTCCTTGAGGACCCAAACAGAACAAAAAGGCAAAGGAAGAGTGTGAATTCCCTGCCTCCCTACTTGAGCTGAGACATCCAGTCTTCTGCCCTTGGACATTGGCGCTACGGGTTCTTATGTATTCAGATTCAGACTGGGACTTACATCATATGAGCCCCTGGTTCTGAGACCTATTGACTCAGAAGGAATGACACCACTAGCTTTCTGCAGCTTGTAGACAGCAGACCATGGGACATTTTGGCCAGCGTAACCACATAAGCCAATTTCTATAATAAATCTCTTCTATACATCTGTGTAAATCCTGTTCTGTTTCTTGGAAGAACCCTGACCAATACAATGCATATGCCATGAACTGCAGGCAATATGAGCTAGGAGTCCTCCTAGAGAGGCAAGAAATGGGGGATACCAGTTTATGTCAGATGTGGTTTCTTTGCATTTCTCCATCTGCTCACCATGTAAGTGTGCAGTTCAAAAATCAGAGGAGATACTTCTTTTTTTTTTATAGATATTTATTTATTTATTGAGAGAGATAGTGATAGCATGAGAGGGGGAGAGTCAGAGGGAGAAGTAGACTCCCCACCGAGCAGGGAGCCTGATGTGGGACTTGATCCCGGGACTCCAGGATCATGACCTGAGCCGAAGGCAGTCGCTTAAACAACTGAGCCACCCAGGCGCCCTAGAGGAGATACTTCTTTCCCGAGCTGCGTGCCACTTTCGGTGAACATGGCCACCACAAAATTAAGTAGGCTTTTCCGGTACTCAAAAAGCTTAGCAAGTAATGTAGAACAATAGAAACAAGGGTAAAAGAGCCCAGGATTAGAAATCAACTGTGATTCAAACACCTTAACAAATACTCCTTCTGTATGAACTGCCACTTCTCAGGCAAGATGAGCATCTGAGTACACTGGTGCCATTTGGAAACCCAAGCTGTCATCTGTGTATTTTTCAAGAGCCAGCAACTTCTTCAGTCATTCGTGAGTGACTAGTCTCCATATTTCAAAATGATGGTTGGGAGCCCCCTGTTTACTCTGTTACCCATGTAGATCAATCTCTTTTTCTGAACATTAGCCTGAAGGATGGATTTTTAACATTTTACTTGAGTATATTTTAACATTTTACTTGAGTATATTTACTTGAGTATATTTGCGTAAAATTTTTACCCATGTAGATCAATCTCTTTTTCTGAACATTAGCCCGAAGGATGGATTTTTAACATTTTACTTGAGTATATTTGGATACATGTTAATTTTGACAAGTGTGTGTGGTCTGTTGGTTCAAAGATATTTTAGGATTGAAATATACCACATGTGGTTTACAAAAAGCACAAGAACTCTAATGACTGCCATGATATCTCCAAGTTCTGCTTACCAGAAGCCTCCATGACATTTCTTCAGTTTGGGCCTTTTTTTTTTCTTTCAGTTTTTCTTTTTTAAGATTTTATTTTTAAGTAATCTCTACCCCCAGTGTGGGGTTTGAACTCACAACCCCGAGATCCAGTTGCATGCTCTACTGACTGAGCCAGCCAGGCGCCCCTCAGTTTTTTATATATAGACAAAGATACTTGTATGCCACTAGAGCAATTTTAGGCAACTCCATCCTTGTATTTTCTGCTATGTAGGTAGAATTTTTCTTTATTACATAATCTGCCTACCTCCCTTATTTTCCCAATATTTTTTCAGCTATTTTTGGTTATATATGTAAATGGTCCTAAAATTTTGTGATTTTTGTCATTGCTTACTGATGAGCCAAGACTTATATTATGATTATCTTTTTTCCCCATTCCAGTTTTGGGTTTTCCCAAAGTTTCTTGTTGTCTTTCTCCTCTTTTTATAATGGCTTCTTTATAAATAATCATTTATTTTGTAAAAGGCTTACTATATCTTGCAAGGTGACATGTTGTTTATCTCCAAATTCCCTGCTACTTTGTGATGTCACACAGGGTTTGGGAGAGTCACCCAGCCTGCCTATGCACCCCAGGCTAGTTCCACATACACAGTTATTGGTTTTGCCTAAAATTCACTTGAAGTGAGAGTAATTGCATATTGATAATGGAATAGGACTTTGCAACCAGACAGTCAAACATGGCCCTTAAGAGCCAAGTCTTAAAATTAGGTAGGCTTGGATTTCTCTCCATTCCTGCCACTTGCTAACCGTGGTACCAAGGGTAACCCCATGATTTAACCTCACAAAGTTTCAGTTCCTGCACTTGTGAAATAAAAGTAACACCTCACAGAATTGTCAGAATATAAGAGAATGACTATTCTACTTAGCCTAGACAATGTCTGATTCCAGGAAATACTCATTTTGTGTTACCTACTGTTGCCAGTACTGATGCTTTTCAAAAGGCTTCTTCCATTGCCTTCTTATTTAGTAATTCTAACTAGTCCAGAAGCTCAGGAAATCTGGAGTATCTGCATTTAGAGAGGAGGACTCTATCCCAGGTGGCCAGGGTCACAGGGCATGCCATGTAGTGGAAGTGGGGACCGCTCTGGTATTCAAGACAGCGAGCAGTGTGGGTCAGCCTGTTCTCAGCATGTGGACTGCTTGGGCTTGCATCCCGTTTTAGCATCTTCCTACCTGGGTGAACTTGGGCACTCCTTAACCTCGCTGAGACTCGGTTTCCTTAACTGTATGGCAAGAATAATAATAGCCCTTACGACATAAATTACCATGAGGAGAGAATACGTGAGTTTACACAGACAGGACAGCATCTGGCACAACTAGTCCTACATTAAGTCTACTTTAAGTAGCATTTTCTGGTCCCCAGTGAGGTCCTATGCCACCACACCAGGCAGCCTGACACCAAGGATCCCAGGTGCCCCTCTCAGTTGCCAGTCCCCTGAATCTCTGCTCATGATCCCAGCTCATGAAGCCGAATGTGGAGATGCCACATACGAGAGCTTTGAGGCTAGGTACGTGCTTCAGGCAGCACCGAGGTGGGCCCGAGAGCTGCCATGTTGCTGAAAGCAGCTCGCGGGCTGAGATGACAGGGAAGCTGGCAGAGCGTTGCGTTGGAGTCTGAGAATTTGGATTTCCTTCAGTGTCTTCCATGACACAGCTTCCATACAAGAACACATGGTGACCAAAACTGTCCATCAAAGCAGTGCGGTTTGCTCTGAATTTTGCCAGAAACTTTCAGAAACAGGGATTCTGGGGTCTGTTTACTCTCTTCCTCTAGGAATGTAACTACACAGTAGCAGAGAAGAAATCCTACAAAGGAAACGTATATAACCCATTGTTTCCCAAATGTACTTAATTAAGGAACCACCCTCCATCCTCCACATCTTTCACCTTTCAGAGAACTGGTGTTTCAGGAACACACTTTGGTTAATATATAGTCAGACTAGCAGGGGGGTGCTCACATGTGTGTTTAATAGTGAAACAAAGTAATTAGGAAATAGCAGATATAAAGTCTTGAAATGCCTGATTTAACAACCTGTAGCGGGGCGCCTGGGTGGCTCAGTCAGTTAAGCGTCTGACTCCTGATTTCGGCTCAGGTCATGATTTTAGGGTTGTGAGATTCAGCCCTGCATCGGGCTCCATGCTCAGAGGGGTGCCTGCTCTCTCCCTCCACCCCCCAAATAAATAAATCTTTTAAAAAAATAAAAACCTGTAGCAAACTTTTCTATGCTGAATGATAACTACCAAAGTGTTCTGGAAGTAGGTCTGCTGGAACTTGGGAGCAGGGTGTGGTATTCTATGCCCTTACTTTACATGGATGCTGGGCAGCAAGGGTCTTTTTTTTTCTATAGAGGGGATGTCCTATCTCCCAGCAGCCCTTTGACCCTTGCTCAGTGACAGAGTTCTGCTCAGTCAGGAAAAAGGGTCTTTCTAGAGAGACCTAATAGGATCCCCAAATTTCCAGAATTTCATAGTTCCCTTATTCGAGCTCACAATCCCCACCCAGGCATATCTCTAGGGGCACAAGTTTCCTAAGAAGTTCAGGGGAGGGGATGTCTGGGACTAGTGCAGGGCAGCGTTGCATTGTCTAGTGATTAAAAGGCATGTGTTTTGAGGTTCTGAGTCTCGAGTTTTGCCATTTTTTAACTTCTGAGCTGCTATTTCCTCCATGGAGATATGATAATAACACCTCCTGTGCAGAGAAGAGTTAACATAGCAGGCCTGAGTATGTCTTAGAAAAGCCAGTTTGCAAGGTTGGCCCTTGGGTGGCATCTGGGAGCTTGGAATTTATCAGGGTTCCCACCTCTTCCTGATAAGAATGGTTCACTGTGACTAAACTGTTCATGCAAACATTGTTTATGCTGAACCCCTGCTTTTCTTCTGGAGTCTAAAATTTTGGCATGGGCCAAGCAAAGGGTGCCTGTATGACTAATACTGAATAAAATCCTCAGGCTCTGAGTCTATAACAAGCTTCCCTGGGAGATAGCATTTTTCATGTATTGTCACAATTCATTGCTAGAGGAATTAATCCCGTCCTGTGTGAGTCCACTGGGAGAGGACCCCTGGAAGCTTACGCATGATTTCCTCCAGACTTCGTCCATGTGCCTTTTCCCTTTGCTGATTATGCTTTGCATACATTCACTGTAATAAATCACAGCTGGAGTGCGAGTGTATTCTAAGTTGCTGTGAGTTCTAGCAAATCAAACAGTGGTCTTGAAACATCCCTTTCCCTCCCCCACTGCCAACATAGTGTTATTGTGAGTTTTAAGTACGAGCGGACACAATGAGCCTTGAGCACTATGCCACATACAGACTAAGCATGGACATATCAGAGAGAAGAGACCATTTACCAAGCAGAGCTTGGATTTTAGGAGGGCCTCCTACCATGTATCTCTCTGCTTAGTGCTGTAAAAAGCATCAGGACTCTTTCGCCTGAGTGTGAGATTGCTCATCGCTAACAAAATATCACCATACACCATGGAGATTCTCTCTCTACATTTAGTTAAGTGTGAGCTTCACAGGAACTTTGCTTGAAAATGTAGAACTTTTTAATTTTCCTTTCTAGTTTCTTCCTCTTTAACTCTTTAACTCAAACTTACTAGATATGTAGCCCTGTATTTATAACCATTTAAATTACAGTTGTATATTATCACAGGATACAGTGTAGGAAAATTCATTCAGCCACAGGTTTCCTCACCACAACTGTCTTATTTTAGAATAAGAACAGTATTCGTTCATTGAGATTTTCTTTTTTACATTCTCATTTGAATGGCATGGCAACCACTGGGACATTCACAGTCAGGAAGGGAATAGTAAAACATTTCTATTCTGGTTCTAAAAATATTTGACCTAGCATTTTCAGTGCCTTTTCATGTATGAATTCATGAAAAAAAAAAAAAAAAAAAAAACCACCAGAAAACCAAACCTCATCTCATGTGATTTTTGTAAAATAATTGCTGCCTTGTTTTTAAAAAAATGGTCATAAAGTTTATTAAAACATCAAGTGGACTCAGCCAACACATAACCAAATTATATTTTCAAATTATTTTCATTTTCACTAAATAACACCTAGAGATAGTATGTAGACTCACTTATTTGGCATAATATCCTGGCCACTGAAAACCTTGCAGGCCCTCATCCAACCAGAGTAGCATCACAATCAAGATTCCTCTGAGTTAATGGAATTGTATAACAGCTAATGTAGTTACCCAGATTGGACATTATTACTTGAGACTCTGAAGCAGATAAAGTAGAAAGAGAAAAATGATGGGCATCTGAAGATACAAGGTATGGGATGATAAGCAAGTCTTCGCTATTAGCATTTTCTGTGCCGAAATGTACTCTACTATGTAATGGCTTAACGCAACAACTATTTAGTGTGTCCTGATTCTGTAGGTCAGCACTTTGGGCCTAGCTCAGCTGCATGGTTCTTCTGCTGGTTTTGACTGGGCTCACCTCGTGGATAGCTGATGGTCAGCTACGTGGCTCTGCTACCAGGGCTGATGGTTGGGCTGATGGGTAGCTGGACCAAAGTGTGTCATCCTCCAGCAGGATGGCCTGGCCTTGTTCTCAAGCTGGCTGCTGGTTCCAAGAGCAGCAAGTGGGCAAACCCCAAAGTACAAGATCATTTCATGCTTGTGTCATAGTTTCTTTTGTCCCATTGGCCACAGCAAATTACAACTCCAGGCCCAGCGTCATGTGGAAGAGACCGACCCAGGGGCATGGACACTGAGAGGCATGAAACAGGGGAGGCCATTCCTGGGATTGTCTACCACAGCTGGATTCCTTTAGTTCTTTACATTTTGGCTTGGGTGTTCTCAAATATTTAAAATCAGCTGACTTATATTTATTAATCCACTTTAGTAAGGTACTTAAAGAGTTTTTTTAAATTGTTATGCTCTCCAAAAGAGACAACACATCAAGGTGTTTTGAGCCCTTATTATCTTTCATTGATTTTTCTCTATCACTTTATGTGTTTTCCAAATTAGTCTGAAGTAACAACCAGGATGGATAGGGAAATGGGTTTTGTAGAGTCTGGGGGAGTTCAAGCTGTGAGGAATCTGATCTCTGTCAAAAGAATACATATCCATCCAGTGCTGTGGTCTAAAAGTGTCCCTCCAAAACCCATATATTGAACTCCTGATCTTCAAGGTGTTAGCATTAGGAAGTCGGGCCTTCGGGAGATGACCAGCTCATGAGGGTGGAATCTCATGAACAGAATTAGTGTCATTATTGGAAGAGGCCAGTGAGAGCTCCCTTTTCCCTTCCAACATGGGAGGTACCAGCAAAAAGACAGCCATCAAGGAAGTAGGTTCTCACCAGAAACTAAATCTGCCAGAGCCTTGATCTTGGACTTCCAGACTCCAGAACTGTGAGAATGAACCGTCTGTTGTTTATAAACCACCCAGTCCCGAGTATTTTGTTTTGGCAGCTCAACAGACTAGTAGGCATCAGCAGAGGATGGAATAGGACCATGAGAAAACTTGAAGGCAGCAGGAAGATGCCGTTTGCCAAGCAGGGATAACTGGTTAAAAGAAGAAACAAATTTTAATGGAAGATGAAGGCAAGGGAGAGAGAGGGTCAGGAGGAGGGGGAGAGCAAGGGAAGATGTTAACATCTGTGGAGCTCTTATCCCAGGTGCTAGTCAATGAATAAATGTACCGTGCTTATGATTTTAGTCCATCGGCATGTATTTCTTGAGCCCTTCTATATGCCGGGCACTGGCATGTGGTAGTGAACAAGCCAACAGTATCTTTTCTCTGGTGTATCTTCTATTCTAGTAGGGAAAACAGACACCGGGCACACCATTACACCTAATTAATTGACAGCAAGTGGATACATGCTGTGAAGAATATGTACACGGAGCTGTACATGTGTATAACCCACCTATTTAAGCCTAAGGGCTGAGATAAGGCTTCCCTAACAAAGCAACATTGAAGCCAAACCATCACCTTTTATAGTGCCTGCCGCTGTGTTTTCAGGATTCCCCAAATGATCATGATTGTCCTATTCACAATAAATTGAGAGTTGGAAAAGCAATTAACCCAAGATCATAGTGAATAGGTGAATCAGCCTGGGATTCAAACCCAGGATGTCTTATGCTTTTTCAATACCATAAAGCACAAAGTGACTATTTTGCAGGTATCCTGGAAGTATCCTGGTCACAGGATATGTTTCAGTTGGGTAAGCTATGTTGTTTCAAACAGGCAAAATACATTGTACAGTGTTCCAAATACAATATACAGGGCGCCTGGGTGGCTCAGTCAGTTAAGCATCTGCTTTGGGCTCAGGTCATGATCCCAGGGTCCTGGGATCGAGCCCCGCATCGGGCTCCCTGCTCGGCGGGAAGCCTGCTTCTCCCTCTCCCACCCTCCCTGCTTGTGTTCCCTCTCTCTCTGTCAAATAAATAAATAAAATATTAAAAAGAAATATAATATACAGTGAAAAGTAGTCTTCCTCCCTGCCTTGTCCCCCAGTCTCCCTTCTCCCCTCCTCTGCAGGCAGTGCCACTCAAGTTTCTTGTATATTTGTTCAGAGATCTATTTAATATTTGCAGCACTTACTTTGTGTTTTACAAATGTTTGCTTGTTTAATCCTCATAAGAATTGCATATGGTGAATGTGATTATTAACCCCATTTTTTCAAAGATACCCCTATTTGTCCAAAGGTTTTTAGATTTTAAGTGCATACCAAACTTTGAGATGCTTCTCCCTGTGTGCTCGTCAGCTTTTGCTTTGCTAATACCACATAACAAGGCCGGAATCTTAGTGGCTTAATTAGAAACATTGCTTTCTTACTCCTGAGACACCTGGGGCTCAGCTGCACATGGATCTAGACTGGAGGTTGGATTTGGGTCTGCTTCATGCATCTCTCCTTCCAGGATCCAGGCTGAGGGAGTATCACCCACAAGACAGATCTTCCTGCCAGGTGGCAGAAGCACAGAGAGGAGAGTGAAAACACACAGTGCCTTCAAAACCCACCGCCCTGGACCACACAGCAGTCACATGGCCAAATCTAAAATCATTGGGGTAGGGACTATATTCCACATGGCAAGGGCAAGGAGAAAACAGATTAAGAATGAAATACCTGCTCTACACACCCTGAAAATCCAACTTTCATCTTTTGCAGCTGAGACAGAGAGGAATAATTGAAAAGCTAGCCCTGCGACTGAATCATTTTCCTATCGTCTTCTGCTGGCGAGATCTAAACAGGTTCTGTCTTTTCTGTTTGCATTTCCCAGGTTTGCATCATGTTTGGAAAGAAAAAGAAAAAGATTGAAATATCTGGTCCCTCCAACTTTGAACACAGGGTGCACACTGGGTTTGATCCACAAGAACAGAAGTTTACAGGCCTCCCCCAGCAGTGGCACAGCCTGTTAGCCGACACTGCCAACAGGCCCAAGCCCATGGTAGATCCTTCCTGCATCACACCCATCCAGCTGGCGCCCATGAAGGTATGGCGGGGATTCTGTCTTTAAGTTGGCTCGAGACGCGTGTTCTCATTTGATGCGGTGCACCATCCTTACAGGCAAGCTAGAAAAATGCCTAAATCATGCACATGTTTTTAAATATCCACTGATGATCTGCACTTATTCTTCAATGATTATAATGTACCACACTTATTGTAAATTGCAGCACATAAAAAGGAACCTCAGCTTTCAGATGTGAGATTTTTTTTTTTAATCAAACACATAAAATGCAATCACAAAACAGAAAAATCTTATTTCTACTTTAAAATGGTGTTTGCTAGTCTTCATACCAAAAAATATTATTTGCTCCCTCTGGTAAATGTTGACAGTAACCTCAGAATAAATAGGCAACCTTTAGGTGTTTTACATTTGCCCTCAGAATGTTTAAACTTGTATAGAAAACTTAGTACTAACAGATTTTAACAATAATGATTCATATGTACGTATATACACACACATGCATATACATACATATCCACATATATGTGCATGTTTTATATATAATCATGTTTAAATATGTAATACATTCATATTTGTCTTCATGGTCTAGCTATTTCAAATAAAAATGAGTCACTTGAGTCCTATAGGTTGTAATTTACCTTGAAGAAATGGCTAGTAGATTTTTGGCAAGGGATGTTCATGAAAATAATTGCATTAAAGCAGAAATTAGTCCCAATAAATTTCAGATATGTCAAGTGACTACAGAGAAAATCCAGTCATTGCTGTTTCCTTATGCATCAATAAAAAGAATGATAAGAATTCTGTAGACCACCAAGCAATTGCCCAAAAGCTGCCTATGAGAGTTAAATATCATTGAAGTTTATCATCCTGTTATCTAATAGATTAGATTCTATTCTATGTCTCTTGCTCATCATATTAGCAGACACTGAGCTATGAATACCTTCTTCTGTGTAAACATGAATATTGAATACATTGTGTTTAAGTATTTAGGCAAAACAGAAGTGGTTGCATTTTTAGAGGATGCAAATAAAGAAGCCTAGCTGATAAGTTACTGGAAATTCTTATATCACGAGAGCTGAGTAAATTAAAATTGTGATTCCATCATTCATGCATAGTATTGGTCATTCTATTGTGGTATTGTTTCGTTCTGTTTTCTATTCTGGTATTGAAACAGGTAGGTCTATTCAAACCAAAGATAAATATAGAGTCTTCTAATCATGCATTTTGTGAATTTGATTTTCTGGTAAGATTCTGAAACTTTTCAGGCCAGCTAAAATGTAAAATACTCAATAGATGGATATTTGAGAAGACACATCTTTAGGGACAAAAAGGAATCTCCCATCTAAAGCAGGTATTGATATTTAATAGAAACTGACCAATTAACTAACTCTACTGGTTGATAGTAGGCAGTATCCTTTTATCGAATGGGATTTTCTCCCTAAGAGAAGGCTATTGCTTCACTAATGACTAAATAATAGGGTGGGCCATATCTAATGAGAAGTTGAAATTAGAAAGAATTTGCTTTTTATTTATTTTTGTTTTTTCTCATATCCCAAGTTTTTATAAAACTCAGACATTAGAATGTGCATTGTGCCCAGAAAAATTCTCTGTCATTGATCTTCACAGTGAGGGAAAAATGCCCAAGTGAAAAATAATTATTGAATGCGGTTATCATTTGATGAGGAACATTCTAGAAGGAGACAGAGTCTTAGTGTAACATCTGAGCTAAAGGGCCAGGACATGTACTGTCATATTAGAGAGTGTGCTTATTATTGGGGAAGGACAGAGTGTTATTTGCTGTGGTTTTTTACTCGTCTGGGTCCTAGCAGGTCCCAGCTGGCAATGAAGGAGGACGCTCCTATCTCAGTGATAATCCACCATGCTTGGTGGATGTAGGACTTAACAGGACTTCTAGTTCATTTCTTCCATCTCTCAGACGGGCTGGCCCATTATCCTCTCTGACAGAATTTGTCAGCCCCACCGAGAGTCAGAGCAAGACTTCCTTAACTGCCGAGCTCCTGAGCCCCAGGATTCGCTTACTTCCTGTATGGGCGTTCTTGCCCTGATGCCCCATGAGTGAGCCTTTGGTCTGTGTGAAATGAAAATATTTGTTACAGACACTTATATGCAAACTGCAAGATGACTGGAAAATACATCTTCAGCATAGACCCAGGCCTGAATTTTACAAATGGGACCTCAGGTGCGGTTTTGCCTGTGAGAAAGAAAATAAATACAGATGAGGAGTGACAAAACAGTAGTTAGCTAGGCTGAATTTTCCCCAGAAAGAATAGAGTTAATCAAACACTTTTAACTGAAGGATGCCCAATAAATCCATACTTGATACTCTCGCCATCTCCTTTAGATTGATCCTCTCCTCCAGATCCCATGAGTGCAGTTAATGCTTTGGACAATATTGGCTGTCCAAGAGAATCCTGCTGACTCCACCAGCCGCTCTAGAATAAGGAAAATAAAAGGCTCAAGGGGCTGAAGTATGTCGTGTGGTTTGGATGATCCCACCTTTGGGGAATGCCTTCACTGGAGAAATCTTCCCTATTTTTAACATATTATAAATCATGCAGAATCTATTTCAGAAGTCCAAACAATCCTTGAAATAAGAAGCTAGGAAGGAATTGACAGAAAGGAGTGAAAAGAGTTGTGCAGATTTAAAGCCATTTTAGCAAAGTTACTTAAGTAGAAGCAACAATTCTAATTTGTTCAAGTTGTCCTTTAAAGGGGACAAAGAAAAAGAAGAGATCTCGACATGAAAGCAGTAAATGGAAGACGTGCATAGAGTCTTGTATTGCGGCAAAGTGCTAGTTCCTGGGTACCCATCAGTAAGCTTCAGGAAGGCTGGGGGTTCCGAATGGAAATTCACTACTGCAATGACCTCTTCTCTGATTAGAGTTTCAGCTGTTCCAATTCAGAACCTTCTTTAAATTACTTGTCCCCCTTGCCAGGACACCCTTCTTCTATGTAGATTTATTGAGGTCAGTGTTCCCCAAACTATAGACCATCAAAGTCACCTAGACGGCTTGATAAAACACAGATTGCTGGGCCCATCCTCGGAATTTCTGATTCAGTGGGACTGGGATGGGGTCAGAATTTTGCATTTCTAATAAGTTTTCAGGTGATGCTGATGCTGCTGGTCTGGAAACCGCACTTTGAGATCTTTGATTTAGGTAATTATAAAGGAATTCATCCACATAAGGTATAATCAATACAAGTTTATGCTGGCCAGGATTTCCAAATGCTCAGAAATGTAACCAGAAGCCACAGGTAAGCTCAGACTTGTGTCAGAAGTTAAAGTGCATGTACTCAAGCCAAGGGTACATAGGCAAACTGAGAAAATCTGAACCCCCCCAGAGGTCGTGGAGGGGGGATTGGGGGAGATCCCTTTAAAGCGTTTGGCAAGTACCTTTGAGAAACTCCTTTTTCTGTCCAACATCATTTTCCACAGAACATCGTAAGCAATATTACCAAACTTACTTCCAAATTAGATGCATTTCTATAAATGGCAGGTCGAATGGTCACATTGTTCTTGGTTCCCCTTGGTTCTCAAACTTGGGCTTTCATCAGAATCTCCTGAGGAGTTTGTTACAACCCAGATTCCCCAGCCCCAAACTAGAGATTCAGATTCAATAGATCTGGGGTGAGCTTGGTGATTTGCATGTTTAACAAGTCCTCAGATGCTGCTGATGCATTTTTAAGAACCACTGTTTTAGGAGGACTGAAGTTAGAACTTATTTTGTAACAGCCTAGAAATCATTTGAAAGATGCTAAAAATAAATACAGAGGATAATATTAAAAAGCCTTTGTTGCTTCTACTTAAAGTGAACAGATAGCATATTTTAATATTTGCTTCATATTTGATTTTCAGTTTCAAGTGGAGCTATAGAAATAATAGTATTATTTGGCATATTGAAATTTTATTAAATGATGTCATCCTATAATATTCTCCAACTTGCTTTTTTGCTTAATATTGTTTTGAGATAAATCATATGGCTATGTAGAAAATGAGTTTATTTAGAAATTAGAGGGTGGTGTTTTTTTTTTTTTACACTTCATCCATGTTTCTACTAAGAGATATTGGCAAGTATTAGCTATTTATAAGTAATATTGTCATGAACATCAGTGTTCATGTCTCCTTGGGCACATGGTGAGAAGTTTTCTTGTAGCAGTTCTCACAGGTGGTCTGAACTCCTCTCTTTGAGGGAGTCTGCATGATCAAACCTATTTTAACAATACCAAGGGGTCATTTGCATTTACCACTCTCACTCTAAGTGCACAGTGGAGTTTCCTAGAAGCTACATGACATGTCTTGACTTCATTGGTCTGATATCCAATGGAGTGATGCTTTGCATTCTTATGTTTTAAATGTTTCTCAGTTTTAATTTCAAATACAGTAAATGTTGATAGATAAAACATAAACCAAAGTATTTCGGAGTCTGTCCTCAATAATTATAAGAGGTTCTTGAGACCAAAAAGTTGAGAACCACTGTGTTTAGGCTGACGTCAAATATTATTATACGTGGCTTCTACAATTTGCTCCTTGCACTCTACCGATGGTTTTGGGTGGGTTGTTTGTTGTTTTTTTTTAAATAGAGATTTTTGTCTTCTCTGGCTGGTAATCTTCAAGTCTCTCCAACTGTCTCAGAGATTATTGAATGTAATATTCTACCCCTTTCAGTTTCACAGAATAAAATTTGTCTAAACCAAAAGTTTCGACATAATTGAAAATCCCTACATCCTTGCTCACAATCCCCTTCTCTAATTTATCTTTGAAATCCTTCTGACAGTCTTATTTTTATCTTTTCAAGGTTGAAGATGCACAGAGAATACCAGAGCAAAACCCGCTCTGCCTGGGTTTGCTTCGTCTTTGTCATCTTCGGTGTTTTATCGTCTGCTAAAGCAAGGTTCTCCTTCCTCATTTACCCCCCACCCTTGGCCATCATGTCAAAAAGCACCCTACTCTCAGAAACAGGGAAAATCAAGAGCAGGAAATGCTCAGGTCTGGCCACCCTGTTCTTGAGGACTTGTGCTGCCATTTCATATTCTCCCCCAGCAGAACTTACGTAGAAAGCTCATCACAGAATGCTTCCATCCTAATTACTCTCTAATTCTCCACCCTCTCTCTCTTTTCATGATTCACAATTTCACATTCAGGAATGATGTCTGCAGAGCAACGTCATCTTTAGTTCTGTTTCCATGGGGCTCACCATTTCCTTGAAAAGTTTTACCATCAACTTTCTTGAAATACAAACAACTCTTTGACATTTCCTTACAACCTGAAGTCCAATACCCAGATGCTCACCCAGCTGGGCACTTATAAATGGAAAGAGGAGGGAGGGCCCAGGGAGTCAAACACTGGAATGGAGGTCTAAGATCTGCCAATTCTGCATGTCTTTAGATAAGTGGCCTACCAACTTCTCTTAACAGAAGTCTCCTTATCCGTAAAATGAGGGTACTAATATTTCTCTTGCAAGCTTATATGGCCAGATCTGAATTTTCTAGGAGCTTTGGTGTGTGGAGAAGAATACATTCTGCTGTTTGTACTTTAGTTTAATAATGTGATAAAATTACAGATCTGGTAAGCAGTTTTTTTAGAAAAATATCCCATTCTATTGAATTAATTCTATCGATCAAATTACATATTTAGATATTAATTCATCAAAACCTCCCAAGCATTTCAAGAAAATCAAGTTTTCTTGGCCGCTTCAACCATAAACACCTTAAAAAAAAGAGTAAATGCACATAAACAAACAAAAACAGTAAATAAAATAAGATAAAAACAGAGAGGGAGGCAAACCATAAGAGACTCTTAACTATAGGAAACAAACTGAGGGTTGCTGGAGGGAAGGTAGGTGGGGGGATGGGGTAAATGGGTGATGGGCATTAAGGAGGGCACTTGTTGTGTTGAGCACTGGGTGTTATATGCAAGGGATGAATCACTAAATTCTACCTCTGCAACTAATACTACACTATATGTTAACTAACTTGAATTTAAATAGAATCTCAAAAGAGAAAAAAAGACCTAAAATATCATAAGGTCATGAAATGTATTGTTACACCAACACAGCCTCCTATAAAAATATTGATAATGTCATTGTTAAGCATGTACCCGGGGTTGCCAACCGTTGTTTATTAACTCAGAGCCAGTTCTGAGATCTGTATCTTTAAAACCCACAGGATGCAGAAAATTTTACGTTAATTTCACGCATTGATTTATGAAATGCTCATGCTGTGCTGGGCGTTGTTCTGGGTGAGGGATTGCCTATGTAAACAAGAAGTGCCAGGTGCCTATTCTGAGGAGCTTGAATTCTCATAGGAAGCAGATAATGATCATTTAAATAAGTAAACAACACAGCTTCAGTAGCAGTAAATGTGATGAAGAATATCAAACATAATAATATAAAGGAACTGAGGGTGTGGGGAAGTTATTTGGAGTCCTTGAGTAGAGTCCTTCTGGGAAGGTGACAAGGGAACCAGGAGAAGCCCAGGAGGATAGAAATTCCCAGATGGAAGGGAAAACCAGTGCAAAGGCCCTGTGATGGGAACAAACATGGAGACTTTAAAGGACAAACAGATCCCCAGGGGGCTGGGCACAGTAGGTCGGGGAGAGGAGTTGGAGATGTGATCAGGTAGGTAAGAGGGTCTGGATGGTGTTGGGGCTTTCGGAGTTTGCCATTGGTTAAACCCCGGTGCATGAGGGACTCCAGTCTCAGATCAAGAAATTGTTCTCTTATGAAATGCATTGATTCATTTAAAAGTCAGATCCAATTTAAAGTGTGCCAACTATATTGATTTGATATGCCATCCAGTGGGTTTTAGGGACATTATTAGTTAAGTGGATATGAAGAGTTGAGATTCAGGGAGTCCTTCTGACTATATGATTTTGATAAACCTTCTTACAGAAGAAATAGTGTGTGTGTTCTAAAGACTGTTAATTTTTTTGAAAAGGGAAATGTAATCATAAAATGAAATCTGTTGGTCAGATTACCTGTATTTTAAAGCCTCTCATCAAAACCACCACCTGCAAAGACCTACAGCAGTGTCTGTTGACTGAAACCAAGGCATTTACTAGGAGAATGTGTTGTTAATCCTTCGCTGAAGTTATCACTAGTATTTCCACACTTGTAAAATCAGTGAGGATAACAATTCTTTCGGTGCCTATTATGTTCTGGAATTCCTCCTTTCATTCGGTATACTCAGCCTTCCCACAGCCACAGAGACTGTTGGAAGGAAAACATCACACTGGCCCTAAATTCTCTCACTGGCCCAAAGTAAGAAGATTTTGGCACGACATAACCTTTGTTCCAAAGGAGTAGACAAAGCCAAGACCAAAGCCAGATGTATTGTATACCTTCATTTCTATGATCCAATCATATCTGGAAGCTTCTAAAAGCAGTTTTCCCTTGTATCAATGAGATTAGTGTTTGATGTGCCCCATGCCTGCCCCCCCACCACATGCATGTGCATGCACACACACCCCTCCAAAAGTTAAAAAAAGTAAAATCATCCTCGACCACTTGTAAGTACCATCTTTCTTCTTTTACTGCAGTGTTTTACTGACACTACCTTGACATTTCCTTTCGAAGGTGGAGCAGCCTTAAACTCAGATGGCCTAGTTGTTACTCCAAAAGCAACAAAGGCTGATGTTTTCAGGGGCAAGGGATCCATTGCAGGAAAGTGATCACTGCGGTGACTCACTCCTTCTTCCCTTTTGAGGAGGGAGGATATTAGCCTCACTCCTCTTCCAGGCCTCCGGGTTGTTCATCTCAACACCCAGAGAGTTCTGTAACCACATGCGAGAGGGTCCCACACCTGCGACTCACTGAAACAAGCCCAAAATAACTGGACTTTCCTAGTCCGTGATCCTGGAACTTGGGAGATGGATTCTAGGCTTCCAGTTAAGATTGGACCACTAAGACCTCATGAAAGAATGGTCATAGTCACTCCCTCTCAAGAGTTGAGTATCTGCAGTCACCCTCAAGACCAAGGTAGACATCCATAGAATGTATCATGTATCAAGTAATTGTCAATAGTGGGTTATATTGGAAAGTAATCTATGACTAATTGACAGTTAGATCTATTTCTGAATGGCTCCTGCCTTTGCCAGCATCCTTATAGTGACCGTGGTCTCCTCGGGCTCCAGAGAGGAGGTTGAGCAGCTCCCACACAGTGACAGGATGCAGCCAGGGTTTCTGTGTCCACCTCTTTGTGATTGTTTGATCCCAGGGCTAGTGCCAGAGCAGATGCTCGTGTGAAGCAAGGGAGGCATCAAACCTATAGTAATCTGTGTGGATTTTGCAGAAGTATCCTAGGAAAGAGGCCTGACCTATTACCAAACATAGGCGATGTTTGTACAGAGTACAAAATCTTTAATATTTTGTGGTATTCTCATAATAACCATTGAATAGTTTGAATCCAGTTTTGTAGATGAAGGATCTGGTTGTATAGATGAAGAAACTCATGCTCTACTCCAACTGGGAACCAAGCCCCGTCCTTGTTAACAGGCAGATTTGTGGGTGGTTGGGTGGGTGAAGCCTCCTGGTTTGGGAGTCCGGGTTGAAAAAGGTTCAGGGAGAAAGAGAGCCAAGACTGTAGGCTGGGATGGGTGGGGCATTACCTGGTCTGGAGGAAAGGAATTGGGGAGAGTCTGGATTCAGGGGCAGATTTGACAGGGCTAGAGATCATGGGAAGACAAGAAGGCCTGGAGGAGGCATCAGGGAGACCTGAGGGATGGGGAGCTCCAAACCCTTCAGGTCCCCTCTGAAGTGTTAGAGAGTCCCACACACTTGCAGTGTGAGAGGTGAGCATTTCCTTCTCCTTCACTTGGGGAGCCAGAGTGGGATGTTAATGTGGAGATGCTGAGTTCCTAAAACCAATGCTCTAGAATTTAGGCAAAAGTTTTAGACTCCCCGAGAGGTGGGGGAGAATTACCTCTTCCTTGGAGAGGACCATGGTTAATCATTTGTTGAAATCCACCCAATTTCTTTCTTTCTTTCTTTCTTTCTTTCTTTCTTTCTTTCTTTCTTTCTTTCTTTCTTTCTTTCTTTCTTTCTTTCTTTCTTTCTTTCCTTCCTTCCTTCCTTCCTTCCTTCCTTCCTTCCTTCCTTCCTTCCTTCCTTCCTTCCTTCCTTCCTTCCTTTCCTTCCTTCTTTCCTTTCTTTCTCGTTCTTTCTTTTTTTTTTTTTTTTAAGATTTTATTTATTTGACAGAGAGAGACAGCAAGAGAGGGATCATAAGCAGGGGGAGTGGGAGGGGGAGAAGCAGGCTTCTGGCAGAGCAGGGAGCCCAATGTGGGGCTCGATCCCAGGACCCTGGGATCATGACCTGAGCCGAAGGCAGACGCTTAACGACTGAGCCACCCAGGTGCCCCAGAATCCACCCAATTTCTAAGTTGAATGCAGATCTGATGTCAGAGATGCAGTTGCCTTTGGTTGCCTCATACTCCCATACCCTTTCTCTCCTCCTCCTCTGCCCTTCTTTCCTAACGGGTTAATGATTACTTTGTATATCCCTCACCTCCAAAGTATTTGCTTTTGGTAAGAGGACCATAGGAAAAAGACAATTATTCCAAGGAGAGAACCTTATATTGTAGTATCGGACAGGTGAGTAGGGTAGTGAGCCAGAGAAATTTTCTGATTTGCTTCAAGTAGCCCATGAAAGATTGATTGGCCTAGAGAAGGTGGGCAAAAAACAAAAACAAAAGCAAAAAAACCCCCACATAATTGGGGGTGTCGGTGATCAGTCACGGCTCTGATCAAGCACAGCCTGTGTTGCAGAGATGCTTCACACAGACCACCTGTGGTGGACTGAGTTATTAAACTCCGTTCTTCTTGGGGCGTCTGGGTGGCTCAGTTGGTTAAGCGACTGCCTTCGGCTCAGGTCATGATCCTGGAGTCCCAGGATCGAGTCCCGCATCGGGCTCCCTGCTCAGCGGGGAGTCTGCTTCTCCCTCTGACCCTCGCCCCTCTCATGTGCTCTCTCTCATTCTCTCTCTCTCTCAAATAAATAAATAAAATCTTAAAAAAACAAAAAAAACAAAAAAAACCTCCGTTCTTCTTTCCTCTCGCCACAGCCTCACAGAGGGCTAAGGACTTCCCCATGCCTTGATTTTGGATTTGCCCATGTGACTTGCTTTGGCCAATCAGGGAGTGTGCACAAAGGCTTA
Source organism: Mirounga angustirostris (assembly GCF_029215605.1). Classification (NCBI taxonomy): domain Eukaryota; kingdom Metazoa; phylum Chordata; class Mammalia; order Carnivora; family Phocidae; genus Mirounga; species Mirounga angustirostris. Next base: position 103,570,662 of record NW_026991718.1, read on the forward strand.
AAAGGTACAGCTGAGCTTTGCCTTTGTGCTTTTGCCATCACCGTAAGAAGAACATGCCTGGGGTAGCTGAGGGAATCTGGGAGAGTTAGCAGTACACGGAGCAGAATCACCCTGGCCCACTTGCATCTCTACAGCTTGAGGCAGCTGCTCCAGCCCCAGGCACGCTGTGTGACACTAAGTGTGGAGTGGTTTGTTACACAGCATTATTAGACGACTGACTGATAACACTGTTTCATGGAGCCTCTATCTCAACTTTTCAAAAGGGTGAGATGGACTCTTTTAGGTAAGGAAGGCAAGGCTCATCAAAGCTAAAGAACTTGCTGAAGGTCCCACAGCTAGCAACTGGAAGAGGCCCAGTTTTAAACCCCAAACCTGTCTGACTCAAAACCCACGTTGTGACCACCAAACCACCCTGCCTCCTGATGATAACCGTGTGTTTGGGCATGAACAGGTGTTGCATGCATAAATGATGCTAAACTAAAAGCTTACTTCCTTCTTACCTAGTCCTGCCTTTTCATCTCAGATGATGCCGCTGAGACCCATGTAGGTAAAGTGATTTTTCCCAAGGTCACAGGGCAGGTTAATGCTAGATGTCAGATATTGTCTCTGAGTAAAAGAGGTGCTTCTGATTCAAGCATTTAGAAAACTTAGACACAGCCCACAAACTGGCACTCTCTCGAGAATCTGAAAGGCTGTCATTCAAATGCCTGCCTCCTTGTGATTTCTCTTTACTGCCACAAGATTTTACCTTCTAGCTACGGAGTGCTCAGTGCCCTTTGCAGGTCTTTTATTTTGCATGTAATCCACAAGTCTTCTCATGTGAATTAGGCAGAATATTTAAACAGGAAATGTCTGTGCAAGTGTGTACCAATAAGTAAGGAGTACGCATCCAGACATGTGCCACTCACTCTCTCTCTCTCTAGGGCAGCCTTGCTGCTCCATGGGCTGATCCTGTTTGAGGTCAAACCATGAGCCCTCCGAACACAAGCCTCTCTCCAGACTTGTGTTGGTTTCCCACTGAGTGACCTACTCTCCACTCCTGACAGCTGAGCTCATCAAATGAGGATGGTTGTGCTTTGATAACTGGCAAATTCTATATAAAGGGAGATGATATTCTCAGGAATGCCTTATTTGCCCCAGCTCTTCTCTTCTGGCAGAGGTGACCTAACTGAAAATAATCCTTCTAAATCAAAAGAAAAAAAAAGCATGTGGCTCTCTGTGACTCCCACACATGCTTGGAACTTGAAAGATTTAATTTTATCTCTCATTTAGCATCTTATAGAAATTGGGGCACTAAAATGGCAGCTGCAGGCTTCTTTGGGGACACTGTCAGGTCCTATAGTTGTTATCATTCTGTTAAGTCATTTTAAGTAGAACAATTACATCGCTAACTATTTAAACCAGTGATAAAGCAGTTTATCAATGCTTTGATCATTTCTACGCAGCACACCACTATCCTACTGATCGGCTCTACTACTGTTAGTTATAAGGTTGAGATTTCAATGAAGACAGCGCACCCAAGATGGCACTAGTCTAAGCATCTTCTGTGATGACACAATCTTTGTATTAGCTTGCTATTGCCACATAACAAATTACCACATATGTAATGGCTTAAAAGAACAGACATTTATTATCTGTTTCTGTGTCTGGAGTCTAGGGCATGACTGAACTGCGTTCTCTGCTCAAGCTTTTACAAGGCTGCCGTCAGGAGGTCATCAGGGCTTCATTGCCAAATTGAGGCCTAACTAGGAAAGAATCTACCTCCACACTCATGGAGGCTGTTGGCAAAAGTCATCTCCTTGTGTTTATAGAACTCATGGCAGCTTGCTTCTTCAAGGTCAGCAGGAGAGTAGAGCTACTGTGCTTGCAGTCTTATGTATATATCATAACATAATCATGAGGCTATATCCCATCACTGTTGACATGTCATGTACCATCACCACAGGAGTGACCTCCCATCATCTTTGCCGTATAATATCACACAGCTGTGGAAGTGACGTCCCATCACCTTTGCCATATTCTTTTGGTTCGAGGCAAGCCACAGGTCTAGCCCACACTCATGGAGAAGGAATTACACAAAGGCCTGAGCATGAAGGGTCTGGAATCACTGGTGGGGGGGGGGGGTCACCCTGGGACTCATCCACTTTGGTCCCCAGTATCCCTCCCACATGCATAATGCATTCACCCCAACCCTTTCTCAAAGGCTTTCCATCCTTCCTCCACCCCGTGCCTCCCAACTTATGATGGGGGAATAGGGTAATAGCTGTAGACATTCTAGTTCAAAACAGGGGAAATAGGGACGCTTGGGTGGCTCAGTTGTTAAGCCTCTGCCTTCAGCTCAGGTCATGATCCCAGGTCCTGGGATTGAGCCCCGGGCTCCCTGCTCTGCAGGATGCCTACTTCTCCCTCTCCTGCTCCCCCCTGCTTGTGTTCCCTCTCTGGCTGTCTCTTTCTCTGTCAAATAAATGAAATCTTTAAAAAAAAGCAAAAAACAAACAAACAACCCAAAAAACAAAAGAAACAGGGGAAATGGAAGGTAAGAAGGAATCACTGGTCCAGAGCTGTTCTGAAATTCAGCCTGGCGAATGTCAGGAGTTCCTTGATTAGGTTTTAAGGCTTTGGAATAATCTTCTGTGGCTGATCCTGTTTGAGGTCAAACCATGAGCCTTCCGAACACAAGCCTCTCTGCAGACTTGTGTTGGTTTCCCACTCACTGGTTCTGCCCTTACTCATCATGGAAGCCTGTGTTTCGGCAGAACAGTTTTATCAAGTCTTCCTTCTCCTGACGGTAGAACTGGGGAGTCTGAAAGCCTCCCTTTCTTTTCTGTCATCTCTCTGCCCCTGATCCAAGCTAGCAGTATTTCTATAGAAACAGTTTCTCATAAACTTTGTACACCTTATATGGATTTCACTGTGGTTCACTCCATTTGACAAAAACTATCTCCATAGATATTTTTAAGATAAACCCTCCTGTAGTTTGGCCTCCTGCTAAGAGGGCTGAGGGACAGTGCCCTTAAGCTTTCTAGAGGTTCTCTGGTTTGATTGAGAAGATCTGTGGGCCATACCCTTAATTTCTCTAAAAAGCCCTTTGTGTGATTGCATATTCTGACCTGTGGTTTTTCTGAGTTTTTAATACAGTTTTACAGTCACATCTCAGCCTTTTCTCTGGAGCATGCTTTTCCAAGAGTCCAACTCTTGCCATCTAGAAAGGCTCAGAACTTTTTAAGTCCTGAGATTCTGTTCCTTTTTTTTTTTTTTTAAGTTCTTTCCTCTTGCATTTTACTATAAGCAGAAAGAAGACATCAGGCAGCACCTTTCACACTTGCCTTGGAAATCTTCAATCTGTCACTGAGTTTATCACTTAGAGCTTCGGCTTGCCACGTAACTCCAGAAGACAATTTTGCCAAACTTTCTGCCACTGCAGAGCAAGGATCCCCCTTTTGCCGGTTTCCAATAACATGTTTCACTTGCCTCTGAACCCTCATAGCATCCTCGAAGTCCAGATTTCTACTAAGAAATGGCAGTTGTGACTTTCCCTGCCATGTTCCTCAAAGTTCCTCCAAACTCTGCTCATTTTCTGGTTACAAAATCCCTGTGTTGTTATGGACTGAATTATGTCCTTCCAAAATCCATATATTGAAGCCCTAACTGCAACTGTGATGCATTTGGAGATGGGGCCTTTAAGGATAAATGAGGTCATAAGGGTGGGCCTTCATCTAGTAGGACTGGTGTCCTTGTAAGGAGAGGAAGAAACCCCAGGGGCATGTAGACACAGAGGGAAGACCAGGTGAGGACACATAAGGAGGCCATCTGCAAGGCAAAGACAGAGGCTTCAGAAAAAATAACCCCGCTGACACCTTGATTTCCGATTTCCAGCCTCCAGAACTGTGAGAAATAAATTTCTGTTGTTTAAGCCACCTCATCTGTGGTACTTGTCATGGCAGCCCAAGCAAACTAAAACACATGTTTTTTTGAATTTGTTACAGCAGCATCCCACTTCCAGGTACCAAAATCCGCATTAGTTTTGTATTGCTATGTAACAAATGACCATAAACTCAACAACTTAACACACATTTATTAATACCCTCCCAGTTTTCATAGGTCAGGAGCTGGGGAAGTGTCTGCTTTAAAGCTCATGTAGGTTGTTGGCAGAATTCATTTCCTTGTGGATCTGAGGGAATGGAGTGCTCAGACCACTAAGGAAGAAAAGTGAAAAAAGGGTGTTAAGGAACAGGTAACTGCTGTGGGCACCGGGGACTCAGTCCTCCAGGAATGGCCTGAGAGACTTTGTAGAACACAACTAAGAGTTGCCCCAGAGAGGAAGCTGAAGCAACTATCTACCATCTTTAATCCCTCAGTGATTGTGGGTTCCTCCCAAGAGTTAATTCCCTGGCAAACTCCAGCCTTCCCCACATTTGGTCAGGCATTCCTCAGTAGCCAGAGAATGCCTTCAGGTAGAAAGACTCAGGAAACATTCAGTATGGATGGGAAATGTCTGCAGGTGACCTTCGAGGTGGGCTGAGGGGTGTAAAGGCATGGTACCAATGGTAACTGCTATCAAACATCAGCTTTCATTTCTTAATCAAATATTTATTGTGTACCGACTTTGTTCCAAGCACTGAGGCTCTAGAGAAAAACAATATTTGGTCCCCCTCTCTACAGACTACATAATCTAGTGGGAAGTCACATTAATAAAGACAAAATATAATGTCACAAAAATATATATAACACTTAATATATAACACAATAGATCATACAAAAGCTTTTATGAAACTTTGAGAACGAAAATTTAGGGAAGGTATGAGCTTGGATTTTGAAAGCGTACAGTCATATATTTGTGCCTAATGGAAGGATACCATTAGGTAAGGAAATTTAAAAAGAGGAAGTGACAGTGTCTTGTTAAGAGCTCTCTGGAGCCAGACTATCCAAAATAATTCCAAAAGCTTTGTTCTACCAATTCCACATATTTGACCCTGTGTAAGTTGCCCAACTCTGTGAGCTTCTGTTTCCTCATCTGTTACAAGTGGGTACAATAGCAACCTCATAGGTCTAGTGTGAGGATTTAACAGTCTAATAGATTTAAAATATTAGCAGTCAGGGGCGCCTGGGTGGCTCAGATGGTTAAGCGTCTGCCTTCGGCTCAGGTCATGATCCTGGAGTCCCGGGATCGAGTCCCGCGTCGGGCTCCCTGCTCGGCGGGGGGTCTGCTTCTCCTCCCTCTGACCCTCCTCCCTCTCCTGCTGTCTCTCGTTCTCTCTCTCTCAAATAAATAAATAAAATCTTTAAAAAATAAAATAAAATAAAATATTAGCAGTCAATAAAGTGAAACAAACCCAATTATCATAAATACAGAGTATAATGAAAATTGCCCTTTTTTCTGAGGACAACGATATTTTAAGTTTTTTTTCTCCTCACAGTTAATAAAAGACCTGTGTATGTCTTAGTTTTATAGATAACTCTCTAAGGTATAGAAAAGATGAGTTCTCAGGTGTTGGTCAGTTTTTTTTTTTAAATATATTTATTTATTTGGGGCGGGGGGAAGGGGCAGAGGGAGAAAGAGAATTCTCAAGCAGACTCCCCGCTGAGTGCAGAGCCCAACTTGAGAATCCATCAGATGACCCATGAGATCATGACCTGAGCTGAAACAGGTGTTGGTCTTTAACAGCAAAACACCGCATCGCTCTCTCTCGCTCACAGGTGCTTTCAAGTGTGAATTTCCTTAAGGCATGTTTCCAGTGCTGCAGGCCATTCTTTTCCCCTTAGAGAAGGAGCCAGAGAAGTGGGTGTCCCAGAAGCAGCATCTGACATCGGGAAGCCCCACCTCCCGGTCCAGTCAGTTCTGCCATCTTTGTTAGACCTACCTGTCCTCAGGCTGAGAAGCCTGATCAGCTGAAAACCCCAAGCCAAGTTCACTTCTTGAAGGCTGCGGGGGTAGGAAATGGGCATTTTCTAACAGCGCCAGGAAGAGATGCAGGCAGAAATAGGTTTCTTCAAAATCTCAGTGCCCTAAAGCCAGATCCCAAATGTGTGGAGCAGGAATCTGGAGAAGTTTAGTGGAGTGCAATAAAACCTTCCCCGCAAATGAAATTCCCTGGTATGTTACACAGATTTTTTTTTTAAAGATTTTATTCATTTGAGATACAGAGATAGAGAGCATGAACAGGGGGAGAGACAGAGGGAGAGGGAGAAGCAGGCTCCCCGCTGAGCCAGGAGCCTGACGTGAGGCTCGATCCCAGGACTCTGGGATCATGACCGCAGCCGAAGGCAGACACTTAACCATCTGAGCCACCCAGGCGCCCCATGTTTCACAGATATTTTTATTCCTAGAAGCAAATGTGCTCCTTTGGGGAGTCATTTTTAATAACCTTTAGTTTTTTTCAGCATATGAGAGTAATAGCTGTTTCCACTAGTAAATATAGAAAACCATGGAGAAGGAAGACCTAGTATAACTCCGCTGCCCACTGTTTAATTTTGGTGTATTTTGTTCCATTTTCACACACACACCCACTCTAGGAGGAGCAAGACTGATTATGATGCTTTTGCAGGTTTTATTTCACTTTTTCACCTACTGCAGCAGTTCCCAGACTTTGTTCACAGCACCCCTCAGGGGTCATCAGTTTTGTCACAGTGCCCCCTAGGTAAAAAGAACTATCCATTCCATTTATTAAGTACTTCAAACAACTTAATAAGTAAAAATAACATATTTAAATCGAGATTTTTAAAAATTCATGTAATTCTTGGGGCGCCTGGGTGGCTCAGTCGGTTAAGCATCTGCCTCCGGCTCAGGTCATGATCTCAGGGTCCTGGGAGTAAGCCCTGCATCAGGCTCAGTGGGGAGTCTGCTTCTTCCTCTGCCCCTTACCCCCTCTTGCTCGTGCATGCTCTCTCTCTCAAATAAATACTTTTAAAAATAAAAAATAAATTGATGTAGTTCTTAAAACACTAATGAAATGTGCACATCTGTTGAGCACACATGACTTCTTCAACCTTGGAACCAGGTTGGATATGGCAGCCTCATTTCCTGTTCCACATTGATTTTCACCCAGAACTTGCTTTTTTGTCATGACGACTGCCAAATATACAGCTTTTCATTCAATGATGTCATCAAAAGGCATAGAGGGGAATCCAATGTAGAAACGAATTACCTGGAGCTGGTGATTCACAAGGCTTCTGACAGGTTAGATATCGCTGTTTCCTTCAAAAGTTTAAAATATCCTGTCACGCCGTGTGAGTTCATGACAATCTTCTGGGGGGATCTTGGCATACAGTTTGGGAACCATGAAACATATTGTTATATTGTCTGCAACATTTTTAGTGGTGACATTAGGACGGACATACTATGATTTGAAAACTTTTCTGTTGTTAGAAGTTTATGTTGATTGCTGGTTTGTTTGCTATTGATAGGTTCATTGCCCTCAAAAGTTCTTTCATGTAAAAGTGGAATTTCTGAACACACAGTTACTACCCATAGCTATTCTGTTATATTCTCACCTTGCAGCATCAGAGCCCAATTAACCCAATTAGCTGGTGGCACCTGCAGTCTTGAATGATTTGATTTTCCACCAAATCCTATGATCTTCTTGGTTTTGTCAGTGGTTCAGCTTCAGGAACAATGAGCTTATAACAGGAAACATTTTTTTTTTTTAACCCATCAGCTATGCTTCAAATTTTCAAGTTAATGAGTAAAAATACAGCCAGACTTTATAAATTAGCAACATCCAGAGAGAACTTAGCCTAGAACCCAGGAAAAAAATGCAGACAAATAAAAATAATTACAAAATTCCCCAAACTCTGACTTTTTTTTTTTAAAGATTTATTTATTTATTTGAGAGAGAGAGCAAGAGCATGAGCAGGTGGGAGGGGCAGAGGGAGAGGGAGAAGCAGGCTCCTGGCTGAGCAGGGAGCCCTATGCGGGGCTCGATCCCAGGACCCTGGGATCATGACCTGAGCTGAAGGCAGACGCTTAACCGACTGAGCCACCCAGGCGCCCCTCCAAACTCTGACTTTTGATAACAACTTCACACCCAAAACCTGAGCTCAGAATGGTTTCCTCCCCACTGGTGAGTTTGGCTTAGCAAGGAAAGACATCAGGGTGCTACTCGGCATTTTGCTTCTCTCCTTGGAGTAGTGTTTTTAGACAAGGATTCGGGTTTGGAATTAGCTCTTTTGGAAAATGCTGTGTTAGCATCCCCTCAGCTCTAAACTGCATCTTCTTGCCTTGGAAAGTTATGTGGATAGAGTCAAGCAAGAAAGAACTTCAAAATAAGAGTTCTCTGTAAACTGCAGATGGTGGAAGTGATAATAGAGGTGATTGGTGGTAGTAGAGGTGGGAGGAGGCAGTAAAAATAATCTTTTTTTTTTAACCTTCAAGAAAGGCTACCTGTAGACATGAAAGGCCCATAATTATTTCATGCCCAGTTAGAAAGTTCTTTGTCCACAAACCAATGTGCCTATGGGGTATGCATGCCCCCCCAAATTTGCAGATAATAGGTTCACAGTTCAGTTTTCTCTGTAGGATACGAATTCTGGGGTGCAGGGCTGGGGCTAATAGTACTCATTTATTTGAATAGACATGACCTTATCTGGGCCTTACTATGCAAAGTTAGGTATTGTCATCCTTGTATTACAGACTGGTTATCTGGGGCTCAGAGCACACCGGAGACTTGCCGAAGGTGACACAGCCATCAAACGGCAGAGCTGAAACACCTCTCACCCAGCTCCTGAGATGCCAGGGCCTTTCCAGGCAGCCAAGCTATGTTCAAGATGGATGCTATTTGCTGAGGGTACAGCGGCCTTAATAGCATATTATAAGACAGGGATGTGCAGAGAAAACCAACCTTGATTTCAAGAAAACAGATAACTTGGAAGAAACTCTGTTTGCTTTACCTCTATGATGTATCCACCCCATCTGAAGCATTGCAGGGAAAACCTCCCTGTAAACACCTTCTGTGTGTTCAGATTCCATTGTTTTCTAATTTATGCACCACAGCAATACCTTTGTCAGGCATTCAGCATTTATTTGTTCTGCAAGCTAGACCCTGTGCTGGCGCTTGCTGAGATGTGAGATGTGTATGTCCATGACTGAGATATTCATAACCAGCAGAGGCTAAAATTTTTATAGGATTGGACCAAATTTGAATTTCCTGATACAATTCTCCTGTGCCTTATTTATTTTTATAGCAAAAATTCTCTACCTCTGCAAATTCCGAGAGAGATGTAAATCCCTCTCCAGGATTGTGATTTTTAGTATGTTTTCCTTGTAATCTTTCATTCTCTAATGTTGGACCTCAGGTGCAGCTTTGAATTAAAAATTTCCTTGACTTGGAGGGGAGGTGGGGGGTGGGGATGGGTTAAATGGGTGATGGGCATTAAGGAGGGCACTTGTGATGAGCACTGGGTGTTATATGTAAGTGATGAATCATTGAATTCTCCTGAAACTAATATTACACTATATGTTAACTGGAATTTAAATGAAAACTTGAAACTAGAAATAAAAAATAAAAATTTCCTTGTCTATAGGGCATACTAGCACCCTAGAGTGGGACTGCTGGGTTATAGGCATATATACACTTAAATTGAGAGAGTACTGCCTAATGTTTTTCCAGAATGGTGGTATCAGTACACCACACCAGTAAAGCACAGAAGTACCATCTCCCTACAGTCTTTTTTTCTTTTAAGATTATTTATTTGAAAGAGAAAGAGCACGTGCACATGCACACATGGTGGGGAGAGGGGCAGAGGGAGAGGAAGAGGATCTCAAGCAGACTCCCTGCTGAGCAGGGGGCCCAACCTGGAGCTTGATCCCATGACCCTGAGATCATGATCTGAGCCCAAATCAAGAGTCTGACGCTTAACCAACTGAGCCACCCCAGCGCCCTGACATCTCCCTACAGCCCTACCAAGCCTTAGCATTATAAGCCGTTCCAGTGTTTGCAGCTCCAAGAAGGGTATCACTGTGGTTTTTATTTCTCTTCTTTTATTTCTATGTTTGGTCATCTCTTCATGTCACTGTTGACTGTTGAACCACTCAGTCTGTTCAAATCCGTGGCCAACTTTTCCATTGGTTGCCTATCTTCCCTGTTGTGTCTGTTGACAAGATTTCTTTCTGCATTAGTAAGTTTATTTGGTACATTTAACTTTAAATGACCTCTTGCCTGATGTTCATATTTCCAAAACTGATTTCTTTTTGTTTATGTTTACCTGATATCTTTGTCTAATACTGTATTTTCCTTCATGTATGCATGTGTAAGCATTGCCTTGCAAACCGTATGAAGTTTTTTGGTTGTATGTCATTTTGTCTTCATGAAATCTGTCATTTATCAGAAGAATTTGGTACATTTATATTTAGTATCATGATCATATATTTGATTTCCTTCCATATTAGTGTTTTATTTAGTGTACATAGAGGAGCAGAGAGGGAGGGAGAGGGACAAGCAGACTATGTGCTGAGCATGGAGCCCCATGTGAAGCTCAGTCCCAGGACCCTGAGATCATGACCTGAGTAGGAACCAAGAGTCTACTGCTTAACCAATTGAGCAACCCGGGTGTCCCTCCCCATTTTTCAATTTCATTAATGGATTTTCCCCTTTTCTGTGCTCTTAGGATCACATGTCTCCTTCCTCACTATATATATTTTCTAAACAAAACCCTGACTAATTCCCCCAATGAGATGCACTGTGTTCCCCCTGAAAGATGCTATATTCCCTCCCTTTCTCACACTCCAATAAAAACTTCCATTCCCTTTGTTCCCCTTATCCACTCCTTTTGGATACCTTTATTTCTCTGATACTTCCCAAACTCTTAAATTTTGATGGAATTATTTGACATTTCTAGCACAAAACTGTTATTAGGATTTCACTTAAATTATTTCAAGATTCCTTATTTAGCGATTTTGCTATACACCATGCCTAGACAGTTGCCTTTATTGATACATCAGAATTAATACCTAGAGAGACATACAGAGATAGAGATAGAGACAGACTACACTCTGAGTGCATTGCTCAAATTCTTCCTCTCCTCATGTTTATCTCGTGTTGAGGTCAGTGTTCTGGGTTAGTGCTATCCAAGAGAACTTTCTGTGATGATGGAGATGTCCCATATATGTACTTTCTAGTAGGGTAGCCACTAGTGACCCAGAAATAATGGGCTCTGGAAATGTGGCAAGTGTAACTCAGGAATTAAATTTTTAATTTAAATTTAAGTTTATTTAATTTAAATTTAAATTTAAATAGCCATACATGGATAGTGGCTACCAAATTGGGTAAGACAGATCTAGATAATCTTGACTTTAGTATTATCTCTAAGATGAGTATATGAATGTTGGACTTTTTTTTTTTTAAGTTTCTTCATTTATTTCTGTAAGTAATCTCTACACCCATCCTAGGGCTCAAACTCATGATCCTACGATTAAGAGTTGCATGCTCTTCCAACTGAGCCAGCCAGGCACCCTGTTTCTCTTTCTTAATTCTAACATAGGATCATGTATAGATTTGGTTTGATTTTGCTGAGGTACAAGCTTCTCAGGCCTTTTCTGTCAGGTTGGGTTCCCTAGAACCTGAGATGGGATTCTTGTGCAAGTGAATTAATTGAAGGGGAGCTCTCAGGAGAAACCTGTGATGATGAGGGAAGCTGGACAGGACAGAAGGAAGAGCTGGGCAAAGATGGCATCTGCTGGGGTCCAGCCTCAGCCCAGCCCCACAGAGAGCTCTGGAATGCAAACAGCACCACAGAGGTTATCTCACATCAGCGTAACATCTCTGACCTTTATTCCCACTTATCAATCAGTTGTTGGCTGTAGGTCACCCCAAAGAAGGGCATAACTTCCCAGGCCCTGCTGGGTGAGGCTGTGAGCCCCTTTCGAGAACACTGAGGGCAGTTCCCAGGAAAAGTGGGCAGCAATGAGCTATTAGCCATCAGCACTCAGCCCCTGCTAAAAGGGATATGGTCAGGCACCCAGTACCTATGCCATGCTCTTCCAACTTTAGCAAATAAACCTATTGACATTCTCATTATTTTTCCTTTACTAGAAAGATTTAAATTATTCTTAGAGTTAAGGAATTTCAAGGATATGCTGAGGTGTATCTTTTTTTTTTTTTTTTTTTTGATCAGTCAGTCCTGCCTTGAACTCAGTGAACCCTTTTAACCTGCATACTCAGATCTTTCTTCAGCTTAGGGAAATGGCCCTCTATTATTTGTCAAACTATGTCCTCCATCATGATGGTTCCTTTTTATTCTTTTTGCACTGCTATTACTTTGCTCATTAAGTCTCTTTTCTCTCATCATGATTGTCATCTCTTTGTGTTTCAGCATAGTTTCTTCCACTTGTCAGGCTCTGTTTTATGTGACATCAGCTGAGCATCCTCTCCTTCAGGCCACACGTTGGATTGTCTGCTTCTATGCACTCTTGGTGCCATGCTTGAGTCATCAGAGATGCTCTGACTCATTGCATGTAAGTTGTCTTCTGTCTCTCACAGTTGCTCTGTTTTGCTGGGTATGAGTTTAATTTGCTGTGAGTGAACATCTTCTCTCTCTAGCTGTTGGGAATATATATATTTTACACAAACACATTCATACTCATATTCCAGTTTGGTGATGCCCAGGTCTGGCTGTTCTCTCTCCAGGTGGCAGTAGTCCCACCATTAGAGGCAGGCAAAGTGGACTGTCCCTCAGGACTAATGGTCAGATGCAGGGGTGCTGACAGAGCCCCACTGAGACCCCCGGAGAAAGCCCCTCACTTCTCCCCCAGCCTCAAGGCAGAGACTGCATATCTCAGTTTTGTATCAGCTCTTTAGAGCCAGGAGGACCATCCTGACAAAGTCACCGTCCTCTAGGTCCAAACGTTGCTGTGGATCATGTTCTTCCCGAGATCTGCCCCTGCTTTCCACTCACACACAGCCAGACCTCCGGCTCTCTCCCAGCCCAGGGGAAACAAGCCCAGAAGCTTTCTCTGTTCAGGTGTCCTCATCACCCAAGCCTGGCTAATGTCCATCTGCCCATAGTCCTACAGAGAGAAGCAGACACGTTGGAATTGAACTTGGAGAGGAAGGGAACCATGTTTGGATCACCATGGTTCCAAAATACTCCTTGTGCCTTCTGTGATCCCTCTAAAGAGACCTGTACTCAAATTAACATTCTTCTATTTCAAATCACTTTGTTTCAGCAAATGCTGCCAGGGCCCAGACCCAGTGCTGCATGCTGGGGACACAGCAGTGAATAACTCGGACATGAGTCCATCCTTCCAGGAACATGTACTCCAGAGGGGAAATAATTATTGATGTGACCCAGAGACATAACTGTAGAGTGTTGTGAAGGGGCATGTAAAGGGTACGGTGGAACAGTGGTGAGTCCTCACTCACATTTCTGCTCTCAATACCCACATAGTTGTCACACACACAAAAAACAACCTGCAATGTTAGTTGTACCGTCAAGAGGTCCGTTTCCTTCTATTTCATCCTTGGACAGTGCATAACAAGTGGATCTGAAGAAAGGTAGCCAGGATGATGGAGCATCTGGACTGGAGGCAGTGGAGAACACTGGTAACTCCCTGTCACAGACTCCAGGGAGTGAGGTACATGATGGGTTTCTTCAGTCACCAAGTGGCTGCCCCATGGGAGGGGAATTCAGGACCCTCTAGGAATCCCCTGGGAGGAGAACCTGGAAGAGTGAAGTGAAGAAAGCACAGAGAGGGGTCAGTACCACACACACCCACAGCAATGGAAGGGGCCATCTGGGAAAGTAGTGAGACCCTCATCATTAGGAAGTTTCCAGTACTGACCCACCTGTGCACATAAGAGGCACCTGGACACAGCAGATGGGGTAGGGGTAAAGCCAGGAGGGACCAGGATGGAGAATTCCATCTGGGAATTCAGTGTCCGAGAGGGAGGAGTATTGAGGGGAGGGGAGAGGGGGTGGGAGATGTGAGAAGTGAGGCCATGGTTTGGCCGCTGTGTCTCTCCTTCAAGGAGAAGTCAGGGAAGAACAGAGTTCGTTGTTCACTTCTCTCTTGTCAAGTCCTAGATGACCTCTCTGGTTCCTAAGATTGAATACAGCCATGATTTTTTTTTTTCCTTCCAAATTTCTCTTTCTTCTGTTTTCCTCTCTGGTCTGCCAGCAGCAAAGTAACAATAAAAAAGAGATCCTTTTTTCCTTATCTCTGCTCAAAACCTCCAGTGCTGAAACATATGCTATGTTATAAATACACTCATTTATCTAAGCTTTGTTTAATTTGCTTGCACATGCTACTTTTAGAAACGTGCCTGTCACCAAGCAGGTGCTCAATAAATATTTGATGATTGAATTGGTATGTTCCAGCCCATAATAGTTTGTCTATGTATTAACATATGCCTCAGTGGTAACACTGGGCAGGGGATCTCAACAAAGACAACACCGCAGCCACATGGCATAGAACCGGGTTGCTTCCATCTGATTATAATGTAGTAGACTGATACAATTTGGGAGGTACCTGATGTGTTTTGTATATGTACATAAAGTAATGTTAAACTTTATACATTAGGCACTTAATCTCCTCTTTTAAAGCTGTATTTACTCTTTTACCTACAGATTCGCTCCTGATGGTGTCAACTAGCATTGTATTTTCCTTAGAGTATGCTGCCACCTACTGGAATCAGGGCCACTTTACAAGCCTTTCCATTTTTCATGTACCTAAAAGAAGGTTTATTTTTTGTTACATTAATATTAGCTTCATTGCAGGTTGAAACAGTTGTATAACTCCTTTTGATAGCTTCAACATTTTATTCCATGGTGTGTCTTCAATTTCAGGACACAATTTAGGGTTTAATGATTTCAGATGGTCCACAGTAAAGCTCATTTACATTTTTTACTTTTTGTTTTCCCTGATTTGGTAGAAAAGCCTTTGAAACAAGAGTCAGGAGTCTTAGGTCCTAGTCTCATCCCTGCAAAATGAGTAAATCCCAGCTTCTGTTTCTTCATTTTTCAATGAAAGGTTTAACTGTGTCTGCCGTTTCTAAAGGTGGCCTGTGGCAGCCCATTAAACAACTGTATAGAAAACTCATCTGGGAAGAATTACTTAAGATACAAATTCCCAGGGTCCAATCCCAAGAGTTCTCAAAGAATCACTGAACTAATGGATTTCTTTCCCTGGATTCCAGCTTTAAAGTCTGGCTTTATGAAGAAAAAAATGCAAAGGGTGCCACCTAGTGTCCCTGAGGAGTCTATACAGTCTCGCGCTCAGAATTAACTGGATATAGCAGTGGCTGGCTTGTGCAATTTTATGTTGCTACATCAGATGTGGACATATTGAAACTTGTCAGTGTATCCTCTTATAAAGGCAATCGAATTTGCATTTAATTAAGGAAGTCAATGCTGTAATGAGATAAGCAAACATTATCCCATCAACTCACTTGGAATAATTGGTATGATCTCTCTTTTGATCTGAGTTGGCCTTTTTCTGAACTCCGTTATGCCTCTCAGCCTTGTCGTGCCTGAAATCATACACAACTGCCGCAGTCTAGCTTTTTGCTGTTATCTGTATCCGTACACAACTCCGGGAAGACCCAAGTGAAGGATTGAAAAGACAGGACTTTTGCAGAGGAAAATGGCAGTTTCTAACTACCCATTCTTACTGAGACCTCTAAGGAATTCCACAGTGTTTTTCCTCCACCCACCACCCACCCTGGATTTTCTATCCTTAGGTTCTGACTGCCCACAGAAAGCTAACGTTATCAGGTCCTAAGGAAGGAGACAAGCTTTCACACCCTCCTGCCTATCACCCTATTGTGCACCAGAGCCTTGTTCCCCATCCTTGGCAACTTGTTAGGTGCAGACTCTCAGGCCCACCCCAGACTTGCTGAATCAGAATCTGCATTTGAACAAGAGTCCAGGTGACGCACATGCAGGTTAAAGCTTACGTGCCATCTTGGAGGACAGAAAGGTTTTAGCCAGAGAGAACTAGGATTCCCTTCCCAACATGCTGCTTCCCTTGCTGTGTCCCCAGGAACATAAACTGGTCTGGAAGGATGAGCATCCGGCAGATCTGGCTTTGGCATTAGGATCTGCCCCCTTCCTGTCCATATGAATTGGGGAAGCCCTTTTATCTCTCTGCCTCTGGTTCCCCACTGAAACGTGGGGGCTCTGGTACATGCTGCAAGAGATGGGAAGGGTTGGCCTGTGGGAAGTGCTGGCCTGATGCTTGTTTCATCATCTGTCCTTGATAAATACTCTTCTTTCTCTACCTACCCACCCCTGCTTCAGTTGAAAGTATTGCTGAGTATAGTTTCGGCACGGCTTTGCGTGGCGAGTGAGCCAGCCATGTGAGTGAGCATCTTGGATGTCTCCACCAGCCTTGCAACCTGGGACTGCAATTCCAGAGCCCAGCCCACCACCTCCCCAAATTTCCTCACCCACACAATTATGAGCAAAATAAAACAGTTGTTTTTATGCAGCAACAGTAATTGGAACACACTTTTTTATTATTATTACTATTATTATTTAGCATTTTTAGGTTCCCAGCAAAACTGAGCTGAAGGAACGGAGAATTCTCATAGATCCCATTCCCCTCACATACACACAGCCTCCCCAACTGTCAGCATCCCCCACCAGAGTTGTATCTTTGTTCCAGTCCATGAACCTGCATTGACAGGCTGTTGCCACCCCAAATCCATAGTTTACATTAGGGTTCACACTTGGTGTTGCAGATTCTGTGGATTTTGACAAATGTACAGTGATGTGTATCCATCATTATTGTATCATAGAGAATAATTTCACTGCCCTAAAATTCTCTCTGTTCCATCTATTCATTCCCTCTACTTCCCCAACCTCTGGCAACCACTGATCCTTCTACTGTCTCCATAGTCTGGCCTTTTCCAGAATATCATATAGTTGGAATCCCATGTACCCTTCTCAGGCCACCTTCTTTCATTAGTAATGTGCATTTAAGGTTCCTCCATGTTTCTCCTAGTTTGATAGCTCATTTCTTTTTAGCACTAAATAATACTCCATTGTTGGGTTGTACCAGTTTATCTACTCGCCTACTGGAGGCCATCTTTGTTGATTCCAAGTTTGGGTAATTATAAAATCAAAGCTGCCATAAATATTCATGTGCAGGTTTTTGTGTAGACGTAAGTTTTCAACTCATTTGGGTAAATATTAAAGAGCACAATTGCTGGATCAAATAAAAAATATGTTTAGTTTTGTAGGAAACCACCAAATTGTCTTCCAATGTGGCTGTACTATCTAGCATTCCCACCGGCAATGAAGGAAAGAGTGCTTGTCGCTCCACATCCTCACCAGCATTTGATGTTTGCAGTATTTTGGATTTTTTTCCTTCTGGTGTAGAGTGCTTTAATTTGCAATTCCCTAATGATGTCTGATGCTGAACATCTTTTCATATGCTTCTTTGCCATCTGCATATAGGTATCTTCTGTGATGAAGTGTCTGTTAAGATCTGTGACCCATTTTTTAATTGGGTTTTCTTGTTGAATTTTAAGAGTTGGTTTTTTTTGTATGTTCTGGCCAACAGTTCTTTATCAGATGTGTATTTTGCAAATGTTTTCTCCCATTCTGTGGCTTGTCTTCTCGTTCTCTTGACAGTGTCTTTCACAGAGCAGAAGTTTTTAATTGTAATGATGTCCAGTTTATCAATTATTTCTTTCATAAATAGTGCCGTTGGTGGTGTGCCTAAAAAGTCATCATCACACTCAAGGTCATCTAGGGTTTCCCTTTGTTATCTTATAGGAATCTCATAGTTTTGCATTTTATGCTTAGGTCTATGGTAATTTTTGTGAATAGTGTAAGGTCTGTGTCTAGATTCTTCTCTCTCTCTCTCTTTTGCATATGGATGTCCAGTTGTCTCAGCACCATTTGTTGAAGTGACTATATTTGCTTCCTTGTATTGTCTTTCATCAAAGATCAGTTGACTATCTTTATGGGGGGTCTACTTCTGGGCTCTCTATTCTGTTCCATTGATTTATTTATCCATTATTTAGCCCGTACCACACTGTCTTGCTTACTATACCTTTTATAGTAAGTCCTGTAGTCAGGCAGTGCCAATCCTCCAACTCTGTTCTCCTGCAAATTGTGTTGACTATTCTGTGTTTTTGGCCTCTCCATGTAAACTTTAGAAGCAGTTTGTTAATATCCACAAAACAACTTTCTGGGATAATTTTGATTGGGATGGCACTGAATCTATAGATCAAGTTAGGAAGAATAGACATCTTGACAATATTGAGTTTTCCCATCCATGAACATGGAATATTTCTCCATTTATTCTTCTTTTGTTTTATTTTTTCATCAGGGTTTTCCTCATATAGGTCTAGTATATATTTTGTTAGATTTATACTTACACATTTCTTTTTTTTTTTAAGATTTTATTTATTCATTTGAGACACAGAGATAGAGAGAGAGAGCATGAGCAGGGAGAGAGGCAGAGGGAGAGGGAGAAGCAGGCTCCCCGCTGAGCCAGGAGCCGGATGCGGGGCTCGATCCCAGGACCCTGGGATCATGACCTGAGCTGAAGGCAGACACTTAACCATCTGAGCCACCCAGGTGCCCCTATACTTACACATTTCATTTTAGGGGATGGCAGTGTAAATGGTATTGTATTTTTAATCTTCAGTGTCATTTGCTTATTGCTGGTGTATAGGAAAGTGACCAACTTTTGTTTAGTAACCTTGCACCCTGCAACCTTACTGTAATCACTTATTCCAGGAGGGCTTTTTCTTGTTGTTGATTCTGTTGGATTTTCTGCATAGACCATCATGTCATCTGTGAACAAAGACAGTTTTATTTTTTCCTTCCCAAACAGTTTACCTTTTATTTCCTTTTCTTAGCTTATTGCATTTACTGGGACTTCCAGTAAGATCTCTAACAGGAGTGGTAAAAAGGGTCATCCTTGCCTTGTTTCTGATCCCAGCAGGAAAGCTTTTATTTTCTCACAATTAACTAAGAAATTAGCTTTAGATTTTCTGTAGACACTTTTTACCAAGTTGAGGAAGTTCCCCCTATTCTTAGTTTGCTGAGTTTTTATTATGAAGGGTCAGGGGGGTGGTTGGATCTTAGCAGATGCTTTTTCTGTATCTGTTGATGTGATCATGGGATTTTTCTTCTTTAACCTGTTGATGTGATGGATTACAGTAATTTTATTTTTGAATGTTGAACCAGCCTTGTATACCTGGGATGAACTTGTGGTCATGGTGTTTAATTCCCTTTATACATTGTTGGATTCAATTTGCTAATATTTTCTTAAGGATTTTTGTATCTATGTTCATGGGAGATACCAGTCTATGTTTTCCTTTTCCTATGATAATCATTGTCTGGTTGGTATTAGAGCAATGCCAGCCTCATAGAATGGATGATGAAGTATTCCCTTTGTTTCTGTCATCTAGAAATGATTGTGAAGAATTGATATAATTCCTTCCTTAAATGTTAGGCTCTGGAAGGGGGAAAAAAAAAGAATCATTTGGGCTCTGCTAAAATCCTTTCTCATGAAGGCAAGCGTTGTTAAGAAGAGTGCTCTGGCATATTTCAAAGTGGTTCCTTTTCCTCCTCCCCCTGCTGAGAGCACAAGGGCATATTTCTCAGACTCACTGTGAGAACCATATTGAGCTCCTAGAGGTAAAACTCACAAAAGTGGGGAGCCCCAACCCACGACTGGGTCCTTATGAAGTTTTTAACTCTCAGACATATCTAGACTGAGCCTCCAGGAACTGGTCAATTACAGATCAGGTTTTCCACCCTGGTACTTGTTCCAGAAGGAATTTCTGCTCTAGTCGGTTGCGATTCTCTGGATCTGCCTGTCTCTCCAACTTTGGGGCAGCAGTCCGCCCCGTGACCTCACTTCTCTGATGGAGCTCGGGAGACTTGTCGATCTTTCAGTTTGTTCAGCTTTTTCACCTGTTGTTCGTACAGAGTGGCAGCTTCCAGGCTTCTTACATGCTGGACCAGAAACTGGAAGTCTGGTTTTTGTAAACAAAGTTTTACTGGAACGTGACCGTTCAGTTCCATACTCTCTACGGCTCCTTCAGTGCTATCACGAAGACAGTTTGTGATACAAACGCCCCAAATACTGACTGTGTGGACATTTACAGAAAAACCTTGCTGACCCCTAATCTAGGTGATGGGGATCTGATAGTATGTAAAATAAAGGTCCTGGTTTTGTGGAGTTTATGTTTTAGCGAGGGAGAGATGGTTAAGTGCCAGGACGAAGAATAAAGAATGGGACAGCAAGTGACCAGGAGAGAAATCGGCAGGGTGATAGCGGAAGATAAGGTGACATTCCTGCAGTGATGGGAATGGGGTAAGAGCGCAAGTCGGTGGGGGGTGGCAGGACGATGTGCTTTCCAGACAGGGATGACAGGTGTTAAGGTGGGGTGTGCCCAGAGAGGCAGCTGGTGCAGTGAGAGCCAGGAGCCCCAGGTAGGAGGGGAGGGCAGACCTCAGTGGGAACCTTGGATTTGGATGCTCACTGTCCACTGTGCTTCAGAGTTTAATTAAAACTCATTCCAATTAGCCATTTCCTTAAAGGACCAGACAGCTTTTGCCTGAGGGGTTGGATGGGGTGGGGGTGGGGGATCGTGGTTGCAGAATGACATTGTTCATACTTGTTTAAAGAATTTGAAAAGAACAGGGCTGTCTCCGATAGCACATTGCCTGAAAGGAAACCTTAAGGCGAAGATTTCTTTCTTGTGCAAAGGATTTTCCAAGGAAGTGCTCCCAGGAAAAACTGGTAAGAGGTTGAAAGAAACAGGCAGAGAGAGGAGGAAGAAAGGGGCTAAGCAGTGGGCAGCTTCTGGCAAATTTACAGCCTCAGCCCAATCCCATGGAGAGCTCTGGAGCATAGATCACTCCTCAGACTTGATTCCCACTTGAGGCAAGGATCCAGGCTTCACACTCCCACCATGAGCAGATGGGCTGAGGACCTCTCCAGGAACGAACGGGATGGAACGTGAACTCCCAAGTACCACTGTTGTCTGTCTGTGCAGGCAGAGCAGCTCCAACAGTCCCGGGGCCTTCCTTCAAAGATCACTTACAGAAGCTGGCCATTAGCAGCAAGCAAAGCACACAGGAGCCAGGGAGGGGACCCATGGGAGCAGTAAAAGAGATCCACGTGGATCCCAGCAGATTATCCACAGTGTCTACTACAAAGACCAAAGGGGAATTTACAGAAAGAAAGAGGAAATACCTTAGGGTCCTGTAAATATGCCAGCACCTTATATTTGCCTATTTGTAATTCAAATGTCAGGTACATCTCCTGGATTATATTCAGTTAAAGATATGAAACATAGTATTCTGCGTGCTGCAAACACACTGGGCTATGGAGCTGGCTCTCTGGTCAGGGAATGGCCCAGTGATTTTGTTTGAGAAAGCCAGAAGACAGCGGGCAAAGATAGCTGATAGTGCAGGCCCTGTGTTCAAAGTCTACCTGGGGCAGCATATAAGGGAGGGATTTAATAAGAGTTTGATTATCTGGAAGGCATAGGCTAATTCTTCCATTCCTCTGGTAATCTCCATAGTGGCTAGTCTGGTTCTGAATACACTGAGTACAAAAACAGTGGTGGGCTTTGTTGGCCCACTGTACACAATGAGTCTTGGATAAAGTAATTTCAGCCTGATCACTAAGATACTTTAATAAGATGCCTTTTAAAAAGCCTCTTAAACAACTCCAATTGTTTTTATCTATTTTTAACACCAGGGGGCAGACTTGAGTCTTTGAAATCTGTCCTGTGTGGTTCTTAACAAAACAATAACTGGGTCTAATTTAAAAACCAAACCAAACCAAACCAAAAAACCTACTACACTTAGCTACATCACAAAAATTACCATCCTGCATTTTACTTCTTCCACTGTCACTTGCTGATTACAAACCTTTTCTGGGCTAGCTTTAAAAGTGTTGCTGTCCATCTGTCCTGTCTTTCTACCTCATTGGGGACAGTGTTTGAGGATTCATTTGAATTTTGAACACGAAGATAATACTATCTGTGTTAAAGACCAACCAGTTAATATATGGGCCACAGTTTCCAAATTCCTAGAATAGAAAATCTGCCCAAATTTGTCATTTTTAATGTGTTCTTGTTTTGCTAGTATAAAATCTTTCAGTAAAGCATGTACAGTGGCCAAATGCAGAAGAGCCCTGATGTCCTTACCTCTAATAGCTTTGACTGATGGTAGCTGAGGGCTGGTCTCAGAGCTCAAGGATGATGGGTTCAGTTGCCCAGTGCAGTCCCTCACCATAAACACCCGCCTCACAGGGGGAAAGGAATGGTTTGCCTTCTCAGTCCCTGTTAGTGTCTTTGCCTGGAAAACATCAATGTTTTCCAGCTTGTGCTTTGCTCACAGCTTGGATATGTAGGCAGGATTAAACTATGGTGTCTCTCATTCTTGTCAATCTGTTAGGTGATGCCCTAGCTCGGTTGCTTAGGGTGGCACAAATGGATTCCAGCTGTGGGTAACCTCTTCATTTGACTCATTCTCATGGCTCAGCCTGAAGGCCAACAAGTCAGCTGGCAAATGAGAGCCACTGGTCTGGGCCAGGGGAAGCGAAGGCAGGTATCTTTTCATTCCTAGAGAGACTACAGAGTGTAATCCGCTGCCTCCCATGCACCACTCCCCACCCACCCCTCACCCCCACCCCCATCGTCATGAGGTCGCCAGTACCCTGTCACACAAGCCTGGCGTCTGGCTACAGAGAGAACCCTTTCTCCCATCCTGGGGAGAGGGGTTGAGTTCATACTTCCAGATGATGGGCATAACTTGGTGAAGACGTATCCTTCATTTGCTAAATTTGCAAGTGTTTTGCTTTATCCTTCATCGTACTGAATATCCTCCATTACTAGAGTTTTCCCTTTCTCCTCTTTCATCCTTGTGTCTGTCACCAGTGGCGTCAGATGAAGGGACAGCAGCTGGACAGTTTAATTTATTAGAGATGTCAAGACCCATCTACCACCAATAATAGAACGCAGTGGAAGTGGACCTGTCCAGCAAAGCAGATTTAATCTAAATGATTCAAATAGTGTTTCAGCAGCTTCCTATAAATTAATTCATTTTAGACTTCCCCCTATTCATCTTGTTTTAATTTGAGAGTTTGTACGTACACATTTCTCTTTCGAAAATACCCTGTCAGGTTTTGCAGAGAAGATATTTGATATTTAAAATATTTTTCTTCTGATTTTGAAAACGATGTTGAAAATGAAACAGAAAGAAAACCCTGAGGCTCGATGATCGGTTCAGATCCATCCCAGGAAGGAGCCCTTTCACCTCGTGTTCTTGGACCGCTTGGCTGTCCTCTGAGCTTCACGCCTTGATTCCTCCACTGAAACTGGTTGTGTGGGTTTGACTGGGTCTCTTAACCTTCTCCATACCTCCCTTTCCTTATGTCCTATGTGGATGATAATTCTGCCAATCTTATAGGGTTATGAGGTGTATTAGATTTGACAGTATATGTAAAGACCTTAACACATCTTCTAGGAGATACAGCATCTCTATTTTTTTTTTTTAATGTTAGCAGTGGGACTGTGCTGGCTAAGATGTAGAATCTTAGCCAGATGGCCTGGGTTCAGCTACCCAGCTTTTCTATTTACTGGCCCAGGCCTCAGTTTCCACATCTGTAAAGTGGGGATTAATGCTAGGACAGACCTCATCGAGTTGTTTTGAAGATTAAATAGAAAAACAGAGAAAACTTCAGACAGTGCATAGCACATCAAAAGCACTGTAATGTTATCCATAGATCTAGAAAAACAACTTGAATCCAAAAGCTGTTTGGAAACAGGAAGTTGGATTCCAGATGGTTTAGGCTGACTAATCTGCAGGAGGCACATTAGCTGGTCAAGAAGAACAATGTGGAAAGACAGTCCTGAATTTTCCCCAGGGGCAGAAGCCCTGTGAGAGTTGGACACTAGCCAGGGAGAGGCTGAAACCCTTAGGTGCCAGGATGTGCTGATTCTCTGATGAAAGTAGGACAGAGCTTGAAGCCTTTGGTGAATGAGGTGTCATAAGAAGGGATTCTCAGAAGTAGGGGAGGAAGACAGAAGAGGTGGAGTTGACAGAGATTAAGAAGATGGATCACTACCTCTTCCCTACCACGTAAAGCTACCTGCTGCTTATGTGTCCTCCCTCCCCAGCACGAGGCACTTCCCGGGAGAGGCCAAAGGTTGCATGGTTCCCCAAGAGCTCCATCTACCCAGAAAGCCATTGTGTCGTTGGACAGGTAGCTTGTAAACAATTTGACTACTTTTCTGTCTAGCGACATCTATGATCTTTCTTCTCCAGGCCACCATACCTACCAGCTTGCTACGCTCTGCGATGCTTCTGTGTGGAAAGGGGTCCCACCCAGCTTCCTGGGTTTTGTGCCAAGTCAAAATGGGGCAAAATAAATCAAGTTGGCTTTCCCATCAAAGCCACCTCTGTCTCAACCATCTGTGACTCAGAGGAATAGGAACCAAAATGCATGATTGACGATGCATGTTATTTTTGTTTTGTTTGTTGCTTGCTTTGTTTTTTATTTTGTGTTGTTCTCTGGTTAGAGACTAGAGTAAGCAAGTGGATATTCCTGCCTGCAAACACCCTATGACATACACATTCAGGCAAGATGAAGAATTGGAATCTTGGATTAAGTTCAAATTATTCCCTAAAAGGAAACCCAACCTCGCTTGATAGAGGGTCCTTTCTGCATTTTGCTCAGATGCTGTTGTCACGTTTGACTGATTTGGAGCAGTTCTGTCAAACGTTGCATGTGAACCCAGCTTTTTACCAGCTACCAATCTAGCATGGAAGGTACTGTAATACAAAACAGTAAGAATAGGATGAATCACAAAAGGAACTTTCAGATTCTTAGGACCTGAATGCCAAATCAGCCTGAAGCTCTGTCCATAAAGATGACGAAAGCACGGAGGGTGAGCATCTGTGCTAGTCACATCCCAGACACCAGAAGGCTCTGCTTCCCCTGAAGACAAGTGGGGTAGCCATGGGCAGTGTTATTCTCTACACTGGATATTAGGGAAGTTTCAAGCAAGGGCTATGAATTCAGACATTCCTGGATTTTAATCCTGACTTCACTACTGGTCAACTCTGGTTGTAAAAATGCTGTATAACAAACAGCCCCCAACAGGTAATGGCTTGAACAACAAATAGTCTTCTTGCTCATGGGTCTGCAGGTTGGTGGGGCCACACTACCTCAAGCTTCAGGGCAGCTGAAACTGGCTGTAGGGTTTAGGTTAGGTTCAAGTTTGCTCTGGATGCCTCTTGGCATTCTTGGATAAGCAACTACCCAGATCATGTTCTTCTCAGGGAAGATGGCAAGAACTCAAAGAACCAAGCCAAGCCAAGGAAGCACATAGAAGCCTCTGCTTATGTCCATTCACCAACATTCCAATGGCCAAAGCAAGACACGTGGCCCAGCTCAAAGTTAATGGATCAGGGATATATACTGCACATGCCCTACTGGGAGGAACTAAAACGGCACATGCAAAGAGTGGGATATGTAATCATTACAGGGAGGGGGTGAAGAATTGCAGCAATATTTCAGCCTACTACAACCCTTAGCAAGCTATAGAACCTTGGATCATCTTGTAACTTTTCTTTTCTCATTCGTAGCATGAGGCTTAATAATACTTGCCTCCTAGGGATGCAGGCTCAGTTGTAAAGCATCTGCCTTCGGCTCAGGTCATGATCTCAGCGTCCCGGGATCAAACCCCGAGTCAGGCTCCCTGCTCAGTGGAGAGCCTGCTTCTCCCTCTCCAGCTACCGCTGCTTGTGTTCCCTCTCTCGTTGTCTCCTCTCTGTCAAATAAACAAATAAAAATCTTTTTAAAATTTTAAAATAAAATAAAAAAATAAAAGCAAGAGATAGAGGGTAGCACATAGTGAGAGATCCATACAAGGTGACTTAATGTAATGAATCCACACTTTCCAGTTTGGACCCTTTTTTCTCTCCTGATGTCCTGCCTCTGCCATCCCACCAGCAGCACCTCCCTCCCCGAATTCCTAAATACTCCTGCTTGGCCTTCTCTCACTTCCAGGACTGATTCAAATTATTATACTCATGCATGAGGTTAGGCAGTGTGCATATCATTGCAGACTCTCCTTTGTATTTAGCCTGCAGGAAAGATGGATTGCGATGCAGATATTAGCTTTGTGATTATGAAGCCCCCTTTACTAATGAGGCCTCTGATAGTACACACCTTCACCTCACCTTGCAGCTTACGTATGAGAGAGAGCTCTGCAGAGCTCCTCTTGACCCGTCCTGCTGCAGGGGAATCGCTTGCACGCACTCCTCCTCAGCCAGCACTGGGTCAGCGAGACTGCTGACTTCTAGGAGAGAAGTTTCTGGGTCCTTGCCCTATGAAAGTAGCAGAATACACAAGCCATGCAGATGGGAAGACTGTCCAGAAAAAGGAGAAGGGCCGTGGAGCCATGCATGTGCCCTAACTCTTCTCCATCCCCCCACCAGATAAGTCACATCCATTCAAGCAAGTGGGGGAGGCAAGAGAGAACAAAAGCATTGCCCCAGTGGAAGACCCTCCATGGAAACATGAAACACGAGGACAAGGAAGAAGCTGTTGCCCTGTTGTTTGTTTTTAAGAGAGAGAGAGCACATGTGTGTGAGAGAGAGTGTGAGCAGAGGGAGAGGGAGAGAGAAAATCTCAAATAGGCTCCACACCCATCGTGGAACCCCATACAGGGCTCAATCTCATGACCCTGAGATCAGGACCTGAGCTGAAATCAGCAGTCGGACACCCAACCGACTGAGCCACCCAGGAGCCCCCCGCTGACAACCTGTTTTGCAAATGAGGAAGGTTATTTCCTTGCTGGGAGCTTTCCAGACAGTGAAGAAACCTGTGGGGTTAGAGTCACTGTTTATGTTATGGCCTAACATAAACAAAGGATCAGCTAGCTATGATCACAAATAAGGTTGGATAACAAAGCACTCTGAAGCTAAAGAGCTTAAAACACACTCAAAACTACAAAACAATTGCTGAAAGAAACTAAAGACATAAATAAATGGAAAGATGTCCTGTGTTGATGGATTGGAAGACTGTTAAGATGGCAGTACTTCTCAAAGTGATCCTCAGATCCAGTGCACTCCCCATCAAAATCTCAACATCACTTTTTTGTAGAAGTAGAAAAAAAAACACTTCCTAGGGGTGCCTGAGGCTCAGTTGATTAAGCGTCTGACTCTTGATTTCAGCTCAGGTTATGATCTCAGGGCCGTGAGACTGAGCTTTGTGCTGGGCTGTGGAGCCTGCTTAAGATTTTCTCCCCCTCTGACCCTCCCCACCATCATGTGCACTCTCTCTCTCTAAAAAAAAAAAACAAAAAAAAAAAAAAAAAAGGAAATGCATCTTAATATTCATGTGGAATCTCAAGGACCCCGAATAGCCAAAACATTCTTCAAAAGAACAAAGTGGGAGGACTCACATGTGCTGATCTCAAAACTTACTATAAAACAACAATAAAAACCAAAGCAGTATGGTGCTGGCATAATGATAAGCATCTAGACCAATGGAACAGAATATGGAGTCCAGAAACATACCCTTTTATTTTTTTTATTCTTATGTTAATCCCCATACATTACATCATTAGTTTTAGATGAAGTGTTCCGTGATTCATTGTTTGTGCATAACACCCAGTGCTCCATGCAGAGTGTGCCCTCCTCAATACCCACCACCAGGCTAACCCATCCTCCCACCCCCCTCCCCTCTAGAACCCTGTTTGTTTTTCAGAGTCCATCGTCTCTCATGGTTCGTCTACCCCTCCGATTTCCCCTGCTTCATTCTTCCCCTCCCGCTACCTTCTTCTTCTTCTTTTTTTTTTTCTTAACATATATTGCATTATTTGTTTCAGAGGTACAGATCTGAGATTCAACAGTCTTGCACAATTCACAGCGCTTACCAGAGCACCTACCCTCCCCAGTGTCTATCACCCAGTCCCCCCATCCCTCCCACCCCACCCCCCACTCCAGCAACCCTCAGTTTGTTTCCTGCAATTAAGAATTCCTCCTATCAGTGAGATCATATGATACATGTCTTTCTCTGTTTGACTTATTTCACTCAACATAATACCCTCCAGTTCCATCCACGTCGTTGCAAATGGCAAGATCTCATTCCTTTTGATGGCTGCATAATATTCCATTGTATATATATACCACTTCTTCTTTACCAATTCATCTGTCGATGGACATCTTGGCTCTTTCCACAGTTTGGCTACTGTGGACATTGCTGCTATAAACATTGGGGTGCACATACCCCTTCAGATCCCTACATTTGTATCTTTGGGGTAAATACCAGTAGGGCACTTGCTGGGTCATAGGGTATCTCTATTTTCAACTTTTTGAGGAACCTCCATACTCTTTTCCAGAGTGGCTGCACCAGCTTGTATTCCCACCAAAAGTGTAGGAGGGTTCCCCTTTCTCTGCATCCCTGCCAACATCTGTCGCCCAGAAACACCCTTACATAAATTATGGTCATGTGATTTTTGATAGGGTGCCAAGACCATATATCAGAGAAAGGACAATATTTTAAACAAATGATGTTGGGAAAATTGGATATCCACATACAAAAGAATGAAGTTGAATCCTTACCTTACACTACATACGGATATTAATTCAAAATAAATCAAAGACCTAAACATAAGAGCAAATAAATAAATAACTATAAAGAAGAAAACATAGGAGAAAAGCTTCTTGACATGGAATTAGTAATGGTTTCTTGGATAGGACACCAAAAGCACAGGCATCAAAAGAAAAAAAAAATCACAATTTAAAACTTTGTACATCAAAAGACACAAGAAAGTGAAAACACAAGCTACAGGATGGGAGAAAATATTTGCAAATCAAATATCTGATAAGGCATTAACATCCAGAATATAGAAAGAACTTCCACAGCTCAGCAACAAACGACTCAGTTGAATAGTGGGCAAAGGACTTGAGTGGACATTCTTCAAAGAAGGTATACAAATGGCCAGTAAGCACTTTTAAAAAATGCTCAACATCACAAGTCACTGGGGAAATACAAATCAAAACCATAGTGAGATACCACTTCATACCCATTAGGATAGCTCTTAAATACAGAGAGCTATAGATAGCTAGATACATATTTTTTAATGGAAAATAAGTGTTTCAAAGATATGGAGAAATTGGAGCCTTCATGCATTGCTAGCGTATGGTACAGTTGTGCTGTGGAAAACGATTTTGTGGTTTCTCAAAAGTTAAACATAAGACCATATGCTCCAACAATTCTACTTATCACTATATACCCAGAAGAATTGAAAGCAGGGATTCAAATAGATACTTGTATACCAGTGTTCACAGCATTATTCACAATAGCCAAAAGGCGATCCATCAACAGATGAATGAATAAACAAAATGTGGTCTATACATATAATAGAATATTATTCAGCCTTGAAAAGGAAGGAAATTCTGACACCTGCCACAACATGGATGAACCTTGAAACCTAAGTGAAATAAGCCAGACAGAAAAGGCCACGTATTGTATGATTCCACTTATATGGGGAACTAAGAATAGGCCAATTCATAGAGACAGAAAAGAGATTAGAGGTTATTAGGACTTAGGTAGGGGAAGGGGAGGTTATTTTTGAACAGGTACAGTTTCTGTTCAGGATGATGAAAAAAGTTCTGGAAATGCATAGTGGTGATTGTCGAACAACAGTGTGTACCTAATGCCACTGAATTATACCCACTTAAACAGAGTTAAAAAGGTAAATTTAAATCCTATTTTATCGCAGTACTTTTTTAAAGAGCTTACAGCAATAAGCACTTGTCCCTCACAATTCTGCAAGGTGGCGATTTGGCTGTGCTCAGCGGGCAGCTCTCCTAGTCTCATCTGGGCTCACTCATGGGTCTGTAGTCAGCTGCTGAGGGGGCTGGGGGCTGCCTGGGCTACGGTGGCCTCAGCCGGGATCCCCTCTCTCTGCTCCTCAAGTCTCTCATCATTTCCCCAGGCTAGCTCAGGCAACTGGGCAGGGTCCACAGCTGCCCAGTCTCCAGAAATGTAGGCTTGAAGAGGCACGGCATCGCTTTGGCTGCGTTCTTTTGGCCAGAGCAAGTCATGTGGTCAAGACCAGCCTCAGAGGAAAAGGAAACAGACCCCATCTCCTGATGGGAGGAGCTGCAGGGGCTCCTTGCAAAGGAACCTGGATACAGACAGGAGAGGAGAATTGGCAACTCTTTTGCAGCGATGAACCACAATTTGACACTGTTAATAGAGAACTGCGTCAGGACAGCAAATGGTTTGTGACAGGATCGGCACATGTACCTGATCTAAGAGTTGTTTACAGTAGAGGTGCAGTGCTTGTTCTAGGAGTTTAAAAGTGTAGGGAAGTATACACAAACTCCACTTAGTGCCCGTAATATTCGCTCCCAGACATTAAGTACCTCTCAGATCATTTTTTTCATTCAAGCCAGCTACTTTGCAGATTTTGTGCTTTGTAGGAGCTGTGACTTTTTGGGGCAGCTGAGACATGGAGAGAGTCTTCAAGACAACAGAGTTTTGGAGCCTGAAGGGAGCCAAGCAGATCAGCTCAGCAGAGACAGGAACCATAGACCTAGCAAGGTAAAGGCACCTGATGAAGGCTTCAGAGTTGCCAACAACAGAACTTAGACTAGATTCCCGATCACTGAGCTCACAATCCAGTGTTCTCTCTATGACACAATGGTGATCTTTTTCTTGCAGTATGTAAATCCCAGCTCAGCCACCGGAGGAACTTGATTCTCTTCTTTGGGACCTTGCAATTTAGAGAGTGCTCTGCAGACCAACATCATCAGCCTCACCTGAAAGCTGGTTAGAAATTCAGAATCTTGTGCCCTGAGCCAGACCTGCTGAATGAGAGTCTGAAAATTAATAAGATGCCCAGGGCATTTGCATTAATGGTAGCTCCAAAGATGCATTGCCCCAGGGCACTGGTTTTCAACTTTGGCTATTCATTGGAATCAGCTGGGAGAGATTTAATTAAACACGCTCATGCTTGGGCGCTCCATCTCAGAGATTCTTATTTATATGTTCTTGGGTACAGTCTTGGCATATTTTTGGCAGATCCTTGAGCCACTACTTCTCCATAGCCCACCTCAAATATGCTGAAGATATTGGCAGCTTTTTTTTTTTTAAGATTTTATTTATTTATTTGACACAGAGAGAGAGAGAGAGCACAAGCAGGCGGAGCGGCAGGCAGAGGGAAAAGGAAAAGGAAAGGAAAAGGCTCCCCGCTGAGCAAGGGGACTTAATCCCAGGACCCCAGGATAATGACCTGAGCCAAAGGCAGACGTTTAACTGACTGAGCCAGCCAGGAGCCCCTGTTGGCAGCTTTTTATCACATTTTCCTTCTGTGCAATAGGCTAGTATTTTCTGAACGAGTGAAAGCCACTTCTGGAAGACCCTAACTGATGACCTTGCTCCAGTGTCCTGGGTAGGATTAAGGGATTTATAAATTGCTGACAATTATTTAAATGTATTTTTATAAGGAAGGAAGGTTAAAGACAGGAACTGATAATTGAGAGGAATTTTTTTTTTTTTTTAAGATTTTATTTTTTTGACAGAGAGTGACACAGTGAGAGAGGAAACACAAGCAGGGGGAATGGGAGAGGGAGAAGCAGGCCCCCTGCTGAGTAGGGAGCCCGATGTGGGGCTCAATCCCAGGACCCTGGGATCATGACCTGAGCCAAAGGCAGACAGTTAATGACTGAGCCACCCAGGCGCCCCAGGAATTTTTTCTTTTTGAAACCTGCTTTGTTCCCAAAAAAGGATTGGCACTAGTATACAGGGAAATCCCACATGATAAAAATTTGGCAAATTATAAATACAATAAAAGATGAAGGACCCAGAAAAATATAAATCATGGAAGAGAGAAAAGACAATAAAAAAGAACACAGATGTGCTAACTTCCCATGTGAACTTAATAGTTAAGCTATGAATTTGATTTTTTTCAAGCTTCACCACCTAGGAATCCAGTAGTTACAAAGTTTTTATCTATAGAAAAGGGGAGTGGGAGAAAGTCCTTCCTGCAAGAAAGCAAAGCTTTCTTAACTCTAATTTGTAAATAAAAGTTCCATGAGGTCTTTCTGTGGGGACAGGGAATGATATTAGCAAACTGTGTCTTCAAGAAGACTCCGAGGGCAAAAGCAGGACTGGATTTCATGCTTCTCGTAGTGTCTTTTTGTTAAATCTGTTCATAATGTGAAACACAATGGATAGAAGAAGGAAAGATGTTGTTTGAATCTCTTCTGGGATGTGGGCGTGTGTGTGTGTCTCTCCAGCTTCATCTAAGCTATAACTCAGGGAAGGGGAGTTGTAAAATCCCTTTACATTTGTCCAGGGAGTTGGCATCCCACTTAGAGGAGAGAAGCGGATTATTATCTCTCGTGCTGTGTGCAAGGGCTCTTGCTGTTCTGTTAATATCTTTGAGTGAGGGAACAAGATTATCCAGTAAACTCTTTTCACACGCCTGCATTCTAGCCTTAAATATGCCCTCAGGGATTGTTGGAACACAGTCATAATGGGATAAATATGCTCTCACATTAAAGTCCTAGAACACATTCTAGGGACATAATACCCCAGAGCTCCCCTTTATGTTACCCCAGTCATCTTCCCTTTTCTGTTTGGGAGCAGTTCCTTTTTTTTTTTTTTTTAATATATAGAACAAAGAAATGACTCTATTAATCTGGAATTCAAGGATTAAGGAATATTTTTGTCTTTGATAATATAGATCTATAGATATACATACACACATCTAAACATGCAAATGATATATGTCGGTGTCTGTGTGTGTCTGTGTGTGTATGTCTCACGGAGAATTGACTGATGTTCAAACTCTCTATTGAATTGAAATCATTTCAGCTGTGGAAAGGGGACCTCAGACAAATGGTCTACCAGTGCTGTTCAGGCTTCACTGTATGTATGAATTCCCTGGAAGTTTTGTTAAAATGCCAAATCCTGACTCAGTAGCTCAGGATGAAGGGGCTGAGAGTCTGTGGCCCTAACAGGCTGCTGGTCTGCACCCACACTTTGAGAAGCAGTGTCATTCCCAAACTTGGCTGCATGTGGGACTCACCTGGGGAGCTTTAGAAATTACTGCCACCTGGAGCCGCCATTGGAGATGTAATTGGTGTGGGGAGGGGCCTTGGCTTCACGAATGTTCCTAAAGTCCCCCAGGTGACTCTGGTGTGTGGCTATGGCTGAGAGCCCACTGCCTTCAAAGCTGCCAGGTAAAACAGAGCCTCCCACTGCCTCGGCTGTTAGAAAACCCCACGGTGCATTCTTAAACCTTTTGTTGAGTTTCAAAGAGATACAAGCTTTTAAATGTGGACAGTCTTATACCTTGAATAGATGGGAAGATGGCCGGATAGAGAGAGAGAGAGAGAGATCTTTGAGGGAAAAGGGATCTTATTTTGCAAAAGAAAAGAGAAACCACACAATTCTATTCTGTACATAGCTTGTCTAACAAAAAAAGTGAGGAGTTAGCACCTCCCCTGGGCAGAAGGAAAGCCTCACAGACTTCCAGGTTTCTCTGGGCGAGCCAAGTTAGCAGGCAGAGAGGCACTAGGCTCCACGAGTGGGAAAGGTGAAGAAATTAAGGATGAAAGTGACCTCCCAACTTGTAATAGCATTATTTCCTTGGCACTTGCTAAGTTACTAGAATATTCAGTGTGCAGTCTCGTATCTTTGATCAGATTTGCCTTCTCTCTGACTTGGTCGCTCACTCAAAACCATACCCCACAAGATTTGTTCTTCTCCTTCCCTTGGCCCTCCAGTCGTCCACTGCTGCCGCATTATGCTTACATATCAGCCGCCTTCTTTATTAATTGCCTTCCAACTTAAACTCCATCATTCATCCACATGATAACGCTGACTGACCCTACCTGCCAACACCTGGCAAACACTGTTTCCGGGGTATAGCCAGTGTTCCACCTTTGCAGAGCCTGCCCTCAGGGTGCTACATATTTGCTGGAAAAGACAAGCAACCACTTGGTTGGGTGTCACCCCAATGTATTTTAACAAAATAATTTGCATAAAAGATCATCAATGTCCCGCTTGCTATATTTTTACATATGCATGAATTCATGGGATGATCATGACCCAGATGAAGATAGAGAACATTTTCATCACCCAGAAAATTCACTTGGGCCTCTTCCCAGTGACCATCCTTCCCCTGGAGGTAACCATCATCTCTCTGACTTCAATGACTAAAGAGAAATGAGTGACTAATAGCTAGGAATGTTCAGTAAAGCTGACCTTAATATTTAATGGACTTTGAAGTTCAATGTTTCTGAAACTTTTGGACTATTTAGAGCCCAGCTTTTCTCTACCTTTTTTTCCCATGGGGGAACATAATTTTTTCTTGCCATCTAAAACCAGTCCATCTCTGAAATATTAAGTACATAACGACAATACCAACTTTATACTCTAAAATGTTATTTAAGTGCCTAGCAGTTTTATTTCCAGATTAACAAGTTTCTTAACATTTCTTATGCCTCAAAGAGATCCTTTTCATGGTTTTTAAAATTGCTTAAAATGTCAGGTGGAAAAAAATGAAAACTTCGGACACTCAGAGGTAAAATTTTGTTGACCAAATTTAAATATGCCTTGTGCATCTTTATATAGTCTATAACAAAGAAAAACTTTTGACATTTAGCATTGCATAGTAGCAGTATTTCAAGAATCATGTAATTAGTGGGTTTGTTTTTACAGGGGGAGGGTAACAACTGATGTGTAGACTACATATTTTGTTCGCTATTAAATTTTTAAATGTCAAAATCTTGAGCGAATGCGATATAACAAGATGTTTCCTTTGTTGTGGTGACAGAATTTTGAAGTTGCTGTAAAGGCTAATTATTCCAGAGAGCAATCACCTTGTTTTCCCCCCAGTTCCCATAATTCTGAGTTTTAAACATCTTTCCTTAAGAAAGTTTGTTTCTTTACTTTTAATTTAAAAAATAAATTTTTTGTAGAGGGGGGCAGAGGAGGAGGGAGAGAGAGCATCTTTTTTTTAATATTATTTTATTATGTTATGTTAATCACCGTACATTACATCATTAGTGTTCCATGAGTCATTGTTTGCATATAACACCCAGTGCTCCATTCAATATGTGCCCTCTTTAGAGCATCTTAAGCAGGGTCCACACCCAGCATGGAGCCCAACGTGGGGCTCAATCTCACAACCCTGAGATCACGACCTGAGCTGAAATCAAGAGTTGGACCCTTAACCAACTGAGGAACCCAGGTGCCCCAAGAAAGTTTGTTTCTGGAAATATTTTCTATTAACTTGCCTTGGGTGTGCTTACTTTCTCCTTATTGTCTTATGGGGGGTGGAGCTTGTCCCTGCCTGCTTTGCTTCCTTTTCCACACCTTCAGAGGTTAAAGTTGAGGATGCTGATGGGCTCTGCTGTGATTTTCATATATATTGAGAGGCAGTACCCTGCCAGCTGAGTGACACTGGGCAAGTTGCTTGGCCTCTCTGAGCCTCATTTTCCTTCTTTGTACACAGGGGTAATAATGCCGTCTGTCTCAAGGTCTTGTGAAGGTTGAATATGGGGAAACCACTTCTAATTGTCTTGGCAAACAGTGTTTAGGTCAATGTGAGTGACTAGAAGCTCTTCGAAGCTGATTCATGGAATATTGGCAGTCATTTCATCGATCTCACAAATTATTTAAAGCTCAGATCCTGTGTGGAGGGTGCTCAGCTCTTGTCTATGGCATCATGTCTGTGATGGCTGATACCAAACGAGAACCCGACCAGGCTGTGCCTCTGACTGCTATTGCCTGACAACTCCTTTGAGAACAGGATGCCATCGCTTCTTCAATCAACCGACTTGGCCCACACACACAATTGCATCAGGAGTGGACGACCTGTGTTTCACGTCCCTGTTTGCCATAGAAGCACAGATTATAAAGGAGCTGAGTCCCGTTTTGGTGCCAAGTGACCCTATCCCACTGACACAGCGCACCCAACTCACCAGGAAGCTTTTTTTGTTTTTGTTTTTTGGTGCAGCCCATGAGTCAATTACTAGAACAGTTCCCCCTTCCCCCCGCCCCCCCCAAAAAAAGACAGGGACAACTGGTGACAGTCCAGTTCAAGAGCCAGCAGACTTTTTCTGTGGAGGGCCATGGGCCATGTGGTTTCCATCGCAACTGCTGCATTCTGCCTGTTGTGGTCCAAAAACAGCCACATACTGTACATAAACGCACGTGGCTATGTTCCAATAAAACTTCTTTACGAAAACAGGCTGGATTTGGCTCACAGACCGTAGCTTGCCATCTCCCACTTTAGATCAATGCTGTCCCATAGAAATATAATGCAAACCAAT
This sequence comes from Mirounga angustirostris, assembly GCF_029215605.1. Taxonomy (NCBI): domain Eukaryota; kingdom Metazoa; phylum Chordata; class Mammalia; order Carnivora; family Phocidae; genus Mirounga; species Mirounga angustirostris. Next base: position 103,606,944 of record NW_026991718.1, read on the forward strand.
ATTTAATTTCACATGTTCCAGTAGCTACATTTTTAAAGTTCTTGATATATTAAAACATATGAATTTTTAGACTTCGAAAAGATAGACTTTTAAAACAAATCTTGGAATAGTAAAGGACAGATACCTTACAAATAACTTAAATTTGCTGAAGCAACCTGATATCTAATGGCTTTTTAAGAGTTTTTAAGTGGTGATAAGGAACTGCACAATTGCCAAAATGCCCATTTTTGACTGATTTTTTTATGGTCTGTATAAACAGAACCCAAATTCTAACCATGAGGTTATGCCAATTTCAAATAACTTTAGCCATAAAAAAAAGAACAAAACTAAAAGCAACTCAGCGATAAGCCTTGGCCATGTCCTGTTGGAATTCCATGCTGACTTATCCTTTATGGGCAAAAGCAGGTGTCAAGTGGCTCAATGATTAAGAGGGCCCAGGAGTCATCTCTAATGAATTTCTACTCATATAAATGCCTTGTTCTCTGGCCACATTAAGGATTGCCATCCCTACCCATAGGCACACAAGCCTTTCCTCCCCTGGCAGTCTGGTTCACCTGCCGCAGTAAAAATGAGCCCAGTTCCTGGCTTTCCTGCCTCCTCTTCTGCATCACCCTGCTCTGGGCAGCCTGGAGGAAAGAGGCATATGGATGAATTAAATTGGGGCTGGCTGATCTAGGATGGCTCATCTCTGATCTTCCAGCAGGCCAGCCCAAGCTTCTTCACCCAGGAGAGGCAGGGGATAGAGAGGGCAGCAGCTGACAAGGCTTCTCGCAGCCCAGACTAAGAATTGGTGTGATGTCACTCTCTTTTGTCTAAGCCAGCCATATGGCTATCTCAGATTCAAGGGTGGGAACATAGACTTCACCACCTCCTGGTCTGAAGGACTATAAAGTCACATTGCATAGAAGGGGGTGGGGGGACGACTTGTGCCCATTTCAGAAGCAATCCATCACAGAGGCTGATATCAAACTCTAAGGTGGGCCTGTGTGATATGCTCTAATGAACGTGCCTTCTTTCTCTCCCCTGCGTGAGTTTATATCTCATCCTGAAGTACAGAAAAATAAAAAGTTTGTTCAGATGTGGTCCCCCTCTTACTGATACCCTCAAATCAAGCTGAGATAAGCACTTCTATTCACAGCTCTCAGTGCTCTCTCTCAGGCTTCAGGTGCTCAGTGTCATTTCTTCTATATTAAATTCTTATATAATATTCTCTAAACTCTCCATGTGCTGTAGTCACATCTTAGACTGGGCTCCTCAAAAGTAGAGCTTAGACAAAGCCTTGTATGTGAATTTATTTTGGAAAGCGAGCTTAAGGTTCATAATTCACAATGCCTCCCTTGGTATCCCTGCAGCTGGTGTGGCCAGTTATAGAGAGTCAGCGTGGGCACACATGATCGGAACACTAACGTCAAGTCTGTCCCTACCTACTCTCTTTAATTCCTGGTCTGTTTTCTAATTCTGGACTCACTATAATCATTATTCTATTAGTTAAGGTAATTCTAGCTTCTGTAACTTATTAACCCTTACATCTTAGTAAAGCTCAACAAAATAGAAGTTTATGTCTCACTTAATATCCAACGTGGATTTTCTAACCAGAGCATGGTATCCCATGTGGTCATTCGGCAATACACATTCTACCACATGGCTCCAACATCCCCTTGCCATTAAGGGGAGCCTGCCAGGTCTTCTGCATTCAGCTGGCAGACAGGAGAATAAAGAGAAGAAAAGGCATTTCTCTGTAGCTTTGGCACGGAAGGGATACATATCACATCCTGCTCTCATTCTGTGAGTGAGAATTGGTCCCATGGTCTGTCCAGATGCAAAGGGTGCTGGGAAATGTGGTCCCGGCTGGGAACAGCTTTACAGCAATACCTTTGCACAGTGGAAGGGGAGTACACATCTTTGGTGACCACCTAGCATATCTGCTACGTCAATCAAGCATACTGGTATCCATGCCCATGGGTTTGTGAGAAGGGAACCCTGTCTTCATTTCTAATTTTTTTTACTGTGAAATCTATGTCTAAAGAGGGTGCACGGATGCTTCTTGCACCCCATCTCATGTCTTTTAGGCCAGCCTTTTTTCCTCGGGCCAGTGCTGAGGCACCCCCCCGCTCCCCTCCATTGTACCGCTTACCTTTGCTATTGGATGTGGCGGTTTCTTCACCTCCCCCTTGTGTGACACTCGTGGGAGTCCCCTCAGCCATTCTGACACAGAAGATGGGAGCAGATGGATGAATCCTTCCATCTTCATTCCTTTGAGTGGTCGGTTCTGAGACAGGCTTCACAGCTCCTCAGGAAAACCGAGCCGCGGTAGCCCAGATAGCCAGCTTGATAACACACCCTTGAATTGACTTCCTCTTCTCTGTGTCACCCGCTTACTGTTCCTAACCTCATTTTCCAAAATAGACTACTCACATGCAAGCCTTTGGCTCAGCTCTGCTTTTGAGGAACACAGGCTCAGGTGTGAATATAGCACATGAGAAGTTTAAAGAGTAATATTAGATTCTTATACATACTACCCACATTAAGAAACAGATGGTGGACTCTTGTCTCACCTCCAAGTACTTCCTGCCCATAGAAATGATTTTTGGGGGGCACCTGGGTGGCTCAGTTGGTTAAGCGACTGCCTTCGGCTCAGGTCATGATCCTGGAGTCTCCGGATCGAGTCCCGCATCGGGCTCCCCGCTCAGCAGGGAATCTGCTTCTCCCTCTGACCCTCCCCCCTCTCATATGCTCTCTCTCTCTCATTCTCTCTCTCATAAATAAATAAAATCTTTAAAAAAAATAAAAAAATTTAAAAAAGAAATGATTTTTTGTTTCAGTAAATGAATAAATTAATGAAAGAGATACTTCCTTAGACCTCATTGCTACCTAGACCCTGACCCAGAAAAGAGCAAGCAAATAATAGTTAAGTTCTCAACTAGAATACTCATAGTCTCAAACCAACTTTAAACACATCTATGAAACACTTCTCACTGTTACCCCTGGTCAAACTGACTTTCGTTGACTTCAGCTCAACTGCCTCACATTCTAAGCAGCAAGAACCAGGACTATAAACTGCATTTGCTTTGCCAGATTAACAACAGAAAGTCACCTTTAGGGATTCTCCTTGTATGGAACTGGTCACTAAATGCATTGGATTCCCTGTGTTTAAAGAGGAAGGAAAAATGGCTAACAGACCATTTTCCAGTTCATGAGGAATCTTGCTTTTTACTAAATTCACAAAATCGTTCTTAAGATACATTGTATCTTATTAGAATTTGTGCAGAACATAACAGTAGTTTTAGTTAGGAAAGGAATTGGCTTATCCGGATTCTGTAGGATCATTACGTATTTACTGAGAAGATCTTAATGGCTAGAAATCCTCACCACTGCTGCCATCTTGAGATGTCCTGCCCTGATTCTCCTGTTTTCCAGGAATATGCGATTCCAGCTGTTCACCCAATTAGCCCCACCCCCTTTGGTTACCAAAAAAGATGTATGTAGAACGGTGAAAGAAAATACAAGATCCAAGGTCTTCTGGTGTTAGAAAATACAGCTGAAAATTAGCATTTCTTGCCCTAAGGATTCAAGTATGTCAGGTTTGTCTGTCTGTTGCTACGTACACAGCTTTTTCCAGCCACATTCCTTAATAAAAACAAGGGAACGGGTTCTCTGCCAACAGGGTGAGGATTCAGATAAATTGTTAAAAGTAGATACTTTCTGTGAGAGACTCCTGGTCTGTTCTCGAGTCATGGGGATATTTAGCTTATTGACCCCCAGAGAAGCATTTACCCAGAACGACAAAATGGAACACATTCTTGAAGAGGATAGAAGACCTTGTTTTGTTTTGTTTTGTTCTAAGAAATGCAAGGTCTTATTAGGGCAAAGCTGTTAATTACACACTTCATTATTGTCAAGGTTAATACAGTGTGTGAGAGCAGAGGCCCTTTTTCATCTCTTCCTCAGTGCAAGGGGAGACAGCTGTTCTTACGGACAGATCCATTATAGCTTATCACTGGCCGGCAGCCTGGGGAGGAAGCACCATGAAATATGGCCACTGTCACCAAGAGAGCAGACGCTGCGCCGGTCCAAGCACAATGGAAAGACAATGAGAACCAGGCTGTCGGGCTCAAATAGATTGGGTTGCATTGATCTTTAATGCCTGGCTGTTCCGCAGCATGAAATTCACGGATACTCTTGCAGTTATTATATTATCGATCTCTAAAACTGCACAATCTTGCTTTCATAAACATCCCACGCTGACAGCTGTAAATAGTGGTTCTTACATTTTGGAAACCGAGTTAAACCGTGTTGTAAAATTCTGCGTGTTTGGATTTCATTATCATTGCTTGGTAGTTGATGATTCCTTAAAGTGAAACCTGTGTCAGGGAAAAAAAATAGGACCTCGGCTCTAGTTGCCCTGGTCTTCCTGATTAAAGAAGGGTATTCAACCCTTTTTTTTTTCTCTTCCTTTTAGGTAGGTCAGCAATTTATTTTTAATAGGTATATATATATTTTGCAAGGCCCTGCTTCTTAACACTGATTTAATCATTTTCATGAAAAGAGAGAAAAGCATGTGGTTCCTTTTTTTTTTATGTTATGTTAATCACCATACGTTACATCATTAGTTTTTGATGTAGTGTTCCATGATTCATTGTTTGCATATAACACCCAGTGCTCCATGCAGAACGTGCCCTCTTTAATACCCATCACCAGGCTAACCCACCCCCCACCCCCTCCCCTCTAAAACCCTCAGTTTGTTTTTCAGAGTCCATCCTCTTTCATGGTTCATTTCCCCCTACGATTTCCCCCCCTTCATTCTTCCCCTCCTGCTATCATCTTCTTTTTTTTTTTCTTAACATATATTGCATTATTTGTTTCAGAGGTACAGATCTGAGGTTCAACAGTCTTGCACAATTCACAGCGCTTACCAGAGCACATACCCTCCCCAGTGTCTATCACCCAGTCACCCCATCCCTCTCACCCCACCCCCCACTCCAGCAACCCTCAGTTTGTTTCCTGAGATTAAGAATTCCTCATATCAGTGAGGTCATATGATACAAGCATGTGGTTCCTTTAAGAGTGATACATTTATACCATCTGTAAACATCTCCAAATGCTAAAAAGGGGATCCAAGAAAAGACAATGCCTTATATGGCCTGTTACAGTGTCTTGGGGTTTTTCTGTGTTTTGTTGTTATTGTTTGTTTGTTTTTGTTTTTGCTATGGATAAAATTTTTTTCTGAAATTTTCAAATATCAGCAACCACACCTTAACTTCCACGGCACTCAGGTTTTATTCATCAATAATCCTAAGATTTATAGCTTCGTACTAAGATCATGATGCTATAGAAGCAGGTGTGCCAAAATAGTGAAATCTATTAAAGTATTCATTTTAGTTAAACAGTAGAAGTATTCCACCCCTGTAGGGAATGGGAAAATGTTGAAGAGTGTAGTTCCTAGCAGCCAACTGGTAACATCAAATAATTTTAATACTGTATGTATATATGTGATACTATATATATGTGTGTTTATATATAATGTTATCTAGATATAAAATATATTTAACTCTGTACTATATACTTAATAAAATATGTGTATTTAATACTGTATATATATGCACACACATATATATATAATCCTGAATCCTATTAAACTGAAAAGTAAATGCCGGTCTAATGTTTTTTATTATAAAAGTACCCTAGTTGTGGAAAATCTTGAAAATACACTAACCCCATTGAGTACACAGTGTGAAGATTGAGCAGCCACATTATCCCTGCCTGGGAGCTCATTCAAGATGCAAAATCCCAGCCCTCTCAGACCTATCGAATGAGAATCTCCCTTTAACAAGATCTGCCTGTGATTTGTATGAACATTAAGATTTGAGAAGCACAGGTCTAAAATATATAGCACCCTTAATCTCCCCACCTAGAGATGACCACTGTCAATACTTTATTGTATTTCTATTAATCTTATTCTTCTGTACATATTTCAGTTTAAATAGTTGAAAATCTAATTTTGTTAATTTTTATGACTCAGACATTACATTTTTAAGAAAGATACCAATAGAGTGCTAATCATGATTTGAAAGTATTCCATTTTTTAGATCTGTAAGGAATATTTATTTGATATATATAACAATAGTAGTTAATTGAAGATACATCTTTTTTTTTAAGATTTTATTTATTTGAGAGAGAGAGAATGAGAGACAGAGAACATGAGAGGGAGGAGGGTCAGAGGGAGAAGCAGACTCCCCGCCGAGCAGGGAGCCTGATGCGGGACTCAATCCCGGGACTCCAGGATCATGACCGGAGCCGAAGGCAGTCGCTTAACCAACTGAGCCACCCTGGCGCCCCGAAGATACATCTTTAAACTCAAGAAATTTGTGTTTTGTATCTCAAATTACTAATAATGGTTTTTAAAAGTCTGAAACATCAGTTCTTCCATTGTAGAAAACTGAGATTTATTGTGTTATTTGCAGCTTTTTTCCTAAATTATTATCAACCTAATTTAAAAGTAAATTTTAACTTATAAAATAAATACCGTTTCTTAGTACTTACTGCATGCCAGAAATCATGCCAACTGTTTTATACATATTATTGAATCACATTAACCCAATGAGGCAAAGATTTATTCTTGTCATTTTAGGGGTTAGAAACCATGGCTTTAAAAGGTTAGGTAACTTGCCCACTATCACACAGCTGGTAAGTGCTATGAGCCTGATTCGAAACAAGGATAAAAAATACTACATTGAGATTATGCTAAGTGAAATAAGTCAAGCAGAGAAAGTCAATTATCATATGGTTTCACTTATTTGTGGAACATAAGGAATAACGTGGAGGACATTAGGAGAAGGAAGGGAAAAATGGGGAGGGGAATGGGGGGGGCAAACCATGAGAGACTATGGACTCTGAGAAACAAACAGGGTTTTAGAGGTGAGGTGGGTGGGGGGATGGGTTACTCCGGTGGTGGGTATTAAGGAGGGCACGTACTGCTGGAGCACTGGGTGTTATACGCAAACAATGAATCATGGAACACTACATCAAAAACTAATGATGTACATGATGTACTGTATGATGACTGACATAATAAAATCAAATTAAATTAAAAAAATACTATATTGTTTTTAAAAGTGTTTCTTATTCAATGAGAGTCTTTATTTTTTCTTCTAAATAGCATTTAGCTCATAGTAATATTAATTTTTCTCCTTCCACAATAATAAATATATAGAATTCTGTTTATTGAGTTTACTGCTATAATTTTGTATATAAACTGAACATACATCTCTGGATATGCAATGATAAGTGCATGGAAACAGCAGACCCCCCAACTCTGAGGTCACAGATTAATTTGTGTGTTGAAATAGTGACCCTCTCATCTCCCAGAAAAATCTAAATGAACTTACTTGGGGGACAAAATTGTGAAATAGTCATTCATGATTGCTTGGTTTTTCATTTTCCAAATGTAAGATATATATAGCACAATTAATGAGAGAAAAAAAGGGCTCTCCCAAACAGAACTTCATTATGTTATCACTTAGTCATTTAAAAAATACAGATAGCATGGATATAGGCATATTCTAGATTTCTGTTATAGTTTTAGCTGTTATTGTATGGATGGATAGGTGGGTGGATAGGTGGTTTGATGGATACATTGATAGATGATACAGACATCTAAATTCCTTTCTCACAGTATTCCCCAGAAACAAAGTGACTGAGTTTCAAGTCTGCACATTCAGCTCATTAATGAAATTGGAAGAGTTTTAGTGGGAAAATGGGAAGATTTAAAGGACTCAGCAGTTTCAAAGGAAGTATTCAATAATGCTCTGACCACAAAAGAATCACATAGGGAAGGGTTTTTTCCTTCTAAATATCTGTCCTGGTAGTGAATTTCTAAGACTAATAGTCCAGCCCCATAATAGCCATTTATTAATTTGCTGAAGATGAACAGGTTCTCTGGATATAAATTCCAAAGGACAAGTGATTGAAATGCCACTTTGATATGAGCGGGGCCCCTTTCTTTTATCACAATTATCCACATAGCCCAAAGATAGTGGCATCTTAACATACTCTGATCATCTCTGTGCCTCCATCATTGAGTAAGTGATGAGCTGGTAATCACTCTTTTTTGTCATCTGAGTCCATCTATTAATTCCTCCTGGACCTAGCTCATAATTCTCCTCTTCCTGAAAACTTACCATGAAATTTAGTTTGTTCATCTCTGATCTTTTCTTTACTTTATAATCTTCACGTTTTAACTTGCCTTCATTGTTGAGTTGTGTTTAATGTTCTTTACTCATTTCAGATTTACAAATTTGTGTACACCGGAAGGCAGTGTGTACATTGGTATGTTTCAAAACTGCTATATAATCTCTCCCTCCAGCAGCCTCTATAATTCCTGAAGGTGTCTGGGAGGGGTATCACTAGATATCAAGTGATAGTATCCTTTTTATAAATTGGAGAAGAGGTAATGAAAAAAGGATGAAACTAAATCACATAGCAAATGTGGCTGAAATTAAGACCAGAACCTAGAATTGCCCATATGTTGTAAATTGAACAACTCATCGCTAGGGAATGGAGTGCGCAATAGAAAGTACGTATTTTATTGACCCATTTTTGATGGGTTGTGATGTCACACACGAAGCATTTGCATCCAACTGGTGCTGTTTTGTTTAGCTCAAAAGAGTCTGAAGAATATCTCAGAAAGAGAGCTAGACTAAGCTGAAAGTAATGTAACATTCATTGTGTATCAGCTATACTTTGAGAGAGAGAGAGGACACTAGACTGGAAGAGAGAGGCTTTGGGTTTGAATCCCAGGTCTGTTATGTATCAGTGGGCAGAGTCAGCTCTGAGTTTTAGTGTTACTCGGGAAAGGAAGGAGGAGGCCTAGATGATCTCTAGATTCCTTCCAACATTAAGATGCTAGAAGTGATTCTGTGGTACCAGAGCTGAATATTTCATGTATTCAGAGATAGGAAGGGTAGAGGCAGACAAGAAAGATTAATATTGTTTAAGATGGATAGAATTTAGAGAAATGATTTTTTTTCTGGGATATAGACCCAAAGATAACATTGAACATGAAAAATTGTTATATAGCTAGCTATTATTTGTCAAGTTCAGAGAAAGTCTGGATAATATTTTTGCTACAGGATTATCCAAGCAGGTCCAATAATTGAGAAGGTACTTAAAGACCTTGGCATACCTTATAGTCATTATTCATGTGGTATATCAGTCAATATGAATGCCCAGGATTAGAAATACCAGGAAGCTATTTTGGGGGAAGACATGAATTCCTGAGAACATTTCATTGAGTAATCTGCCAGTTATTGATAAAGAGAGAGAATAGGAATGTGCAAGAGTATAATCTCTGTCCAGAATGGTGGCTAAAAAGACTTTTAGTTGGTCCACTGTGATATAAACAGATTAATACTATTTTCTTAAAAATTTGTACAAAACATGGGGCGCCTGGCTGGCTCAGTCAGGTGAGCATTCGACTCTTGATTTTGGCTGAGATCATGATGTCAGATCATGGGATCGAGCCCTGCATTGGACTCCTTGCTCAGCGGGAACTCTACTTAGGATTCTCTCTCTCCCTCTCCCTTTGCCCTTAACCTCGCTCATGCACTCGCTCACTCTCTCTCAAATGAATAAATAAATCTTTTTAAAAAATTTGCACAAAGCATTATTGAAGAAGAGAGGAAGCCAGTTGTTAAATCCACAGAAAGTAACAGTACCTATGTCTAAGAGAGTTTGAAGAACACCCTGAGCAAATAGAAAGAGAAATGATAAACAGGTAAGATACAACTGAAATGCAGTTGGAAGCTGCTCAGATAGACTTGAGAGTTTTGAGGATGAGTTACTAGCATTCATACTTAATGCATCAGAAGATGTCCATTTCCTCCTTTTCTCTTCCCTGTGCTTACCTTTCCCTGTTCAAGGTATTGCTTTTCCCAAGTTCATCTGTTGGGGTGGGTGTAGATGTTCTTGCTCTGAGAAGAGGTCCAGATGTATATATGACAGGAGGTTCTTTTTCTCTCTGGGGGATGCTCACACAGAACATCACCTAGTTGGACAATCAATCCATTTAGACCCCTCCTCCACAAGCAATCCTAACACTCCATATGATGGAATACCGTTCAGTGATTTTTAAAGAAGAATGGGGGGGGGGGAAGAATAGGGGGAAAATTGGCTATTAATTCACAGAACCACCTGGATTAACTTTAAATGCATTATAATAAATGAAAGAAGCCAGACCAAAAGGCTCCAGACTGTTTGATTCCCTTCATATGATATTCAGGAAAGGCAGAACTATAAGGATGAAAGTATACCAAAGGTTTGGGGAGGAGGTGGTGTCTGACTGGGGGAAAGTTCAGGAGATTTTGAAGGGGAAGGAGATTTTGACCCTGTAATGGTGAATACATGATGCTTCGCATTTGTCAGTACCCATAGAACTTTCCAGCACAAAGAGTAATTTTTTCAGCCAATCAGGAGATCAAGAGGATCCCAGGATGGAATACAAACTGTGGCAGAAGAATGTAACTGTTATACTTGTTTGATATAATGTCATTGAAGGGGGTGTTAACCTAAGTAACTTTGGAGAACAGGGCTTTCTTTGAATGGAAACTTTAAGCCCAACGTCCAAAAAAACCATACTAAACACTGTACTCTAGCTGGCAACAGTGTTTCCCATTGTGGTATGGGGTAATGATTCTGAAACTGCTCTATCAGTATACTGGGATTGAATAACCAAAAGAATGGCAGATGAAGATCCAGGGCTTTCACCAACAAATATGAGGGAAAGCTAGAATGAACTATGTGGTACCCTAGATGAGATTCAGAGACAACAGTATGAATTCATGTTTAGCTTAATACAGTTACAGATGGACAGATATATTTAGAGATGTGTGTGCATACCAGGGGAAGTGTGTGTATCCATGTATCGCCTGGCTCTGTTCACTGAGAGGGCCTGGAAACAGGGTCACCCCAGTAGCAGTGAGCACATCCAGCATCCAGATATTAGTTTCTAATATCATTATCCAGTTCAAGGAACCAGGCCCCTTGGAGAAGTGGTTGATTTTAGGGCAAGCTCAGGGAACTGACAAGATGAACCCGGAGCATCTTGTAGCACCAAAGAAGTGAGGAAGGGCTCAAAAAATAAGAGGATGGGGGCTTATGAAAGGGACAGGGCAGCCCATCTGAAAGAGCTCTCAGTAACTAAAGCTAGAACAGTTAGAGCAACAAAACAAAACCAAAGTATATTTTAGGATTATAATCCAAAGTATAAAACAAATATCCATGATTCTATCCATACTGACACAACTAAATGATTGAATAAATAAATAGGATGCAAGTCTCCTGTGCAGAATTCCGCATACGTTATATAGATACCCCTTCTCAGGGAGGGAGACTGATTTACTTCCAAGGGTATAGTTTGGAAAGCAGGGAAGGAAGGAGAATGTAACTTTATAGTGTGGAAACCTGGTGAGCACTCCCTGGGCCAGGTGACCAAGGCCAACATCAGCAGTGATAAGCCATGTTGAAGACAGGCACGCTGGATATGACGTGATAAAATTGGTACCTTACTCTGTGATCTCCCCGCACCCCTTCCAAACCAATAACCTCAGTTTAACCACGAGAAAAACATCAGAATTTCGTAGTTGAGGGTATTCTGCAGAGCCCCTGACCACTATTCCTTAAAACTGGCAAGGTCATCCAAAAACAAGGAAAGTCTGAGAAACTATCACAGACCAGAGGAGACTAAGGAGACATGACAAATAAGTACAAGATATCCTGGATGGGACCCTGGAACACTAGGGAAAAAGCTAATGAAATTCATATAAACTGTGGAGTTTAGTTAATGGCAGTGTAAGATGTTAACAGTACAGTAAGGGATATATGAGAGCTCTGTATGTTCTCTTTGCAACCTCTCTGTTCATTTAAAACCATTCCGGAATTGAAAGTTTATTTAAAAGAAAAGGGTACAGACCAAAAGTCTTCATCCTGGACTGATTGGATGGAAAAAAACAAAACCTTGTCTTTCATCCTGGGGGGACTTTGGGAAGCACTGATCTATAAAGCGTATGCTCTAGGACCGCTTTGACTTTGTCCTCTAGTTTGAAAGCCTCTGTTCTACTGAGATGATTTTGAACTCCTTTGCTACTTGCTCAAAGGTATTTTTCTCTTAAAATCCTGGAAGTCTGGAGTCACAACACTTTGATCCCCACCCCCCATCATATTTTGCAGCAAACCTTGTCATTGTCAAGGCACAGCTGACTGGCTTTGTAAGTGGTTTGTGATTTCTTTCTGTTCCTGGTATTCCAGTGTTATTTAGGTTCATTAAAGGTAACATTTGGGCTTGGCAGTTTGTCACTAAGATTTCAAGTACGACTACATCAATTGCTAAGCCATCAGACGTTAGCGATGATGATACGGAAGTGTGGCTCTAGCAAGTAATACTGTTAGATGCTTAATGAGAAGATCACATGTGATCACAAATAAAATCTCACAAGTAATCTTCATGCTGTTCCTTACTTACAGTTCAGAAAATGCCTTCCTCTTCCATAAAATCTGGTAACCTCAGTTTTCATATGTCTTCTATAAAAGGGTAAAAAAAGAAAAAATGTGTGCCCATTTCTGGGTATGTTAATCCTCAAGTGACGGTGTTTGCTGGTTTTGCAAATAATCTGAATAATGGATGTAAAAAATAATATGCTTTTTCTAATGAGTTATAGACTTAAAATTATAATCATCTTATTGTTAGGTGGTTAGGGTTTGGGAAGGGGTGGGGAGGAGGTTTCCCCTAAACTGGTAAATAAGACGATTGCTTATACAGTCTTCTAAATGGCTTTCTGATATTTAATTGATCTCTCTATTGAGATAGGTAAAAGAAAATTTGCAATTTAAGATTATTTGCAATTTAAGAATATTTGACTTATTTCACGACTGAAATCAGTCAACAGTTTTTTATTATCACTTTTTTAGGGGACGTTCCTGGGGTCTTTTTTCCTCTGTGGTTTAAATTAGATGGAGTAGGGGCGGGATTCCAACATCAGTTTGAAAGCATGAAATGTTTTCTTTAAATGGCATTCCCTTTACTGTTCCCAGACAATCGTTAGAGGAAATAAACCGTGCAAGGAAACCTCCATCAACGGCCTGCTGGAGGACTTTGACAACATTTCCGTGACTCGCTCCAACTCCCTAAGGAAGGAAAGCCCTCCCACCCCAGACCAGGGAGCCTCCAGCCACGGTCAAGGCCATCGGGAAGAAAATGGCTTCATCACCTTCTCACAGTATTCCAGCGAATCCGATACCACTGCTGACTACCCGACTGAGAAGTATCGAGAGAAAAGTCTCTATGGCGACGACCTGGATCCATTTTATAAGAGCAGCCATGTGGCCAAGCAAAATGGGCACGTCACGAAGACCAAACACGGGGAGGCCCACTATCCTGAGATGAAGCCTTGGAAGTCCGATCTCGCCAGATTTCCCCTTGATTATCACGCACACTTGGACTCACTAAGTAAACCAAGTGAATACAGCGACCTCAAGTGGGAGTACCAGAGAGCCTCAAGCAGTTCCCCTCTAGATTATCCATTCCAATTCACGCCTTCTCGAACTGCAGGCACCAGTGGGTGCTCCAAGGAGAGTCTGGTGTTCAGCGAAAGCGAGTGGGGACCCAGCCTGGATGACTATGATAGGAGGCCAAAGTCGTCCTACCTGAATCAGACCAGCCCTCAGCCTACCATGCGGCAGAGGTCCAGGTCAGGCTCGGGGCTCCAGGAACCGATGATGCCCTTCGGAGCCAGTGCATTTAAAACCCACCCCCAAGGACACTCGTACAACTCCTACACCTACCCTCGCTTGTCCGAGCCCACAATGTGCATTCCAAAGGTAACGTTCACTGCCTCCTTCCCTCCGGTGTGCATGCACCCCACAAAGGTGGTGCTAGCATGACCTTCTCACGTAGTCAGATTCTAATGTGATGGTTTGCCTTTTAAGTGAGAATCCATATTGAAACCCTACCTGATTTCCAGCCACAAGCCCCAAGGCCAGAGGATATAGGGCAAGGCACATTTATTCATTAAAATCAAAGTCTTTGGAGATCTCCTACAGGGTTTCTGATTGAAAGGCAAAAAAAAGTTCTTTATTTGAAAGCTATCCTGATATACTACTAATAAATATTGTGTGCTCATATTATACTAAGTCCTCTGTTAAGAAGCATATGATTGTAAGCCATTAGATGGAGGAATACAGTGGTTCCTGCATTCTGGCAAAGTTTACAAGGATCTGTTGAAAAGGAAAAAAAAAGTCAGGATTACATGGTAAGCTTTTAATAAAGTTCATTTTAAGGTTAAATTTTAATATAATAACCATTCTAACAGGTGTGGGGGGATATCTCATTGTGGTTTTGATTTTTCTCTGATGATGAGTCATGTCTAGAACCTTTCCATGTACCTGTTGACCATTTGTATATCATCCTTAGAAAAATGTGTTTTCAGGTTCTTTGTCCATTTTTTGATTGGGTTATTTGGGATTTTTTTTTTTTCTATTGAGTTGTATGAGTTCCTTATATGTTTTTTAACCCCTTAACAGACATGTGGTTTGCAGATATTTTCTCCCATCCCATCGGTGACTTTTAATTTTGCTGATCTTGCCCTTCGCTGCACAGAAGCTTTTTATTTCAATGTAGTCCCACTTGTTTACTTTTGATATTGTTGCCTTTTGGTGTCAAAGATGAAAAATCATTGCCAAGACCAATGCCAAGGAACTTACCTCCTATTTTTCTTCTAGGAATTGTATAGTTTCAGGGCTTACATTCAAGTCTTCAATGCATTTTGAGTTAATTTTTGTATGTGGTGTAAGACAGGGGTCCAGTTTCATTCTTTTACACGTGCCTGTCCAATTTTCACAGCACCGTATATTGAAAAGACTGACCTTTCTGCATTTGTGTATTCGTGGCTCCTTTGTCAAAAATTGATTGACTATGTATATGTAGGTTTATTTCTGGTCTCTAATGTGTTCTATTGATCTCTGAGTCTGCTTTTTTTTTGCCAGTACCATACTATTTTGATCACTATAGTTCTATAATATAGTTTGGAATTAGGAAGCTTTGTTCTTCTTTATCAGGATTGCTTTGGCTATTTAGGGTCAAATATGATTTTTTGTGTGTGTGATATATTTGAACACTTACGGAAGGAAGCTGTTTGGGTCAAGATCATAGAGAAAGTTCTGTCCAGAGGCAATAATGTTTTAGCCCTGGGGCCATATTTGGCCCATTGACCTGGTGCCTCCACCAAATAGTCATTACCAACTTCTGAAAAATCAAGATATTTCACTTAGAATCTTCAACTTCTGGGTTTTAGGCTTCTCTTGAAAAAAAAAAATGGCATGATCTGATATCCCTAGGCCCACATTTTCACCTAGCATTGGAAATGGAATTGGCTGGAGACAAAGTCTCCCCATTAGAGGGGACCGGCCCTGCCCAACCCACTTCATTCATTTTTCCCATTAGCCTAATCCCTAGAGGCATTTGGGATTTAATATAACCC
The DNA here is from genome assembly GCF_029215605.1 of Mirounga angustirostris. Taxonomy (NCBI): domain Eukaryota; kingdom Metazoa; phylum Chordata; class Mammalia; order Carnivora; family Phocidae; genus Mirounga; species Mirounga angustirostris. The sequence goes on from NW_026991718.1 coordinate 103,622,471, forward strand.
CCCAGCAATCCCTGCACACTCATCTCACAGAAGGAGAAACTAAGGCCAGAAAGTCATGTAGCACACTTAAGGTTTCATAGTTAGTTGGTTGCAAAACAAGGACAAAATTCAGGTCTGATGTTTCTCCTACTCCAGTATTTTTCCCTTTATGTGGGCATACGTTATTTAAGGGGCTCAATTGCATTTGCCGGTAAAACTCAGGAGAAGCCCCAGTGGCCACCAGAATTCTAGGCTAAGTAGAAGAATAGGAAGAGGATGGAGGGAGGGGATAGATTTCTTCATTCCTAGCTAGATCTCTCTTCCTACAGACTTCCAAATAGAAAGCAAAGCAGACCTGCTCTGAAATCTGGTTTTGTTAAACCCAGAAACAATGCAGAAAGCTATTGTAGCTCAGAAAAAAAATTAACATACTTACCCTTGGGAATGTCTACCAAGAGTTTTTCAGCCCTTATAATCAAGGGCTGCTGTTCCATTTCACAGGAGACCCATGAGAAAATCACAAGCAGGGTTAGTGGGAGGGTAGGAGGTGGGAGGCATGTTGGTAATTAAAATGTTTACTTGATTAAAAATATAACATCTCTCTAAAAAGACTTAGGTGCCTGTGACTTTAGAAATGTACTCTTAAAAAATCTACCAATCACATTTGGATTTCCTGCTGAGGGAAGAAATAGAGATCACGACTCAGATAATTTGGCTTTGCCTCATGGAAAGTCCTAGAGGCTGGTGGGTAATGTTCATGTTTCAAATAATAAGAGAAAGCATGAAATTTGTGTGGGTCTCCAGACAGAGCAAAAATAAGGAGGGAGGGATGTGTGTATGTGAAAAAGAGACAGACACCAGTTTTATATTTTGGCCTGACGGAGAAAAACTACTCTTAACCCACAGAAAAAACTCCTCCAGCATTATCTACCTAATTTTCCTGTTGACATGACAGGAATCAAGGATGTTATAAATCTGTAGGTATGGCATCTATCTCCCTACTTCTGAAAGTTTGGGGCTGGGGCTGGGCAGATAAAACCTTGTGCAACAAATAATGCCAACCAAAATCCATCCACACCACACAACTCCAAAAACAGCCTGATGTGGAGAGTGAATGCTTTCCACCGTCCCCTGCAGACAAGTCTGCTTTACAGGGAGGGAAACTGGCTAGAGACAGTGTCACCAGGCATCTGATTTTGCTCATTCCTGTGCTCTTCAGGGAGCAGGCAGCCTCCAGCTCACGTGTGTTGGTGCTGACCCAGCAATCCATGCCCTGCTCTGGCTCCAGCCGCTGGGAAGCCCCCCTGTGTAATCACAGTTCTGCCAGCTCACTAAGCACTCGCTGTGTGCCAGACACTCTTGTTGCCTTGTTGAGCCTCACAGTCCTGGAAGGCAGGAATTCTTGCGTGCTTTGTGCCTCTAAGGAATCTGGGGGCTCTGAGGGGCTCAGAGACAGCCCGGTCAGTCAGCAGAGCTCATAGCCGAGCTGGGATCCGGCTCTCTGGGCTCAAACCCTTCGCCAGATATTGGACACATCCCCAGTGGCCCAGGAATAGCTTCTGCAGGCACCAAGCCTTGCACTTGCCTTCTTACAAGCTCCTTTAAATACCTGCAGCCATGAAGTTTCCTTGGGGTGTGTGGTCCTGTCCCACTCAATAGTGGGGTTTCTCGGCCTGGATACTGTGGACATGCTGGGCCTAATAGTTGTGGGGGGCCATCCTGTGCACTGGAGGATGGTGAGCAGCATCCCTGGCTTCTATCACTAAGTGCCAATAGCGTCCCTTCCTGTAACATCCAAAATATTTCCAGACACCATCAAATGACCTATGGGGAAGCAGGGAGCAAAGTCAGCCCCAGTTGAGAATCACTGTTCCAGAGCTAACCATTTGTCAAGTGCTTTGGGGCATTCAAGGGTGTAGGTCCTAGAGATAAAGTGCCTGGGTCCCAGAGATAAACTGCCTGGCTTAAACTCCCAAGAGATAAACCACTAATAACTGGGTGAGTAAATTGCTTAACTCTGCTTCTCCATCTGTAAAATGGGGATAAATCACCTTGTGTGAGGGTTAACTATGTTAATAATTACAGTAGCCTAATTATGAATACACATAGTCTCACATGAATCTGTATGTGTAGCATGTGGACAGGTGACAGTTATGACGTGAAGCTGGGGGTTACCATGTTCCAGGCACCGAGCTAAGCATTTTGCAAACACTACCCAATTTAGCCGTCATGGCAATTCTGGAAGACTTCAAGATTATCTCCTTTTTACAGTGAGAAAGCTAAGATTCAGAGGCTAACTCTTTACGGACTTCCCAAGGATATGAAGGCAAACAGCTGAGTCAGGATCCAAAATTAGGTCCATCTGACTCCAGAGTCTATATATTTCCGAACATTCCTATTTCCCCGGAAGAAAACTGAGGAGCAGAAAAATGGATCTGAGGTCTTGGGGCCCAGATGTTCATGCCGCAGGCAGGCCTCACCTTACTGGTGAGGAATGCGTGATGAGTCACAGATGGATTGGGGGCACACGGGGAATGTACTTGATTCTCTCAGTTCTCGGTAGGGTGGGATCCTCCGAGAAGCTCCTTAGCCTCACGCAGACTGTGATTTGTGGGGGAAAAGCTGGGGCCACAGGCCAGAAGGAGGCATTGAGAGTAAAGATCCCTGAGACTCTCATATGCGCTTACTCTACCTTGAGTGATGGTCTCATTCTGTTTTATGAATGACAATCCAGATGTTCTCACCCATTACAGAAGACATTAAGGGCACAAGTTCTAGAATCCTGTTCCCTGGATTCACACACTTACTGGCTGTATGATCTTGTGTGTGCCTCAGTTCCTTCCTCTGTAAAGTAGAGTGTTTCCATAACTACTTTGACCTTCTTCTACAGATGAAAAAAGATGAGTAAATGTAAAGGAGTTCTCACACGGTGGGCACTCAGTGTTAGCCCCTCTTCCCCGGCATGTTTCTGGTTGGAAAACATGTCACCACGTCTGCTAACGCCAGCCATAGAAACATCCTCTCTGTGTAACCTTTTACATATTCTCAAAATATGGGAACAAGTCCCATGTGACTTTGCCCTCACAGCCATTCTGTGTAGACTAATAAGTTCTGCCATCCTCACCTCAGAGATCCGGGTCACACAAGGCCAGAGTGGCCGTGTGACTTCCTCAAAGCCTGCCACGCCTGAGTGACTGAGCTAGCCTGAAGACCCCAGTCCCACCACCCTACTGCTTACTCTACCCTCTAGAATGGGCATGAAATTCTTAGACTTCCCACAGAGGTCAGATGTTAAGAGAGAGCAGAATATCTAGCAGCATTCAAGCAAGAAGCGTCGTCCATAACTCTACATCTGTCGTTAGGATGATGGTTCTTGCCAACCAACCCATCTATGTTACCCCCACCATCTCCTGTGTCCCAGGCAGCAAAATGACAAGTGCTGCATCCCAGGACAGCCCAAAGAGGTGACACAGTGACAAAGGGTCCTGAGTGATGACAAAGAGTGTAAGAAAAACTGGCACGATTCCCCAGATCTTTCTTCTGGGGTCACCAGTACAATGGTTTTTCACTGCTTAGCTGTTACTTCGCTTTCCCTGGAAGGAAAAAGCAGTGGAGGCAGTGTGCTTAGTCTTCCTGTGCCAATAACTGAATGACTCACTGTTCTTTGTGGCACTTGCACACCCAGATTCAGCCGAGGTTCAGGAACAAAACTGCAGCTCCTTACCCCAGCCGAACACTGTCAGAGATCCTGTAGGGCCCAATGGGTAACAAAATGGCAGTGCTTGTGAAATCTTATGGGCTGCAACAAAAATCAGAGGTCTGGGGGAGAGAGAGAGGGAAGGAGGGAGGGAGAGGTGCTAATTGCTTAATATGACAATGGGTATTATTTTGATTTTTTTTTCTTTACATATAAGCACTTATAGGATATTCATTAAGGTTCATAAAACATCCAAAGAGGTGATTCAGAACATCTCGAACATCTGTCCCTTCTGATGGAGGCTTTACATGTCCTTTGCATAAGAATGGACAAATCTTCCCGTGAATATTCCTGTGGTTCAAAGTATATTGTGTTTTGGTCATTATGAGTGAGTTTTCCATTACCAAGTTAAAATGAAATTAATCTGACCTGGCAATATCTGTCCCGGCTGTCTTGGAGGCCCTGACATACTTGAACCATATTCCGCAGCAGGGAGCTGGTCCCCAGAGGTACAGCTACCCGCCTCTCCCACCCCCACAGCTGCAGGCAATGGCAGATCTCAGGTCAGAGTAATCTGCTCTTGAACAGAAGATGCATTCTTTGAGTTGGGACAGCAACTGTGGGGGGCTAATTGGATATACCAGTCCAGAGGTGGAGGAAGAGACCTGTATGCTTGAGCCTGCTGAGTGAGTGCAGACATTCATTTCTTTAACTAGGCTTTGCCTACTTGTACAGATCATAAGCCACTTGTCCAAACTCTCTCAGCGTCCATTTGCTATATATTCTGTAAGGCAAAGAAACGCACGGCTCTCCTAACTTCACATCACAAGGTAAAAGTTCCTACATGCCTAACTAGGAAGCCCCTGTCAGGGTTTGGGAGATTTCCTTGCAAAACACGAAATATGGTGAATGGCTCTCTGCTGCGTGCAATTTGGAAATCCAGCAAGTGTCTGACTATCCAGAACTTAACCTGCTTCCCAAGTCCTCTGCATTAGAACCTTGAATAGACACCTTGACTCTTTAGGTGCCCGGAGGTCCTGCTCATGACCACTGTTCCTTGGCAGTGATAGCATGGGTTTGCCTCTCTGAACCAAAATTGAATGGCAGCTCATAGTGTGGGCTGTGTCCCTTTGTCATCTATGAAATAGGGCCACTCTGTTTTGTAAATGAAAATAAGTAATTCGGAGGAAACTGACCGTGGCCGGGCACTCGTCGAAGCCTTGCCTCCAGCAGGAACAGCAGCTGTTGTTTTACTAGGATGCAGCAAGCTGCCCCCACCTGAGGGCAGGTGGGGAACGGCCCCCATCAGGGGCATTCCTGCCCACGGCAGGCAGGGAGAATTGGCACAGCAAGATACAACCAGAGGGACACAGGAGAGTAAATACATATTCAAGTCACAGGATTGAATAAATCCCTTTCCCCTAATTGCCAGCCTCTAAAATGTCCCTGCAGAGAAAGCTAGTTACGGATTCTCTCTGGAATTCCTACAGGCAGTCATTTTCCTTTCCCAAAGCTGAGGCTGGTCCTCATATCTTTCCCTTCGAGTTAAGCAAGGACAATTTAAGATGTCCTCTCCCTGCTCAGATAATAGAGGCCTGTGATTCACTTTTATCCCACAGTTGATTTATGTACAGCGAACAACACCCAGCCTGGCTTTTTTCTTTTTGAGCGGAGCAGTCTCTGCTTTGTTGTACTCCGAAAAGGTGTATTGGAGCATCACGCTCAAGCAACTGCGACCAGCCGCCTCCCATCCCTTGTAGCTCTGTGGGGACTGGAAGGAGAGACTCTACATCTCTCACCCAGCAGTCTGCGGCCCCCCTTCTTTGGGCGCAGACGCACACTCACCCCCCGCGCCCCAGTCCAGCATGATCTAGCCACAGCCTCCCTGTCACCGGTACGGAAGGCCACGGTGACAAAGAGATGCTGCAGCAGGATTTTTTTTTTTCCTTTTCTTTCTCTCGCCCTCCCCCCACCAAACCTTTTTTTTTTCCCCCAGCCTTGGCATAAAATGGTCAAATGATGTTCTACTGCAGAATTCAATTTCACAGTTCAGTTAGGTCCTTGATTACACTGCCAAATTCAGATTAATGTGCACTTAACGAACATGGATCAGGGGAATTCTGGCTGACAGCCAGCTGTAATTGGAGCAATTGATAGCTGTGTGGAGTTTTATGCCCTGTCCACCCCAGCGTACCACTGGTGAAATTGATTGATTAAATGAACTCATTGCTATAATTATTTATAATTTTGATACATCACAAGCCCGTGTCTGACCCTATCCTCGGAGGCTTTGTGCCCATTGTGGAAGGGTAGTCCAGCTGAGTTGTTAGCCCTGGATTATTTATTCCCAGATAATATAGCCTTTTGTTTGTTTTGTGCCCTTATTTTTTGATTGGGTTTGAATCGAGACATGAAAAAGCACATTCCTTTAAGAATTCATTTGTATGGTATGCTAAAAGGCAACTAAAATGGAAACTAAACCATGAATATATGTGATTAACCGTTTCAAAGAGGAAGGGAAACCAAGACTGTTTAGATGTTCTTTTAGTATTTTTAAAGATTTCTGTGGGGAGAATCCCTTTTCAGAATGTATTTGATTTTCAGGGACTGTTAGTTGTCCTCTAGAACTGCCGCTAAGCAGTTTGGCAGGCTGGGGGATAATCTGCAAAAGGATCTAGTCTTCCCTGCTTACATCTTGCCATATGGAAATCCCCTGAAAAGTCTGTAGACCCTGGTCTCATTTCTGTGAAGTTACTCTTTCACAAAATCCCCCGGCCATTCTCTTGGGAGGGGTGGGAAGAATACCTTTCTGGTGTTTCTTTATTGTTTTCCCTCCTGCGTAGTGGCTTTCCTACCCCTGCTCCCAGTCCTGTCCCATGCCTTTGCAATAAGATCCTCAAAGGTAAACTACAAACATAGATCTTTTGGAAATGGTGCGGGTGGTGGGAGGTACATTGGATTTGCTCGTTAAATACCTGTACCTCTCGCTTGGCCAACTCCACTGCATTGTGGTTTCGCTAAACGATTAAACCCTACATCCCTCTCAAGATACTATACTTCAAATGTACTCCTTTTTTTTTTTTTCTAGAATATATTTGTAAGTCAGGTTGTAAAAAAGATCACACAGGTCAAGCTTTCCTCCTTTGAAAGTCTTGCTTACGTGCACGAACATGCATGTGTCTGTGCAAGACAATATATATGGACAAAATCATCAGATTTTTTTCACCCCCTTCCAAATATAGGATATCATAGGAAAGATAATTTAGGGTAGGACAATGAAGTAATTATAACAGTTTAAGAGCCATGTAAGAGGGCCAAGAAGCCTTCTTATAGAAGAAAGCTTGGGCTTGCTTGCTTCTTAGCGGAAGAAAGGGCATTATTGTATCTGAACACAAAGTTTTGGTCTGGCCAACGCAAAAATGAAAGTGATGAATTCTGTACATCATTTTGCCGTGATGGTTATTTCTTTGTTGTGTATTTGGAGCTGATTTCTCTAAAGCAAGACTGTTCAAACAAAACAACTTAATTTTCTTTCACCACCACCCCTCCCCTCCCAGCCAGGCATTATCGTTCATCATATTGTGGCCCTTGCATTTCTTGCTTCTTGCTCCCAGCTGCCCAGACATCTGAGCCCCCAAGGAAACACTAACCAGGCTTTTGCTCTGTAGTTGTCTTTCCACACCATGCCCACCTCTGTCCTGACCATGTCTACCTTCTTATCATTAAAGGATATCTCTGAGAACATACCAAAGGCCCAAGTTCAAAAGTGACGTTATCTGGATTTAATCCCAACTCTGCTTCTTTTTTTTTTTTTTTTTAAGATTTTATTTATTTTTTTTGACAGAGAGAGACATAGCGAGAGCAGGAACACAAGCAGGGGGAGTGGGAGAGGGAGAAGCAGGCTTCCCGCAGAGCAGGGAGCCCGATGTGGGACTCGATCCCAGACCCTGGGATCATGACCTGAGCCGAAGGCGGACGCTTAACGACTGAGCCACCCAGGCGCCCCCAACTCTGCTTCTTAATAGCTCTGGGACCTTTGCATGAGCCATTTAAACTCTCTGTGCCTCAGTCTCCTTATCTGTAAAATGGAACAATTATGAGGCCTGTCTCATTATGTAACTTGAGGTTTAAATGCATTCACATGTATAAAGTGCTGAGAAGAGTCCCAGGCACATGGAAAGCACTCAGCGAATGTCAAATATCATTAACATTCATATGTATCACTCCTACAAGGATTGACTCCTAACAGAGCAGTTGGTTAATGGAAGGGGCCCTACTTTGGCTCCCAGTGACATGCTCCTGCATTTTCTCCAGGAGTGAGTGCCCCAGCCTTGATTATACAGACTGGTGAGGTGACAGCTGGTGGTAGAAATGCCAAGGCAGGCAAGAAAGCAGCATGCCAGTGTGCCTAGCACCTAGGACATCTAGACACTCTCCCTGAGAGTGTAAGACTGACTTGAGCAGAAGAACTGTGTTATGCAATCCTCTTGGGGGTATGGGGCCATTTGCCTTGGATTGCAGAAAGGGGCAGTTTCACCTCCCTGAGCTTCCATTTTATCAACAATAAAATGGGATAAATTGCCCCCTTCTTGACTCTCAGAGAAAGAATGAGGGTGCCACAAATATGCAAGCTAGAAATACCATCATGGAACTCACAGTTGAGTCATTAAGACCCAACTGAGGGCTATAAGTAAGCCAACGTGGTGGCCCTGAACAGGGTCACTCATGCCCTTCTCCTTCCCAAAGTCAGCTATTTGTCTGCCATCTTCTCCTTGAATGGATGGAAGCCCGGAGGGAGGACCGCATGTTCTCTCACTGGGGGCAGTCAGTTCTCCTTCCATAAGTACACCTCGAGTTTGGTTCCAAAAATGGTCTCTTGTGAGAGTGGTTGCTCCTCATCCATCACTTTTTTTTGAGTCTATGCCTCTTACCAGCCGCCATGAAAAACAATAGCATGGTTTTGTCTCGAAGACCTGATTTCCAAGACGCTTAGCTCCCAGTGAACAACTCAGCCTTCCCTCTCTGACTGGAAATGGTCCCATTCACGCAGACAAGGCTCCTCTTCTTTATGCCACTCGCTGGCTGCCAAGAGTAGACTCTGATAATGCTGCTGACAGTCGATAAAGAAGAAAAGTGGCCCGATGCAGTGTGGAGCGGTGCTTGCAATTCCTCCTGGATACAGCTTTCTTATTTTTAATATATCTTCAGAGATCAGTTATACATGCTTGTGGGGAATGAATTCAATTTCGCTTAAAGTACAGGAGCAAATCCTCCACAGAAGACCGGGGGATGCTGCCATGTGATAGCTCCCAGGACAATACTTTCAAAAGGAAAAGTCATGGACCCCACTTGCCTCACACGCTGGCCTTGTAATTAGCCTGGGCCTGGCTAATCTCAAACTTAATTTAAGGGAAGAACCCAGTTGTTTAATTTACACTGACATCTTCTTCCCCTTCCGCACCTCACGTAAACGCCCCCGTTTTCCCTGTGTGTCATCCAGATCCAGGGACTTAGCAAAACATCAGTGTGATTTCAAATACAGCATCTTAATTACAATGCAGTGCTCAATATATTATAATTAAAAGCACCTTTTCTGATTGTTTTGAGGATTAGTGTATAGGAATACATATGCTACCGGTACGTTATCTTCAATAAATGCCAGCTGGTTGGTTTTTTGTGTTTTTTACTCTTTATTTTTCTCTGACATTCCCACTCTGCTAAGGACTTTCTATAACGATACCAATACCTAGAATGTATTGGCCAGTCGCTATGCAAATCTTTTGATGTGTGTTCAGTCCTTTAGAGCTCACGATGACCTAAAGAAGTAGTTATTATTGTTATAACTCCCATTTTACGGGCGAGAAAACCGAAGCGCAGGAGTTGGAATAACTTGCCTGAAGTCACACAACTGGTAAATGGCCGACGAGGTTTTTGAGACCAAGAGCCTGTTTTCTTAGACACCAGGTTGCTCTAGGTTGCCACAGTTTAGCCTCCTAAAAGCCCTGTGAGGGAGGTATTTATGATTCCCATTTTACAGATAAGGAACCTGAGGCTCAGAGAGGCTCAGTGAGTTGACAAAGTCATCAGGGTCAGAACTGAACCCTAAGTATGTCCCTCAAAAGCATGTGTTCTCTTGCTGTACAACCAGGACAGGGCCCTGGCTTCGCAGTATCCTGGTTCCTGCTGGTTCCTGCTGGTTGGCGCAAGGCTGTCTGAGTGGTGAACTCACCTGAGTAGATGATGGTGTTCTCAAGACTGGCAAGGGCTGCACTGTCACCTGGGAGCCAATGAACAGGGCAGACGTGAGAATGGTGCCATGGTAACAATGTTAAGGAGCCCACTATGTGCAGCTCTTGTGGCCAGACTCATGGAATAGACATTTGCTCATGCTGTGTGATGGGGCAGGAGCTTGGGACACCTGCTGCCTTCTAGATGGCCACCATGGTGCCAGGTCCAGTGAGCAATATACCCCACCCTACTTCACTCCTCTCTGGCATCCGACCTGCTTCATTACTCCTTCCTTCTTGAAATGTTTTCCTCCCTTGGTTTCAGGACCCCCTAGGCCCTTACTCTGTTTCCTACATCACTGGCCACATCTCTGCTCCTTTACGCAACATCTTCTGCTGCTTCTGGTCTCTGAGTGTTGGGGTCCTTGGACCTTCTCTTACACGTGCAACAGCATGGCTTTTAATACCGACTAATGGCATGATTCTCACCAATGAATCTCAAGTGTGGGTCATCTGTTTCTGCTCTTTCCTGGACTCAAAGCATGTCTCAGTCACCTCAGCAACATTTCTGCGTGAATGCTTGATAGTTCTCCCAAACTTGACACGGCCATGCCGGAATTCTTGGCTTTACCATGTAATAGTTACCTCTTGCTGTGTAACAAATTATCACAAAACTTAACAATTTAAAATAATAATAAACATTTATTACCTCACACAGCTTCTTTGGGTCAGTTTCCTGTGACTAAACTAGCTGGATGATTCCGGCCTTGAGACTCTCAAGAGGTGGCAGTCAAGATGTCTGCCAGGGCTAGTCCTCTGAAGGCTTGACTTGGGCCAGATGATCACTTCTAGGATGGTTCATATGGCTGTTGGTGGAAGGCCTCAGTTTCTGACTTGGCAGGAGGTTTTGCACTTGAACCTCTCTGTAAGATTCTTAAGTGTCCTTATGCCATGACAGCCGGAGAGAGTCAGAGCAAGTGATCCAAGAGAGAGGGCAGTGGAGCCACAATATCTTTTTCAGTCCCAGAAGGCACTTGCTATCACTTCCACTGTATTCTTTGGATCACACAGATGAGCCTGATATGGTGTAGGAGGGGACTACACAAGGATCCTCAGGTGCCATCTTGGATGGAGGCTGATTACCACACTTCACGAGCCTACCCCTGCCCCTCTACTCCTCATATCATTAAATGGCCTGTTGCTCAGGCCAAAATCTTTTGACTCTTTCCTTTCACATTTTAATTCAATCCATCAGCAAATCATGTCAGCTCTATCTTCAGACCCTACCCTGGGCCCCAGCTTTTCTTATTCCAACTATAGCACCCTTTCTAATCTCAACTCACATTGACCACAATAAGCTAACTTGGCATCCCTGTTTCCACCTTTGCCACAAAGGTCTCTTCTCCTCCAGCATCCAGAGATCAACATCAAGCTCATATCTCTCTTCTCTCCTCAGCAAACTCCAGTGGTTCCCACCTCACTCGGAGTGACTGCCAGTGCCCTTGCCATGACCTACATGATCATCCCTCTGGCTGCTTTTCTGGCCATCATTCCAAACTGACTCCCCTCCATACCAAAAGAGCCTCTGTGCTGTTTGTGAAGCCCGTATTTGCCTAGAACCCTGTGGGTGCTGTGCCCTCTGCCCAGACTACCCCTCCCCACATAGACATTGCGCCTAATCCCTCCAATAGCACACTCTCAGAGATGCCTTCCTTGACCTTCACATCCAGGATGGCACCTCACTCATTTTAACCCTTTCCTCTATTTCCCTTCCTATCTCTATTACTACTGGACTGCATACTATACATTTATTGGTTTTCTTGTTTATTATCTGTCTGCTTCTCTAGAATGTGTAAACCCCAGGAGGGCAGAAATACCATCCATTTCTATTATTGCTGGACCTTCCCATGGCACCTGAAATGGTGCCTAGCACATAATAGTGGCTCAAGGATTAATTTGTGGACTAAATAAATTAATGAATGTACTGCATGGGAGCATTGGGTTTATTTGGAAAGATACCACCCAATAGAACTTTCTGCAATGGTGGAAATGTTGTTTATGCTGTCCAGTGTGGTGGCTACTAGATACTTAAAATGTGATTAATGTGACTGAGGAACTGAATTTTTTTATTTTAATTTTATTTTTTTATTGATTTCAATTAAGTAGCTACATGTGGCCAGTACCCACCATTTTAGAGTAGATCTAGATCCTTGGGGTGGATGGGGCATGGGGACATGTCCACGTCATTTCATGTACACTGCAGTAGAGAGGTAGAGCCTTCCTAGGGTACTGTGTTAAGAGGAGCCTGAAGTCCAATCAAAAAATCTTTTTTGAACATCTTTGGTGTACACAGCATTGTGTTGTCATCAGAATATCACACAAGAGGGCAGTGATTGATTAGTGCCTTCTGTCCTGGGCAAGGGGGTGAATGTGTTATGCTGTGGTATATTTACCAGACATGACCTCAGTTTTTCCAGGGCTAGTCAGAGGTCCTTCCTGATCCCTCCCAGGGAGTGATTACTGGAATGTACACCTAGTGTCCTATAAACCTCTCACTGACTCCCCCCCATCCCTGCTCTGTCTGCCCTCCCTATTCTCCACTGATTTCCCTCAATCCAGTCTTCATAACTAGAGTAGAATGTTTTCTGCAAGAATCTTTTTGAGGGATGACCAAATTTCCTTTCACACACACACTCCTGCAAATGTTGGCTACTTTCAATTATATTTCTACTTATTTGATGAGAACATTGCATGTGTTTACCTTATGGTCCACACTGAAAAGCTGCTTAGGACAGGGAGCCTATTTTCCCTTTTACATATATCTGCTAGGTTATGTGTGTGGATAGTACATACCCCCCTGTAGCATATGAGTTCAGAAGCATGGGGAAAGCATTCTACCCATGAAATTTCTCACTGAAGACTAACATCCTTTAATGACAGGTGGGATCTTTTATTCCTGAAAAAGAAAATAGGGTCTAAATACCAAATAACACCTTGGATAAGGCACATTTTAACTAAAACTCTCCCTGTGGTTCACATGAGTGGGAGAAGGCCCTTTCCTAGGAGCAAAGAGTACAGTTGGTGCCCCAACTGTATCCCTTAATCACCTATTGTTTCTATCTGCCAACACTGCTTTCCTTTGTCTAAAGCGGTAGTTCTCAGCCAAGAGCAATTTTGCCCACATTCTGGGGACATTTGGCAACATCTCAAGAAATGTTTTTGGTCATAACTGGCAGAAGTTAGTAGATGCTACTGGCATCTAGTGGGTAGAGTCCAGGGATGCTGCTGAACATCCTGCAACACACAGGACATTCACCCACATCAGAGAGTTATCTGGACCCCAAAATCAATGGTACCAAGATTGAGAAATTCTGGTCTAAGCGCTGTCTCTTCCCACTAGAGCCTACCAGCCCAGGACATGGCAAGTCAGAAGTGCCAGGAAATTAATATTCATGAAAGCAGATGTTAAACTGTTTTGAAGGGAGCTGGTGCATAAATACCCCAGCTCTTGGCCCCTCAGATGGGACAGCTCCAAGGTACATGTTTAATATACTTTCCCAGGGCGCAGAGTTACCTCGTGGTATTAGGTTCCAGTTGCTTGATTGGTAACTTGCTGTACATGTTGGGGTTCACCAGAGAGACAACCTGTGGCGGGGGCTGTTTGTGTACACAGAGAGAGCCTCTCCTCCGTGGATGACATCAATCCTTTCACTTAAAGCTTTTAACTGATGGGATGCAGCGTACCCACATTATGGAGGGCAATCTGCTTTGCTCAAAATCTACTGATTTAAATGTTAAGCATATCTAAAAAAAAAAATACCTTCACAGTAATATCTAGACTAGTTTTTGACCAAACAACCAGATGCCATAGCCTAGCCAAGTAAACACATAAAATTAACCATCATACTCAATGACTCACCCTTTATTGGTTTTCCCTTTCCTTGTCTCACTTCTCCTGGAATCACCTCCCACCACTGCATTTAAATTCAGGTCTCATAGTCTGCTTCTGGGTTTGTTTGGTTTTTTTTTTTAAGATTTTATTTATTTCTCAGAGAGAGAGAGGGCATAAGCAGGGGGAGTGGCAGGCAGAGGTGGGCAAGGGGGGAGCCCCTGCTGAGCAAGGAGCCCAATACAGGACTCGATCCCAGGACCCTGGGATCATGACCTGAGCCGGAGGCCGACACTTAACCACTTAACTGACTGAGCCACCCAGGCGTCCCTGCTTCTGGGGATTTTAGTAGGGAAAGGCGGAAGAAAACAGCTGGGTGGGGAGGTCATAGGGTAAAGGGTAGAAGCAGGAGCAACCTCAGACCTCACAAGGTAAGCATCACCCACAACCGTATCGTGCACGGTGCTCTTCATTCAGGCCAGCTGTGGCTTGGCTCACTGCGGCATTCAGATCTAGCATGTGAATATTCTCCATCTGTGTCTGTCTTCCCAGGTGGATTACGATCGAGCACAGATGGTCCTCAGCCCTCCACTGTCAGGGTCTGACACCTACCCCAGGGGCCCCGCCAAACTACCTCAAAGTCAAAGCAAAGCGGGCTATTCCTCAAGCAGCCACCAGTACCCATCTGGGTACCACAAAGCCACCCTGTACCACCACCCCTCCCTGCAGACCAGTTCCCAGTACATCTCCACGGCTTCTTACCTGAGCTCCCTGAGTATCTCATCCAGCACCTACCCCCCACCCAGCTGGGGTTCCTCTTCAGACCAGCAGCCCTCCAGGGTATCCCACGAACAGTTTCGGGCTGCTCTGCAGCTGGTAGTCAGCCCAGGAGACCCCAGGGAATACCTGGACAACTTTATCAAAATCGGAGAAGGGTCAACCGGCATTGTGTGCATCGCCACCGAGAAACACACGGGGAAACAAGTTGCCGTGAAGAAGATGGACCTCCGAAAGCAACAGAGGCGAGAACTGCTTTTTAATGAGGTATATGGTGTGTTCAGATCACTCCTTCTCTCCTGTGTAACGTTTACTTCCCATTTCAAAAATATTACCTGTACAGTTCAGGACATCAGAAAGCACTGAAAATATAAATACAAAAACCATGCTCCCACAATCCTTCCTTCTGCTCTTCGTCTATGCGTGTATGGCTGCTACTTCTGTAAGGTGCCTCATGCAGATCAGCCCCCATGCTAAGCACTGATCTGGCTTGAGTCACACAACCAACCTGTGAGACAGAAAGATGTTATTGCCATGGCCACGAGGAAATCTGGACTCAGGTGAAGTGACTAGCCCAGGGTCACAGACAGCAGGTTGATGGCAGAGCTGGGATTTGAATTCTAGCAGATTCCAAAGCCTTGTGCTACACTAGCTACATGGGTATATATACATGGTCGTGGTACCATGTATATACCCTTTGTAGCCATTTTTTTAAAATCTCAAAAGAGGTTAGTTTACCAATGGATTCTCACTCTTTAGGAACTTTAAGATATGTGTTCCTAACTATAGCAATGATGAATTCTTCCTGTGGAAAATATGGAAAATATAGAAAATGTCCCATAATCTCACAACCAAGAAATAGCCTACATTAATATTTCAGGATTTCCTTTCTTTATTTTTTTCTCTTTAGAGAAAGTGATATAGAGTATTGACTTCCAGAAAGTTTGTAACAATGAGGACCCTCACTGATGGTCCTATTTCATCCTCACTGGCACTGGATACTGTCAAATTATCTCTGTTAATCTGATAGACATGAATAAATCTTCCTGCTTTAATTAACATTATTATTACTAGGGTGGGTGAAGTTACTTTTATATGTTTTTAGGCCCTTTTTATTTTATTAAACCATATGTCCTTTGCACACTTTCCAATTAGGGTGGTAGCATTCGTCTTTTTTTTTTTTTTAAGATTTTATTTATTTATTTGATAGAGAGAGAGACAGCGAGAGAGGGAACACAAGCAGGGGGAGTGGGAGAGGGAGAAGCAGGCCTCCCGCTGAGCAGGAAGCCCGATGCGGGGCTCGATCCCAGGACTCTGGGATCATGACCCGAGCCGAAGGCAGACGCTTAACGACTGAGCCACCCAGGCGCCCCCGCATTCGTCTTATTGATAAGTGAGAGCTCTTGATATATTAAGGAATTAACCCTTTTCTATGTGTTGCACATATTTTTCCACTTCATTTGCCTTTTACACTTACTACTTTAAAGTCCTAAAATGCACATATTTTTCCACTTCATTTGCCTTTTACACTTATTACTTTAAAGTTCTAAAATGCACATAGGTGGAAAAATACGAATACCTATGTCTAAGGACATAAAATATTTTGAAGTAATAGTCATCTATTGATTTTATGAGAGTTTAGGGAAGAGAAATGAGCTTTTGTGGATGGAAAATTTAGGTCTTAAAGATAGCAAGTCAGGATTCCAATGTTAGATAATACGTCAGTCTCCAGCAAAGGATGCACCACTCACATCTCCTAACAGACATTATAAAAATGCAATCAGGTGTGACTTTGGGTCCCTCTTCTATGGAGGCTCACAAGAAGGCACACATGGCTCCAGCCCCCATGGGTGTTCATTTTCTCGCTGTGTTCCACATCTCAGAGAGAGCCCCAGGTGAGTGGGCTTCAGCTTATCACTTCTACAATGCTATTTTCTGGAACTTATTTCCAAATCACAATGCCAGAACAGGCAGGGCAATATAATGTAGATAACTTTGTAATTTGTTAATTAACATTAAATCTGAAAATGTCACCAGAAGCAGCCACAGGGCAGCAATTCTTGGAAGCTCTCTCCGGTAAGTTCAGGTTAGCCTTGTATATGCCTGAGTCATATTTGTCTTTACTTTCTTTTTTTTTTAAAGATTTATTTATTTATTTGAGAGAGCGAGAATGAGAGAGAGAGTACATGAGAGGGGGGAGGGTTAGAGGGAGAAGCAGGCTCCTCGCCGAGCAGGGAGCCCGATGCGGGACTCGATCCAGGGACTCCAGGATCATGACCTGAGCCGAAGGCAGTCGCTTAACCACCTGAGCCACCCAGGCGCCCTTGTCTTTACTTTCAAGACCTATCCTCTGTATTCAGCCCAAACCTCTCTCACACTCAACCCAGACCTCCTCCCAAGATGTTAAGTTAGCTTCATGTAGCCCCACTCCTACTGTTCACTTCATTTACTTCATACTCATCATTTGCCATTTAGAGCTGGTGACCTTTTGCCAGGTTAAACAATGGTAGAGTATGGATAGTGCATTCTAACAGAGACCCTTAGGGATATCTGATCATATCCTACCTGCCCCCCACCCAAACAGTCCACAATACTCCTTCTTGTGAGTATAAACCTTGCCAGGGTTCTGCCTGTTTTCACTCTTACTATCTCCAAACCCAGTGTCTGGTTGCACTGCCATTTTCTCTGAACTGACTAACTTGATTCCTTTTATTGCTGCTAGCCACCCTCAATACTTTGTGTCTATAATAGACTCCTGAATAAATCCCCCCAAAATCAATATTTCTTTTTTTTTAAAGATTTTATTTATTTATTTGAGACAGAGAGAATGAGAGAGAGAGAGCATGAGAGGGAGGAGGGTCAGAGGGAGAAGCAGGCTCCCTGCTGAGCAGGGAGCCCGATGCTGGACTCGATCCCGGGACTCCAGGATCATGACCTGAGCCAAAGGCAGTCGCTTAACCAACTGAGCCACCCAGGTGCCCCAAAATCAATATTTCTTAATCAATTCTGCTCACAGCACAGTTGGGGCCATAAGAGAGCAGAAAGCCAGATTTCACCATCACAGGTCAAAAAGCATCTTTCCCATCTAAAACTAATGATGTAATGTATGGGGATTAACATAAGAATAAAAAATAAATAAATTTAAAAAAAAAAAAGCATCTTTCCATTTGCCCAGGTTGTGATAATGCGGGATTACCACCATGACAACGTGGTTGACATGTACAACAGCTACCTTGTCGGCGATGAGCTCTGGGTGGTCATGGAATTTCTAGAAGGCGGTGCCTTGACGGACATTGTCACTCATACCAGGTATGTCTCTTCACTATCCAGACAAATAATTCCAAGTGCTTATTATTTCTTCTCCAGGGTAAGGCCTCAATGACTGTTTTTATGACCTCTTTATAAATTGTAAGCCCTTTGAAGTCAGGGACTATGACTTCATATTCCCTAACTGCCTGTTGTAATATCATGTATGTATAATTCATTCATTCATTCAGTTAACATTCTCCTTGTCCTCCAGAAATTCATTAATACCTAATGATTTTAAGTCAGCAAGCTGATGACAATGGACTTTTGGTGCCAAACAATAGGATTTCCCATTCCTATGTATTTTTCTAAATCTGAATTTTATTCTGAGTCGCCATGCTATTGCACTGTGGTAATACCACCAAGAGTAGGTAGGTGAGGAAGACACAGATGGAAGATGAGTCAGAGTTTTATGTTATAATAAGAAACCTACGTAATTGAAATTCTTCAATTCTGTTTTTAAATAGTCTTGCAGGTAACAGTGGTTAATTATTATTACCTCTGCTTCTTGCTTCCCTGATGTGTCAGTTTTGGTCATTTAATTGTTTATTGATCACCTTTTATGTGCCAGGCTCTTTCCTGAGTGCCGGGGACACAAAAGATACAAACAATTAAAGTCTGAAATATATTCCCTCAAGGATGTCACAGGTTAGAAATAAATATAATACCTGTGCAGAAGTAGAAGGAGATACAGAAGCAGCAAAGAAGAATACCTGAGTATCTCTAACAGGGAAAATAAAGAAAGATTTCCAATATAAAGGGGTAGACGAACCATGAGAGACAATGGACTCTGAAAAACAAACTGAGGGTTCTAGAGGGGAGGGGGGTGGGAGGATGGGTTAGCCTGGTGGTGGGTATTGAGGAGGGCACACTCTGCATGGAGCACTGGGTGTTGTGCACAAACAATGAATCATGGAACACTTCATCTAAAACTAATGATGTATGGGGATTAACATAAGAATAAAATAAATAAATAAATAAATAAATAAATAAAGTGATAACCAAGATGAGTTTTGAGAGATGCATAGGAGTTTACTAAGAAGGCAAGTGGGAGGAAAAAGACATTGAAGGGAGACAAAGTATGTGCTAAGACAGTGTTCTTCATATTTTAATATGCATACAAATTACCTGTGGGTCTTAGTAAAATGCAGAACCTGATTCAATAGGAAGGGGCATGATATTCTATTCTTTTTTTAAAAAAAAGATTTTATTTATTTATTCATGAGAGACAGAGAGAGAGGCAGAGGGAGAAGCAGGCTCCCAAGGAGAAGGGAGCCCAATGTGGGACTCAATCCCAGGACCCTGGGATCATGACCTGAGCCGAAGGCAGATGCTCAACCATCTGAGCCACCCAGGCGCCCATGATATTCTATTCTAACACGCTCCCAGATAACACCAATGTTCCTGGTTCATAGACCACCTTAGAGAAGCAAGGTTCTAAGGAACAGACATTTTTTTAAAAAAAAACCATGTTACCTTTGGGAAACTTTAAGTTTGCTCTTGGTAGTAAATAAAACTCCAAAGGGCTAAGAGATGATTGTCAAGAAGGAGAGGCACTACATGTTAGCTGATATCACTGAAATGGTGCCTAAATCATAAGTGAATCCAAGTGAACAATAAGGGGAAAGCAAGGTAGCAAGAAGGTATTGAGGAACACTGTGAGGGATAGAATATCCTGCTGTTTCTCCCTAAAATCGGGCGATGTTTCAATCCTAACCCCCTACAGCTCTCAGTCTCAGTAGACTATCTAAAAACAAAAGAACATAAGGGAAGACACTGAACATTTATCACCAACATTTCAGATGGCAGATTCCTGTTGGTATAACCATAGGACACCCCCCCACACAACACATAAGATCATCTTAACTTACAGAGACAAATATACTGAAGAAACCTAAGCTTATGACAAAGGTGACTTACATCTAAAACCATTAATAAAAATATATCCAGAGGAGAGGATTTTTTTTTTTTCCTGCCCTGGAGAGCTTCAGATAGCTACACATGTCTCTCTGGAGCTCTCTCTTTGTCAAGGTTTTGTTTTGTTTTGTTTTTTAGTTTTTATTGTGTGTCAGTGGGATCCACTTAAGAGCTAGCCTCTCTGGAATCCACTGTGTTCTCTAATCCTCTCCATCCAGTTTTGTCAATAATTTCCTGTTGAAGGCAGAGAGCTCCGCAGATTGGAGAGAAATTGTATGTCAAGGAACACTGAATATTTAGAACTTGAAATCCTTTGAATCTTAAATTTAAATTTTAATTCTTGAATCATTCTGAGAGTTTCCTATAGTAGATATTCAATAAATGCTTTACTGAATGATTGATTGATTAATAAAATAACTCCTTGCTACTCAAAGTGTGTTCTGGGGAATAGCAGCATCAACATCACCTAGAAGCTTGTTAGAAATGCAGAATCTCAAGCTCTACCCAGACTGACCATAAGGTAGCCAGGTGCTCAGCTTTTCCTATGGATACCAAACTTTTAGCCCTACCTAACATCTTATTAAATTACATCCTACTGATTTCCAGAAACAGAGAGTTCTAGAAGGCAAAGGAAAGTGTCAAGCACTTCAAACATTAAGTCATGTAACCTTGACACACCTCTACAAAACAGAGCCAGGATTTGAATTTGGATTTGATTCTAGAACTGAGGCATCTTTATCCCAATTCAGGCTTCCTCCCTGCAGAAGTAGGAAAGCACAGTCTTTCTACAGTGGGTCCTATACATTTCAGAGCCACTAAATTCAGAATCAGTAGTATTTGTCACATAGGCCAGTTAAAGGTGATTTTTCAGTCAGTGATGGGGGCTCAGATTCCATTAACTTTTGTTGTTGTTGACCTGTAAATAATCTTTATGTCTGCTTCAAATAACTGGAATCTCATGGAATCCTAGAAAAATGAATTTTATTAAAGCAGGTGATTGTTGCTCCTGAGTTATTTTTAAGGTATATTTGAGCTTATCCCTGCTGATGATGCTCTAAACCTCCAAGGGCTCTGCTGTGGGCAGATGTGAAGTTGTCATCCATTGTTTTCACAATCCAGCACAATGACCAGCCCATTCACACAAAACCCACTCACACAAAACTAAGAACACAGAAGTTGTAGATTTCCACTCTCAGACAAGAACATTTTCTTCTTGCCTGCCTTAGTAGGAGACCAAGGCATTGCTGGAATAAGCCTCTTCGAAGAGAAGGGATACCCATCCACTTTATACCCTCGACTTTCTCCTAATTGGCCACCTCCCTGGATTTTACTTTGAGTCCTAATTTTACTCAGACATGGTTTGCTGGCATCAACAAGACTGATACAGATTCTGGGCCATCCATTTCCTTGTCCTGCTGAGCTAAGAGTTCTCCGGGGTGATTTTTCCAAGGCTGTCCTTGAATTTGGGCTCTGGTCAGTTACACCCTCTGTCTCTCCTGACAGTCTCCTCTGTTGGCATGACTTTTAAGAGTTCTTTCACATTCGCTGTCTGGCTTGAGTTTCACACTGTCTCTGTGAGAGGGAGTAAATTTTATACCCAGATGAGTTAGGCCTCTGTGGGTTGTTGTAAGGGCACTGATGGCCAAGTAATTCTTCCCACCAAGGTTCTTCATGGCTGAAAAGCCATTCATATGAGTTGCCATGGCAATGTGATACAATGGGGGCATTGGAAAAGCATGGGGCTGAACTCAAAAAGAGGTGGGGTTGTAATCATGATCTGGTCACTTTCTTAGCTGGGTAACCTTGGGCAGGTCACTTGACCTCGGTCTCCTCTGAAGCCAGAACCCTTCTTCAGAAGGGTGCAGCCACGAAATGTGGGAGTATATATCCAAAGCTATGCTTGCCTTTCTCATTCCTATAGTCAGTTTGTTCAAGAATCATCCAATTACACTTAGTTATTAGTAACTAAGTCCAGTTTCCTTCTTGATGGAAGGACCTAGAGCAGCAGGAATCTCCAGCTCCTGGAGGCAGGGCTAATCCTGGGGGATCTTAGACATCCAAAGACCGTGTTGTCCAAGTCCAGCCTTAAAGAGAATTGTGGATGTCCCCATTTCCAAGATGAGGAAAAAAGAAACCTGAGGAAGTTAAAAGGGCTTGCTCAAGGTCACCTATCAGGCATACTTGGAACCTTGGCTCTATTCAGTGCCGTCTCTCTGTAGGAACCTGGAGGTTTATCAATACCTAAGGAATTACCCACGAGATTCTAAGGAAGTGCATTTGCATTAATGACCCAAAAGTCAGCAAATAGGGGTCTCTTTGCTTTGGCTTTATATTGGGCCCCTGTCATCCTCAGTGCCAACCCTTAGGATCTAGGACTCATATCCCAAGACTTCTTTGTCCTTTCCTATAGATTTTCCAGACATGGGCTGGAGAGCATGGACTGTTCACTAGACCCCAAGGGAGCTGCCTCTTTTGATCATTTCAAAGATGTTCTTAACCTGTCTTTGCTCCTTAAATGTTATTTCTTTTCCAGAATGAATGAAGAACAGATAGCTACTGTTTGTCTGTCGGTTCTAAGAGCTCTCTCCTACCTTCACAATCAAGGAGTGATTCACAGGGACATAAAGAGTGACTCCATCCTCCTGACAAGTGATGGCCGGGTAAGATTTCATGTTTGGCCTCTCCATGGTTTATCTTGCCACTTTGTTTGTCATGGGCATAATCCTCCATTTAAGAACCCTTTCTCATAATTCTAAGTCTCCTTGGTCACAAGTCACCCACTGTCCTTCCCAGAAAGCTTACCAAAAGGGAAATTACCATCTTCTGTGTCATCCTATTTGTCAGGATTATCTGGTGATCTGAATTTGATGGATGACTTTCCACTTTAACAACAAGTGTAGGAAGTAATAGAAACTATGGAAATTTCTTTCCTTTTTCTTCCATGTTCTTATTTTTGTTGGAGGAGAAGAGATGACTTTTCTGGGGTTTTGTCCACCCTGTCTGTGGAGTTGTGCATGTCTGCAGTATCTCTCAGAGTTCCTGCAGGAAAGAGAAGACAAACTCCAGTGGACAGCTTGAGGAGAGTTTAATAAAGGTGTGGGCAGATGTAGACAAGTCATAAGAGCACATGAAGATTCCTGTGGCATTCTAGAATGGAGTGCCACTCTTACTGCCCCATGTCAGTGGAAGGGAGGCAGGGAACTGGCTACTGGAATCTGAAAATGGAGATTATTGTCTGAAGAGGGATGCCTGGCAGGACTCTGATCTTCAGTGGAAGACAGACCACAGTGAAGCTGCAGGATGGGAGCTGGGAGAATCAATATCCAAGCCTCACTCCATTCTTTCCTTCTAGTCTCCTATTGGTTCTCCCCATTGGCTGAACCCAATCAGAAGCCATCAGTGCAGTCAACACAGGTTGGTGTCCCAGGGCTCAGAGAGGAAGAGAATAGATCTGGAAAGGCAAACAAAAGATATTCATCACACTAGCTTATACCCAGGCCCAGATTGCTGCATTTCCCATGTCCACAGCCAGCTCAAGGGATTCTGCTGAAACTCATCAGCCACACCAG
This sequence comes from Mirounga angustirostris, assembly GCF_029215605.1. NCBI lineage: Eukaryota > Metazoa > Chordata > Mammalia > Carnivora > Phocidae > Mirounga > Mirounga angustirostris. The sequence goes on from NW_026991718.1 coordinate 103,645,832, forward strand.
GTTACAAAAGAATATAGACTACAGTAGCCAAGGAAAGAATGAGTTGGCATTTCAAGACAGTCTTAGTTAGATGGAAGAGTTTTGAAGCATAGATTTTTTTAACATCTAGGCCCTTTTAACCTCCCTGAAACTCCCACCAGAGGTAATGGTGCTGACATGCAGGGAGCCAGCTGTCCCATTGAAACACCTGTCTTTTACAACCCAGCAACCTCAGCCATGTGGAAAATGTTCACATCACAGCAGAATTGCCCAGGAACCATCAGAGGGCAGCTAGAAGAAACTGCCCCAACACTTTGCCTTTTCTTCTTTTGTTTTAAAGTAATTGTCAATTCTATTGTGGAAAATTCAGGAAATTCAGAAAAGTATAAAGGACAAAATAAAGATCACCCTTAATGCATTTCCCATTCTCCCCATCTTTCCCTGTATATGTACTTGTAGACTTGGAATTATTCTTAATGGATAGTTTAAGTCCTGTTTTTTCCATTACTCTGGCTGAATTTTTTTTTAAGTGGGTATGAGAGGATGCATCAGTCAGCTTTTGCTGCATAACAAACACTTAGTGGCTTAAAACAACAACCATGTATTTGCTCACAGTTCTGTGAGTCAGCATTTGGGTTGACCTCTGCTGGAACAGCTTATCTCCACTCCATGTGACATCAGCCGAGCTCACTCTTGCATTTGTGGTCAGCCTGCTATGGATGGCCTCACTCATTTGCCCGGTGCTTTGCCATGTGTCCCGTATCTCCCAGCAGACTCTCCCGGGCTTATTCCCATGGTGTCTGTGGCAAGGTTCCCCAGAGCTGCAGGAGAGGCAAGCTCCACTGCACACTTTTGAACCCTCTGCTTTTTTTTTAATTTGAATCTTTTTTTTTTATTTTACTTTATTATGTTATGTTAGTCACCATACAATACATCATTAGTTTTTTTTTTTTTAAGATTATTTATTTATTTATTTATTTATTAGAGAGTGAGCAGGAGAGAAACAGCATGAGAGGGGAGAGGGTCAGAGGGAGAAGCAGGCTCCCCGCTGAGCCTGGAGCCCAATGTGGGACTCGATCCCAGGACCCTGGGATCATGACCTGAGCTGAAGGCAGTCACTTAACCAACTGAGCCACCCAGGTGCCCCACATCATTAGTTTTTGATGTAGTGATCCACAATTCATTGTTTTCATATAACCCAGTGCTCCATGCAGTATGTGCCCTCCTTAATACCCATCCCCCCACCCCCCTCCCCTCTAAAACCCTCTGTTTGTTTCTCAGAGTCCATAGTCTCTCATAGTTCGTCTCTACCTCTGATTGCCCCCCCTTCATTTTTCCCTTCCTTCTCCTAATGTCTTCCATGCTATTCCTTATGTTCCACAAATAAGTGAAACCATATGATAATTGACTTTCTCTGCTTGACTTATTTCACTTAGCATAATCTCCTCCAGTCCCATCCATGTTGATGTAGAAGTTGGGTATTCATCCTTTCTGATGGCTGAGTAATATTCCATTGTATATATGGACCACATCTTCTTTATCCATTCATCTGTTGAAGAGCATCTTGGCTCTTTCCACAGTTTGAACCCTCTGCTTTTATCTTGTTTGCTAATGTCCCTTTAGCCAAAGATGCAGAGTCACATTGCAAGGGAATGTAGGTTCAGGGAGGGAAAGGATATACAGCCATGTTGCACAATCTCCCAGAGAGTGGGGAGCTGTGGGAAAAGGACTGGGACCTTCCCCTGGCCTGACTCAGGAGAGTACTTAGGCAGGGTTCCATGACTTCAGAACATAATTCACAAAGCACTGAACTGGTCCACAAATTGCCCCTGGGGACTGGTTCTTGCAGGAAAAAAAAGAAAAAGAAAAAGCAGGGCAGTTTTAAGGCAGGCTTTCCCCCCTTATTTCTGTAGATTGATGGCAAAGGCTTCCTGGCTGCAAGCATATGTCAGGTGTCAATATCAGGCATGAGACTAAGATAATTCGTTCTTTAATCAGCTCAAAGATCCCCCCTCCCCACAGTGTACCGAAGGTTATTAAATCATTCAGAGTCATTCTCAAGGGCAGAACCTATGCTTCACACATTTCCTGATTTTCCATGTACCCTGCAAAGAGCTCCCAGGGGCTGGCACATGGTGAGTGCTTTTAGCCTTAGTAGTTTGTGCACTCACTCCTTCCATAAATATTCGCTGAATTTCTACTGTGTGCCAGGGACAGTTGTAGGTTCTAAGGATGAACACAGTAAAACCACTACTTTCTTTAAGTTTAGTTGGGGCGTGGAGATGGGATAAATACACAAATAAAATCAGTTCCAGACAGGTGGTGATAAGCACTGTTTTCTATAATTAATTTAAGCAGAATAAGGATATGGTAGAAAGTGATGGAAGATGAGGTCAGAGAAGGCCCCTCCAGGGTGGTGATGCTACAGCAGAGACTGAGGGAGTGGGTCCTATGGCTGTCAGCATTGAGAATGTCCCAGAAGAGGGAACAAGCAGCATGTTGAGTAGATCCTGTGGCTCCTGGCCATGGGGCCCAGAGTATGTTCTTTCACATTTCAGAACAATACACCATATTGACTCCAGTGGGCTTCTTCAGTTTCTCTAGAGAAAGGAAACTTTCTTTTTTCTTTCTTTCTTTTTTTTTTTTTTTTTTTTTTTTTTTAAGAATGAGAGCAGAGACATAGTGTGGCCATTCCAAGAAAATTTTGTACTAATTTATTTTGTACCAGTTTATTAGAGCATGAAGTTTTATAGTAGAGAAGACACCCTCATTTATTTATTGTCATGGTAACAAATCACTCCCACACTTAGGGTCTTAAATCAAAAGTCATTTTAGGATTCTTACATGGCTCTGAATGTTGGCTGGGCTAAGCGAGCCAGGACTGCTCTGATTTGTGGTTAGACAATGTATCTAGAAGTCTTCCTCACTTACTCGTGCTGGCTGGTGGCTGGACACTCAGCTGAGCTGTCAGGCAGAACACCCATGATGTGACCTCTCCACATGGCCTTCCTCTCAGCATGGAGGCTGCATTCAAAGAGTGAGGGTTCCAAGAAAACAAGATGGAAGTGCATAGCAATTTTATGACCTAAACTCAAAGTTCCATAATGCCATGTCCACTGTATTTATAGCCCTTCCAGTTCAGGAGGAGGGAATGTAAAACCTTCCTCCGTGGGAAGAGGATTGACTCATGTCATCAAAGGAGCTCATGGGCTGAGGAATATTATGTTGACTTTTTCTGGAAAATATTGTCTGTCACACAAGCTGTACTGAGTTTTCTCCTTGCTGGGAGATGTGCAGCATCATTAACCCTTAGAGAAATACAAATTGAAACTAGCAGATATCACTTCACATCTATCAGAATGGCTAAAGTGAAGAGTAGTGATAACACCACTTATTCATACACTGCTGGTGGGAATGTGAAATATTATAGCCACTCTGAAAAACAAGTCCTCTCAAAACTAAAAATTGCATGGTACCAGCAATTGCATTCTTAGGCATATATTCCAGAAAAATGGAAACTTATTTTCACACATAAACTTGCACACAAATGTTGGTAGCAGTTTCATTTATTATAGCCCAGACCTAGAAACTACCTGAGTGTCCTTCAAAAGGTGAGTGGTTAAACAAACTGTGATGTGTTTGTACCACGGAATACCACTCAACAAAAAGAAAGAGGAATGAGCCAGTGATGCATATAAACACTTAGATGAACCTCAAGGAAATTGTGCCGAGTGGATAAAAGCCAATCTCAAAACGATACATCCTGCATAATTCCATGTATATAACATTTGAGAAATAACATAATTATAGAAATGCACAGAAGATTAGTGGTCGCAGGGGTGAGGGACTGCAGGGTGACTGTAAAGGGGTAGCTTGAGGTGTCATGGTGATGGGACAGTTGGGTACTACTTTTTTAAGATTTATTTATTTATTTTAGATAGAGAGCGTGTGAAAGCAGGGGGAGAGGCAGAAGGAGAGAGAATCTCAAGCAGACTCCCCACTGAGTGCAAAGCCAGACGCAGGGCTTGATCTCACAACCCTGAGGTCATGACCTGAGCTGAAATCGAGAGTTGGACTCTTAACCACCTGAGCCACCCAAGTGCCCCAAGGGGCAATTGGGTACCTTGATTGTGGTGGTGGCTAATCAAGGCTACAATGTGATACAATTGCAAAGTATATACACACACTTACACACTACATACATAAATGAGTTCATGTACAAATGATTAAATCTGAGCAAGGTCTATGGATTGTACCAACATCAGTTTCTTGGTGTTGATATTGTACTATAGTTGTATAAGATGCCAACATTAGAGAGGACTGGGTACACATTTCTTTGCAACTTCCTATCAATCTATAATTATTTCAAAATAAAAAACTAAAAGAAACTGAATTGCTCAAGGTTTTTTTTTTTAAGGATAAATCTCTGGGGTACCTGGGTAGCTCAGTCGGTTAAGCATCTGACTCTTGATCTTGGCTCAGATCTCGATCTCAAGGTCGTGCTGGGCGTGGAGCCTAATTTTAAAAAAAGGATAAATCCTTTGTGGCCCCTTCAAAGACTAGAAGGGAAATTGTGATCAGAGTAAATTGTTCACTATTTGTCTATGACATAAATAATATCTAATGAGTCACTAATTCATCTTAAGCAGGGGGCATGTGGTATTTGGAGTTTGAAAGGGAAATAAATAGCATGTTACAGAGTGGTTGCAAGAATTAAATGAAGTAATTTCTGTAAAACCATCAGAAGTAAACTGGGTACAAGGTAGAAGCTCAAAGAGGGTGATCCCCCCATCCATGCAACTAAGGGTTGAATAAATTCATCTATGATATTTCCTTGGCCTAAAGCTTGCATTTGAGAGATGATACTTAGGAGCCACTAGACAATGAGTGATTTAGCTTTTATCAAATTCATTGGCTAGAATGGAATTCAAACCCATGACCTATTAAGCCCAGTGCCTATATTGAAAAGGGACATACACAGTGATTTTTATGGTCTTTTTTTTTTTTTAACTAAAAATTGATTGCCACAATTTAAGAATCAGGAGATGTCACAGAAAATTTCAGATTCCTGTCTTCCTTAACAACAAAAATCCAAGTATCTGACAACCCTGTGCCTGCATTCACACATGGCAGTCATGGAGGTGGCGTGGTAAGGGTGAACAGTGCCTCAGTGGATGCTCTTGGTGCCATATCCCTATCTTCACCAGACTTCCTCCTTCAGTGCTCACTAGCTCCCCCTCCCAGTGCCACCACTGGCATCTCTTTTCCTGGCGACTTTCTCCAGCCACGGCAGTCTGGTCTTCCAGCCCAGAGCAGGCTAGAAATTCCAGGCAGTTAACATTCACTAGGGGCAGCCCAGGATCATGTGATGGGAGTTGCAGTATAAACACCCCGGCTCTCTTGCCCTTGGATAGATGAGCTCTCTGGCACATGCTTTACCCAGTCTCCCAGACTTCCTCATCGGGAGTAAGCTCTGGTTCCCACATTGCTGACTAACCCTTGACTGGCTGCCTTCCCTGCCCACTTCACTACCAGGGTTTCCTGTATCTCCCCAATGAATGACTTGCACTGATTCCTTGTCTTGCGATGTGCTCAGAGGGGGCGGGAGCTAAACCAACGTAGTGCCCAGGCACAGTGTAATGTGTGTGCACCCTCTTTTTCACAGGATTGCAAACAAGGGTAAAGGATAGTTATGGGGCCATGGGTGGCAACCAGGGCCTTGTGACTGTTCCACACCCCCTTTACTGGGCCCTGACAACCAGGAGTCAGTGTCTCTTCACCAAGGACATGTACCCCTAGTTTTTCATTATCCCCACCTGGCCCGTTAAATTTGTTGATTTTTTTTTTTTTTGGCACCTTTAGGCATTTGAGTGTTTTTGTCTCTTGAATAACTAGAATTTTACAGTTAGAAGAAGACCTAAAGATTATCTCCCAGAAGCTCTTTGTAAATGAAGAGAGACGTGAGCATGTTACACAGCTCGCTTAAATTCATTCCTTTACCACCACGTCTGAGATATTCCCAGATTCTATGACTCTTCCCTTCCCTGCAGGAAGCACAGCCTGAGAAGTCAGGAGACTGGGTCTGAGTCCTCCTCTCTACTGTCCTCCTAGTGTTGTACAGTCTTGGGCAAGTTCCCACCCTGTCCCACTCTGTCAAATGGCAGAGGAGCTGGCTGAGGCCTCCATGCGGACCTAGCTTAGCTGCTCTGATGCACTCCCTCTCCTCTTCAGTTTAGCAGTTGAAAAAGTGGTCCTGAAGCTGGAGACACCTTCACCAGTCTGGCCCCTTCTAGTACCTCTCCCCATTCCTTTGTCCCTGGGTCATTCCTCTTCTTAAAACAAGTTCAAGAACTGTGGCAAGCATGAAAACCAATGGAGACCTTGGCCAAAAACAAAATTCCTGGGTCCACTTCCCAGAGATTCTGACTCCAGCCAGACTGGGTGATACCCAAAAGCCTGCATCTCTCCCAAGTTCCCAGGGGATGCCGATGCTACATGCTTTGTAAGAAGCACCCAGAAACCAGGCACAAAAGCATCTGTCTTTTTGCCTTAGCAAAAACCTGGAGCAGATGGATGAATTCTTTAGAGTGTATACAGCTTACAAAATGAGAGTTTTACCTTCTTTCTTAAACCTATAGCTATCTTGTGGATAGACTCTCCTCCGCTTCTCCTCCTCCACCCATGTTTTTGTGCAGCCCCTGATTCCTAGCCAGGACCCACTGAGGTGAATAGGATCTCAGCTTTAAAGAGCAGCTTTACACTCTAAGCTCTAGTTTCTCCTCTGGCCCCTGGGGAACAAGCGGCATCACCTCCTTTTAAGGGGTTGGCAGTGTGCGAGCTGCAGTTCTCTTAGCCTAATTGCATTAGTGAGACAGTGTTTCCTAATCTGCCATGTTGTACAGTTCTATGTGAAATAAGGCTCAGCTTAGAGGCTGTGTGATTTGCTTTGAAGATCTGCCTACAGTGCTTTATTGTACTCATTACTTGAGTTCTCATTATCTACTTGCAGGTTTGTTTAGACGAGTATTGTGTGCAATTATGTTCTTCTAGAGAATTGTCTCTTTTATGTCCTTGGATGAGTAAAAAATTCATGTAAAAGCACTTTCACGTCTACAGCAGAGGAACAGACCTAGCTTCCTGTGTTGAGTTTGTTTCTCAGCTTACATATTGTCAGGGAGATAATTATTAGTCTGGCAGGTTTGGGGTCCTTTTTTATGTCTGGAAAAAGAAAGCTACATGAGAGTTATTGAAATTAAAAACTGCCAATACCAAAATGCTGATAACATTCACCTGCTTAATTCAGGTTTTTAAAATTTACAGGCAAAAAAAAAATGTTTTGGCAAAATTGCTCTTTCTCCACTGCATAGTGGGGTTACAGATTTACTCACATTAGAGCTTTGGAAATAACCACACACATGTGCACACACAATTATAGCTTCTCTGTTTCTTAAAACTGATCTAGACTTCTTCACAAAGCTCTACCAACTAAAAAAACAAACAGAAAGCAACTCTTAATTCAATCTATTAAATTCAGTCTACTTAAATAAGCATCTATTAAAGTTCAACAACATTATTGTAAGCCTTAATTGATACATTTAGAACCTCAATCTTTCAGATTTGGCCACCATCCACTCCCTCTTCTCATTTCCCACCCCTCTCTTTCTCAAGGAGTCTGAGAGAATAAGGGACAAATGTGGCTTCTGGGAACTCAAGGTGATGGATATAAGACCCATCTTCTTGTTCCTCTCTGGTCCCTGCCTTGGCATAACTGGCCTCTTCTGCTACCAGGAGTGGTGACCACTAGTCCCACAGTTCTGGGCTTTTCAGAAGGGTGCCTCTGCAACATTTTGCAACTCCAGCCTCTTGTTTCAAGTCTTGAGAGCCATCCTGAGGCTCCCCATGTCAACCATAGACTTGTGTCAGGCACTTTTCCATTCCTTCATTGAGATCTGGAGGAGCTTCTGGACCCCTGCACAACAGACAGAGACCATGGAAGCCAATAGCATTGCCTCAAGTTCACTGCCACCCACTCTGTTGCCATCTCTCCAGGAGGCCAACATTCACTAGTATGTCTATACCCATTGTTAAAATATTGTAATATTTTCATGCTTGTTGGTTAATAGCCACTGTTTTGAATCATTGGAGTATCCCCCCATTACAACAGCCCTTTACTGGGATGTTCTTGCCTCATTAAAGATGGTAAAGCCCCCAGGATAACTCCAGAACACAGCTCAATTTCATGTCTAGAATCCGATTGGTCTAGATGATTCTGGTTATTAAATATTTTGAATATTACCTCTGAACAAAGATGCATGTGGCTGTTCCTCTCCCTTGTTTGTTTGGAGTTGTATGCTACTCAGGTATTTCTGAAGGCCACCGCCATCTGCTTAGGGTGGTGGAAGTGATGTATAATAAAGAGTTAGGACCTGAATCAAATGACTGCTCTTTGTCTTCTCCTGCAAACAATTGCAGGCTAAAAGGGATGGTCTATAGGCTTTTCACTTCTCTGAATTATAGACTCCTTTGACAATAGGGTAACAAGGATTATGGACCAGCTACCATGACCTCTTCTTTATACCCCATGGGAAATCTATGATCTGACTCATCTGGGTTTGATTCTTGATATGCCAAAGCAATTGAGAAAAGCATCTCTCCATTAAACCAGCTTTCTCTAGCATTCCATCTGGAACAATCCAATCTCTTCCCTCCCCAAACCACACCACCACTAACCTTGGCCTGATTAGAGAGGAGATCATGATCATGAGGAGATAGAAAAAGACACAAATAATTTCTAAAACATTACCCCCATTTTATCTGTGTTCCAACTTTGATTCTAGAAGCAGCTTTCTTCAGTAAGTCAGTAATGGTTTCAAAAAGAGTACCAATGTGTCCTCTGCCACATGATCTGCTATCATATATGTATGTGTCGTTATAAAATAAAATCAATCATGTGTTTTTTTGGTATCTACTGTTTTCCCAGCTTTTAAGGAACACAGTGAGACTTCACAATTAGGAGGCAGAGCTTTTGCCTTTGAGGACTGTCATTTCTAGCTGGAGGGACAAAATCAGCATCAGAATATAGTTCAATATTGAATGAGGGCTAAATTCTTTCACATTCAGAGAGGGGAGATCAATATGGTCTCCTGAGAAGAATTCTGGAGGAAGTGAGAAGTGACCAGGGCCTTGAAATATGAATTTCATATTTTTGAATTAAGGACTGCATATGCTTTCCTCTAAGACTAGGAAGTAGACAAAGATGTTCCCCTTTATCTCTCCTTTTCAACATCATACCAGAAGTACTAGCATATGTGGTAATCCAAGAAAAGGAATAATAAAAGGTATACATACTGGGCAGGAAGAAGTAAAACTGTCTTTGTTCACAGCTGACATTATCATCCATGTAGAAAATTCAAAAGAATTGACAAGAAAAACTAAAACTAATGACAATTATAGCAAGGTTGAAGGATATATGGTTTTAGACAAAAGTCCATCATTTTGCTATATGCTAGCAATGAAAGTGAATTTGAAATTAAAAACACAGTGCCACTTAAACTCTAAAATATTTAGGCATAAATCTAACAAAACATATACTAGATTTATATGAGGGAAACTACAAAACAGTGATGGATGAAATCAAAGGACTAAATAAATGGAAATGTTTGTGGATAAATCCAATGTTTGTGGATACGAAGACTCAATATTCCTAAAATGTCATTTCTTCCCACCTCAATCTATAGATTCAGTGCAATCCCAGTCAACATCCAAGCAAATTATTTTGTGGGTATTGACAAACTGATTCTAAAGTGTATGTGGAGAGAGAAAAGACCAACACAATAGCCAACACATAGTAAAGAAGAACAAAGTCATACAAGACGACCACTGCCTGACTTTAGGACTTACTAGAAAGCTATAGTCATCGAGACAGTGTGGTATTGGCAAAAGGAAAGACAGATGGGCCAGTGGCACCAAATAGCCCAGAAATAGACCCACATAAATCGGATCTGTCAACTGATCTTTGACAAAAGAGCAAAGGCAATACAATGGAGCAAAGATGGTCTTTTCAACAAATGGTGCTGGAACAACTAGACATCCACATGCAAAAAAATTAATCTAGACACAGACTTTATACCTTTCATAAAAATTAACTCCATGTGGAAACACAGACTCAATGGAAATATAGGTTGAGAAGGGAGGAGAGAGGTCTGCATTAAGCATGGGAGGAGAAAGCGTATCCAGGAAGAGCATATAAAAACAAGAGGTGAGGGTTAAGACCCAAACCCTTGGAAGCCCAGTCTTTAAGGTGCAAGCAGCAGAGAAAGAGCCAGAGAAAAAGGTTGAAAAAGTTCAGGGAGTTCTGAAGAGAATTAAGGGAGAACTTGTGCCATAGAGACCATACCTTTAATCTGTGGAAATTTTACCTTCAAATGCCCATTCTGAACTGTCGTTTTCTTTGAACGTATTCTATCACCACCAACAACTCTAGGCGGCAGTCCTCTTCAGTGAGGCCCTCTGAAGTTCAGACCAAGTCATCATGAACAGGAATCACAGCCCCCAGAAATAAACCCAATCCTGGTCTTCCAGATTATATAAACCTGCATGGAGCCTAATGGTGCTGTATGTTCTTAAGAATAATCTTAAAAGCTCTGTACAAGGGTTTTCAGGGTTTTTTTTTTTCCCTCTTTGATGACATCTAAGATAAATAACATATATATACATTGGGTCATTAGGATGGCCACCTTTTTTTTTTTTTTTAAAAAAAGATTATTTATTTGAGAGAACGAGAATGAGAGATAGAGAGCACAAGAGGGAAGAGGGTCGGAGGGAGAAGCAGACTCCCTGCTGAGCAGGGAGCCCAATGCGGGACTTGATCCCGGGACTCCAGGATTATGACCTGAGCTGAAGGCAGTCGCTTAACCAACTGAGCCACCCAGGTGCCCAGGATGGCCACCTTAAACCCCTAGTAACCAAGTGCTAACACCCAGTTTCTACACCCATATTTCTGCCTACACTGATGTTTACATTGGCCAGTTCAGTTTTTTGTAAGCAAAGGAAGAAATCAAAAAGAAGAGCCAATACTTCAAAGTGATGTCTTAGCATTCTATATAATAGGGTCTTGCATTAATTCAAATACAGAAATGGGGTTGATCATTTTAATCCTTTCATGGTACTTGGAAATCTGAATGTGTTCAATGCAAAACAACCTAACCAGCAACAGTATGTACAAAACTCACATTAAGAATAGCAATTTACCGCCAACAGACACATGAAAAACTGCTCCACATCACTTGGCATCAGGGAGATCCAAATCGAAACCTCAATGAGATACCACCTCACACCAGTCAAAATGGCTAAAATTAATAAGTCAGGAAACAACAGATGTTGGCGAGGATGCAGAGAAAGGGGAACCCTCCTACACTGTTGGTGGGAATGCAAGCTGGTACAGCTACTCTGGAAAACAGTATGGAGGTTCCTCAAAAAGCTGAAAATAGAGCTACACTATGACCCAGCAATTGCACTACTGGGTATTTACCCCAAAGATACAAATGTAGGGATCCGAAGGGGCACGTGCACCCCAATGTTTATAGCAGCAATGTCCACAACAGCCAAACTATGGAAAGAGCCTAGATGTCCATCACAGATGAATGGATAAAGAAGATGTGGTATATATACAATGGAATATTATGCAGCCATCAAAAAATTGAGATCTTGCCATTTGCAACGACATGGATAGAACTAGAGGGTATTATGCTAAGCAAAATAAGTCAATCAGAGAAAGATAATTATCATATGATCTCATTGATATGAGGAATTTGAGAAACAAGACAGAGGACCATAGGGGAACGGAGGGAAAAACGAAACATGATGAAACCAGAGAGGGAGACAAACCATAAGAGACTCTTAATCTCAGGAAACAAATTGAGGGTTGCTGGAGTGGAGGGGGGGGTGGGAGGGATGGGGTGGCTGGGTGATGGACATTGGGGAGGGTATGTGCTATGGTGAGTGCTGTGAATTGTGTAAGACTGATGAATCACAGACCTGTGCCCTTGGAACAAATAATACATTATATGTTAATAAAAAAAAAAAAGAATAGCAATTTACTGGGGTGCCTGGGTGGCTCAGTTAAGCGTCCAGCTCTTGATCTCAGCTCAGGTCTTAGATCTCAGGATCATGAGTTCAAGCCCTCCGTGCCCAGCATGGAGCCCACTTAAAAAAAAAAAAAAAGCAATTTACTTAGGTTGTGGGTTTGAATTTTAACAAATTTGTTGTTTGGAGTATAATTTGTAAGTTTTTTTTGGTTTCACATTTGCAAGTGAACCCTGGTGGAGCCTGGGAGGTTTCTCCATTAAAATGGATCGTGCCTTTCCAATAAAAAGGTCTGACAACCACCAGTATTTCCAAGGCCTATTCATGAGACTGTTTTGTTTTGAATTTGAAACTCTATTTCTCCATCTGGAAGCTCGCATTTTTAGACTGTTAACTTTGTTGTATTCCTTTCCTTTTCAGATAAAGTTATCGGACTTTGGTTTCTGTGCTCAAGTTTCTAAAGAGGTGCCCAAGAGGAAATCACTGGTTGGCACTCCCTACTGGATGGCGCCCGAGGTGATTTCTAGGCTACCTTATGGGACAGAGGTAAGGGGGTGACAGTCATTGTTTTGGGGTGGCTGGACAGGCTTAGGGATGCAGTGGTTCTGAGAGAGTTAATGACCACAGATCAGGGTGATGACGTTTGACTCCGTATTTGACCCCCACTCACTAGACTTGTCACAGAGTAGGTTGTGGCAGGAAGGGGACTGGTCACCATTGAGGAAATTGCCACAACATTGATCCAGAGGCCTTTATTGAGGTCCTAAACAGCCACTGGGGGTGGGGGGGAATCACATAAACTCTGACCCCACCCTCAGTGGCAGGCATACCCCAAGCAAGGCAATGCAACTTGAAATGTGACCAGAAATGCACAGATTAGCAGGTGTCATGACTCAAAGGATAGATGGTCAGAGAAAGCTCTGCAAAATAGAGGTAATATTTGGCTGAGCAGTAACATTTTCCCCTAGAAAAAATTATATATGAATATTATAATGTATTTTAAAATAGGGCACAATTTCTGTTTCCCTTGGAAAAGAAACAATTGCTCATAATCTGTTAAGGAATAAGGTTTGGGTATGTGAAAATGAGGGGCCAGAAGGAGTGGAGGAAAAGCCTTCTAGAGAGGGAGTACTGTGAGCAAAGCCCTGAGGCACGCAAGTCTATGCACACGGCAGTAAGGAGCTCGTTCCAGCGGGGCACACAGCGTTTCCACACATTATGGTGCGGAAGGTGATTCTAAGAGAGGAGAAGCATGAAGAGGTGGCATGGACCAGTGAACTAAGGATATCGGCATAAGTGAAGGCGGACTCGGCTCTCCTTCCCTTCTTTGCTTGCCCTTGAATGAGTACTCGACTTGTTTGTCTCACTGTGGTCCCAAAAGCATAAATTCTCAGTGAAGATCACAGCAAGCGTTAAAACAGGAATGCAGCTCACTGATAAGAGGTGGAATGTGGCTGGAACGGGGAAGCAGTTGTAACTGGGAATTGATATAGCCCAGCTATGGCTTCTCATCATCCTGACTTCCCATGTTGCACTCAGAAAGAATTGCTTGTTGTCTCTTCCTTTTCTTTTCTCCGTTCCCTGAAAATGGTTTTGTAAGGCAGGGTTTTGTGCACACTGCTTCAAAATGATAAAATGCAAAGGAAAGAACCCCAATGTAGGGAAGGAAGAGCTATTTTAAGAAATTAAATTAATAGAAGGATCAGCATATATAGTGTTGTGCAATGTAGATTTTGCAGTTTGTTATGAATATGTCAGATGCCTTTTTTTATGGTTTAAATGCAACTTCTTCTCTATGTTCATAACATAAAATTTGGGTGTTTTTATCATCTGCCCTGATAGGTAACCACCAAAGATAGCAGTAAAAAAAAAAAAAGTTCCGAACTCCAGAATGTTAAGATGCTCCTGTGTACCTAAATGGCAGAATCTTCACTGAAGTTGTCTTTAAAAAGCAAATGAATACACTATATGTTAATTAAAATGAATTTAAATGAAATAAAAATAACAATTAAAATAAAAAAGCAAATGAAGACCATTAGCAAAAACTTGTAACTCGGCACTTCAGGCTGTAAATCTGTGCTATAGGTTTTGGAAGTTTACAAATACCACCCTAATTTATAAATGGGTATGTATCTGTTGGGTCCCCTGGACACATCCAACATTTCAGAATGTTCTCCTTGCCTGAGATAACCATTGGGTTGTGCCTAACAGGTAGACATCTGGTCCCTCGGGATCATGGTGATAGAAATGATCGATGGCGAACCCCCCTACTTCAATGAGCCTCCCCTCCAGGCCATGCGGAGGATTCGGGACAGTTTACCTCCAAGAGTGAAGGACCTACACAAGGTGAGAAGCAGCATCTGTTGCTGAAGTTCAAAATCATTCTTAGATATTTTAGTCTCTCTGTAGCTTCAAAGACTGGCATATCGTATCCACAAGTAGATCCTGGTTTATGGGCATCCACTTTGGAATTAGAATCACATGGATTCAAATCTCTGCTCTCCCTGTTCACTCAATGGTCAAGGGACTCAGCCTCTCCATCTCTGAAGTTTGTCTGTAAAATGGGTTATAATTGGCTCCTCTTTTGTAGGGTTGGCTAGAAGAGTCAGGCACTGAACGAGAACTCCCTTGCTGAGCACCTGTGACATACTGGGGACTGTTCTAATTACTGGGGATATTGCAGCACAAGACCTCAGATTTCCTGACTCTCATAGAGCTTGTGTTCTAGTTGGGGAGGCAGATGGTAAAACCACAAACAAATGGATGAACAAAATAATTTCAGGGAGTGGAGCAAAGCAAACGCTGTAATGCAATGGGGTATGAAGGAGAGGGGTGTTGGGAACTCGTTTAGGTTGAAAGGTGAAAGAAGCCCTTTCTGGGGACAGATTGTCTGAACTGGAATATGAATAGAAGGAAGAAGCAAGATATGCAGAGATCTGGGAGAAAAAAGTCTGAGGCAAAGGGAACCACAGGTGCAAAGGCCCTGTGCCAAGATGGAAAGCTTCTGTGGCTGAGCAAAGCGAGCCAGGGGAAAGGGTAAGACATGTGAGGGAGGGGAGCAGGGGCTGGATCGTACAGGGCAATGAAGGGCATGGTTAAGGGAACAAGTAGGGTCTTACCTGTTTTCCAAGTGTTGCCAAGTAGGGTCAAGCTCAGAAAATAATGATGTTGAGTCAAAGAAACACCAGTCTGACAACTGCCAGTCTGGCACTGGGAGGAACCGAGGCTGCCTTTTGGGGGGTAATTACCCTCTCCATCCCTAAAGCTTAGAGAAGAGTCCCAATAGAATCACCCCTATAGTTGTGTGAACTTGCAGGAAAACAGGAAACTGCTTGAATTGAACAGGAGATTAAGACGTTTACTGCATTTTTAAATAATCAAAAGTGGCTAAAATAGCTTGGTATCAAAATAGTCCCACACCCAATGCAAATGGCGTGGTGTTCTTCCAAGTCACATACAAGAGCAGCCTTAATCCTAATGGTCAGAAACTAGACACCACCCAAGGTTGTTTTCCAAATGTATAAATAATATGTGGTATAATTTAACAGTGAATACTATACAGCAATGACAAGTTTAAAACTTTTACCGCACACCTCGGGAATGAATCCCACAGACACAATGTTGAGTAAAAGAAGCCAGGCAGAGAAGAGCTGATGGTATATAACTCCATTTCTATAAAGGACAAAAGAGGCAAAATTAATGTATGCTACTAGAAGTCAGGAGAGTGGTGACTCGCAGGGAGATGAGTATTATCAGGAAGGGGGCCCGAGGTAGCCCCCCGGAGTGGTAGAAGTGTTCTGTATTGTGATGGGGCTGGAGAGTAAATAGGTGTATACACACACACACACACACACACACTACTGTAAGACATACACTTAACATTTATGCATTTGAATGTATGTAAGATATACTTCAAAAAGGAAATTACAGGAAAACATACTATATGTGTCAGATATCCTTCCAGAACCTTGTTTGTTTTCAAGAAGGGGGAGTCCAAAAAGCCTAGATGGTTGCAATTGTTAGAAAAATAAAACTATTCCATGTTTGTACCACATTTCCATCAGATATATGTGACCAGTGCCTATAAATAGTAAGCACTTCATAATGCTATTGTTCCTATTATTATTTAATTTAGCAAATCGACCATCATGTTTCATTGCTCTATCATTAACTCCTATTATTTCAAACATGAAGAAGGTAAAGAAGCATTCACTTCGGCAGCACATACACTGAAGAAGGTCAAGAAAACAGCGTATGTTAATAAAGACAGTACCTGCTTTTGCTTCCATAATTTCTTTCTTCTCAAGCTGACTTTCTAGAATTTGCTACTGTTTGATAGAATGACTTAACTGGAAAGTGGCTGGGAAGCCACTTTAGGGGAACTGGGTTGGGTTTCTGTGTTAGTCCTCAGGATGGGATCTTGTGTTCTCACAGGTTTCTTCAGTGCTCCGGGGATTCCTAGACCTGATGCTGGTGAGGGAACCCTCCCAAAGAGCCACAGCCCAGGAACTCCTTGGACATCCATTCTTGAAACTGGCAGGTCCGCCATCTTGCATCATTCCCCTCATGAGACAATACAGACATCACTGAGTAGAGGATTCTACTGGTGGAATAGTTGGAAGAGCTAGATGAGGACATGAGACTAATTCAGGAGAACATGAGGAACATGAAAAAGGCCTGTGTACTCTAACCAGCTGATCAGTGGGACAATGTGATAACAGGCAGGGTTCAACAGACCAGGGCATCTTCTTGTGTCTTAAAACAGGCATCTCTCCACTGACAGCTGGCGTGGTCATTTGGAACACGGCTTTAATAAGTCATTATTATATTTTTCAACCCTTCATCCAGCAAATCAGAAGGACTCAGTACAAACTCCGTTACGACATATCCTAGCCACATGCAGGGTAACGCATAGGATTTTCTATATTGAAAGAATACTTTTCTGGCAAAAAAAAAAAAAAAAAAAAAGAAAGGAAAACAAAAAGCACTTTTTTCTTAATGGTAGCAGTGTAATGTATTTTGCAATGAATTTGTAATTTTTCTGTACGATAGTTTTGATAATTTATAGTACTTTGATGTCACGTAGCCATAGTATAAGTTAAAGTAATACTTGTTTACTAGCAAGAGTTTGAACAAAGCCTTTCCTACTTTTTTATCCCTTTCAGAGAAACAACGATTCTTTAGGAACTTTGAATACTGAATGACTCTCAATCACCGTCAGCTTTAGTAGAATATCTTTCTTATCTTAACAAGTGTCTTATGTGATGGAGGAAGAGTTAAGAGTGATGGTGATGGAGGTGCACATTTCATTTATCCAACCAAAAATAACAAAATTGGAGCCACAGTAGGCCACCTAAATCTTTGGAAAATTCAAATTTTCCTTCAAGGCTATTAATCGCAGACCAATGTTTGCACAGCAGGGTGTTTCCCCTGTCACGCCCTCTCTCCAGTGGGTGCGACTCCCCCCCCATCCCCCCACCTTCACCCCCACCCCCGTGTGGCCACATTTCCCGCCAAGGGAACAATTTTCAGTGATAGGATCATTGGACTCAGTTCCCCAAATTGAATGTTAAAGGAAGACTGAGAATTCCAGTCTCACTAAGGGAAAGGAGAGAGAACAGGGCAAGATGTTTGGTTTTGTTTGTCGCTGTTTTGAAAACTCTGTATGCTAGCACACCAAACTCTTGTCTGTATTTACCGTTGTACCACAGTATTGCTATTGTTCCTGTATCGTGCTGGAAGTCAGGACTGACTCTAGAGGATGAATTAGGAAGGGGGTATTTTACCAGGTGTGTTCTGACTTCAGTTGTGACCCTGTTATAATGTGTTTCCGACATAGGGGAGTTGTGCTGCTGACTAGATCTTCTTGAATGTTGATAAAAATGAATGACTACTACAATACATTTTGTGTTGCTTGTTGGATGAATTTGCATGTTAACTGTAGGCCAATATAGATTTGCCTTTAAAAACTCTGGAAGAGCTACATAGTCATCATTAGTTTCTGTTAATTATGCATCAGAAAAAAAAGCCATTTGTTACCAAACTGGAAAACCAGAGGCTTTTCTTAATGACTTCAACATACTGTAACAAATAGGGATTTAAATTTGTGAAAATGCTCTGGTTTCTGTAAGCATAATTAAGAATTTTTGTAATTAATAGGTTGCTAATTATTTATTATAGCTAAAACAGAAAAAAAAGGCATAAAATGACCTTCTACAGATTAGATTTTTCAGTTTTTCCCCCAAACTGGAAATGTCTCACCATGAATAGGATCTATAATTTTGTTTCATAAAACACAACAAATCAATGTTTTATGTAAAATATTAAAATATTAATATAAATATGTATGAATAAAAATCTAAATCCAGAAAATGGCTGTCCTAAAAGTTCATGGAACAGATTGTATTACTTTAACCAGGACTATGTAGAAGTAGAAAGAAAAAGAAAATCTTTTTTTAACCAAAACAAATATTAAAAACCATTGCAGAAAATTGTGGATTTTGGATTCCAAACATTTTCACAGTGTAATAGAAATTTTCTGTAATTTTCTTATCACTGGGTATTTTATAAATATTCATTGAGTTTACCGAAAGTTACTGTAGCTTAAAAGGTTTTGTGAGCACTAACTATTGGCAGAAACTGCACTTGCAAATAAAAATAAATGTTTGCCTTTTTCCCATTGTGTTATTAGAAAATCCAGTGATTTCCTGAATTTGTTTTCTTGAGTAACCAAGAATGCTTTCTTTATGAACTTGGGGAATGCAAATGAGTTAGAATAAAGTTAGATGTAACATCATGATGACATGAACCAAAGACAAATAGTCCCATCCCCAGAGGTCACAAACAGTGGAAGACTGTGGTAAAGATACCACAACTAAGAAGAAAAAAATTACTAAAGTCTGGAAGGCCACGTGCAAGGAAAGCCAGATTCATGACTAAAGACTCACTCTGCTTCCCTCTTTCAAAGACGCTGAACTGATCCGAAGGCTTTTATCAACAAAAGACATAAAGAGGGGATTATTCTGGATTAGAGCAGGTGTAGTGAAGGCTCTCTAGTATACTGGAAGACACTGGTGGGGGCCTCCTCTTCTTTGGGGGACCAGGGAGTCATTGACATTTAGCCCATGATGTTGAGAGGGATACTTGTATATAGAGAGTTCATTGCTTGGGGCTCAATCGGTTAAGCATTCGATTTTTGATTTCGGCTCAGGTCATGATCTCAGGGTCATGGGATCGAGCCCCATATTGGGCTCTGAGCTCAGCACAGAGTCTGCTTGAGATTCTTCCCTTCTCCCTCTGCCCCTCTCCCTGCTCTCTCTCTCTCTCTTTTTTTAAATTTTTTAAAAATTTTATTTATTTATCTGACAGAGAGACAGCGAGAGAAGGAACACAAGCAGGGGGGTGGGGGAGAGAGAAGCAGGCTTCCCACAGAGCAGGGAGCCCGATGTGGGGCTCGATCCCAGGACCCTGGGATCATGATCTGAGCCGAAGGCAGACGCTTAACCAACTGAGCCACCCAGGCGCCCTCTCTTTCTCTCTCTCCAAAAAATAAATAAATAAATAAAATCTTTTTTTTTTTTTTTTAAGAGTTCATTTCTTAACCTGGAAATTTCAGAAGGTGGAAACCCTCAGGAAATAACCAGAGGTAGCAGTCTGAGAAAAAATGTAGTATATCACGTGCCAGAGAAGAGAAAGATGGAAGCATCCTCCCCCAGGCAGGAAGCCATTGCAAGACATGGAAGAAGACACCAGGTCCCTTTGTCTGTGATGGGCCATGGAGAGGGAAAAGGGAACATGTCAAACCATTTAACCAAGTAATGAGATGCCTAATTTGGAGAGCACATTGGAGGCATGCATCACAGGGGGAACTAAAGGGAGATAGGGCAACTTTTCTGCAGGGGGAAGGGGTCCAGGTGGAGCTGAAACTTACTCTAAATCTACATGGACCATCTACACCAAGGCCACTCTCAGTAGCAGAGGCTGTAGTCTTAGGCTAACTCAAATGACATGCAGGCATCTCCCCTTCTTCCAACAGCATCTCCAAGGCAGCTGACTGCAGCCAACTGTTTATTGGAACTTCCCTTCCAGGTTGCTCCGCACAGATTTGGGCCGTGTGCTAGTGTGAGATCCCCATGGTTTGGGGGAAGAGTCTAGAAGAAAGAAAAGGAGAATAAGAATGCATACCATGTCTCCTGCCACTGCCTATCTACTGCTACCTCTTTCTCAGATACAAGTTTAGCCCATGCAAAAGAGAGGGGAGTTATTTTGGATTAGAATAAGATTGATTTTTTTTTAATGGATTAGACAGATGGAATCAGACTGAGTTATGGCTGTATCCCCATTACCCACTGGGAAGAACACACTCAGTAGCAATCACTGAAAGAATAAAATCATTCCATGAAGTTAACAACTCAATGAGTTCAGATTCTTTGGTCAAACCAGTCAGATGAATAGCACTGTGTCATCAAAGAAACAGTAATGAGATTCCAGGCAGAGAAAAATCAACTCAGTCTGAAGCAGGTACAAAATGTACAAGCAGGAGCAGTTCTGTGAAAGTGACACGATGTAGTACAAATCCAAATTGTTCAGGAAAGTTGGTCAACTTGAGCCTTCACATGTGTGCATCTTCAGTTGTATCTCCAGGTCAAATAAATATATTACCTTAGTGTGGGTTCTGCCAAAAGGAGAGCCTAAGACAGATACTTAGATACAAGTACTTTATTTGGGAGATGAGTCCAGGAAGCTCACTCAACATGGTGAGTGGAGAAGTGAGATGAAGAAGGGAGACTTTTTTTAAAAATGATGGGTTACCACTGTGAGTAACTGGAGCTCAGTCCACTGAAGACCTTCTGGGAGAGACACTATAGAATTGTCTTTCTGGAGGTGAAGATGCTTGGGTATTTATCCACACTTTCCTACGCCTCATTGGTTGAGAGTTGCTCCAAGGACATCAGTCCTTAAACTTCTATCTTGCCCTGTATCAAAGTTTGTTCCCTTTGACAAAGAGAGAGGGAGGCATGGGAAGCTTGTACAGAAACTGTCAAGAAATGGCCTCCATGAAGGGCCGAGAGAATATGGGTGAGATGCTGACAACATCTACGTAAATAGACCTAATGAAGGACAAAAAGAGAATCGTTGAGAAACTCTATGGGTTGCCGATTTCTGGATCAAAATACACTGTTTTAAAAGCAAAGGGATTCCTTATCCTGAAAGGTTTGCCCACGTAGCAGATGCTTTGGTAAGTATGCCTCTTCATTGTCAGCATTTGAAAAAATTTAAAGATCCAAGATCTTATATGATCCATCTTAACTGAGCTAACCAAGGCTCCCAAAGTTAGGCAATGTCAGTAGATGAATCGTACTACCTGAATAGACCACACACACATACACACACGGAGAGAGACTTCAGTTCTATTAGGGCAGAGACTTTATCCCTATTTTGTTCACTGATATGTCCTCATCACCCAGACCAAGGTCCAGAAAACCCATGGTCAGTCAGTGCTAACAAATACTTGTTATCTCTTTGGTCATATGAGTCTTTGCGAATCCTTCCTCAGCAGACAACCTGACGAGTTCAGTCACTTGTTTTTTTTTAGATAATTGACATATTAGTTTCAGGTGTACAACATGATTTGCTATATGTATATGTTGTGGAATGATAAGTCTGGTTAACATCTATCAACACACATAGTTACAATTTTTTTCCTTATGAAAACTTGGAAGATTTATGCTTAGCAACTTTCAAATACATAATAAAGTATGATTAATCATAGTCACCATGCTGTACATTATCTTACAGGACTTATTTATTTTATAAAAATAAGAAAAAGTTTGTACCTTTTGACCCCTTCATCCACTTCACCCACCCTCTATCCTCTGCCTCTGGCTGGCAACCATCAACCTGTTCTCTGATCTATCAACTTGGGTTTTTTTTTTTAACTCCACATATAAGTGAGTGTCTTTCTCTGTCTGACATATTTCACTAAGCATAATGCCCTCAAGGTCCATCCATGTTGTCTCAAAGGGCAGGATTTCCTCCCTTTTTATGGCTGAGAAATACGTGTGTGTGTGTGTGTGTGTGTGTGTGTGTGTGTGATGTTTCCTTTATCCATTCATCTGTCATTGGACACTTAGGTAACTTCTGGATCTTGGCTGCTGTAAATAGTGCTGCAATGAACATTGTGGTGCAGACATCTTTTCAAGTTAATGTTTTCATTTTCTTGGGATAAACAGGTAAGTAGGATTTCTGGATCATATGATATTTCAATTTCAATTTTTTGAGAAACTTCCATATGCTTTTCCACAGTGGTTGCACCAACTTACATTCCCACCAACAGTGCACAAGAGTTTCCTTTCCTTCACTTCACCAACACTTTCTTATCTTTTGGTAATAGCCATTCTAGCACGTGTGAGGTGATATAAATATCACTTCACAGGACAACTGAAGTAGACATTAACCCTGGAGTTCTTAGCCTAACTTTGTACCCTGGACCCTCTTGGCTTGTGGACTCTTCAGGAAAATGTCTTTGTATGCATAAAGTAAAATACAAAGGGAACCAACTGAAGTATGGTTATCAAAATATTCTAATTTTATAGTTATAATGTATTAAATAACAAGATCTTTTTTAGAGATTTTATCTATTTATTTGTCAGAGAGAGAGAGAGAGAGCACAAACAGAGGGAGTGGCAGGCAGAGGGAGAAGCAGGCTCCCCACTGAGCAAGGAGCCTGATGTGGGACTTGATTCCAAGAGCCTGGGATCATGACCCGAGCCTAAGGCAGACACTCAACCCACCGAGCCATCCAGGTGTCTCTTAAATAACAAGATCTTATGATGGGTCTAGTAACCACCATAATTTCAAAGTAATGAGCCTATGTGATTTTTTGAGATATCTCCAACAGGTGTAATGCAGCGATTTCTACTGATGACATGGTTCTTGCCTGTACCATAGTGGTTTGGTGCCTATGTCTGTAATTGAAGGAAATGCTACCTTTCATTTGAGGTTGGTAAAAACTAAAGAGTAGTTTTTTCCCATCCCAGTCCATGGACTCTGATAGTCTCCCCCACCCCTGTAAGTTAACACCCCCACACACACACCCTGAGTGATTTACTGGTCTGTGGGGGGGAGGGAAGTCCCTGCATAGAAACATATTCTGAATTCACAATAAACTGGCATGGAAAACTGGATGTAGTTAAAAATCCCTGCATCAGTCCCTTTGGATCTTTCCTGAACTTGGATGGCAGATGAACTTCGTATGCACATGTTAAGAATTGTGCTGGAAAAAAAAAAAAAAAAGAATTGTGCTGGAAAACCTGTCATTAATACTAGCTTTTATGGAGCATTTCCAAGGCACCAGGTATTGTGCTAGGGACTTAAATGTACTGTCATGAATCCTCAGATAACTTTGCAAGGATGGGGGAGCAAGCTCCATTTTTAGATTAGAGAGCACAGAGAAGCCTGATGATGTGCCTAATGTTGCAGGTAGGCTGAGAGCAAAGGCTTTTTCACCAGTTTTCATCCCGCTGCATCAAAATTACCGGGGGAGCATAATAAAACTACAGATTCTAGGTCTCACCAGAGAGATCCCCTATCAGTCTGGGATGATGCTCTAGAACTGATATTTTTCTTTTTGTTTATTTTTCTTTAAGATTTTATTGGTTTATTTGAGAGAGAGAGAGCACGAGCGGAGTGGGGGGCAGCGGGAGAGGGACAAGCACACTCCACTCCCAGCTGATCGGAGACCCTGAAGCGGGGCTCCATCTCAGAACCCTGAGATCATAACCTGAGCTGAAGTCCGACGTTTAACTGACTGAGCCACCCAGGCGCCCCTAGAACTGATGTTTTTCAATGGCCCCTTGGGATGACTCTGATGCATGCTGCTTGCAAACTGCTCTTGGATACTCGCTGATTTAAAGCTACATCTGCCTGGTTCCGGTCACTCAGGTGTCTGTTCCAGGGAAGTGTTTGTGCCCAGTGCCAGCTTGGACCACCTCCCCAGGGAAACACACCCTCAGACCAGACACTGCTGGTCTCTCCTACCACCTCCGTGCCCCCCGCCCCAACCCATTTCTCCATTTGTGTTTCTCTGCTGTCTCCCGTACCTCCTCGGCTTTGCCAGGTCTTTGTTAACAAAAAGATTGGACAATCAGTGAGAAGAGAGTGGTTAATAGTTTAGAGGGCTTTCTCAGGCTGGAGAACAAAGTCTTCCCCTACTCCCTGAGGCAGCTTCACTGGGAGCTATATCCTGAGAATGGGGGAATCTTGCAAAGAAAGGTGCTCAGAATTTAAATCAAACTCCCCCTCCCCCCCCCCGCCCCCAAAGAAATTTGCATCTGGTTCATCTGGCCTGGCTTTTCCAGGAAGGCCAACTAGCAACCAGACACAGCATCCTTTTGTGCCCAGAGGCATTTGTGTTTAAAACTGCAGTAAAAAAAGAAAATGACAGTTAAGGGGGTAATTGAGCATCTGTGGTTTGTCTGTTTGTTTTCTCTCTCCTCTCTGAGCTTGAGAAGCAATGTGGAGACCTGAGCCACCATCTCAGCTTGCCCCAGGCACAGGGGCAGCCGTGAAATGCAGGACAGTGGGAATGGCCATGAGAGGAGCCCAGGCTGAGACCCGAGGCTGAGTCAGTCCTTCTGGACGCCTTGTGTTCTCCAACCAGAGACCACTGCACCTGCCCTGACCCCAGGCTCCCCTTTATTCTGCTTAGCTGATAAGATAAAGGCAGGACTGAGAGAAATAAGGCGAGGTTCAAAGAAATTAGGCTGAGCTAGAGACCTAATTTTAGGACAACTAAATAAAGATGCTGTGATTAAGAGCAATAATAGTCATGGTGATGCGGCCTTATATACAGACTGCATATCGCAAGGGGAAAAACCACTGAAATTTGAGAATTAAGAAAGTTGGATTCTGGAAAGATTTAATTGATCCGCTTAACCACAGGGATGTGGCCATGTGACAACACTGGAAAAAAGCCAGGGCACTTGTTCTTTTTGGAAAAACCTGGGGACATATGTCTGTCAGCCATACCCCATAGACTCTAAGTTGTCACTTCACTACTGAATACTTGGCGCGGAGCCTGCACGCAGTAGGTGCTCAAAACCTGTTTGTTGAATAAATGAGTGGATGACAATTCCAAAACTAATCATGGTCCTATGTTTTGTGAAAGTGAAATTTTTAAAGACACAAATTTACTTTTGTAAAAGTAAGTTAAGGAAATATGGAGTATTCAGAAATATGAGTCAGGTCTAAATATTTTTTCCAAAGGGGTTACAAAGGGCAAGGGTAACTCATTGATACATCTAAGTGTCCGTTTCTCCCCCAAATTCTTGGGTGGTTCCAAATAAATAGGAAGTTTTTAAAAAATATACGAGATGTTAATAAGGAAAGAGCTTGTTAAGTTCGGGGCATGGGGTGACAAGATGGCAGCTGATAAAAGGTATCTCCTTTTCCTTGCGCAACGTGCAACTGTCTTCCTCCCTGGTACCAGGCAGGCCGACAATGAAGAGAGGTCTTGCAGGGAAAAAGACTGACAGACTGACAGAGCAGCAGCAAACAAACAGGTAATAGAACAGCAATTGGTCGATACTTCTCAAGATTTGCTGAGATAATGAATTTCTAAGGATGCATTCTTTCAGCAGTTGAAGACTTGTGGAGATGAACTTATGAGCTGTCTCTCATATGATAGAGATCGTATGGGGGGTGGGGAGAGTCCCACCCTTAACATCGGAGAAAAGGATTTCCCCTACCCCGACTCAGATTTTTCAGAAAAATGATTATTTACAAAGTGAGTGAAATTCAAACTCTGTCCATTTCTCTAGGAAGTTTCAGCAAATTCTATTTTACTTCAAACACAACTCAACCTAGGCTCTCATGTTCAGACCAGCTTCTTAATCTGAAGTGAAATGCCAGACTCAAAACCAGGAAGCATCAGAAGCAGTATTAGGCCAGTCATTCAAGAGGGGCCATTATTAAAACTATATTTGCCAGAATAAATCCATGGTTTGTTTTGTTTTGTTTTTTTTACCTGGAAAAAAACAACCTCCCTCTTTTGGCTTCCCTGCCCTTTCTTTGCTTTCCTCTTGTAGAAATGAAAGCCCATCTTCACCATTCCCCTCTCTTCTCTGGGTGCCAAAAAAACCACTTTAGTGTTGTTTTCTTGTTTCAAGAAAGCAGACAAATGTTAGACAGTAGTGTGTTTTAATTCATTTTGAAAAACAAACTCACACAATTGATTCTTCAGGTCCCCTTACTTGGACCTGACATACTATGAAGTCCAAACAACTGTGCATAGTTACATTAAACAGGTTCTGTGCTGCAAAGTCACTGGGTGCAGGTAGCAGTGAAACATTCCCAAGACAATCACTAGACATGCAGAATGCCAGCCAGAAGCATGGATCACTTTCAGGGGTCTTGCCGTAGGGAGCATGAGGCTGTATTTTGTATGCACTGACAACTGAATAAGGTAGGCCAGGGACCAAAGCACCCCCTATTTCTCTGAACCTAAAGGGGTGTCTTTCCAAAAGAAGTGTCTTTCCATCCCTAAACTTCAGAGCCAGATACTCTTCTCAGTTGTATGTGTTGCTCCTTGGAGAGTCAAAGCCAAGCCACCATGAGCATGAAAGCTGGCTGACCCCTCCCGCCTCATTCCCCAGTGTGGAGAGAATATCTGCCATTCACCCATGAATCCAAAAGAATGCCCCCCATCCCTGGGTTTAAGCATGGACGCAGGCCAAGCAAGCCTTGGACACCCAGGCCTGTTTGCATTGTAGCTATGTTGGTGTATCCCATGTACAAGGTGGAAAAGTGCTTTTGTTTCTCTACCTGATCCAGCTGGGGGATGGGGTCACGGGGGCTGCCTAGCCCATGTGCTTATATTGGGATCGATCCCTAGGGATCTGCACCTGGTTGGCCGTCATTTTGTGGTGGATATGGTAAATCGCCAGTGTTACCACAATGACGAGGCCTAAGATGAGCCCCAAAATCAGGGGCAACGTTTCCTCCAGCTGCTCCCGTTCATCCACTGGACACTTATGCTCTGAAATGGGAAAGAAGAAGAAAGCAATCAGCTCCTGTCAAAATATTTTCAATCATAAGTCTTCCTATCAAAACTAAAATCCTTTTTGGTTGGAAATGGAGGTGAAAAGATTTCTCAATGAACATTTGGGGAGACTCTTTTATTTAGAAATAATGTTACCCCGACCAACAATAAGTATGTACCACTTAATTTTTCTGCACACTGTAAAATTAAAAATACATCAATTAGGGGCGCTTGGGTGGCTCAGTCGTTAAGCGTCTGCCTTGGGCTCAGGTCATGATCCCAGGGTCCTGGGATCGAGCCCCGCATCAGGCTCTCCCCTCTGCAGGAAGTCTGCTTCTCCCTCTCCCACTCCCCCTGCTTGTGTTCCCTCTCTCACTGTGTCTTTCTCTGTCAAATAAATAAATAAAATCTTAAAAAAAAAGAAATACTCTTAAAAAAATATGCATCAATTAAATAGGGCAACATTCAGTCATTGGATCCCTGGCAGGTGCCAACGAAACAGCCAGATGATTGATTTAAATTTTCAAAGTTTCAGCATTAAACACAACCACCATCATTTTTATTGTTGGTTTAATTTTTTAACTTTTTATTGAAGTATGTGTATACATAGAGAATTGCACACAATATACAGCTTTCAAAAAGACTGAAAATATCAAGTATTGGTAATGATATGGAGCTATTGGAACTCTTATACATCTTGGTGGAAGATGGTACGACCACTTTGTAAAACTGTCCGGTAGTTTCTGATAAGGGGAAATGTACACCTACTTTATAACCCAACATTCCAATCCTAGATATTTACTTAAGAATAATGAAAACGTATGGACACAAAAAGATTTGGGCATAAATGTTCATGGAAACTTTATTGACAATAGCCTAAAATGGAAACAACCCAAATGTCCATCAAAGTGGAATAGAAAAACAAACCAATCTATTCATACAATGGAATATTAATCAATAATAAAAAGGAATGAACTATGGCTACATGTAAGAAAATGGATGAATCTCAAAAACATTATGTTGAGTGAAAACTCTAAGACACATACTCTAAGAATACATGCTATATGATTCCATTTATATGAAGTTCAAGAACAGGTAAGTCTATGGTGATTGAAATCAGAAAAGCACTTACATATGGGGAACAGGAAAGGGAACTTGCAGGTGTGATGGAAATATCCTATATTTTGATCTAGGTAAGGGTTACATGGTTGTAAGTTCAAGTAAAAAAGCATCAAGCTAAATACTTCAGATCTGTACATTTTAATATATGTAAATTATACTACAATTTTAAAAAAGAAAGTGCAGAACTTGATGAATTTTCACAAATGAACATTCCATGTAACCAGCACCTAAATCAAGAAAGAAAATGTTACCAGCACATTGGCGCTGACTCCATTTTATACTCTTACCCTCAAGACAGTTTACTAGCCCTATGCCTCCATTTTTACCTAGAATCAGAAAAACAATTTTGGAGAAACCTGTTGGTCACACAGTTTGTAAAGCGGAGCAGAACTGCATTCCCAGAGGGGCGCCTGGGTGGCTCAGTCAGTTAAGTTGCTGACTCTTGATTTCAGCTCAGGTCATGATCTCAGGGTCCTGGGATCAGCCCCACGTTGGGCTCTGTGCTCAGTACGGAGTCTGCTTGAGGATTTTCTCTCTCCCTCTGCCCCTCCCCTGTTCTCTAAAATAAATAAATAAATCTTAAAAAAAAAAAAAAAAGAATTGCATTCCTAGCAACCAGGAGACATTTGCTCAGGCTTCTTTGGTCCTTGTGGGTAACTGGTGGCCTTTTAACCGAACTTACGAGCCACAACTAGAGGAAACAGGCTTTAGCTATCTTCTTCATAAAGACCAAGTTTTTAAGTCAGGGTGACCCAATAAATATTTATTGAGCACCAACTGTGTGCCAGGCTCCTCCAGAATCCATGTTGACACAGTCCTTCCTCCCACCTCCCCTCAGACCAGCTGAAAGCAGGATAAGGTCAGAACCTCAGGAATCTTTTCTATTAAGTAGAACCTGAAAGACTGCAGAAAAACATACAGCTTTTAAAAAGCTGTATAGTTAACATGCCTGGTTTCTAAATTAACTTCTAGCTCTAAGAACAAAGACTGTCTCATTTAATCCCCATGGCAACCCTATGAGATAAATACTGTTATTGTACCCATTTTACTGATAAGGTAGAGTGAGGCTAAGTAATTTGCCCAGGGCAAATGAAGCCCCAACTTGAATTCCAACAGCCTAACTCAACAGCACAGCTGGGTGGCACTTAGCAGACATGAGCTACGGGGAGCGTTGGGGTCAGGTCAGTAGCAGACCTGAGCTACTGGCATTTAAAGGCTACAGAATCACAAGGTGGTCTGGAAGGAGGGCTTCTGGGCTCTGTGGCTCTGCATACTGCTCACGGAGGTACGTTCAGTTTCTGAAAATTCAGTGAGGTACATACTCATTACTAAGAGGTAGGAGGGTACTTTCGGAGGAATGTATATGTTGATTTTTCTGTATTGTTGTGGTGGCTTCATAGGTGTATTCCTAAGTCAATATTTATCATATCGTACACTTAAGTATGTGCAGTTTATTGTATTGCAATTATAACCTGAATAAAACTATTTAAAATAAATAAGTAAACATATACATACATACATACATACCTATACTCCTGAACTGAGAAAAGAAGAGATTTTTTTTTTACAAAGAGAATTTTTAAAAAGACATTTTGGCAAATTTAGGGAAATGTTAAGGACCCATTATTAACATTAAACTGCACCTTTCTTTTTATTACAACCAAAGGACTAAAAAGAATTAGTAGGGGACTTTTCTTTTTCACTATTTAGTTCAATTCTAATGAGTCCCACACTTTGAACATCAGCTTGCTGTCCAATATACCCATTTCCCCGGGGAAAAATCTGGCTGTTTTACAAGATGTACCAGAGATGGCTATGGGCCCAGAACTCCACACCCAGAAGGTTGGTTTTGTCCCCCATGATACCACATTGCCTCTTAAAAGAGAAAAATGAGTAGAAATGGGGTTTCCTGGTGTAGGGATTTTGTTAACAACAAAGGCTATTTGTTTTCCTCACCACAGGCTGTTGCTGGTGTAATGTTAATTAAGACTTCGGGCTTTGCTCATTTTCCATATGGTAGCTGCAAACCTACACCCTGATATTCATAACATACCCCTTTCAAGCACACCTGAGTTTATGCTAATGAGATCAATTTGGGAAAACCCCTACAGCACCTAAGGATGGGGGCTGGTTGCCAGGAGAACTAACCTTGTGATCAGAGGGTTGGAACTTTCAGCCCTACCCACTTGATTTCCAGGGAGAAGAAAGTGGCTGGAGATTGAGTTCAATTACCAATGGCCAGTGATTTAATCAATCGTGCCTAGGTAAGGAAACCTCAATAAAAACCCCGAAGGATGGGATTCGGAGAGCTTTTGGTTGGTGAACACATGGAGATTTAGAGAGAGTGGTGGGCTTGGAGAGAGCAGGGAAGCTCTACCCTCTTGCCCTATACCTTGCCCTATGCATCTCTTACAACTAGCTGTTCCTGAGTTCTATTCTTTTAAAACAAACCAGTAATCTAGTGAGTAAAATGTTTCTCTGAGTTCTGTGAGCCTCTCCAGAATTCAAGGAGAAGGTCATGGAAACCTCCAATAGCAAGGTGATCAGAAGCCCAGGTGACAACATGGACTTGCAGCTGGTGTGTGAAGGGGAGATGGGGAGGAGTCTTGTAGGAAGGAGCCCTTAACCGGCAGGATTTGATGGTATCTCTAGGGAGACAGTGTGAGCAGTAAGTTGAACTATAGAACACCCAGCTGCTGTCACAGAATTTCTTAGTGGTTGGGAAAACACCCACACATCTGAATTAGTGCCAGAGTCATACTGCCCAAAGTATTATCTTTAAATGGATAATAACTTTGGTATAGTTATGGGGGAATTACATCTCATACCCCATCCTTTAAGGAAGGCATAGGAGAAAAGTATAATGTATTCTGGCAAAAGAAATATGGTTAAAATACCATTGTGGTTTACTTCTTTTTTGTTTTTGTTTTGTTTTGTTTTAATCTTCATTCTACTATAGTTAACATACAGTGTTGTATTAGTTTCAGGCGTAGGATAGAGTGACTCAACGATTCTATACATTACTAAGTGCTCATCATGACAAGTGCATTCCTTAATCCCCATCACTATTTCACCCATCCTCCCACCCACCTCCCCTCTGGTAACCATCAGTTTGTTCTCTATAGGTAAGAGTCTGTTTTTGTTTTTTGTTTGTTTGTTTGTTTTTGGTTTGTCTCTTTTTTTCTTTGTTCGTTTGTTTTGTTTCTTAAATTCCACATATGAGTGAAATCATTTTGTATTTATGTTTCTCTGACTGATTTAGTTCCCTTAGCATTATAATTGTGGTTTATTTCTTAAGAATTATTTTTTGTTGCCTTAAGAAAAAGCCTGAACTAAACACACCACAGAAAGGCATATATAAAGGGAGTATTAAACTATGGACATGTCAAAAATAATAAACATGGGAAAATAAAGGGATGTCAAAAATTATCATGAAAAATACTGAATCCCCATCTTCATCCATCCACATCCACTAAGTGGTCAAATAAGGGGGAATTAATGAGTCTGCCATCCCTTATCCACCATTCCAAAATCCACAGAGCTCTGGAAATCCAAAGTACTCTGTATCACTCCTTTGGCAGCAACACTTGACTTGAACTAATGTCAGGATGCTCATGATTCTCATTCTTTACTTAGCATAAAGACTCATGTGTTTCTCTGCAGGGAACAGATATATTAATATATTTGATTACAGGGCCTGCCAGGACTCTTCTGGGGTTTTCTATGATATGCGGACTATGCCCTATATTGTCTTCCTAAAGTCTGAAATATCCTGAAGTCTGAAACCCATCTATCCCCAAGGGTTTTAAATGAGAGACTGTGAGCCCATAGACAGCATCACTGTCCCTTTGCAAGACCTGAACCAATGAATGTGGGGTAAAAATACCTACGATTTCTGTTGGTGACAAGGTCACCAGTATTTATTAATTTTTAATTGCTACCACTAATACTACTGTGAGTTGTTATTTTCATTTCTAATTGAAGGGAATGCTAAAAATTAGAAATTGGTGAAAATAAAGATGTAAATTTTTCCCATTAAAATTCACACACGGGCGCCTGGGTGGCTCAGTTGGTTAAGCGACTGCCTTCGGCTCAGGTCATGATCCTGGAGTCCCTGGATCAAGTCCCGCATCGGGCTCCCTGCTCGGCAGGGAGTCTGCTTCTCCCTCTGACCCTCCCCCCTCTCATGTACTCGCTCTCTCTCATTCTCTCTCTCTCAAATAAATAAATAAAATCTTTAAAAAAAAAATTCACACACTCCCAGAATACTATCCACAGCCCCTCTGGACCCCAGGGTTAAGATCCTGTGCAATAAACTGACTATACAATCCACAAATTCAAAAACAAGGAAGACCCTACATCTCTGCCTGGGAGAAAAACATCCTTTGGCTTAGCCCACACTGAATCTGGCTTTGGATGCTCTGAGATCCCTAACTCCCTGTTCACCTCCACAGGGCTTGGACATGATCATGCCTCTGCCCTGGCTAGGCTCAGGGTTCTAGAATGGCATATGGCTGGAAAAGACAACAATCAGTCTAGTCTAGTCATTGGAAAACACTAGATGAAGACAGAACAGACAACAGAGGGGTAATCTGATGCCAGTGGCCAGTGGCCAAATAAGGTCCCCTCAACCATAAACCCAATGCCCCCACTAAAATCCTGATTCATCTTAGGTTCTGTTTTTTCATCCATGTTTTTTTGTTTTTGTTGTTGTTCATTTGTTTGACGACCACCATTTTTTGTGTGTTGGATGGTTTGGTGACCATCTCAATGTTGTATGTACTTCCAGAGGCTGACCATCTACAAGAACTCTTCACTGCACCCCAAATGGACAGCACTGAGATGGGTGGTGGGCAAAAAGGCAAGCTGCCTGCTTTCTCAAGCTCTGTTAACACCACGGATTATTCCTGTTCGAGGACAGGGCAAGTCTTTTGTTGGCTGGGCTTCCTCTACTCTGACAGGGCAGCTGGAGGGAGGGGACTGGCTCTAGACTCCTGTAACCTCAGCAAATTGTATTTTGTATACCAAGAAATTGTTAGCATGAGTGGGCTTTGGAGACAATTGGCTGGAGACAAGCAGATACTCTCACCAAGATGTAAGCACTAGCAATAAAAAACGATAATAAAAGCAATTATCAATAGATGCTACTGTGCATAAGGCATATGGCATGCACAAGAAAAAGTTGTGTAAACTCTTTCTCACTGTCCTGCAAGCTCCTCCATGGCAGGGAAAGTTCACATATGCCAGTACCTAGGTGTAGCAGACCCAGACAGTGTCTTACTGCCTTGGTATTCACCATTCCCACACATTCCAGTGGGTTTTGCCTACAAGGCAGGTTAGAAGTCTCAGAGAGTCAAAGCCTCTCCCCCACCCCAGCAGCCATCAATGGTGGATGGGAGTTGGTGGGTAAATGCCATTTTCCCACCTCCCAGGCCAGATAGTTGGAGGTGGGTTCTACACTCCCAGAGGTTCCAGCAGTGTGAGCCCCAGGTGCCCACGGTGGAAACCTGCTCATTAATGCTCCTGTTACTGGTAGTCTTGCCTTCCTAGCTCCCCTCCCCAGCACCCTACCAGTGCTTTCTAGAATCACCTCCTAAATAAACCACTTGCACTTACATACTTGCATAGGATCTGCTCCCGGGGGAACCCAGCCTGAAACACTATGTTCCAGGACAGTACCAGGAATACTGAATTCTACAACTGGCTAGCTCCATGGCCCCACACTAGGGCTCCACATCCCAGCCCTCGACACAGTTTTTAGCAGTGCTCGAAACAGGATTATCTCCCCCTAGATTCTTACCCAGGAGATCCTAAGGAACAACCACCCAGGGTGACCCGTTTCTTGGCTGGTAGATGCTAAGTAAATCACAGGTCTACACAACGCTCTGGATCAGCATCAGCTAAGCCTTCCTGCCCGTGTGGTGTGGCAGCTAGCCACAGGGTGCTCTACTGGGGGCTGCTGTACAGAGCAAGGTAAGGCACGTCATTTCCGCTAAAACACAGATCTGGGTAAAATAAAGATCAGGTGGCATCTCCCAATCATGCTGTTAGGAATACTAATAAAAAGCTCATGAACTCAGGGGACTTGACAACCTTTGTAAAGGCGTCTCCTGCGTTCACATGTTTATTACAGTTGCTCAGCGGGAGCAGCTGAAGCTCTGAGAGGCTAAGAGCACAGGAGTTGATACCAAAGACAGGCTCTTGCCCCAGCCCGAGCAGCCACCAAGAGGGCAGACTTCACCAATAACCTCACTTCTCTGAGCCTCAGTTTCTCTGCGGTAATCTGGACTCTCAGTACTTTCTTTACAGGTTGGTTGGTTTGTTTGCTTATTTTTCCCCTCGAGAATTGAAAAGGCACCAGCTTCTATGTGGTAACTCTTAAATGCCTGTTAAACCTGAATCTTTAATAAAGGGGAACAGAGACACCCTCTGTGGTTCTGTTATGTTTCTTCTCTAATTATGCATACATAAAAGTTGCCTTTCATTCAAGCCATTAAAATTCTCAGTCTGATTTTTTTGCCTATCAGTGATGCAATCCTCATCCCATCCCAGCCAGAAACTCCTGGGATGCTCAAAGGGACGCACTACACGGCCTTCACTGTGGAAGGACACGTTAATCAACCCCAACTGGGAAGCAGGAGGTGCCTTGAACTGCAGGCTGGTAGTTGCCATGAAAGTGTGTTGGTTACAGAAATGAGCCAAAGTAGCCTCTGTGTATTGGCCCCTAGGTGGTTTATTTCTTCACTGCAGGCTGAGACCATTAGCTCGAAAGCCTGCCATGCCAAACTCAAATTTTTACACATCTAGTTATTTAAAAACCAGCCCAAACAAGCATATCTTTAGCTATTTAGAGCCTGCCTGCTTTGCATACTAAACCTCACCCCACAGCTGTTACCCATTGATAACATAGGGCCTTAGAGGTAAAAGGCCTCAGCTTCTGCTGCCCCTCAGAGCTCTCTGATCCAGAGACTTCTTACCATGCTGCTGAGCTGTATCACCTAGACACGTAAGCCCCCCTCTCCCTGCTCCTTTCTCCCCACTTGCCCTCCTCCCCTTCTGGATGGTGGTCCCCATAAGCCTCCCTCTGGACAGTCTCATGCTCCGAGCAGCTTCCCCTCTGATGCAACCCTGTCCAAGTACCACCAAATCAAGCTTGTGTGTTACTGCCTCTCAAGGTCATATCTTTTCCTTGATCAGCTCAAGATCCCTCAAACCCCCTACAGTATTCCACAGACCAGCAGCATCACCAGGGAGCTTGCTAGAAATGGAGCATCTTGGGCCCCGCCCCCAGACCTACTGAACCAGACTCTGCATGTTAACAAGATCACCACAGTTGTACACAATGCAGCTGAAGATTTGTGTGCACACTGCAGTTGGAGACAGGCTGGGCTAAGAGACCTCTGTTGAGGATCAGTGTAGTAGCTGAGCTCAAAGCACTAAAGGGATTTATGTGATAAAGACGTCAACCCCCATTCCAGCTGCTCTCAGCCCTGTGAGTATCCAGTAATCCATTTCACTGACCCTTGCTTTTCTCAGAGTCTATTAAGCAGGCAGGTCTGAAACTTCAGACTGCCAGGATGGCCCCCTTACACAGGGAATAAGTCCTTCATTGGAAACCCTTTGGCTGTAGGTCCTGCACACACCTGCCAACCACAAGCACATACCCCCACAGTGGGTGTGCAGATATATGACCAGATACTGCTGCCCCCCCACCCCACTCAGGTACAGGCAACACATCAGAGCCTCCTGAGCTTCTATTCTGAGAAAGGGGAGGGGCAAGTGCCAAGTCCCAAAACAGCACCCCAAAAGGAATCTTTTGGATTCCACCAAATCAAATAAAATGATCTCTTACAAAACACAGTGGGGGGCAGGTGCTGAGAGGCACAGATGGGAGGAGCAAGAAAAAAAAAGAGCCCCTGCCACACAAAGGCACAAGGATCCAGTGAGTGATTCTGAATGAGGCTTGCCTCCTCCCAGGAGCAGGAGCTTTGCGCCCCAGGGCACCCTACAGGAGGGGACATCCTAATTATTACCCAGAAAAGCCCGGGGGAGACAAGTACAATTGGCTGGTGCTTAATATATCTGCCCTTAGAAAGTTCTGCTTACAAACTCTCTAAGTCTACCCAGCAACCATGCCTGTTCAGGACCTGGAAGTGGATAAAAACTGTTTTTCAAACAAAAGAGGTCCATTAAGTCTATGCCATGAACTTCACTGATGTTCAGGAAAATAGCTCTGGTCCTTACTCAGTACTCATTTACTCTCACTTTGTATAGGATCCTACACATGGATGAGATTTGGTTTCTCAGTTCATAAACGACTGTAAGCAACAATGTGGAAATAACTGAGAATGAGTGAAAGTGAGGTTGTGGGAAGGACCTAGTGAAGGCAGCCCTCATAGTATTAGTAGCACCAACAAGTAAGGACATGCCCAAGAGCTGACCGGTAACAAACAGAGTCATTAGAGACTATACAGAGTTCCCTTATAAACTCAAAAGCATCTATGGGAAGGACCCTGGGGACTGATTCTACACAATCCAATATGTTCCTCATGAATTCCTGGTCATCAGTAATCATAGCTCAATTACATTTAATTATAGTTAATATTTTCAGTTTAAGAAAGACATTGACTTACATTATATAAATACGTCCATAATCAAACAGATTTTTTAAAAATGTTATGTTTTAATACTTAGAGTTTAGTTTCAATTTTTCTGGAAGGTCCTTTAAAATGGAATAACCCATTCTCCCCTAAGTGTGTGGAAGTAAGTGTTGCACTGACTTAGTAAATATATTAAATTCTGCTTCATCTGGCATTCAAGCATTTGGAAGCCTCTGTTAATTGTATCCACGGCTTCAAAATATCAATTCAGCCAAATTTCACTGGGCATCTACAGTGTGCCAAACACTGTATTAGGTGGTAAAAATACAAAGATGAAAAAAGAAGTCGGCTCTTCTGTCAAAGACTGTTAACTTAAGAATGCTCAAATGGTCTTTAAATCATCCCGGTGGGGGTGGGGTAGATTCTATTTAGTATACTCTGAGTTGGGAGGGGAATTTTATGAAAGCTGGATTCCCTGGGAAATGATTTAATGATTTGTGTATGACATAGATGGGGATTCCCTGATATCCTGTATATTCCAGTAGTTGTATTCACCTGGGGATTCCCAGCCCAAAGGAAGGTATCCATAAAGCAACCAGAATCTCTCCCCATTTCTTAACAACCTTCTCCAGACAAGAAGGAACAAATGAATTAAAAAATTCACTTACCCTACATTTGCCCAGTATAAATTGGGGCTAGACTCGGATAAGTTGCAAAATGTGGATTCCCCTTGTGCCCAACCTCTGGTGGGCTGCAGAGAACTAAGAGAATGTGGACATCCTGAATCTGCCCAGCTATATGCTGCTTGAACCCCTTTCAGAGACTAGCACAGACTGAGAAGAAGCCTTTCTCCACACCCCAGAGGGAAAAGATCAGGGACCCTTGCTTCCCCAGAACCTCATGGGTGTTCCTCCCCACAAAGGTGAGGGCTGGAGGGAGGGAGGTCTTCATGAGTCTCTCTGTGACCTGCGTATGTGCATGCGTGCACACACACACCTACTACATTCTAGCTACACAAAAACAGACTCACAGTGGCAGAACCTACAGCTGAAAGTGCTTGAAATAACATGGAGAAACTGAGGTCCACAGAAGCAGAGGCCCTTCTGCAATCCATGGCTCTCCAGGTAAGTACTTGAGATTTTTAGCTGCTTTTTCATAGGGAAATTTGCATCAAAATTATATACAGGTTTTCCAAATGTATCTTGTTACGTCTCTCTCCATCAAGGTTCCTCTTAGGCAAAGGAAGGGAGGAA
Organism: Mirounga angustirostris; assembly: GCF_029215605.1. Lineage (NCBI taxonomy): Eukaryota > Metazoa > Chordata > Mammalia > Carnivora > Phocidae > Mirounga > Mirounga angustirostris. Next base: position 103,683,910 of record NW_026991718.1, read on the forward strand.
AGGAAAGAGGAAGAAATAAAGGGAGGGAGGGAGGAAGAGAAAGTGGGAGAGGAGAAAATGGAGTAAAGGAGGAAGGGAGAAGAAGGAGCCATTGAAGAAAGTTGATACTGTTCCTAAAATATTACAGCGAGAGGAAGTGTCATGTCAGCCTAAAGAAAATACAAGTGGTAATAGCATGGGACCCCGGCAGGTCCCCTTCCTCATCCATCCTGACGTCAGCCTTCCCTTGGCTCCTGTCTTCTCCTCCTCCCACTTCGATCCCCCCACCAACCTACCTTCACTGAAGACAAAATCAGAGATGATGTCAAAAGGCTGGATGTGGACTGCGGACAGAAGCATGGTGACTGTCTTCTGTGGATCGCTGGAGGCTAGTGAAATGGATTGCTGAGCTTGACACTCATAGGACTTCCCAGCTGGGGTGACCAAGGCAGAGAGGTGATGGGAGTTGGCCGTGTGCTTCCCAGCTGCAGGGATGGCCCAAAGCAACCGTTAGGACCCTCTTTCTGGCAGAATCCTGATCTCCTAATCTCATGTGCGGGCTCCTACCTCTCCGCTCCAGACACCCTTCTGATCCTCTGTGTTGCCTTGCGGGGGCTGGGGCTCTGCAAGTGACATCAAGGGGTGACAAAGGACAAGCACACCCCTTCTTTCATGAGCAGGGGCTCCTTAAACACTGATTTGAAATTTCTTGTCTGGAAGAGGAGAGTGATACCTACACACCCAACCTTCTTTTTACTATATAAACCCTGACATTGGAGAGTCCAAAGATACAGTGCATTGATCTTCCACATTTCACACTGGCCCGCACAGAATAAAATACCTTACTCAACAAAGCAGGGCTGATTGCTGGTGCCCTGGGCAGATGCCCTGGTACACCTATATACTCTTTGGAGGTCTGCCTCTTTTTTCTCTTTTTCTGACACATGTTTGTGGGGTTTGTTTTTGGTTTTTTTCCTCTTTTCCTTTTATTTTTAGCGGGGGATGGGGGGGAAGCATCTAACGTAATTGGGAGAAGTATTTGAATATGGATTTTGATGAAGAGAAGAAAATGCTTTTTACTACAATGATTAAAAGAGGTGGAAAGGAAGAAATGACATGGACATTCTTTCATGTGCTCAATAAAAACCTTTTCCCAACGTAGGTGCCCAGGTGATGGAAGGCGTCAGTAGGAGATTAGACAGTTTACTAAATAAATAAGTTAGGTAATGAATTAACTTAAGTGTGGTCTTTGATGGGGCCTGCACATGGGAACATTCTTATCTGGGGAATGGTTGTTGCTTTTGCCACGATATTTTTGGAGGATCTGGGTGAGTTGTTGGAGTGATGGGCAGGAAAAGCTAATAAATTAGGACACGGTTCAGAATCCGCTCTGGGGTAGCTGCAGTCCATGACTGAAGATCGAGTGTGAGCCCTGGGGACATGAGCAGAAAGATACTGAAGGCCATCAAATCCTGAGTGAAAAGGAGTCACACTGACCCTTTCAAGTTTCCACGCATTAGAAGAAAAACCGGGGTGCAGAAAAAAAACACAGCTTTGCCCTTCTCCGTACTCCTTGAAAGGACAAATCATAAGAGATTGTCCTGAACCTGCCAGGAGATGACAGGCCCTCCTGAGACGTCCCATCCAGGATCAAGCTACTACGGGTGACGGGCTGGTCCTTAGGCCCGGGTTTCCTTGCGCATCTACAAGGCCTAAGGCCCCGGGGACAGACGCACCAGTGCTCCCGCCTCCTCTACCTCAGCGAGAGAGCCCAGGGCGGACGTAGCCTAGAAGTGCAGAGCCAGGATCGGTTTCCATAAAATTTCCGAATTTCTCCACGGCTGCGCTCTCTGTGGTGCCCGCGGTCTCCCAGGCCCCCTCCCCAGCCCTGAGGCCTCTACTCACCACTGACTGCGTCTTTAAAATGGGTCTTCTCCGAGGAGTCGTAGACAAACTGGACCTTGCTCAACCTCCACGTCGCCTCGGGTCCCTTGGACGCATTGTGACTTTCCTGCTGAGCGGGGGAGGCGCGCGTCACTCGCCCCCACGGCTTCTGGGTTAGGAAACCGAGGGGCGGCCCACGCCCGCACCCACCCGGAGGCAGCACCGCCTCCGCGCCCCGCTCGGGGTTACCTTTACAAACAGCATTTTGAGCGCATACGCGCGATCCACCCAGAACACCTGCAGCTCCGACTCGTTGTGGCCACAGCGGCCCTTCACCTCAGCTCCCCGGGTCAGTGAGATATCCGCCTGTTCGGTGATCAGCTGGGAACACAGACGCCCCGCACCCCCTCAGCGAGCCCGGCCTCGGTGCGGGCTGTAAAGGGCAGCGCGTCCAAACTCGGGGTTGCACGCCTGGGCGCTCCTTTGCGCGCGCGCTCCCGGGTCCGGGAACATGCGGTTAGATGCTCTACGTGCAGACCCGGCCGTTAGGGAAGCAGAGAAAGGGGGGGTTACTTTCAAAGCAGGCAGAGCGAGCAGAAGGCGTTACAAGCCGGAACCCCCATGCAGCATTCGGGAGCAGCCTGCAGGGGCGCAGAGGGGGAAGGCGGGCGACCCAGGTCTTCACGGGGCCTTGAGGGAGGGTGCCCTTCGCCCCTGAAGCCCTAGGAGCAAGCCAGGAGGGAAAAGGTTCCTTACATCGACATAATTGCTGGCCCACACATCATAAGGGACAATAAATTTGGCTGCGAACTCGGCCATGAGACACGTCGTCCCATTTTCCCGCACCACAAATATATCTTTTTCAGGGTTAGTGGAAAGGCCTGAGAGATTTTCCACTTCTTGTTCTGCCGTGATTCGAGCCATTGTATCTGCGGAAAAACAACCCCCCAAAATCCTATCGGTTCCGGGCTCAGCAAGCCCACGCGTCGCGGGCACAAGGGTGGAGAGATCGTGGTCTGCGGGATTTGGGGTGATAAAGTTCCTTGCCGGCTGCTGTGCGCTCTGCGAGCCGTTTCTCTAACCTAGCGCCGACAATTTTAACTCCGCTGCTGTTAATTTATAATCAAAATAAAAATTTAAAAATGTAAAGCCTTACTATTTTGTGAGCCGACTGGCTTTTTTCTTCATCTTAGGCTTTTAAACCAAATCTTTCTTGCCAATGCTCTGACCCCACGAAGCAGGCTCGCAGAGCTTTGTGTTTGGGATGTGCTGTACAGGTGTGTGGCCCTCTGGGGAATTCCCTGCCACCGGCGGGAAGGCCCTCCACCCCGCCGCCCAAAAAGAAAGAAAATAGCAAAACGTAAGGGCCACATTTTGACCTTAAGCTACTGGTTTTACTCTGCCGGTTCTATTCTCAGCAAATAGTGCACCCTGCCCTCGCGGTGGCCCAGACGCTACTCACGGAACAGCATCAGGAGAACTCGAAGTCTGTAGATGCTGGGAAAGCCTCTTCCTCTGAGATCCATGCTCGCCGTGCAGCAAATGAGGCCAGCTGTGCTGCTGCAGAGGCCGCCCGAGAGGGAATCCCTCAAAGTCGCCGCTGGAGTGAGTCGGGGTGAGCGAGGGGCGGGGGCACCGAGAGGGAGGAGTGGGGGAGCGCGTGTTCTCTGCGCGCTGGCGGAGACTTGGTGGCGGGTGCCGCACCGACCCGTGCGGGCTGGACGCGAGGCGACTCACTGCGGAGGAACGGACCTCGAGGTGAGGGAGCTGTCCACGGCTTCGAGTACTGAAAGGGATCCGATGTGTTGCAGGAGCGATTGTTGTGGCTTAGCTTGTGCAGATAGCCAATGAGATGGGGGGGGGGGGGGGACTACAATTTTCCCTGAGTCTGTTTCCTGTTCTGCAGTTGCATCCGCAAAGATGATTCTGTCCGGAGAAACTTAACAGCACTCTCAGACTTATTCAATATCCCTACCAGGTACAGTTATTAGGTGGTGTAGCTATCACATCCCTGGAGTCCTGGCTTCCGAAAATGCATTTGGTTGCTGAAAGAAAACGGGAGAGCACAAATTGTTGCTGCTTTGGGGGAGGAGGAGGAGGCAGAAATAGAGAAGGAAAATGCTATGGCAACAGTTTCCTGCGTTTGGAGACATCCCCTTCTCTCCCTTGCTCTCAATGAGCTAATGGGTTTAAAGTTAAATTGACGCCTCCCTAAATGGGGTTGTCAGTCAGTGCAGTATTCTGGCTTATTTTCTGTTAGTTCTCTTTGATTGCATGAGGGCTCTAGACTCTGGGGTCACCTACCCTCAACATACTGCGACTTTTCTGCCAAGAGGAATGTAAGTGAACCCGAAGTTTGTGAGAGTTATCTAGGGTCTCTTAGGACAGTAATGTTACATAGTTATGTAAACATACACACAGGCAGATATTACTCTACAGCCTCTAGTGGGACGAAGAGACAAATACTACTGGGCTAATTCCTATATCTACGTAAAACAGTAGCTTCCTTTTTAAAATTTTTTGCTTTGTGAGTCAGAATGCAGCTTTTTCAGCAATTAAGCATGCTGTCCTCATCAATTGTATTGATGTCCAAATATTTTGTGTCTCACAGGATATTTGATTCTGTGAATAATCAGTAATACAATGTCATAAAATAAACAATGTCATATTAAGGGGGAGATTGCAAAGTACTTTCACGGGCATTGCCAAATGTGATCCTCCCTACCACCTTAGAAGGTAGGCAAGGGAAGATATGCCTTATTGTGGTTGTGCATTCCCAAAACTGAGGCTCAGAGAAATTAAATGACCTTCCCAAATGTCACATGGTCAGTTAGAATTAAAATAGAAAAATCACATGCTTTAACTTCATAGGGATCATCTTCATTTTTCCTTATATAATACTTTGACTTCAAAATATACCATGTTTTCATTTCCATAAAATCCTTTATTCAATGGCCAAATAACAAGCTGAAACCTCAAATCTCTAATTAGATCAATAGCAATTCATTTTATGAAGTAACAACTTAAATTGATACTATATTTTATATCTTATTTTTATCTCTGTTATTTTTTATTTCACTCAAGCATTCTCAAGAACTTTGCATAAATGTTTATATACAGAAAAATTGAGGCCAAATTGTGGTTGATGAAAGTCAATTATTATTGGTTATGATTGGAATTTGCAAAATTTACATGCCTTACAATTCTTCATGTTAGCACTTGCTATTACACAGTTTCCTGCAGTACTGTAAAATTTTTAAAAACAATGAGGCCAGGGCACCTGGGTGGCTCAGTTCGTTGAGCGGCTGCCTTCGGCTCAGGTCGTGATCCCAGGGTCCTGGGATGGAGCCCGGAATCAGGCTCCCTGCTCGGCGGGAAGCCTGCTTCTCCCTCTCCCACTCCCCCTGCTTGTGTTCCCTCTCTCGTTGTCTCTCTCTCTCTCTCTCTGTCAAATAAATAAATAAAATCTTAAAAAAAAACCAATGAGATATATGTAATGAAGCATTTGTATTCTCTGTCCTTCCCTCTTTTCCTCCAGTACTTTAATGAGGAAAGAAATGGAGAGATTTTAGTCTATGATTCACTATTTATTTCTTTTATGACCTTGTACAGATTATCATTCTCTTCAACTAAAAAAACTGGAATAATATCTCAGGTGATGGCTGGTTAGGCCAAGTGAGCCAATCAGTATAATATCATTCAAAACAAATGACAGATTAATTTAGTCATAAACATTAACTGAATACCTACTATTTGCACTATGCTACATGGTCTGGGAACCCAAAGATAAACAAATACCATTATCCAAGTGAAAGAGGTAACTGTAAAAGATTATGACAATTTCTTTTGTGATACATTATTGCAGATATCCTCATTTATAGGTTATTGAAAGATCAACTGAATTAATTGATGATTATCTGCTTTAATAAGAAAATATAGATGGGAAGTAGCATGGGTCATTAATCTTAAGTTGTTGTAGTTGATTATTGATTTCATTTTAAATCAAATGGTGGTTCCTTTGAAATGGTTTCTCTTCATACCTGACATAAATGATCTCTTTGTTGACACCAGAGAGTTAAAATAAAAAGAGGCAGTTTTAACCCTTTCTTCCTGGGAAGATCATCCTCAAAATGTAATTAAATCTCCTTTTAGGTGTTTAATTTTAAAGGTAGTTTACAAAGACCCCTTAACTTATTAAGCTATCTCCAGTGATTCTTATGTTACAAGAAGAATTGGATCATTTTCCCTACAACTTTCATCTATATTAATTAAATAACTTTCTAATCATCCTTTTTTAAAGATTTCTTTATTTATTTCAGAGAGAGAGAGAGAAAGAGGGGCAGAGGGTGAGGGAGAGAGAATCTCAAGCAGACTCCGTGCTGAGTGCAGAGCCCAAGGCAGGGCTTGATCCCCCGCTTGTAAGATCACTACCTGAGCCAAAACCAAGAGTTGGATGCTCAACCAACTGCAACATGCATGTGTGCCTCTAATCATCCTTTAAAAAAACTTCACTTCTTTGAAATCAGCAAAGAGGTGATAAAGGAGTAAAACTTACCATTAAATAATATTTTAAGATAGTAACAATGTTTTCCAAAATTTGCTCCATTCTTCATTTATTGAATGGGAGAAGAGCTAGGAGAAATTGACATAAACAGGTACACTTGTGTGGATAATGGTTGTGTCATTTCCATCATTGCTGCTGGTGGTCAGAACAAAATGTCAGGAGTAAGTGTGACCCAAGCATTTGCCTTTGGAATCTTCTTTAGATTCTCTATGTCCTTCAAAGGATTCTTTTTGATTCATGTATTTCCTTATTGAATTAGTCTTAATGAATCTCATGCCATTGGGTGGTTACTATTTCATAGAAGTGGAAGAAAAGGCCCCTGTGTGTATAGACTTTCAGTTTGGGTGGGAGAAAATAGGAAGACACATGAAGATGTAGGGTTGACTAGCACAAGGTGGGCATAGATGTTTAGGGAAAGATTAGGTAAGACAGCCATCTCAACTGATCAAAGGAGGCCTCTTGGAGAAGGTGGATCTTGAAAAACATGGGCAGATTGATCTGTGGAGACAGCCAAGGAAGGGCAATGCCAATGGAAGAAATATATTTTAAATAAGAAAGCCAGTACCAAGATGTAACTCTTCATCCTTCCATGTTTATCAATTTTTTGATGAAAAAGAAATTAGGTCCAAAACTCTGTGATAGTTTATAGACTACATAGCCCCTATTTAGCTTCTTTATTTTATAATATGCCCTACATATGGTGTATGGAAAAAATGGCATATGCAAACCTTATCCTAAATAAAATTAAATATACAAATTGTTAGGTGTATCTCTTATACTTGGCCACACAAACAATTGATTTGTATCTGTAGATCAAGTAACAAAATTACAAAAATCAGGAAAAATGCTAATTAGAAACCATATTTATAAGCTTCAAAAGAGAAAGTTAGGCTTGTTACAGCTGAAATTTGGCTTGTTGATGTTTCAGTCCACCTCACAGAGAAATGTAAAAATGTACTCTGGCTCTGTTGTCCCCCAACCCTTCCAAAACATACACCACACACATACACACACACACACACACACACACGCACGCACATGCACATACACAGTGGGAACGCACATGGATAACAGAAGCAGGGATAATTTAACTAAAATAGACAAGGTACACAGAGAGGTTAAGCCAGAGTTAGTACTTACCCACACTGTTTCTTGTGTCAGCTTATCACTGACCACTTACTTCATTTAATTTATTTACTGCCTTTGAATACTGTTGAAACCCTTTCTAGGATAGAAACCCTTTGGGGATAGGAACTGAAAAATAAGCATACACAAGAATATTTTGTTCATAAGTTTCCATACCCTAGAATATTTGGAAAGAATCAGAAAATTAAGTTTGGGCCTCTGATGCACTCAGCTTGCATGACCTTGCTAAAATTTTCCTCATTCTTTCATCCATTGGTCTCAAATGCACCTACTTTAATGAAGCAAGAGCTGTTTCTGCAATGAGGGTAACCAGGGGAGGAGACAAGGCACCAGAATAATGGCCTTTTCTTTTCTTTTCTTTTCTTTTCTTTTTAAAGATTTTATTTATTTATTTGACAGAGAAAGACACAGCGAGAGAGGGAACACAAACAGGGAGTGGGAGAGGGAGAAGCAGACTCCCTGCCGAGCAGGGAGCCCGATGCGGGACTCGATCCCGGGACTCCAGGATCATGACCTTGACCAACTGAGCCACCCAGGCGCCCAAGAATAATGGCCTTTTCATTGGCCAAGTAAATCCTTAGGAAATGTCCTTTTATGGGTTCATTTAGAATAAATGCCTTCACATAGGAGAGAATGTGGTGGACAAAGTCCATAAAACAAACTTCGAGTAAGCAGATGGAAAGGCCCGGTAATCATTCCTGAAAAGCTCAGTAGCAAATGAGGCAGTCATTATTTAACTATTTTTAAACCTGTTTTAAGTTAGTTACCACTAAGCTCCAACCTATAAGCTTTTGGGCCTTAGAATACAGTCCTATCTGCTTTCCTAGCAGTGAGGAAAATCTTAACTTGGGAGCAGGGAACTTTTCTTCAGAAGACAAGAGTCAATTGAGAATTTTAAAAAAATTCTTTAAGAAGTTTTTCTCTCCAGGAAATAACAACTACCTCATTGGGCCTAAGGTTAGGCAAGCTGTGGCTCATTTAAAATAGTTTGCTACCTGAAATTAATAATGCATTCCTTAAAATCTCTTTTATGATGTGTTACATGGGTTCCTGGCCCCCGTTAACTACTCTTTTAATTGCCTATTTGACCTTATCTGCATATTCACTTGAAGATGTGTTGGGACTAAGGACAATTTATATTAATTGCCTTTGGGAGGGGAGGTTGAGAGTGGGGTGGCCAGTCTGTTGTGCTTTCAGGGAAGTTTTGCTGGAGCAGTGCTAGAGTTCTGGAATGCCCGCCAGTGTTCTGATGTTGTAAGGTTGGAATGTGTCT